>NC_136921.1:6232643-7570143 GCF_949752795.1 Hyperoodon ampullatus
ACATACGGATATGAAACTGCTTATTTCTTTTGCGACCAACCCAGAACCTACCAGAGGCAACCGGAGAAGCTCAAGCCAACTGTCCTGAGAAGCCATGGAGCCCGCAGGATCACGAAGCCCTTCTCTGATGAGCCATTTTCTTCTCCAAAGCATCCTTCTTGCTGCGGCAAGGGCTCTTCCCAGGTTCCCTGAGACACAGCTAACTTGGCACCCTCTTAATAAATGGTCCTTCATTTGTTTTTGCTCAGCTCTTGTGCTATTGTCATAATGTGGGGGGCTGTGGCCAGGGCAGGGGGGTGGACGTGAGCCTGCAGTTTCGCTGTGCCGCCTCTAGCGGTTGGCAGAATTCAGAGCTGCCTGTTTTCTCTCTCCCGCCTCAAAAGGTCAGCTTCTCTCTCTTCAAGATCTGTCTGATCGGCATATTTCCTCCCACAGTTAACAACTTAATTCCTTGATACCTTCCACTCTTCCTTCCGATCAATACCCCCCAGTCAGAAATAATCACTAAACGCCCAGAGGTGATGAGCTTCGAGCAAGCTCTGGTCAAGCAGCCCGGTGACCATGGTGGCTGTGCTGTGCAAACATCGACCAAGCTCTTCCCGACGGCACAGGTCAGTCATCTTTCCCGGGACCATTTAGATGCCCAACTGCAAACTGGAGTTTGCTGGGGAAGGAGGGGGTGTAAGTGCTGGGGAGGCGTCCGCAAAACCCACCCTACCTCCCCCTTCTAGAAAAGTTCCAGTGATGAAAACCTCTCGCCTTAGAAGGTGGCTACCTACCCCATGGCTGCTTGGCTCTCATTGGCACAGGCTTGGGAACCTGCCTTCCTGGCTTCAAATCCCAGCTCCACCACTTAGCAGCTCATGATGCTGGGTACCTTACTTAACCGCTCTGGCCTCAGTTACTCCTTCTGTAAAATGGGAATAACAACAGTTCCCACCTCATAGCACTGCTGAGAGAATTAAGTGAGGTAACATATGTAAAGCCCTACTCAGTAAACCGCGGTCTTTGCTGATATTCATCCTCAAATGTTCCTCCTTCTCCCCTGCTGTCGTTAATTCTGTTTCCATTACTTGGAAAGACACAGGATCCATCTCCCCTGTCACCCACATTTCAGGCATCTGAAGGCAGCTCACCAACCCCCAGGAGTCTTCTCCAGGCCAGATCCACCGCTTCTTCAACTTTTCTTGAGATCTTTTCACTCCTCACACTGTCCTTCCCTTACCCATTGACCCCACCTCTAACCTCCCGTCCCCCTCCCCACCCATCCTGTGCACCAACCTCTCCTTCTGGCCCCTCAGCCCTGAGCTGGGTGCCCCTCCCCAGATCCTACCCTGAAGTCTCCCATCCTCTCCCTGGATGACACCCACCTTCCCTGGAGCCTGATCCAGAGACCACCTCCTCCAGGGGTGCCCGGGTCCCTCAAGACGAGTGAGGGGCGTCCCAGCTGCTCCCTGCTTGTGGACTCTTCAAGACCAAAATGCTATCAGCAGGTATTTCCCAGTCTCTCCCCGCAGGCTGTAAGCTCTCAAGGGCAGCTCTCCATCTTCCTCACCTGTGCCGCCCCCCACTGCTGTCCCCTGAGCATCTGGCACATGGGGCCCCTCCATCAGTATCTGCAGAAAGAAGGAACGAGCCAGCCCTAATGCACTAGGCATGACCCAGCAAACACAAAGAAAGCATCCATGCCCTGGGCTGGGCACCTAAGTACGCCAGCAAGGAAGCCAGAAGGGTGGGACTGAGGGTTGAAGGAAAGCTCACTGAGTGCACATCTGCACCTCCAACTGCATCCACGCATGACGAGGCAGACGGGGCTTTCTAAAACGCTCATCCCTTGCTATGTTTCATCAGTTATTACAATAAGGGAGGAAAAAGAAATTTGCAACAGAAGCAACTATGGTGCTGACCACTTTTTTCCTAATCCGCAAACCTAACCTGTAAACACACTGGGGTGAGTTGTAAGTTTCTTAAATGGTTCAAGAAGGAATCTCAGAGAGGTTTTGGGAAGGGTTTTTAAAATACTATATATATATATATATATATATTTTTTTTTTTTTTTTTTTGCGGTACGCGGGCCTCTCACTGTTGTGGCCTCTCCCGTTGCGGAGCACAGGCTCCGGACGCGCAGGCTCAGCGGCCATGGCTCACGGGCCCAGCCGCTCCGCGGCATGTGGGATCCTCCCGGACCGGGGCACGAACCCGTGTCCCCTGCATCGGCAGGAGGACTCTCAACCACTGCGCCACCAGGGAAGCCCAAAATACAATATTTGATATTAGGAAATATATGTAGGCAGGCTGGATGACTCAGGAGAACCAGAGTAGGGGGTGAAAGTCAAGATACTGACATTTTAAAGTGCAAAGAAATGTATTTCAAACATCATATGTAAAGGCAGCCATGAAACTGCAACCCCTACCACACGTACACACACACACACACACACACACACACACACGGCACATGATAAAAGGTAAGAAAACTGACCAAGAAGGAGGGCTGTGTCTACATCCTGGGGATGACAGATAATAACTGAAAAAAACCTGTCAAGGATTCTGCAGGTGGGTTTCACCAGCTAGGACACCTTAGTTCAATATGAGTCACAGCCACTGTGTTTTTACCCTCAGGATTCCAAACGTTCTAAAGACCCCTATGTCAGGAGGGGGGGATGGGAATGAGAAAAGTCCTTTGAAAACCAAATGAAAATGTGAGGAGTTACCCCCTTTTACGGTTAAAAATTCTTCTTTTTTAACTTGCCATATTTGGAAATTAACTAGACTGTGCTTCACTAAAGAAAATTGGGTGAGAAATGCAGAAATACACAGTAGAGAAGTTAGAAATATAGATAAAAAAGAACCAAAAATGACTTAAATATTATGACTTACTAACGCATTTTATCATCACCCTTCACAATGTTTTCTTTCACTTGCCCAGGCAAACATTCGGACACTCGGTTTATCAGGGAGTGTAAGAACAGCTCCTTCTATAACCAGTTTTCTAGGCTAAATTGTGACAATGACCGTCTCCCAGGTCAATAAATCCAGACCCATTCAGAGTGTTTTAACAATGCAAGTTAGGATTCTAGTCGTAATTACCACATGCCTCTTTCTGGGGTTGTATAACTGCATGTGTGAAATAGTGTACAGTATAAACACTGAGCACAGCAGACTTCATCCAAAGTCAATTCATCTAGCTTGAAAACACCATATGCATCACCAGTTCATTTATATTCCCAAATAGATTTTTGCTTAACCTCTGTTAAAACGAGTTTACAAACTGCACGCGGGCACTAGGGATGGGAAGGCAGCCCGTAACGGGCAGCTCTGCCCAGTAAGGACGGAGCATCAGGACATGAACAAATTGCCCTGGTAATGATGGTCCACCAAACCCACCGTGAGGACCCTGCCAGCTCTCACCACGCCTTCCCCCGCTCCCCACCAGGGGGCAGAGCTCCCAGCTGGACGAAAGTCCTGAGCTGTCTGATGCTGCAGGACTTCCTACCCCCATATAAGGAATCCTTGTGGAATAGGGAGGTTTTTAAAAATCATTTTGGGTACGAATGCAGCATTTCAGACCAAAAAGCCATATTCAGCGACCAAGATTCTTTCCTATAGTCAGGGGTGTAATATTGTCATTCTTCCATCCATTCATCTTTTGTTTACTCAGTCACTCATTCCACAAACGTGTGAGTTTGACCCATCGCCACGTGTGAGACCCTGTGCCCATGGCAATGATAGGGCGTCATCCCCTGCTCCGGGAGCCCACCTGCTAGGATGTACCCCAAGCGAGTCAGGAGAGTGGGTTAGCCCCTTCCAGGAAGCAGAGGATCAACAGGCAGAGGAAAGGGATTTCCCTTACCTTCCACACAAGTTCCACACTCCTCCTCCTGGCGCACCAGACCCTCCTCCAGACAGCCCCACCCTGTGTCACCCTCCCCCTCCCCACACGCCTTTCAGCCCACCCTCTGATCCACTGCCTTCTGGGAGCTGGCCTCTCTGCTGGGACCCGCCTCGTCCACTCTGGGCAAATCCATGTTCCTGGCTCTCCTCTGGTCATCACATCGTTAGCACTTAATGCAGGGGCAAGGGTAT
Source organism: Hyperoodon ampullatus (assembly GCF_949752795.1). Taxonomy (NCBI): domain Eukaryota; kingdom Metazoa; phylum Chordata; class Mammalia; order Artiodactyla; family Ziphiidae; genus Hyperoodon; species Hyperoodon ampullatus. The sequence continues at coordinate 6,236,730 of NC_136921.1, forward strand.
AATGACCTGTGGGGCTCCTTGTTTGCGATGTCACAGTCGCAGGAGTGAAACTCCACTTGTGCTGTCCCTTGTGTGACCCATGGATCGCCAACATCTAGAACACGCAGTGGCATATGGTCAGTGCTCAATAAATACCTGTATGTGCCTGAAGATGGTTGAGTAAGTCAAGGCAAAGAGGAATGGAACAGCCTAGAAAGTGCAAAGGTGTGGTGAGGATGGCCCATTGGGAACAGGTGGAAGGAGGTCAAGGCGGGGCGGAGACCCAGAGCAGCATTGGATCTGTGGGGGGCATTTAAAGGGCCCCTCGACTAGGAGGTCCAGGCCGCCCACACAGTAGCATCCTCCTCACACAGGATGTGGGTTCTAGTCTGTCTGCCCTACTTCTCAAGCCCCGTCACCTGACCTTGTTGGCACCTTGTTTATCTCACCCATCTGCTCTTTCTTCCTTTACTTGTCTTTTCAGAGGATGCACGGTCCAACATGCATGTTTCTGCTCTGACTACCCTGCCTCACCCACAACTTCCATCTTCAGCTTTGGGGCTGAAGCTCCTTTGTTTATCATTGTTCTTCTCTGTTAAACATTGTGTCCATAGCCTCGCCTCCCAGCCACCACGAAAAGTGCACAAGGTCAAGGCGACTAGAAATGCCTTGACTGGGGAGCATCTGTCTGTCCAGCTGGATCTACTTTACGCGCCCTGACAGATCTATGGGGGGTGGGAGCTGAGACGCTACACGTCTGTGTCACGAGGACCCAAGTGTTCTTATTTTCTTTTAAAAGGTTGACCTTCCAAGGCTCTACTTGAGTTAGGCTTCTCCGAGAAAGTTTTCTCCACTAGGAGACACGGAGGAGATATCTTTCATTCTTTCTGAGAAAAAGCCGCAAAACATTATGTTAGGACGAGTCCTTAAATAGCCCCTGGCAACTGTTTTCTGCCGTCATGTGTTTCGTGGCTGGGAATCCTTGAATGTTTCAAGTGCGATGTCTTTGCTGCACGAACATCATCACTTGAAAGCCCCATATGATGATCTGGGAAACCACTGATTGATTTGAAAATAATGGTGCAGGTGCCTGGTGGACCCCAGCACCCACATGGGGGTATTAATAAGAAGCAAGATCAGGCCCTGATAGGTTGTGTTAGTCAATGATGCTCATGTGTGACTAAGGAAGTCCATTTTAAAAAGGAGCCTCGGCAGCAGAACCAGTGAGAGCCCCATTAGACGGTGAGATTCTATAGCAAGATGAATGTCACTGGTCTGCTTTGTGACAAACTCATTTTTAAATCTCCATTATCACATCTCTCTCTGGCCACTGAGGAGTGAGTATATTAAAAGCTAATGGCTTTTGACAGAAAGAATCTGTCTTCATAAAGAGCTGCATTGATGTTGGCCATTGTTTAGAACAGTCACGTCGTTGGGATGAAACCAACAATGAGAGGTTATTAGGACAAAAACCAAAATCTAGTTCCTTTTACTCAGACCCTATAGAGCACATGGAATATACTTCACCGTATGGAATACTGTAATACATCGTCTAAAAGGCAATATGTGTAGGTACAGATTTTAGATTTCTCCTCAAATAACGATGAAAAGAAAATCATAGCTATTGGTATTAATTTAGTGTTTATTCTGTGCTACATGATTCATACAGCAATCCTGACTGTCACAGAAATTGAGGTCATAGAAGCTTCACTATTGGCCTAGAGAGATTGTGGAAGCAGGTGTTAAATTCCAGTCCATCTGGGCCACAGGTGGTGCTGTCTCCCTTGGCCCATGAGATGCCTGGGGATGATGCACAAAGAATCAACGGTGGGGCCGGGCAAGGATCTCACAGCAGGAGGTGGTCTCGCAGGACTAAGTATTATTAGAAGAAGAGCTTTGTTGATCATCAGCCTCACGTTTGACTTTGATTCATATTAACAATAACTCCTTCAGCAGGAAGTCCAGACGTCCTGGGCTCAGACTGAGCTCCAGTGCTCATTGGCTGTATGACCACACAAGGGCCACTCTACCTCCCCAAGACTCAGTTTCCCCACCTGTAGAATGGGGATGTCCAGAGATGTCCTGTGAACACCTTTAATTCAGGTAGAGTGTGTTGCCTAATGCCTGGAATATGGCCATCAGCTAACTAGTATTAGCTACAATTGCTTCATTCTGTTCAACAATTATTGTTAGGAATGCAGGAAGGCAGTAAAGATGAGTTGAATGGAGTCACTCCTCTCATCAGAGCCCTCCAATGGCTTTCCATCTCACTCAGGCTGAAAGCCAAGATCCTGAACATCACACTTGAGGCCACTGCTTGATCTGGTCCTTCTCGGATCTTGTATCCTGCACTCATTCCTTCCGGCCATGTGACCCTCCTCAGTGTCCTTGAACATGACAGGCACGCTCACCTCAGGGCCTTTGCACTTGCTGTTTCCTTCCTGGAAGGCTCTTTCCCACATAACCAGGGGGCTCACTGCATCACCACCTCCAGGTCTCTCATCAAGTGTTGCCTTCTCTGTGATTATTTCCTTGACTATCCTAGTTTGGACTGTAACATCTTACCATCTTATCTTCTGCTCCTGGCTTGAATTTTGTCCATAGGAAGTTCCACTCTCTGCCATACTCCGTAGTAGTGGGATACCATTGCGTTCTGCCCAGTGGTCTTAAGAGCTGGGTTGAGTGTGAGGGTTCTACTATATTATTACCTACTGCTGTGTAACAAAATACCCCCAAACTTTGTAGCTTAAAGCAATATACATTTATCACCTTGTAGTTCCCATGCTCAAGATTTTGGGAGCAGCTTAGCTAGATGCTTCTGGGCCTGGAGTCTCTCCTGAGGCAGTAGTCAGGGGTTGGCCAGGGCTGTGGTCGTCTCAAGTCTTGAGGACCTGATTCCAAGGTGGTTCACTCACACCACTTGTCAGGCCTCAGTTCCTTGTTGGCTGTTAGCAGGAGACATAAGTTCCTCATCACGTGGGCCTCTTCATAGAGCTGCCTGAGTTTCCTCATAGCACGGCGGCTGCCCATCTCCAGAGAGTGATATCAGAAACACACCAAGACAGAAGCTGCAATATCTTTTATGACTTAGCCTTGGAAGTCACATACTATCACTTCTGTCATTTTCTGTTGGTCACACAGCCAACCCTGACAGGGTGTGGGAAGGGAGTACACGATGGGATGGTTGGGGGCCATCTTGGAGGTTGGCTACCACAGACTCACTCTTCTTAGATTCAAAACCCTGCCTCAACAGGGGAAAGTTATTTAATCTTTCTGGGTCTCTGGCCCTCGTCTATTAAGTACTAGTAAAAGGCAGTATTTAGTGGTGTTTCCATGAGGATTAAATAAAATAATACATATATTGTTTCACAAACATGTCTGGAACATAGTGAGCAAAAAATATTAGCTATAATTTTTAGTCCAAGTTGCAGGTACAGAAGTGTTTTACACAGAGAATGACAGGACTGGATTGTGCTCTAGAAAGCTCACTCTGACTGCAGTATTGACAATGAATTGGAGGGGCCAACTTAAAGGAAGGAGACCAGGGAAAGGTTCTGTGACATGGACCAAGATGGGAACATTAAAATAAATGGAAGTAGACAGACTTAAGAGCATTTTAGAAGTCAACTTAAATTTGTCATACATACCGCATTTCATTTGTTCTCAACATGTCTGGAATTGGTCACTGAGCCACTGACTTGGGAAAGTGAAGTTGGAAAACACCACTTACCATCTTTTAGGGAATTCTTTACCATTCTCCTAGTCTACTCTGATGCAGATTTGTTGCTATGAGGGTGTGGGGTAGATTGTGCTTTTGTTCCCAGGGATTTACCTTCCTGTGATAAGACTGTACATCCCTGCCCCAATGACGTTGGACTTGGCCATGTGACCTGATTTGATCAATGGCATATGAAACATGACATATACATGCTCCTTGCCAGATCTCTTGTGTTTTTCCTTCTGCCAAGAAATTAACATGCGGCTGCTTCCTGAGGCATCTCAGGATAAGGAAGACATATGGAATGGAGCCATAGCACTGTAGCCAATTAACATGTAACTAAATGAGAAATCAATCTTTGCAGCTATAAGTCCACAGTGTGAGGGATTGTTTGCTACACGGCATAACCTCGTGAGGGCTAGTCAATGCAAGGGAAAACTTATTCCTCTAGCTTTCTATTTCTATGAGGGAACTCCCTCTGCTAGTTCAGAGGGAGTATGCACACAGTCTCTCTCTCTCTCCCTCTCTCTCTCTCTCTCTCTCTCTCTCACACACACACACACACACACACACACACACACAAACACACTTTATATCTTCCCCAAGGAAGGCTCAATGCCTAGTCGGAATGATGAGCCTTGGGCAACTGGACATCTCTTGGGAATGTTAGCTATGGGATAGAGACATTCCATGCAGCCAAGGGCATCATGGGCTTTAGTTTCTGTGCAGTAAACAGATAAACAGGGCCTGCTTCTGTCAGGCTCAATCAGATCTCTGTTCTCCTGATTTCAGCTTTTATGCCTGTGCTTGGGAAACTGGTTTTGGTAATGAGTTCTCAAGTTCTAGATTAAAGTGGTGTTAGAGTTCTCTGCTGTAGCTTTACCAGTAACATCTGCACAATATTCTGTCTGTTCTCAATCAATTCAGAAACGAGAGAGAAGGATGTTTGTTAATTAATTAGCATCTTCCAATAGTTTTCTGGAGAACAAAAGCCCAGATTGAATTTTTTCAAAAATTCTCTCCGTGATCTTCCTAAGTTAGGGGTCAAGAGTGAATGAATCTCTTCTGAGTGGTCCTAACCTCCCCTTATATTCAGAGTTAGGCTGCACATTGACGTGCTCAGAACATCTTGACAAGCTTCACTAAGCTTCACTGGCCTGTGTGGTTCACAAGGAGGGACCTCTTTTTTTTTTTTTCTTTTTTTTGCCGTACGCGGGCCTCTCACTGCTGTGGCCTCTCCCGTTGCAGAGCACAGGCTCCGGACGCACAGGTTCAGTGGCCATGGCTCACGGGCCCAGCCGCTCCGCGGCATGTGGGATCCTCCCAGACCGGGGCACGAACCTGTGTCCCCTGTATCGGCAGGCGGACTCTCAACCACTGCGCCACCAGGGAAGCCCTCTTATGGGAGATTTTTGTTCCGAGAAAGGCATTTTAGAAAAGCTGGCCCAGGTGGCGCAGTGATTAAGAATCCGCCTGCTAACACAGGGGACATGGGTTCGAGCCCTAGTCCGCAAGATCCCACATGCCGCGGAGCAGCTAAGCCCGTGAGCCACAACTACTGAGCCTGCGCTCTAGAGCCTGCGAGCCACAACTACTGAGCCCACGTGCTGGTACTGAAGCCCGTGCGCCTAGAGCCCGTGCTCTGCAACAAGAGAAGCCACCGTGATGAGACGGCTGTGCACCACAATGAAGAGTAGCCCCCGCTTGCCGCAACTAGAGAAAGCCCACATGCAGCAACGAAGACCCAACGCAGACAAAAATAAATAAATAAATTTACTGAACAACAACAAAAAAGCTGGCCCAGAGGCTTTCTAAACAGCTCAACAGCAACATAACTGGATGATTTGTGGGGGGGTGGGGGGGTATGGCAGAGGGGGAGTGTCTGTATTAAGACATTGCTGCTTCTCCATTCCATTTACACAGACTAGTAGATGCCATGTCTTCTATAGAGCTCTGCAGTTTTCCAAATACTTTATGTACATGTTGATTTCTACATTTGCAAGTGGATTCAGCTTGATTAGCAATTTAAATGGAAATTTTCTAACCACTATGAATTGGCACCTAATTTGCATTTCTTGTCAATTATCTGTGGACCTAACTCATGGCCCTGGAAGTATTCCAGCTGTGGTCATGTGCTAGGAGGCCTGATACTCTTTGGGGGATAAATGTGGTCAGTGGACATTTCAGTTACTCTCTTCAGAAGGTCATGCAGGCTTCTTGGGTGTAAAACAAAATTGATAGGACATTTTGTTGCAGTTGGCTTCCTTCCATCCAACTCGAGAGAGCCTTTCTGCGCAGCAGTCTCAAATCAAAGCTCTTTTTGGATTAAGCCATGTCCCAGTCGACTGCCATACCACGTTACGGGAGTTTCAGGCTCTGTCGCCTTCTATTTTCTTATCTGTTCCTGAGAACCACTCAGGGCTAGTCTGAAATCCTCCCTGGCTTAGAATGTTGAGCCTTTACATTACCCCAGCAATAAAGTAGAACCCATGTAATGTGTTTATTTGTTTTAATTTTTATTGGAGTATAGTTGCTTTACAATGTTGTGTTAGTTTCTGCTGTACAGCAAAGTGAATCAGCTATACGTATATATACATCCCCTCTTTTGTGGATTTCCTTCCCATTTAGGAAGGAAAACATTGAGCATTGAGTAGAGTTCCCTGTGCTATACAGTAGGTTCTCATTAGTTATCTATTTTATATGTGGTATCAATAGTATATATATTCAATCCCACTCTCCCAATTCATCCCACACCCCCTTTTCCCCCTTGGTATCCATACATTTATTCTCTACATCTGTGTCTCTAATTTCTGCTTTGTAAATAAGATTGTCTATACCAATTTTTCCAGATTCCACATATATGCATTAGTGTACAACATTTGTTTTTCTCTTTCTGACTTACTTCACTCTGTATGACAGTCTCTAAGTCCATCCACGTCTCTACAAATGACCCAGTTTTGTTCCTTTTTATGGCTGAGTAATATTTCATTATATATATGTACCACATCTTCTTTATCCATTCCTAGTAGAACCCATGTAATTTGACTATTTATTTCTTCTACTGATTTTGGATGCAGGAGGGCCCCAGCGACACCACCAGTGCCAAGACATCTGCTAAAACAGGGGCTCAAAATGCTGCAGGTGTGTGAGGCCCATGCTCTCTGACCATAGAGAGGTCAAGGCCCAGACTGACTCCATTCTGAGGGCACCTCAGGTACATGAGGGGAGGTAACTGAAACCAGAGGAGTGTTGTGGATATTCCCAAGGGGGGAGGACCTTCCACAGTCATTCTCAGAATGCCTACATTTAGAGCAAGGTCCCAGGCATCTTCACCCCTGCTGCCAATCCTGTAGGCCATCATGGAATTTCCCTCTGTTGAGTTATTCCAGGCCCACCAGGGGCCATACCTTTATTTTATTATCCACCATTTATCTGTACATATTTGCAGAGCCAAGGGGAAACATGCAGGGGCTTGTTCTTGAATGAAGGTGTTTATGATTGAGAAGCAAAAGTTAGGAACGTGGGTCTTGAAGAATTGCTCAAATAGAGGAAGAGGGATGCAGGGAGAGAAGCCCTGAGAGGCTGTTGGAGAGGGAGGACTGGATAGCGGAGGGCAGACAGAGCTTTCCAGACTCTTTCTCTGTCATGTGCGCTGCTGGGTACAAGCTGCACGCTCAGCTCCCCAGCCCATGTGCAAGGCCTCTCCAGAGCAGGCTGCCGGCCAGCAAGCTCAGGGCCCCGAGACTAACTGGTCTTCGTTGTAGAGTCTCTGGTTGGATCCAGAAGCTGAGAGGCCTCTGGACACAGGAGGGTTTCCCTGAAACCCCACTACACTCTTCCAATTCCTGAACTGAGTTTCTACCCCTATTTTAAACCAGTTCTCTGCTTCCCAGTTCCCAGCCTGAGGCCCCCTCACTAACCTTTCTGTCTTTCTGCTCATGCTCCTTGGGCCCTGTCAGCCTAACCCACCATATGCCATGCACTCTGGGCCCATAAAAACCAGAAACCCCTTGGGCACACATGGCCATCTTTTGGCCGTGTCCACCCAGCTCCAACCTGCAACAAGCCCTCTAACTCACTTCCTGCCCTTGGTCCTCAGATGAGTCCTTCGGTTCTGTTGAGCTTCAGGCCTTGCTTTGCCTCTTGGCCTCTGCCTCCAGCTGGTCTCCCATTGAACTTCCATCTTCGTTCTCCTCCCAGAACTGAAGGTCAACCCCAACCCCTTGGCCAACAGTGAAGCCAAACTAGGTTGACCTCCAGTGACCCCAGAAAGGCATGCAGACATCCATAGGCTGCTCCTTTGATGACAGCCTTCTGCTTCCTGGTTTTAGCCACATTCCAGAAAGGTGAGGTTGCCGGAAGGCAAGTCCCATAGAGATGAGATTCTAACTGTGGTTTCCTACTCACCCGTCGCTGCTCTGTGACAATGCCACTCCACATGGTTGCAGCGCTGTGGCACTTGAAGTTGAGTGAACTGGATCCAATACCTGGTTCTCCTTCTCCCTGGCAGTATGGCATCAAGCAAGTTACTTTTACCTGCTTTGAATCTCTATTCACTCTTCTACAAAACTTTAAAAAAAAAAAAAAGCTCTGTTTGCACACTTCACAGGGTTGTTATGGGGGTAAAATTAAATTCTATAGCTGAATTATAAAGTATAAGGCATGATATAAATTTAGGTAAATTTATTAATGAGAATCTTTACATAAAACCTCCCCTGGACCCTCTCCCCGTAGGTGAGTCTCATGCTCACACCCCAAACCCTGGGTTTTCTGGTTCATGTAAGTCAGGGAAATTTTGAAGGCCTTGGAGAGTGCAGCCAAAAGGTGATACAGGTGTGAGCATGAGACTCACCTATGGGGACAGGGTCCAGGGGAGGTCCGAGGGAAACACCTGCAGTATGCAGCCATGGTAGCCCCTCTGAGCCAACCTGGCTGCTGGTTGCTTCCGTGACCACAGTGGAAAGAAAACACATCATGGCCTCAGAGGGGACCTCGCCAGCCAACCAAAGTCAGTCTGCTCCAGACTGGCCCAGAGAGTGACAACAGGAGTCTGGGTCCCACTCCACTCTGGTGACAAGTCCCTGCCAGAGGGAAGCAGGCAGGGGCTGCTGGTAAATGCTGGGTAGGCAAGGTCCAGGTGGGGACTGTGCCCTGAACACCAGGGGCCATGCCCTGGGGCAGAGAAGATTGATAGGATTTGCCCAGCTGGCACTAAGAAACCAGCTCAGTCCATCCGAGAAGGGCTGGCACAGCCTGTGCTAGAGCCAGACTCACATCTAGGCGGAAATCTTGGGCAGCATGAGAACTGTGTCAAGGGTCCTCGAGGGGCAAGACAGGGACAGGGAGACCAGTTGGGGCATTGTTGCAGCCGTCCCAGGAAGAAGCAATGGTGACATGACCCGGAGGGAGGCAATGGAAATAGACACAAATGGACTGATTACAGAAATATTTAGAGATTGAGAATGGTCTTTTGTTTTTGTTTTTGTTCCTGCTTAACCTATCTGTGTTTTAAAATCCCTAGGGAAAGATAATAAAAGATTTGCTTGTGTATATTTAATTTATAGAAACAATAGAAGTTCAACAGAATTTTTTCCTTGGGTCAAGAAATATGTCACAGCACTTCTTTCCCTGAGGTACATTTCAACTACATTGACTAAGGAATTTAAAATGTGAGTTTATTCTTAAGCAGAAAACAGAAAACTACCTGAATATTTAATAATTTCAGTCTGGTGTGCCATTCATACTTAATATCATGAATTTGCTTGGGTTTGATAAAAAATTTTAACTTTCATATTATGTAAGAGACAAGAGACAAGAATGTGTTAACATAGCAAAAGATTGTAGGGAATCAAGTTTATTATCCCTTGTTGGTAGTAAAGATTTTGTATACAGGACAATACTTTTAAACATGAATAGGTTATAGAGCATTCAAAGCAACTAGAAGATGAAGAAAGTAAAAAATGACTAGTGACTCTGAGATTATATGCTGACAAAGCAGGTGGGTGATGGACTATGCTGAGTCATGGGAAGAGAATTAGAAAAGAGAAGAAGGCTTCCCTGGTGGCACAGTGGTTGAGAATCCGCCTGCCAATGCAGGGGACATGGGTTCGAGCCCTGGCCCAGGATGATCCCACATGCCGCGGAGCAACTAAGCCCGTGCACCAACAACTACTGAGCCTGAGCTCTAGAGCCCGCGAGCCACAACTACTGAGCCTGTGTGCCACAACTACTGAAGCTCATGCACCTAGAGCCCGTGCTCTGCAACAAGAGAAGCCACCACAATCAGAAGCCTGCGCACTGCAACAAAGAGTAGTAGCCCCTGCTCTCTGCAACCAGAGAAAGCCCGTGCATAGCAATGAAAACACAATGCAGACAAAAATAAATAAAGAAGTAGATAATAAATTTTTAAAAATGTTTTAAAAAATAAAAAGAAAAGAGAAGGACTTTCTAGAAACCCCTCCTGCAGAAATTCTTGTACATGGAAATAATGATCTTGTTCAAGGCTGCTTATAGCAATATTGCTTGCAGTGGTTAAAACCCGAGGCATCACAAATGTCCATCAGTGGAGGAGGGTTATACTTCCTTACCATAGGAAAATGAATAATGAAGAGTATTAATATGGAGCACTGTCCTTTTTATGGTCAGGGAGCTAGAATATCATTAGGAAAATAGGAGCTGCATTAATCATTGAACAGAGAGAATTGAATATAGGGAATTAGTGAACAAGGTATTGGAAGACTAAGAAGGCAAAAGGGGAAACTGAGGTAACAGACGTAGGGGTTCAAAATGAACTTCCCCCAAATATACCACTTTTGCATGAGGATTATTTTGAGCTAAAGGTAAGTGAGACCCTGTGGGTTCCAGAGAAACTACGGTCCATCCCTTAACTACCTAGAAGAATTTAAATTGGGGATTTTTTCCCCCAGAAAAAGAGCTATTACCAGAGATAAGTTTTATCTAAGTGGCTCCATCTTTACAGCAGGGCAAACATCCCATTGCTCATCCCATTCCTAGCTCAAGAGAGCATGCAGCCCTCACTTCACCTTTCTGTCTCAACTTCTCATGTATGTGGGATCTCTGGCCCTCTCACGTATGTGGGATTCCTGCACGTATGAAATTAATTAGATTTTCTCTTGTTAATCTGTCTCATGTCAATTTAATTCTTTTCTTCCTCACCTTCATGAGGAAGGCAGCCACCACCCCTCAGGCTGGAGAAGCAAAGGGAAGAAAGTGGGGTGATCAGAATCCAGAAGTTTGGGGAGGAATAGCCCCTACTGGACAATGAGACCTGGGTCTCTGCAGGCTGCAGTTACACCTCAGGTGCTCAAAGGGGGCAGCCTGGACTGGGACACAGTTCCCTGGGTGGGGCGGAGGAGCTCTGCCTGGCTGGTGCTGACATCTCGGGATCTGGTTGTGCCAGAGGAGGCCAAAAACTGAAACCAACAGCTGCTGCCAGGTAGAGAGGCGGTCTCAGGTGGAGGCGAGGCTGTCGGCCACAGAAGGTGGGGAGGGTGATGCGAGCTCTCTTCCCTCTGCCTGCTTTCCAGTCTCCCTCTAGCACCCCATGGACAGAGTCTCCCAGGGAGCAGCTGGCAAAGCAGAAATGGGGTTTGCAGAGTTCCAACCGCAGAGCAGGGTACAGGAGGGATGCGGAGAGGAGAGACAATCGCTCCACCACCAGCCCACCTGCAATTTGTAATCCCACGGGAGCACCAGACAGGGACTAGAGAGCTGTCAGCTCAGGTGCACAGGGGTGGGTGCACAAGGCAGCAAAGGAAGCTTTATGTTTATACTCCACGTATTTATCATGTTTTAATTCTCTTCCACAACTAGCATACATTAGGACATCACTTTGTATTTACAAAAATTTCCTTTCAAAAACCTTTCTTACCTCTCTGCATATGAAAGAAAAACATGACATCCTGACATACCGAGAAAGCAGATACACAGGAGATCGTCTCCTTAGACAATGGGTTCGGTGAGAGTTCTTCCCTTCCGGAAAGTTCCTTTGAAAAACCACCCTGAGAGCACGCACTCAAAGGGGTGCTGTCCGCTACCCTTGCTCCGCTCAGGGAAGTGGCCTGTGCCGCTAACATGCTCAGCCCACTCCCTCCTGCCCCCGCAAGCTGGTTCCTGGCCCTGCTGTAAATCTCATTGAAGCATCCATGGAATCAGTGGCCATCTTCCTCACCCTCCAAAGTGCCGGCTTGGTTGCCATGGCAACGCCCAGGCTGGGAATCAGGGTGAGTGGTCGCCATGAAAACAGCCCGAAGGTTAGGTAGACGGCCATGGAGATGCTCACACCTCCTTTCTTAAAAGCCCAGACACATATGGCCCCCGGGGGTGGATCCAAATCTGGTAGGTTGTGCTTTACTGCTTTATCGATGTGTTGCTGCTGCTGTGGATTGATTTTGCACCTGCCTTTGTCTTCTGCTTTAGCCGTTTTCTTCTTTTTTCCTCCCTTCCTTCCTTCCTCCCTCCTTTTCTCTCTCTCTCTGTCTCTGTGTGTGTCTCTCTCTCCTGTATGTCTCTTTCTTTCTTTCATCAGAAAAACACTGGTTCACCATCCCCCCAGCCCTCCAGAAGACAACAGCATCAGTGTTTTAGCATTCATCTCCATGTCTGCAGATTTACAGTTTCCATGATAACACAGGTGTCTTTATTTTTTTTCATAGCCCTGAAACCACAGGCACTAACACATTAGAGCTGGTGGTGGGACATGAATTGTGGGCTCTTTACTTTTCAGCAGACTCCTCACCCCCTGTGTGTCTCAGACCCAAAATAATAAGTTGGTCCCCATTGCAGCCTCAGGAGCTTGAGTCAAGACTAGAAGGGCTGGAGGGGAATTCTCTGGCAGTCCAGTGGTTAGGACTCTGCGCTTTCACTGCCGAGGGCCCCGATAGGGTTCGATTCCTGGTGAGGGAACTAAAATCCCACAAGCCGCAAGGCACAGCCAACAAACAAACAAACAAAAAAGCTAAGCAAGACTAGTGGGGCTGGAAACGTGTCCTGTTGGCCAGGTGCCCAGCTGGGAGAGGTAAGGGCCCTGCCCAGCCCACTTCTCTGGAACAACACGGGGGCCCCCAGGGAACGGGCGTAATGGGTGCACTGGGAGGTGGGGGGCCTGTATTCTAAGCGAGGGGACACCAGGTCCACTTCCAATGAGGCTACAATTTTCAAAATGTCTTTCCTTCCCCCTTCCCAGCTCTCCCAGTCAGCAAACTCCTGGGGGAGGAATTCTGGAAAATTCCAGTCAGTTGATGAAATGCCCTTTTCACCTCTCTTCAAGGACCCCTTCAAGTATATTCAAAGCCTAAAGAGGTTTCCATCCTGGGGTAGCAGCCGACCCCTGAATCCCGCCAACCTCATGCCAGAATTCCCGGGAAGCTCTGAAGGCCCATGTCCCCGAGTGTCAGGGACACAGGGACCTGCCAGCTGTGGAGAAGGCTCCCCGCAAAGCCGGGGCCCCCCAGAGTCCAGACGGGCAGGGTGTGAGCCCCAAAAATATTGAAGAATGATGACAAACACTAAAGAGGGCTACCGCACTTGTGTTATATTTTTAAGCTTTACATTGAGCAAATTAATGAGTTTAACACAAAAATACAATTAAACTATTCACCTAGTAAATACAGAATTTATTTTAAAATTTGAAACACACAGCTCGATGGGCAGTGTGACCAAGTGACTGCACGGGCACAGCGTCCTCCCCTCTCTCTGGCTCTGCAGACCTCCACAGCCAGGTGGGCATGCGACCTCTGGCAGGAAGGGAGTCCTAAGGTGAGGCCCTCTGTGCCCGTGGGATGGGGCGGGGGCCCTGCTATCTGCCTGCATCCCCGTGTGGTCCCTGCTCACAGCCAGCGCCAGCGTGTAAGGCTCCAGGTCGGCCCCGGGGAGCTGCCTTTCAGGGGTGCCCCTTGTACTATTGCATCCTGGCTGTGCTTGGCTTAATCTCTGAGACCTGCCTTTATGTCTTCTCTCTGTGTAGAAACCCACGAAAGGAACAGATTTCACAAATTCAAGTTCAATGCGCTGTGAGTCATGGAAGTGACAGCACTTCCCCACAAACCCCGCTCCCTCTACAGACGTACAGCCCTCGGCGCTGTAGCTGTCAGCTCTGGTCCCGGGCTCCCTTCCAGGATGAGCAGAGGCCACACGGGGTCAGCTCTCAAATAGACAGCCCTCGAGGAAGCACTGCCACGCGTCTGCTGGAAGGGGCCCTAATGGTTCAGAGGCGATGCCCCGGGACCATTTGTCATGCCCGCCACTTGAGGAGAGCAAAGAAGGGCTAGTGAGACAATCTCTGCATCCAGAACATCACTGCCCCTTGTGGTGATTCCAGCGCCGGCAGCTCAGCTCGTGAAGCGGAGAGGACAATCTGCTTTGTGATCCAGCCCCCTCTCCAGCCGCAGCCCCGCCCTCTGCACTCCGTCCTCTCCATGCAGGGGACGTTTGTCAGTTTTTGGTCTCCCCACTACTGAACTCTTTCCCTTTGTTTGGGAAATGCCACAGCGTGAGGATGGGTAGGAACTGGTACCCACCTCTCACTGCAGGACCCCCCAAGTCTGGACGCTTTCTCCCTGCCCTCCCTGGTACGTGGGCTCGGGCACGAGATGGGGGCTTGGTCAACTCCATGTCCCAGCCCAGGCTTCCCTCCACACAGGGAGCAACTTGGCAAAGGTGCCCTTCCTCTAGACAGGCGGACCCAGGCCAGGGAGCCAGGGTCGGCCAAGGGAGCGCAGGGACCAGAATTTGACTGTGGAGCAGGTGACCTACCCCCAGGAAGCAGCACTAGGATCCGGTCCAGTGCGTGGCCCCCAGTGTCCAGTGATGGTGTTCCTTGAGGAAGCATCCATCATCTATCCATGATAGCACTCCCCTCCCCGGGCTATTCCTACGGTGAGGATTTGGTCGTGGTCGGAGCCTCCAGGCCCCTGAACTTCACCCAGCCTAGGTGTCTTTGATTCTCTGAGACCACACGGTAACTTTCCAGGAAGCTCCTTTTCTGCCTACAGCACCAGAGTCAGTTTCTGTGGTTTGTATCCAAGAACCCTGGCTGCATCCCACACTCAGAGCACCAAAACTCCTGCTTATCTCTTGCCCGAGGCCTTTGCACTTGCTGTTCCCTCTGCCAGCAACACTGTTCCTCTTGCCTCCCAGCCTGGCTCTCACCTCCTCACCCTCAGCCTCACCTCACTGACCCCCACATCTCCCAGGTGTCCCCCGGCCCAGCATATGCCAAATGTAATTGTCTGGGCACCGGCCTAAGCTGTGCTGAGACCCTGAGCTCCTGAGGCAGGGTTGTCCATTTTCACTCTCTTGGGGCTTCGGGGCCCAGCACATTCCCTACAGGTGGCAAACATCGGTGCCCTGTTGCAGGAAAAACCTGGATCACATCTGTCTCCAGCAGGTTCTCTTGCAGATTTGCCCAAAGACGTTTCTACCTTACTTTGAGTTTCACATGACAGGGGAGTTTTCACCACTTGAGTGACAAGTGAACTTGGATGGGTGCTTTGTGGCCAGGGTCAGGCTGGTATTTTCCCGAGGGGGGTCTTTTGGGCAAGGGGTGAGAAGACAGAAGTTCGCTCTACTTTCTCCCCAACTGGGAGAAAGCAAACGTGTGGTTTTCCTGCAGCTCTTGAAACACAATGGCTACCCCTCTTGTCATCAGAATTCACCTCAATCCTCTCAAGGTTGGAGCCTGACTCAGGGATTCACCCACCCCAGGCTCAAGAAGCAGACATTACAATGGGAAGGAGAAAAAAGAAAAAGAAGTAGAAAACAGAAAAGACCCAAGAAAAAGTGATGTCCTGACATTAGTAATTCTTTTAGTTAGTGTTTAAAATTATTTTGGTAAGTTGTTAAACTTATCACTGGTAGAATTAAAAAGAGGCTGCCAACCTTTATACTACCGTAGAATATTAAAGTAGGCAAAACATCATTTATATTGCAAAAGAAAACAAAAACTAACACTAAACACAATTTCTTAAAAAGGGCAACAAAATAAACAGGACATAAATCAGATTTATTCCATATTACAGTAAGTGCACATGGATCAAATTTCCCTCAAAATGGCAAACTCAGATTGATTTTTTTTAATCTGAAGATATTTGCTTATAACACACCTAAAAATAGACACAGAAACGTTAAAAATAAAAATAAGACAAAGATATACTTGGCAAACGTGAATTAAATAGAAGCAGGAATAGAAATGTTCAAAAAGAGGCAAAAGAGGATTCAGGGAAAAAGTATTAAATAGGTCAAAGATATAATTTTATATTTGTAAAGGATTCAGCATAAATTGGGCTTATGGTCCTGAATCTTTCTTCCTTTGTTTTTAGTGCCCTCTTGTCTTCTTGCACACAATTTATTATTTGTCTTTCATAAATATGCTGCAATTCTCCCCTCAGTTTGTCTTTTGACTTTTTTCAGATTTTTTTGACTTTGAAATATTTTGCCAGATTAAAAAAAATAAAGCCAAGCATATTAATATATTTCATTATGTCTTTTGGGTTTGTGTCACTCTCCGAAAGGCCTGCTTTGCACCAAAATTACAAAGGTAGAAACCTTTTTTCCTTTAATAATTCTAGGGTTTAGTATTTTACACTTAGATCTTTGATGCATCTGGAATGTATTTTGGTATAAAAAGTTAGGTAAAGGCATGGCTGTTTCCTCCAACACAGATAGGCAACTGACCCTATCTTTCCTTTGTTGATTTGCGAGGCCACTTTTCTCACACTCTAAATTCCTATGTGAATCTTGCTGTACTTCCGGAATCTCTGCTGTGTTAGTTGTTCATGGCTGTTTACATCTAAATAAATCATAATTCATAAAGCCAAGGGTTTAAAAACACAAGGTAAATTTCATGGAAGCCAGGTTCTAGGGGAAACTTTTCATGCACAGCTGTCGCTTTCTGGCAGAGCCAGTAGAAAGAGCATATTGAATAATTAGAATGTGGTCGATTTTTTTAAATTTAAATAATAAACTATCGTGTAACTACATTTCAAACTCTTTACCTACAAAGAATATACAGAGAAGCCCATATAAAAAGTGGCTACTTGAGGGGAGAGATAAACCAGGAACTTGTAATTAACATACACACAGTACTGTATGTAAGGTAGATAACCAGCAAGGACCTGTACAGCACAGGGAACTCCACTCAGTATTCTGTGGTAACCTATATGAGAAAAGAATCTGAAAAAGAATGAATATTTGTATATGTATAATTGGATCACTTTACTGTACACCTGAAACTAACACAACATTGTAAATCAACTAGACGCCAATAAAATTAAAAAAAAAAATTAGATGGCTACTTGCTAGCTACAAAGAGAGTATCATTAAAATTCCCGGAAGCAGAAATCTCATAGGTCCCATCCCCTGACCACAGTAACAATTACCTTGTATGAGGTGATATCAGTAACAATGGTTAAACAAAAAAGATCATCCACTAAAAATATTAAATCCATATACTGCATATGTAGAAAATACACTGAGAACTCTAATAGCAAAATGACACTTTTCTATTTTTTTTCTTCCCAATGGGCTTTACAGTCATTTTATCAAATTCTAAAGGATAATTGCAGTGGGATGATGAAAACGGCATTAAACCTAAACATTAATTTGGAAAGAATTCACATTTAAAATATGTTCTCTTCCCATCCAGTATAGGCTATCTCTGACTATTTTTTTCAACTTTCTCTTATATCTCTCAGTAAAGTCTTATCGTTTTCTTCATGTAGGTCAATACATTTTCAAAGCTAGCACAATTCCAATACTAAATTCTTACTAAGACAATACAGAAAAGGAAAGTCTACACTCATCACATTCACAAATATAGAAGCCAAACTCCTAAATAAAATCCTAGCAAAAAGAATGAAGTGGTGTATTAAAACAAGAGCATAGCCAAACCAAATAGAATTTATCATGGGAATTTTATCATAGGGAATTTATATGAGTAAAGTTAATAGTTTCCTTTTGTCATGGCGTCTTATGAAAACAGTTGTCGTTTTCTTCACTAAATTTGGAAGATGTATTGGAATATTTGGTCGTGGGGCCTACGTACGGCTTACCCTAAGTTACCTGGGGCACTTCAAGGAAATAGGCAGTTATTCTCTCCAGAGTAGCTGAAACCGAGGTAAAAATAAGACATCAAAATGACTGTGGGTCGGAAGAGATCTGCCATGTTATCAAGACACCAGGAATGGTCCAGTGGTTAAGACTCTGTGCTTCGAATGCAGGGGGCATGGGTTCGATCCCTGGTCGGGGAACTAAGATCCCATATCCCGCGTGGCATGGCCAAAAACAAAAAACAACAACAAAAACCCAAATAGGACCCCCAAATCAGCAGGCCCAAGAGAAGAGGCTATGATTTCCAGGTACCAAGCTGCTCTCCCTGGGCACCAGAGGGCTGTCATCCATCAAGGACACTGTGACAGCCGCCTCTGGGTGGCGCGAGATCTTACACAGACGCTGCTGATGCACAAATGCCCCGCCTGTCTCTGCCAGATCATCCCAGAGAAGGCAGCGGGGTCTGAGAGCCAAGCCCTTGTCAGACCCTCTCATGTCCTGGGGAGGGCTGCCTCTGCTGCCCCCTGGTGGTCACCCTCTTGTGGGGTCACAATGAGGCTTTAGGCTGCCAGGCTGAGGCTGGTACAGAGATCTTCTATCTCAAGGAAGCTGTACCCCTGTCCACGGTCCCCGTCTGGGTGCACCGTATTGCTCGGGGCCCATCACAGGGTATCTGGACCCTTCCTGCTCCCACAGGCCTCCTTCATTGCTAACTCCTCCCTATTTTCAGGAAACCCTCACGGGAAATCAAAGAAAATCCTTCCTTTTCTTTGACAAGGCCCAGGTCATTATTAGGTCCCCTTTCAAAGAGTGAAAGAAAGGTTTGGATCTCCAAGAGATTTAGACAGAGGGTTTGTCAACAAAGGCTCTTCATTTTCTACTCAATTTTCTACTAGACAACTAGCAGCTATGTCCCGCATGGATTTCTGAGTCCTCTACTGGGGAGTTTCTATCTGTATTGCTCAGCTCAGGCTGTCACAACAAAACACCACAGACTGGGGGTCTTAAACAGCATATGTTTTCTCACAGTTGTGGAAGTCTCTGAAAATCCAAGATGAAGTGTCAGCAGGGTTGGTGTATGGCAAGTCCTCCCTTCCTGGTTTGCAGACGGCCGCCTTCTCACTGTGTCTTCACGTGGCCTTTCTTCTGTGCACACGTGTAGAGAGACAGAGACAGAGACAGAGAGAGATATATCTCTGTGTCTCTTCCTCTTCTTTTTTTTTTTTTTTTTTTTTTTGCAGTACGCGGGCCTCTCACTGTCGTGGCCTCTACCGTTAAAGAGCACAGGCTCCAGACGCGCAGGCTCAGCAGCCATGACTCACGGACCCAGCCGCTCCGCAGCATGTGGGATCTTCCCAGACCAGGGCACGAACCCGTGTCCCCTGCATTGGCAGGCGGACTCTCAACTACTGCGCCACCAGGGAAGCCCTCTTCCTCTTCTTATAAGGACACCAGATTTTAGGGCCCCATCTTTATGACCTCATTTAACCTTAATTACTTCTCTAAAGGCCCTTTCCTCCAAATACAGTTACATTGGAGTTTAGTGATTCAACATATGAACTGGGGAGCGGGGGACACAATTCATTCCATAACACCATCCTTTGACTTGTTTCATAAAATTAAACAGTAGTGGGGAGCTTCCCTCCCACGACCCTCGTCTTAGGATCTTCAGACAGAAAGAGGTTTAGTCAGGATCAAGTTCTATGGCCACAGCCAGGTCTCAGCTTCCCATCTACTTCTCTTTTATGTATCCGTACTGGTCTTGTCCATCTTCTTACGCCCACCACCTCTCACATACACATTTCTTCTCCACCTTTCTCTGCTTCCCTGGGACTCCCTAGCTCTCTGGCTTCTGATTGGATGCAGCCAGTGGGAAGCACTGGCTGAGGTCCGCAGAGGGCAGAAGACAGGTTGGAGTATTTATACCCCTCACTCTCCCTGCCTGGCTGTGGCGCCGTAGGAGCTGGGTGCCTCCATGACTGCAGCTCTGACCAAATCCCTTCCATAGCTCCACATCATACTGGGTTCCCCGCGCTCCTGGCTCCCTTCAGCCTGCTCACGCTTCTGTAAATAGTCCGTTCACCCACCTCCCTCCATCTGGCTGAAGCCATTTCCTCAGCCGCTGGATCTCTGGAGGCTCATCTGCTACCTTTACTTTTGTCTTGGGGCTCCTGCTATGCTCACAAATGCAGCAGGTCAGCCTTTGGAAGCCTGGCCCTAGAGAAGGAGAGAGTGAGAAACCTGCAGTCCAGCTTCTCGTCTCCACCCCTGGAACCTGTGCACACCTTCTCTGCCAAGCTCAAGTAGAGCCCCCCTCTAGAGGGGAAATTAAAGCCCTCTTATCAGACCAACATCACAAGTCAGTGAGGATCCTGGGCTCATTCAGGAACTGGGGATGGGGTGGGAGTGAACAAGGGTCCCTCTCTGTGGATGAAGAACCAGGAAAACAGAAATGCACCCCTCAAGCCAGCAACCTTGCTCTAGAATGTCAAGTCCCCAGGGAGAACACAGAGCAAATGCAGAGTCCTGGATGAAGGGCTTAGGACAAGGGGCTTGGGTGTGGAGATGAGACCTGGGAGCCTGGGCTGCCCCTCTCTCACTTGCAGGGGTGGGAGCACATCTCTTTACTCCTCAGCCAGTGATTCTTCTGTGTAGTCCATGGCTGGTTCTTCACTGAGCAGAGCAGCCTCATAGCAACCCTGCTGGAAAGCTCTATTCACGGGGTCTGATCATGTAGATAAAACACTTTCTTTGTTCAAGAAATCCATTTTTCAGGAATGTAAGCGCTAGCCCCTCCCCTTCTGCCTCTTTTTATTTCTTGATGCTTTTTTTCTGATTAAATGTTGTCATCTTCAATCCTTTAACCTCTCTTTGACACCTATTTGTATAGCACTTGAGAGCAATGATGGGGGGAAGAAATACCTGAAAGAGAGAAACATGGATCTCTTTTCTCCTAATTATAATCACTCCAGCATTCTGGACCTCTTGGTTCAGAATTCCAGGGAGGTTAAAAATAATCTGTAAGTCTAAGAACACATTGACTTGCCTGTAACCATTCCAGCAGCTGTCTCACACTTCCTCCCCTGCTGTCCTAACAGGGGTGCATCTGTTGGCATGGAGATAGATCAAAGGTCCTGAAGATGTAAACTGCTCATGCCCGGAGACATCTATAACGTAGCCTTTTCTTTCCCTTTTTTATCTAATATTTTCATTTATTTTAAAGTCCAAACTTATTTCTTTATATCCATGAGCTAAGATGACCAGGTCCCTTCTTTCCTTCCACCTTTCCTGATCTTGCCAATTGCAGAGTCCACCTCCAGGGTCTCCTTCCTACATCACAGAAACATGACTGAGTCAGGACCCCTTTGAGAATCCAAGGAGAGTGATAGGTCCTCTCTCCTGGAATATGAACACACAAAACTGAATTTCCATTCCATCCCAGGGGCTCATGGAACTGTGATGAAATCTGTCCCTGGGCCAGCGAGAGTCTGATTCTCTCAACGTTGTCAGATAATGACCTGGATCAGAATCCCCTGAGGTGCTAGTGAAAACATGCCTGTTCCCAAACCTGAATGAGAATCTTTGGGATAGATGCCAGGAATCTGGATGTTTAGTAAGCATCATGGGTGGTCTCTATTTACAATGAACTTTGAGAGACATTGCTAGGGTCCCATCTACCCCCAAATCCCTGAGCTAATCTGATTCTTTCCCAAACTATTCAAATTACTTTACACTGAACAGATCCATCCAGGCCCACACCATGTTTTACCAGTCAATACATTCTTAGTTTGACCATAGCTATAGATGGAGAATTTGGATTATCCAAAATTTTATCTTCATTATTCTCCAGATCAATGACTTTAGTGTATTTTAATGTCAGCTCTTAAGTATGAGGTTTTTGCTCTTGAAAGGTAACATGTCATTTGGACAGCTTTTCTTGGAGCAGCTTTTATATTCAAGATACAACAGTAAAAAATGACAATTAACTTCCCATTAAGAGTGCAGAGCTACCAAGACCTCAGCTACCAGTCTTATTTTGGTTAACATGGAATACTATCACCTTCTAAACCACACTCATTCTATTGCAAACAGTAGTATTTATAGCTTACTCTAAGTGAAAATTTTAAACAAAATATTTAGGCATAGAGAAAACCCACTGAAATAAGACCCTTCAGATTTTTTCCAGTGAACTACCCTAGTAGTGTAGGAGAATCAACATACACCCCAGGGGTCTGGGATCTGAAGGTGCTGCTACAAGTGGGGTATTTCTTTCAAGTACTGTGTTGACCATAAAAATTGATGAAATTTTTGCATTTCCCAATATAACTTATTTATATTAAAAAGTCATGTGTTTCCCCTCAAATTTTCAAGTAAAATCAATGTGTCATGAAGGTGTTTCACATTTATTCAGACTTTGTATACTTCTAGGCACACTTTTCCTGTGCCATTTTAGAAATCTGACCTTATATCCTTATATTTCTGCATATTTTTTAATTGGTAAAATTGTCTTTATTCAATGATTGTATATGTAGAAAATCCTTAAAAACTGACCTAAAGACTATCAGAAGTAATAAGTGAATTTAGAAATGCTACAAGATACAAAGGCAATATACAAAACCAACTGCATTTCTACATATTAGCAATGAAGAAGTAGACAATTACCTTTTTTTTTACTGGTTAAACAGATTTTAATCACCTTTATTCCCTATTAGAATAAATTTTTAAATACACTACTTACCAATTTACCACCATATTTGTTTCCAGCCAAATTCTGGCCTGAAAAATAACCCAGTATTAATAGCCCCCATGCACCACGTTCTTACTGGATGAAGCCCTACACAGGTAGGCAGGACTCTTCTCCTTTGCTCTCTCCTGAGAATCGAGCCAGACACGTAGTTAATGCTCAGTGAATGGATAACAACACGAATGCTTGAGTCACCATTCAGTTGAATTCACTTTTCAATCATTGGTTGAATCATTGGTTGCTGACCTCCATTCACCCTCTAACTCCATGTGATTTGTTTTAAGAGGATCTAGCAGGAAACGTTGACAATGGCATTGCTCAATGAAGCTTTGGTTCTTCCTGTCTCAGAAACCAATTTATTCTGTTCATAGCATGGACAGTCATCACCGTCTGTTCCCTCACGTTATAACTGCTCCAGCAACTCAGTTGTGGAATCAGTTAACATTTCTGTCACTACAAAGCTACATTCTTCACTTACGTGATGACTTTCTGCAGAGGTTGACCTCTTTCCTCCACCAGGGTGCTGAGATGCTAAATTCAGGATGGCTGCTGCTGACCCCTTCCTTAGCGATGTTTCTAGTGATACTGGAAGTTGCTCGATGGATTCATGGGAGTCCTTCTGCCTTGGACACTGCTTGTTAATACGAAGGAAAACAGCTGATATCATTCACCTGTGAGTCCTTTTGATACTGGGTAAACAGTTTTCAGTCGATCATTCGAAACAATTCTTTTGTGAAATACCTGGGTGATGGGTTCTAGATGAAGATGGTGTATGGTCTTCACCTTCCAGGCATTTACAGCTTAGCAGATGAGCCCAGTCTAACAATAAACCTGAAAGGCTTTAAGAGCATCAGCTGTGTATTTATAACAGAAGAATGTTCTCTCCTTCAGTCTTTTCATTTTTTATTTTATTTATTTATTTATTTATTGAAGTATAGTTGACTTACAATGTTGTGTTAGTTTCAGGTGTACAGCACAGTGATTCAGCTCTCTCTCTCTCTCTCTCTCTCTCTCTCTCTATATATATATATATATATATATATATATATATATATATGTATATAGATATTCTTTTTCAGATTCTTTTCCCTTATAAGTTATTGCAAAATATTGAATATAGTTCCGTGTTATTCGGTAGATCCTTCTTGTTTATCTATTTTAAATGTTAATCCCAAATTCCTAATTTATCCCTCCCCCACCCTTTCCCCATAACTTTGTTTTCTATGTCTGCGGGTCGATTTCTGTTTTGCACACAAGTTCATTTGTATCTTTTTTTTTTAGTGAAGTAAGCCAGACAGAGAAAGACAAATATCATATGATATCGCTTCTATGTGGAATCTAAAAAAAAAAAAAAAAAAAAAAGATTCTTCAGACTTTTCAAAATGGCACATCTCACCACTGTGCACACATATCCTCTCCTGGCCTTTTGCTTTTCCTGACTTCCGGTTTCTGCACTCTCCCCGCCCGCCCGCATCCCCTAGCCTCTCCAGAGCATCCCTTCCCTTCTGCGTGCCAGTCGGAATTCTCCCTTCTTCTCTAGACTATTACATTCTCTTAATTTATTTTTAATTTTTTTTTAAACATTTGCAATCTGTTGGGTATAAAGGAAACAGATTGGATGCAAGGAACTGTGTAAAGCAAGATGTTAGAAAAGCGCTGCTCAGGGATATTTTGGGATAAGAGTAATGAGAGTAGGGAACCCGGATTGAGTCCGGGGCCTGGGCCACGCCCACTTCTAAACTCTGTTCGGGGGAATAATTCCTGTGATTCACAAAGGGGCCACATGGGGTAGACATTAAGGTTACAGAGGAGGAAACCGAGGCAGAGAAAAGCGAAGTCAGTATCACCCAGGGCAGGGCGAGCACCCTCACTACAGATGTGAAGCAGAGTCTACCTGGGAAGCTCTCACTGGCCCCCCACAAAAGCCCCTCGGCGGCCTGCCCTCCTCCTGCGGCTACAGCGCCTTCTGGATACTTTCTTCATCGAATCTTCACAATACCTACAGGGTGTAGGAATAACGGTGCACTTTTTACAGATGAGAAAAATGAGCTTGAGGGTGGTTAGAAAAGTTCTCCATAGTCACAGAGCCAGAAGGTAGAAAGAGAATCCAGGGTTCCAGCCCCAGTGTATCTGTCTCCAGAGCCCGTGTTCCTGACTGCTCGGCCCCAGGGTTGACATGCATGTGTGTGCGTGTATGCATAAATTATATAATTTATAATTATAGACCCATGCTACAACCTCGTGCAGTTTCCAGCCATCAATAACCTGTGACCTGCACGGCATGTACCTGGGGACACATCAGGCATGCTTTACCCCTGCTTGCTGATCACAGCATTCGTGCTCCCTGGGTTTCAGTCATAGATCTGGATTGCTGACCTGCAAAGGTTTCATCCATTAAAAAAAAAAAATTAAAAAGCCAGCCCATGTCTCTTCTCACGTGTTCAGGTTGGTTTTGCAGCAGGACTGTAGTTCTTGAGGAGCAGGTGGAGGTTTTGCACAATTTCAAAATGGTACAAGTTCTGACACGAAGGCCGAATTTTTTTTTCCCTGCGAAAATGAATGCTTAAACTTTTCACATTTCTGTGCTTTAATTATAATTGAAATAAGTTATCATTACAAGAACGTTTAGTTTTTTGAAAATTAAAAAAAAAGATAAAACATTGTTATATATTAAAATGTTGGAAAGATGAACTCCCTGGGGCTTTAATGGCCCTGGGCAGCTCATCTGTCATCATCCAGAATCTCTCTCTGCCTCCTCCACGATCCTGCATAGAGAATAAAGCTTTCCAGGTACAAAGCAACCAAATTTTCCTAGGAGAGCTGTGATTAAAGCTAGTCATTAGGATAAATTAGGATGGAGGGGGATCTTTTCATGCCCACGTTTCTGCTCAGACCCTGAGATGGTCTAACTCAGAGTTCTTTGCATGAAGAGATCTTTTAATTGGGAGGGGGTGTTCAAGGGCCCTTGAGCCCCTCAAAACTGCCAAGGCCTTCACTTCATCCCTACATATCCCCAAGGAATAAGGTAGTGTTGGAGGTCTCCAAGACCACCCCTAGGTCGATGATTCACTAGGACTCCCAGAACTTAGCTCCAGGGATTTTACTGGTGGCTAGTCCCAAAGGCACCCTCTGCCTGGCACAGACCCAAATTCCAGACTCCCTGGAGAGAGCAGGCGCTCAGCACAAACCATCCTGGTTACACAAAGAGTGCAGGTGCACAGAGCTGCTCTAATCAGTCCAGGGAATGCGGGAACCCTACCCCCGAAATCCAAGTACCCAGACCAATCAAAGGCCACCTCAAAAGCAGGCTTTCCGAGCACATGAGCCAGGCCTGCATGGGAACTTTTGCCCAATGGTCACGGCTCACTTGGCCCCTTCTCAAGAGTTTGGGCCTGTGAGAACCCCAGGGAAGGTCTGGGCAGCCCACACCTGATCCTCCCACGAGGCAGGGTACTTGCTGGGGGAGATGAAACAGCTCCCTACTCCCTACAGGGGCCTTAAAGAAGCATACCCTGGTCTGGGAGCATAGCCAATGGCCATGTTTCATTCAACAACATATGCTATACCTACGACACACACCCCACGCATGCTACACACACACACACACGTGCTACAAACACACATACCAGCCATCACACACAAACCACATACATCACAAACACACAACACACATACACATACCATACACACTCCGCACTTCACACACTGGCATACAAATTAAAAGCAAAAAACCCCATTATTTTAACACTGTAAAATACTGAGTTTAAATTGTTAAGCAAGGTAACTGCTGTCAGAAAACAATCATTTTATAGTCATTTAATCATCTTCATATTTATTCTCCAAGCTCTGGGTCCTTTACTGCCCAGGCTCATCTAACCGGCCTGTGGCCTTTGAGACAGGCGTTCTAACTCCACTTCACAGAGGAGGAAAGAACAGCTAGAGAGCTTGGCTCTCACTGGCAGCATCTTCTCCCCGCAGAACTGGAGCCCAGATCTCACTGACTCCTAAGCCGTGCTATTAAAAACCAAAGCAAACATCCCTTCCAGAAAAGCGTGAGTCACAATCAAGTATGCCCCACTTCTGTGTTTTCCCAGTAAATGAATAGAACACAGTGGCAGCAAATATTGATATTTGGATTTTTCAGCAACAGGGTTTTTTTTTTTTTGATGAAGTGTCACTCAAAAACATCACACATATTGTCCACTTGAAGGTCTCTACGTGCACACGGCCTGGAGCTATTCTGGGGCAGGAAGATCTTTCAGGACGCTTTCCTATATGACTCATTGCCGAAATCACAGGTCACCGCCCCCCCCCCCCACTGGTTTGTACTGCTTCCCCATCACCATGACGTAGTTACCCGCATGCACAAGGCACCATGACCCTGGACCATCTGGAGCTTCCCAGATGGGTCTAAGAAACCCATCTGCCCACTGAGTGCAGCCCATGGTTCTACCTGGACATGCTCAATGAGGGGGCTTCTGGAAAACCTGTCAGGCCTGGGGAGTGAACCCTGGTAATCACCTGGCAATCCCTCCCTCATGGCTTCTGGCTCCCAATGGTGCTTTTCTGTGATCTAAACATCCTCATTAAGATTTACTTGATTGTATTAGACAGTTTTGTCCCAGTGTAATTCGTAGACAGTCCAACAGCAAAGGGAGGGCTCCTGACCTCTTTGAATGATCTCTTGGAAAGCAGTTTGCTGTCCCTCGTCATCCAGCCTCTGTCCCGCTTCCTGGGGAATGTGAGAAGCAGAGGGTGGATGAGGACACAGGACAGCCTCTTCCCTGGCTCCCTGACGTGTTCCAGGAGACACCAGAGGATGGCCCTGCATGTGATCCCTCCAGCCTGAGCATCCCTAGTAATTCCTGGGCAGGTGAGAGGTGTGCCAGCAGGATCCCCAAGGAAGGAGGCCAGGAAGTCACTCTTCATAGGACGGGACGTGCCTCGTGTTCATCCCCTGAGCTGTCTGCAGTTTTGTAAATGATGTTGGTGGAACCAAGGCAGGTCTGACATTCCCTGCTGTCAGGCCGTCTGGCCAGGCTGGGGGTCGTGCCCTCCCTTTGACTCAAGGGGCTGCCCCACCCATCTCCTCCACATCAGCACCTCAGTAGTCTTACTGAGCATTTTTAGTCATTTTCTGTGGGTTATACCTTCCTTCCCCAACCCGGGCTGTATATCTTGGCAACGTTCTTCTCTGCCATCATGTCAGGCAACTTAGAAATGCTCTTGTGTGTTATCATGAGCTGTAATGTTCTAGTTAACAAATAATTTCCAATTTTGTAATTTTCACACCCAACAAATGCTATTCCGCATTGCCATTCTGCAGCACTCCGGAATTGGAAATGTCTTTACAGGGTTGTATGGATTAAAAGCTGATTGAAAGTGGGGCCTCTGCTGGGTGAGCATTGTCTCCAGACCCATTCCCCCCAACACCCAGCTTCAAATCCAAGGGCTGATGGTGACCAGTGACACCTGGCTCCCCACCTTCACCTCAGCCTGTCACCCTCAAGGCTGCCACAGGGAGAGGGCAATGGGCAGTGACTTGGTGGTCTCCTTGGCCCAAGAGGCAGCGGGGGTCTCACCCATGGGTGGGGATGACACCACCAACCTCACTCCCAAGCAAAATGCAAAGACACGGGCTTACTCCCTCTTGATGCAGGAGGGCCTGTCCTGAGATGGTTCATCCAAAGATGTGTGATAGCTTGGCCAGGGTCCAGCATGCTGGGCTCTGGCTGTAAGACAACCCAACGGTAGTGAAAAAGGTATGAAGAGGAACACAGGAAGGGGTGATGCTGAGGTCTGTTGGGACCTTCTGGGGTTGTCCGAGGGACGTCCCAGTGGCAACAACTAGCAGGGTTTGAGCGTGCAGCAGAGCACAGCAGAGGCAGACATCTGGGCTGTGATGAGATCTGAGTCCTCAGGAGGAGGGGAAGGGAGGATTCTCTGGAGCAGTGAGGCTGCCCATTGAAGCTGGTGTGGTGTGGAAAGAGGGCCAGACAGAGGGCCCAGAAAACACTCACCATCCAGGAGCAGATGGAAGAAAAGGACGCTGTGAGGGAGCCTAGCGGGGCACCAAGGGGCTGGGAGCCAGGGGTATCAGGAAGCACGATCAAAACCAAGGCAGAGAGCTTGGGGGGAAAAGAATGTGGTCAAGGGAACCAGATGCCACAGGGACAAGCAAGTTAAGGATGGAAAGAGATCCAGTTTGTGCAGCAATTAGGAAGTGCCCTTACCCAGGGCAGGTTCAGAGATGGGAGGAAGGGAAGGGTATAACAGATTTTGGCCAACTGAAGGTTGGCTGATGGGGAGAAGCAGAGACTCTTCTGGGAGGGGAAGGAGTAAAACTGCAGGGCGAGAGCTAGAGGGCTATGCAGAGAGACAGAGACACAGAGAGAGACAGAGACAAGACAAAGAGACAGAGACAGAGGGAGATACAGAGAGACAGAGAGAGGCGGAGAGAGATACAAAGAGACACAGAGACAGAGATGCAGAGAGACAAAGAGCATATGGGAGGGGATGAGGAAGAGAGACAGAGAGAGAGGGAAAGAGTCTGGGGGTAGGGAGATGGAGAGAGACAAACAGAGAGAGAAACAGAGAAAGAGAGAAACAGAGACAAAGAAGCAGGGAGAAAAACAGAGAGGAAGAGGGAGAGAGAGTTGTTTTGAGGCAGGTTAGACTTGAACAGGGGCTGTACTTTGAGAGGATTTGTAAATCTGGCCAAGAGAATCCTCTACACACAGTGGAAACTCAATACCCGATGAACAGACGATAAAGAAAACGTGTATTTCGATGACGGTGTGGAGGGGATGAGCTGGGATGCTCCCCCAGGCCTCTGCCTGGTGGGACCTGTGGTGCTCGGAGGTACCCACAGCTTCCCCATCACACACAGCCCCTCTTGTGACCCACTAGTCTAGAGCTAATGTTGGATGTTGGATTGAATTATTTCCCTAAAACATGTATTCCTATTTGAAATGGTGGTCTGTTCATTGCCGGTATTTCACCTGAACTCTTTCCTATGTTGCCAATGTGGACTGTTACATCGTGACTCTGGTGCACACCTGTCTAGTGAACGTGCACTGATGAGCGTACAGCATCACACAGCAGCAGGGATGTGCAATGCAGGCATACGACCCTGGGCTGGTGACCAAGAAGTTTTGCAGTTTAAGTGTCTGAAAGCCCTCCCATTCCTTGTTGAGTTGGACGTGGAGATGGGAAGACTGGTTTAGCCTTGTCCCACGGCCCAGGCTGGCAACATGGGCCTTGGCTCCAGGAGAGGGCTGGGGAGAAGGGCTTGTAAGGCTGGGACCATTGCAGGCCTTATGGGATACATGAGAGAGGGAGCATTTGCTGACAACGTGGGTGGAGGACAGGGATTCAGGAGGCAATGGGGCTGCCTAAACCCAAAGAACAGGGGACCATTCTTTGGCCCTAAATACTCCCAGCGGCACCAGATTAATTCCTTTGGTTATTGTATTGTATGATGTTAGCAGAAAAGAAGAGGAGAGGAGAGGAAGAAGAAAAGGAATGGGAAATGTGAAAAACAGGGAAGAGTGAGGTGGGAGAGGTAAATGGGAACAAAGGAAGACAAGAGAAGAAATGAAAGGGATGCATTTTCTAAAAATATGGAATTATTTAACTCCCCGACCAGATAGTAAATTTCCTGAGTAGAAGGATCATGTCTTGGACATATTGTAAAGCTCTCTTTTTCCATGAGTGTAATAGGGAAGAGCAAATCTGACTCAATGTTGGATCTGTTTCTTTTACTTCTATTGCTTTTGCCACAAGTTAAGAATATTACCTATAGCCTGA
This sequence comes from Hyperoodon ampullatus, assembly GCF_949752795.1. Classification (NCBI taxonomy): domain Eukaryota; kingdom Metazoa; phylum Chordata; class Mammalia; order Artiodactyla; family Ziphiidae; genus Hyperoodon; species Hyperoodon ampullatus. Next base: position 6,267,047 of record NC_136921.1, read on the forward strand.
AATATACAGGATCGGCCATTCTCAAGGCTCTGACCTTTAAAGGTATAACACTTTTCCATTCATAGAGAGATAAAAAGTTGCAGAACAGAGAATAACATTTGTCCTGTTGGAGGTTTACAGGAACATCAGGACCTGACCTACATGGACAGATGTAAGAACAAAGGATTCTGACACCAAGAAGTCTGCAGCAACCAACCACACCCCTCCTCTTATGGAAGAAGCCTGAATTCTAACTCTGGTAAGATGGTTTTTTGGGACATTAGTCCACCATCTTCTTAGTCTGCTGGATTTTCAAATAAAGTTGCTATTCCTTGTCCCAACAACTTTCCTCTCTAGCTATTGGCCTGTCTTGCGGTGAGCAGCATGAGCTTGGACTGGGTAACATTATCACCCATTTTCAAATGCTCAGATGCTTGGGGCACACTCAAATCTTCATAGATGTTTGTGAACAAATGAAGGATGGTCATCTGCTAGAGAGGAACATGTGCAGCCACGTTCATGCCTGTCCAACACAAAGAAAATATTTTATGCTCTGTAATCCATGTAACAAGTGAGGGAGCTTTCTTCACTAAACGTAACTTGAGGAGTAGAAAAGTAAAGGTCCAGGGAATGTAAAGAAATGAGATTAACTGTGGAAAGAATATTCTTTGGCTCCTTATACTATTACTCCTGATTGTTGCTTACTTTAGGAGATTCTGCTTACTTCTCAGAGATTATATAGACAACCCCGTTCCATTTCAAGCAGTCTAAACACAGGATGAATAAAAGTAATTCTCTGTTGCAGAGGGTGTTTATTAGGAGAATGGCTTCACCAAAAATAAATAAATAAATAAACTCTAAAACTCAGAAGAAATGATGATGTCACCAATTTAATGATAAGATCACACGAGACACAGGTGACTTGGAGAATTGCCTGACTTTGTTAGACCATTACCAGCTCTATGTATTGGTGACAATGACAGAAGTTTCTGAAATGAGAAAATTAGGCAAATAATTCTGTATTCAATCCTTGGGTAAATCACATTTGCTGATTAATTTCTTTACAGTACCCTTGTTACCAAACCAAACTTTGGTCCTCTTGCCCGTGCACAGTAAATCCAATCTACTGACTCTGGGCTGTGGTGAAGGGAAGGGCAGCATTTATTGCAGGCGCCAAGCACGGAGTCCAGGCAGCTCGTGCTCAAAACCCCTGAACTCCCCAGTGGGTTTCAGCAAAGCACTTCTAAAGGCCAGGTGAGGGAGCGGCATCCCAGGGTTGGCGGTCAGTTCCTGCGCAGTTCTCTGATTGGTAGATGGTGAGGTCACAGGGTGGTGTCACAAAGGTTAACATGATCAGTCGTCAGTCTCCAGGAGGTCTGGGAGCTACGTGCTCATGGTCATCAAGTAGTTAAGTTCTTCCATTTGGTGGGAGTTTTAGCATCTGTAAAACAACTCAGGAAATGTGCGTCAGATACTGTTATCTGGGTACTTCAGAGAAGAGCCACAGCAGAGGACATGGGGGAGGGGTCTGTCCCGGGAAGGCCCCCTAGGCCCCTGCTTGGTTACCAGCCTAAGAAGAAATAAAAAGTAATGAGTTTACTGAAATGATTGTGGAGAGGGCAAAGGTCAGTCTGGCATGAGTGTTGTGATCAATACCAGTCATAATGACGTGGTTGACGACTCTGGCCAGACTCAAATGTTTCCCGAAGGACAGCGTGTTACCCCACACACTTCAGTTCCTCATACCGTTTTGTTAAGAAGTTAAATTTAAAATGGTCTGAAGGATGATTCCTTCAGGAAAATGTTACTTCCATGAGGAGCACTGAGTGTCTGTTGCTATTGTACATGTTTAGCAACTTAGCACCGGTGTTGTAGGCGATCAGGACATAAATAACACTCACTCTTTACAAATGAGGGTGCCCTTTCACACAGAAAATCTGTCTCCATATTTTTTTTTAGGGGTTATATAGTTTTTTAAGATCTTTATTGGAGTATAATTGCTTTATAATAGTGTTTTAGTTTCTGCTTTATAACAAAGTGAATCAGCTATACATATACATATATCCCTGTATCTCCTCCCTCTTCCATCTCCCTCCCACCCTCCCTATCCCACCCCTCTAGGTGGTCACAAAGCACCGAGCTGATCTCCCTGTGCTATGCAGCTGCTTCCCACTAGCTATTTTACATTTGGTAGTGTATATATAAGCTTCCATATTGAGCCTCGTGCAAACCGTAAGACCCAACTTTGCCTCCTTGCTGTGCTTCATTTGGCCCAGACAATTCCAGAAAGCCTGGAAAAACCTTGTGTAACATCAGTTCTCCACTTCCAGCGGAGACTCTGCTGGGAAGCTACTTCTCCTCCACTTTCGTGTGATAAAGTGTTAATGATATGTAGATGAAATGTCATTATAAGAGATAATTTGCATGCACACACAGCAGAAGGGAAGATTCTTAATTTTTAAGTAATAGCAAAAAATGTCTCTAGTATCTTGGGCATGTTTCTGTCCACTGTTTCATATTCAGAGTCAGCCCTGGACAGAATCATTTAAAAACCTGCAAAGAACTTGGGATGTTGGCAGTGACCCTTTCCCAAAAGGTTTTAAAGGTTTCAGAAGAGCTGTACTTCCACCTCCGAGGGAGGGCACTTCTAAATGTTAATGTTACATTTAACCTTGTCAGCCTGACCTTGAGGTAGCAGAATAGCAGCTCTAGACGAAAATGATGCTTTCCATAAATTTGCCCCTGGAAACGCTTCCTAAGCCCCATATCTCAGTCATGCTTGAAGGCGACTTTTATGGATCTCACGCAGCTGAACATGAATCACTTATTTATGGATATTTGATATTTGCTGGTGTAATTCACTTTCTGGACTTTTGTTATATTTATTTTAATTCTTTCTAGAATGCAGCAGAGAATTTAGAGCTTTTTAAATCTGCATATGTATGCGGACATTTTTTCTTTTTGTGCATGCATTCATTAGCTAAGTGGGTTTTTTGGACTTTGTTATGACAAAAATAATATTTTCATGTATGTGGAAAGCAAATTCAAACAGTACAGAAGATATACAATGAAACATGAGTCTCTTTTCCATCTCACATGCTCTGTTCCATGGTCCAGAGATAACCACTATCAGTAGTTTCTTGTGTTCTTGCGTATATTTTTGGAAAATGCCCCACACACCTATACATATGTGTATGCATATATATATACACAAACACAATTTTTCATGGAGCTGGGGGCATTTGTATACTATGTTTCTTTTAGTTATCAATATCTGGGTGATCTCAATCATATCAACACACACAGATTCATCTCACTCCTTTTATAGCTCTGAAGTTTTTGATCACATGGCTTAGATTATTTAATAATTTTGCTGCGGATGGGCATTCCAGTTTCTGACTAGTGTCAACAATTCTTCAGGGAAGGCTTCTGTCTACAACCAACTCCCTGTCTCTGTGGCTACATGTAATATTAATCCTGGTTTCTTGAATCATAACTCTGCCCTGAAGTCTAATTTTCATATCTGAATTTATGACTTCTTTGGCAAGGAAAAACCCAGGGTTGTTTGTATTCAGTTTTTTTCTCCACTTAGCACTAGAAAAAATCATAACAAAGACATGGTCCATGAGCAGCAGGCTGAAAATCAAGTTAAGAAATATAGATAAATAAGCTAGAATTCAATAAGAGAAAACTTCGATCACAGAAATTAAATTTATTCTCATTTCTTTGTTTTTGTTTTGCTTTATCTTTTCATCCTAAGCCATAACAGACTGGAAAACTGCTGACTTGTTTTCTGGACTTTTCTCACTACCGTTTCCAGTGAGGCTTGCTCCTCCTGTCTGCACTAGTCCATCATAAATCAGGCAAACTAAGGCTGCATCCGGGTCTAACGAGATGTGACCAGCAGCTGTAGGTCCAGGTGCAGGGGACAGGGAGAGGGGCTTCTGAGGGGCTGGCCAGTTGTCAGGACAGCAGCCGTGGTGGATGGAGTAAAGCCCAGTCTCCTGGACGGCAGGTGTCCAGCAGCACCGTGAAAACACTGAGGTCCAAGGCGTGGGTGCCCTAGAAGTAGCACCAAGTGATCCCAGCACCCAGCTGCTCTTGGGATCAAAAGCTCCCCTGGGCTCCTGGTCTGCGCAGGGCTGTAGGAAAGATCTGAGAGCTTATTCCTTTCTCCAATAAGCTTGTAGTATCTCTCTGGAGAATTTTACCCTGATATTCCATGGCCATATTTTAGCTCTTCTGGGGTACCTGTTATCAGAACAATTTATGACACTGCTCTGTCTTTTGCTTCCTTTGCTTAGGAATTTTGAGAAGCATAAATACATTTTCTCTAAGGTGTAGTTCTGAAAAAGGATAATTCGATATCTGGAAGGAGAATTCAAGCCATTGATAACTGCTGTCACCTCTAGGGAGAGAAGCTGCAGCTGGCGGGGTTGGGGGGGAGGGGACTTCTTCACTGATACCCCCTTGTACCTTCCGAATGTTAAATTTGTGTTAAAATGTGTTTTACCTAAAACTAAACTCTGACCGTTTAGTCATTTCCGTCTTTGCGCTCTTGAACATGAGTTTCTCAAGAGAGAAAGGCTGGCTCTTCTTTGAACAAATAAAGGGTTGGACCCCCCATAAATACTGGGATGTCTTTGACTAGGATGAAAATATCAAAAACTAGAAAAAGGAGGGACTAAATTCACTTCCCTGTGCTTTTATTTTTTTGCTCCAGTAGACCTTTCATCTCATCTTGGAAACGTTTTATCTGGGTCTCTTCTCTCTTTGGAGATTTCTCTATGTTGGGTGGAGGTCATGTCTCCTCCTATTCTCTTTTGGATGCCAGAGTTTCCTGGAATGTCCTCCTTGGTCATGTTAGGGGTTGAAAATTGAGTTTTGAGGCCTAAATCCCTTTGCTTATCACCTCCCTGTATGGACCAGGTAGCGTTGTGTTATTAAGCTGGGAAAACATTGGTGACCAATCTCCCATCTTTTGCTAACTCTGTAGTAAAAGCTAGATTGGAGAAAGCAGCTTAGGCCAAGGATGCAAGTGAGGCTTGCCTTCTCTACCTCTGAATATAAGAAGGCCATTCCCACAGAGCTTACCTACCCGGTGACTGGTGGAGACAGACAATGCATCCACTCCTGAAGGCACTTCCCTTTACTGATCGGTAGTGAGATGTAACCCAATGAAGTATTAGGCTCTGGACAGTCAGATCAGCTACTCTCTTCCCCAGGGATGCTAGTGAGATGTAGCCCAATGAAGTATTAGGCTCTGGCCAATCAGATTAGCTACCCTCTTCCCCAGGGATGCAAGCAGAGTAGACAGAGCACGTGACTGGATGAAGTTTGCTCCTTTCCACATGCAAAAATAGATGTAAATACCACATTAATCAAAGACATGAATAAAGGCACTTGTCTTGAATGGAAGAAAAAACCAATAAATGTGATTTAAAAGGGCTCATAGTTTTAATTCCAAGAGCTATTTCAAAATAGGATTATCTGGATTCTGGTTGACTCGATGTAGGGAGTGAGCAGACAGAAGGGAATGATGAGTTTGTCTGATCTACTACTAGTTGGAGGCACTTGCTCAATAAGCCTGGTGGAGACATATGTAGACAGAGCTTTGAGTTTAATACTCTATGTTGTGAGCTTCTGGCTTTTGGCTGTGATGGAGACTGAGAAACCATGAGAGGTAGATGCGATCAACTACCCAGAGACAAGAGGATGAGAAGGTCCAAAACCAACCACTGGGGGCCACTAGCCTTCTGTAAACTGATGACTGATGAGGACAAGTCCAGGCCATGATCAGAGACGGGAGGGAACCATGGCTCTGTAGCCTCCTGTTTGGGGGTCCTGACGGACGATGTGCCTCCATTCCAGACGGTTATCAGCACAAATCAGCCCTGCCTCTTTGGAGCAGCGTGCGGGGCTGGAAGTACTGCCAGTTAGCCAGGCCAGCTGGTTTTCTTAGAGAAAAATGTTAAGAAGGATGGGGCAATCAGCAGGATCCACTGAAAGGCCAGGTAAGCAAGGAACCTGAAGGCCTTGCATTTTTCCTTTGATCACCAAGGACCTTAGGAAAGAGGATTTAGGAGATTGCAGAGGGCAGGGGCAAGAAAGTAAAAGGGATTTTCTATGACTGATGAAGCAAAGGATTAGATGACATAAGCACAGTGTAACTCAGAAGAAGGAAATAATCACCTTGAGTGGCTACGTCTCTAACAGAAGCAGCAAGGAACCAAAGAACTCTGTCCCCATGTTTGTGCCATATTCACGGAGAGGACAGTTCCACAAGGAGCCTTGTATTAGAAGGGAAGGGTCATCCTGAGTGACCACACAGCAGACAATGGGACAGTTGGCGTCACACCTGGCCCTCCTCCCCCACGGTTAAGAGAGCCGACAGGACTTGAGAGAGGCACAGAAGCACAATTGTTTCCATCTCCCTCGGGTCCAGCCGACTAGGTTTTAATTAAATGAAAATAATAGGCATCTCAGTTCACCTGGGGTGGAGGGGGAAGGGAAAGCAAAGGAATCCAAGTTTCCATCAAATACTTTTTGGTTCGTGGTGCAGAACACAAATCACCGGGAGTTATTGTTACCCTCCCCCCTTTTTTTTTCCTTCACTGTAGCTATTAGAGTCGAAATTTAATTACGGTGATTGAATTATTAAAGGAATCAGAAATAACTTTTGCATACCAAGCTTTTTCTTCCCCTTCAGCTGAAAGGACTGGCACTATGGTCAGGATTTTCTGTCACTTTGACAGCCCTGAGTTCCGTGTCGGGTCTTAATGTCCTTGATAAAAGTTCACTTAAGAGATGACATTTCAGTTTTAAGGAGAGATTTAAAACGATCTTATATAAGAATCTTATCTGAAAATAACACTGACAGGAAAGATAATGACTTCTAAATTTTCATACCTGTCCCAGGCTTATAATAGAGATCGACCATTAATAATGAAGGCTGGAATGGGGAAAAAAACATCAACAACCACTACATTCTCTTAGTAGTGGTTGTCGGGAAAATGAGAACCTGAGTTGTTTCAGCCTTGCTGCTTCACAAAAATCAGAAATAGGGCAATCTGAACTGCGATTTTTTTGCTGGTTTTTCATGAAAACCATGAACTTGAATGGACAATATAGTAATAGATTTTTTTAAATTGAAGTATAGTTAATTTACAATAGTGTGTTAGTTTCAGGTATTCAGCAAAGTGATTCAGTTATCCATATATTTTTTTCAGATTCTTTTGCATTTATCATACTGAGGGAAGTCAGAAAAAGGCAGATATTATATGATATCACTTACACGTGGAATCTAAAAATGAATACAATGGATTTATTTACAAAACAGAAACAGACTCACAGACACGGAAAACAAACTTACGGTTACCAAAGGGGAAAGGCGGGGAGGGATAAATTAAGCGTGGATCCTTTTTATTTCCAGGTTTCGGACCCCTTGAATGAAGCAAGAGGCTGTAAGCGTCACAGATTCATACTTATCTCCACCAAAATCTACTGCCCTGCTCACAAAACTCCCCTGGGAACCAGTGTCTTTTCGTCCCTTCCCTGTGTCCCCTGAGGTGGCACTCCTCCAGTGATGACACTTTGTGTCCGGCCCTCCCTAGGACTCTGGGTGTGTGGGTGGGGAGCTTCGTTAAGGAAACATTCCCACCAAAGAACTTCCATCCCGGACCACCCGGCTTCCGCAGTTTCAAGCCTTGTTCTTTCTCTGCCTAATTGGCCTCCTTTATTCTCGACTTCTGGTTCCCTCTTCCATTATGGCTGCCTGCCCTCTGAATTAGATGCAAAAATTGATTTCTTCCAATCTCTTATCTCAGTTGGGTTTCCCACATGCTGATTTCCTCTCTCTTCCATTAATTGGTGATTCTTTGAACAGCTTTCCTGGTAACATCCCTGCATACTCTGCCAGGCTCCTGGTCCCCTCTCCTGGCCAATAACCCCTCCTAGTCTGCACTGGAAACAAGAACCAAGACTGCATCTGAGCATCGATGCCCCCAGGCTCTGAGCCCCAAAGAGAAGCACTTTCTCAATTTAACAAGTGGGGCTCTAAAAGATCTAGTCCCATAGCTCCAGATAGAGAACCAGGTTAGGGCGTCTCTTATCCATTCATTCGTTCAATACATATGGATGGAATTTTACTAGGCACTAGGCAAATTTGCCTCTGTGGAGGCTTTCATCTCGTATACAAGAAGCTCAGTAGAGGGCACTCCTGTATTATAATAGCTAAGCACAGGGGGCAGTGGACCTGAACTCAAGGATCCCATCAGAAAAGGCAAATAATCACACACACTCCGCGCATGTGGACACACACACACCCGTGTTCTGATATTTATCCTTATCCACACTCAACTTTGCGTCTTATGTCATCAACCTTCCTAAAGCAAAGATAGTAACAATGGAATATATTGCTCTCTTTGCTGGATCCACTCAAAAGTTATTTTGATTGGTGGCACACTTGTTTTCTAAGCCCTTCAAGGAAAAAAAAAGAGAATATTTTAGGATACAATTTCAAAATCACTGCCAAGTGACCGCATTCTGTTTACTTGAACTGAGTTCTTTTCTGGGTGTAGAGTCATCTTGATGCAGAAGAGAAGGAAAAGGAAATAACGCCGTTGCTGGACGTGAAATTCATCTCAGGCAAGACACAGGTACATGTTATTCTTTGAGAAATGTCTTATTCCGATTAATTAAAATGAAGAAAGTAGCACACTGCACCCAGTATTTTCCACTCCATGGAATACTTGCCAATTGGGCGACCGTTGAGACTCAGACGACTGTGTCCATTATAAAACTGTTTTTTTGCTGTTGTTGTTGTTTTGCAGGTATAACAGGTAACCTTTATAGGGCACTTACTGTGTGCCAAGCACCGTACCAAACACTTGATGTGTATTATTTCATTTCATCTTCACAACCTCCACCTGTGTTAGAGATGTTAGATTTTAGAGATGGGGAGCTCAAGAAATGGTAACCTAGGTATTGCCACATGGCTAGAATGTTGTGGGAAATGTATAGCCCCCATCCAATCTGTCCACACAGCCCAGACCGTTTGTGGTGACACTTATGTTCATGGCTCGAAGTGGGCCTTGCATTTCTGACGTCTTGGTAATCATTACTTTCCTTTTCATAATTCCAGGGGTTCTCAATTGAAATTCATATTGGAAGGAAAGGTGACTCAGCTCAATGACATTTTTACGTGTTAGAAGTTAAATTATCCACTGTAAATTCAACTTGTCACCTGGTGAGTGAAATTAGACTGTAGCACGGTTGCTATTCGATTATGGTGAGTTGCTGTTTAATGACCCTGTTCTCGAAGGCTCCATTAATGTCTATTAATCTGCTTTTGCTACTGGACAACAGACAGCCCTTTATTACTAAACCCCATCACAGGGGGTGCAAAGTGTGGTGCTGCAGTCAAAACCCCAGCCGGCAGGAATTAGTTCAGCACCAGGGCAACACATCACAGGTTTTACTAAAATATTGCCCTCCTACCATCCTTAAGTAAAAGCAAGACCTGACAGGGGATAGATGCAAATAAGGGAAAGGCATCCTATAGTAAGATCGTCTGTGGGAGCTAGATCAAGAGGGTTCCAGTCTGGTCTGTCTTTTTCCAGATGCCCAGGTCCCAGGTTACTAATCTAAGGCCCATCTCGGGCTGGCACCCAGACTAGGTCCTGTCTGTAGCACAGAGGAAGGAGAGAAGAAACAGTCTCACGAGCAGGTGGCCATCTATGGGACAGGCCTTGAAGAGAGCCAGAAAAATCACTCCAAAAACACAAAATCCTGACTTCCCAGCGTCCCCAATAAGTGAAATGAAATCATTCTAAATTACACCGACATCTGTTATTTTTGCTTACTCACCCCCATTAGCCCTTTAGGGAACAGATGCCTGATTCTTCTTTGGGAACCACCCCTCCCCAGGTTTAGCCCCTGGGCCCCACCCATCAGTGTGTTCCATCCTTCTGGACAGTAGTACTTGATGCAGGGCTGGGCCGGACAGGCCAGAGAGATGTGTCCTTCAGGCTTTTGTCCCAGTTATTGGGAAAGAGATGCACCTTTGTCTTTCTAGGGTCTACACCAAGGATGTGAGCCCGGGGCTGCCAGTAGGAAAACAGAAGAGAGATGGAGAGAGACCTGGTCTGAAGACTTCTTCTGAGCTCCGTGGCTTCCAGCCATGCCTGAACACAATCGTAATCATGAACTTTTCCATTACGTCAGTGAATATATTTCCATTTTTGTCCAACTCAATTTGAGTTGAATTTCTTTCACAGCTGAATTCAGGTTGCTTACAACTTCATTCCCCATTAAATTAAAACAGTGTGTGGGTGGGGTGTGGAGTGAGAGAGAGCACGCAGGTCCTCAGCCCTTGGCACTGGGCTTCGAGAAGGCAGTCTGCATGTAGGTTCCGCCTTGGCGAAGTCAAGCACCCGGGCCTTGGTCTCCTCATCTGGCAGGTTGGACAGAATGATCCACAAGGCCTTTTCCAGCCCTGGACCCAGTCTGGGAAACTGCTGCCACCACGGGGCGTCCAAAGGAGGGATGGCTGGTCCTGCCATCTGCATGCGGTCTTCTCACATGGTTCAATACCAACAAAACTGCCTATTTTATCATAGCTTGTGAAACGAAGGTGGTAAAGGAAAGTATTTCTATAACATTTTGGGTTTTACTCATACATGGTTTTTTCATTTCCAGCCCCCTAGACACCATTTTCATCTTTCTGCCTCATAAGCTGGAGTTGGGAAGAAGCCACCGTCCACTCTGCCTCTGCTGCTAGCTCTGCCCCAGACCTGTGTGCATCTGAAATGCACGCTCAGTTTCCTTGGCACCTGGAGAGGATGAGCCTTGGTTGTGTGTTTACAAACCAGAATAAGACCACTGAATTGGAGTGAGGGGATGTGGAAACCGGGGACTGGGCACTGGCGTCTGTTACCTACGGTGCCACCGACTCCAAGCTCCTAACACCCTTTGTTTCAGGCCCAAGTGCGTCTACAGGGCCTAGTGCAGGAGGAGTGGTTTACCTGTGGGCAGGTGATTCTCAGGTCTCAAAGTAGAGTGGTAGAGGGTGCTCTCCCGAGATGCTAACACTTGACCTGGCATGTCAGCAGAGTCGGTGGAAACACAAGTAAGGCAGCCAAAGGGGCTGTCTGGGACTGGTGAGTCGTCGGAGCTATCTGGGGCAGACAGGGTCTCCTTACGCCGAGGTTTGGATAAAGCTAGGCCTCCGGGGCACCCTGGGCACAGGTCTGCGCCCCAAGTGCGGCGGTGTCCCGGTGGAGCCCCTTGGAGCTCTGGCAGGGAAGCGAGCCAGGGCATCGCGAAGGGCCAGGGTCCTGGGCACCGCACAGCGCGCGAGAGTGGAAACGCGCCCGGGCCGGCTCACTGCGGACAGCGCCCTCCTTTCCCCTCTCTCTCCGGCGGGGCACTCTCACCCCCGCCCCGGACGCTCCCCAGCCCCTCGGGCAGAGCTGCCCCGGCCCGCCTTGCCCTGGACTCCGAGCCGCGCCAAAGCCCACGGAGCCTAGACCCCCGGACCCGCTCCCCGAGGCCAGCTGCACCGCCCATGGCTGCAGTCCCGCTGGCCTGGGATCCGGGGGCGGGGAGTTCCGGGAGCCGGGAGCTATTTTTACAAGATGCGTCAGTGGGCAGAGGAGGAAGAGCCTGCTCCGGGGCCCATTGTCTGGGCGCTGCGCGGGAGGGGACGCCGGCGGCGATTTCGAAAGCTCCGAAGGGCGCGAAAGCGGCCGCCCGCGAGGGGAGGTCCACGCTCCACCCAGGGCCGCGGGAGGGGCGGGGCCATTGAGGCGAGGCGGGGCGGGGCCCTCGAGGGGCGGAGCCGGGCGCCCTCCCGCCGCTGCAGGCTGGTGGCGGCGGCGACGGCGGCGGCGAGGGGACGGTGGGAACAGCGAGGCGGCCGCGCCGGCAGCAACAGCCGGGGAAGCCCACGCCCCGCCTGCGCCTCCGAGGCGCACCCCGGGAGCGGGAGCAGCCCCGCGGCGGTACCGCCCAGGCAGAGGCGAGCGCCTGGCACCCGGAGCCCCGAGCCGGCAGCCGCGGAGAGCCCGGGCAGCGGCGGGAGCGCGGGGGCGCGGCCCGAAAAGGCGCAGAGCGAGCCGGGGCCGGGGGAGGGCGCCGGGCGCGAGCATCCCGCGCCGCGGCAGCGGAGGCGGCTTCACGGGAGACAAAAGCCCGCCGAGAGACGCGATGCCCAGCCGGCGCGGGCGCGGGGGCCGCGGCGTCTGAGCGCGCCGAGCCTTGCGCCCCGGGGACGCCGAGGCTCGGCCGGTGCCGACGGCGGAGGGCGGCAGGCGGGGCCCAGGTGCGCCCAGCCGCGTTGGGCCCGTAACTGCTCGGGGGGCGGCGCCCTCCCGCCGCAGCCGCAGTGGCCGGCGCCGCAGCGAGGAGCCATGGGCAACATCTCTTCCAACATCTCGGCCTTCCAGTCCCTGCACATCGTCATGCTGGGCTTGGACTCGGCCGGCAAGACCACGGTGCTCTACCGGCTCAAGTTCAACGAGTTCGTGAACACGGTGCCCACCATCGGCTTCAACACGGAGAAGATCAAGCTGAGCAACGGCACGGCCAAGGGCATCAGCTGCCACTTCTGGGACGTGGGCGGCCAGGAGAAGCTGCGGCCGCTGTGGAAGTCCTACAGCCGCTGCACGGACGGCATCATTTACGTGGTGGACTCGGTGGACGTGGACCGGCTGGAGGAGGCCAAGACGGAGCTGCACAAGGTGACCAAGTTCGCCGAGAACCAGGGCACGCCGCTGCTCGTCATCGCCAACAAGCAGGACTTGCCCAAGTCGCTGCCCGTGGCCGAGATCGAGAAGCAGCTGGCGCTGCACGAGCTCATCCCGGCCACCACCTACCACGTCCAGCCGGCGTGCGCCATCATCGGCGAGGGCCTCACCGAGGGCATGGACAAGCTCTATGAGATGATCCTGAAACGCAGGAAGTCCCTCAAGCAGAAGAAGAAGCGGTAATGCGCGCGGCAGCGTTCCGAGCCGGTGGGGGGCGAGCGAGCGAGTCAGGAATGAATGAATGAAAGGCTGGATGGCCGAGCGAGAACCCGCTCCCGCGAACAAAGACAGCGAACCAAAGCGACGCTTCGAATTTTTAAAGCGGAATGCAGGACTAGGGACTCGACCTGGGTATGTAGGCAGACTTGCCAACCTGAGCTCGACCTGCCGCCACCCCTAGCTCAGGGGACCTTTTGTCTGAACGCCAGAGCTGCTAAAGGGTTGGGGGCCCCACTGGGGAGTGGACGTGCAGGTCCTGCCATATGCCCTCCTGGCCCAGGTTGGAAGGCTCAGATGTCAGAGACAAAAGCGATTTCTTCCTACTCCAGCAGGGCCAGAAGTTCAGGCTTCCCAGCCCTCACTGGGGATCGCACCTGTGAATTTCCTGAGGTATGCGGTTCCCAGAACCCCGGGAGTACCCGCCTGGGGGCATGGTGGCAGTGGGAGGTGCTGGGTGGGGGGGACAGCCTCTCCTTGGGCTGTGAAAGCTGGACAATTTTATGTTACAGGGCAGGCCCCTGTGAAAATTCATCTGTCCTGCCCTGGGCCCAAACGAGGTGCTGGTTTGGGCCATCAGAGGACTGCCTGGAACAGTACGGCAGCCGGAAGGCACGGGGCACTGTGCTGACCTCCTCTGGGGAATGCCCGTGAAGAATGCCCCTTTCCTGGTGCTTTGTGGTAGCTTCAGAAGACCAGTTATGTTGAGAACTGCTTTTCAGCCTGGAATCAGACATCTTCCAGATGGTTTGGACTCTGTCCATGTGTAGGTCATTGTCACACAAAGAGACCAATAAAAAAAAAATTAGAAAAAAAAAAACAAAAACAAAAAACTGTTGGAGGTGGTGGCCAATGATACATTTTCTGTTTGCAGAATAGTTAAAGGTGTTTAAAGGGTAAGGCTCTTGACATCAATGCTGAATGCAGTGTGTGTGTAGATGCAGGGACCTCCCTCTGCACTGTGTAATCGGCATACATTTCTAGACCCATATGTGTGGAATCTTAAATTCTCTTAGCCTACTGTTTGGCTTGTGTGAGCACACCAGCTGCAGATGTGTGCTGAATGACAAGCGGGGTTTGGCAAGGGATGTCTCTTGTAATCCTAACCGCTTGATGATGGGTTATGGTTTTCAGACATGTTTTTTTTTTTTTTTTAAATCTGCTACGAATGAATACTCACCTTAGAAATACTCAGTTTAGGAAAAAAAGACTTTGCCCTTTTAGATTCCTTTACACTGCAAGTGGTGACATGTTCAGATTTCTAATTGGTTCATTGTGGCCTATCTGGTTTCAGTATTTTCATTACAAATGTCTCGCTAGAGTATTTGATGTCATGCACCAACAAATAAAAGCCCACCTTGTTGCAAAAGCCGACCTCATTGCATGGATTTAAAGGCGAGGGAGAAGCACAAGGAGGTCCTTTCTAATTCCTTCTTGTGGAAACTGGTTGCAGAGCAAATGCAGACACAGTGAGTGCTTGAGATAAAGGAAAGCCTGTGACGTAATGGTCACCTGTCCTCAGGCTCCTCACGTTTACTTGAAAGAGGCTTTGGAAATAGATAAAGTGAAAGAAGAAGAAATACCTATTTTTAATAATGTAATTTAAAAAATCCTTTATAATCAGGACTGAGTCTTGGTTTGCAGAAGCTGTCAATTACCCTGAAACACAGTATCAAACAGGAAACTTAACGCTTCCTGTGTGATTTTGAGTTCCTCTTTGAATCCGTGTTTACAGGTGGAATTATGCTTTTTCCCCCCACTATGATAAATTTCTTGGCGAAGGAGGCCTTTAGAAATTGAGAATGATCATGTGTGTGAGCATGTGAGATAGTCAAATAATCCATGCCTATTTTCCACTGCACTCAGAAAGTTAATTTAAGAACCAGAGGTAGAAGTCCCGGCTTCCTGCTTGAAACCCAATTCTCCTATGAAATATTTTAAAAGAAGAAACCTAGCAGTCCATCACCCTTTTCTCTTTTGTCCGTGTATTTGGTACCCCTCCAATGCTGGTCTTTTTGTAGAAACTCAATAGAGAAAATATAGCTGAGCAGTGTTGAAAAGCCTGCAGGATTTCGGTTTACATATCGACAGCATAGTCACTGATTTCTAAATGGGCTGGTCCCATCATCTGAAGATTCTGTATAGAATTATTTAAAAAAAAATCCATCTTTCTTTATTTTCTTCACATGCAACAATTTCTTAAGCACTTTGACATTTTGGTAGTTCCACACTATTGAGAGAATAATATATTTATTTTGTGACATTGCAGATGCCAAATACTGTAACCTTCTCGTGCTGACAATACTTTGGTTCAAGATCACTGTTCAGACCCTCTCATGCTTTACCAATGATGTGAAATGACTTTGTTTTTTGCATTATCAGTACTTAAGGGTGCAGTCAACTGTTAGTACTTGTGCAGTAGAGCTCTGTGGTGTAGCAACCAATAGTTGAGTCTCAGTTGATTTCTGTAGTGTTTGCCCAAATAATAGCCCATTTCGTCTCTGACCAAATGGAGGAAACACAGGCTAAATCACCTTGGAGCGGTCACCCGGAGAGTCCCCTCCAACGTAGCCGTCTGATTTATTATGCCTCCTGCTCTTTGGAGAATGAGTGGGCTCCACATAGGGGAAGTTGGCCTCCCCACACGAGCTTTTGAAATGTTTTCTCATAGACACAGGGAGGCCAGTTTTGTTTCTGAAGGATTCTCTTCACAAAATCTCTGTCATGGTGTTGGGACTATGTCTCCTGGTTTGTTTCCGTTTCTACTGCTGTAATTCTCTGTCCTGATCACCCTCCTCTTTGGGTTCCCGTTCCCTTTTATATGCCTATATGATCCTGTGAACAGAAATAAATTATTTATACGCTCAAACGTTTGGGGAAATTGTCTGTGGATGGTTTTTCAAGTTGCCTCTATTTGTTTCTAGGCCTGAGTGGTGGGATGGATCACAAGATGGTCTCTGCTGTCTAATGGGGCCCAGGGCTGGATGAATCATCTCTGCTTTTTTGGTTTAAGTGTCTAGCCCTTCCCTGCATGGAAGATTTAGAGGCTCAGATGCAGGAATCTGTGTGCCTGTCCCCCTTATGATACCTGTCAGTGGTCCTCACAAATCCTTGAGGAAAATGGCCTTAATGCCCAGCCAGCGCCAAGCCTCTCAGTTATTAAAAAAGGTCATGATTGTTAATCACGTCAAATATATGATCTGATTATGTAAACTTGGAAACATCTGTGTGGTACTGTAACAGCAGAGTAGTCACCACGCTGCTCAGCATCTTGGCTGCTCTCTTGGTATCTGGGCTGAGTCCATCACTCTTGAACCCATCAGAGAGACTCCAAGACCGGAGTCCTCTTAAATAGAAGGTGTGGTGAGACCGTCCTGCTGTGTACATAACAGCGGGAAAAGGTCCACTTTCTAAAGAAAAAGTGATTGGGCCAGAATCGGTAGACCCTCTGACTGGTTCAAAGTGTAACTCATGGAGGCCCTTAGCAGACATTAAGCAACGAAACTCATTGATTGGCTGGGTCTTAACTCTGGAGCCAAAAAGCCAGTTTCAAATTCTGACTCATGCTCAGGCCCCCATGAGTTTGCTGAAGTTCCTCAGCCCCTGGACCTCAATTTCCCCATCTGTAAAATGGGCTCATAATGGTTGTTGGGAGGATGAAACAGTATAGTGCACATGAAGTGCTTGTAAAGCACCTGAGCAAGGCTTGCCTTTACTGTTCACTGTGCAACAGAAGCTAAAGTTTAGGAGTCAAATGACATCAAAAGGGCACAGATGCCATTTCTAAATACTGAAACCTAAAAACTGCTTATAGGAGTAGAAATATTAGAAATCAAAAGAAGCAAACATTGGAACCCTCTTTTTTTTTTTTTTTTTTTTTTTTTGTGCAACCTTAATTTAACCTTAATTTAACGAAGGAATCCCCAAGGAGCCAGGTAATACTTGGTACTTGGGTGATATTGTTCATCTTATGTTTTCCAGGAAAGTAAGTACAAATGCACTGACGTCTAACAACTGAGAAGGCTAATTTTAGTCCTAAGCCACTGCCTTATTTTCCCCAATTTGAACTTCCCCCCCAAAGTTTTGGTTCTTCATTTGTAAGTGTTTGCGATAGACAGTAGGTGTCTCGAGTTACTGTTTTTGTGCCTTTACATTTGTCTCCAGGGCCTGTACTCTTGGAACAATTCTGTACCAACATCATAGGCTATTTTGATGTCACATTTGTATGGTCGTAAGGAAGGACAAATTGTGTGCAAAAAGCAGAAGATAAAAGGCCTGAAATGATCAAAACAGTAAGAACACCCCAGAACTTGATCCCCTTTGATTTCCCAGCTCTCAGCCTGTCCACCTAACCTCTCCCCTTTCCTCCTCTGCTGCCATGTGCACATCTGATGCCCACAATTTGGCCTTGGCCTGCCAGGAGACAAACTGAAGGCATTTCTGTTCTCTCCTCAAATTTGTGTCTTATCTGGAAAACAGCCTTCTCCTTCTGGTTCTCCTGGCTCAGTTGAAACCTTTTTTAAAATAGAATTTGCACAAGACAATGGAGCACTTTATACATTTGTTTTGCATGGTTTCTGAACTTCAGAGTGGGGCAACTTCAGTTTCTAAGAGGAAACTGCAAACTGAGGGTATCTGAGAAACTGGCATGTGGCTTCTTCCCCAGGATTAGAAGTGAGAATGAAAGAGCTGTGTGGTTTTACCATACCTAAGTTTTCAGAACATGCCGTGGGTGTTTCTTTGAATGATCTGAACTTCTGTGCTGAGGTACTCTCATTGTGTGACAGCACGGCATGAAAGAAATAACCGAAACAAGTCATTTTTTAACCCATCTCTAGCATGGGTTTGAGAAGACAAGCATCTCTTTTGCATTTATTAATTAAAATTGCTGTCACATGGTAATGTTAAGGACAGCTCTGTTTCTATTCCCGTTAGTCCTGTGTAATCATGGTAATAGCCACTGCTAATCTTTATTGAGCACTTCATGTGGGCTGGGCACCATCCCCATGCTCAGTGTCTTACCTGCTTGATCTTTTTTCCTCCCAAGAGTCCCAAGAGATCAATTCATGCATCAAATAAATTAATCAATCAATGGTATCTGCACTTGTAGATGAAGAAACTGAGGTTAACGAAGATTAGACACCCTCCTCCAAGGTCACTGGCTGTTTAGGGTGGAGCCCAGATTGAAGCCCACGGGTCCCTGAGACCCCGAGGCTGAGCCCTCGGAGGCTCCCTGGCCTGCTGCGCATAGAGTAGAAGAAAGCTGGGACTCTGCATCCGGGGAGAAGAGGGTGGAGGTTGGTGTCACCGGCTGCAGCATCACCTGCCTGCACCCTCCTGACAGGGGGACCACCACTTCCCACCTCCTCCCCAGAACTCACACTGACAGGCCTGGCCCCAATGCCAGCACCTTGCCTTCTCTTCTTAGAGAACACAGCCCAGTGTCTAGAAAAACACTATCCCTCTTATACCAGTTTCCATCCTTGAAGAATTTTCTTTCTGGTATTCCTTTCAAGAAACTGTGTTGGGGGCAATGGCTCCCTGCCTTACGCAGGGAGAGGCATTTATATACCACAGGGGACGGACCCTGAGGCTGGCGGGTATCAGTGTTCCCGCATTGGGATCTGAGTCAGCTAACCTCTCAGCCTAGATCCCCACCCCTGCCGCCGCTACCCTGTGAGGCTGAGGATGCCTGCTCTGCCCGTCCCTCGGGGTGATTCTAAAGATAACATGAGGTAATAGAAAGCACTGTCCAACCTGCAAGACGAGTTGAGACACTTGTAAACGTGTGTTCCGCTTGGACAGGGCCCCTTCTCTCTGCGTCGCTGTCCTGGCTCCCAGGGGTGTTCTGCTCGTGCTGTTCTGGACAAATCCAGTATCACGGACTCTCTCTTCGTTACCACTGATAAGAGAACTTCCGCCTCACAGAGTCAACCAAAGGAGGCTTCAAGAAGGAAAACATGTCTCCCTGGGAGATTCAGGGCATAGAGCCTTTAGTGGAAGTTTTTATCAAGTGACTGTTGGGGACCATAAGCCTCCTTACATCTGCTGTTGGCAGAATTCTCATCATTCTACTGGCTACTCCTGATAATATTCATTTCCTGAAATGCTAACTCCCTGTGCAATTACTTTCAATGCCCATGTCTCATAAAAGCTAAAATAATTTCAATGTATAATTGAAAAGTCATCATGGTAAGTAATGACCATTGCAACAGATTATTTCACAAGTATATGTGTGGATCCATAGATGAAATGTTGCGTTGCTATGTAATTTGAAGTACACTGTGATGCCATATTCATCATGTAAAAAATGCTGTTAAAACACTATCCACCAACAGTTGTGACCTCCATTGTACTGAGGACACTCCACTCTTGGGTACCAGGGAGATTTATAACATGGTTCTTGTCCTCAGAAGCCTGATATTCTAGCTGGTGAGTCCGAGCTAAACTATCAAGTGAGGTGTTTGACTCCAATGTGAAACCAAAGTCATTGCTCCAACCATGGTCCCATTTTTCATGCCACATGAGCCTTGGAGTAAAACTAGAAATAATAACCTGTTACTCTGTGTCCTGATTCACATAATTTGAAGACCTCTGTTTTTCCATCAGTCTCCTTCTCCAGCTCTTTCTGAGATTCCCTGGGGGGTGGTCACTGTGCTGATGACCGCTGCTTCCTCCATTTCCTCCTTTCCTGCCCCGACCTCTTGTCTGTTTCATAGACCTTCTGGCAGTGAGGATCAGCAGGGCAGCCAGAACCGCTGGTCCCCAACACTGCTGACCCTACGTGTGTCGCCCCATTCTCAGTGTCCAACAGACATTTCAGTGCATGCTTCCTTAGGGAGGGTCTACTCGCACATGTAAGGGACTCAGATGTCTGAGAGCCTAGGGAGTATCTGAGTGGCTGGCTCAGGCCCATCCTAGAATCCTGCTTCTTGTCTGACATTGACTGTTTCCTTGAGCTTCTCTTGGGTGTCTCAGCCCTCTAGTCCCCTGCATGGGGCTCTTCCCAGGAGATACCTCAACTGACTAGAAATCCTGGGACAAATGTGAATCCTAGTGTGGACCCCCAGGACCCTAAAGTTAGATGTGTGATCTGTCTTGGATTCAGGTTTCTCCCATAAAATTGGAATCTCCTGCAGAGGTATTGATAATGACCGCTTCTTCCTGAAACTCACTCTAAGTCTTAATTCTGCTCTTCCGGCATCTGTATGTGTAGTCGGGATGATGAGATCAGAGGTTGAAGAGTTTGCTTTAAGGTAAAGGCTTCTGAAGCCAACACTGTGGGTAACCCATGCACACCCATGCCTTTTTTTTTTTTTTTTTTTACTTTATTTATTTTTGGCTGCTTTGGGTCTTTGTTGCCGCATACGGGCTTTCTCTAGTTGTGGCGAGCGGGGGCTACTCTTCTTTGCAGTGCGCCAGCTTCTCAGTGCAGTGGCTTCTCTTGTTGTGGAGAACAGGCTGTAGGCTCATGGGCTTCAATAGTTGTGGCGCACGGGCTTAGTTGCTCCGCGGCATGTGGGCTCTTCCTGGCCCAGGGATTGAACCCGTGTCCCCTGCATCGGCAGGCGGATTCTTAACTACTGTCCTGCCATGGAAGTCCCCATGCCTCTGTCTTCTTTCTTGCTGGCAGACCTCAATTTTGCTTGGGAGACATCCTCTGCCTCATGGCTATGTGCTCAGGGAAAGTGACCCTGTACCAAGTTTAAGGGGAGATTGGTCTGAACCATGAATTTAATTCGTTCTTCTGGCCAGTGACTGGCTTAGGAAGGGTCATGTGACATGATTCTGACCAATGAGACTAGAGGAAAAGTCTTTTTGAAGAGGATTAAGTGGATGGACTTCAGGAATTTTTCTTTAGGTTTTAAAGCTAGACACAGGCACCATGTAGCTCTCCTTTGCTTCCTCTGAATTTCAGTGAATAAAGATGTGATGCCTGGAGTGGCTGCAGCCATCTTGACACCATGAGGAGAGCCAGCCCACACACTGAAGATGTGTGGGAGAAGGGAAATATGCAAGGAACCTGAGTCTTAGCTAATGTCATTGAACTGCTGAAATAACCAACCCTGGGACTGCCCAACCTCAGGACTTGTGGTTATGTAAACAAACACATCACCCGTTACTTGAGATTTCAACTACCTGCAGCTACAAATCCTCAACTGATAAGATCCATCAGACACCATAACCAGCCCTTGATGGTACAAAATATCTAGGGCACTCCACAAGAGCTGCTGTGTTACAGAAACTGCTCCACCACCTCTGTGCCAACAGATCACAAGCACATTGAAACCTGCCTGGATTGGCCCTGGCTGGGGGGATGGAAGGATGGCCAGCTCCACTCAGCTCCTGGTTTAATAAATACCACCATGGAGCCAAGGACATTCCAGCCAGGAGAGTGCAGCACACCTTGAATGTAATTCAGAGTAAGCAGCTGAGAACGCCATCAAATGTTAAGCCCTTTACCAGCATTCATTCAAAAGAAATGATTAGCATAATATTAATTGCTACCATTCATGGGATGTTCGTTTTATGCTAGCCAGTGAATCAAGCACTCTACAGAGTCATTTCCTTTAATCCTCCCTGAAAGACCATGAGGTAGGTCTGTTCATCCTGCCTGCACTGCTGCCTGCCTTCAGTAGACAGACAGACAAGTGGATAGATAGACAACCACAATAACAGTTAGTGACCACTTATATAGGGCCAAGCCCTGAACTAAATACAGTGGGCCGATGTCCTATTTGCATTTCACAATAGACATAATGAGATAGGAATTATTTTTGTCATCACCCTCGTTTCACAGATGCGGAAACTGGCTGGAGATGCTGGGTGTATGGCCAGGGTCACAGCCACGCAGCAGAATGAGACTTGAATCTGGGCAGGCTGACTTCAGAACCTGTGTGCCTACCCTGAGGCAGCCCTGCAGAGCCCGGAGCTGGGGCTCTGCACATGGTAGATGTTCCAGAATATCTGTGAAATCAACGAGCTCATAATTGGTGGAGTGTCCCCATCATGGCAGCTCGGAAGGACAGCACGAGGGCTCCCCAAACCAGCACCTCTCAAATATGTGTACGCAGCACTTACCTGGGGGGCTGTTACATCACAGAAAATGCACAGATCTGCCCCATGAAGTGAATATCGCCTGGGCTCTGCCAGCACGTGGTACGGGTAGGGGCACAGCCATACTGGCTGGTTGCTAGTGTGGCCCCAGGTATTCGTGAGACTTAGGTGCAGCCTGGAGTACAATCTGTTGCATTTCCAGGACACCCCTCAGTAGCCATGACCTTCCTGGCGTCCAAGAGGATCCATATAATTCCCAGAATGTTAAGATAGTTGACCAGCCTATGGATACCTGCACGGCAGCAGGTGACGCAACGTCGCAGGAGCGGCTGACAGCTCGTGCCCGCTCCCTTCTGCACGACCCCTTCTGCTTCCCGGCATCTCTACTGGGGCAGAGCCTCCGTGCTCCCTGCACGCTCCTGTGCTTGGATTGAGGGCGGACCCGGCCACGGATGCTCCCCAGTGTGACTTGAAGGAAAAAATGGGGCAGTTTTGAGGGGCCGTCCCTTCTCCGTGATGTTGCTCCCCTCTGATTCCGAGATAACGGAAGCGAAAGATGGGGACAGCCCGGAGAGAGAGCAGAGCCACTTCTCCCAGGAGGGTCGTGCTGCTCAGCTGGCACCGACTGTGACATGAGCTAGACGGAAACCTGTGTCATGTCAGGCCACTGAGATTTCAGAGTTGATTTGCTGACTGACCGAAGCTGGCTGTTACGAGCGCCATGCACCATCCCCTCCCCTCCACAAGAACCGACACCACATGACAAGCAGCCGCTTATCTGGAAAGTTGGTGACAGTGAGCCTGCACGTGCACAGTTCCCTCTGGGTTTTAGGGCTTTGTTCTCAGGGGTCTCGTTCAGTCCCCTTGTCTTTCTGACTCTTCATCACAGAGTGCATCTGCCCACAGATCCTCCCAGGTCCTCCTGATCTTTTGACATCAAGGGCAATGCCTCTCCGAGGTCATCAAGTTTATTTAAAATTTCAGTGTCCCTGGCAGGTGTATATAATTATATCCACACTGCAAAATGAGACTGAGATTAAAGGGCTTGCTGGGGGTCAGCCAGCAGTCACCTGTCTTGGGAGGTGTATTAGGCTCCTGGGGCTGCTGTAACCAGGGGCCACAATCTGGGGGGTTTAAAGCAATAGGAACTTATCGTCCCACCGTTCTGGAGGCCAGAAGTCTGAAATCAAGGTGTTGTCAGGGTTGGTTCCTTCCAGAAGGTCTGAGGAGAATCTGTTCCATGCCTCTCTTCCAGCTTCTGGAGGCTGCCAGCCACCCTTGGCGTCCCCGGACTTGTAGGCACATCACTCCAATCTCTGCCTCCGTCTTCATCTGGCCTTCTCCTCTGTGTGTCTTCTCCCTTTCTCTTCCCTTATTGGGACACTTGTCATTGCATTTAGGGTTCCCCCCTTATCAGGACGATCTCATCTCAAGAGCCTTAATTGCATCTGAAAGACCCTTGTTCCAAACCAGTTCACAGTCACAGCTTCTGGGTGGACACATCTTTCAGAGGGTCACCATTCAATCTGTATAGAAGGCAGTGATAGGAAGCATACCCTCAAAGGCATTATTGAAATATTGATGGACCTCAGAGCTCCCTAAGCCGGGGGGACTCCAGGTGGCTCATACCCATTCTATGAAAGTATCTCCCATTCAAGTTACACCGACTCAGTAAGGCCAGTGCAGCTGCCCACCCGTGAGTCTCTGGCAGGGCATCACCTGTCTTGATGTGTGTTCTGCCCAGTACACTGCGGAGATGGCAGACTTCCTCTTAGTTTTTGTTTGTGTCTTAGTTTTGTTTGGTCTGTCTGTTTGTGCTTATAGGGGCTCAATACACAGCATCCATAGATGAAGGAAAGGCAGAGAATGTATTCCCCAAGTGGAAGAAAACAAGGCAGGCTGCCCTGATCCTTGGGGCTGTCAAACACATGAGACTTTGGTTAAGAAGCTTTGTGCCCAAAGTAACTAAACCCCGAAGTGCAGGAGGCAAAGGGAACCCATACTCTGTATGCCTTAGGATGCTGGCTCTGTTACTCGTGGAAATTGGAAAGGAATGGACTTTGTGCTATCATTGTGAGTTCTGCTAACAGAATTCTACGTAAAGCTACAAGTTGCCACCGAGGCGTCTGATTGATTACTGACAGAAGGAACACATGTGTGGAGCCAGAGGCCATGTGCTCTCTGCTGAATCCGATGCTCTTCTAATATTTGAATATTGGGCAGGGGCCTTCCCAGATCACCCTCCTAGCCAATAAATACCTGTGTCCTGTGCAGCTGTGCATTTCTGACCATCTGAGCCTCCTGCTGTGCTGGTGATGATTTCTCTCATCCAGCCCTCACAGTGGTGGGTACCGGGCAGAGGGGAACTGCCGGAGGTGAGGTATAGGGCCCCTTGCTTGGTCATGGAAGCATCAGCTGCTATCCCATTGGCCACGTGGCTGGGATCAGCCAGAGGGTGCACGTCGCATGAAGACAGGGGCCGGTGAGGGCAGGGAGAACCGTTGTGTGAGCAGGAAGTTTCTGCCCATGGCTTGGGGTTAGCTACAGGATGGTCCACGAAGGCAGCGCGGATGCCAGCAAGCTCCAGAGCCTGACCTCACGGAGGCAAAAGAAGAGGAACAGACACTGAGGACGCTCTGAAGTCTGCCGATGCCACGCCTCCCTCAGGGTGCAGGGAAATCTGGGGTAGTAATAACAGCCACCATTTACTGAGGCCTTATTATGTCAGGAACTCGCTAAACACTTTGTACTTTTATTTGGTTTCATCTTGGCAGCAGGTCTGGAGGTGGTATATTAGTCAGGGTTCTCTCTATTACAAGAGACAAAGTAGGTCAAGTTCAAATGGGGACGGTAGGAAGTATGTGGGGTTGCTCAGAGAATTGGAGGAGAACCCCAGAAACTAGGGCATCCGCAGGGGCCTGGGGACCAGAAGACAAGAGTGGGTCACCGTCAGCACACGCCCCATCTCTGCTCCCTTTACACATTGACTTCCTTCTCTTCTACAGTGGAAAGTTCTTCACACAACAAAAAAGCAAATTTGGTTTCCATCATGAGGTTTCTCCAATGGTCCACCAAGAGAAAATTCTGGAGACAGATTCTTAATTGTCCTACTTGCATTTGGGACTCAGTCCTGGGCCATTCCCTGTGGCCAGTAGGGTGGCCTATCTAGGACATGTGTCCACCCAATGAAAGTGGAGCCAGTGGTGCAAGAAGTGGGGTGAGGTACTGGAAAAATACACGGCACAGGTAGGTCTTCCCATCGCTTGAACAGAAGAGGCACCAAGGCTTGGAGGGGTCACGTGGCTTGCCCAGGGACTTGAGCCTACATGCACTTGACTTCACATCTTGGCTGTCACCCACCACAGTTCTGCTGTGGCCAGTGCCGGCCACCATCTCCCAGGCACAGGCTCAACATGCTCACGGGAAAGCCTGTTTGGAAATGAATGGATGAGCACCAGGGTGATGTTTACATATTGAACAACTGGTATGGTGTGGGCATTACATTAATTTCCAAGTGCTGCTGTAACAAATTACCACAAATTTATTGTCTTCAAACAGCACAAACTCATTATCTAATGGCTCTGGAGGTCATTTGTCCCCAAATCGGTCTTGCTGGGCTAAAATCAAGGTGTCGGCAGGACTGCATTCCTTCCAGAGGCTCCGGAAGTTGGCCTTCTATGGTGGACTTCTCTGTGGACTGTGCTCTGCCCTTTCCAGCTTCTAGAGGACACCTGCCTGCCTCGGCTTGTGGCTTCTTCCTCGATTCACTGACCTCTGCGTCTGTCCTCACCTCTCCTTCTCTAGCTCTGACCTTCCTGTTTATGACTAAATTGGGCCCACCTGGATAGTGCAGACTCATCTCCAGGATACTATGTTGCCACGGAGGGTGACATATTCACAGGTTCTGGGGATTAGGATGTGACCATCTTTGGGGTCACAAAGATTATTCCACCCACCACAGGCATTGACCAATCGCACCAGAAGTCGTCTGTGCCAAGGGGCAAGGTTTTAGAGCCCTTGCTGTGCCAGATGTTACCCATGCATTTTCTGGATCCTGGGGAGGTCTGGGGGCAGCAGAACAGCAGAGGGAATAGGGGGCTTTGGCCAGTGGCTTTTGGCATGGAAGTATTTTAACAGCATCAAGTGGCATGTTGAGACCACAGCAGCCCAGCTGAGGGTCAGCCTGGGTGACAGCCGATTTACAGGGGTGTCTGTGGCGTGCAGCCACACACACCAGCTGGCAGGTGGGGGGCTGCAGGGGGAAGCACCGGAATCTTCGGGAAGGAGGGTGGTGCTGAGTCTGTGGCAAGCTTGACACTGCTTCCCCTGGAACTGGGTAGAGTGGGCCAGGCCTACGCCAGGGCTCAGGGATGAAGGGGTTAAATGAGGCCAGTCATGGTTTCAGGTTAGGTCCAGGTGGCCAGATGCGGGGCGGCGGGGAGAGGCAGATGGAACTGAGAGCAAAGGGGGTCTGGATGGGAGAGGGGCTCAACCTGCAGACCCTTGGGGTCCTTTCAAGCCTGGGACTCCCAGGGTCAGGGCGGCTTAGCTCCTTAATAACGGAGGGGCCCACGTGTAGAAAACAAACCAGCAAGTGATCTCTGTCCTAAGAGAAGAGCAGCCTCTGGAAGAGAGCGAGCCTCTCTCCCTGGTGGCGTGTGAGCCCGCACCGGCCTGGCTTATCAGACCCACTGAGAGCCAGGTAACCACGTGCCATGCCCAGGGCGGCCAGGCCCCAGTGGCCAGGAGGGGCTCGGGCTGGGGTTGTGAGGAGGAAATTGATTCTACGGAAGGCTTGGGCTGGAAACCTCTCCCCTAACCCCTGTCACCACTCTTAGGTCCAGGGATCGAGGCTGACCCTGCTTCATGGGCGGATAACCCCTGTAGCCACACAACCCTCGTGCTTAGAAGGGTCCAACAGTGGATCGAATAGTGTCCCCAGGGATTCATATCCTAACCCCCAGGACCTAAGAATGTGACCTTATATAGAAACGGAGTTTTTGCAGAGGTGATTAAGTTAAAGATCATGCGATGAGACCATCCTTGATTCAAGGTGGGCCTAAAATCCAGTGACTGATGTCCTTATAAGACACAGGGGAGGGGAATTTGAGATGCAGAGACACACAGAAAGCAAGGCCATGTGAAGATGGAGGTAGAGATTGGAGTGATGCAGCCACAAGCCAAGGAAAGCCAAGGACCACCAGGCAACAGCAGAAGCCAGGAGAGAAGCATGGACCAGACTCTTCCTCAGAGTATGGGGAAGAGACTAACCCTGCTGACACTTTAATTTCAGACTTCAGACTTCTGGCCTCCAGTGTTGTGAGAGGATCGATTTCTGATGTTTTCAGCCACTTCGTTTGTGGTCATTTGTTACATCAGCCATATGAAACTAATACAGACTGCATGCTGGTTTAATGTTCCATTTGGTCACTGCCTCGAAATTCTTAATACTTTTGAACCAGAGCCTCACATTTTCACTTTGCTCTGAGTCCTGCAGATTATGTAGCTGGCCCTGGGCTTAGGTTTCCTTGGGAAGTAATAACACTACCCTTCCCCCAAATCTGCTCATCAGCAGGGAAATGTCTCCAGACGCTATGGTAGGGGAGGGCCTACAGTAACCTGCCCCAGGTCGACGAACCCAAAACCCCTCTACATTCTTCCAAGAGGGACGAGAATTCATCTTTTCATTCCTCAGAGCCATCTGAATGTCTGTGCAGGGGTTGTCTGCAGACCATGGCCCTCCTAGTTTCTGATGGTTCACCAAGCTTAGATGCATGCACAGACCACGGTGGGAACACCGCCCCTGTTTCTGCCCTCAAGACCCGTTGCCCAGGGCTGGGGGGAGGCTGCCTGACCGGGGCTGTGTGCCAAGCTTCTAGGGTCTCCTGGGCACATGCTCTTCCTTCTAAGAAGCCCAAGGAGCGTTTTTTAATGGTGTTTATTGTCATTGTTGTTATTTTTTACATAAAAGGTGCAAATGATCTATTTTCTTTCTGTGAGTGAGAGCACTAAAAAATCTCTGTGAGAGCCAGTTTTCAAAATGACTCATCTCCTGTTCATTTGAACTGGTTTCCGGAATATGGTGGCTGGTCCTGAGTTCTGTCCAGGAAAAGGCCATGAGCGGTGGCCTCCGTTACTACAGACTTGTCATCTCCATCTCTCCCTGCCTTGGTCATGTGTGGAGGCTGAGGTGAGGCTGCACTGTCCTTCAGAGAGGCCCCAGACAACATCAGAGGCCACAGGTAGGTAGCACCTGGCCCAACATGGGAGGCCTGGTTTGGTCCATCTAATCCCCTGTGCCTGTCAAGGCGGCTGCATGGAGAGCCGCCTCCCAGCCCCAAGCTGGGCCGCGCAGTGAGGCTCAGATGATCGTGGTGCTTTGTGGGCGCTGCACCCACCGGGTTTCTTCCTCAAAACTGTATTCTTGTGAAACCCAAACCAAAAGGAGAACTAGAAGATGAAATATTTTCTTCTGGACCCATGACTTCATTGCTAGTCACGAAGCCTCCTGGGTTTACATCCTATGAGGGGCCAATGGGACGATTTTCACAGGCTGGGCCACTAAGGTGGGCACAGCAGTGACTCCGTGAGATGGTTTCTGAAGGAGAGGGAGACACACAGAGACGCCTGGACTGAAAGGTCTAGCCTGAATTCAGAGCCTCTGTTGTCCTGTACAGAAATAAACACCCGAAGAGTGGAAGTGTTCACGAACGGATGATTGTCTAAGTCGGGTATCAGAGAATGATGCATGTCTTAGGATAAAGCTAGACTACATTAGCTCAAGGAATCTTCCAGCTCTAAAATTCCATGCTCTGTGCAGTCATGGAGACCTATTATGTCAGACTCTCCACCTTGGGGCAAATTGATCAACACAGAACTTTTGCTTCTAACTTCTGTGGCAACCCTGCTTACCCACGGGTTGTAAAATAAAATGAGCATACCCTCTGGCACCCGAATCATTTCTGTCTCATGCGGAGCACAGGATTCCTCAATCTCTAAACCATCAATTATGCGTCCTGATCTCAGACCAGAATGTAATCAATACTTATTAGGGCACGTGTCTGCCCGCAGCTCGCTGAGCCCAGCAAGTAAAATATTTATGGCCTGACAAACCTGTTTTAATTATTCTCTGTCATCACTTTTTTACAGCCAACCAGCAATGGCTTGAATCTAAAGCTAATCTGTTTTGAGTACAACTTGCAGAATCTATGTTCCAAGATGCATTGTTGGTCCCAGAGCAGGGCCCATTCACTCCTGTGACAGACTTGTGCCAGCAACAGCCGGGAAACTGTGGCCTGGCTTGAGGTCTGTGGTCTCCAGCCTGCTCTAGATGGGATGAAGGGAGTTTTATAAAAGACATGTAGCTCAAACATGGAAATATGGGTGTGGAGTTCAGTGCTTCCAAAACTTCCCTGCTAAGGATCCCCTTGGATGCTTGTTAAACACACAGATTACTAGGTCCTCGTGGTTGGTCTGGGGGTCACTACAACAGTAGACACTCAGTAAAAGGCTGTGGACTTGAGTTGAATTGAACTGGGACAAAGACAAGGGACCTGCCTGAAGAACACAGCAGGTGGCACCCAGGTCATAGCACTGGGTCAGGAGTGAGGCAGCACATGTCCGAGGACAGTCAGGGACTCTGAGTCTGCCCTCCCTCCAGGCCCAGGATCTCCCCAAACCAGTGATGATGCTGTGAGTGTCCACTTGTGAGTTGCTGCCCATCAAATGATGACCTAAAGGTGAGAAATGAGGGGACTCTGCTTCTTGCTTCCTTGTATCTTTTAAACAGTTGATCAATTGATAGCAGATAGTTCCCAGGGCTTCAGAGAAGATAATAAATGATATGGTGTCAGGTTATAAACACCAAATGAAGCAAAGCACACCCAGAGACACCTCCCTTCTCGTGCACTGTAGGTACATGTTTAGATGTGTTTTCCCCACTACAGTTTGGAGCCGGAAGAGACCTTTGGAAACACTGGTCCAGCTTCATGGTGTTGATGACTTCTCAGTTCTCGTGGGATAAAGACTGAACTTGACCCTCACGGCCTGGAGGCGCCCAGCCTTGCCCACTCCCCGCCCCCTCCTTGCTCTCTGCTCTTCACACAACCTTCCCTTGGTGCAGTGTCTTGACTTCCCGGCTCCCTACTGCCCCAGGGCCTTTGCACACGCTGTTGCCACTGCCCATAGAGCTCTCCTTCCTTCTCCATGTGTCCTCATTGACTCCCCTCTCTGCCCAGCTCTCTGACAAACTTGAACTGCTTGTAGAAGCCCTCCTGATCCTCCTGACCATCAAGACTCACATACCCTGATGACACCGGGTACCCTCGTTCTCAGCACACACCTCAGCTGCAATCTCCCGTTGTTTGTGGGAGCATCTGGCTGCTGTCTCCCTAGCAGACTAGGGAGGACCACACGGACAGGAATGCTGTCTGCTTTACTCCCTTGTCCCCTTAGCTTCTCAGCTGCTCCTAACTCTCAATAGGTCTTGGTGGCATGAGTGTCTAAACTCCCTCAGGTCACAGGTGAGGAAATGGAGTCCGAGTGATGATGCAGTGCTTTGTCTTGAGCTGCACAACCACGAGGTCAGTAGAATTCTAAACACGACTTAGGTTCTTGGGTGCCAGACTCATGCTAATTAACTTAGGAGGATTTGCCCTATTGAACCCTCATGCCGACGACGTGGATGTAAGTAAAATCGTTATCATCCTCCAATTACAGGTGAGGAAACTGAGGCTCAGAGAATGTGAAAGCTGTTACCAGTGGGCCCCCCAACCCATCCAGAGTCACCTGCCCATCAGGGACAGCTCCCTGTGTCCCTCTCGGCCATGAGAGGTGTCCTCCATCCATGAGAGCAGGCTCGGCCATGCAGGCAGGACAGAGGGCTGGGCGTTAGTGCAGGGGGAGCAGCCCTCCATCACCAAGGGGCAGCACAGGGAATCAAGGGCCTCCTTACCCTCAGTGGGATGACCCACATGGCCTTTTCCAGGTCCAAGGTGAGACTGAGCTCACGTGGCAGCCTGCTCACAGCACTGCCCCTTTGACCCTTCCTCCCTGACCAATGTCCCGCCTTCACAGTGCTTCTTGGAATCACGTCCAAAATCAACTACTTGCACCTGCAACCTTGGGAATCCTAAGTAACACAGAGTGCGAAGATCAGTAGCTTGCCCAAGGTCACACAAGGAGCAAGTGCAAAGGCAAAATCGGGATGCCGTCGCACCACAACAGCGCCTGCCACTTGGCTCCGACGCTGTTGGGCAGTGACGTTACCTTGTGATAAGTAGGTCACCACTGGTTAGCAGGATAAAGGCCCCCAAAGATGTCCCTGCCATAATCCTCAGAGCCTGTGACTCTGTTATATTACGTGGGAAAAGGTGGACTTAAAGTTACTAATCAACTGACTTTAAAATGGGGAGATTATCCCAGGTTATCCTGGTAGCCCAATGTAATCACAAGGGTTCTTCTAAGTGGAAAAGGAGGCCAGACAGGAGAGTCAGGGTGATGTGACCTTGAAGAAAGACACAGTGATGCAGCACCGCAGGCTTTGAAGGTGGAGGAAGGGGCCATGAGCCCAAGAATGTGGACAGCGTCTAAAAGCTGGAAAAGGCAAGAAAACAGATTCTCTCCCTTGGAGCCTCCAGAAAGGAATGCAGCCCTGCCACCAGCTGGGATCTGGCCCAGTGAGACCTGTGCTGACTTTTCACCTACAGAATTATAAGATAATAGATGTGTGTTGTTTTAAGCCGTGATAGTTGAGTTAATTTGATACAGCAACAGTAGGAAACTAATACCACTGCTTAAAGAACTTAGGACCCCATCCCTCCCTGTGCTTTATGGATGAGGCTCGGGTTTCTTTTCATATTGTGACATATCAATTACATCACAGAAGATCTTGAAGATGTCTGTGGCACTGAGTGGACTAATTCTGTCCTGAAAGCATCTACCTTGAACATTTAAGCATTTTCAAACGAGGCTCTGAAACGTTTTGCAGACACTGGCAGAGGAGAGATGTGTGTGGTTACCTGAGGGCTGAACTTGCCTGGATCTGGTTGGATGAGTTTGGTGTATCACTTCCGCCTGTTCTGTACACTGTATTAGAAACTGCAGAGATGTCGCCGCCCTGATAGCCTTGGTCCTCAACCGCACAGTGAAAATGCGTGTAAATGTATAATAACCCTCCTGTGCTGTGGAACAGCTCCCACTTGGGCCTTTGGCAGACATTCAGAGTGCAGTAAACAATTATGAGCAGGGGAAAGAAAAAGCAAGTGACTACTCATCAAAGAACAGATTTTAAATCATGCTTTAGAAGAATCTTTCCTAGAGGACAGTGGCTAATGGGAGCATGCAGTAGCCTAATCATTTGGGGACCGGAAAAGTGATGATTTAGAGTCGTAAACTTTAGAAATTCAATCCAAGTGGAGAACACTTTACCTAAACGATGAAACTTAGGGAAAATTAGAGCACAGAAGATGAGCCCAATAGTAGCTTTACAGGGAACACCCTGGGTGGCATATTTAAGCCACTAGTTTCATGAAGCTGAGAAAAGTGAAGATGAATTGAATCTCCCTCTCTGAGCAACTCCCAGGAGGAGGGCAGGTCAGAGATGTTTAGAGGAAAGTGTCATATGGATAACGGTGGGGAAGAGAGTCTAAGGGAAAGAGTGGAAAAGTCTCACTGGGATGTGATGCTTAGAAATGGATTCTATTCAATTAAATAGAATTTTAATAACCCACTACTGTATTCTAGACATTACACTTGGTATCTGAGATAGGAGGATGAACCAGGCCCAGGCCCAGGGCCCTGATATCCTAGAGGAAACTACAGATAGAAAAAGACAATGTCGGGCTTCCCTGGTGGCGCAGTGGTTGAGAGTCTGCCTGCCGATGAAGGGGACACGGGTTCGTGTCCCGGTCCGGGAAGATCCCACATGCCATGGAGCGGCTGGGCCCGTGAGCCATGGCCGCTGAGCCTGCGCGTCCAGAGCCTGTGCTCCGCAACGGGAGAGGCCACAACAGTGAGAGGCCTGCGTATGGCAAAAAACAAACAAACAAACAAACAAAACACCTAAAAAACAACAGGAACAACAAAAAAGACAATTTCATATGAGCAGCCTCTGACAATGGACAGAGGTGGAGAAGGAGCTCAGAGGATGGCACTGCTAGATTTGGGTACCCTGGAAAGCTCTCTGCAGGAGGTACTGCTGGAATTTCTGGCCGGAGGGAGCCACCAAAACATGGCTGTATCTGGCTGGCATCCCTATCCCTTGTCATGTATCTCTTCTCTCTATGGCATTATTCACTCTGTTCCATTCTTAAAGCCTTGGGCAATACATCTCTCTTTCATCTTCTCTGGGTCAGTGGGCTATAGGTGACCTGTCCATAGAGTCTCCATGCCCCACCTTGGGCATCCAGGGTGATGCCTCTGCAGTGTTCTCGGGTAGGAAGGTCAGGCTGAACCAGGCAGTGGTCTCGAGGATAGGACCAGAAGGACCCGTTGGAAGGGC
This sequence comes from Hyperoodon ampullatus, assembly GCF_949752795.1. Classification (NCBI taxonomy): domain Eukaryota; kingdom Metazoa; phylum Chordata; class Mammalia; order Artiodactyla; family Ziphiidae; genus Hyperoodon; species Hyperoodon ampullatus. The sequence goes on from NC_136921.1 coordinate 6,300,605, forward strand.
TAAGTATTCAGAGGTGTAAACTAGGGAGGGGAGCAGTGGCGACGCCTGGAAAGCCCCTGGGAGGAAGGGGCTGACCGGGCAGAAGCAGCATGCTCCCTGATCTATGTTAAGGGCACAGTCGGGAGACCTTTCATATGTGGGGACGTGGGTGAGGGTCTTGCTGGGAGACCACACATCGGGCTGAAGTTTATGCCTGCTAGGGCCCTAAGGATATCACAGTCTGTCCTGGTCTGCTTAGACTGCCATAACAAAATACTCGAGAACGGGTGGCTTAAACGACAGAAGTTCTCACCGTTCTGGAGGCTGAAGTCCTAGATCGGGGCACTGGCCTGGTGGGGTTCTGGGTGGAGTCCCCTCCCAGCTTGCAGTCTGCCAACTTCCCTCTGTGTCCTGAATGGTGGAGAGGGACCACAGGTTCTCTGATGTCCCTTTTTATAAGGGCACTAATCCCATCATGAGAGCCCATCCTCATGACCTCATCTAGACTAATTACCTCTCGAGGGCCTCATCTCAGCTACCATCACACTGGGGGCTAGGGCTTCTACGTATGACTTTGGGGGGACATAATTCAGCCGGGAGCACAGTCCAAAGTGGTCAAGGTGAAGGGCTGAAGCTACAGATGTTCTAACCATCAGCTGTGAAGAGGAAGTAGAATCACAGGTCTGTGGGCCAATGGCCTCCCCACGAAGATGCTGGAGGAAGTCTGGGGACTGTCTGCAGCCAGCCTTCCTGCTCCAGGCTGTGCAACATGCTCCAGGCTGTGCAACATGCTCCCGGAGAAACCAGCTGGTAGCCAAGGCTGGGCCACACAGTAGATTCGCCAGACTCAAGAGTCTGACCCTCAGCCCTGCAGCCTCAAGGACTCAGTCCCAGGGCTTCCCTGGTGGCACAGTGGTTGAGAGTCCGCCTGCCGGTGCAGAGGACACGTGTTCGTGCCCCGGTCCGGGAAGATCCCACATGCCGTGGAGCGGCTGGGCCCGTGAGCCATGCCGCTGAGCCTGCGCGTCCGGAGCCTGTGCTCCGCAACGGGAGAGGCCACAACAGTGAGAGGCCCACGTACTGCAAAAAAAAAAAAAAAAAAAAAAAAAAAAGAACTCAGTCCCTTCAGGGACCCACAACTGTCGAAACCATGATGCCAGCTGACTAGTTTGTAGGAAGGGTCACAGCCGTCAAGTGGATTGGTAACCCGTTAGCCTCACCAGTGGATGTCTCCTGTGTTTAAGGAGCAAGCCATCTAAGGAGGGGGCTCTCTGGAAACATACTCGGATGCATTAATCCCTCTTTGAAGATACAGTAACTTCTTACTGGCTTGCCCCTCAAGGTGGCTATGCTTCTGTTCTGATTCCTCAGTATTGATTTTCAAGTTTAACTCTAAAGAAGAAAAATCTGGTTTCTAAGTTCTAAAGGAGCCCTGTAAGGGAATTCAACCTGTGACTATTAGCTCTAATGTATAAATCCATATATGAGTTAGGGAGAGTTACATTTCTGCTATTTCTATTATAATAAATTTAAAAACACTATTAAAGGTTAGTTATGTCCCATAACTAACCAAATTAAATTGGTTTCTTTTTGAAGAAACATAAAGCTTAAATCTTAAGTTTTCTAAAAAGTAGACTTTCCTTAAAAGTCTGATAAGAATTTGGGATTTCTAAGCAAGTTGCAAATTTGATTAAAAGCAAAGAAAAAGAAAGCAAAGAAAAAGTGTGTGTGTGTGTGTGTATGGTTTTATATACACAGTGGTTCTAGGAAATATTTGTAAGTGGCTAGTTCACTGTACTTATAGATGCAACTTGTGTGCTTATAAAGATGTATTTAAACTTTGCAGAAACATAACCCTAACTCCTAAGGGTGAACTTTTTTGAAGTTGAAATAGCTAAATATTTTTTCTTTCATCTTTTTAACTAAAGGGTTCCTGGACCATCAAATCCTTAAATAAGGTATCTGGTAGTAGTTCTAGCCAATTTTGCAGATGAAAGAGATTTGGATAAGAGTGAGATAGGATCTGAATTTTGAGATACTTACCCTAACTCAGTATCTGAACTCTTTGAGATTCTTCTACGCTCAGTTCCTTCGAGAAAGGCCAATCCAGCTGCAAAAAGGGTCCTGCTGCAAGAATCGGCAGTGGGAAATGTGCTCACTGATGCAATTCAGAAGGCAGATTTGATTTATTTGTAATAAAACCTGCGTGTAGACGTGGAGGTGCAGGCTGCTTCAGGCTGTGTGGGAGGAAAGCTGCCGAACAGGTCCGTCTGGATGAACTCTCAGAGGAACTTAGCCAACGAAAGGAAGGAAGAAAGTCTAACAGAATTTAGGATGTACTGGGGCTCACACTTGAGGGTAAACCAGATAATCAAGTTTTCAGCGTCTTTGAGGAATTTTCTCGCAGCCCGAATCTCATAGACTTGGCAGGAGGAGAACAAGGGTTTGTGAGGGAGGGGACCCTTACCTCCCCCGCCTCGGGGCCCCTCAGGGGTAGGACCCGTTCTGTGGGGAAGCGGTCCATGTGCGGGATGAATTGGGCCGTTGTCGTCCCTACCGGCGGATCAGCATGCTCTGTGGATGGGTCAGTCAATGAACGACCCAGGAGCAGCAAACTGGAGTCGTGTACTGCCAATTTCTGCTGACTTTTTGATACAAAGAGTTAAAAGAGGCATTTGACTTAAAACTGGTTCTAGGGTAACCTGTTATGGCTGGGCTGGTTTTTAATTGCTGGTAAAACCGGGACTGAAAAATATCCAAGATTAATCTTTAGCCCTTAGCAGTGAGCAACTAGACTGTAGTCTAGACTGCATAACTTAGGTTTCTGTTTAGAACTTTACCATGTTCTTTCCAACCTGTGTCACAAATATCAAGTGGAGTGGTTCAGATAAGAGTTTCCCTCAGTTTTACCAGTCAGAACAGAAGATGCTTGCCCAAGGTTACAAGGCTAGAAAATACTGGAGCCAGTTCTCGGCTTTATATACAATTCATTCTCCACTAACTTCCGAGCTTGGACTGGGCTGAAGCAAATTGAATTATGTCAGATCCAATGTTTGCCAGCGTACTCTGTGCTCAATACGATATAGTTCATAAACAGTTTGTATTTTAGAAGTTCTTCTGTATGCTGCGAAGGACAGGACAACACGCTCTCTAGAATTTATTTTCTCTAAATCTGAGCTAATAGGGTTTTTAAGGATCGAGATATCTTTGTTCACATTTCTTGTGACCACTGATTTATTTGTATTAATTTCTAACAGCTTATTTGCACTTTTGATTTACCGCGCCCTTTTTTTTTTTTTTTATTCTATCGTCCCCTCTTTTTTGCCTTCCCTTGAAAGGATGGTTTTCTTTATTTCCTTCCTCCCCCTCCCCTCTGATTTGGCATTCATATTTTTATTCTTTCACTGCTTTTGCTTAAAGTTTAAATAAACTTTCTTGCTTAACAAATTGTTACATAAATCAATATCGTGACCCTCATGAATGAGACAAGGACCTTAGAACACATTAACTCTAGTCACTTGTTAGTTTCTTTCTTGTTGTTGTTGTTTTTTCTCATGGAAAGGCATTTTATTTTAAAACTAGCTGTGTGTACGTGTCAATCCCAAACTCCCAATCTATCCCTCTTGTTATTGTTAAATAGGTTTATGGTGTTTTTTTTTTTTTTTGGCTGCTCCATGCTGCACGTGGAATCTTAGTTCCCCGACCAGGGATCGAACCCATGCTCCCTGCAGTGGCAGCGCGGGATCCTAATCACTGGACCCCCAGGGAAGTCCTTAAATAGGTTTTTAGTGGAATCTTATTTCTGTTGCTCCACAATTAGTCATTGCTATTGTTATTTCCAGATAATATTTGTATTAGTTATTTATTGCCACATAACAAATGATCCCCCAAACTCAGAGGAAGAATATTGTACATGGACATGATTATCAAGAAGCTGAGATCAAGGGGGGTGGAATGTCCTATCGGCCGTCCACCTCAATATGTAAATGCGACCATTTGCTCAAAAATCCTCTCCTCACCATTACTTCTAGGTACCTCAATTAATAATCCTTCAAATGAAGATCTGTGGATGGAAAATACTCTCCCTTTGTCATAAACATCTTTATTTTGTCCTCACTCTTGAATGATACTTCATCTAAATTTATTTAAGCTGAGAGTTCTTCCTTAGCCCTTTGAATGTCTAATTCCATTATTTTGGGGCTTCTATTTTAGCTGCAGAGAAATCTGCTGTTATCCCATTGTTCTGACTTTATGGCGGTTTTTAATTTTTTTTTTTTTTGTTATTGGTGCTCAGCAGTTTCACTGTGATTCATTTAGGCATACATTTGTTTTTATTTATCCTGTTCAGGATGTTCTGTGAATTTCCAATTTGAGTAGAGTTGCCAGATAAAATACAGTCGAAACCCAGTCGAATTTTAATTTTAGGTAAGTACAATCCAATATTGCATGGGACATACCTCTACTAAAAGAAATTACTTGTTCCTCGTCTAGAATTCAAATGTAAACAGGAATCTTGTGGGGTTGTTTTTTTTTTGCTAAATTTGGCAGTGTGAAATTTGAGGATTCTTGTCTTTCATCTAAACTGGAAAATTCTTAGTCATAAGCTCTGCAAATATTGCCTTCCCTTGAACCTCTCTATTTCTTCCTTTAAGTTCTTACTGAATATATGTTTGTATTAGTTTCCTAGGGCTATTGTAACAAAGTCCCACAAACTGCGTGGCTTAGAACGACAGAAATGTGTTCTCCTTCAGTCCTGGAAGCAAGAACTCTGAAATAAAGATGTCAGCAGGGTTGTGTTCCCTCTGAACTTTCTGGGGAAGAATCTTTCCTGGCGTCTTCCTAGTATCTGGTGGTTGTGGGCAATCCTTTGTCATTCCTTGGCTTACAGCCGCATCATTCCCGTCTCTGCCCCTGTCATCACATGGACTTATTCCCTGTATCTCTCTGTCTTTATATCTTTCTGGCTTAACAAGGTCTTATGAGGACACCAGTCATTGGATGAGGGTCCACTCTCATCCATACGAGCCCACCTTAGCTGATTAAATTTGTGAAGACCCTATTTCCAAATAAGGCCACATTCTGAGGTTCTAGGTAAACATGAATTTTGAGGGTCATTATTCAACCAGGTGCAATGTTGAATATTAGAACAATTTTTTAAACGAAAGCTTTTATGAAACTAAAAGACCAAAGGAAGATGTAGCCATAAATTAAGGATGGAGAGCTTAACCGAATTTATTCTTTATTCTACCCTTAACTCAAACTCTCCCTCATGTTTTTATTTGTTTGCTTGTTTTTATCAATCAGCTTGTTCTGCTTTCATCATGCATTATTCTTCCTAACATTTTTATTTCTTCTTTTAAAGTGCTTTTTTTTTTATAGCTTTGAATGTACTAAATTTTTTTGTCTATTCAGATAATTCTGTTATCTCAAGGACTTGAATCACTACAGGAGTATTACCAATGCAGCACCAATTTATATGTTAGAAGCTTAACTTAGGGATTGTTGTACCACAAAAATAATATAAATTCAGATGTATCTTTTTTTCCTTTCTGAGACCTTGGACAGAGCCATGTTGGTGGGTGGAGTTTTTTTTGTGTGTGTGGCCTCTTCATTACAGGGACTGAGTTTCAGGAATCTCAGTTTTATGCACTGTTCTCAGTTCTAATTCATTACCCGAAACCTCATCTCCTGTTTTCATATGGTGTTGACAAAGTCTCTTGCTGTAGGGTAAATTTCTGGGTCAGATAAACCCCTACTCCCACCCCTGGTGACTGCAGCTAAAAGTCTTTCTTTTTTTTTTTTTTTTTGTGGTACACGGGCCTCTCACTGTTGTGGCCTCTCCCGTTGCGGAGCACAGGCTCCGGACGCGCAGGCTCAGCGGCCATGGCTCACGGGCCCAGACGCTCCACGGCATGTGGGATCTTCCCGGACCGGGGCACGAACCCGCGTCCCCTGCATCGGCAGGCGGACTCTCAACCACTGCGCCACCAGGGAAGCCCAAAAGTCCTTTTTTGTTTCTAGCATCTGAGGGTCTCTCTTTCTTGTTGACTTAATTATGTATTTTAAATTAAAGTTGTCTTATTTTATCTAAAATTTTTAGCTATTTGTAGCTGGGGGCATTTCACACTAGCTGACGCTGCCAAAAAGCCTGTTCCAAAAGCCCCCTCTGGGCTACTAAAACCCAGATAATGAGCTCCCCTGCACCTTAGCCCACTGTTGAAGTAGGATTCAGTGTCAGTCATGCAGAAAAGGCCCTGGTTTTCACGTGTGATGTCTAATTATAGTCTCTGGATGAGCCTAGGTCCTTCCCTTAGCTTAGTGGATTCATAAAAACGTGGTTCCAATATTGAAATAATTGCGTATCATACGGTTTCCACTATTTATTTTCTCTCCCCAGGGATTGCTAGGAAAACTGAGAGGAATGAATTCTAAAGACATTAGACCGATGTTTGGCATATTCAGAATATGGTGGTTTTAATTCAAAGCTTAAGAAATATGGGGACATGGAGAGGACATTGTACTGAGAAGAAAGGAGTCAGAATATACACAGACCCACCTCTGCCTCCACCAGGTAACTATTTCTATCAGGGAGGCAGACTGTAGACCCACCTTTACCTCTAACCAGGTAACTATTTGTATCAGATCAGACTGTATACTCACCTCTGCTTCTAATCAGGTAACTTTTTCTATCCAGGAGTTAGACTGTACACCCTCCTCTCCGACCAATGAGGTAACTACTTCTATCAGGGAGTCAGATTGTAGGTAGACCCACCTCTACCTCTAACCAGGTAACTATTTGTATTAGTAGCAGATTGTAAACCCACCTCTTTATTTAACCAGGTAACTATTTCTATCAGCGTCAGATTGTAGTCCCACCTCTGCCTCTAACCAGGTAACTATTTCCATCAGGGTGTCAAATTTTAGGTGACCCACCTCTATCTCTAACCAGGTAATTATTTCTATCAGAGTCAGATTCTAGACCCCTGTCTACTTCTAACCTGGTAACTATTTCTAACAGGGAGTCAGATCTTAGAACCACCTCTTCCTCTAAACAGGTAACTGCTTCTCTCAGGTAGTCAGATTGTAAACCCACCTCTGCCTCTAACCCAGTAGCTCTTCCTATCCTGCAGTCAGATTTTAGACCGACTTCTGCCACTAACTGGGTAGCCAATTCTATTTCAAAGTTTCTCATCTGCAAAGGACATTCGCAAAATGCCTTGTAAGCTCCTTCTGGCTCTTACGTGTTATGTAAAGATTTCCAGTGGGAGTAAGTTGGAAGGGGGTCAAAGTTCTATGCAGCTTGGAAGCTGTGCAGAAGCTCTGATGGGCTGAAAGTGCTGAGGAGGAGGCCTGTTCCTGACAGGCTGCAGGATGCACTACCTCACCCAGGCCTTGGTCCTTGCCTTTTCCTTTTGACCATCTTGGGGGCTCATCTACCCTCTTGGTTGTTCCTGTTTTTGTAGTCCGTGTGGAGTATATCTGGTCTCGTGACTAGAGGCAACACTTTCCCTCAATCCTGACTGCCTTCCCTCTGGTTTTGTCCTCTGTCCGTTCCCGGGCAGTTTCTGGTGGCTGCCCCCTGCATCGGCAGAGAGGCTACATACCCATACACAGTTTTTCATGTTCCTACAGGAACCCCTTCTCTCCCCTACTGCTGTGTCTTCTAGGATACCACCATGCTTAGCAAGAACTTTAACTGATTCGACCCTTCATTTCCAAGTCCTAGCCACTTTTCTTTGCAATGTCTCATATGCATGTTGTATGCATTCAACGAATAGTTTTTGAGTTAGGGTAGACACTATATTAGACACAGGGGTAAAATCAAGAATAAGCAAGACAGACCTCTGACGCTGAAAAGAAGGTAAACAAGATAATCATTGTTCTGTGATAAGCGTTCTGGAAGAAAATCAGTAGGGAGGTGAGGTAATGAATGGCAGGGTGGATGATGTGGGTCAGGTTACTCAGGGGGCCTCTCTGGAAGAGCTGAGGTCTGAGGAAGCAAGGGAGTTCCAGCAGCAAGTACAGACCCGGAAGCAGGGCCGTCTGGTGTATCAACAGAACTGGAAGCCCTGCCTCCTCACTGCCCCACCCAGGGGGCAGGGCCGAGAGAAGCCTGGGGGAGAGTGGCCAAGGGGAGTCCATGGAGGACAGCCCCTCTTCATCCCACTGTAGCCAACACTACTTAGGCCCTTATCAGAATCTGTTCTAGAATCATCCAACTAATGCCTCTGACCCCAAGCTTCCTCCACTGCAATTCATCTTCCAGAGCTCTGCCAGTTTATCTTTCTTAAACACTACTTTATAATAGTAGTGCACCCCAGTGTTCATAGCAGCACTATTTACAATAGCCAGGACATGGAAACAACCTAAGTGTCCATCAACAGATGAGTGAATAAAGCAGATGTGGTATATATATATATATATATATATATATATATATATATATATATATATATATATATATATATATATATATATATATATATATATATATATATATATATATATATAATGGAGTACTACTCAGCCATAAAAAAGAATTAAATAAGGCCATTTGCACCAACATGGATGGACCTAAAGATTATCATACTGAGTGAAGTAAATCAGAAAGAGAAAGAGAAATGCCATATGATATCACTTATAGGTGGAATCTAAAATATGACACAAATGAACTTATCTACAAAACAGAAACAGACTCACAGACATAGAGAACAGATTTGTGGTTTCCAAGGGGGAGGGGGAGGGATGGATTGGGAGTCTGGGATTAGTAGAGGCAAACTATTACATATAGGATGGATAAACAACAAGGTCCTACTGCATAGCAGAGGGAACTATATTTAATATAGTTGATCTATATTCAATATATCCTGAGATAAACCATAATGGAAAAGAAAATGAAAAAGAATGTATATATATGTATAACTTTACTGTACAGTAGAAATTAACACAACATTGTAAATCAACTATACTTCAAAAAATTAATTTGAAAAAATTAATGTTACTTTTCTCTCCAAGGCATTTTTCTTTTTTCTTGAGCTATAATTGATATATTACAGTTGACCTTTCAACAACACGGGGTCAGGAACACTGACCCTCCACATGGTTGAAAATCAGCATACAACTTATTGCTGACCCTCCATATACAAGGTTCCTCTGTCTCCACTGTTCCACACCTATGGATTCAACCAACCTCAGAACATGTAGTCTGTAGTATTTACTATTGAAAAACATCTGCATATAAGTGAAGCCATGTAGCTCAAACCTGTGTGGTTCAACCGTATATTAGTTTCAGGTGCACAACATACTGATTTAGTGTTTGTAAATATTGTGACATGATCACTACAATAAGCCTAGTTAACATCCATCACCACACATAGTTACAATTATTTTTTGTTGTTGCATATGTCTTAATTTTGCCTCTCCAATTGAATTTTAAGGACCTTCAGAGTAAGCACCATATCTTGAATCTTCTCTAGACTCCTAACACATTTATCCCTGCGTCAAACAGTTTCTATACAAAATATACTTTAAAAAATTTATTTATTTAGTTAGTTATTTTTGGCTGCATTGGGTCTTCGTTGCTGCATGCGGGTTTTCTCTAGTTGCAGCGAGCGGGGGATACTCTTCATTGCGGTGCGCAGGCTTCTCAATGCGGTGGCTTCTCTTGTTGTGGAGCGCGGGCTCTAGGGCCGAGGTCTTCAGTACTGGTGGCTCCCGGGCTCTAGAGCGCAGGCTCAGTAGTTGTGGCACACGGGGCTTTGTTGCTCCACGGCATGTGGGATCTTCCCGGACCAGGGATTGAACCTGTGTCCCCTGAATTGGCAGGTGGATTCTTAACCACTGCACCACCAGAGAAGTCCCAAAATATATATTTTTAAATGAAATGTAGTACATCCATACAATGGAATACTACTCAGCAATAAAAAGGAATGATACATGCTACAAGTTGGATGAACCTCAGAAACATTATGCTGAGTGAAAGAAGAAGACACAAAAAACTACAGATTGTATTACTCCATTTATATGAAATGTCTGGAAAAGACAAATCTATAGGGCCAGAAAGCAGTTTAGTGGTTGCCTGGGGGTGGAGGCAAGAATAGAAAGTGACTGAAAGAGGATAAAAGGAATTTTTTTTTCAGCAAGGGAAATGTTCTAAAACTGAGTTGTGATGAGGTCTGTATAATTCCATACATTTTCTAAATATCGTTAAATTGTATACTTGTGTATATGTAAAATATCAATTATTTTATGATATGCAAATTATACATCAATAAAGCTGTGTGTACACACACACACACGTATGTATTTGCTGACTTAGGAATTGAAATAAGCAACTGTTAACATTGATTCTAAAGAAAAAGAAATAGGAAGCCTTTGCAACCAACTTTGCCAGAGGGAGAAAACATTCTGATTCCAGGTGATGGAGCAGATCTGGTTGGAAGTGTAGAAAAATCCCTCTAGGAAAATAAGAGCAATTGATCCATTATAGGCAATTACAATACCCCTTAGGAACGTTAGGGACTATATGCCTGGATTCTATTGATATGTATAATCACCCAACAAGCTTCAACCTGTAATTCAATGTCTGACATCCAGCTGAGGGGCTGCTTCAGTTGTCAGGCAAATTCTGTCAACCACAGTGGACAAATTCATCCTCATCCTGATTCAAATAATTTTGTTGTGAATTTGAGGAGCTAGTTGTCTTAAGGTGCGCACATCCTTGTTTTCTGTTGTTGTTGTTTTAATTTTAAACCCTCTAGTTAAATTTCCCAATCTGTCCCTTTGGAACAGACACCTTTGTCCCCAGGCAGCTGAGAAACAGAGCAGAAAACGGCACCACTGAACAGTCTGCTTAGTCCTCGGTACCCACCCCATCTCTGCTTCCACCTCTGTTTACCTGGGAACATAAACAGAACCCAGCAAGAAGTAGCCAAAGACTTTCTTCTGGGCTCCTGGTCTAGTCCTAGCAATGAACTAGACACTCGATCTACACAAACCCATGCAGGGGGCTCAGTTAGGCACAAGGGAAATCAGCACAAAACAGGGACCCTGCTCTCCAGGAAGTTACCAGAACACCATGTATTTCAAGACGATATCATGAACCAGTTCAAGGATTTCAACCCCATCTTCCCTGTAAGCTCTTAGGAGGTTAAGTCAATACAGGGATAACCAGGGCTCTGCCATCTCGCTGTTGACAGAACCATTGACCCCTCATGCCCCATGGCTGGTATCATCTATGCAGAGTGAGCAAGGCATTGGAGTTAGTGCAGTTCAGCCCATCACCAGTTCCCTGCTTTGACCATGAATGTGAGTGGCAGAAATGACATGGAGGCTAAGAAAGGAAGAGTCAGGATCCGGTGTGTTGCTGAGTCACCCACAGGACTGCTGCCTGGGGAGACTCGTTGAGGGAAGGAAAGCTGCAAGTGGGAAGGCTGTATGGTGCCCAGGTCTTAGATGATGTGAACGTATTGGCTGATGAGAAGGTAAGTGAGCCAGCCCACAGGATTGTGGGAAAGCTGAAAAACATATGAGGCAGTTCAACTCGGAGGGCGAAAAATGCATTCCCTGTTTTCTTCACACCCCAGAAAGAGTCTTTGTAATTAGGAGACCAAGAATCCCTCTAGCGACTTTCTATACCGCAGTGTTTGTGAGATGTTGCCCCGAGCCAATTAACATAATAAATCAGATAGAAGGAACATTCAGCTCGAATGTCTTCATGTGGGTCAGAGAGAAGTATGGGTGATGATCTGACAGCACTGTGATCTTTTATCTTTCAATTCTTTTCAGACCTTGGGGAAGTAAAAAGTCAACTAGAGAATTAAAAAAAACTATGTATATATTAGAAACATAAAAATATAAATCCTCTGAAATATAATTTTTGTCCTTCCTATTTTAACAATTATCAAACATAAATGTTTGAAAATTTTAACACTTAACCAAATATAAAACCAAAACTAAGGGTTTTTACTGTTTTGGTATTTTTTCCCAAAATACAAGCAAACATCAGGATATAAAGAAAGAATTTCAACTTCTGGAATGCTTTTCCATTCCTCCACCCAACACTGCATTGACTTTTCCCCCAGACCCACCTCCTTCTTAGCCCAGAACTGAAAAGAAGAAAACCAGGCCATGAGGTCGTCTCTGGAGATATTTGAAATGCCTGCAAAGCACCCATCTCATGGCTTATAAATCCTTCATCCTAACCTGGCTTGACTGGGCTCATCCATCTCCACCCATTCTTCTTAGCTGCCTTCTTGTCCACCCTCCCTCCCTCTGCATTTAAGATCCAAACAGCCCCATTCTTCAAGCGCTGTCATTCAAGCCCACGGAGATTTGGGCTAAAGACTCATTCCGAGACATGGAGATGTTTATCTCTACTTACACAATCTGCTGGTTGTTGTTGAGAAAGATATTGACCCAACAAAATGAACTTGTTAACACAAAACTCAAAATTTCCTCTTCATTCTTTGTCGTTAAAGTGCCCAGTTCATTGATTTTAGGCTGCTTTCAAGGCAGGGTGCCAGAACTACTACTGGGCTGCACAGGTAAGATTGGACAGCACTGGACTGTCAGTCCCTGCTGCTGGGCCCTCTGGATACGGGCACATGTTTGCAAGAGGAAAAGGCCCCAACGTGCTCTTATTATAACCCACCCATTAAATGGGGTGCTTGCCTTTGGACTGCGGGTCCCACCCAAGCTTTACCTCATTTTTCCATTGGGTGCTCTTCTGCTCAGTGCAGCCATTCAAGTCCTTACACACCCACCCAACTGGGTTTGCTGAAGAGTGGTTACTCGGCAAATTAATTGGTATTAAGCCAACGTTTAAAAAGGATGGGGTAGGGGTCGTGTGGGCACGCATTTCTGAAATGCCATCTTGACAAAATTAGGAGCGTTTCTTCATTGCAGGACCGTGGGAGCCTTTTATTTGCTCACCTCTTTTCAAGCTCCCAAGTGAACTCTGCTGCAGCTTTTCCCAGAAGTGCTTGACCCCTACGTCTTTTATTTCAGGAATCTCATAGAAGTTGCATTCCTTGTTGGATTTGAGGAGGTATGTTTTCAAGGAGTCTGCAAGTTAGATAATCCACAAAAAATCAAAGGCAAATACATAGTGCATCAGTTGGTGTCCCATTCAAAACTATAATTATTAATGACATATTTTAATTGCTTTTTTGGGTGCTGTATCTTTGAAACCTAGCATCCACCTCCTATTTAGAGAACAATCCCCATTCCCAGCAGCCACATTTCAGGTGCACAGTGGCCACATGCGGTGAGTGGACGGGGCAGAGCATGACTCATCTAAAGACATTCAGGTTGAGACCCTCAGGAGGGAAAGAACACAGAGGGCTTTGTGACCTTTTGATGAAGCAATAAAAGGATTCCAGAGCCTTCTCTCCCTCACCCCCCTCTCCACTAATTCTCTTCTACTGCATTTATTTCCTGCGTGAGTTGAGAGTGAAAATGTTTACCCCTACTTGCCTCGAAGGAGTTTTAAAAAGATTTTTTGGAAGAAAAAAAAAAGAAGTCAGTTCAGCCTTCTGAGCCCATCCTCCCATCTGAGGCCGTCATGATTAAAACAAAAGCAATCGCTGTTATTTGCTTTAGCGGGTACAGGAACATGCAATCGATTCAGCAGCATCTGCAGAGTTTGCTTTGGAAACTTAGCTGAAAAAGCAAACACGGGAGGGAAAAGAAAGAAGTGTGTGGAACTTTGAGTTGGGCTTATCTTCAGAACACACTCATTGTCTGAGGGGAGAAGCTTCCCCTTTATGAACAAAGAAAAGTCAATTGTTAATCATCTTGTGAAATGTGAAAACCAACGTGCTAAGCAGTGATACGTTTTAATGGGCTAAGAAATAACTTGCATAGACGCTGCAGGCCAAAAAAAAAAAGAAAGAAAGAAAGCAAAGAAAAGAAAATCATGTTCCTGTTACCCATCTAAAGGAAAAAAAAAGCAAAACCTCATTATCAGCTCTCAATAGAGGATTAACAGTCACTGAACAGAGAAGCTTCCGGAGGCTGGCATTCCAGAGAAGCTCATCAGGTTCTTGAAAGGAAGTATTTCAACCCCACTGAAATCCCACCCTCTGGTCTATGCAATGGAAAAAACTACATACGTGCGGGCGCGTGCGCGCACACACACACACGTCTGATTTGCAAGAGATGAGCTGGCTAAAACCCTAGTTAGTTGTAGGTAAACTCACCATGGCCCCCCACTTTTTCCCCTGGTAGCCAGCTGGAAGACATTTCTGAGACATGACTAGGGATCTGGGAAGGAAGGGTCAGGTAGCAGCTCCCCTGAAGGAGCTCCCCTGCTGATCTCTGTATGGTTTTCTATTACTCTTCAACTCAGTAGGTGGAAAAATTAAACATTCAAACTACCACTTAAATTTCTGCTGCAAAAGAAGTTTCAACCACTGAATGGTTGAATGAAGGGAAAAAAGATCTCCACTACCCTGTAATCCCTGTCATGAAAATGCTTGCAGTTTCTTATTTCAGACTGGAAGATTCCTTAGATGTCCAATTTGGGTCAAGGATGCTGCCTTCAGCATTGTTTTCTTGATGCCCGGAAATGAGAGTCATTGCGGTGGACCCTTTCCGTGGTTGTGGGCTTTGTTTTGATGTGAGGTGAAGTGAGAAATCCATCCTTCTGTGGGATAGAGCCCAAGCGTCTGATTAACCAGTGTATTCATTTCTCAGGGCTGCCATACCAAAGTACCACAAGCTAGTGTCTTAAAACAACAGAAATTATTCTCTCATAGATCTGGAGGCCACTAGTCCAAAACCAAGGCTTGGTTCCTTCCAGAGGCTCTGAGGAAGAATCTATTCCAGGCCTCTCCTGGCTTCTGGTAGCTGTACACGCATCACTTCAACCTCCATCTCTGTTGCCACATGACTTCCCTCTCTGTGTATCTCTGTGTCTTTACTTGACCTTCTTATAAACATACCAGTCATTAAATTTAGGGCCCACCCTAAATTCAGGATGACCTCCTCTTAACTAATTACATCTGCAAAGATACCCTATTTCCAAATAAGGTCACATTCAGAGGTCCCAAGTACATCGGTATTTTTTTTGGGGGGGGTCACTATTTAGTCCAGTAAATCATAATTATTCTTCTCCACGATGGAATTTCCCCAAACTTCTAATTGCTGTTTTCATCACTGCAATGTCACCTTGACAAGAAAAGGTTTCCACTAAATTCCACGGGGCATTTAACAGGCATTGCCTGTGGCTCAGAGACAAATCCAGAAGAGACTGTGAAGCAAGTTGTTGTGTGACACGTTTGCAGTGCAGGGCTGAGCGTTGAGCAAGGGCCTCGGAGCCCAGGAGGGAAGAGAAAGCTGACCTCTGTGCACTCTCTGTGGGAAGAAGAAGAAGAGGAGGCGGGGGGAGGAGGAGGACAGGGAGGGACAAGCTGGACCTTGGGGTGTGAAGAGAGAGACAACCTGAAGGTGGCTCGGAGATAGGACCACCATCACACCACTCGGAAGACCCTCTCCGCCCAAGGACATGGGGCTGACCGTTCCTACGTCGCCTTCCCGGGAGGACAGGTTCTGCTATGTAAGGCTTTCTCTTTGCTGAGAGGGCACACAAATTTGGGTGGAGAGAGGAACCCCTCGAGACAGCAGTTAGAGACTCTAAGCCACTGTCCTCCTCCCCCTCCCCCACGGCAGGACCCATCTCGTCCTCATTCTTGAAACTCCATCTGAACAGCGTTAGATCGTGGCCTTTGTGGGTCACCCATGCATCTGGCTCTGGCTCTGCAGCTACGACGTCATGCACGCTGGAAGCCTCAGGAAACAGTAGCTTAAATATGAGGAAGAAGAGGTGAGAGGTGGGCGTGCTCCTTAGGAAGGAAGATGGGGGAAGCACTCCCCCAGCTGCACCCCGGCACGGGGCATTTTAGTACAGAACTTAGAGCTTTGTTACAGGGAACTGCTGTCCTTGGCCGTAAGCCAGTGGGTGGGTCCTGCCCCTCCTGCCCCCTGGCCTGGACCCACAGCTTTCCGTGGAAAGCCCCGATGGGGAGGTTGCCACATCAGAAGTCAGAAAGGAAGGAAGTCGGTCAGGTCCATCAGCACATGGTCTACTGAGGTCTTGTTTCCTTTTTATTTTCTTTCTAGTGCTCATTTCAAAATGATCTCTCTCTCCTCTAGAGCACGACTTCTTTTTTTAACCCTCCGGCTAACGTGGAAAGAATTTGTTTAGTTTGCAGGGGCGAAGTGGCATGAGCCGTTGGTGGGGTGATTCAGACACCCTGGGCTGCTGATTCGCAAGGGGGAGGGATCAGGAATGTGAGCTAGGGGACCTCGCTGTAAGTTCTAATTGTGCTGAAATCAGCTTGAAGCTGATACATCAGAATACAAACCTTCAAAATCAGCCTTTCATGTAGTAGTTGGCTTTTCTAGAACAATGTATTTTATGTTTGTTGATGGAAGGGGGAGGTGGAGAAAACGGAAAGCACACGCAGGTAAAGATTGAATTATAGGCGGAGCTGGATAACAGAGGTGCTGCCCGAACATTCTCAAGGATGCTCTCGGAGCCCTGACACTGCAAAGAGGCAAAAGTCATGAGACTTTGAATGAATGACTCATGCAATGCTGAAAGTTACTAAGCTTAAGGTTATCTTCCGTGGTTTGGGGACATCTTAATATGGAGAACTGGGCTTTAAGAAATTCCATGAAATCTTGGTTCACTGTTCTCTGTGTCTCAAAGGTCAGTGTTAAACAGGTTTATTTGCACTTCTAAAAGGAGCTAGGTTGATGCAATGGAAAAATATCTAATGCAGTTAAGAATTAGAGTCCTAGCCACTAACTAAGTTGCCTTAGATGAGTGGCTTATCTAGGCTGTCCCAGGCTTTTGTGAGGATTGAAAGGTGGGTAAAGATTGCACAGTAAATCAGGTAAAGATTGCCTGCTACCTAGGGCCTGTCTGATAAGGAGAAAACCCATTGCTGTAGCTTTTTCATTCCACTCTACACTTGTAACACTACATCACTGGAACCCCTATCCAGATGCCTAGATCTGCCTTCTTAATATCCCTGATTCTTGGAGCTCTTGTAAACGTCCCGTGAGTTGCTTTCTTTACAACCAGCAGGAATTTCCTTTGTTTGAGACCCAAGAAGCCTGCCTGAGACAGTCAGTTGTATTTCTTTCCTGTGGCTTCTGTGACAAACTACCGCAAATTTGGTGGCTTAAAACAACAGGAATTTATCCTCTCACATTCTGGAGTTCATAAGTCCAAACTCCATTTCTCTGGGCTGAAATCAGAGTGCCAGCAGTGCAGTGCTTCCTCCCAAGGCTACTAGGGGAGAATCCATTCCTTCACCCCTTCAGCTTCCAGTGGCTGCCGGCATTGCTCGGCTTGTGGCCACATCGGTCCAGTCGCTGCCGCTGTCTCACACGGCCTCCTCCTTGTCTATGTGAGTAAAGTCTCCCTCTGTCCCTCTTTCACGAGGGTCTTTGTGATTGTGCTTAAGGCCCACCTGGATCATCCATAACCCATCTGCAAATCCTTCACTTAATCTCATTGAAAAGACCCTTTTCCCAAATAAAGTCACATTCATAGCTCACAGGGACTAGGACCTGATGTCTCTAGGGGCCATAATTCAGCTTTTGCTACAACTGTCATCCGTTAGATTTGTTTTGTGCTTCTTGTTGTTGTTTTATTTTGTTTTGTTTTTCTCGATGATGAAGCTTCAAATGTTCATTGTATTGATTTGGTTGGACCCACATGTACAAATGGCCACTACACCTGGGCAGGAGACAGACAAGAGTAAGAGAGGACAAGGGGCCTGGAGTTACTCACCCCACCTTTGGCTGCTTTGAGGTTCCTCCCTAGAGCTGCATCCAGAGGCACGGAGCCACTGCACAATGCTTTGGGTGGGAAAAGCTTTTGGCCCTCATGAAGGACAACACCCCTGTGAATGTGTGGGTTCTCTCCATAGCTAAGTTGAGGACAGTATGTTAAGAAATATTGCCCCAGATCTTTCCTCTCTAAAGCCTTTAAGTTATTCTGAAACTGTTTTGACAACAGCATCTTTTACCTGGGAGTCCTAACCATGCATTACTTAGGTATGTGTTTTTGCTGAATTCCATCCCCCACCTCCCAACCTAAGTGTTGTGAATGTGTTTGGTGTTTAAGGACACGTGCCTGGACTTTAACCACAGGTGCATGTGTCCAATCTGCTCTGGAAAATGATGCTATTATCAAAATAGCATCATTTATGCTATTTATTTATTGCTATTTATGCAAAATAGCATCAATAATGATGCTATTATCAAAACATATGCTTCCAAGCTATAACATTGTTGTTATTTCTTTTAGAAGTTAAGCAGATTTCTGGTAACAATGTCTTTTACCGTTAAAGTTCATTAAGTAATAGTGATATTGGCTTCGATCTGTTGTATTTCTGTGTAACATTTTAAAAATAAAAATACAAATGGAACAATTTTGGTAATTCCCAGCTCCCCTGTTTCTTGCTAGCTCTCCCCTTAAAAAAATATCTGGAACAGAAATAAAATTTTCAGTGGGATCTAGAATTTGTTTTTCAAAGAATGAAACACAGGGCTTCCCTGGTGGCACAGTGGTTGAGAGTCCGCCTGCCGATGCAGGGGACACGGGTTCGTGCCCTGGTCCGGGAAAATCCCACATGCCACGGAGCGGCTGGGCCTGTGAGCCATGGCTGCTGAGCCTGCACGTCCGGAGCCTGTGCTCCGCAACGGGAGAGGCCACAGCAGTGAGAGGCCCGCGTACCACAAAAAAAAAAAAAAAAAAGAAACAAAGAAACAAAATAGGAGTTGTTGGATTCAAATAATCCCCCAAAGCTATGGGACTAAATAGCGAATTTGACAGAGGGTGGAGTGGGGTGGGGGGGGCTGCCATAAAAATATCAAATTCACACTGGAACTCAGTGGAAACCCAAACACTGTAGGCACATGAGAGCAAGTATTATCAGTGGAAACCAAATTGGAGCTCTAGATAAGGCGAATTTTTAATCACAAAGTGTTACATGTATATTCAGTAATCAGGTAGCCTTTTCCATCACAGCAGGGACTGTGTGATCATCTGAAATGATCACTTGGCTGGAAACCAGTATGCATGTGGGTGGACCTCAGCCTAGGGAAGAGAAGATGGTAACTGGGGCCAAGGTGGTGTTGGTGGAGGAAGGGGAGCGATTTGAGGGATATTTATGAGTTCACAGAAGCAGGTGGTGGGTTGGCCCTGAGTTGGGCGGATGTAAGTTTGAATTCACTGGGACAGCCCTGGTTTATGGCTGTTCATTCATCATAATCTTGAATGGCTCCTCCCTTTATCCCCAAAGTGACTTGGTTTGAACAACAAATGATGTGTCATCTTACCTCTGAGGCATGAGGGACAGGGTGTTGTCAAGAATGAATTCTGAGTTTCTGGCTTGTTCTGCTGGAGGATGGCTGTGGTGCTGCCTGAGAAAGTGAATGGGAGAAAATCATGATTCTCTCGTTTGTAATGTCAGGACCAGTTCCACCAGAAATTAAGCTGAACATGTCTGTGGGCTTAACGGTATTGGCATTTATCTGGTCAGTCAACCAAGCAATCGCTGTCCACCAGTGTCAGTAGACAGGTACCATCCACAACCTTGGGGTGTCCCAAGTGGGTGCCCCACTGTGTCACACAGTCACTGAGACTCCCTGGTGACTATGGCCACAGTTCCCTGGCCATTCAATCATGCGGGAAACACACGCTGGTCTCAAGGCCATCCGATACACTCTGCCCAGCCACCATTTACTCCTTGGATCATGTGGACCACCACACACGTCTCTCCAGGGCTGGCTGATGGTGGAGAGAATGCTGATGAGGGTAGTTTCAGAGAGGGAGCCTGAGGTGGGCACAGAACCACAGTACAGGCGCAGAGGTGAGGCTCCAAAAAGGAGGAGAACAGGGGAAAGAGATAATGATTGCCATAGGCAGGGGAGCAAGAACAGAGATTTCTGTTTCCTTATTTTATGTTCCAGGATATACACTTGCTTTCTGTGCAGCCACGTTCTCCCGATAGACACCTGATCCCTGCGTGTCTACTGCTACAACTCCTAGCAGAGCAGGGAACTCAGCCCAGATCCCCGCTGCCCAGTCTCTGACAGTTTCCAAGAGTCTTCCAGCATTCACGGTCCCTGCTCTGCAAGGGACCCAACAAGGGTTTGAAGTGTTTCCATGAAGCCAATCTTTTCAAAAGGATGGGATGCCCTTTTCTTCAACAATCATCGTATTAAGGAAAGAGTCAACTGTTTTTCCCTTGACCAGGTTTCTATTTGAGTAAGTCTATTTGAGTAAGATCTCTTTGTAGTCATATTAACTTTTGTCTGGTATATGTGCTAAATGTATTTTTCCAGTTTGTCATTTTTCTTTTTGTTAGGTCTATTAGGTTTAGGATATCTTTATATATACATATTTATGTATCAGTATTTATGGCTTTTCTCTACACAGTGCTTACCTTACTAACTGATGACATATTGGGCTGTGTTTTACCATATACATACACCATAATATGTATACTGTGTGTGTATATATATATATATATATATATACACACACACACACACACCCCATAATATATATACCATAATATATGTATTATAATGTGTACCGTAATATATATATACCATGATATATATCCATTATATATATATATCCATGATTATATATATCCATTATATATATATTCATGATATATAGCTATTATGCCAAATATATTATACACCATAATATTTCATAATATACCATAATATATATACCATAATACATATAACATAATATATATTATTGGTACCTTTATATATATATATAATTATATATATAATTGCACATTTGCCTGTTGCTACCCAGTCATTTCCTATCAAGAGTAATAAGGTTTCCCCTTTCATAGTCTCCTATTTTCTCTAATTTTATTAAATTTTCTTTGTGTTTAGATCTTGAATTATTCAAAACATAGCACCATTTTTACAATTACTCCCAAAGCCAATGTATAAAACTTAACAGAATTTGATGTTTTTTAAAACAAATCACTCCAGACCAGTACCTCTGTGGAAATACTGTATCATATAAAAACAAGATTCTGAACGGAATTGAAATTTTCTGGTTTTTAAATATTTATTGTTAAATGTTATGCTTCCCCATGTGTGTTTTATGTATGAAACAAGCTCACATTTCCCACATCAGTGCTTGAGGTGGACTTTCTCTCCCCGGCTTTATTTCAACACCGTCCTGCCCTGTCCCCAGCTTTCTGCATCCTGGTTCCACCTCTAAGCAGGTGCCAGTGTCTCCAGGGCAGCTTCCTAGTCCATTTTTCTCCTCTTTCTAAACTAGCCCTAGGAGGTAACACCTGGTCGGATCTAAATTTAGAGCTTCTCCTTCCTCACGGGGTTATTTTAAGTTTTACTTTTCTATTCACAGTAAAAATAAAAAATAAAAAGTGATGTAAGAGGCAAATCTTCCCCGAGTGCACACGGTGAAGGGCTTCCCATCTCCATCTCCAGGCCCACCTCTGCACTCCCACACCCGCTGCCCTCAAGGGAAGGGCTTGAGCCTGGGTGGGAGTCAAGGAGACTCGAGAGATGGTGGCCTTGGCCGCTGGGATACACATCCCAGCCTCCCTTCTGGTCCCTGAGGGCTCCCAGGTGACTCTTCCACGCTGGGTGGTGTGGTGACAAGTGGAAGCTCTGGACCCGCTGCAGCCACTGAGCTGCCAGGAGAGGAGCCAGCCCAAGACAAAGGACACATGGAGGAGGGCAGAGGCACAAGGCTGACTTCCAGGACATTCTCTCTGTGCCTGGCCCGAGGGTCTGACCCACTGATGCCGTTGTGCAGGAAGTTGGGGTGAGCCCCATGCCTGTTGGACTCTCAGTGGCCAAGTTAGCCGGCTGAACAGGAGTGGGGCATCTGAGTCAGGTCTGCTGGGCAGCTGGAGGATGTGGGAGAGGATGCCCGCTTCTGAGCCAATTCCCCTCTGAGTCCAGAAATAGGCACACAATGAGGAAGTCACACGATTCCAGATGGCAATTGTCCCAGAAACGCAGGTGCCCGCTTGGTGTGGACACGCACCCACATTAATAGAGCAAGTTTCATTCAAGCTGCAGGAATCTGGCTTGGACGCTTTGATTCTCAAAAGGTGGAGGGATGCCAGGAATGGGAGAAAATTCTCCTTGTTCTAAAGAGACCCCCAAAGGGGTAGTCACTGGGATTTGGACACTTGGATTTGAAGGGATGGAGCATGAGACACCCACTGGACATGCAGTCAGTTAGGAAGGTGAGTGCAAGTGTTTCTCCATGGGGACAGGGGTCTTTTGCCTCAGCTTTTTCAACACACAAAGAGCCAACACACATTCACAGAACACACACCCCTACCCCACCCTGTGCAAGGAGGGAGGGAAGGTCCTGAGGGGCGGAGCAAGTGGTCCAGACCAGAGAGGCTCTGTCCTCAGAGCCCAGGACCCCAGGACAGCAAGGTATGACACAGAAGGAGAGCCTGGAGCTGTGGCAGCGACACAGATGCATGTCTCGGGGCCTTTCCAGAGCCTGTCAGAGCAGACATACCTGGCAAATTTAAAAGGACCTATATTGACCTCACTCATCCAGAGAAGGCGGCTCTAGGGTTCCTAAGCTGCTTTGCTTACACCATCTGTGGTCATTTGCCCTCGGCTGGAGGTTCTTAGTCCCGTTGTTCAGAGGAGACCTCAGCCAGGGCATCATCCGAGGGAGCAGAAAGCAGAGAACAAACAAAGCTCATGAGCAAGGCTGCTGTCTCAGAGGGAGGCAGCTGGCCTCAGCGTGACGGTCCCCAACGGAGAAGACACAGCAACGGTCTTTTAGCTGCTCTCGGGAGAAAGGAGAAACTCCTCCTCCCTCATTCCTCCCTTTTTCCCACCACAAATATTTATTGAACACCTACTACATGCCAGGGTGACTCTAGTGATGAACAAAAACAAATCTTTGGCCTTGCGGAACTCAGATTCTGATAAGAGGAGACAGGTCAAAATCAAAGCAACAAATGTGTGTTAGAATATCAGACAGTGATAAGTGCTGTGAAGAGAAACCAAGCAGGTCAAGGCAGGGAGAGGGAGGAAGGGACCTATTATGGGCGGCTTCCCTACTGAGGGACATGGGGCCCCTCACTCACCGGATGTGCCTCAGGGGTTTTGAGAGGCAGCCCAAAGTGAGTACCATGGCTTGAACCAACATCCAGGGCTCCCCTATACAGAGAAAAGACAAGAGATTGGTTAGGGGTGACAGGGGTGTTCTGCCGTGATGTTCCAGGAAAACCCATTTTCTCCAGGCCTCACTGCCTGCGGGGAGCCAATCTTGCAGCCTGGCCATCCCTCGCTGCTCCCACAGCCCACAGCTCTGGCAGCATCCCCTGGGGGCTCAGCATCCATCTGGGTACCACCATATCCACGCCACCCCCATCCCTGTTCACCAGCCTCCTTCCTGGGCAAGCACCTCGACTTCAGCCTCATGGCTCCACCGACCCCAAACCTGAGCACACAGACATCCTCCAGCACCAGCAATTCAGGCAATTCAGCAGGAATCCCAGGAGAAGGACAGCTCCCCAAACACCAGAACGCAGAGTTTAAAAATAGCCTCTGGGCACTGCTGCCCGATTCCTACTGAGATGATTCCATTGGATCTTTCACGTTTTTATATTCTGGAAGCACGATATGGGTTTTCACAATACATGCTAGAGCCATTAGTAAGACATTTCACCAAAAACAGACACATTCATAGTGACCCAAAAAGGACTTTTTTTTAAGACTAAGGAGTAAAGCCTGGAGAGACCTGGAAAGCACAGCTGGGCAGAGGAGGTGGATTTTTGCACTCTGGGTGTGTATC
Organism: Hyperoodon ampullatus; assembly: GCF_949752795.1. Taxonomy (NCBI): domain Eukaryota; kingdom Metazoa; phylum Chordata; class Mammalia; order Artiodactyla; family Ziphiidae; genus Hyperoodon; species Hyperoodon ampullatus. The sequence continues at coordinate 6,324,444 of NC_136921.1, forward strand.
AGAGGGTGGGGAGCTGAGAGGGGAGTGGGTCAGGAAGGAGAAATGGGCCTTCGGGGAACAGAGATGACAGCAGTTCAGAAATCTGGGAGGGGAATCCTCCAAGCGCCTTGGCCATTGACATGCCAAGGCACAGAAAGGCAGCCCTTCCCCCTGCCCAGCCCAGAAAAGCAGCCCACAGACTCCCCTTCAAGTTAACAAAGGAAATCCTTAGTGAGCCAGGCGTGTCATTGCATTTCACTTCATTGGGCAATTTGGGTTCTTCCAACAGATGCCCAGGCCTGGTGCTTAAAGAAACCACAACGGAACCTGACCTTCATGTTCTATCATGAAAAAGAACATTTGGAAGGGAAATTACATGTGGTATCTACGAGTTACTGAGTGGTACACAGAATGACCACGACGTTCGTGGCATAAGGCTGGCATACTTATTTGCGTTCCAGGATGATTTTTTTTTTTAAACCCTATTTCTTTGGTTATTTCCATGAGATGCAAAGGCAATGGAATTGAACATACAGGCCCAATTCATCACCTTTAACCAGAATGATGCCTGCATTTCAGATGTCCCCTTTAGTTAATGCTTCTTTTGATCTGCTGGCTCAGAGCCTGGGAGAGATGCAAAGATGGATGAGACACAGCAACACTAGAACCTGCATCCCCAGCAAAGCTCAGGAGCCTTAACTACTAGGCAGGGGAGTGTGGACCCAGGGGCAGTCCACAAAACGGCTCTGTGTACCCCCAATGCCATTTGGGGTTCCCTAGGAAATCACACCACTGTGCTAATGGTTCCCAGTATGAATTGTGGTCTCCATTTCACACAGATCCACAATGGGCTTGGCTTCATCTTGCATCCTCTCCCATCACCAGTTTTTTTTTGTGTGTGTGTGGTACGCGGGCCTCTCACTGTTGCGGCATCTCCCGTTGTGGAGCACAGGCTCTGGACGCGCAGGCTCAACAGCCATGGCTCACAGGCCCAGCTGTTCCGTGGCATGTGGGATCTTCCCGGACCGGGGCACGAACCCGTGTCCCTTGCATCGGCAGGCGGACTCTCAACCACTGCGCCACGAGGGAAGCCCTACCAGTTTACTTGATTCCAGATTAGAGCCTCAAGCCTTCTAGCCCTTCCACAGCCCCACCCCATCTTTGAAGGTTACCAAGTATCTTAGAGCAAACTGAGAGAGAAGCATGAATTCCTTCAACTTCTTGCCACTGACATAAAATGTCACCTACATGCCTCTTCTCTTTTCCTTCATTCTCTGGGGAAGACACACACTTCCTCCTACAGGTGGCATGACCAGTACCTCCACAGGAACCTTTGGTCCCATTTCTTCTGTCCTACAGGGCATGCCTCCATAATTGCTCTCCCTTCTTACGTATTTTCCAACCTCTTCCCATCAACGGAGGCTTGCTCACTCCCAACCAGCATGTTCAAGTTTCTATCATCCTAAAAGCACATACTTAGCTTCAAAAAATTTGAAAGTAGAGATAAATATAAAGGAGAAGGAAAAAATGCACACATTCCCACCGTTGTTTCAGGGGCCAGCATGTGTAGGCATATCAGGGCATTTCCACATGCTCCCATGCATTTGTTTGTACTTGAAATCTCATCAATGCAAAGTTTTGTATCTTGTTTTACTTAAAAGTATAGCATGAGCATTTTCACATTTTACAAAAATTCTTCAAACAAAAATTTCAATGGCTTTTAAAAAATCTTCCCTCTAGTATCAGGCTTGTCTTAAATATTCCCCTGGAAGGCTAGTTAGTTTGGTTGCCATGTTTCTACATTATATATAACACGGAGATCAGAAACTTCGGTGCACAACTTTCAGTTCTTGTTTCAGCTTTCCTTGGGATACATTTCCACAATGGAATTACTGGATTAAAAGGTATGACTTTGTTCAATGTTTTTCATAACAATTGTTAGATTTCTTTCCAGAAAAGTGGGCCAGTTCACATTCACATCAGCAGTTTCTGATTCCAAGAAGCCTTGTCAACGTAGTTGTCAGTGCTGTTTGCCCATTGATTTAGTATATTGTACTGTTCTCACGCAGCCAATATTGATTCTTTATTAATTAGGGATATTAACACCTTGTCTTTCATATTTGGTACTGTGTTTTCTGATACAGAGAAAATTTTTATTGTAGATATTTAATCAAATATTGATATATTGATTTTTAAATTTAAGCTAGAATGTTTTTTCTAGTTTTCTGTGGTTTTTGTCTTTTAAAAATGCATTTAGGATTTATTTTTTCTATGACATGAAGTGAGGATCTAATTTTTCCCCCAAATTGTCAATTTCCACACCCTATTTATAGAATACTCTAGTCTTTACCCATTGATTTGCAATGGCTTCTTTCTTTTAATAAGTTCTTACATGTACTTGGCCTATTTCAGGTTTACTTCTTTAGTTCTGTTGATCTGACTTTTCTTGTGTGAGAAACATGATGATTTTCTTTCTTTTTGTATTGCTTTCAGAATTTAGTGGCATTTCTTAATTTGTGCTAAAAGAGCTATTGGTACCACTTATTTTTTCAAGATAAACTATACTGATTTTATCAAATAACAATATTGCACTGAAACTTTATTTGGATTGTGTTGGACAGACTCATAAATTAACTTGTAAGAATTTATTTCTTTATGATAGTCAGCATTCCATCAGAAATGTGACATGTTGGCCCATTTATTCAAGTTGTATTTTTGGTGTCTCATTACAATTTCTATTTTTTGAAATTTCCCCAACATGTATCTTATTAATTTTATTCTAAGCTTATATATCTCTATATATGGTGCTACTGAGAATGGTATTCCTTTTCCATACTCATTCTGTCTTCTAATTGGTTTTGCTGGTATGCAAAGCTACTGCATTTCCCACGTTTATACTGTATTGGTCATGTCTTTATTAGTTCATTAATTCTAAAAGGCTTTCAGTTGATTCTATAAAGTTTCCTGGCACAGTGTTATATATTTGCAAGCAATGATTATTTTGCATTTTTAATTCCAATAGTTATTAATCATTGGGATTTTGTTTTTTGTACTTATGAAGCTCCCGGGACAATTTTTTTTGGCCATTCCACAAGGCTTGGCGGATCTTAGTTCCCTAACTAGGGATCGAACCCGGGCCCCCGACAGTGAAACTCGGAGCCCTAACCACTGGACAGCCAGAGAATTGCCCAGGACAATTTTAAATAATGATGATGGGAGAGGAAAAAAAAAAGGATGCTTTTTCTAGTATTTATACATATGATTTTAGTTTTTATATTAAGGTTAGTATGATGTATATGATATAAATACACTCCCTTCCTCATATTAAATTATTCCTGCTCCTCTAATATAAATTTAATTTGATTTTAATGTTGTCTTTTTAAGTATGTTATTTAATACATTTGCTAGCAATTTTTTAAAGTCATACATGAAAAAGCCTATATATCATAGTTTGCTTTCTTATTCTAGCTTTATCAAGTTTGGGTCTGATATTAAACAAGTTTCATCTAATAAATTAAAGCTAACTTTTAGTATTATCTTTGTTCTGGCTGGGTTTATATAGCTGGACACTTTCTTTGAAAGTTTAAGAAATACACTGAGAGAGCTCTTTTTTTTTTTAAAATAAATTTATTTATTTATTTTTGGCTGGGTTGGGTCTTTGTTGCTGTGCGCAGGCTTTCTCTAGTTGCAGTGAGTGAGGGCTACTCTTCATTGCGGTGCGTGGGTTTCTCATTGCTGTGGCTTCTCTTGTTGCAGAGCACGGGCTCTAGGTGCATGGGCTTCAGTAGTTGTGGCACATGGGCTTCAGTATTTGTGGCACATGGGCTCAGTAGTTGTGGCTCGCAGGCTCTAGAGTGCAGGCTCAGTAGTTGTGGTGCACAGGGTTCGCTGCTCTGCAGCATGTGGGATCTTCCTGGACCAGGGCTTGAACCTGTGTCCCCTGCATTGGCAGGCTGATTCTTAACCACTGTGCCACCAGAGAAGTCCCACACTGAGAGAACTCTTGAGGCCAGGAACTTTGGGGGCAATAATTCTTTTTTTAACTTTTTGCATTTCTAAATGATTACAGTCTATTGAGGTTTTCTACTTTTTCTTGAGCAATTTTGTTAACATCTTTAGAAAAAAAAATTCTTCATTTCATTAAAAGTGTAAAAGTTGCAATGCCATATCCTTAAAGTAAGTTTTAATCTCTTATTATACATCTTTCACATTTCTAATTTTACTTTTTTATTGATTAGATTTGCCAAAGATTGCTCCACTAATTGCCTGTTTGTTTAAAAAGTCAGCTTAAATATTTTTTCAATGATTGCAATAGGCAGGGTGGTAACTTTATGAATTAGAAGCAAAGGCATTCTGGAAGGGTAGCTTGTTTTCAGTGAAATGAATGTGTGGTGCTCAGATGTGGGTCACAGCTCAAAAACCATTGCTGTCATAGGGTTTCATTTGGGTGTTCACTCATCTCAAAATTAAGTAATGTGAAAAATGAGTTTTAAGTCAGCACATTAGTGACAGCAGAAGAGAGGGATAATGCAGAATGAAGCAATTATTTTTCATATCAAAAAACATGATTTATTAGTATAAAGAGAGCAAGGAGCACTGTGATTAGGTAGCACATTTTACTTTCAGATTCACTATTTCTTTGCATCTTGACAACAGGCCTGTGTTCTAGTTATATGCCTGTAAAACAAATTATTCCAAAACTTAGTGATAAAAAGCAATAACTTACTGTGCTCATGAATTCTGTGGGTCAGCAACTGGGCAGATTAGAGCAGAGATGGTTTGTCTCTATTCCATGACATTTGGGGTCTCAGCTGGAAAGCTCAAAGTCTGAGGGCTGGAATCACCTGAGGACTCCTTCATTCATGATGGCTCATGCTGGCTGTTGGCTGAAGGCCTCAGTTCCTCTCTACATGGCCTTCTCCTTGTAGTCTCTACCCAGGGCCAGTGTGAGTTTCCTCACAGCATGGTGTCTGGGTTCCAAGGAGGAGCATCCCAAGACAGACAGGTAGAAGCTGCACTTTCTCGTGACCTGGGCTCAGAAGTCACATAGCATCACTCTTGTCATCCTCTATTGGTTGAAATAGTCACAAGCCCCCTGGGTTCAAAGGATGGGAAAAGAGACTTTACCTCTGGACAAGGTCTTGGAAGGGTATATGGGACCAGAAATGATGCAAAGGCCATTTTTGTAAAATACAACCAGCCACAACTAGGAAAGTTCTGGAACAATGGCAGAAGTTGTAGTCCCTTTATCTCTCTGGATGGGCATAGGCAGATAAACAAAAATAAAACAAAATCAAAGAGTGCTTGAAAAATCAAGCTGAGGTAGAAACAATCAGTACAATAAGGATGGTAGATCTTTCCATATCCATCACTACAGTTGTATTTGTACCTTCCTTAATTCACCCATTCATTTTTTTAGAATATGTATCATATGCCAGTCACCCCACAGGCCTAATAGATAAACAATTTAGTGGGATTCACAGATGTAGCACACAGTTGTGGCGTGATAGTGTCACAGATGTTTACTCACGTAAAGGTGGGCATCTTGACCACAGCCGCATGTTCTCCTGAGTAGTTTCAAGGTATACAACACTGTTGTCTGAATTCTATGGTTTAATCTAGAAAAACATAGCAACTCTAACTGCAGCTGTACCAGTGAGAAAGATTAACTTCACTGGTGAGGTAGAAAGTGGTGTTGGGTAGCGGCCAGCATGTCACCATGTTAAACAATGAAAACTCACCCTAAAGGCAGTGGGGGGGCCACTGGGGACTCTTCAGTGTGAGAAAAAGGACCCAAGCTGTGCTTTAAAAAATTCCCCTGTGGAGAACAGTATGGAGGTTCCTCAAAATACTAAAAATAGAGTTGCCATATGATCCAGCAATCCCATTCCTGGGCATATATCCAGACAAAACTATAATTCAAAAAGATACCTGCATGCCCTATGTTCATAGTAGCACTATTTACAATAGGCAAGACATGGAAACAACCTAAATGCCCATCAACAGATGAATGGATAAAGAAAATGTGGTATATGTAAACAATGGAATACTACTCAGCCATAAAAAGAATGAAATAATGCCATTTGCAGCAACATGGATGGACCTAGAGATTATCATACTAAGTGAAGTAAGTCAGAAAGAGAAAGACAAATATGATATCGCTTATATGTGGAATCTAAAAGATGACACAAATGAACCTATCTACAAAATAGAAACAGACTCACAGACATAGAGAACAGACTTGTGGTTGCCAAGGGGAAGGGGGGTGGGGGAGGGTTGGATCAGGAGTTTGGGATTAGCAGATGCAAATTATTATATATAGAATGGATAAACAACAAGGTCCTACTATAGAGCACAGGAAACTATATTCAGTATCCTGTGATAAACCATAATGGAAAAGAATATGAAAAAGAAAAGAAAACGAAACAAAAGTCCCCCCTGGGAGGAGGGTGGAGGGTGGAACAGGTAAGAGGCTCTTCCCATAACATCCCCAGGGAGCATTCAGAAGACCAAATGGAACAGGGGATGCCCTAACACAGTGCCCTGCCCACCCCTTTCATCGACTGAGGGGGTGAAGAGCAGTTCATTTCCCTCTTGTAGCTGGTGAAATAAAATAAGGAAGATCAAGAGGAACCAAGAAAGGGTCCAGGGCAGGGAGGCCTGGCAGCCTATTGAGAAATAATAATGATACTAATACCACAAATATTATGTACCAAGTACTTCCTAGACATCATGCTAAGTCCTTTACAGAATTCACCACTTAACCCAGGGAAGTGGGCATCTGTACCTCCAGTTTACACAGGAGACACCTGAGGCTCAAAGAGGCTGAATCAGGTCCCCAAGATCCCACCATCATAAAGGGCAAAACCAGGACTAAATTCGGGCCTCCCTGGATCCAGAACCCACGCTGGTCAGGCTACTCAAAACACCTCCCAGAGGAAAACCAAGGCTTTGCGTTTGCACATGGACCAGCACTGCTCACCAGCGTCAAGGCTGGTGAGGTCTCCTCTGGCATGAATTAGGCCACCCACCCCCTCAGGTATCCCTGGGAAACCCAGGGAGGGAGCAGGGGGCAGCCAGGCCTGGCGGGTTCCCAGAGAATGGAGTGATGGACCCTGTGTTCCTTAGACTCCCAAACCAGCGTGAGCCTTTAACCTGTTGACTTGGAGGATACAGGGAGAGGGAGAAGCAGGGGTAGCTCCAGCTCGTGGGTGAAAACCTTCTCTACAAGTTGGGCCTGCAGAAGGGAGGTCCCACGACGTGGGGGAGGAAAGAGTTGCATTTCTGTTTTGAGGAGCCCAAGGCAGGCCAACCAGATGGATTTATCCAGGGGGCACTTGGGCAAATGGGGTCAAGATGCAGGGGTTTGATAAGCATGAATGCCATTTCTTCCATCCTTTTTCTGTCCGCCCCCCATCTCCAATAGCTTGGCCTCTAAGGGCACAGCTACCTAAAAGTAATTTCTGAACAGACCCTGGCCCACGCTTTTTTTTTTTTTTTTTTTGGAATTTTGGAATTTTATTTTATTTATCTTTTTATACAGCAGGTTCTTATTAGTTATCCATTTTATGCATATTAGTGTATACATGTCAATTCCAATCTCCCAGTTCATCCCACCACCACTCGGCCCACCCACCCCCGCTGCTTTCCCCCCCTTGGTGTCCATACGTTTGTTCTCTACATCTGTGCCTCAATTTCGTGCCTGTCCCGCTCTTTCCTGCTCATTGCCTTCTAGAGTGTGGGGGGCCTTGGGGCCAGGGAGCAAGAAGTCGACAGTCCCGGACAGTGGCATCTGTGGCTCCAGTAATGTGGCTGCCTTATTGGAAGGTTCGTGCTGGTTTCTGTATTGGCAGCTTGTAAGAAGCTCGTCTTCTTTTGAGCTGTACGGCACAGCTTGAAGTGTACTGATTAATACTCAGCTCTGCGTTGTCTCCCCTGAGAAAGTCTCTCCATCGCAGACATGCGAAATTCTCCGGGAAATAATTTACTTACTGGCTTGGTCGACTGGTTTTCTCTGAATCCCTGGCATCGGGGGTGAGTGCTGTGAAATCTGTTGAGTGGATGGGTGGGTGGACAAATGAATAACATGAGGTGGCGAGAGGCTCTTCATGGCTAATCTCAGGTCAACTCAGCAGATCCCTTGATTCCCTGGAGGCCAGTATGTGTTTTTCACAACATCAGTTCAGTTGTCACAGAAGAGGGTGCTGTAAAATCTTAGCATTTTCTACATCGTGGAGAATAGGATGGTGTGTCCAGCAGTGCAGAATGGTTCAGAAGACAGTCCCAGGAGCTGAGCCTTTGGAGTGATTCTGACCTCACCTCTGAGGGCTCCGTGACCACAGATGACTCACTTTCCTGTTGTGTATCTCCTCTTCAGCAGTGAGGAGAGTCAACATTTATAAAGTCATGGGACCATCTCCATAAAACACTTCACAGTCTACACAACATGGTGCTTGGTTCTAAGCGCTCCAAAAAATCTTGACTGTTATTATTCTGTTGTAAAATCCACTCCTTCTAAATTCTTTGTTGTGGTTCCGGTTGCCCTTCAGTATCTGTTGCTTTCCTAATCATGGTCTGGATCTCCTTCGACTTCTGTATGTCAAGGGTGATTGAAAGAAAGAAATACAGTTTGGGGTGTGTGTGTATGTGTGTATGTCTGTGTGTGTCTGTGTTTTCAAAAGTTCCACGGAATCGATGCTAAGTTGGAATCCACATGTCCAACAGCAGGGAAGTGATTAAGTAAATGCACACAATGGAACTGCTACTAAAAATTGGGAGTTTTTTTTTTTTCCAGAAATCTTTTAATTTTTACTTAAAAACTTAAGTAAAAATGCCAAGAAATAAAATGTGAACTGCAGTAAGAGCTCAGGTATGTAAAACACATATGCCAAGAAATGGGTTGGAATATGATGTAACGGTGGTTCCAGCAGACGTGTGGGGCTTTGGGGGGATCGGCACTGTGTCTTTGGGGTACAACACGGTGTGACATTGCCCAGGGGTGGTAAAAGTTGCCAACTGCTGGCAGAGCTGATGTGGATGAAGGCCTCCAGGAAAGACCTGGAAGAGCTGTGGATTGGATGATTCTCGACATTTCCCAGGTTCCTCAGAGGAGTGTGTTTCTTTCTTCCTCTCAAAAGTGTTGATTGAATTGTTCTGAGCTGATCTACTTAGCAGAGATTGGTTATCTTAATTAAAGCTTGTGAAGAAACAAAAAGGAGGTGATGTGAGTGAAGGAGACTCCTAAGGATATAGAACAAGTGGGTCGACTAGGGAATAGAGGGGTTGGGGGGAGGGGGAGAGAGAAGAGATGAGGAGGAAGGTGGGTTGAGGGAGGAGAAGGAAAGCTGCAGACACTGAAGAAGCATTTGGAAAAGTGGGGAGGGGTGTCGACTGCATCCTGATTGAGACGGACGCGCTGGCCTTGAAGATGCTCTGAAACCTTACCACTCGGTGTGGTCCACCGTCAGCTCCCCCGGGAGTGTTAGAAACAGCAGGCTCCACCCTCTGGGGCACCAGAACCTGCATCTTCATGAGGTTCTTGGGTGATTTGAGTGCATCAAAGATAAAGAAGCAGCTTGAGGAGAGAGGGTCGTTCAGGTGGCTGGCTGCCTGGTGGGGAGAGGAAATGGCAGCCTGGAAGGGGAGGGGGTTGCCCAGACCCTGCCACCTGTTAGCAGGGGCTCCAGCACAAGCCAGACAGTGCTGCAGAGAGCAGGGGTGATTGCTGCCATCTGCTCCCATTGAAGCAGCTCTGCCACATTTTAAAACAACAAGTCTTAAATTATTGAAAGGTACTTCATAATCATTTTGGTTCTTGTGGTGTTTGCTCAGTATCTATGCTCACGGTAATCAAGAATCATTCCCATTACTCAGACACAAAAAAGAACAAAACTTTGCCATTTTCAGCAATGTGGATGGACCTAGAAGGCATCATGCTGAGTGAAACAAGTCAGACAGAGAAAGACAAATGCTGTATGATCTCACATATAGGTGGAATCTAAAAAATACAACAAACTAGTGAATATAACAAAAAAGAAGCAGACACACAGATATAGAGAAAAAATTACTGGTTACCAGTGGGGAGAGGGAAGGGGAGGACGGGCAAGATAGGGGTAGGGGAGTCGGAGGTACAAACTGTAAGGTAACAAAGAAGCGACAAGGATCTATTGCACAACACGGGGAATACAGCCAATATTTTACAATAACTATAAATGGAGTGCTTAAAAATTGTGAATCACTGTTTTGCATACCTGTAACTTATATAATACTGTACAGCAACTATACATCAATTTTAAAAAAAGATGAAAAAATAGAGTCATTCCTGCTCTGTGATAGAGGAAGAAGGTGATCACTCCTGGGTTTATCAATGGTTCCACTGTTTAGGGAGGGGAGTTCACTGAACTGGATTTCCCCTGAGTGGGACGGAAGCCAGCCTGGAAAGCTTTTTCTCTGCCTTCTCTTTCGAAATCAGCCTTGGATAACCGCAAGGCCACTGCTTCCTAGAGACATGGAAGGAGAAACCAAATTCTGGGGACGGGGTGGAGGCGCCCATGGGCAGGGCAAAGAGATGTTTGCTTCCCTCAGGAGGAGGGACTTACACTTCATTAGCCACAGGGCCCCAAATGACAGGTGGTTTTCTGAGTTGAGACTCCTTCCCTGGATTCCGTATCCCCATCTCTTAGAGATTAGAAGAGAGTCTCCTATTTCCAAGGCGACATTGTGCCCTGAACGCTGTCACCGCAGCCGTGACAGAAGAGGGAACTCAGCATCCTCGGCCAGGGTGGGTAGGTGGGGCGTCAGGAGCTCTGACTGCACAGAAAGACAAAGTGCTTCCTTTCTCAGTTTACTTGTGTGACTTTTTAAATAGACAAGGAGAACCTTCTGGGGGGAAGAGAGATTTGTCATTCATTAATAATGTATCACTTTATCTTCTAAATCGTTATCCTTCTCATTTTTTCAGCAGCCTTAAAGCCATCTCAAAAGGCTGGTTTCTGACTGATTAAAAGAATCCTCAGACCTGGGTGGGCGTGTTTGTCTCCTTCTCTGCCCAACACCCCCCAGTGGCTCTGCCAGCTGGGGTACGAGCCCTCCCAGTACTTCCTAAGGAAGTGGGTCCTCTGAGCAGGTGGGCTGCTATATCCCCGAAAGGTGAGAAGTCAGGCAGTACATGCAGAAAACACGTGGGGCACGAGAGGCTGTGAAGCCTGGGGAGAGGGCACTCGTGTTCACCTGGCCCTCAGTACCTTGATCCCGTCCTGGGGCTATTGCTTCCATGTCCTCACTTTCACGTCACTCAGGGAGACAGAAACTCCTTGTGAAACGAGCTTTCCTGCCCGATGTGAACAGACCCAACAGACGATGACACAGTGTGGTCTTCTCCTTCCCTGGCGAAAAAGCGGGTCATCTAAGCTGCATTTTCCTTGAGGTGGAAATGCTAAAGGCCTGGGGAATACCTGGGAAGGTTCCTGAGGAAGAGCAGAGCTCTGGAAACTCAACCCCAGGGAGTCAGAGCCTAAGGGGATGGATCCTGGGGACTAAACTGGACCCTTGATTTAAAGGGAAGCTTCAGTCCTCGGTAGGCAGCTGGTCAAATCCCCCCACCCCACCCCACCCCCCACACCTCTCCTGGGCTGTGCCCCCGGCGTAGAGCCAAGGTCTTGAGTTCCCCAAACTCCCTCCCATCTGGAAGCTCCCACTGCCAGGAGCCCCCCACAGGCCGCACTCAGCTGTTCTTGCCCGGATCTCCCCTGGGATATCCTGCTGCTCCACCCACCTCACCAGTGAGATTTGGGCCAAGTGTGACCAGAGCCCCGCCCATCACTCACCACCCCATCATTCCAGTGGCCCACTTCCCTGCAAGGAAGAAATTCCGTCTACCCATTACAACAGGGCCTGTGGCCCCAGCATCCCAGAGCACCAGTGCACTGACCAGGGAAGGTGGGGAGGTCAGCTCCAAGCACTTCTAGGACCTGGACTCTGAAATTCACGTCAGTTAATTTGTTAATTTTACCACGTTTGGTAGCTTATGTTGCTCGTGTCCACATCGAGACTGGGTTCCACTTCCTGATTTTGAGGGGTCTCGTTTTACATAGACTTGAAACGCATGTTTCTGCTAGGACGATACTTTCTTTCTGTTTTTTTAAGTCGTGTAAGCAGAGGTGCAATGCTCAATATATGTACGTGGGTTTCACTCCTTAATCAAACTCCACTTGTATAAATAGAGAATTATATTTGATTCAACTTTAAACAAATGCTGTAGTTAATTTGGAGTAATTATTAACGTGTGTGGGAACATGATCTGAAAGTAAGGGATCCCAATCTGTGTCACGGAGTGTTTTCACTGAGTTGGGCACAGAAGTCCATTTCTATAGACGTGAAACACAGCAATGTAGAGAAGATCTGAACTTGCTTTATCCAAAATTTTGGCTCTTTAAAAAATGAAAATATCATTCTTATTGCTTCCACCCAACCTCCCTCCTTCCCTTATTTGATCTTTCTACTGGTTAGAATGTTGAATTAATGATGCTGGAAATATTTGTTTGACAAATATTTAACAATGTGACAAATGTGCTCGTTATCATGAAGGAGTTAATACTCCAGGGCAAGACAGTCATGACCACAACTCGGGCAAAGTACAGCATATGACTGAAATATCTAACGGGGAGAGTTGCCTCCTCCAAGGGCTCAAGGCATGACCCTCTAATCATATTGATTCCAAAGTGTAAAGAATGAGGCGGGGGGGAATCAGCAGATTCCTGTCCTAGAAGAGACCTTCAAAGCTCCCAAGAATATTTACGTCTCAGTCCTCAATTAAACCACTTCCCAAAAAGAGTTTTCTTTTAGATTCAAGGTCTTAAGGGAAAGAGATTCTAAAACTATTCACAAGAATCCCCTTTATAATCTGAAAATAAGGATTAGCTCTATCTGGCAAAACAAACCATCTTCAAAACAATTGGTATAATTGTACTGGTTTTCTATCACTGCTATAACAAATTAACACGAGTGGGGTGGCTAGAAACAACACAAGTTTATTATCTTATAGGTCTGAAGGCCAGAAGTGTGTCTTGGGTCTCAGGGGGCTAAAATCAAGGTGTCACAGGGCTGCCATCCTTTCTGGAGGCTCCAGGGGAGACTCTGTTCCCTCCTCTTTTCCAGCTTCTATAGGCTGCTTCCTCCTCCTTTAAAGCCAGCAAGAACATGTTGGTGTCTTCTCCTATTTCATTCCTCTGACTTTCTCTCTGTCTCCCTCTTCCATGTTTAAGATTAAACACGATAAGCATGTTTAATCACATTTATGATTATAGTGGACACTCCTGGAGAATCCAAGGTAATCTCCCTATTTTAACATCAACCGATTAGCAAACTTAATTCCATCTGCAACTTTAATTCCTCTTTACCAAGGAATATGACGTATTCACAAGTTCCCAGGATTAGAACATGGACATCTGTTGGGGAACATTATTCTGCTGACCACAATAATATTGTAATTACTTGACATGTTGACCTCTTGTCCCAGCACCATGCTCTACACTGCAGCACATACCGCTGAGAGCATCTATCCCCATTGATCAGAGCTGCTAGCCCTACTCTTTGACGAGTCGCAGGGTCACTGCTCTTCCCATTCCAATAGCTCTTTACTCTCCTTGGGAATCTCTGCAAACTTCGCCATCATAAAACTTCATTTTTACCTCTGCAATCTATTTGCTTTCTTCCCTGATGATTTGCTGGCTTTTCCCCTATGGTTTCTAAAATTTTTGCCACTGTTCAGCCAGTCTTATACTTCTTGGAACTTTTGAATTTTGAATGAGTAAATAAATACTCAAATGTGCATAAAACTCTTTAAATGAATAAACAGAAACAATTATGTCTTACAAATATTTTTACACATTATGGTAAATTCAAAATCAGTGAAATGCTTAGAATTACATGTTACAGAATTCCTAAGCTCAAATTCACAAAGATTTAGCAAGAGCTCAAACACATACAATTCACATGTACCGTCTCTATGTGGCTGTCAAGTCAACATTCATGAGTAGTTGTGGCCTTGGCCATGATCACATGAAAGCCATGCTCTGCTGAAGCTTGAGGAAGCATACCTGAGTGTCATATGCATAGATGACAAAAATATTTCCCTCCCAACCTACTTGGCCCTTATATGTTATGAGTAATGATCACATGAAAAGCACAGCCAGCTGAAGTTTGGGGAAATATATCATTGACTTATTCATCCAGTCCACAAATCCTAGTGTAAGCTGTTGGCATGTTTCTGGTAGTATCAAGAGCACGTGCTGATGTGTTTGCTGGGCTTTTTCTGATTTCCAATTTCTGGTCTCTTTCTGATTTCAAGGAACAGAGACAGCAAAGGATAGGTTGCCATAGTTAATGGTATTCAACTTGTTTACCATAAAGGTGTCTATAGGTAGAGAGAAAAAAGGAAACCAGTGTACATGCTTCCATAGAGAGCATGCACCCAGCTGAAATCGGTTAAGCCTCATATATACTGATTGACATATAGGCTTAAAGTTGACTCTTGCTATCTTGCTATCAGGAGACACAAGCCACACAAGTCCACATCTCCTGCTTGCTACCTGAGTGCACTTCCATGTTGCTTACTCGGCTCTCTCTTATCTGCCCTTCTGCACATCCCACTTCCCACTAACTGTTGTCTGACTTCCTCGCCTCATGCCTTCTGCCCACAGCTCTCCTCCTGTGGTTTTTCCGCTCTTGGGCACAAATGACAGAATAGGTTGAAATGTCTCAAGTTGGAATTTGTCCTGAGGAAGAGCTGAGTGGTTTCGTGGGTCATCATCCAGTGTTGTTGTGTTCATGTTGGGCAGAATGTTCTTGTCAGGATGTTGCCTAGGCTGCTGGGACCGGGAGACTCGTACTGCTGGAAACTTCTGGCCCACTCTGTCTCTGGACCTCATTTAATGAGAGACAATTAAGGTCCTTACTGCTCAAGCCATTTCAAGATGGGGTTTCCTCCTATTTGCGATCAGACATAATATTTGTTTCAGGGTTAAGCCTTCCTTATTCAGGACCACCTGAGTGTGAGTATACCTAGGGTGATCATGTAAAAAGTAGAATGAAACTGAGCTTGTGAAAGCCATTTGAAAGCTCGTATGTTCACTGTTAATGCAAAGCTGGTCAATGATCACTGCTCAGCATCCCAAAAGGGAGAGAAGCTCGAGGGACCACTCAGGAAACAGTCAAGAATCGTGGAGGGGGTTCTTCCTGTGAATTCACAGACCACTTACAGGACAGTCCCGGGGGACTCTTCAGCTTCACCCTGAACCCTTCCTTCGCATGTCTCCCCTTCAGCTAAAGAGTCTACGTGTTCTGAAATTATTTTCCCTTCAACTCAGAGTCTGACCTTTTCCCAAGGGGAAAAAAACACCCTCTAAAAATGATCTCCTTGCAGCCTCTGCATTGCAAGCAGGCTAAAGTCATGTTTGGTTTGCAATTAGTAAGGAGCCATTTAACTGGGGACCCATAGACATGGGGTTCAGAGGTTAACAACCGGGTACCTGCTGCTACTGATGGACCTGCCTTCAGCCCACAATGCATGCTTCCTGGTTTGGGAGCCAAGTTTCTGGGGACCCCATCAGATGTGATTGAGCATTTCTATCTGTTAACTTTCTGTGTCAACTTGGTTAGGCTCTTGTGCCCAGATGCTTGATCAAACGCTAGTCCTGATGTTGCCGTGAAGGTATTTATTTAGATGAGGTTAGCATTTAAATCAGCAGATGACCCTCCATAATGTGAGTGAGACTCACCCAGTCAGTTGAAGGCCTTGGGGGCCTTGGGGTCACCCCAAGGAAGAAGTAAGTCTCGAGTCTGCAGCCCACCAGACTACAGCTGCAATCTCCACTCTTCCTTGAGTCTCCAGCCTGCCGGCCCACCCTGCAGATATCAGACTTGCTGTCCCCACTAGCACATCAGCCAATTCCTTAAAATGAATCCAACTATATATCCACACATACACGTTCTACTGCTTCTGTTTCTCTGCAGAATTCTGACTAGTACCCTATCTAAGGACATTTTCCTTCTTTGAATTACATGTAACCCTAGTTAACCATGAAAATAACATCAGACAGACCAAATGTAGGACATTCTATAAAATGCCCGACCAGTACTCAACATTGCCAAGGTCATCAAAAACAAGGCACAAGGAGTTAGAAAAGTCTGAGACACTGTCACAGCCAAGAGGAGCCTAAGAAGGCTTGATTTCAGAATGCAGTGGGGGATCCTGGGACCAAAAAAAAAGGATATCAGGTAAACTAAGGAAACATGAATAAGGTACGGTCTTTATTTAATAGTAAGGTATCAATATTGTTTCATTCATTGTGATAAATAAATCATAGTTACATAAGATGTTAATAATAGGGGAGACTGTGTGTGGAGTCTATGGGAATTCTCTGTGCTTTTTATCTGTAATCCTAAAACTAGTTTAAAATTTAAAAACGTAATTAAAATATATGTTTATTATTTTACTTTTCATACATGTCATTAATCCAGAAGATGTGTATTGAACACTTGCCGTCTACGAGATAAGACGCCAGAAATGTTTCTGGGAGGAGTTTACAGGTAAGAGGGGCATGACCAGACCTGCTTTTTAAACCATCATTCTGAGTAATTCATATGCATTCCAATGTGTGAAAACCAGCTAGACTGACGGGATTCCTTGAGAAGAGAAACTGTTTCATTCTTACTTCCAGCCAGCCAGAAATGTTGGGAGCCGGAGTGGGGAAGGCTCAGGGACATTGGTCCAAGCAAAGGGAGCAGCGGGTGTGTGGCCTCTTTGCTGGACAGAGCTTCCTCGCTGGAGAAACTGAACAGAGGCCCGTGTGGCCGGTGGGGAAGGAAAAAACCCAGACGGGGCGGGGCATTGTGCCTCACCTTTTGGAGCTCAAGATGTTTATCTTTTTTAAAATTTTATTGGAGTATAGTTGATTTATAATGTTTTAGTTTCAGGTGAACAGAAAAGTGAATCAGCTATACATATACATATATCCACTCCTTTTTTTTTTTTTTAAGATTATTTTCCCATATAGGCCATTACAGAGTATTGAGTAGAGTTCCCTGTGCTCTACAGTAGGTTCTTATTAGTTATCTATTTTACATATAGTAGTGTGTATATGTCAGTACCAATCCCAATTTATCCTTTCCCCCCTTATCCCCTGGTAACTATAAGTTTGTTTTCTACATCCGTGACTCTACTTCTGCTTTGTAAATAAGTTCATTTGTACTCAATTTTTTAGATTCTACACATAAGAGATATCATATGGTATTTGTCTTTCTGTGTCTGACTTACTTCACTCAGTATCAAAATCTCATGTTGCTGCAAATGGCATTATTTCATTCGTTTTTATGGCTGAGTAATATTCCATTGTATATATGTGCCATGTCTTCATTATCCACTCCTCTGCTGATGAACATTTAGGTTGCTTCCATGTCCTGGCTATTGTAAATAGAGCTTCTAGGAACATTGGGGTGCATGTATCTTTTGGAATTATGGTTTTCTCCAGGTATGTGCCCAGATTGCTGGGTCATATGGTAGTTCTATTTTTAGTTTTTTAAGGACCCTCCATACTGTTCTCCACAGTGAATGTTTTTTCACATGCAACAAGAAGCCATCCTAGGATGATAATCTGATATACCTTATAAAATATAGTATGTTCATTATTGAAACTTTAGAAAATACAGAAAAGGATAAAGAAAAAACATCATCTGTAGTCTCTCTATTTTGAAGTAACACTTGACCTATTGGTATATTTCCTGCCACCTTTTTATTCAGTTGTTTTCTTGCTCTTTTTTAAAAAAATGTACTTATTGTAAATGAATGTTTTTCCATAACCTAAAAGAGTTTACAAATCATCTGTCTGTGTAATATTCCCATACACAACTAGGTTATAATTTATTTAACCATTCCCCTGTTTTGTTGTTTTGCTTTTGCCATTATAAATGGCATTATGATGGGCCTTCTTGTATGTAAAGTTGTTTTATCTCTAATAACTTTATAATGGTCACTGTCAGCTCTGCTTGATGAAATTCTGGGTACACGTTTTTCGATGAAATATGCCAATAAAGGGCCCCCACCAACTGGACTGGCTTCTTGTTTGGCCCCAAATCTCCTTTCTTGAGGTCGTGGACACACAGCCATAGCAAAGCCCCTGAGAGTGATCTTTATAGAGCTAGGGGTGTAATTACTTTGTGAAATGCTGTAACCATTGCAAATATCAATATAGTCTAACACTTGCAAAAGACATTAACATTTTCTACAGAAGAAAAATGCCCCAAGTTTACTTATAATCGTCTTCATTTCCATTATGCTTCCTCTCAATGATGTCATTTCTCTCCTTCTCATTTTACTATTTCATTTATGAAGACACAATTTTGTCATTTTGGTATAGCCGACATACATAAATGAACTCAAATATTCAGCCAACGTGATTCATTTTTCTGTCGATGTTGTCGGGCAGGTGACAGTGGATGGGAAATAAGGCAGACAGAGACCAAGACCAACAACCTTGTCAGCCCGTGAGGGATGTCGACACTGCTAGCATTATCCTACACTTGACTTTAATATCCTGAATGGTTCTATGCTTGCTGTGGAAACCTGAGAAATTCTCCTGCTGAGCTTACCAGTTGTCTAGAAGCTAAAGCAGGTCAGGTCGGTAAGAAAAAACTCCCAGCAAAACCATAAGCTCTGGCCCTCACCTGGGGCTTTGCTTAGCTCACCACACAGGGCCGGTGGAGGGGCGGTGGTCTGTCGGGGCCACTCTGGTGGCCAGCCCAAGAGCAGCCCCCCAGATGTTCACTTGCCATTTTAACGGAGGGGTGATGTTCACGTGTGGGACATGGGGACAAGTTCGCATGGGTCTACTCAGGTGTTTTATAATACCCTTTCTACACTCGCATATAGATAAATCACAACATGTAGATTTTATCAAGATATGAAGTACTTTATAAACATATGAGTAATAATAACATCTATTTAAAGGGTGTGTGTGTTTGTTAATTATGGAAAGAAAACAATTTGACCTGTCCAACTTTTTAAAGTGAACTTTTATTTTTTTTCCTAGTTTTTTAAACTATATCTTGTATTCTTTGCTACAGAAAAATAAAACAGTTTTATAAAAGTGTACAGACTCAATCAGGATTAAAAAAAAAAAAAAGACAAGAGCACTATGAGAAGAAAATGGCCAAACAGCAGTGATATAAGAGAACCCAACAGTTAAGACAAGAATTGCATAGAATGAGAAATATTTTAAAAGAGGCCTGGCAAAATTCACAGTTCATGTAGGGTAGTAATTATTTTCATTCTAGTGGAGTAATTGTATTTCATTCTTCATTAGAAGGATCTGACATAACTGCTTAGACAACAAACATGACTACTCCCATTTCCCACTGGGACACTGCATGGGAGTTATGGACAGCTGTCCTGACCTCCCGTCTTCCATTCGATTTTAGGAAAGGATCAGGGTTGCCTGCACCACTTGGTATACATTTAGAACCTCTGGAGTGAGTGGTACAAACTAATTCTTCTCAACAGGCTGCTATGATAGGGGGAATAATTTACAGCCCAGACATCTGAGTATGAGTCTAGGCTCCACAAGTTACCATTTTGTGTTATTGGGCAATTCATCTAACTTTTGATGCCTCAGTTTCTTCCTCAGGAAAGAAGAGCTAGCAAATAGGACCTACTGCACAGGATTGTTGTGAAGATCAAATAAGATAACACACAAAACTTGCTTACGGTCTCTTCTAGGTTATGAATTACTACCTTGAGAATAGATAAGGGACCATTTTCATCTTTTCATACCATTTATCACACAGTGCTAAATGAATAGCAGGTATGCAATCAATGCCTGACAAATCAGTGAAGTAACTCATCTCTGGTAGAAATTAGTAAGGGCTCAGATTTTTTTCTCACTATTAAATACTAGCGTTGTAAACAGAGTTCACCTGGTTTAAAATAATTTAGTCTCCAGGATCGTTAAGTCCATCTGAATATGTTGAATTCTTACTAATATAGTTAAGTTTCAAGATCTGGCTCAGCAAGTACAGGCCATTTCAGAACCTTCACAAGTAAGGCTACAGGTATTTTTCTTGAGACCTGCCAAGTGCCTGGCACTATCCAAAATGCCTTGGGTAGTTCAAAAGAATCACAGAATGCAAGCTGGAGAAAATCATTATAGAAAGGCGAGGCTTAGAGGAGTTAACTGATTTGCATATCTAATAGCATAAAAGTAACAAATCTACAGTTAAAGGCAGATTCTGACTCCCAGCCCAGTGTGTTCTGTCAACTGTGGAAATTTCATATTTAAGCATATGAGAATTGAAGAGAAACATAAACCCATAGTACCTGACTTGACAGATAACGTGAACTTTTAAAAGAAAAATTCTCTTTTTCAATTTGGAGTGCTTTTTCTGTTTTTCCAAATCCCCACTCAGCAGGTAAATCAATAAAGGAAACAAGTATACTTATGTCCTTTCAAAGACTAAGTGGATGGATATCAACTTCATGTTATGATTAAATTTCAAAGAATGGACTTCACAGATTTTTACTTTATTCAAATGAGCAGTGATATTGTAAATGTAATTTCATCATCAGTTTGACCCCTCCATACCCCACGACTGGCAGACCACTTCACGTCTTGAAAAGCTTCCTTGTCGGGGCTTCTTTCTCACCGTGCTCTCCTGGTCCCCCGCTTCCCTCACTGGCTGTTCCTCCTTGGTCTCCAGGCTGGGTCTCACCTCCTCCGCTCACTCTCAGAATGCTCTCCTGATCTAGTTCTGTTCTGGACCTACTTATCTTCTTTCTTCATTATGGTCTGGTACCAGGCTTTGAAATGCATCCAGAGACCAATGGCTTCCAGATATCTTACCTCCAGTTCTGTTATCTCTCCATAACCCCAGACCCACGTGTCTGACCACATACTTGACACCTCCCGCAGATGCCCCAGGACCATCTCAAACTCAATATGGCCAAAACCCAGCTCCTGGCCCCCACCCCACCAAACCTCTCCTTCCCCTGTGTATTTGATCACCTCTCTCTTCTCACTCCCCATACCCCGTCCATCAGGAAGCTCTACTGTCTTTGCCTTTAAAACATACCCAAACTCCTCGACTTCTGTCTTCATTCCTGCCATCCTGGTCTGAGGCTCAGTCTGTCACACCTGGCCTATGGGAGTGGCTTCTTACCTGGCCTCTTTGATTCTATTATTGCCTCCCACTGTCCCTTAAAATATGGTCTCCTGGGCTTCCCTGGTGGTGCAGTGGTTGGGAGTCTGCCTGCCGATGCAGGGGACATGGGTTCGTGCCCCAGTCCGGGAAGATCCCACATGCCGCGGAGCGGTTGGGCCCGTGAGCCATGGCCTCTGAGCCTGCGCGTCTGGAGCCTGTGCTCCACAACGGGAGAGGTCACAACAGTGAGAGGCCTGCGTACTGCAAAAAAAAAAAAAAAAAAAAAAAAAAAAATATATATATATATATATATATATATATAGTCTCCTAATTTTATCAAGTTCTAAAAACATTAGAATTAGACTACGACAGTCCCCTGCTTAACCCTTTCTGATGTAGCTACATAGCACGAACAAAATCCAGACTCCCAGGCAGCTTACAAAACCCTGACCCGACCTGTCTTCTGCTGGCGTCTCTGAGCTCATCTTCTTTTCCTCCGCAGTCACGCTCAAAGCTGTATTCTCTCTGGCCTTCCAAGGCTTTTCATCCACGGCAAGCTCTTTTCCTCCCTGGGACCTTGGCGTTAGTTCTTCCCTCTTCCTGGAATGCTCTTCCCTGCATCTTTACCTGGCTCACACCTGTTCTTTAGAATTTGGCTAGATGCAATCTGCGCAGAATTTTTCCTCCTCCACCCAGCTAGAGCAACACTCTGTTACATCACTTCATTTTAGTTCTCAATAAATAAGACAGCTTATTTATTGGCTGTCTTATGGCAAAAAGGTGCTTGTTTAAATGGAGCAGTGTCTTAAGAGAACGCCCCCAAAAGTAATAGTGAAATAGATAAATGATTTGGTAACCATGAATATTGTTTCATCGCTTACAGAAATGTTCATTACGTGTGCTGCATTCAGCGGCCCTCACCTCTTTCTTCATTAAAGGATGTACCCAAGAGACAAAGAAAAAGTGGTGCCTGTTGTTTCCTGTAGGCTCTAGGGCGGGTCAGATGGGTGAGGTCTGTGGGCAGTTTCACTAAAGCCTGTTAGGCAGAGATCTTATTATAAGGCAAGCAGAGATCTACTCTGATTTAGAAAAATTCTTAATTATAACACTTCTGATTTACAAAATGTCAGGACTTAGTGTTATTGGGTGTTTCCCATATAGCACCGTTTGGTCTGTTCCTCTAAGTTTTAAAAGCCCTTTCTCCACTGTTACTATAGATACTGGATTTTCTTTGCCATTACCCTCTACACTGATGTAGACAAATCTGTATGACATTTTCAATTCTATCAGAAGGAACAAAACCTTTCAAAGCCACTCTCAAACCCATACATTTTCACTTTTCTAGGTCATGAAGAAAATAACAATTTGATTGTTCTTTATGGAATATAAGAAATGGACACACCTACCCCACTACTGTGATCTGAGATCATACACTGCTTTGTAAAATTATTTTTATTTGTCTTCTTTGCTTGTTTTGAGATTTATCTTTTAATAATAGAGACAATCTATGCCAAAGACTTTTTTAAATTACATTTTGTAATCAAGGTAAAACAATTATAGACGTTTATTTTGTATCAATGCACATTATCAGTCTGAAACTACATCTTTGCCAATTTCTTTTTTTTTTTTTTTGCGTCCTCTTTGATCATTCACTCAGAAGATAATCTGGAGGTTTGTTATTTGAGTTCTTGCACACCTGAAAGGGTTTCACCAACAGAAGACAGCTTGGTTGCCTGTACAATGTTTCAATCGGTTGCCAAAAAACCAACTATATCGAGACTTTGAATTTATCGTCCTTGCAAGGGCTGAGCTTTGTGCTTCTTTGACTGAGTTTCTTTTTTCTTTGATTCTGATTCTAAATTAAATCATTCCAGGGATAAGTGGACAAGGGTGGAACAAGCTGGCCATTCATATCCATGTTAGCGTGCTTGGTGGACGGTTTAAACCCTTTATTGCATTAGCACAATTTTGTCGTGACATGTTGGCAGTGTTCCATTTGACCGGGGTCCAATGTATAGGACTAATTAATTCATAGATGATGCTGGTCATTTCCCATCTGTCTTATTTGCTGGCACCAGTTCTCTGAGGCAGAAGATCCTGTCAAAGGCTCAGGTTACATCATTCTCCATCTACTTTTATTCATAGGTTTTTTTACCAGTGGCATTGGGTGTGCCTCTGGCTGCCTGTGGACAAACTGGAGTAGCTCCCTATGGTTCAATATCACCTACAGGGCTCCCCTGGTGGCGCAGTGGTTGAGAGTCCGCCTGCTGATGCAGGGGACGCGGGTTCGTGTCCCGGTCCGGGAAGATCCCACATGCCGCGGAGCGGCTGGGCCCCTGAGCCATGGCCCCTGAACCATGGCCGCTGAGCCTATGCGTCCGGAGCCTGCGCTCCGCAACGGGAGAGGCCACAACAGTGAGAGGCTCGCATACCGCAAAATAAATAAATAAATAAAAAGATCACCTACAGAGGCCCAGTTGCCCCTTTCTCTCTCCAAACTGTTCATATCTGCACATGATGCCAGAGGATGTGTATAGGAAGTCACCCTTGCCCTTGGCATAAGATCTAAATCTAGCTACATGACAGGAAGCCAGCCATTTAGGCAGAGTTCACACCCAGTGACTTCTATGGCCAGGATCTAGGAGTTGGGATGCACCTCCCTTCCAGGATAAGGTCCCTTCCCATCAGAGTTTCATGAACTAGTTTCCTTCCTACAGTTTCCTGGAATGTGCCTCACCTCTCCCCACCTCCTTCCCCACCTTAGAGAACAGAAGCTTTTAGAGCTATTATTTTCCTATGGGACTCTTTCCTCCCTGCCTTTCCTTCTTATTGTGAAAGTACTAGGCGTTGGATCTATCTACTCCCTTCACCCCCCAGAAAAGCAGTGACCATGGAAAAATCCCCCGTCGGCTTTGTTCAGGAATCATCACAAGGAAAATGAATCAACAGAGAGCTTCAGACATCTCCACCTCCAGACAGAGCCCTTTCTGTCTGCAGAGAGAAAAAATTGCATATTGTCTCGGCTTAACAGATTTCCTCTTGGCCTTGTTTATGTCCATCCATCCATTTAGAATCAAAACAGTTCAGGATTTAGTGGTCAGGTGGTCTGGGACAGAATGATCGGTATCCAAACCTCTGTCTTCAGCAGCACCTGGGAACATCCTGTGGACACAGTTCCCGGGCCCTCCACCCAGAGACCCACATTCAGTAGGTTGTCGTCAGGTCCAGAAATCTGGCTTTTTCGAAAGCTCCTGTGGTGTCTTGATCATCAGTCACACTGAAGAACATCAGAGAATTTCTGCATCTTAGATCTGTAAATGCCTTAGGGATTAGTTAGTGCAAGCCTCTGAAGGAAAACAGACCCAAGATCACATAGCTGGGCAATCGTTTTGCTAAAACACTGGGAGAGTCATTCAGTTCTGTCCAGCACATTCATTGAAGAAAGACAGGAACTTTTCTATTACAGCTTAGGAAAATTTGAGCCAACATGGCTCAAATTTTCTAACTTCTTCTTTTTTTAATTGAAGTATAGTTGCTGTACAGTATTGTATAAATTACAGGTGCACAAATAGTGATTCACAATGTTTAAAGGTTATACTCCATTTATAGTTATTATAGAATATTGGCTATATTCCCTCGTTGTACAATATATCCTTGTGTCTTATTTTATATGGTGAAAAGCTGAAAGTATTTCCTCTAAGATCAAGAACTAGACAAGAAAGCCCACTCTCACCTCTCTTATATAACATAGTTCTGGAAGTCCTAGTCACAGCAATCAGAGAAGAAAAAGAAATGAAAGGAATCCATACTGGAAAGGAAGAAGTAAAACTGTCACTGTTTGCAGATAACATGATATTTTACATAGAAAATCCTAAAGACACCACCAGATAACTACTAGAGCTTATCAGTGGATTCAGTAAAGTTGCAGGATACAAAATTAATACTCAGAAATCTGTTGCATTTCTATACACTAACAATGAAATATATCGGAAAGAGAAATTAAGGAAACAATCCCATTTGCCATCACATCAAAAAAATAAAATACCTAGGAATAAACCTATCAACTTTTCTAATCTCTAATTGCTCTTAAGGAGGCAGACCCTCTCACACCATGAAAATGCAGCTCATCAAACAATAACTTCCTGGGAATTCCAAAGAGCCCAGGTTTCCCTGAGAAGTAAGTGTGGTGTTTAAATCAGCTACTTTGCTGGACCAATAAATTACAACAAAATTATTTGTGTTTTAATTTTGGTCCTAGAGCTTCAGTTTGAAAACCTGATTCAGGGGCAGGCAGTGGACAGTGAAACGTGTTTGAAATACAACACCAAGTCTTTGAGAAAAATGGCTCGCTAAGCTGGGGATCCTAGTGAGAGCTTCAGCACACATTGGACACTTGCTGGAAGTTTTTAGGCTAATTGGAAAGTCATTTTAATAAGAGGGGCGGGGAGAGGGTGGGATGAACTGGGATACTGGGGTTGACATATATGCTCTACTATGTATAAAACAGATAACTCATGAGAGCCTACTCTATAGCACAGGGAACTCTACTCAGTGCTCTGTGGTGACCTAAATGGGAAGGAAATCTTAAAAAGACGGGATATATGTATACTATAGCTGATTCACTTTGCTGTACAGCAGAAACTAACACAACATTGTAAAGCAACTGCACTCCAATAAAAACTAATTTAAAAAAATAAGAGGGGAAATGATGATCTCTTTGTTTTTATTCTACTGCGTGATTGAATCA
Source organism: Hyperoodon ampullatus (assembly GCF_949752795.1). NCBI lineage: Eukaryota > Metazoa > Chordata > Mammalia > Artiodactyla > Ziphiidae > Hyperoodon > Hyperoodon ampullatus. Next base: position 6,350,359 of record NC_136921.1, read on the forward strand.
TACATGTTTATTGTAGGTGATGCACAATCATTTTTAGAAGGCATTTTGATGTTTTGAGAAAATAGTTTTAATCATGATTTGCAATATGTGGATTTCTTACACATTAGGTTCCTATCTCTCCTTAAATTAGAATTTTATTTCTTACTGGAGTCAGAACTACACACAAACCACACGGATAATAAGATTTGAACCAACTGTGAAAAAGATGATCAGTCTTAATCAGAGAGTAAAAAGTGAATGTTTAGAACACATCTAAGAACATATGTGTTGAATCCTTGTCTTTATCCACCAGCCCCAGCGACAAAGTGATACAGAGTCAAATATTTTAAAAATCAAGTTGTGTTGAGCCCTCTCCTGGGGTTGTCTCTGGCAGTAGTGATTATATCCCTTCAGAGCAGGGTTTCAGAGAAAGAATGCCAACTATGCAGAGAAGCAGTGAAGAATGTATTCACCTCTGAGCCCTGACCTGCGGGTCACAAGGAGACATCCCTGCCAGCGGAACCTTGAAAGCAGATGATAAACATGATGGATATCTGGGAACTTAAAAGAGAACAGGGGCCAGATCCTGGCCAAGCAGCTGGCCAGCCCCGGGGGTGCGTGGACAACTATCACTCAGCGCCTTTCCTGAGCACCACATTCCTGGGTGCATCACATGCATTTGCTCAGACTTTCACAGCAGTGGACACTGACTCTTAGAAGTGGAAGTGTCCACCCAAGGTACAGAGCTGGTGACCCACTTGGTGGCTGAGCAGGAGCCCCGGCCTGGTCTGTCTGACTTCCTCAGTCTTCCACTAAAAATGGTTTAACTGGTCATCTTGAAACCTCAAAGTAATTGAGAGGCCTTTCAGAAGATTCATTTGCTCCAGGTGTCTCCTGTGGGGATAAATCAAAGATCAGGCTTTTCTTTCTGAGGGAGGTAAACTGAGGCAGGGGAGAGGGTGTTGAGGCTGAGTGGGTGGGAGTGCCCACCGGCACCGTTGGTGAGGACCCCGCGAGGAAAAGCTCAGGCTTGGGTCCCCTCCTGGTCACTGCCCCGGGTCAAGGGCAGGAGGGGTTCTGAGGGCTCCATTCAAAACTGCCTCCTCGCACTGTCATTCAGGGCTCCTGATGCTCTAGCTTCTGTTGCTTCTCTTAAAATTCCCTGCATGTCCAGCGCACCCAAGAAAACTAGACTCTGTTGGGCCCTACGCAGGTTCCCGGTTCCCTTTCCTGCCTCTGACACTTGAATGTTCTGTTCAGGGCCCGTGCCTCCCTTCCAACCCTCATGGGGAATTTTACCCCATTCTTTAGAAATCAGTTCCTTCCCTCTTACAAGACACAATTCTCCACTCCCCAGGGCATTTTTCTACACTCTGTCTTCTGTGGTTCATCTACCCATATATATTTATTTATTGAAAAAATATTATGTAATGTTCCATACATCCTCGAATGAGGATCCATTGGCTTTTGGAGCCTCATCAGGAATTCATGGATTGAAGTATGTTTGATGGGTGTTAATTTATTGCATCATGGTGTCCATCAAAGCACAGATGGTAGGAACCTCCTCAAGTTGGTGGCTGAGTTCTGAGACTCGACTCTAATCTGTAATAACCTCCTGGCTTTTGGTCATGACAAGATGTTCCAGGCTCAACTACCTGCCCTGTACCTGGATCAGCCATTTCTCCAAGCAATAAGGATTTCCTCTGTTATCAGACTTCTTAATTTTGCCAAACCAGGGAGTGTAAATTGGTATCTCACTGTAGTTATAATCTGTAGTTCTCTAATACTTTAATAATACTGTGCATGTTTTCATATTTTTATTTACCAGCTGTGTTTTCTCCATCTGTGATGCCTGGCTATGATCTTGTCTAATTTATATGTATGTATATGTATATGTATGTATGCATGCACATATACGTATAGACACATATATGTATATTCATCCATATATACACATACATACACGGCTATGTATGTATATATGTTTCTAATGGATTTATAGTTCATTTTTTATTCCGCACAGTAATCATTTGTCGGTTATTTGTTTTATAAATATCTTCCCCTGTTTTACCATTTATACCATCCCTTTATTATAGTTCCTCTTGTGGACGAAACTTTAAAATTTTCTGTGGACAGATTAAAAGCATTATTGTTAAAGGAAACACATTTAGAGGAAAAGACACAGAATAAAAATGTACAGCTCAGTGAATTTTCACAAAGTGAGCCCTCTTGTAGCTACCACTGACGTTAGGAAAAAGATGACCACGTGAAGTTCAGTCATGTACCAGTTTCTCCTGCTTCTCTGGAGATAACTCATTCCTCTTCTGACTTTTAAGGCAATCCTTGCCTTTCCTTAGAGTTGTTTCTCCAGACTTTTATCTCTGACCTCAGTAGTTTAGTTCTGCCTGTTTGGGAGACCTTCATGTAAGTGGAGGTACACAGGATGCTTTTTTGTGTTCTTTCACTCAACTTTCCTGGAAACTGGCAAGGTCATTCTAAAATGTGTGTGGAAATTGAAGGACCAAGAATAACTAAGACAATCTGGAAGAAAAACGAAATTGGAGAACTTAATGTTACGGGATGGCAATACTTATTATAGAGCTTCTACAATTGAGACAGTGTTTGCAGTCTCTCACTGGGTGAATTTATTCACGCAATTTATTCACCCACTATGTGGCTGATGGACATCTGCATTATTTCCTTTTGATGGCTATCATGAATTAAGCTGTTTTGGCATGCTCATGTCCATCTCTTGTAATGTATGTGCAAGTCTTTGGGGTATATGCCTAAAAGTGAAGTTGTAGGTAGAGTGACCATAAATTCCCTTTGATCCAGATAATCCAAGTTTGTGCCTTGGATTATGTCCCATCTTTTTTTTTTTTGGCTGTGCCACATGGCTTGCGGGATCTTAGTTCCCTGATCAGAGATTGAACCCAGGCCCTCGGCAGTGAGAGCTTGGAGTCCTAACCACTGGACCGCCAGGGAATTCACTATGTCCCATCTTAATATGTTTTATATAAATATCCAACTGTCCTGGAATAATTTATTGTAAAGACCACCCCTTTCTCACTGCTCTTGAGTGTCAACTTTGTCATAAAATAAGTGTTCATATAGGCTATTTCTCCTACTTGTCTCCACCCGAAAACTTGTAGTTCATTCCCCAGGTTAAACCACCCTCCCTTCTCTAAATGTTCACTCTCTCCCTTCTAGGTGTCCCCATGTGCATGGCATCCCCTCCATCACTTGTCACACAGGTAGTGACTGTGGTTTTCGGCTAGGCAGTCAGGCCTTAGAGCTGTGCCTCATTGATTCTCCCACCTGCACCAGACCTTCTGCAAATTAATGAATGGAATGCATGTATAACCAGCAGTCTCCATCATAATTATGCTGGCATTGATCAAGGGCTCTAAGCACTATTTATTGTATCTGATCTATTCCTTCCAAGCTCTGTGCTAAATAGGCATTTGTGGAATCCTGGAACTCACTCTTGGCTTGACCACTTCTTAGCTCTGCAGTCATTCTCGCTCCAATACCAATGGCTGCTGTGACAAAAGTCACACATTCAGGTCATGAAGGTGTCCTTGGTGGAGCCTGTACCTGAAAGCTCTCAGTTTGGACCTGCCGGGCATCCCCCCTCCTTGCCCATCAGCACATTGTTTGGACTGACCATGTTTACAGGTCATTCCACTGTCTGATCTCCCTGGAGGCGTGACAGTCCCCATTGTCCCCCTCAGCTGGCTGGGGGCTGCACATACTTGTACTGTTGGGGGCAAATGCAGATCTGTTTCTTTTCTAGGCTGTATATCAACACAGCATAGCTCCCAGTTTCCTCTCTGTGGAACTCCATTCATTTCATATTGTGTCCAAATTTCCTTCTTTTGTGTAGGGATTCCCCTATTTCCTGTCAAGCTCTTAATTTTTCCTTGTCTCTGTTGCTGTTTAAACATTCAGTGTGAATATCATGAGAAGTTCCTGCCCCCATCATTGCTAAGTCCTTGAGTCTCACAGAAGTTCCCCTAAAGGACAAAGACGTGCAGCTGAAGGACTTCCAGGGCTGAGAGCAGTGTTGCCATCCTGCTAGCATCTTCTGGAATCTACCACAACATCACAGGGGTGATCGCTGGTCATTTTCTCATGAGAAATCAGTTCAAACTAGCCAGCTGACTAAAAATGTTGACAGGACCTCAGAAAATAAATGTAATTTGTATTCCATACAGACAAGTGTTCAGAAGGGTGGTATTCTGAAGGTTTGTTTGCTAATTGATTTATCTGGGAATCAGAAGGCTCTTTTTCAATCAAAACTGTGTTATAATAATTGTTAGGTCCACAGAAGTTTATCTAATATAACCTCAAATAATAGACCATTTTAATGAAAAAAATTTAGTAAACAAAGCAGTTTCACCACTAGTAATTATGCAATTTTAAAGACATATTCCAGTGAAATTAAATACAAAACCATTTCAGATGTAGAGGATGATGAAAATGTAACTAGACATTTATGGAGATATAAGTGGGATTCCCAACATTTTTAAGAGCTTTACAGAAATGACATATACTATCTGGTTTCACTTAAAAAGTGCAGATTTACTTTTTAAATAAGTGAATTGATAGCACCACTTCACGAATCCACCAAATATAAATCTGATATTGTCAGATTTAACGTGTCTTTTAATATAAGAAGTAGTTAAAGCCATTGGTAGGTATTCATACAACGTGTGTTACTTCATTCTATCCCAACAGCAACTAGGAGGGAAGGACTGCTATTCCCACTGTACAGTATGAACACTGAGGTTTAGAAAGGATTAAGTTACCCATTAGTAGACTGGAGAGATTAGATCCAAGTTACCCTCTTCCTAACATCCCCACATTGCTTCACAAAGAGAAGGAACTGACCAGAGAAGAAAGAGAAATGTGTGCACTCTAGTGTGAGGTGGGGAGAGAAAGAGGTCTATCTCTTGAACTCCACAGCCCAGAGCTGTAGCAGCTGGTGTTTCTTGAGTGTTCATCATCTGGTGCAGCTCGTGTCTTATTCTACTTAACCACAATCACCCCATAAATTAGATACTTCTGTTCCCACTCCCATTTTGCGTGTGAGGAAACTGAAACAGAGAGAGGTTAAGCTGACTGTCCAAAGTCACGTGGCAAGGAGGCAGCGGTGCCCTCAGACAGCGGCCCCTGAGCCAGCTGCCCCCGTCCACCACATACACACGACAGCCCCAGGAGGCGGCTTCAGACAGTCAGAGAAGCTGAGAGACAGGTGATGAGACAGCAGACAGGGTGACGGGGTGCTCAGGGAGAGCAGGGCCACTTCAGCTGCAAGGCCTCTCTGAGACGACATGCCGTCAAGTCTAGAATGAAAGGAAGAGACAGCATGGATGCCCTGGGGGAAGGGTCTCCATGCTGAGCCGGCCACCCAGGATGCCACCTCATCACAACTCAGCCCTCTCTTCACGCAGGGCCTCTCGCACGCAGGAGCCCGAACGGATATGACGTCATTTGTACATTTGGGGACTTGCCAAAATCTTGGGCAGCATCCCGGAAAAGAGCCACTGTAATGGGAAATGCTGGCAGAGGCTTGGGGAGAAGACATGCAAAGACTCTGTATTAGTCAGGGCTCTCCAGAGAAGCAGAACCAATGGGAGACAGATGAGATAGATAGATAGATAGAGGGATAGATTATTGATAGATAGATAGATAGATGGAGAGATAGATTATTGATAGAGGGATAGATTATTGATAGATAGATAGAGGGATAGATTATTGATAGAGGGATAGATAAAGGGATAGATTTATAGATGGAGAGAGGGATAGATTATTGATAAATAGATGGATAGATGGAGAGATAGATTATTGATAGAGGGATAGATTATTGATAGATAGATGATAGATAGATAGATAGATAGATAGATAGATAGATAGATAGATAGTTAGATAGGAGAGAACCAGGAAAGCAGGTGGTAGAATTCAGCCTGAGTGTGAAGGTCTGAGAACCAGGAGTGCCAGTGTCCGAGGGCAAGAGAAGATGGATATCTCAGCTCAAAGAGTGAGTGAATTCACCCTTCCTCCACTTTTTTTTGTAGTCAGGCCCTCAAAGGATTGGATGATGTCCCCCCAGCCACCACCTCCCCACACACACACATCGTTGAGGACAATCTTTACTCAGTCTACAGATTCAAGTGTTAATCCCTTCTGGAAACACCCTCACAGACACACCCAGAAATCATGTTTTACCAGCTACCTGGGCATCCCTTAACCCAGTCAAACTGACACATAAAATTAACCATCACAGGCTCCTAAAGCTGGGAGAAGCTGGGCAAGTTTAGGGATCTGAAAGATCAGAGAAACACTGTGTAGTGAAGGAGGTGGAGAAAGAGATAGAGACAGAGACAGAGAGACAGAGGGAGAGACCAGGTCATGCTCTTCTTACTCATTTCCATGGACTGTCACTGGGTGATTGATGCAGGGGAGTGAAAGAAGCATTCCCTGGGAATGATTTTAAAAGACCCCTTTGGGAGGGTAGGAAACTCCCTCCACTACTTCTTCTGTCGCTGTGCTCCCTGGACAGTACTCTCTGTACCCTGCTCTGCCCTCATCACCCACAGATGTTCAGCTCAGGTAGAGAGAGGCTGTCAGTGGGGCAGGTCCTCTGCTATGAGTGAATGTAACTTGATCAACGTCCACGTGGAAACTCTGGAATTATTTTGCTACCTTTACTCCATAGTAACTCTTTCAAAAGGGCATATTTGATTCTGTGTCATATTGGTAACGTGGACAAACATCTACTTCTATAATGATTTCTCAACAAATGCATGTGCATTCAACTGGATTTTGTTTCCAGTTGAAATAGCTTTTTAGATGAAAGCTGAATTGGGAGTTCCATGTGTATTTCAAATCTTAGAAGGAAACAGTGAACGTTAAGCGCAAAATGGGAAGATATTAACTATGGCAGGATAAGGAGGCCATTCTTGATGTAGTCCCCATATGTTATTTTGATTTTAACATCATAAATTTCAATTCCATCATTATGAAATCAATCACTGAGGTGTATTTCACAGCAATAGCGTAACCTCCAAGCACCTGCTTTCTGGTTGGAATTGTTTTGCCTGCAAAAACATGCCAACATTTTAACACACTTTCCAAGTGGCCATTTATCAAACACAATAATGATGGAGGGAAATCTCCAGTCACAGAGCTCCCCATATCCTCCTGAGAATCCCACGGATGGTTTCACCTCTAATGATCTTGGCTTGCAGCATCTATGACTGAAATCACATTCAAGCACTGGCATTTATCAATCAGCAAACAGATTGCTTACGTTGATCTTAAATTCTAAGAACGTCAAAAGGCTGTGGATGTGGGTCGGATCCTGCTCTAGATATTTGTAGTTTCCATTGAGAAGATGCTGTTCGTGAGCTACTTCTAAGAAATGACATCATACAGACTCTTGTAGCCAGTTTCTCCTAACTCTACCCACAGAGACAAAGGCAAGGTTTAAGAGTGCTCTCTTAATACGCTAGGCACTGGACACAATCTCATTTCATGATCCCCAAATCAAAGGACTTTATTTTTTATTTATTTATTTATTTTTATTTTTGCGGCACACGGGCCTCTCACTGTTGTGGCCTCTCCCGTTGCGGAGTACAGGCTCCGGATGCACAGGCTCAGCGGCCATGGCTCACGGGCCCAGCCGCTCCACTGCATGTGGGATCTTCCCGGACCGGGGCACAAACCCGCGTCCCCTGCATCGACAGGCGGACTCTCAACCACTGCGCCACCAGGGAAGCCCCGAGGACTTTATTTTTATTACCACCCCTCCCACAGTTTTATAGATGAGGATGAGGAAGAGGGTTAGAGCCAACCTAAGACCACACAGCCGTTACTAGAAGACCTGGAATTTGAACCCAGCCTTGCCGACTTCACAGCCTGGATTCCTAACCCCTACTTTACTCTGCATCCCCAGAGTAACTTCCAGTAACTACCCTCACAGGAGAGTGACTGTCTAAGGAGAGATCCTGAGATAGCTCAAGAGCCAGTGCTGATGAATCCTTTCTCTTTGGTGGAGTTGCCTGCTTCCCCCGGCCCTCATTTACTCCACCTTGTGGCATCTAGCCCCGCCTACAACTTGCTGTTTCCCCTGAGGCCACGTAAACAAGGAGGGACTAAAACAAGCCTGGTGGTCATCCAGTGGCAGTTCCCAGACCCAAGACAGAGCGTGAGAGAGTCGCCCTCCTTTTCCCTGAGTCTGCATTTAACCAGCACACCAGTAATTCTGAGATCACTTGGAAAACACAGGCTTTGAGGATTGAAACCACATGGCATCCTCGGTCTGGCTGTATGGAAATGGAATTGGGATTCACGTCAGCTTGCATTCCTGAGCATCTGCTGGGTGCCCGCTCTGGCTAAGTGGGGCTTTTGACACTCGTTTTCATTTACCCCCAGGTCAACCCCATGACAGGGGCTATTCTGATGACCCCCATCCTAGGGAACAGGAGAAGGCTGAGACTCCACCATGTTCTCACCACACTCCCCTGAAGTCCCACCCCTGGGGCATGGCGGATTTTGAACCCAGCCGGTCTGCGTCCACCAGAGCTTGCGTTACCTGTTGCTGCACCCATGCCTTCCTCAGGCCTGCTTGCTTCTTAGGTGTCTCCACGGTTTTCAAGTTCCTACTCTTCCCTCACCTGTCCCCTGGGTGCCAGTGCACGTGCTCCCAGACCACTCAGCCAGCCAGTACAGCATCTCAGCCACACCTCAGGGACTTTGTGACTTCAAGCTCCCCGAGCACCGACATCACATTTTGCCTTCGGATGGTCATGCCTTTGGATGGTCATTGCCTTGTCCCCAAGTTTGCCATAGCCCTTGTGCAATGACATGGGAGCGGGTGCTTTGCAGGGGAAGTGGTGCTGAACATGACGTACTGGTGCTGGCCTGTGGGCTGGTGGCCTTTGGCAGAAGCCCAGTGTCTGGACCACATGCCAGAGCCCTTGCATCTCTGAGACAGAGGAAACCACACCTCCGCCTGTTCCTGGCCGTGACTACACAAAGCAGGATTTCCAACTCTTTTCCACAGGGAAAGCACCTACTAATTATACTCAAGGGTTGGACTTTGAAGGATGCAAAATGGGTCTTTCCAGACCCTTGATGGTGAGGCCAAGCTGTGATTAGAGAGCTGGCCTCCTGGCCACATGGCCTGGGGGAGGGCCGTTGGCTTGGGCCCTGCCAGCTGTTGACCCAGAGAATCTATTGAGCAGGTTCTCCAGGGCTGGAGTTACCCTGTATCCCAATAAGGGGATACTTATGGGCCCCCAGCGTGAAAGGACAGGTGGGAGGCAAAACTCTGGGCAAATCACACTTTAAGGGTGAGCTGAGGCAGATTTGCCATGGATTCCAAAAAGGAACAGCCAAGGAGACAGCAGAAAAGTCTGAAAATGAGTGGTGAACCAGTGCGCCTCATATGTCTTGGGAGTGTTTGGGTTTCAAGTATTATGTCTCTCTTCCTTTAAACCATTAAATTCTGGGATACTGTGATTCTTTGGACAACAAACTGTATTTCCCAGACCCACCTTTAACGTGAGAAACAGCACCAGAGCCTTTGTCATTTATTTAGAAAAATAAGTTCACTCCAACTTAACTGGGAGATACTCACACGCGATAAGATGTAGATTCCGGGGAACACTGGAAAATCCCCTCTGAGTTGTTAGGATGTCCACAGCAGACCTGTGTGCTTACAGAACCAGATTCAGAGAAGGTCTGCACCAACCCCACCTGCTTGGAACTTCACCCATTGAACAAATGAACTCCTCTGACCTGTCCTGCAGGCTGCCTTGAGCATGACGCTGTGTCTCAAGGTGGACTGAGAGGTGGGGAGGCCGGGGCATCTGCTCCAGGAGCCTTCAACATGGCGGAGCCTATTGACAGTAAAAGGAGCAGGAACCCTCTGGGATGGCTAAGCTCTGGCCACTCCCTTCCTGCCCCGTCATCCACTTACTAAATGAATCTGATCAGAGACAACCAGGGCTTTGTGTCCTGCTGCCTGTGGCTCCCAACTTAGAGACTGACTCAGTGCAGGGTTTTCTCATGCAAGGGTTCAGCCACTGGAGATTATTTTGGAGCCACTAGGAAGGCTCTTAACTTAGAATGTCTTTTCTTCACAGTGATGTATGGCTTAAATCCCATCACTGAAGCATCATTCTTTTGGGCCAACACTGCTCTCCCAAGCAACATTCCTCTAATGTGAGTACTGACGGACAGATTTATGCATATTTACTTTATGTACATACATATTTGCATATTTTCCTTATTTATTATACACCTAGGGAATGCTAATAGACCAGCCTGATAGAGGTTTAAGTAATTAAACCATATCTCATAGAGTAAAAAATAAACTTGTGTTGGCCAATGAATAATAATGAAGAAAATTAAACACTGTAAGTCATTGTATTCACCCCAATCCCAACCTGGTCCCTTGGCTGACTCTGGCCGACAGAGAAGGTTTTCCCCTCCTATTGCTGGTGTAACAAAAGACGGTAAACCCAGTGAGTTGTGGAATGGGTTCAGCCAAGTGGTGAGCTGGTGCTCCGGGCAGAGTGGTGCTGGCTTTCCCTAGTGGCCTTCTGAGCCACTATATGGCTCAGAAAATAATGCACGGTGATGGTTAGTTATATGTGGGTTCATGTGATTAAAGGCAAATATTTCAGAGATAAGAAACGTTTTGGCAAATCAGTGTTGTGTGAGTGGGCATTACATAGTATTTCTAGTTACTTCTGAACAATTCTTCTGTATTATTTGGATTTTTTAATAAGGAGATAGTCGTTACACAGCCATAGATACCTGATACAATAACTTTTTAAAGTTTATACACAGACAGGATGTGGTAGAGTTAGACCTTGAACTTGGGCAGTCTGGCTCCAGAAATGTGCATTTAATTATGTCACTGTTCTGAAGGGATCAATGACTGTCTTATTACAGGTGGCAGAGCTGTTAGGATGGAGGTGGTGGGGGCAGGTATGGAGCAAGCACCCTGGGGGGCACCGGCCTTGGGTGTTTGCAGTACATAATGATGCAAAGGGTCTTGTGCCTGCACAGCTGTGGCCACTCAGATGTTTTGGAAAAGGCAGGCTTAGCCCTGCCCAACAGCTGCTCTCATTGCAATCAGGACAGGGGACAGAGTCGCGCCCCACCACCTCAGCCTGTCAGGCTTTGAATGGTCTGGTGGCCATGACCCAGTGCTGGTGTGCTTGGGGTGAGACTGGGTACCACCCATGGCCTTCTCTTGCCCTGGCATTTTGGACTGGCCTTATAGCCAGAATTGTGTCTCAGCCCCTTTGAAACTCCAGTGGGAGCCAGACACTCTGTTCTCACAGCCAGCTTGCACAGGCCTGGCGCTCCATGGTTCTGGCTAGCCCATCTCTCCACAATGAGGCTGCTCCAGTGACCCTGGCTGGGGGCCAGCTTGGAAGCCAAACACCACCACGTGCCTGGCATGGAGTCCAGCGGCTTCCTGATCCTCCTGCCACCTGATTAGATCTCCTTTGATGGTGTGAGAGATGCCAGTGTGACCGCTGTCTCCCCAGCGGGCCATAAAAACTGCTTCTTCTCCCCTGGGGCCAAGAGAGCTGCTTCCCCGTCCTATGAGCTAGGCTTGCTTCCCTCCACATCCCAAACATGTGCAAAACTTATTGTGTCCGATGGAGGAAGTGCCCCACCCTGACTCCAGAAATCAGCCCTCCAATGTCCATAACTAGTCTATTTAGGAACTGGCCAGTCTAGGGGAAGTCCGCGACAATTAAAAGTAAACCAGACGATGATGCCAACCCTAGTGAAGGCTGAATGGTCCTAACCCTTGGACAATCTATGATGGCTTGTAGGCTGCCCCTCTTGGGCACCAGGCACAGTGGGTCCAGTTCTTCATTTTTTAAGAGTCTGGGGAGCATATATGGGGGAGGGAGGGGTCCACTCAGTGGTTCCAGCCTAGTCGTAGCCAAATATCTTTTATCTGACAGATGATTCCCTACTGGAAAGGTTAAACCTTTCATAGACTATTGGGAGGGGCAGCAGACAGAGAAAGAAGACAGAATGGAGAGTACTTTTGCCCACTCTCACGGTCAGCCGGATAGTGTAAAAGGCTTTTGTAGTCAATGGGCGCCCTGACCTAATTTCCTCCTGCCCATGTCTCCCATGCCATTGTTAAGCCGTGTGAGAGGCTAGGGTACCACTAATTTACTTCTGCTCCTAATAATCACTGGATGTATTTATTCCATGAAAGAAACTGTGCCCAACTGTCAAGGTGTCAGCATGTGACCCCAAATCTTGCCTCTACCATGCATTGTATGCCATCTACACTGGTTCCTGGCCCTTGGTCCAAGGAGTACAACATTTGAAATGAATTTATTTATATGCAGATGTTGAACCACCTAAGTACTGAGCAGCTGGAGGCCTGGGTTCCAACTTGAAACCACCACAGAGCTGTGACCTTCAAACTCAGTGTTTTGTGGACTGCCTACTGCTGTGATAGAATTGAAGAGCCAGTGCCCATGAACAATGCCAGAAAAAATTCCCTCCTGTCTTCCATCTTGCTTTTACCAGGTGCCTTCAGAATTAAAGAGAAGCAAAAAGGAACTTCAATTATATCATGTGGTGATGGTTAAACTTGCCAGAAATTACAGAAAGGAGGTGAGATAATTATTTGAGATTTTAAATGTCCAAACGTTATTATTTTATTAGGTAAGATAGCAGAACTGAAGGAAAATTTCTGCATCCTTTCAAGATGCATGCTAAAGTATTTGGGTGAAAAATATCATGACATCTGACTTTGAAATACTTCATCATAAAGAAAAGATTTTTTTTTAATGGCAAAATGTCAACACTTGTTAAACTGAGATTTACAGGTTGCTCTATTTTTCTGCATATCTGAAAAATTCACAAGGAAAAGTTTTAAAATCAGTTCTTATTTCTTTTAGGAACAGAAGTTTTCTGGGGCACAAGATGGGTAATGTTAGTCTTTTTTTCTCCTCCAAAGTACAAAATTATACAGTTTATTATAGAAGCTTTTAGGTTACACTAAAAATCCTCAGAAGAGAGGATAAAAGTCACCATGATATGAACACAGAGACAACTCAGGGATGACCACTGTTAATATTCATGTGCATTTCCTTTCTTCTATGCATATTACAAACCATTGAGAATCACACTTTATGAGAATGGACCTATCCGAACTTACCAATATTTAACTGACAAAACAGAAATTGAACATCATTCAACTTAATAGATACAAGAGCACCCTATACCTCTACAATTGAACTTATAATTTTTATGGCTGAATGGTATTTATCAGTTGAATATACTTCATTTTTTCACAAACATTTTATTATTTTGGAAATTATCAGGCATTTATTTCACTCCTAGTTTTCTGCTACTATAAATAATGATGTGATTTACATTTTGGTGCATGGATCTGTATCTGAAATTCAGATTATTTCTTTAGGTGGGTTCCCCTGTGCAAGAGAATGTCGATAATTTTAAGACTCTTGACCCATGTTGCTGAATTATTTTTCAAAGGTTCTGTTCTCCCACCCATGGTAATGAGATTGACTTTCAATGCACTCACTCCAGCTTTAGGGGTACTTCTGTGAATACAGTCACTAATGCAGTGCAGGAAACGTGCATGACAAGTTGCGTTAATTTACTTTTCTTTATTTGGGGAACATTTTCAATATTTCATTATCTCTTGAATGTCTCCTTTGTGCATTATTTGCCCATGTATCTCTGAGAACTGTAGTTTTTTTATCTTCCAGTATGAACATCTTTTTATTGTTTTTTTCCTGATTATAACAATAGTACATGCTTATCGTAGAAAATTAAAGAAAGAAAATACTCTATAACCTCATCACTCAGGGATAACTGCTCCAGTTATTCTGGTAAGTTTTCTTGAGGTTTTGCTTTGGTGACATACACATGCACACAAACAGGTGCACACACACACACACACGGACTCAGAAGTGCATGCACATTTGCATGCACACCCACGCACACGCATGCAACATACCACTACACATATGCACAGGTGTGTACACACACACCTAAGCATGCATTATAAATACATTTCCCCTTTTCTATTTACCATTATTTTATGAGCGTTTTAGCAAATCATTAAAAGTTCTTAATAAACATGTCTTTATATGCCAACACACCATTTTATGCATGTAGAAAAAGTTATTAACATTTCCTTATCGTTGGACATTTAGATTATTCCCACACCTTTACAGTTCTAAATAATGCCGTGATTAACATACTTTTCCATAAGTACTTGATAGAGATGAAGAATATTAATCTTTTATCCCCATTTATTTGTAGTGAACATTTTTCTCAGGATTTTGTTTTGTTTTTGGCCTTTCATTCTATTTTTAAAATTCAAAACAATCATAGGACTTTTTCTTTTGTGAGTAATTCCAGTTCATAGATGACCCTTCCCATCCACATAGCAGATTCTCCCTCTCTGATACTTTTCTCTGATATTTGTATAACTCAGGTTTTTCCTCATTTAACCTTTAGTAAGTCATGAAAATGTGGATTGCAGAATATAACGGTGCTGTACTCTTGCATACAAGCCACTGATGAGTTCAGTTTTTGTACTTGGGATAGTGAGTGAAAACTAATACTCCACCCTCCATGCTCTACCAACTGGTTAATCATTACTGTTAGTTTTCAGGCTGTTATGAGTTTGAGATTTTTTGTTTGCGTTTGTTTCGGTTTCATCATTAGTTAATGGATAGCTGGGGAAGCTCATTAAAGGCAAGGTCTGTCTTGATGTTGTGTCAGATGAGCCAGCTGACCTGGAGGGTACTGTCCCTGGGCATGTTTCCACTGCCTTCTGGGGAAGCATCTTGCATCTGTCACGGGACTGGTTTAGGAATAGGGCAGCCACACACTTGCTTTAAATAACTGGGATCTGGTTCCGTTGAGACTGATAACCAACCATAGCCAACAAACTCCTTTGGCAGCATCTAGGAAAGCAAAGGGATACTATCAGCACACAGACAATGCCTCCCTTGTGAAACTGTCTCACCACAGTGCCGATGAAGGAGCAGTTCCATGAGATGACAAAGGAACCAAGAACATATGCTGAGGGAAGGACAGTCTCTTCAATAAATGATGGGAAAACTGGACAGCCACATGCAAAAGAGTGAAATTGGACCACTGTCTTACACCATACACAAAAATTAACTCAAAATGGGTTAAAGACTTGAATGTAAGTCCTGAAACCATAAAACTCCTAAAAGAAAATAGGGGAATAAGCTCCTTGACATTGATCTTGGTGATGATTTTTTTGAATCTGACACCAAAAGCAAAAGCAACAGAAGCAAAAATAAATACATGGGACCACATCAAACTAAAAAGTTTCTGCACAGCAAAGGAAGCCATCAACAAAATGAAAAGCAGCCTACTGAATGGGAGAAAATAATTGTAAATCATGTATCTGATAAGGGGCTAATATCCAAAATATATAAAGAACTCCTACAATTCAATAGCTAAAAAACAAATAATCTGATTTAAAAATGGGAAGATCTGAATAGACATTTTCCCGAAGAAGGCATGTAGATGGCCAATACGTACATGAAAAGATGCTCAACATCACTAATCATCAGGAAAATGCAAATCAAAACCACAGTGAGATACCACCTCATACTTATTAGAAGGGCTGTTATCAAAAAGACAACAAATAGCAAGGGCTGGCAAGGATGTGGAGCAAAGGGAGCCCTCATGCACGGTTGGTGGGAATGTAAATTGGTGCAACCACAAAAAATTAAAAATAGAAATACCATATGATCCAGCAGTTCCACTTCTGGGTATTTATATGAGGAAAACACTAACTCAAAAAGATACAGGCAGCCCCCATGTTCATTTCAGTATTATTTACAATAGCCAAGATATGGAAACAACCCAAGTGGCCATCCATAGACGAATGGATAAAGAAATTTGGGAATACTATTCAGCCATAGGAAAAGAAGGAAATCTCACCATTAGTGACAACATGGATGGACCTTAAGGATATTATGCTAAGTGAAATAAATCAGACAGAAAAAGACAAATACTGTATGATTTATATATGTGACAACAACAACAAAAAAAAAAACAGAAAAGAAAACAAGCTCATAGATACAGAGAACAGACTGATGGTTGCAAGAAGCAGGGGGTTGGGGGTGGGAGAAATAGGTGAACTGGTTTGTTTTTCATTTTAAATAAATTGAATAAAAAGTTTTTAAAAGATATGAATGGTACTCACATCAAGGACCACTTAGGTTGTGCCATATACATCCCGCATGCCTTGCATCTATTCCTTTATTTAATTCAACAAGCTTCTGAGGTAAGTCCAATTAGCATGATCCTTTGAGCGATGGTGAAATCTAGTAACTTATTCAAGGTCACAAAGCTCTTAAGTGGTGGGGTCAGGATTCGGAGCCAGGCAGTCTGACTCCAGAGCCCAAGTTCTTATCCTTCTGAAGCAATCTTCCCGCATGTAGAATACATGGCAGCTCTGACAGCATCTTCAGGAAGGCTGCCTCTGCAAGTCAGAGAATTTCTCTGAAGTGGGAGGAGTGATCAGGGAGGGGCTGGTATTCATGAGCCTGGAAGGTACTGACAGCCCAACTTACCTCCCTTAAAGAGAACCCGCTGAATGGCTGTAGCTGCAGACAGTCTCCAGTGACTACACCTTCACATCACCCTGAGGTCACTGACCGAGCACCACGGGCCAATAGAGTCAGCCATTCCTGCCCTGGGTGGGCATCCTCTAACAGACAATTTTGCTCTGGGACTCCCCACAGCCTGTCTGGTGTGTTTTCTCAGAGCTGCACTGCATACGAGGCTCTTCCTGTGCAATCCTCCTCCCTTCCTTCCTTCCCTCTCTCCTTCCACGGGTGTCTGTCCTGCTCAGAGGTCTGAAGGTTCCCCCTGTCTTCTCCTGTCCACTCTTCTTTACCCTCCCCTGGAATTTTCTCAGTCTCTTCCATATTGTTATGGGTTGGACTGCATTCCCCCAAATGATGTTGAAATCTATGATGGTTAATTTTATGTATCAACTTGTCTGGGCCAGAGGTGCCCAGATATTTGGTCAAACATTATTCTGAGTGTGTCTGTGAAGGTGTTTCTGGATGAGACTAACATTTGAATCCATAGACTGAGTAAGGCAGATTGTCTTCCCTGCTGTGAGTGGGCCTCATCCAGTCAGTTGGAGGCCTGAATAGAATAAAAAAGTCAACTCTCCTGCAAATAAGGGGGAATTTCTCCTGCCCAATGACCTTTGTAATTGAGCAGGACCCTATGGAGCCTTCCTGGGACTCTCCCCTCCATGTCCTCTACCTGCCTCTTGTCTGTAGAAAAACTTAAACCTCCTAGGCCTTCCCCGAGTACCAAAGAGAACATTTAATCAGAGAAGTGAGAAAATGCAGAAAGAAAGGAAAACTGTCAAGCAGGACAAAATAATAATAGTTTAGCCATTAAACAAAATCAAGGACCTTTAGTTCCTCCTCAAGGGCTACAGATAATATTCTGAGTCGCATCCTTTGAGCTGTTTTGCAGATACTGAAACCCCCACCAGGTGGGAGAAGTTAACTGCATGCTGCCCACCAGCACACAGACCCCAAACTGGTTGGAACCAGAAGGCTGATGATGTTGACTCCCGATGACCTCACCACCAACCAATCAGAAGAATGTTAATGAGCTGATCACACACCCTCCAACCACCCCCCTCCCTCACCTTCTCTTTAAAAATCTTTCCCTGGGACTTCCCTGGTGGTGCAGTGGTTAAGATTCCACGCTCCCAATGTAGGGGTTCCCTGGTCAGGGAACTAGATCCCACGTGCATGCCACAACTAAGAGTTTGCATGCTACAACTAAGGAGGCTGTGTGCTGTAACTAAGGAGCCACGAGCTGCAACTAAGGAGCTTGCCTGCCGCAACTAAGACCCAGCACAACCAAATAAATAAATAAATATAAAAATCTTTCCTTGAAAGCCATTAGGGAGTTTAGGTCTTTTTTTTTTTTTAAGTATAGTTGATGTACAATGTTGTGTTAATTTCTGCTGTAGAGCAAAGTGACTCTGTTATTCACATATATACATTCTTTTTAATATTCTTTTCCATTATGGTTTAGCCCAGGATATTGGATATAGTTTAAGCACTAGCTGCCCATTCTCCTCACTTGCCGCCCTGGAATAAATGCTTCACTTTCCTTCACCACAACCTGGTGTCAGTGGATTGGCTTTACTTCATGCAGGCAAGAGGACCCAAGTTTGGTTCAGTAACACCTTGATCGGGGACCTTGGTTCTTTCCTAACTTGAAGTGAAATGTTGGCTCTTTCTGGATCTCAAGCTTCTTGCTGACATTTGAAATGAAACTACACCATCGGCTTTCCTGGGTCTCCAGCTTGCTGACTGTGGATCTTGGGACATCTCAGCCTCTATAATCACCTGAGCCAACTCCTTATAATAAATCTCTTTACACACATTTTTTTAAAAACATCTTTATTGGAGTATAATTGCTTTACAATGGTGTGTTAGTTTCTGCTTTATAACAAAGTGAATCAGTTATACATATACATATGTCCCCATATCTCTTCCCTCTTGCGTCTGCCTCCCTCCCACCCTCCCTATCCCACCCCTCTAGGTGATCACAGAGCACCGAGCTGATCTCCCTGTGCTATGCGGCTGCTTCCCACTAGCTTTGTATTTTACGTTTGGTAGTGTATATATGTCCATGCCACTCTCTCACTTCATCCCAGCTTACCCTTCCCCCTCCCCGTGTCCTCAAGTCCATTTCCTAGTAGGTCTGTGTCTTTATCCCTATCTTGCCTCTAGGTTCTTCATGACCATTTTTTTTTTTTTTTTTTTAGATTCCATATATATGCGTTAGCATACGGTATTTGTTTTTCTCTTTCTAACTTACTTCACGCTGCATGACAGACTCTAGGTCCATCCACCTCACTACAAATAACTCAATTTCATTTCTTTTTATGGCTGAGTAATATTCTATTGTATATATGTGCCACATCTTCTTTAGGCATTCTTCTGTTGATGGACACTTAGGTTGCTTCCATGTCCTGGCTATTGTAAATAGAGCTGCAATGAACATTTTGGTACATGACTTTTTGAATTATAGTTTTCTCAGGGTATATGCCCAGTAGTGGGATTGCTGGGTCATATGGTAGTTCTATTTTTAGTTTTTTAAGGAACCTCCATACTGTTCTCCATAGTGGCTGTATCAATTTACATTCCCACCAACAGTGCAAGAGTGTTCCCTTTTCTCCACACCCTCTCCAGCATTTATTGTTTGTAGAGTTTTTGATGATCCACACATATTTTTAATATATATATACACACACATACATATGTATATTATATGTATATACACACATTCTATTTCTCTGGAGAACTCTTGTTCTGCTTTGTTTTTTATTGGAGTATAGTTGCTTTACAATGTTGTATCAGTTTCTGCTGTACAGCAAAGTGAATCAGTTATGCATATACATATGTCCCCTCTTTTTTAGAGTTCCTTCCCATTTAGGTCACAACAGAGCACTGAGTAGAGTTCCCTGTGCTATACAGCAGGTTCTCATTAGTTATCTATTTAATACATAGTAGTGTATATATGTCAATCCCAATCTCTCATTTCGTCCCACCCCCCTCCCCCCCTTGGTAAACAAGTTTGTTCTCTACATCTGTAACTCTATTTCTGCTTTGCAAATAAGTTCATCTATCCCTTTTTTCTAGATTCCACATATAAACGATATTAAATGATATTTGTTTCTCTCTGACTTACTTCACTCTGTATGACAATCTCTAAGTCCATCCACATCTCTACAAATGGCACTATTTCTTTCCTTTTTATGGCTGAGAAATATTCAGTTGTATATATGTACCACATCTTCTTTATCCATTCCTCTGTTGATGGACATTTAGGTTGCTTCCATGTCCTGGCTATTGTAAATAGTGCTGCAGTGAATATTGGGGTGCAGGCATCTTTTCGAATTACAGTTTTCTACCAATATATGCCTAGGAGTGGGATTGCTGGGTCATAAGATAGCTCTATTTTTAGTTTTCTAAGGAACCTCCATACTGTTGGAGAACTCTTATTTGGAAATGAGGTATTTGCAGATGACCAGTTGAAGATGAAGCCATTAGGGTGGCTATCCAATTGATATTCATTGGTATTCAATATGAGTAGTATCCTTACAAAACAGAATAAATTTGGACATAGAGACAGACAGGTACAGAGGGAAGATGATGTGAAGACACAGGGAAAACATCATCTACAAGCCAAGGAACTCCTGAGGTTGTAAGAATGCACGAAAGAAGCCTGAAATAAATTCTCCCTCAGAGCCCTCAGAAGGAATCAACCCTGCCAGCAGCTAGATTTAGGACTTCTGGCCCCTGGAACTATGAGACAGTAAATTTCTGTTGTTTAAACTAGGCAGTATATATGCTACTTCATTATGGAACCCTAGCAAACTAATCTGTACATCTAATACAATCTTGGCATCTACTCTTTAAAAGACTTGAACTGGCAGAGCTGGGGGAGGGGGAAAGTCACATGGACAAAGCAGAAAGGATGCCCTCTTGAGTTGCATGATATGGTAAATTGCTCGTCCCTAGAGCTGCCTGGATTCCAGCAAGTAAATCTTTAAAATACGCCCCAGGTCCCCCTCTTATGGTGACCTGGGTGGATCACCTTTCTTGTGCCAGCAGTACTTGGTTCCCAGTGTCTGTCTTGCCCAGTGCTTAAGACAGTGCCTGGCACGTGGCCATGTCCCACAAGTGCGCACTGAATGAGGTTAAGGTGCAGAGGCGTGGCTGGAGAGAGTGTGCATCGTGGCCACCACACTCAGACCCTGGAGAGGAGGAAGGCTTCGCCCAGACGTGGGATCTTGCAGGAAGTCATGAGAATCGGAGTCCTGACCCTCTTGATTGGAGGATGTGCTGGACTAGACTGACGACATTCCCGTGAAGTCTACTCAGTAAGAAAAGCAAAGTGTGAGTCATTCTGAGGGAAGACATCCAGGGGGTCCAGCGTCCCATTCAGTGACGTGATGAGCAAGCCCCCAGACAGACACCAGAGCTGATTTTCACATGCCCTCCTGCAAATCTCATTCTTGTCCTCAGACCCTCTGCCAGCATCCCAGTTCAGCCTTAAAGGATTCAGAGTCATCACAAGCTCAGCTCAGCTCAGAGCTCAGCTTCACTGGACTCTGCAGCCCAATCTCTTTCCTCCCGGCCTCCTGGCTGAGTCCATCAGAAATACAGGTCAATAAGGGGTCCAGCTGAACCTCAAAATAGATGTGTACAGAATGAGGTGCTGTTCTAACACAGCACCTCAAGGATCTAAATAGTTTGGTTGCTCTGACAGAGAACAGGGAAAATGGGAAGTGGGAATAGTCCCAAATGTTTTAAGACAGCCCATGGGAGCCCCAGCAATAACTAGGGGAGACTTTGAGGGCAGAGGTCGAGGGCTTAGTTTGGCCAGTACTGCCCACAGCCAGTGATGAATAAGTATTGATGCTATGGTACCCACCTGTCCACCTGCAGCCTGGTAAGCACTGGGGAAGTTTATATATTCTACATATACAGGAGATAGGGAGCTGGAGAGTCTTATACTGGACTGTACTTTCTACAGCAGATGTTCTGCTCTCTCCAACAGCCTTCTCTGAACCACCTTTGCAGGATTAACCAACATTCTCATGCCTTCTGCAAAACAGACTCAAAGTAGCCTGTAGCCTGAAGCCAATGGGCTGCTCTTTTATAAACCCCTCAAGCTTCTTTATGCCAGGTGCATTCATTGTTATAATTATGTAATTTAAATAAATACTACATGAATCTATGAAATATGAATGCCTAAGGAAAGAGCTATGGCTTCAATGAAAACTCAGATGAATGCTCTGGAAAGACTGGATAAGAATGAGTCCCTTTTAAAAATGGTTTTGAAAAAGTGTGACCAAGAGAAGAGTGAAAGATTGGGGGATGGATTGGCGATTGTACAAACCTAGGATTCCACGGTCATCCTGCTTTCTAAGTATTCTGAAGTTTTTGCTCCATGAGAAATCATCTCTGAAAATTTTACATGAGGCAATAGATATGTGGTTTTGCAAGAAAAATGATGCAGAATCCCAATAAAGAGACCTCATTCAAAGAACAGAATTTGGTTCTCAGACCAAGAGTAGCCAAGAAATTATATTTACATATCTTTTTTTTTTTTTTTTCGGTACGCAGGCCTCTCACTGTTGTGGCCTCTCCTGTTGCGGAGCACAGCCTCCAGATGCGCAGGTTCAGCGACCATGGCTCACGGGCCTAGCCGCTCTGCGGCATGTGGGATCTTCCCGGACTGGGGCACGAACCCGCGTCCCCTGCATCGGCAGGCGAACCCTCAACCACTGCACCACCAGGGAAGCCCTATATATCTTTTAAGTTAAAGTAAAATATTCTGTACCTGTGATTCCTTAACACACTTTGTTTCACTATCAGCTACTCCCCTGAGTACATCAGATAAGAGGACTTACTTCTCCGTATTACTGTTAAAATAAGGAACTAGTCTGCCCCTGACTGCGCTCTCTGCCAAGACCTGTTCTTTATCAGGTCTCAGGTAGATCATAGCAGTTGGGGCTTTGCCCTGAACCAGGAGAGGGACTGCATTCAGAAAAAACAAGGCAGGTGCTCCAGAACATGCCACTGCTTGGAAGCTGTTTGGCCTTTGATCTTAGAAATTCCTCCCAAGAAAGTTAGCATGACTTCTCACCTTCACAAGTTCTAGGGAGCTGTGACTTAGGAATGCTGACCTCCTGGGTGGAATTAGAATGGAATGCTGCCGAATTTCTGGTGCACTGGAAAAGATACTACAAAAAAAGTACATGCTCATCCTACCTTATCACAATTCACCCTAGAAGTTTCTCTTCTGCCCCAGAAGAGAAGCCAAAAAAGCCAGTCACATTTGTCACCCTTGCTGGTGGCCTGGGAGGGCTGCTATTCCAGTCAGAGTCCCACCAGGGGTTCTTGCAGAGAGGGTCAGCCTGAGCCCTGTTCATCATTGTTGACAAGGTCTGTGCTGTTGGGTATTGCTAAGATTAAAACCCAGTAGAGGTTATGGTTTCTGCACGTGTGGAATGGACAGTGTTAGCAACTGAAACACACACACATTCAAAAGTGTGTGTTCTGAAACCCCAGATGACATGCGTTTCCTGACACACCATGACCTTCCCTCCTCCTTGCCTTTGTGTCCACTGCCATTTCTTTTCAGAGTGGAAACCACCCCCCTTCCCCAGCACCCCAACACTCAGACCACCCATCCTCTCCAGAGTTCAAGTGTTGTTCAAGAACTCACTGATGTGAGGGGAAGGTATCTCTCAATAACCCTAATGGGTATCTCAGTTGCCAACAGAGGTCTGAAAAAATTTATACAATTACAGAGGAAGCTGGATTCTTCAAAACAATTGCGAGTGGCAAAAATTTGCCCACAAAAAGTTTTAAGATGTTTAAAGAGCTAAGTCATGCTTAATTATGCATTTCACTCAATATATTTCCTGAATATAAAGATGACATGAAACATAAAAGTCAACAATAATACATATGCACAAATTCAATATTCGTATTGTTCACGGGTTATGGACGTGGAGACACTAACAAGCCCTGGATTGTCTAAAATGCCCACTGTTGTGAATTTCTTTGGGGAGGATAATCAGGAAACTTTTCAAGGATCCATTTTTATAATATAAATACCTCGGGGCTGATGAATATTTCAACTTTCATCAGTCACTGGGATATCAGAATAAATTTGTCAATCAGATCTGTTGGAATGTAGGAAAGCTGCAATGCAGAAAACCAAAGTTTGCCTGCAGGAAAACTCTTCATGGAGCAGGACCCTTCAGCCAGCAGTCTCCCTCCTTCCTTTCCTTCCTTTCTTTCTGTCCTATTTTCTTTCTTTTTCTTTTATATTAATTTTTCTTTTATATTGGAGTATAGTTGATTTACAATGTTGTGTTAGTTTCAGGTGTACAGCAAAGTGATTTCATTATACATATACACATATCCATTCTTTTTCAGATTCTTTTCCCATATAGGTTATTACAGAACATTATGTGGAGTTCCCTGTGCTATACAGTAGGTCCTTGTTGATTATCTATTTTATATAGAGTAGTGTGTATATGTTAATTGCAAACTCCTTTAAAGTTTTATTATTTCTTGCCTCATACTTATTTTTATTAACATTGCTCCAAAAGACAGAGGGCTTGGTCCACCGGCTGTCCCTAGCGGAGGAAACACATTGTCCTCTCTGAGCAAAAGCTGCACGGGGTCCTCAGAAAATCTGGGGAAAACAAAGAATAAAGCTAGACACAAACGCGGAAGAATAAAGATAAGTAGGGGGATGCTCAGGCAGGGAGCCAGTTCCAGCAGCATACAATACACCATTGTATTTTTAACTTTGTGTCCTGTATCTCCTCAGCCACATATCTTAATATCGTATTTGTCCTCGTATCTCTATGGTGGGGTCAGACTCTGCACTTATGCAGTGCAACACGTGCACTTTACTTTCCTCCAACTGTCTACAGTGAGAGCAAACACAGTGGCAATACAGCTGCTTATGCTCTGAGCTACAATCATGGCTTTTCATGTTACTTACCCAGTGGTGTTTCTGGTTAGGAATCACAGCTGTAAAACGGAATTTCAGTTCATTACACTTCTTCATGATGCTGCCCCTTCGGCTGCCCCCCCGGCTAACACCCCCGCCCCTTCTTCCCTCTGCTGGAGTCTTCGAGGGCAGAGCCTTACCCGTAAGGCTGGGTAACTTCCCTGGGGTCTCATCCACCCCTCAGAGAAGCCAGGCAGGGCCCTGGGAGACTTCCAGAACTGTGGGGAAGGTTGTATGGTGTAGGGTGTGCTTCTCCCCTCCTCCTCTCCCCTCTCTTTCTCTCCCCTCCCCTCCCCCTCCCCTTCCGGGGCACCGCCTGATAATAAGGACTGGAAACGGACCACAGATCCCCTAGGATTCTGTGCATTTGCGTTCACCACCAATCACAGTACGTGGAAGTTAGAAAACAGCATGGGGGTCACCTTGTCCAACCTCCCAATTTCTTTTTACCCTGCAGCCCACACGCCCCACGCGAGGGAAGGGAATGAAGAGTGAAAGGATGGACTACCTATGTAGGCTGAATTTTCACTCTTGTTTTTAGCCGTCCCACTTCATAATTCCGAGCTGGTAGGCACAAGTCCCTGAAACAGTCCTTGGCTAATTGTAGAGATAATTAGCATTTGTTACTTGTTTAAATGAGCCAAGTGGGCAATTGTTTCTGACTGGAGCCGCTGGGAACACAAAGAGTCGCCTGTGTTCCTAATTTCTGGGTGGAATCTGCCAGTGGATCACTCCTATAGGCAGCAAGCCTGGAATGTTGCTTTTAGAATCGAGATGCCCTGTCCAGCTGCTCAGATCACCCAGTTATGCCAGACCTGAGATCCACCAACCGCTTTTTTTTTTTTTTTTCCTTTTGGGGATGACAGTGTGCTCCTACAGGTTCCCAGTTCCTGGGGGAGGGCTCCAAGCTGCCCGGCCCACTGTGCCCACCGCCTTGCCCTGGTCTCGTCTCAGTAGAGTGGGGACTTTACTGTGTGCACGCATCCTGAGCTCCGCCAGGCTCGCCCCATCTCTCGGCATCTGGCAACGCGGGCGCCTCCCACCGGACGTCACCCATCGGTACCGAGATAGGCAGCTGCTCTGGTCCTCCTTGTCAGGTCTGTTCTCAAAGCACCAACTCGACCAGGACCAGAGGTCAGAGGTGCTCTGGCTTTGCAACATTTGGGTTAAAGCTTGTCGAAGAGCATTTTCTCCCAGTCTCTCCAGCTGTCCTGACGCCCGCAGTGTAGACTGAAGCCCTGTTCTTGGGTCTCCCTGTGGGATCTGCCACAATGCAGATCCGCTGAGGCAGTGAGCTCAACAGGTCATGTCGAGAAAGCCATCATTGCAAGCCTGCTGCTATTTCTGGGTAAAGTTTGGTAAAGTTATACGCTTTGTGTTGTTTTGTTTTGAAGGATTTCAAAGGGTTCAGAATGTGCCACCTCCAAATATACCACTTTGGCATATGGGTTATTTGGGGTTAAAGGCAGTGGGAGAAGCAGCAGACACAGGAAAAGCTCTTTACCTCCCCCTAACTCCCTAAAATAAAGTATAAATTTCCCCTTTTGTACAGGAAATTTACATTTAGAAGGAAATTGCCATTAGTAAGCATACCTGGAAGATATCTACTTCCAGAGAGAACTCCTTCACCTGAGCCTGTTATCAGCGCCTCATCAGCATTTACATCCATTTCCTCCCCTCACCTACCCACTAGCTGGGCTCCTTTCCAGCTCCCCGACCCCCAAGTCGCAACCCTCTCTCTTTCCTCACCTCAGGATGGTGTCTAAGCCTCAGTCATCTGAGAATCGCCTGGAATCTCATATTTATGTGAATTCCCATGTTTACATACATATCTAAAGTCATTTATTTTCTCCTGTTCATCTGTCTTACATCAATTTAATTCTTAGAGCAACCATAACCTCAAAGGATAAAAGGGAACCTTTCCTCACCTACAGTTTTGAAGAAGCCAAAAATACTAAGTCTTTCTTTATTAAGTAGTTGGATTATTCAGTTATGCCAGAAATAGAGAAAAGGTTTGCTATGAATAACTTCAAACAACTGAATTATTGTTTTTCTTTTTTTAAAGTTGGCTGGAAGTTGGATGAATCAGGCACGTGTGTGCGCGTGTGTGTGTAGAGGGGGTTTTGCTGCACAGAAAACGGAAAACGGCATCCTTTGCCTGTGTGTCTAAACCTACTCTTGTGACGTCACCTTGCCCTCCTCTCCACTCTTGTCTGTAAACGGAATGTGGTGAAGAAGCCAGAAGGGGCGGCTCACTGCAGAGTGTGGGTGTCATTCGTTGTTTGAGTCTATGAACTTGTTTCTTGCATATTCACCTCCTAGAAGTAGTGGAAATGAGAGAAAAGGAGAACATGCTTTTGGAAACACCTACTTTGTACCTGCCTCATCTCTGTGTCTCATTTAACTCTCAAAGAGCCTGATAAAAGAAATGTTCACGGGGAATTTGCTGGCAGTCCAGTGCTTGGGACTCCACCCTTTCATTGCTGAGGGCCACGTTGGGGAACTAAGATCCCGCAAGCCACACGGTGCGGCCAAATATAAATAAATAAATAAGAAAAAGAAGTGTTCACATATTGAGGTCTGGGGAAGTCATTCTGGCTTATACACGAGTTAAGTTGAATCATGTGCTGACTACGACAACCTGTCTGTGACCCATTAAACATACATTGTACATCTGCTTTAATTATTAAAGAAAAGGGCACACTGACCAGAGTGAAGAATGTCCGTGTTAAAAATAAAGATTAGGGGATATATGTATATGTATAGCTGATTCAATTTGTTATACAACAGAAACTAACACACCATTGTAAAGCAATTATACTCCAATAAAGATGTTAAAAAATAAATAAAAATAAAGATTAAATGCCTCCCTTCCTGGGACGCCAATGCTGATTCTGTTTCCATGATAAGACTCCCTTCCTTGGTGCCAAGGCCATGCTGACTCACTGAAACCCTGAAGGAACGTATCCCTGACTTACTTAATGCTCTCTGCTCTGACAAGATATAAAACTGTGCTGAAAACCATGATTCTCTGGAGTTATCTGAGAAGCTGTCTTCTGGGCTGTAGTCCTCAGTTTGACTCAAATAAAACTCTTTTCTATTCTTATTATAGATTGTTTATTGATTATTTTCATCAACAAACCCCTAGATGCAGGTGCTTTAAAGGCGACTCCAATCTACCTCTTGAAATCTGTTTCCTGCAATTCTGCCTCGCTTTCAAATCCTCTTCGTTGCCTTACCTCAATGTATTTTTGGACGATAGTTGTCCTTTATAACTCTGCAGGTTTGTGAATTGCATTATTTGTCTAAGATCACACAGCTGGTAGGTTGTAGATGCAGTAGTTGAATCGAGGCAACTGGATACTAAATGCAAGAGCTCCTTCTACTCTAAAACTGTACTCCGGATGTCAGAGGACCTTCTAGGTCTCCACCATTCCTGCAGTTCCCAGGGGCTCCCCCTTCATCTCTGCTGCCTAAGTGCCCGTGAGTCTGTGTGAGCTGCTTCTGTTCCATCCCTCAGAAACATTGAGGAAAGAGCCGCCCCCATTAGGTAAGATAACAATCCACCAAGCGTTTTGTGCGTTCACTTAAGGTGACAGTCAGATTTAGGGACCGGGATCATGAGCTCACAGTCTAGGCTCTTTCCTTGTCTCTCTCTCCCTCTTCCTCCTTAGTCCTTCTGCTGCTCAGCTACCAGGCCCTGCTCCAGGCCCCTTTGCCATGTTGGAGATGGGAACATGCCAGGGGATAAAGATGAGCCATGGGATACAGGGTAGCCGTCTCTCTGTGGGCTCCCAGACAGCCTCAAAAGAACGAAAATCATCCTGTCTTTTAAGAAGAAACATCTAATGGGCTGTTTGTCCAAATTGCCAAGTCTCTTCTCATCTACACCAACCACTACAGCAATAAGGCACTGACCAAGCTTCCTTTCCGGAGACTGTTCTAACTGGAGGTGAACGATTGCTTCATCTGGTGGGGAAGTCAGGATGCAATATTTGGGACATAGTTATACTAAAAACAATTGTGTTTATCTGGAGTTCAAATTTAGCTGGACATCCTCTATTATATCTGACAATCCTAAAACGGAGGCATAAGAAGGGCAGTTAAATTTCATGGAGCTATTTTTCATGCAGGGTGGACTTAGAAGCTCAGAACTGGATGGTTTTTCATTGTACGACTGTTTGGGGGGAAGTGGTTTCTTAAATCTTTTGAATTCATTTTCCATGAATTAACCATTCTAAAAGTATTGACAATATCAGGTGAAAAGTGTTGCGCTAATTGGAAACATTGCCATCACAATATCCAAGCATCTTTTTAAGTAAGCCCAGGGAAACTGCATTTTCACAATGCAGTATTAGCTTCCATCAAAATGAGAAAAGAGCCCAATACCCAGGAAATGCCCTGCAAAGACAGAGAGGACAGAAAAGGAAAGGAAAAACACTAAATGGTCAGGCTTTTCTGCCTGGAAGCTCTCATCAGCTTTTGGCACCCTTCCCCTCCCCCCAAAAGCAGGCTTTCTTGCCTCAGCACCCGTGAGAGCATCACATGAGGGATGTGGACTGCCGCATCAGCTCCTGAAGTGAAAAATGAAAACAAACAGTCCCTGGGAATATAGACATTGTATAAATGTTTAATGTGGCTGCATTAACAACGTCAAGAAGTGCTAATGCTTTGTGGACAAAAGAGTTAAAGCCTGATGCATAGCAGGAATCAGTAAATTAGTAACTCGTGCAAGCTCTCATGCTTCTGTTTCCAATTTCCTGATGCCATTAAATGGTGCAGAAGAGATCTTCACTTGCATGTCTTTCTTGGTGTCCAAAGCTGATGGGTTTTCCCATCCGCTTTATAAAATTCATGCACATTCTTTACTGAAAACGTAGAATGTTCAAAACAAAAACCTTACAAAAGCTAACTTGGAAAATGTTATACATAATCCTGCTTCCCCAAACACTCACTTTTAACCTCAGACACATTTCTTTCTGTTTTTTAAAAAATGCTATTTTGTATAGTGTTCATTTTTGTGTTCTGCCTTTTTTTTTTTTTTTTTTTTTTTTTTTTGCACATTGTTAAAAACTCTTTAAACATTACCTTAAATAGCAACAGCATACTGGAAATGAAGGCAAAGGTGAGATTAGCAGAGAGCTGTGTAACAAAGGATCCCAAATACTTGCTAGAGGTGAGCCTTAAATGTGCGAAGCCAAGGTGTGAGCCCTAGAGTTTGCAGGATTCATGATGTTCATTAAATAAAATGTAACAAGCTCTTCAGGGGAGAACCATATCGATATCCCACGGAGAATTTCCTCCAGGAGTGCTTTTAGGGAGGATCTGTTTATCCCTCAAATAAGCTTGCATACAAAGGATAGGAAGACTCTTTCATCCAAGTTTTATTCTTATAACATGCCCCATTGTAGGCTGTCATGAGCTCTTGAAGTGAACCTTTCCTACTGCTGCCAAAACATATAAGAAAATTAGCATCATTTTTCTTAGGCTTCTTGTAAATATTCGGTACCCTTTTCTGTCCCTGCTCTTGGGAATCCAGCTTCTGTGCCTAAAAAATCAGACAGCCACCAGCTCTTAGTGATGCTATTAAGTTAATTAAACAAGGAAGCTGTTAGACTGATGTGGCTCTGATGCCAGGGCCCCTATGTATGCAAACAAAATCTGAGCCTGTAAATGCCCCAAGGTTACAAAATCCAAACGTTAAGGACGACCAAACACAAACAGCCAGCTAGGCTTTAAGCCATAGCCAATAAACAATTGCCTTATTCTTTTTCTATAGAAGTTTCTCCCTGGCTTCTGGAGGTGGAGTATTCCCAACCACTTCCGGTTGGGGGCTGCCCCACGCAAATCAATTTTTACTCAGATAAACTCTTACAATTTTTAATGCAGTAAGTCCCCTACATATGAACCTTCAAGTTGTGAACTTTCAAAGATGCGAACGTGCATTCGCATGTCCAATCACGTTAAATTAGTTCACATATCTGGTGTGCACTGTCACGTGTGTGCCTCCTCTACAAGTGGTTGTGCTTTTGTGTACTTTACTGTACAGTACTGTATAGAGTACAGTAGTACAGTATCTTTATTTCAAGCCCAGGATGTCTGGAAGCAAGAGGTTTTCTTTATTTGAGGAGGCACTGTTAGTTTTTTAGGCATGTAGAACGTAGAACATAGAACGGTACATGAAGGTTGCAGCAGCCGTTCAGAATGCAATCCAGTGCTACCGTGTTGTCTATGATGAGCAAAAAAGAGCTACTACCCAGTCATCACTGGATCGTTTTTTCAAGAGGGTAGATAGAATTGAATCCAGCAAGGAACCAGAACCTGTGCCATCAACGTCAGGTGTGAGTGAAATTGCAGCTTGCCCTCCGTCTCCTATTGCTGATGACCCTTCAGCTCTACCATCTCCCACCTCCTCTCCCTCCTCCAGTCAGTAACTCTTCTTGCCTGTTCACTCGATGCCAGCCCCTGGATGCCAGCTGCTATACTGTACTACTGTACTTTCAAGGTACTGTACTGTAAGATTAAAAATGTTTTCTTTACTTTTTGTGTTTGTTTTTTATGTATTATTTGTGTGAAAAGTATTATAAACCTATTTCAGTACAGTACTGTATAGCTGATTGTGTTAGCTGGGTACCTAGGCTAAATCTGTTGGACTTATGAACAAATTGGGCTTACGAGCGCGTTCTTGGAACGGAATTCTTTCGTATGTAGGGGACTGACTGTATGCCTCAGCTTCTCTTTTAACAGTGCACAAATAGGAATGTATAAATATGTTCACAAAAGTGTTCTCTATTATTGCCAACATATAAAATAAAAATCACCTCACTGCTCAGCATTAAGCAGGTTGGCTAAGGAAACTACAGAAAAAGCAAACAATGCACTCAGTAACAGAAAATTATCCAGCCATCAAGAGCAACCATTATGAAGAACATTTATTGATGTTAATTTTTAAAACCTAGATACCAAAGTTTATGGAAACTAGCATTTAGATTCTATATGCAGATGAAAAGAAAAACTGGAGAAAATGGTTAAGATAGTAATAGTCAAAATGATGAGGTTGTGGCTGCTTTTCCTCTTTTAGATTCTGGGTTGTCTAAATTGCCTTTCTTGTTTTAAGTCATTCTGGTTTGGTTTGTTTGTTTTGGTACCTCTCGATTGTTGGGTCAAAGAGTTAAACTTCCAGGTCCCTTGACAGCCAACCCAGACTTTTACTCACCCACATCAAGCCTTCTGCGAACTTGACTGATTTTGCCAGTTGCAAAGCACTGTTTGTTCTTGGGCAAATTATCATTACTTAGAAAACCTGTTTGCACAAACCTCACTGTTGCAGCTCATACAACTGACTCTTGCTCATTCGACATGGAAAAAGTGCCAGCCCAGATGGGGCAGAATTGGAAACAAGCTCTCACCTCTGCAGGTCCCCCAGGGATGAGGAGGGTGGTCCCTCCTGCAGCACATGCTCCTTTATGGAGGACCCTGGGGAGGCAGACACGCGTAGTGGCAGAGACCTGCCCTCTTTTCTTTCCTATCTTTGTTACTTGGCTGCACAGTATGTTGGGACCTCACAGTGGGGTGATGGAAAGTTGGAAGAAGCTGGGAAGAGTGAGGACCACGGTCGGAGAGACTAGACTGGACGTCGGTCCTGAGGAGGGATGAAAGTCAACAACCCAAATTCATGTATCCGGAAAGAAAGCTGAGCTTGAACTGGACTTGAGTCTCCTTTGCACGCCTGTGGGTAATTCTAGGCTTTGAGGCACAGTCCAGAGGTCATGGTTTGTGGGAGGAAATTTGGTGGTCCTAAGTGGTTCTTTACAACATGGAACAGCATCCCAACCAAAGGCTAGGAATCTAAGGCACAGGTCTGGGAACAGAGCCCTGATCAATGAGCGCCATGAAGGGTATTGAGAGGAAGACCAGAGCAGTAGAAAGAGCTAAAACCTCAGAGCCCGAGAGGTGGGTTCTAATGCCAGCCCCTCAGCCACTGCCACGCGGCAGCCTCTGCACTGTTGCTCCTCTTCCCCTACGAGCTTATATGGAGGCCCCGTTGGCTTGTGGCTGTGCCACCTTGGCTGGGTGATGTCCACTTTCCATCCCACCGGGGGGGCTTGAGGCGGGGCTTGCTTTGGCCAGTGAAATGTGAGCAAAAGGGACACAGCCTGCTTGTCCCTAGCTGATGCTTTCAGATCCATTGTCAGGTTTTGTTTTGTTTCGTTCTGTTTTAATGCTTTCTTGATCTTTCCCTTCACCATGAGAAGACCTTGGCCCCCAGATCAGCTGGCCCCTCAGATCTGGTTGTAGACAAGGGGTAACAGAGCCAGGGACAGAGCCAGCCCTCTGCCAACATGTAACTCATGCAAGAAACAAAGCTTTGTGGTTATAAGGGACTAATTTGGGGGTTATTTTTATTTATTTATTTTTTTTGCCAAAGACTTACCTTTAAGATGCCATCCCCATAACCTGGTTACTTAATCTCTGACAGAGCATTTTATGGGGCTATTTTCTACAGCTCCTTTGAGGAATGAACAGGTGGATGGTAAGAATGCATTTAGAACAAAGAAATGAAGGAGAAATAAGAACTGTGCTGTCTCCTGGACACTCTGTTCTGGTGATTGAAAGAGGGGTCGGTGGCGAGAGTTTCAACGGCTCCTGTTTTGTTTCCCCCTAAACTGTCATTTCTTTTCTGCCTTGGGAAACATTGATCTAAAAATGAAACTGGTAAAACACATGCATTTTTTTGATGTTTTGGAGAAATGCAATGTTCCCGAGGGAAAAAACGCTCATTGTAGTTGAAATTACCCTCTTTTTGCTAGCCTGACCATGACCTCTCTCGAATGAGAAACTGCACAATGCTTCCAGGCTTCCCAAACTCAGATTTATTTTTCACAAATAGCTGAGCTAGAAAAAGCTGCTTATGTCCCTGTGTTACTGAAAGTGGGATCCGGCTGCTCGCTGCTCTAAAGCCAATACTGGAGAGGCAATGTTGGTGGAGAGGGAAGTTTGTTTTATTTCAGAGGCCGGCAACTGGGGGAGGGGATGGACTCACAACTCCCAGACTTCCCTGGTGGTGCAGTGGTTTAGAATCCGCTTGCCAACGCAGGGGACACGGGTTCGAGCCCTGATCTGGGAAGATTCCACAAGCCTCGGAGCAACTAAGCCTGTGAGCCACAACTACTGAAGCCCGTGTGCCTAGAGCCCGTGCTCTGCAACAAGAGAAGCCACCGCAATGAGAAGTCTGTGCACCGCAATGAAGAGTAGGCCCCGCTCACCGCAACTAGAGAAAGCCCGCGCACAGCAACCAGTGCAGCCAAAAATAAATAAATAAATAAACTTATTAAAAAACAAACAAACAAACAACAGGAAAACAAAGGCCAACTCCCCTTGACAATCGGGGGCAAGAGCTTTTCAAGGGGAGTTTCGGGGGTATGTAAGGTGGAGGGAGGGGGCTACGTGCAGAGCAGCACAGTCAGATCTGACCGTCATCTTAAAATTGGCCATGCAGTGACCTGATCAGCGTCATCTTGATTGTTTTAAGTACAGTTAGTCTTCAGTTCCAGGATTGGTTTGTTCCCATTTCTTTGAGGTCAGTTCTCGGAATTGTGGCAGTTTATGTCATGGCTACAGTCTAGTCATCATGCAGTTAACTTCTTCCACCTGGTGTGGGTTTCAGTATCTGCAGAACAGCTCAAAGGATGTGGCTCAGAATATTATCTATAGCCCTTGAGGAAGAACTAAAGGTCCTTGACTTTGCTTAATGACTAAACTATTACATTTTGTCCTGTTCGACTGCTTTCCTTTGCTTCTGCATTTCCTCATTTCTCTGATTAAATTTATTCTTTGACTGAAGTTTTTCTACAGACGAAAGGCAGGCGGAAGACATGTGGGCGGGGGAGGGACCATAGGGTCCTGCTCCATTTCACCAGGAGCTGCTTCTGTGAAGGGCAGCTGCAGCTTCCTTTGCTGACGTGGGGGAGAGGCTGGCCCTGGAAGAGCTGACACTCCTGCCCACAGTGAACTGCGATGGTTCCCTCTCCAACCCCTTCCAGTATTTGAGTTTACACCTTGATTACCTCCTACCTAGACTTGGGAAATTTTCTGTGGGGTAGTCTCTCCAGGCTCCATTTCTCCTACAGCCCGCTGCTAGAGTCTTCTTCCTAAACCCCAGCCCCACAAGAGTCTTCCTTGGGCAGAAATCCTTGCTCCCCGTAGCCCAGCAACTCCTCCACCTCTTTCCCTGGGTCTCAGCAGTTCTCTCCAGCTTTCCTGCCCAGGCAGAATTCCTACCCATCCATTAGGAGCCAGACATTTTCCTGCATTGCAATCTTCACTAAACCTTTTCTACTCTCTTCTTAGAGGTAATTTCTCTCAACCACGAAAGCTATTTAGCACTTCACCTTTATTTTAATAAGTTATAAGATTACTTACAATCGTGGTACAAAATCTGGAAACTAAAGAAAATTGTGTAGAAAACAAACAAAAATATAACTGCCCCTGTGATAATCACTGTGAATATTTAGTGTATTTTTTCCCCATAATGGATAAGCACTAAAAAGGCATGCTAATCCTTAGGGTAGCAGAGGTATGAGAAATAAAAACTATCAGGGAGTTGGATATGTACATTGGGCTAGTGGCACATTGGAAGGCAACAGGGAAGTAAAAAATTTAAAGTAATCAAAATGGAAAGATGCCCATATTCTCTGGTCCCGAAATCCTACTCTTTGGAATTTATCCTATAGAAATAATAGCATAAATATGCAAAGGTACTGGTTGGAGAAATCTCATTGCATCATTATTTTTATTTTTTATTTTTAAAATTAATTTATTTATTTTTGGCTGCATTGGGTCCTCGTTGCTGCACGCAGGCTCAGTAGTTGCAGCATGCAGACTCTAGAGCGCGGGCTTAGTAGTTGTGGCGCACAGGCTTAGTTGCTCCACAGCATGTGGGCTCTTCCCGGACTAGGGCTTGAACCTGTGTCCCCTGCGTTGGCAGGCGGATTCTTAACTACTGCGTCACCAGGGAAGTCCTCATTGCATTACTATTGTTAATTGCAAAAAGATTTGAAAAAAACCTAAAAGTTAGTTAAATCAATTATCAATGAGATACTATGAAGTTGTTAACGAGAAGACAAATTGCGGTTTTAGAATATATATACTGTGGTCCGGTCTGCAGTATTGTGTGTGTGTGTGTTTTAAAATATGTGTATTGTTTTACTTACCTAAAGCCAGTTCTGAGGTACTTCGCCTAGATTATTTTCACAAACAGAAAAGATTCCATAGGCATAGAAAAATTTTTTGGAATGAGGACTACCAGTGATTAATGGTGGTTATCTCAGAAGGATGAAATTCAGAGACATTCCTTTTCTGATTTGTGCGTTCCTTTATTTTATAATACTAAATAAAACAGTACAGTCCCATGCTAGAGTAACAATAATAAAAATTCATGACTAGAACTGTTTAAGGGGATACTTTACAGGATTTTTTTAAAAAGACTTAATGAAAAAGTAAATGCCTCTTAGAAAATAAAATTGTATACTTAAAATGCTCAATTAAAAAATGGACATAGGACTTGAATAGACACTTTTCTAAAGAAGACATATAGGCCAACAGGCACATGAAAAGATGCTCAACATCACTAATCACCAGGGACATGCAAATCAAAACCACAGTGAGATATCACCTCACATCTGTCAGAATCACTATAAAAAGACATCAAATTAGTATTGGCAAGGATGCGGAGAAAAGGGAACCCTAGAGTACTGTCAGTGGGAATATAAATTGGTGCAGCCATTATGGAAAACAGTAAGGAGATTCCTCCAAAAATTAAAAATAGAGCTACCATATGATATAGCAATTCCACTCCTGGTTATTTACCTGAAGAAAACAGAAACGTGTATCAGAAAAGATATATGCACTCCTGTGTTCGTTGCAGCACTATTTACAATGGCCAAGATATGGACGCAACCAAAGTGCCCATCAATACATGAATGGTTAAAGAAAATGTGGTGTATACAGTATATACAATGGAATATTTTTCACCTGTAAAAAAGAATGGAATCCTGATATTTGCAACAGCATGTATGGGCCTAGAACGACATAGTGAAATAAGTTAGAGAAAGACAAATACTGTATGATTTCTCTTATGTGTGGAATCTAAAAAGCTAAGCAGATGAACAAACATAACCAAACAGAAACAGAGTCATAGATACAGAGAACAAATAGGTGGTTGCCAGAAAGAAGGGGAGTTGGGGGAGGATAGAAATAAGTGAGGGAGATTAAGAGGTACAAACTTTTAGCAACAAAATAAGTGAGTCATGGGGATAAAATGTACAGTGTGGGGAATATAGTCAGTAGTTATGTAATATCTTTGTATGGTGACACATGACAACTAGACTTATTATGGCGATCATTTTAAAATGTATAGAAATACCAAATTCCTATGTTGTGTACATAGTGTTGTCGGTTAATTATATTGCAAAACAAAGTCATAGAAAAAGAGATGACATTTGTGGCCACCGGAGGCAGGGTTTGGGGGGAGGGGGAACTGGATGAAGTGGTCAAAAGGTACAGACTCCCAGTTATAAGATACATAAGTACCAGGGATGTAACGCACAACATGCTAAAGATAATTAACACTGCTGTGTGTTACATAGGAAAGTTGGCTTCAGAGTAGGTCCTAAGAGTTCTCATCACAAGGGAAAAATATCTCTTTATTTATTTTTTTTAAATAAATTTATTTATTTTTTGTTTATTTATTTGTGGCTGCGTTGGGTCTTCATTGCTGCGCGCGAGCTTTTGGCGAGCGGAGGCTACTCTTCGTTGCGGTGCTCGGGTTTCTCATGGTGGTGGCTTCTCTTGTTGTGGACCATGGGCTCTGGAGCGCAGGCTCAGTAGTTGTGGCACATGGGCTCACTAGTTGTGGTGCATGGGCTTAGTTGCTCCGTAGCATGTGGGATCTTACCAGACCAGGGCTCGAACCTGTGTCCCCTGCATTGGCAGGCGGATTCTTAACCATGGCACCACCAGCGAAGCCCTCTATTTCTTTCATGTTAGATCTATATCAGATGATGGATGTTCACTGAAACTATTATGGTGATCACTTCATAATATAAGTCATAAAGTGGTACCAATGAACTTATTTACAAAACAGAAATGGAGTCACAGATGTAGAAAACAAACTTATGGTTACTGGGGGTAAAGCAGGGGGTGAGGGGTAGGGATAAATTGGGAGATTGGGACTGACATATACACACGACTATATATAAAAGAGATAACTAATGAGGACCTGCTGTGTAGCGCAGGGAACTCTTCTAAATACTCTATAATGACCTATACAGGAAAAGAATCTAAAAAAGAGTGGAGATATATATATATATGTATGTATGTATGTATAATTGATTCACTTTGCTGTATAGCAGAAACTAACACAACATTGTAAATCAGCTATACTCCAATAAAAAATTTTAAAAAGCATTATGCTGTATACCTTATACAGTGCTGTTCAGTCAACTACACCTCGATAAAACTGAAAGAAAAAAATTGCACCCAGAAGTGAGGGTTAACGTGAGAAGTTAACGAAGTCCTGAGTGGATGTCCTAAACTATTGTGTAAATGCTCCTTGGGTTCAGCTCTGGGAATGCTGTGAATCCTAGTTTCACTCCTCTCTCCAGTAGGGGCCCTGGCCCCCTCCAGGGCTGGGGAGGTGAGCTGGAGCCTGGAAGGTTCCATGCTTGTTCTCTCCTTCCTTGCATTCTCAGTCCTGCCACACTCTTTGAGACAGAGTCCTACTGCCCTAAAGGAGTCAAACCCCTTCTAGCCCTTGATGGATCATCTTCACAGAAAGACAAGAATGTGCATCAATTTACTTGACACATAAATACCAGCGCTCCTCAGTTACCTGGACCCCATGAGGCCGGCGGGAGGGAGTGGTCTGGACCTTCTCAAGATCCAGGCCTTATCACTGATGGCTGGGCTTTCTCTCCGTGCTCCATCCTGATCTGCCATTGCCCAGACACCAGCTTTTCAGCAACAGAGACTTCAAAGAACAGCGTCTCACCAGCCGTGCTAGGGAAGCAGGTCTCCTCCACCTAGTGAGCTGCTCAGAGGCTGCCTGGGTTTCTGCGCTGCAAGCCTGGAGCTCTCATCTTGGCCTCCTTAGGGCGTGGGTGGGTAGGGGGTCCGGAGGGGGGCTGCGTCTTTCTTGTGAAAGGAAAAGCCCCTTCCAGGTTGAGACAGGGCTTAAAACAAAGTTTTCCATTGCTCAGAAAATCTGAGCATTTGTCCATGAAATGACTTCTCACCCAGGACTGCATATTTAAACCTGCTGACGTTTTCTGATGTGTTTCCTAGACAATAAAAGAAATATAATTTTAGGGTTTCCCTGGTGGCGCAGTGGTTGAGAGTCCGCCTGCCGATGCAGGGGACACGGGTTCGTGCCCCGGTCCGGGAAGATCCCACGTGCCACGGAGCGGTTGAGCCCGTGAGCCATGGCCGCTGAGCCTGCGCATCCGGAGCCTGTGCTCCGCAACGGGAGAGGCCACAACAGTGAGAAGCCCGCATACCGCAAAAAAAAAAAAAAAAGAAAGAAATATAATTTTCACCCACAATTCTGCAAGAGTTCAGACTGATTATTTTCCGTGGTGGTCTTTCCTGAGTTGCCTCCCACCGCTTGGGACCAGGTTCCTTCCTTAACTATAGGTTGACTCCAGGGACAAAATTCAACATTCATTGCAGACTTTTCCAGATGCTATGGATTGTAGAGCTGGTTAGTGCTGTTTCCAGTGTTTGCTAGAACCTAAGCAGAAATGAAGAGGAACAGCACACATGTCCCCAGTCTTTCCTGGCAGGACCAGAGGCTACAAAATTAATGGCAATTTCTCAAGGGAGTTAATGACATTCCCTTTCAAGTTTCTGGGTTGCTGGGCATTCACAGATGCTAAGTAGGGCTCTGACCCGGCCCTTTGAAGTTTCCAATCCCACAGGTTAGAAAGGCAGTGTGATTTAGGATGGTCAGCAGGGGGGAGAGCAGTAAAGTCGACCTCCCCCTCGAACAAATAAACCAAGCCCAGGGGCTTGGGTAGCTTGGTGTCTTTTGCACCTGGTGGATCCAGGGGGGGGTCCCCCCAAGGGGCAGAAATTGACACGCTGGTGGGATGCTAGTATGCCCTGGGATGAGAAGACAATTCTTTGCATAAGGATTAAAGCAATTATTTTTGTTTAAAGCTGCTCTGAAAGAAAAGAGGTTTTGGGGGCCGGCTTTTGGAAGGGGATGGGGGAAGAAACTCTATGCTCATCAAGACTCGGCTATTTCTATACACACTTCCTTCTGTAAACACAGACAGGGATCCTTAATCAAAACTCTGTCGTCTGCTTCTTGCTTTTCTCACTGCAGAGCAGGCTACTCGTGTTCAGATGCTAAGGTTTATCATCGCTCTGCCCTTTTAGAATAATAGCAAATTCCTCAAAACTTTTGTCTTCCCAGAGGCGTTCTGTGATCTCCATGCAAACGGATTTAGGATGTTTCTGATACGGGACCTGGATTAGCACTGTTCGGCTACACGTGGTAGCACTTAAATTTGAAAGTAGTTGTTATTGGGGATCCTTCCAATGAAAAGGAAAAATTAAAAAGCTGAAATGGAGTATATAGCATAGTCAATCCAATTTCACTTTCAAGGACCCAGGCAGAGAGAGGCAGGGTGCCCAGGGCTCCTGCTTGTTCTCCTGGAAGTGACTTCCTGGGCTCTTCTCTGAGGTCCTGGTCCCTGGGCAGGAGCTGCTGTGACGGGTGGACAGAAGCCCCAGCTCTGTCCTGGAGGTAGGGAACCTCCAGGAGCTGTTTTCCTCCGGCCCTTTCCTGGGCCACAGAATATCTTGGTTACGAAAACAGGTACTAGTTAGGAAAGTTATAATAAATAGTTTATAATAAAGGGGATTTAAAAAAATGGAGCCTTGACTTAGGTTTGGTTTTTATTTCCAGTTCAGAAGCTTATAAATCTGTGACCTCAAAACACCATAAGTCTCAGCTTTCTCAACTGTAAAATGGGTATGCTTTTTGAAAAAAAAATTTTATTGGAGTCTAATTGATTTACAATGTTGTGTTAGTTTCTGCTGTACAGCAAATTGAATCAGTTCTACCTATACATATATCCACTCATTTTTAGCTTCTTTTCCCATACAGGTCATTACAGAGTACTGAGAAGAGTTCCCTGTGCTGTACAGCAGGTCCTCATTAGTCACCTACTTTATATATGGTAGTGTGTGTGTGTCTGTCCCAACCTCCCAGTTTATCCCTGCCCCCCACCCCCGCTTTCTCCCCAGTAACCATATTTGTTTTCTACATCTGTGACTCTATTTCTGTTTTGTAAAAAAGAAACTCTTTTACACTCGTTTCTCCTCTGGTTGTTGTAAGGGTTAAGTGAGATAAAAGAGTAAACTGTTTTACCCAGTGCCCGTCACATAATAAGTGTTAATAAACGTAAACTACCGTACATGTGTTGCACAAATATTATGACATAGAGTAGGTGCTCAACAAGTGCTTATTTCTATGTGTTTATAAGTAAGATAATGCTCATACTCTTTAAGAGAGATGCCAGGAACCCAAATCCTCTCTCAGCCATCTTACTAATAAGTTTACACATAGAGAAGTTCTCTTTGTTTTGGGGGGATATTTTTGTATTTCTAACTTATGAATGGATGAAATGATCTTTTCTACATTTTCTCTTAGGAAGCCAGCATTGAATTTGATGTTATGTTTAATTGCTCTGTTGTTCATATGGCCCCCTGAATAACTGAGGGGTGCATTGCCTGGTGTCCAGCTGCATCAGCACAGCAGAGCCTGGGGAACCAGTCTACCCTGTGAACACAGCCAGTGGGAGGGA
The DNA here is from genome assembly GCF_949752795.1 of Hyperoodon ampullatus. Taxonomy (NCBI): domain Eukaryota; kingdom Metazoa; phylum Chordata; class Mammalia; order Artiodactyla; family Ziphiidae; genus Hyperoodon; species Hyperoodon ampullatus. The sequence continues at coordinate 6,391,878 of NC_136921.1, forward strand.
AGACTATACCTCTGGTTGGCAGACTTTTTCAGAGCCACGGGAGAAGAGCCTGCTGTTTCTTTGTTTTGCAGTTGCTGTTTGGGGCTGTCTGGAGGCTCCAGGGGAGACATTAAGGGTAAAGGAAGTGTCCCTTTATTATAGTTTATTTTAAGCAGCTTCAAGAGGCTCTTTATTGTTTCTTTGTTCTGTTTGCTCCCACCATTTCCAAGCTGGAGGGTCTTTCTTGGGAACAGAGGAGGAGGTTAGCAGACTCCTAAACAGATGAAGGGAGGGTGGAGTTGGTGAGTGGGCAGTGATGCTTTTTCAGAAACAGTGAAAGGAGAGAGGAGGGAAAAATATAATCGGTGTTATACTTAACGGTGATGCTCGAATTCAAAGTCTTGGTAAAGAAAAAAATGGTTCGTTTGTACCTCTGGAAATAAACCATATCACACTTTCTAGGACGAAGCAATCACCTGGATGGGTTTCTTTAAAAAAAAGTTGATTCGCAAGACCCACCTCAAGGGGAACTGCTCATTCTGTGCACTTGTAAGAATCTGCATTTTAACCTGAGTACCCTGGGAGGCTGGGGCAGAGGATAAGCCTCGCTTGATACAATCAGAGACATTCAGGGTTCTGGGTCACCACCGTCACCTGGCCACAGGCAGCTGTTAACTTTTTTTTTTTTTTTTTTTGCGGTACGCGGGCCTCTTACTGCTATGGCCTCTCTCGTTGCAGAGCACAGACTCCGGACGCGCAGGCTCAGCGGCAATGGCTCACGGGCCCAGCCGCTCCGCGGCATGTGGGATCTTCCCGGACCGGGGCACGAACCCGTGTCCCCTGCATCGGCAGGCGGACTCTCAACCACTGTGCCACCAGGGAAGCCCAGCTGTTAACTTTTTATGTGCGACAGTGACTTTGCTCTGGCCTCCTAACCCCCTGAGGTCTCTGGGGGCTGCTTGCCCTGGTTGAAGGGAGACTGAAGCAAAAGGAGGATAAAAGAGGAGCTGAACCTCTTCGTCCTTCCTGGAAAAATAGCTCCAAGCACTTTGGCAGATCGACTGGCCTGGGATGTTGGGCCTTGGGAACAGAATTGGTCTACTCAGGACTCTGGCCGCAGGATTGCTGGGAGCTGTTTAACCCTCCCCCAGATGGAAACACGCTTCACAGAGCAGCCTAGGCAAGAACAGCCTCTGACCGGCCCCGGACCTGACCTGAGGGGTCAGGTAGGATGCACACAGCACAGATGTCCACAGGCAACACGAGTTCAAAGATGCAAGAATAACCGGAAATGTTCATGAAAACAACAAAAGCAGAGATGGGCTGAACTCACACAAAGGAAAGAGATATGTCTCCGTAGATATTATGAGGTCATATTTACATAGAGGTGGCACCATAAACGTAGTCACAATTATAAATAACTTCACACGATCAACCTGAGGCTTCGATATAATGTTCAGTTCACTACTTAACCAAGGAAGCGGTGAGCCTCTTCTGTGAGAAGTGGGGAGGGGGGCAATGTGCTTTTCATAGTGTTTTGCAGACTTGATACTGTTGTTAGGCAAGGAAAGGGCTATAAGATAAAATGTTTGGAAGACTCTGGGTTAAAATAAGTGAAATACGTTTTTTTATTGCAAGACTTCCCTTTGTTCATTGCAGATCTGTGGGTTTGACCACTAGACCCTTTCGGCAAAGATTATCTTTCAAAATTAGTGTCTCCTGGACTGGTTCTGGGAAATGCTGGACCACACGGCTCCAAGGGTCCCCTCTAGCTCTTACAACCCACAGCCCACATAGAAGTGAGAACGTGGGAAAGCACACAAATGCCGCCGTGGGTGCAGCAGGAAGAGAGTTGGCTCTCCAAAGCCCTGCAAGCAGCTAGTGCACAAAATAAAACACTAAACATTAAAAAATCCATACATACCACTCACAAAATAATTGCCTCTCCAGAGAGCACATCATGTAGAAATAAAATTGCTATTGTGTGTCCTCAAGAATCAAAATGAAAACCAACCCAACCGTATTTATAGTGTACACATTACAAAAATAAATTATACTACCATAAGAAAAAAAAAGACCCCCTTTTAATAAATGGCAAGTCTCATTGAGAGAGAAAATAAATGCAGTGACCTTCTGCAACTTTCAAATTCTGCTGTACTGAGCTTCAGCAAATCAGACAGACGTGGTAACACCAGCAGCGATTGGACCCCAGAGAGTAAGGCAGTCCCTCCTCAGAAGAGCACAAATTGCACCACTTCACGACAAGAGCAGGAGCCTGAGGAGTTCCAGGAAGGCCAGAGAAGGGAGATGAGAATGCGCACAAACAAGAATACCTTGTACTTTCCTTTTTTCTTCTTCTTCTTGTCCATTTTTCTTTCCTCTTTATAGGCAATGATTTGGCAAACTCAGAATCTTGGTCAATGAAATGTGATAAATAGGGATCATTAGAGCATTACTAAATTTTGCAAATTTAGTCCAGATAAAATTGAGAGAAGACAGCTTTAATGAAGGCAGAATTACTGCAAGGTTAATTTAAATTTAGAGAAAAAGAGAAAAGTGTAGACCTCATTTTGCCAGGAAACGAGAGTATTAGTTCTAGCTTGAAATAGGCCAGTAACCTCATTTTGCTGCACCTCTGTTCCTTCCTTTGTACTATAATGTCAGCACGTAGTGGGACTTCAACAACTGCTATGCCTTAAATAAGAAATAATATTTTACTGTAAGGGAGAAAGACTACTTTCTTTAAAGAACACATAATATAAATCTCAAAGCAATAATTAGAATCATATTTTAAACTGAAATTATCCAGGAATATCCATATGAGATATGACCCGGAAAGAATGCTCATTATCACCACTCCTCTTTAACATTATTCTGCAAATTGTAGCCAATGCAATAAGACATGTGAGATAAATAGTTTTAAAAAGAAAGAAAATGCCTATTGTCAAGGTACTACATAATCATCTACCCAGAAATCCCAAAATGACCAACTAAAACTAGAATTATAACCAAAAAATAGAACTCAGAAAGGCATATATGATAATTGACTGTTATCCAAAATACACAAATAACTCTTAAAACTCCACAATAAGAAAACAAACAGCTTGATTTAAAAATGGGCTAAAGACCTTAACAGACAAACACCTCACCAAAAAAGATCTACAGGTAGCAAATAAGCATATAAAAATATGGTCCACATCATATGTCAACAGGGAAATGCAAATTAAAACAACAATGAGATACCACTACACACCTGTTAGAATGGCCAAACTCCAGAACACTGACAACACCAAATGCTGGCGAGGATGTAGAGCAATAGGAACTCTCATTCACTGCTGGTAGAAATGAAAAATAGTACAGCCACTTTGGAAGACAGTCTGACAATTTTTTACAAAACTAAACATATTCTTACCATATAATCCAGCAGTCCCACTATTTGGTATTTATCCAAAGGAGTTGGAAAGTTATGTCCATGCAAAAGCCTGCACGTGGATGTTTACATTAGCATTATTCATAATTGCTAGAACTTGGAAGCAACCAAGAGGTTCTTCAGTAGATAAATGAATAACTAAGCTGTGGTACATCCAGACAGTAGAATATTCCTCAGCACTAAAAAAATATGAGCTAGCAAGACATGAAAGGACATGGAGGAATCATAAATGCACGTCACTAAGAGAAAGAAGCCAATCTGAGAAGGCTCCATACAATATGATTACAACTACGTGACACTCTGGAAAGTCAAAAGTATGGAGACAGTAAAAATATCAGTGATTGTCAGGGTTGGTGGGGAGAGGGAAGGAAGAATAGAAGAAGCACAGATGGTTTTTAGTGCAGGGAAGTGATTCTATGTGATACTGTAATGGTGGATACATGTCACTAGAAATTTGTCCAAACCTGTAGAATGGACAACACCAGGAATGACCTCTAATGTAAACTATGGACTTTGGGTGGTAATACTGGGTTAGTGTAGGTTCATTTGTAACAAATATGGTGGTGACGGTTATTGACAATAGGGGAGGCTATGCATGTGTCGGGGCAGGGTGTATATAAGACCTCTCTCTCGACTTTCTGCTCAATATTGCTGTGAACCTAATACTGCTCTAAAAATAAAGCCTTTTCTTTTTCTTTAAAAAGAAAAACTCAATAGCTTGAGAGATGTAACTAAATAAATGCAAACCTCCTTATTAATGGCAATATCTAGTAGGAGAAAAATTCACTGTATGTATGTGTGGATTCAACCAACTGCAGGTCAAAAAGAAAAAAATTCTAGAGTGTTCTAAAAAACAAAACTTCGATTTGCCATACACTGATGATTTACATAGTATTTACATTGTATTTATAACTATTTACATATCATTCACATTGTATTAGGTATTATAAGTAATCTAGAGGTCATTTAAATTATTCCTGAGGGTGTGTACAGGTAATATGTAAATACTATGCCATTTTACGTAAGGCATTTGAGCATCCTCAGATTTGGGTATCCACACAGAGGTCCTGGAACTGTATGCATAGACAACCTTGTATGTTATGCTTATGTGTACAAATGTGTATAATATATATGCAGGAAAAAACTTAGCAAAAAAATGTAAGAACCCATTCAAGGAAAAAAAAAAAAAGAAAACTATTAAAGACATCTAAAGATAAATAACTTAAGAGACTTGGAGAAACTTATCGTGTTCCTGGATGGAAAATCTCTTCAGTGTTGTAAATATAACATTTTTACCCCAAATTGACTGTAGGTTCAATGAAAGGCCAATAACTTTCCATAGTTTTTTTTTAATATATTGACAAGGTGATTCTAAAGATAATCTGAAAAAATAAATAGGTGGAAGAGCTAATAATTTCTTTTAAAGATGAGTAATAATAAAGCCCTTAAAACACATTATAAACTTAAGATAATTAAAATATAAACACATCTAAATAAAGGAGACTTCTTAGTTACAGACAGAAGATATATAAGAGCCTAACGTGAAAACAGTGACATCACAAATTAGTGGGAAAAGAAGAATTATTTAATAAATAGTGCTGAGAACATGCTTAGCAACTTAAAAATTAAAAAAATGAAATTCAGTCCTTACCTAATGTAGTCTAAAAAAGTAATTAAAGTAACAAGTTAAAGAGTTTTTAAAAATAAAAATTAAAAACTTCTACTTTCTTGATCTGTAGGTGGGAGAAACTTTTTAGGAACAAATGCAATGCAAGCGTTTACAAATTTAAAGGTCAATACTTCTAGAATCAGAAACCATTAACTATATAATTTTTTTTAATGAGAATGTTACAGATTAAACCTACAGGTTAGAACTAATGTTACAGTCAGGATCAAATTTATAGCCTTAAATTCTATTATGATTAGCTAAGAAGACACTAAACATTCAGGAAAGGATGTTAGAACAAAATTCAGGACAACTAATATGAGAAAATAGTAAAAAGGAAATAATGAAGCCAATACACATATTACTAAGTTAAAGGAAATTTTTGTGAAATAGATCCTTCTTTGAGAAGCAATTAACAAAACAGATGACGCTAGACTATGTTTGCATCATGAGGGTAGGAATCCTGCCCATTTTGTTGACCCTGGGATCCTCAGCACGTAAAACATTGCCTAGAATTTAGTAGGCCAACAGTAAATACTTTTGAAGGAATGAAAATAGATATACAGCTTGAAAATATAGTGAAAACGTGACAGAAAACATAATCATATAAAATTAAGAAAAACGCAGTGATAACATGAAAGGGAAGTTAAAAATTAAAATATTTCCTTAAATTTGAAAACCTCTACGAAATAGAAAAGAGTGTTTATTAAAATGAAGTCGACAAGAAAAAAAAATCCTAAAGTAATATCCATGGGAAACTTGTTTAAATTATCTCCAAGTAAGAATCTAAGGCCAGGCAGTTCAACCTGTGACTATTATTTTAAAACTGGAAAAACCTACAATATCTGTGCAATATAAACTGTTCCAAAGTATAGTTTTGAAAAGTGTGTGAGGGGGCAGGAGGGAAGTGAGGGACAATTCATGCTGTAAATGTGATAAAGAATGTATTTATAATATTATAAATATTAGCTGTCTCATATTTCACGCTTAAAATGTTTTGACCACCATAAAATGTAAAACGTTTTTTATGTGTCAAGAAATGCCACAAAGAATGATGAGTGAAGTAACAAACTTGGAAAAATATTGGTCATGCCAATAGACAAGTAGACAAAGGAAATAGCAGCAGTGGGGCATTTTTTGAGATCTTAATATACTCCTGACCCTGTGTGTTCTCCCACTAAGAGAATATATGCAACAAAAGAGGAGATGCAAATGTGTTATAAACATTGTTTAAATGTCAACATCACTAGAGGCTTAAGAAATATTAAACAAGATCAAATTTACAAACATAAAGATAATACCCAGTTTTGACTGGATTGGTAGGAAATAATAGTTATACACCATGCTAAGTTGGAGGTAAGTTTGAATAACTTCTGCAGAGGATGATTTGGCAAATATGCATCAAAAGCCTTAAAAATATTCATATCTATTGACACCCAAATTCCACTTCTTGGAATAATGCTTTTTATCCAGTAAATAATACCTCTTCTTCGGATAATCAGAGTGTACCCAAGTTGCAACAGAGGTGTTCATTGTAGCATTGTTTATACTCACAGATATGGAACCATGCCTGACGTTTTGTTGATATAAATGTTTCAAAGTGTTTTCAAAGCCATTTTCTCATTTGATTATCAGAAAACCTCTTGGTGGTAAGTTTATTATGCCTATATCAAATTTTCAAAGCTCAGGAAAGTTAAGGAACTTACTTAAAATCCAAGAACTAATTGAGCTAGAGCTTGGACTGAGCGCAGGTCTCCTGAGGTCTGGTCCACGTGGCTTCTACCATGTTAGGATACTAGAGATGGATCTTAGAAATTATCTGGTTCACGCAAACCCCTAGGTTGGATGAGTAACTTAGGCTGGTTAGCAAGTGACTAGGATAGCCGCCTTCTTCTGATACAATAGTCTTGAGACTGCATTAGGTGTTAAGTGTTAGTCTGTAACTCTCAGAATGAAGTAGAGAATGATTTCAAGTAGCTCCTAGGCCACAGGGAAAAGATTTGGGGAAGCTAAGAGATACTCCAGAAGGTTGATTCAGCATATATCCAGCTCCCTCAGTGCTCCTTTCCCCAAACACAATCCAACATTTCCTCTTCTAAATGCCTACTGGGGCATATGCATCCTCATTTTTGCCTTACTAAATAACATTTTTAACAGACTGGGGAGAAATAGTCTTCAGGAAATATGAGGTCAGAGACACAGTTCCTTTATGCCAGTGAGTTGTAAACATTGTTGTGTGCAAGAGTCTCCTGGAAGGCTTTTTAAAAATTCAGATTCCAAGGCTCTGTGCATAATGGTTCTGATCCAGCAGTTTTGGAGTGAGCCCAGAGATGTTTTAAACACTTGGCCTGGATCATTCAGGTGCAAAAATGTCCTCAGAGCACAACTGGAGCAATGCTGTTCTATACCTCCTATTATTTCTTGACTCGCAATCATAATTGTCGGCAACTCCCCTGAGCATGATGGGTGTTTCAGGCCAACCATTCTTCCTGTGTCTTTGATGCATTTTAAAGCATCATTCTTGGGCTTCCCTGGTGGCGCAGTGGTTGGGAGTCCGCCTGCCGGTGCAGGGGACACGGGTTCGAGCCCTGGCCTGGGAAGATCCCACATGCCGCGGAGCAACTGGGCCCGTGAGCCACAACTACTGAGCCTGCATGTCTGGAGCCTGTGCTCCGTAACAAGAGAGGCCGCAATAGTGAGAAGTCCGCACACCGCGATGAAGAGTGGCCCCCGCTTGCCACAACTAGAGAAAGCCCTCGCACAGAAACGAAGACCCAACACAGCCATAAATAAATAAATTAATTAATAAACTCCTACCCCCAACATCTTAAAAAAATAAAATAAAATAAAGAATCATTCTTTTTTTATGCTTTTTTCCAAGACCTAGACTTGGCCCAATTATAAATGCTGCCTCAAGTCCCTGTAAAGGCTGACTTTACCTCTCTTTCCTTCATTTGGTGTTTGGAGAAGAAATTAAATTACATTATATTCCCATATCAGCCATTGGCTCAGGTAATTCATTTATTCAGTTCATTTAATGGCAGCTCCCAGTGGCGCAGAAACTATATTATAGGACTTTAAAAGACTTTCCCGGCAGGGAACGAAGATGGTTGTGTCTCCTGACTAGCACAGGAGCATGCACTCCTCTGGCTGTGGCTGTCACGGCCAGCTTCACAGGTGTGTGACCAGTGCACAGGTCTCCAAGCAGGCTTTGCCTTTGGTTTGGTGTTCTGCTGTCACCATCTTGAAACACATAACAACTTTTGAAAAAGAGGCCCTGCATTTTCACTTTCCATTGGATTTTCATTACACAACTGGTCTTGCTGGTTGTAGTCAGAAGGTCACATGTCAGATGTACAAGAAGAGAAATGTCATCTGGGGCTCTGGTGGCTGGTGTGGCTGCACTAGGATGGCTTAGCTTGGATTGATGTATATTTTGTCTTTGCTGGTTGAATGTAATACTTCTATTGTTTGAAGTTCTGGATGGTGGGTGGGCTTTGGGCTATGGGTGGAACTCACTGCTTGTTGTAATTTACAAATAAGGATCTAGCTTTGGGTTGGGGGTGAGTTCATGTGTGTTCATGTAGGATGTACATGCAAATAAACTAACTAAAAGAGACCATGGATCAATGATATTGTATCATGAGCCAAGGATTACGCTGGATAAGAATTTATTCACCCAAGGTACATCAAAATAGAAACAAACCAAACAATTAAAAAAGGAGATTGGATTTTGAGTTCCAGGACAAAGAAGGGAGTCAAGTTTGGTAACATCTGTCTCTCAGAAGATTTTCTTTATATAGATATCACTTATGCACACTAACACATGTAGAACTCAAAATAATCCTAGAATTTAGTATTATATATTAAACCTACTTTATAGGTAAAACTGACTCAGAGAGATCAACTTCCCCAAATCAGGGCAGATAGAGACTCCAAAATCCACGTTTCTCTAATGCCAAATCAATACTGGTAATATATGCTTCAAAGTGAAAAGCAAAAGTTTTTTCCCCTTTTAAATAGACTTTATTTTTTAGAGCAGTTTTAAGTTCACAGCAATATTGAGCAGAAAGTACAGAGAGTTTCCACACATCCCCTGCCCCCCATACACGTACAGCCTCCGCCATTATCAACATACCCCCACAGAGCAGTGCATTTGTTACAATTGGTGAACCTACACTGACGCATCATTATCACCCAAAGTCCACAGTTTACATTAGAGTTTCTTCTCCGTATTGCACATTCTATGGGTTTAGACAAACTTATAGGTACAGGTATCCACCATTACCATACAGTTCACTGTCATAAAAATCCTCTGTGCTTTCCTGATTCATCCCTCTCTGCCCCCAACCTCTAACAATCACTGATCTTTTTACTGTCTCCATAGTTTGCTTTTTCCACAATGTCATGTAGTTGGACTCACACAGTATGTAGCCTTTTCACATTTGATTTCTTTCACTTAGTAATATGCATTTAAGTTTCCTCCCTGTCTTTCATGGCTTGACAGCTCTGAATAATATTCTTTTTAGTGCCAGATAGTACTCCATGTTTGGATGTACCACAGTTTATCTATTCACCTACTAAAGGATAGCTTGGTTGTTTCCAAGTTTTGCCAATTATGAATAAGTTGCTATAAACATCTGTGTGCAGGTTTTTGTGTGAACACAGTTTCATCTCCTCAGGGCAAATACCAAGGAACACAATTACTGGATCGCATGATAAGAGTACGTTTAGTTTTATAGGGAACCACCAAACTGTCTTCCAAAAAGACAGTACCATTTTGCATTTCTGTCAGCAATGAATGAGAGTTCCTGTGCTCCACATCCTCGCCAGCATTTGGTGTTGTCAGTGCTCTGGATTTTGGTCATTCTAATAGGTCTATAGTGTGGTGATACGTCATTATTGTTTTAATTTGCACTTCCCTGGTGACATATGGTGTGAAACATCTCTTTATATGCTTATTTCCTATTCATATATCTTCCTTGGTGTGGTAGCTGTCTGTTCAGGTCTTTTACCCATTTTTAATTGGGTTATTCTTTTTCTTTTAAGCTAGTATTTATTTTTTTATTGAGCTATAATTCACATACAACATTAAATTAGTTTCAGGTGCACAGGGCAATGAGCCAATATCTGTATACAGATATATATGGTGAAATGATCACCATGGTAAGTCCAGCTAACACCCATCACCACACACAGTTATAGATTTTTTTTCTTATGATGGAGAATTTTCAAGATCCACTCTCTTAGCGACTCTCAAACATGCAACACAGTATAATCAACTAGAGTCATCATGCAGTAAATCATATCCCTAAGACTTAACTATTTTATAACTGAAAGTTTGTACTCCCTGACCCCCCCTAACCCACCTCTCCCACTCCCACCCCCACCTCTGGCAACCACCAATCTGTTTTCTGTATCTATGAGCTTGGTTTGTTGTTGTTTCTTTAAATTCCACATATAAGTGAGATCATACGGCATTGGTATTTGTCCTTCTCTATCTGACTTATTTCACTTAGCATAATGCCCTCACTAATGCCATCCATGTTGTTCCAAATGGGAAGATTTCATTATTTTTTATGGCTGAATAGTAGTCCCTTGTGTGTAGATAGATAGATACATAGACAGATAGATATCACACCTTTTTTATTGAAGTATAGTTGATTTACAATGTTGTGTTAGTGTACAGCAGAGTGATTCAGTATGATGTTGAAAAGCAGTGGTGAGAGGATATATCCTTGCCTTCTTCCTGGATCTTAGTGAGAAACCTTCTAGTTTCTCACTATTAGGTACAATGTTATCTGCACATTTTTTTGTAGAATATCTTTATCCAGTTGAGAAAGTTCCCTTCTATTTCCAGCTTGCTGAGAGTTCTTATCATAAGTGAGTGCTAGATTTTGTCAAATGCTTCTTCTGCATCTATTGATACAGTCATGTGATTTTTCTTCTTCAGCCCGTTGGTGTGATGAATTACATTAATTCATTTTTGAATGTTGAACCAGTATTCATACCTGGGATAAATCCCTCACTTGGTTGTGGTATATAATTCTTTTTATATATTTTTGGATGTGATCTGCTAACATTTTGTGGAGGATTTTAGCACGTATGTTCATGAGAGATATTGGTGTAGTTTTCTTATAATGTCTTTGTCTGATTTTGGTATTAGGGTCATGCTAGTCTCACAGAATGAGTTCAGAGGTATTCCCTCTGATTGAATCAGAGGGAATATTATAGAAAATTCCTATAATTTCTTCTTAAATGTTTGGTAGAATTCACCAGTGAACCCATCTGGGCCTGGTTCTTTCTGTTTTGGAAGGTTATTAATTATTGACTCAATTTCTTTAATAGACACAGGCCTAATCAAGCCTATATCTTGTGTGAGTTTTGGCAGACTGTGTCTTTCAAGGAATTCGTCCACTTCACCCAGTTATCAAATTTGTGGGCATAGAGCTGTTCATCATATACCCTTATTGTCCTGTTATAGGATCTGTAGTGATGTTCCCTCTTTCATTTCTGAAATTAATAATTTGGGTCCTCTCGTTTTTTCTTACTTAGACTGGCTTATCAATTTTTTTTTTTTTTTTTTTTTTTGCGGTACATGGGCCTCTCACTGCTGTGGCCTCTCCCGTTGCAGAGCACAGTCTCCGGATGTGCAGGCTCAGCGGCCATGGCTCATGAGCCCAGCCGCTCTGCGGCATGTGGGACCTTCCCGGATCGGGGCACGAACACACGTCCCCTGCATTGGCAGGAGGACTCTCAACCACTGCACCATGAGGGAAGCCCTGGCTTATCAATTTTATTGATTTTTTTCAAAGAACCAGCTTTTGGTTTCATTAATGTTATCTATTGATTTGTTGTTTTCAATTTCATTGATTTCTGCTCTATTTTTGTGTGTGTGTATTTTTGTTGGCTTACTTTGGATTTAATTTGTTCTTTTTTTAATTTCCTAAGGTGGAAACTTAGATAATTGAAGGAATTTTAAAAAACATACCCTTGGTACTTGAAATGGTTTGAATTGTGTATCCCCCAAAATATATGCTGAAGTCCTAACACCCGGGACCTGTGAATGTGACTTTATTTGGAAACAGGGTCTTTGTAGATGTAATCAAGTTGAGATGAGGTCATTAGGATGGGCCCTAATCCTATACGACTGGTGTTCCTATAAGAAGAGACACAGAGACAGACATACACAGAAGGAAGATGATGTGAATGTACACATGGAGAAACCCATGTGACAACAGACAGTGATCCAAATTATGCAGCTGCAAACTAAGGAATACCAAATATTGTCTGCAACTGTGAAAAGCTAGAAAGAAGCAAGGAAGGATCCTCCCCAGATCCTTCAGAGACAGCATGCCCCTGATGACACCTTGATTTCAGACTTCTAGACTCCAGAACTATGAGACAATAAATATCTCTTATTTAAGCCATCCAATTTTGGATACTTTGTTGCAGCAGCCCTGGGACACTAATACAGTACCCTTGGGAAGAGGGAATAAAGAGGAGAGATGGGGAGGTATTGTCCACAGTAAATGGAAATGGAAAGGAAGGATAAAACTCACCCACTAGATGAGACAGTTTCTGAAAATAAAGGCTCTCACTGCCCCGATATCCATCAGACCTGCTATAAAAACAGTCAAAACCCAGAGAGCAGCACTCCTGATGCAAGGACAATGGTGGTAGCCCTGAGATTCTTGCAAAATAGCTGGACTTTGTGTCTCAGTTGTCTTGGAAATCAAGTGGTCACCCGGGCCTGTCAAGATAGTGGTGATTAGTGACACACCCCAAGGTTCAGCGCTTCTATAGACAGATTTGAGATATAGAGGGTTTAGATGGACTCAGTGCCCAATACATCAATGGATAGGCCCAAGTCTGGCTGTTATAGACTTCTCAGCCACTGCCCCCTGACCAAACTCCCAGTCTAGTGCTACTAGCAGCAAGTGAATTTTGTAAACTGATGACCCCTTGCACATTTTTACGTTATTAATCTTTTTCCTATAAGGTCAAAGAGTTGTGACAGAGGAAATATCCAGTGGATTTTAAGTATTGACATTTTAAAATAAAATAGTAACATCACTCTTTTAAATTATCTAATAGAATCTAAATATCAGAGTGACTTAATATATACTATCATCCATTAAAACACAACCAGCAACGAAAGCTCTTCTTCAGCAGTTGAAAAGTTTGCATCCCTCCCTTTCTCTTTGAACTCATATTTCCATTCCCATAGAATTTCATCTGATGTAAAATATTTTATGCTTGAAAGTATTCTATTGATTATACATCTCTGGGTCAAAAACAAATGTGCCCATGAGCAGGAACTGAAATATATTTTTAATATCCCATGTCCATATGCATGTAGGTGCTAAAAAGCTCCTCTGGATCACATTGTCATTACAATTATTAGTAACAAAGAACTGATCAAAATACAAATAGATCCCACATTTTGATGGACTAATATTAAACATAAAGGGGAAATGTTATCGGAAATTTATCTCTTCATGAAATGGATGCCTCTACTTCAATTTTCAATTAGTTCATGTGTCTGAGTATGAGTATGCTCCTGTAGAATGAGTTGGAATTCACTGTGAAACTATTTCTATTTTTTCATTTTTCTAACTATCAGCACTGAGAATTTTGCTCTTGCACGCAGAGGTTGTTTTTTTTTATTTATTTTTTTATCAATCAGTGTCACTCAATTCTTTGAATTTTCTGAGTTATGTGCCCAAAACATGTAGTGCTTTTTCATCAAGAAAAAGGGTAATTTTAATGACCGTCCACCGATGATTCTTTGGAAAGCAACCATAGAAACTACCACCTGGTGTGTGAAAGGATTTTTATCCAGTCATTACAGTCATTCACGTTTTCAAGACCTTCACCAACTTTGAAATGTCCTCTTGCGAGGAGCCCTGTAGGTGGGTAAGAGACAGTTCCTTTATTAAATATGTAGAAATGGGAGCTGGGGAGGGGATTCCCACCTTCATCATCGTTTAGGACACTGAGACTCAAAATGAGTCCTTCAATTCCTCATGCCTGGTCCCCATGGGAAACTCTTCTCACTTCCGGGTGTATGTGGTCCCCAGGCTGAAGACCTCTGGCCAAGAGGGTTACTGACCACCTGAATAAGGAACCACAGTCAAAAAGACTAATCAAATAGGCTCCAGGCTGGGATGGCAGATCGACTATCAGAGTTTAGTTTTGTTCTCTCCAAACAACACCTTGTTACATTTTGCTAAATCAATTAAAGATTGGGGAGGAATTACAGGGGGGAGAAAGACAGAGACAGAGCCCCAGGTGAGCAGGAGAGGAGATGACAGCATGACAGCAACAACTTCGGGAGAACTGGAAAGCAGATGGATGCAGTGATTCCTGCAGAGCCTAAAAAGTGAACTCTCCACTTTCAGGAAACAGCTGAGAACCAATCTGACTCCACAAGGCATGGGAACAGGCAGCTCCAGGTACCTCTGCAGCTGGGGGTGAACCCAGGACAGCCCGTGTATGCTGACAGAGGACGATACTATCAGAGTGGAAGCCTCTGACTCCGGAGACCCACCAGGTAAGGTCAGTGTCCTCAAGTCACTGATGGATTGTCTGTCTTTCACTTGAGGACAGGACTCCTGTGTCAGCCTGGCCCACCTGGGCTTGTCTTCTGTGTGGTGATGAGGTTTCTGCTCTTCCCCCAATATCCTGGTCCCTGTCCACGTGATAACGCTTATTTTACTCTACAAAAGTGTTTGGACTTAGGCTCCTAGGCAGCTGGCGTTGAGCCAGCATGCTTAGAAGCAGAAAGTTCTGACCTGCTCTCTGACCATGTTTCTGCTGTGGTCCACAGCCCGCCCCTCCCATCTGCCTGATGCCCTAACTATGGGGTCCCTGTGGCTCCCAGAACTCATTCAAGATCTTGCTTCTGGTGCCCCCAGAAGGGGCTCTTATAAACTCTCAGGAAAGTGGAAGCCAGGCTATGCCCCAGAGATGGTTCAGTTTATTCTCCTGTGAGCCTGGCACCATCTTTTCTTTATATAATAAGCACTAAATTTGTGCTTATTACCCCATTTTTCTAAACTAAACAATACATTGCTCAGGAATATATACATAGCTGTTAAAACTATAAAGAAAAGCAAGGGCCTGTTACTGGCAAGAGGCACCAGGCAGTCCTGTAGGAGAGCTAATGCCTTATTTTTTATCACGATGGTAGATGCACAGGTGTTTGTTTTATTACTAGCTTTCAAAGTACATATGTGTTTCACACACACACACACACACACACACACACACACACACACACTGCTCTGAGCTTAGCCAGTGCTATTATTTCCCCAAGGGAGGACCAATTCAGAATCCCTGAGTAACTGAAATTCTGACCTGAACATCTGAGGAGCAGATCAGGGCTTCAGCGACCCTGCTTAGGATGTCACTCTGGGTGTCCTGCTGCAGGGACCACCCAGCCTCCCTGGTAAGGCTCCAGCTCACTGTGCTTTCACCACAGCCTCAGAAACATTGCTGGAGAAGAAGCCTCTCATCTTGGGAATCTGCCCTCCCCCAACTCCTCCCTTGTCCATCAGTGACATTTTCCCCCGTGTCTCCTTCAAAGGGCCCCACCTTTCTTCCCCTTGAAGAAATAGGGGGCAACCAACCTGCCATCCATTTGGAGGAGGCTGTGCAAGCTCCTTCGCTCTTCAGTCACTGGGTTAGTGGCATCAGAAGCCTTGACTTAGGAAGCCAGTGAAGCAAGCATTCTCATGACTGAAAATGCTACCTCCCGGCAGGGGAGAACAACTTGGGGACCAGAGTTATGGACAGTGAGGGAGCCTCCGGCGCTGGTGTCAGACTGCAGAGGGCACATCTGGGCTGTGCAGTCTCACCCAGCTTGCTTTTCTCCTCTCGGCTTGTTTCCTTGACTCTACAGCAGATACTGAGATGCAGTCCAGTGCCTGCCTCCAGATACTGTGAGGAAACAGCTCACTTAATGACATTGCACGGGATGCAGTGCTGGTGATTCTACCTGAGCAGGGCAGAGCAAGTCATTGTCACCACACACGTGCCCCAGGACAGGCTGTGGGAAGCATCACCCTGTCTTCCTGCCCTTTCTTTATCCAAGTGCCATCTCATCAGCAGACAGATGTCATGGGTGTAGTATGGGACAGACACCACTGTGATACTCACACAGACCCTGGGATCGAGAACAACCTTGTGGGGGGGTCCTCAGGACAGACCAGGAGACAAGGATTCATTTCTTAAGAGGGAGTCAGGAAGCTCGGCAGCCCCGCACATAGGCCCAGCTTCCTGGTAATTCAGGAGGAAAGATGGCAAATTGCACATCAATAGGCTCTTTTGAAAACCCCCAAGTCTTCAGAAAATAGAACACTTCACTGGGAATAAAACATCATAGCAGGAGTCAGTAGCTGACCAGATAGCTGTCTGATGTTAATCCAACATAATTGCAATAGAATATTCAAATACTGAAAGAGACTTGGAAAGGACTAGGTAGACATCAGGCATCATTTTTCATTTTTCTTTGAGTCTTAACAAAGGATCTAGCACTACCTCCTCAAGGGGAAATTGTTAGTTGGCCAAGCCACCAAGTAACTGACTTACCAGCCATTCTCCTTCTGATCTCCATGTGAATAGAAGACCTGGGTGATGTTCCCATCCCTTTCACCTATAGAACTTTGTGTTGTCCTGTTGAGAATGCAGCTCTCTTGATATGTAAACGTGGTACCTTCTAAAGGGCCACCTAGACTTGAATTATTTAAGAACCTTAACATTTTTTTCTGGGAGTTTTCTTCTGAAACTAGTGGTCCTATGTTTTTTTAACTGTTAATTTTTCTCACATGATTTATTCCTCAAATGGTTAAACTAATTGAGTGTCAGTGGAGAGGCAGGTATTATAAAAGTGTGGTTTCGAAAATGTGGATGGTAATCTTGCTTCTTGGACCGGAATCCCACTCTGGACCCCATGGTGTGAACAGTGCCACAAAAATGTCTGGATCTCTGTGAACCAACTTACCTTTTCCTGCTCTGAGTTACTCTGGGAGCTTAGGGGATCCTGGCTGATGGGGTGAATGGGTTCCACCGTGGTAAGACACACGATTCGCTCACAGTTTAATAATTCAACAAGAATACGCTTGTAGTCCAAGGTATTATGGCTAAAGGGCATTTTGTGGATACTGGGAATTTGTGCAGACCAGGTTGTCAAGAAAACTGCCCTTTGTGGTAAATTCTAATCTACTTGAGACTCCGTTTTCTTTCTACTGGGCTGCAGATGAACTACTGCAGCCAAGAAGCACCATCATTGGCATGGAAAGAAACACACTGCTTCCCTTCACTGATGTAGCCTTAAAAAGAGACATGTGTGGGCTTCCCTGGTGGTGCAGGGGTTGAGAGTCCGCCTGCCGATGCAGGGAACGTGGGTTCGTGCCTCGGTCCGGGAAGATCCCACATGCCGCGGAGCGGTTGGGCCCGTGAGCCACGGCCACTGAGCCTGCACGTCCGGAGCCTGTGCTCCGCAACGGGAGAGGCCGCAACAGTGAGAGGCCCACGTACCACAAAAAAAAAAAAAAAGAGAGAGAGACATGTGCCATTGTTTTCATGGACAGACATAGAAAAAAGCTGGCGGAGAGGTTTTGGGCTCATTTCTCTGTCTTGAACGTCTCTCAGTTTCAGCAGCGCCTTTTGTGTTTATAGGTTCTCTTTGCCTGATATATTTTTCTTAAACCCTTCTGAGCTCTCCTGACCTTTTTCGTCTCCTGGCCTTGATGCCAATTTGACCTTTGGTGACTCTGAGACAAGCTGCCTGTAGCCCCAGGGAGGTTAGCAATCCAGTGTCCCAAAAGGTAATTTTTACAGGAAGAAAAAGTAAGAGCTCTCTTGCTTGGGATGGAATGCTACAGCAACCAGGAAATCTGGGATTTCATTCACTGGGGATTTCGGGCTGAGGAAGAAATTGCTGAGGCCTCAGCCTTTAGCTTTCAATATCGTAGCAGGGAAATACATTGGTTCAGCTTCACCAGCACTCAGCTCTCAGGGCAGAGTGATGGGAAAGGCACCAGGCTTACTCAGGGGGCCCGAGTTCTAACCCTGGCTCTGCCTTCAGGAGCACCTATGTAATTTGTAGGGTCCAGGGCAAAGAAAATGCGGGGCCTTTTGTTAAAAAATTATTAAGAATTTCAAGATGGCAACAGCAGATCATGAAAACTAAGCACAGGGTCCTTCTAAGCACACATCCCTGGGTAACCGCATGGGTGGCACGCCCAAGATGCAGGTCCTGCTGTATGACCTTGAGCCCTTGGGGTGTGTGGCCTTAAGCAAGTCACAATACCTCAACCTCTCACGTGGAAAATGAGGGCATAGGACAAAGAGAGTTTTCCAATAAGTGCCCCACAGTAAGGGGTTTCACAATGAGTGCTGGAGGTGGGGGGGCAACGGGGCCAGCACCGTGAGCAGCCTTAGGATGGGGGAACGTCTAATGGTGTGTTTGGGGGTGGGGAGCCCAGCAAATCATACCCTGAGTTAGGAACACCTGAGAGAGACCAAGGAGGAGCATGTGAGGACCAACCAAGCAACACCTCTGGCAGTGATACAGCTGATTACAGAGAGCGGGGCCCAGGTGTGCAACCACAACGGGCTTCCTGCCACTGGTCCCCAGAAGAGACAGACAGGGCACACCATCCCAGGAGGCATGGGCAGGTGGTCCTGGGAGACCCGAGCTCTGTGCTTCATAGAACAAGTGAGCTTCAGGCAGTGGCTTAGCTGCCGAGGTGGGGAGCGATCGTCTAAAGCTGTCTTATCAATTCCTCTCCCAACTCGCCAATCAGATAAATCCCTCAACCTCCACCGGAAGTCCTGAGAGGCCAGGAGTGTTACATCAGTAGCAACTTCACCTGAAGGAAATCTCCAAAGCAGGCAAGGTACCCCAAAAGGTGTTAAACAGGAACTGTCGTGATGCCCATATTTTTCCCAAGGAGCATTTCTTTCGACAGCAGGTCACTCCTTTTGTCTGGAACACCTTGTTCCTCCCCCATCTACCTGGATGCCTCCAATTTGTCTTTCAAGACTCATTTTGGACCCTCCCCCTCCGGGGGCTCTGTTAACACCCCAGGGTTTACGGCTCATAAACCTTCATGAGGAACGCTGCTGTCTAATAGTATTTTCTGCCTTCTCACCATTTAGGCTGACGTTCCCTGAAGACAGCAGGTAGACTCACTGCGTCTGGCACACAGTATGATCTCCCTAATTTTTCATTAAACTGATGAATAAGTGAATGAGCTCGGAGCCCAGCAGGGAGCTCCTTATCTTAGCCAAAGCATTCGAGGGCAAATTCCTCCCTCACCCCCATTGTTGCTCTCACATAGCAGGACATGAACAAGCAGAACACGGAGGCCGTTGATGCAGAAACACAGAGCCGGGGCTGGAAACCTGCCATTCTCGGCCCAGGATGCTCACCCCATACAACAGGGAATAACCTCTTTTCAGTGCTTGGTGGATGGAGGGTGCATCTTGCTGTCGTGGTGAAGGAGAGGAGAGGGTGCAGGCGGTCCTGAGGGTCTTGGGTGAATGTCACATGGGGAGGGCTATTCCCTGGAGTAAAAGAACCCGGATCTAAAGACGAGCTCCCTCACTCTGTCGTGTGGGGGCCGAATGCAGGATCTGTCCCACTCTGACATCATGCCTCTTGAGCGGCGTAATGGAAAGTGGTTGCGGCTGTGGCTTCAGAGACCCCAGGCCACATCCAGGCTTTGTTGGTTACTCTCCCCTGGGAGCATGGGACAGACCTGGACCCATCAGAGTCCTAGCAACTGCATCCTGGAAAGTGAGGACAATAATGCCTGTTTCAGTGGGTGACCAAAGACAAAATGAGTGTGCGTTTTAAAGTAGTTGGCACTTAAAAGCAGAAACGTAGAGAACAAATGTATGGATACCACGAGGGGAAGGGGGGTGGGATGAACTGGGATTGACATATATACACCATTGATACTACGTATAAAATAGATAACTAATGAGAACCTACTGTGCAGTACAGGGAACTCTACTCAATGCTCTGTGGTGACCTAAATGGGAGGGAAATCTAAAAAAAGAGGCGATATATGTATACGTAGAGCTGATTCACTTTACTGTAGAAAAGAAACTAACACAACATTGTAAAACAACTATACTCCAATAAAAATTAATTTAAAAAAAGACCTTTTGAAATTAAAGGTCATTTTTGAAGTTAGAACCAACAAGACTTGCTGGTGCGTTGGATTTGGAGACCGAAGGCTGCTCTTTAGTCCTCCCCGTGGGGTCCGCTGAGGCTTCCCTGAGACCCGCAGCCCAGCTTCTCCCTCTGTCCCTCCGGCTGCCCTCCCCTCCCTTCCACGGCACTGACCCCAGGAGACTCCCCCATAAATCTCCGGCCATGGGTCTCCACTCACGTGGCTTCCGGCTTCCGGAACAGATGGGTAGAGTTTGGATGAGTAGATCCTGAAGCTACAGACACACCAGATAGGGGTCCTAGTACAATTACAGGTGCATAGAGAATTGATGAAGCCCACAAAAAGGCCTGCAGGTTGCTGGGGAGGGCACAGAGCTGGCCGCCGCTGTCCTGATCCACAGTGGGTCTGAGGCCATTGTTCCGGCTTTCTCTTGAATACTGACTTCTGAATCTGCCACAAACCGGCAGTGTGAGATAAAATGACAAAGCAAAGAAACACAAACACAAAACAAAACAAAGAACTTGTCTAAGCTTTCAAATAAAAAATGATGACTGATCATCAGTGAATGAATACATGCCTTCTATTCATTGACACTTAACTTCTTCCTGAGACCTAGGAAACATCCCAGTCTTGCAGGCAGCGTGCAGTTTATCTTGTGGAGGAATTATTTCCTAGACACATGACTAATGGGTGATTTGGGTGTGATCCCTGTTTTCCTGGCCACATGACCAAGGGGAACACCGGGGTCAAGCTAGAGGTCATAAACAGTTTTCCTAGGGCTCTGCTGACACTCACCGTTCTGGGAACTTCATTCCCAGATTCTATAAGTCTCCCCTCCCAGCTCTTTCAAGAGGACCGCAGGGCTCTCTCAGCTGCTGTGATCAGCAATAGTGGAAGCTCGCCTCCCTGCCAGGTCCTAAGCGGTGAGCTGTCACTGGGGCCACAGAGTCTGGAAGCTGCTGTAGGTGGAGGCTGCTGTCTGCCGCTGCTCCTTGCCACGCCTGGGCGGAGGCTGCCAGTACCAGCGCCAAGTGCCCGGGGCTGCCCGAGGATCCGGGGGGCAAAACCCTCCATCACTCATGGACACCAGGTGAGCTGCAGGCAGGGCTCTGTGCTTCCAGGTCATTGGGTCACTCCTTAGTACAGGCGCTGCCTGTGTGGTGCTCTGGGGATGTGCCCGTCACTAAGCACAGCCCCACCTTCAAGGGCCTCCCAGGACCCAGGGGCATTTCCACTGTGGCGTCCTCAGTGCTTTGATAGAATCAAGCAGAGGAGCGTCCACCGCAGCTTTGGGGGTTCAAGGCTCCCCAGCAGAGAGCCTGAGATGTGAGCATTGGGAATGAGTCATCCAGGTGAGAGGTGGGTAGGAAATAGAGAGCTCCAGACAGGGTGGGGGGCCCGCCTTTGTGCTAGGCTCGTCAAGACCTCAACACACCGCTTCCCTGCCCCCCTACAGAGATGCAGGCACAGCACCTCCCTGCACCCTCACTCATCCTTCCTGAGGAGGGAGCTATGGGGCAGACCATGTTCAAAATAACCCTTCCCCTCCGGGCTGTGGATTAAGTGGATGTGCCTGATCTTTCTGGAGGGCTGTTAATCCATTGTGCAAACAGCCCGGCTGGCCTCCCCACAGGAGCTCCTGGAACCCCCAGGTCTTCCTGGCAATGGAGTGGACCCCGAGCCCAGTTTAGCCCTTTGAGGGTCTCAAAAACCCCTTTGTTCCAGAATGTTCTTTATGATACACCTAGCACCAAACCATAAAACCTGTGCAAGGAAGTCCAGTGTAAGGAGTTCCGTCTCTTTTCTCCACAACGATGGCCTCAGTGCTTTTACTAAAATGTCAGTTATCAGCATCTTCCAGTTCCACCATTATTCCCCCAGACCTGTCTGACTGGGGCCCTAAATGTGAGTTTATCAGGTAACCAGCTCCACGCACGTGGCCTTGGTTCACACGGAGATCCTTGCCAGTTTCCTAAGCCCTTGCACCAGAGACTGATTTGAGTTGTCCCAAATCTTAGTGATAGGCTTGGAGCCAGAATATGATGCCTTTATTTTTTTTATTTGATATTTTGATTTATATATTTGAAAAAGGAATAAAAACATGTTCTAAAAAGTCCCTCAAAACTGAACAGCGTATGGGCTTCCCTGGTGGCGCAGTGGTTGAGAGTCCGCCTGTCGATGCAGGGGACACGGGTTCGTGTCCCGGTCCGGGAGGATCCCACGTGCCGTGGAGCGGCTGGGCCCGTGAGCCATGGCCGCTGAGCCTGCGCGTCCGGAGCCTGTGCTCCGCAACGGGAGAGGCCACAACAGTGAGAGGCCCACGTACTGCAAAAAAAAAAAAAAAAAAAAAAAAAACTGAACAGCGTAGAAAAGGTAAGTCTTTTGATGGGTCTGGCCTTCTGAGCCTTCTCCCTCCCCAGTGTGAACATGTTGCCGGTTTTCCGTGGATCCCTGCAGACACAGGTAAACACGCTGACAGTCACACACTCCATAAGGATGTATCAGACACTTTCTCGTGCTGGCCTGGGCCCAAAGAGGCAGAGAACTGCTTTCTTAGACCAGAGCCTGGAGGAGGATGGGGACACCGGTGCACCACGTCAGTGACCAATTATGATGGCGATGAGCCCAGCAGGAGGACACTCACGCCCTCACTGCCTTCCCTGCATCCCAGGTCTCCTTGCTCGGGGACCAGCTTGGGGACCATCCGTCCTTTGCATGGGCCCGGAAACGGGACTGTCTTGCATCATATCACTCCTCAGTTCTGTTCATCCAGGGTTTCTCCACTGCGGCACTGTTGACATTTTGGCCCACATCACTCTTTGTGGAGTGGCCATCTTGTGCAGGTAGGATGTCGAGTTACATCCTTGGCCTCTACCCACTAGGTACCTCCCTTCCCAGGTGTGACAACAAAAATGTTCTCCAGAATTTGCCAAATGTCCCTTGAGGGTCTAAATCGCCCCAGGTTGAGAACCACTGGGTTATTTTTATCTCCTAAATCTGCCCACTTACTTTCCCTTATTTCCACCTTTGCCACCCTGTCTGGTCTACCTGACGGTCACTACGTTTGCAGTCTAGCTGCTCCACATTTTATTATTCCTACTGCAGCTACGTTGATATTTTCTAAGTCTGATCATATCACTCTCTGCTTCCAATGTTTCAGTGGTTCCCATTGCTCTTAAGACAAAGCACCAAATCTTCCACAAGATCCACAAACCCCCATACCGTGAGGTGCACACGTGGCCCCAGGCCCATCTTGCCTTACACTCTTCGTTTCAGGCACATTGGTCTTTGAGTTTCAAATACTCTTAGAACTCAGGATCCTCCTCCATCCAGGCTCCCCTCCCCCCAGCTTATTACCCGAGTGAAGTGGTGAATGGAGCATATGCTGCTATTTTTCCAGCATCATGCCCATTCCCCACACCTGTGCCCCATACCTGCACAGGTTCCCTTTCCACCTCATTTAGAGAAGCCCCTTGTTCTTTGCATGTTTGTGGGTGGAGGGAGGGCAGAGAGAGAAGGCAGGTTCTCCAAAGAATAGCCTTGGAAACGTTCAAAACTTCACCCAAGGGGTTTTCCAAAGAGAGGGCTATTTTTTGTGAACCTTCAGCGTTAATTTGGTTTTAGTCCAGATACAATTTTGGAAGGAGAGAAACATTAATTCTGTCTGACTTGCTACGTAGGAGGAGTCTTCAATGTCACAGACTGATGAAATAAATCGTAACAAACGAGCGGAAGGTGGTCCCTTGAGATGAGAGTCGAGCAGGTCACACCTGGGCAGGTCACACCTGGGAAGGCTCTGATTTGAACAATGGGGGCAGTCACTTCCCAGGCCAAGCCACTGGGCACCTAGAATCCAGATCAGAGTCAGCACATCCTGGACTTAATTGTAATTTTAAACCTTTTTCTTGAAAAATTGTTTATTATTTACTGTATAACTATATATTTGTTGCCAAAATTTTGAGAAACACACAAAATAGAAAGAAGCAAATTAAATCACCAATAATTTCTCCTCACAGTTCTTGTCAATTGGTTCATGTCCTTTGTTTCTTTTAATTTTTAACTAAGGAATAGGAGTATATGTTGCATGTTGTTCTGTAGGGTTTTGGTTTTTTTTTGTCATTTTTGTTTTGTTTTTTTGGCTGCACCATGCAGCATGCAGGATCTTAGTTCCCCAGCGAGGGATCAAACCCGAGCCCCCTGCATTGGAAACGTAGAGTCTTAACCACTGGGCCATCAGGGAAGTCCTCTGTAGTCTGCTTTTGCACTTAAGTTATAATTTCCGCATTTCCCAGTGCCATTTCAGAGTCTCTGAAAATGTGATTTACATGAACGTAGTGACCTACCTTGTGGATGTTACTGAATGATCTCAGGGCATTGAAATCACTAAGAAAAATTTGCCAATCTTGGCACTTGCAAGGAATTAAACGCTTCTTCCTCATCAGAGTTATTCAGAAATGTGTTTAAAGTTTTCTAATTATTTTTGTTGTGTTTTCTTAAATTTTAGTTACTAATTTCTAGTCTAATTGCTTAGTTCATACAAAATAGCCACTTTTGTAATTCATGGCTTTCCTATGTGTTATTTAATAGTCACTTTTGTAAATATCCCATAGATGTTTGAAAGAAGCTACATTTTTGTTTTGAGTGTATAGCTTTTAATCATTATCCCTTAATCAGCCATATTATTTTATTATCCAAAATTTCAGTGTTTCTTGGGAGGAATTGTGAGATTGAAACTGACACATATACACTATTGATACTATGTATAAAATAGACAACTCATGAGAATATACTGTATAGCACAGGGAACTCTACTTAATGCTCTGTGGTGACCAAAATGGGAAGGAAATCCAAAAAAGAGGGGATATATGTATATGTATAGCTGATTCACTTTGCTGTACAGTAGAAACTAACACAACAATGTAAAGCAACTATACTCCAATAAAAATTAATTTAAAAAAACACTAAAAAATATTTCTATGCTTCTTAAAATGTTCTATCCTTTCTTGACTTGCAGAAGAAATCTTATCTTGGTTTGCTAAAATCTCCTGCTACAAATGTTTTCGTAGTGAATTTCTACTTAGATTTTAAGTTTCTTCTTTAAATATGTCAATGCTATTTTATTTGGCACATAAAGATTCATGATCACTAGTTTTCATCATAATTATATCTTTATCAACATGAAATAATCTTTCCTGTTTAACAATTTCCCCTGCATCTCATTTTGTCTGATATAATTTTTGAAAATCGTGCTTTACTGTATTTGTGTGTGCCTAATATATCTTTGTCACCTTAAAAAAAATCTGTCTGTCCTTTCATTTTAGGTGAGTCTCATAACAACAATACACATTTAAATTTTCTTTCTGATCCAGTCTCTTAGTCTCTGAAAAGGAGACTTTATTTTGTTAATTGTCTCAAAAAGTATGCTTGCCCTTACTTTTGCCATCTTGTTTTTATGCTTTTTGGGTTTTTTGTGCATCCTTGAGATTTCCTTTCTTTTCTATCTTTTGCTCTCTGGTGTACCTTTTCTTCTTACTATAATTTGGAAGATATATATCCTATCCACATCCCCAGCCCCAGAGGCTTTTTTAAAAACTGAGAGATAATTGACACATAACACCATGTAAGTTTGAGATGATGCATTTATACATTGCAATATTATGACAATAGTGTTAGATAGCCCCTTTATCATGTCCCTGTTTTTAATTCTACTAACGTTACCTCCAAATTGTAAAATACTTCACCATCTGCCCAAACCTGACATCTCTTTGCTGACTTCTATCTACTAAAATGACATTGTTTGCCTGCATTTAGAACCAGGCTGTGGAAGCTGAGCTGTAGAAAGCTCCAGCATCCACCCCTGACCCCTCCCTGTCTGCTCTGGTGCTGACAGAGGCTTCTTGGAGCCTTAGGGGGAGGGAAGGCCATTAGCCACAATTCTGGTGTCAGTAGGTGTTCAACAAGGCCTTTCCTGCCAGGAAGAGGAGGAGTATTTCCAGAAGACCAGGAGTTTCAGGTTGCCCCACTGGTGGGTGCACTCTAAAAAATACAGATTAGCAGGACTGTTGGCGGTTGGGAGAAGGAAGTAACCATCTTCACCTTGGGAGGCAACGTCTGGGAAGGGCCCGGCTCCCTCTTGTCTGACTCAGAGCGCTGTTTCAGAAGCTACATTGTGCATCAGCTAATGAGCATTCCTCATTCTCATCTGCACCATCATTGGCAGAAATCCCTCCTCTACTGGGGTGAAGCTTTCATGGATATTGTTAGCTTCTGGTGCAGTTGCAATTTTGCATGTGCCTTCATGGGTCTTTTAGTGGGAGGATAGGAGAGGATGAATCAGGCAATCGGGCACATGCTATGAGCTGCCGTGTTAATCTAGGAGTTTGCAGGTTTGGCTCTGAGTGACAGAGTGGACCATGATGCTTTCCGTGTTTGTTCCAAAGAGCTTATGGTTCTCATTTCAGCAGATACTGCAGTCCTACGTTTCCCAAAGCATGTGTTCAGGAGAATGAGATAACAAAGCACACCGCATTTGGAAAAAATAAAAGCAGGGGAGGGAAAAGGAGGACATGGTTAGCCTTACTGGGGAAACAACGCACCCTGTGTCCGTTGGATATTCAAGATATACCTCAGTGTCTTAAAGTCTAGCAGTTCCTGCAGCAAACTGATTTAACTTTATTTAGACCAGCACATCTCAATACTTGGCTTTGAAACCTTTTTGGTAGGGCACCTGGGAATGTCTAACAGAACTGGTATTTTTCCCTCAGTACTTATTGCAGTATTATTTACAGTAACCAAGGCACAGAGGCAATCTAGATGTCCATTGACAGAGGAATGGATAAAGAAGATGTGACATATATATATACAATGGAGTACTACTCAGCCATAAAAAAGAATGAAATAATGCCATTTGCAGCAACAACATGGATGGACTTAGAGATGATCATACTAAGTGAAGTAAGTCAGAAAGAGAAAGACAAATACCATATGATATCACTTACATGTGAAATCAAAAAAAAAAAGATACAAATGAACTTATATGCAAAACAGAAACAGACCCACAGACATAGAAAACAAACTTATGGATACCAAAGGGGAAAAGGGGGAAGGGATAAATTAGGAGTTTGGGATTATCATATACACACCACTATATATAAAATAGATCTATAACAAGGGTCAACTGTATTGCACAGGGAACTATACTCAATACTTTGTAATAACCTATAAGGTAAAAGAACCTGAAAAAGAATATATGTGTGTATATATATATATACACACACATAACTGAATAATTTTGCTGTACACCAGAAACTAACACAACATCGTAAATCAACTATACTTCAATTAAAAAAATAACTTACTTAAAAAAAAAGAACTGGTGTTTTTCCAGGAGGCGTGTGAGGATCTGTGGTCACGGTATGGGTGTGAGAGAGTCTGGAACAGAAGGCAGCCCTGTCCCTCCAGCTGCTGCCCGGTTTCACCAAAGCCCTGGCCTGAGAGCCTAGTTAAGGACACATGGCTTGTTGACTCTTCTAGATTATTCATATTAGTTAGATCCTCAGAAACCAAGATACCTAGAGCATGTTTTCTTAACCTTCCGCAGAACCAGCGTTACTGATTTATAATTAACAATATGTTTTCAAACCACAACTGAAAACGCTGACTTTGGTGTTACTCAATCTACAAGCAAAATCTTTAGGGAAGTATTTCATCACAAGTAGAGTTTCATGACAAACACAGATAGATGTGTCTCATTTCCTTTTCAGCTATTGAATATCATCTAGTTTTTTTCTCTTGGCCTTGGTTACTAGGAAACTCCGAAACAAATACAGGGTCCCTCCTCCAAGTTACTTTCTCAGTTGTCTGGAAACATCAGATTTCTCTGTTCATTTGGGATAATCTCTGAGTTTTTCCCCAGCTTTATTAAGATATAACTGACATATAATACTGTGTAACTTTAAGCTGTGCAACGTGATGATTTCACATATTGTGAAATGATGACCTCAATAAGGTTAGCACATCTGTCACCTCCCGTAGTAACCATTTTTATATTTGGGTGTAATGGGAACTTTTAAGGTCTACTCTCCTAGCAACTTTCAAGTACATGATACAGTGTTAACTATAGTCACTGTGCTATACATTAGATCCCCAAAACTTACCCATCCTATTACTGGAAGTTTGTACCCTTTGATCACCTTCACTCATCCCCCTCACGCGCCACTGTCCCTGGCAGCCACCTCGCTACCCTAGGTTTCTATGAGTTTGCAACCTCTGAATTTTTAAATCCTCAGTTCTCCTGTTTTACCTTATGATTGTTTTAAATAAATTTATTTATTTATTTATATTTATTTAATGTTTGGCTGTATTTGGTCTTCACTGCTGTGCGCGGGCTTTCTCTAGTAGCGGTGAGCGGGGGCTACTTTTCGTTGTTGTGCACAGGCTTCTCATGGCAGTGGCTTCTCTTCTTGCAGAGCATGGGCTCTAGGAGAGCAGGCTTCAGTAGTTGTGGTGCATGGGCTCAGTAGTTGTGGCTCGCGGGCTTCATTGCTCCGAGGCATGTGGGATCTTCCCAGACCAGGGCTTGAACCCATGTCCCCTGCATTGGAAGGCGGATTCTTAACCACTGAGCCAGCAGGGAAGTCCCATGATTATTTCTTATACCGTCAAGAATCCCTTTAGAACCAAGTAGTATTTAGATTCTGTATCTTCCTGTACTGATTTGTAAAAAGGAAGTCAAGAAAAAGCTAACGTTTCCCAGTACAGACACTAGAAACATGTGCCTGGCATTGGAATGCATGAATCAACAGCACAAACAGTAATGTTAACAAAGAAAAAGAATCTGGTAGGTTTATTTTTCAGTGTCAACAAAATCTTGAACTATTCTGATTCAATATTTTAAGCCCCAAGATCATTCTGATACTGATTTATTTTCATTTCCATAACTACAGCCAGTTGGAGTTTTTCTCATTTTTTCCCTTTATTATGGAAGTTTTAAACATACCCCAAAGCTGAAAACTGTAATAAACCTCCATGGGCCCATTTACCAGCTTCAAGTTCGCCCATCGTCATCATTTTCCTAATCTCGTCTCATGTTGTTTTACATGAGACGAGATTAGGAATGAAAAAAAAAATTTAAAGGAAATCTCTAAATCATGGTTTTTACACACATATATCTGTAACAGATGACCTTTCTTTAGCATAATCACCATGCCATCATCACACTCTTAAAAATTAACAATAATTTTTAATATCTTATGCTCATTCCATAATCAAATGTCTCCAGTTTTCTCAAAAATCTCTTTTCATAGCTGGTTTGTTCAAGTCAGATTCCCCCATAAGGTCCACACACTGCACTTGGTTGTTATGTTGGAGATAGTCTTAGTATCGTTTGGAACGAGAGGTGGGCAAGGAGGTAAAAGCGTTTTCTCCGATGATGTAAGAACTCATTAAGAGTTCTCATTAAGAGCTCTGCAGAACACGTCATAAAACAGTTTCCCTTTTATCCTAAATATTACGTTGGACAAGTGTAGGGGAGTAAAAAGTTTTCCCTCACCCTGTTAGGGTCCTTGACGGGATCTGAAAATTAAACTGACAAAGACAGATTAATAGGAGAAAGCATACAAATTTATTTAGTTTAAGTTTTACGTGACACGCTAGCCTTCATAAAGAAATGAAGACCCTAAGAAACAATTCAACCTGAGTGTTTCTACGCTGGGTTCAGTGAAGAGTGGGCAGCCATGGAAATGCCAGAACAAAGGATGTGAGCTAAGGATAGGTAAGTGGGAGAAAGAGCAAGGCCTGTTCGTTTGGAATCTTCTCGGTGTCCCTCAGTCTTGGAGATAAGGATGCTCCTTTCCTGAAGGTATAGGGAGGGCACTTGGCCCAGAGCATCTATGACCTGCTTCTGGGTAAGGTCCCAGAGTTCTTCCTGCACCTACTGTTTTCTTAAACCCCTTTACCTTAAAATATTTAATATGCCAAGGTGTCATGTTTAGGGGTAGTACATCCTAAACACCATCATGAGAAAATAAAAAATTATAATATTGTCAAAATTACACACCATTTTTATTTAAATAGCAAACACAGTACACAGTGAATTCCATATTCTCTTTTTATCAGTCGATGCGATACCAAAACCATTTCTGTGTTGCTAGAACCTGTATAATTATCATTGTTAATAGGCTCATATTATTTCAGTTCCTTGGCCACTATTCCATTGCTTTAGCCATTTTGGAGCACCGGCTCAATCCATCAGCTATATTGGAAGGGGGATGCTAGCCAAGGCTGGAAATTTTTGCCTCCCTCCTGGCTTTTAACCCTACATTTGACATTGCTTATGGGTCTATGGAGGCGAAGAAGAAGAGTGCAGGTAGGCGGGCAGGGGGAGTCGAGTGAAGGTAGCCATTTGCCTGGGGTGCATTTGAAAGGTGTGTTTTCCTTCTATCCTCTGAGATGAGGTACCCTCTCCATTTAGGGCCAGCCCTGGGAAAGTGTGTGCTCACCCTCCTCTGAGACTATTCGTAGTTAGAGAAGAGACCAAAATCTGCCAGTTCCGTGTGTTAATGAAAAGACTGGAGTGTGCAGGCCCCAAGCAGCAAGGAGTGGATATGGACCACAGCCAGCTGTGCAGAGGACACCTCCCATACTGTTCTCAGAGGGGGTAAATGGGTGACGGACCTGGAGTTCCGGGTCTACAGAGAGTCAAAGTACTTAATGTCAAATAATGTGATATCGGGCTTCCCTGGTGGCGCAGTGGTTGAGAATCCGCCTGCCAATGCAGGGGACACGGGTTCGATCCCTGGTCCGGGAAGATCCCACATGCTGTACAGCAACTAAGCCCTGTGTGCTACAACAACTGAGCCTGTGTGCTGCAACTACTGAAGCCTGTGTGCCTAGAGCCCATGCTCTGCAACAAGAGAAGCCACCGCAGTATGAAGCCAGTGCACGTCAACGAAGAGTAGCCCCGCTCGCCGCAACTAGACAAACCCTGTGCGCAGCAAAGAAGACCCAACACAGCCAAAAATAAATAAATAAATATATTAAAAAAATAATGTGATATCTTCTTTCTTTCTTTCTTTCTTTCTTTCTTTCTTTCTTAACAGAAGTATAGTTGATTTACAATGTTGTGCTAATTTCTGCTGTACAGCAAAGTGACTCAGTTATACATACGCATACGTT
This sequence comes from Hyperoodon ampullatus, assembly GCF_949752795.1. Lineage (NCBI taxonomy): Eukaryota > Metazoa > Chordata > Mammalia > Artiodactyla > Ziphiidae > Hyperoodon > Hyperoodon ampullatus. The sequence continues at coordinate 6,423,319 of NC_136921.1, forward strand.
CTTTTTTATATTCTTTTCCATTATGGTTTATCCCAGGACATTGACTATAGTTCCCTATGCTATACAGTAGGACATTGTTGTTTATCCACCCTGTATATAATAGTTTGCATCTGCTGACCCCCAACTCCCAGTCCAATACTCCCCCACCCCCCCTCCCTTGGCAACCACAAGTCTGTTCTCTATGTGTGTGAGTCTATTTCTGCTTTGTAGATAGGTTCACTTGTGTCATATTTTAGGTTCCACTTATAAGTGATATCATATGGTATTTGTCTTTCTCTGTCTGACTTACTTCACTTAGTATAATAATCTCTAGGTTCATCCATGTTGCTGCAAATGGCATTATTTCATTCTTTTTTATGGCTGAGTAGTATTCCATCGTATATATGTACCACATCTTCTTTATCCATTCATATATCGATGGACATAAATATTGCCATATCTTCTCAATCATTAATTAGTCATCTTAGAATAACCCTGTACTCAAAGACTGGTCTTGCCCATTGTAATCTGCAGGAAAAAAGCACCAGCACCTCATTTATTGTGGCAAATGGTGTATTCCACATCAAATGAGGAGCACCATCTGGGTGTCTTTCATGGAGACAATTGTAAGCAATAATATTTAGATAATATTATTTTTTATTGTCATCAAAAAAGGACTTTCTAGGAATTTTGGGGGCATTTAGATATTTTGGAGGTTGAATATTTTCTTCTAGGATTAATTTTTAAGGACAGAGTTATTCAATCTTGAATTGAACATTTTTGAGAGAGAGAGAGAAAAAGAGGGAGAGAGAGACGAGTTGTTTATCAAAACAATGATACCAACCACCAAGACACAAACATGAATACAAGGCTCAGATGGAGCCATATTTAAACACCAGCCATAGAGGTTTTCAACAGCAGGAACACAGGCGCTGGAGAGAGAAACACTGAAAACAATTTTGTTGCACCCTAAGTGCTAGAAATGCAACCTCTCAAACACACCGCTAGAATCTTGTTTTAACAAAAGGAAACTTGACAGCAATTAAGCCAGCAACTCATCTGGGAAGGGCCTGCCCATTGAAGCTCCCAGAGATGAGCTCAGAGGTAGGGAGACCAGTGGACTTGCAGGGGGATGAAGCAGTGGTCCTCTGTTGAGGAGGAACTCAGAATTCTTGCATGGTAATATCTCGAATCTGCCATAGCGCGCCCAAAGAGAAAAGCCTTAGAAGTCACCTCATGACATCACTTTTATTTCTAAAGCAGTGATGAACAGTATTTCTTGCAATATCAGCATAGCTGAGCCAGTGTCGTGAAGAAGTCTGTGAGTAAGGAACACAGCTGGCACGTTGTGTGCCCAGATTGACACGATTCCAGCCGTAAGCATCCCTGATGTTTGTTCAGGAATATCGAGCCCTGTCACAGAATCTGCCAGACGACGCTTATCTGACAGCTCTGGGAAGTGCAAAGCCAAGCAGGAGGGAAAGAAATATGTTCCAGACAGGAGCAGATGTTCTTAGATCAAATATTTCTGTGAAAAACTGTAGAAGAATCAACTGATAAAACAGCAGAGGCTATTTTAGTGGCTTACATCATGGTGAAAAAAAAAAAAAAGAAAACGAGAAGAAGGAGAAGAAATCTCTCGTCTGAACTCGGCTTCCTAGTCTGTAGAGGGACGGTTGAGGTTACATCAACCGTTACATGGCTCTAGTTGCAGTTGCAGTTCTGGGCAGGGGTAGGTACGTGTTTCCAGAAGGGACTATTTTACTACCAGGGATGGATTAGGAGTATTACTACCAAAGCAATGAGGCAGAAGAAGAAAATAAAAAGACAAAAAAAAAGGGAAGAAAGCAAGAAATAGTGAGGAGTATGATGGTGGCAGGAAAGGGCTCTGGAATCATTATCTAACTCAGTGGTCCACTCAGAGCTGGGTCGCCTCTAGAAGAGGTGAAAATATTGTCTCAAATCTAACCCTCTTGACTACCGCTGAAACGTCACGGCAAGTGGAGTTTTTGCGGAGTTTTTGCAGATTTTTGGGTGAAGAGATCAAGAATCACACAGGACTGGCATTCTCACTGAAGCATTTTTGCAGTCTTGAGACCCTCCTTACCTCCAAGCCTGCTCCACTTATGTGTCGCCCAGTCTTGAAATTCAGCCCCTTCCTTCAAGAACTCTCAGTCTCTAAGCTGGGGAGTGTCAGAGATGTTCCCGAGGATACGGTGGTCGCTGGAGGACCCACTTACGCCGTGTCCAACACTTGGCTGTCTTTCTGGCCCTTCCTCCCTTCTCACTCCCTCCCCGCTCCATCCGGTGAAGACAGAAGCTTCAAATCCTCCTTCATCCCCGCAGAGCAGCTGACTCTGCCTTGCTCCATCTTGAACCTGCGCATCCAAACTGGTCCAGCAGCTCTGCTCACCTGTTTCCTGCTTGTCAGGAGCATTCTCCTAGAGGCCCTTCTGCTTGTGAACAACAAAACATTCTTCTCCCTCTCCTGTTTTTTAGAGTTTGGTCATTTTGTTACCACCAGTTCTGCCATTAAGCCTTAAGACAAAGTAAATTTGGCATCTATTTGTAAAGAGATAGACTGGGGGGTTTCCCTGGTGGTGCAATGGTTGAGAATCTGCCTGCTAATGCAGGGGACACGGGTTCGAGCCCTGGTCTGGAAAGATCCCACATGCCGCAGAGCAACTAGGCCCGTGAGCCACAACTACTGAGCCTGCGCGTCTGGAGCCTGTGCTCCGCAACAAGAGAGGCCACGATAGTGAGAGGCCCGCGCACCACAATGAAGAGCGGCCCCCTCTTGCCACAACTAGAGAAAGCCCTCGCACAGAAACGAAGACCCAAGACAGCCAAAAAAATAAATAAATAAATAAACAAATGTGGGGTTTAAAAAAAGAAAAAGAAAAAGAAAAGAATTTTAAAAAAAATTAGGAAAAACTGAAATTATAAAAAAAAAAAAAAAAAAAAAAAGAGAGATAGACTGGGAAGCTCACCCATGCTGTGTCCCTGTCCTCTTTGGGTTTTGCCTTTGCTGTCCCCAACTTGGTGTAACTGGGACTGCTAACAACCCTCACCTGAGGAATTGGTCCTGCCCCAGTTCTGAATTTTGTGGGAGACAGAACACGTGCCAAGATGCCCCAATCACATCTCCCTGGTCATATCGAGATGAGATTAGAATTAAGTGGCCTCCCCAGGCCTGGGACCCAGAAGCTCACTGGTCATCACTGGGATTCTGGGTTGTTCTCCAAGTGTCCTTTTACAATGGCACCTCCATCACTCAGCTTCTCAAACCAGAAACCTGAAGTCAGGAGGCTGCCTTTATAGCTTCCTCTTCTTCAGGGCTCTGCCCTCCATGGAATCAAACACTTCGTCTGCTTCTGGGACATTCTCAAACCTGTTCCACATTTCTCCAACCCCAGTCACCACCTGGGTTCATCTCTCATCAAAATTTCTATGATTGTCTCCCAGTGGGTTTTTCAGATCTTCCTCATTTATCTCAACCTAACAAACAATTTGATCTTTTAAATAAATGCAAATCTGGTCATGTTAATCTTAGGATTTTCCTTCTGTGTTTTCCATTGAGTTTGGGATAAGAATGACTTTACATCTGGGGCTCCCTTGGACTGGAACACTCTTCCCAAGCTATTCATGTGGCTTGATAACATCACTTCCTTCAGATCCTTGCTCAAGTCTCACTCTGATCACCCTATAAAAAACTGCAGCCCCATACCTCTGATCCCCATTTTCTCCTTTCTACTTCTCTGTAGAATTTCTCACCATCTAACCTACTAGAATTTTGTTTTTTTTTTTTAATTGAAGTATAGTTGATTTACAATATTATGTTAGCTTCAGGTATACAATGAAGTGATCCAGTTACACATATATATGTATATTCTTTTACAGATTCTTTTCCATTATAGGTTATTATATTGATAAGATTGAATATAGTCCCCTGTGCTATACAGTAAGCCCTTGTTTGTTATCTATTTTATATATAGTCGTGTGTATCTGTTAATCCAAAACTTCTAATTTATCCCTCCCCTCCCTTTCCCCTTTGGTAACCATAAGTTTGTTTTCTATGTCTGTGTGTCTATTTCTGTTTTATAAATAAGTTTATTTGTATCATTTTTTAAGATTCCACATGTAAGTGATATCATGGTATTTGTCTTTCTGACTTACTTCACTTAGTATGATAATCTCTAGGTCCATCAATGCTGCTGCAAATGACTTTATGGCTGAGTAATATTCCATTGTGTGTGTGTGTGTATATATATATACCACAACTTCTTTATCCATTCATCTGTTAATGGACATTTAGATTGCTTCCGTGTCTTGGCTATTATAAATAGTGCTGCTATGAACATTGAGGTGCATGTATCTTTTCAAATTAGAGTTTTTGTCTTTTCCAGTTATATGCCCAGGAGTGGGATTGCTGGATCATATGGAAACTCTATTTTCAGTTTTCTAAGGAACCTCCGTATTGTTCTCCATAGTGGCTGCACCAATTTACTTTCTCACCAGCAGTGTAGGAGGGTTCCCATTTCTCCACACCTTCTCCAGCATTTATTTGTAGACTTTTTGATGATGGGCATTCTGACTGGCATGAGCACTTTGCTGTTCTCTATGGACTCCTTCTTCCAGTTCATTCCATGCCCCCAGTATGAGCTCCATGAAACAGGTATCTTGTACCTTCTGCTTGTTGCTCTAGTCTCAGTACCTACAATGATGCACGTCACACGGTAGGCACTCAACAAATATTTATCAAATGTTGAACTAAATCAAGATCTCAGTAGCGAGTGGTGGATCAGGGTTTAAATTCAAGTAATCAGGCCCCAGAGATCTTAATATTTGCCATTAATGAGCTTCTGTGTCCCACGCAAGATACCATCCATGAACTTAAAGTAAAACACAAAATACATTTTGGAAAGAATCACACATGCTAGAAGACATGAACAGATCACAATGACAGATAACAAAAGACCATGGAGACACATAGGAGATAGGCAGTAAAATGTCATTTTGTAGCATTTATAGATGAGAGCTTTATATCCCACCAAAAGAAAACACAACCCAGTGAAAACCTGTGAAATGGTTTCCAAAATTACCAGAAAATGCTATGTGGTAAAGGTTTTAAAGAGAAACATAAATCATTTACTAGGTTCTGGGGGATGAGACTAGTTGAACCCAAGCTAGCAAATAAACAACAATAAAAAAACAAAGGAAAATGCAGTTGTCTGCTTGTCCCAAGACAGATGCAAATGGAAGAGGGGTCTCCATCATCCCTTCCCCACTGACTGGGAGAAAGGAAGGCTCTCCCCTCCCTCCGCAGTGGACAGGCCCCTGACAACCCAAAGATGCTGATGGAAGCATCCAGAAAGTTAGAAGCAGATGCCGAAAGCAAGCCCCTCCCACCTGAAGGGCTTGGGAGGGATGCCTCAGAGAACAAATATCTTGTTATTACCTCATTCAGCCATGGACCTTAGACATACCTTTTACAAAGAAACAAATTGACAAAGGAAGGCAGAGTTTTCTCTACCACAGAGCCTTAAAGTTAAAAATTAATAACATTAAAAAAAAAACCCAACCATTTGGAAATTTGAAATTAAAAAAAAAGTCCTCTAAATAACAGTTCGTGAATCTTTATCAAAATCAACAATATACTGACCCTGTACCCAACAAATTAGTTTCTTTTTAAAATATTTATTTATTTATTTATTGAAGTATAGTTGATTTACAATATTGTGTTAATTCCAACAAATTTGTTTCGGAGTGACAAACCTTCAGAAATATTTGCCCATTCAGCAAGATGTATGTCCTAGGATAGTCATTGGAGCCTTGGTGTAACAGTAAAAACCCTGAGGGAAATCCAGATGTCATCAATAAGGGTAGATGTTAACAAATTATGCCACCATTAAGAAGAATTAGGTGGTATAACTTCTAATCTGGGAGGAGGGCCGAGTGGAAACTCCATGAGAGTGGAGATCTTTGTTTGGATAGGTACCCCAGGATCCTGGAAAAGAAACAGACACCATATTTATCTCTTAATAAACGTTGATTAAGTGAGTGGATCTCTGAAACGTATGTTAACTGAAAATAGGAAATCAGAGCAAACTCCAGGGTGTCAACCACTTATGTTCGGTGTACCATACGTGCATGTGTACATATATGTGCACAGAAACGCCTCGGAAGAGGGCAGGAGGGAGGCACCCCCAGCTCCCGCCCTTGGAGTGGGGTGAGGATCAGGGTGGGGGGTGGGAGCAGTGGAGGGAGGCGGCCCCTTCCTGTTCAAAATACTCCTGAGTTCTTTAAACAAGAATGTTTCCATCCATGTATTTTTTAAAGACAAGAAAGATAAAGAGAATAAAAGAAAATTAATAAATAAACTCCAAAGCTGGTGCTCTGAGGGTTGGCTGGAGAGAACTCTAGTAAATTTCATCAAAAAAATCATACATGAAAACCAGAAATGAAAAAAACTGTGAATATGAAACTACATGAGAAGACTGGGCTCAATTATGCCAATATATAAATGAAATTTATTAAATGAAAATTTAATGTATTAAATGAAAAGTGTTAATCCAAGGAGAAACATAAATAGATATAATGGTGAAAAAAATTTTAAACAAAATCGAACAATAGAAAAATTTTTAAAGTACTACCTCCTTCCCAAATTCACTGGGGAATTCATTTAAATTTTCAAGGAAAGGAGTCTCCCCATACTTCATAAACTTTTCAAAACAACAGAGAAAATGACACTATTCTTCTTATGTAAATAACCTATTTTCTAATATTAGTACTTTTGTCAAAGATAGCATTTTATTGAGTTGCGAATATCCTAAAGTACTTGCAAATAATTCATAGATATATACAATATTTCAATACATCAATGAAGGCTTATTCCAGGGAGTCAGAGGTAATATAATGGTAGGAAACCTATTAACACATACTTCAAATTAAAAGATAAAAGCAGAAAAATATCAGCAGATGCTAGAGAGGCATTTAATAAAGTTCAACAATCATTCTTACTGGGGAAAAAAAACCCTCTCAAGTAACTGAGTATTAGAAGACTACATCTTCTACCAAATAGAGAATATCATGCTTTAAGGACGAAGAGTTAAAAGCATCTCCAATAAAATCTGAAACGGAATTCTGCCACATTCCACTACCCAACACTGCTCGAGAAGTTCTAGCGACAATACAAGGCATAGACTTTATTAACAAAAGCACAGAAGACAAAATTATCTTTGTGATATGATAGTGTACTTAGAAAATTCAACGAATTTTAAACTATTAGAACTAATAGAAGAGCTCATAAAAAAGGCTGGATTTCATGTAATGAACACAAATCAATGATTATAAAATATACTAGGTTTGACATACAAAAACAGCCTAAATAGAGGTCCTCAAGGATGTTGGCAGGAGGTGCTGATGAACAGGGGTTAGAACCAGATCTTGCTGGGCCCCCATGAACAGGATGGACAGTTGGAGGGTGGCAGCTTAAAGCTGCCACTTCACAATGGACTTGAGCCCAAGACAATATGAACTTCAACAGTTGAAACCTTTGTAATATTTTGAAACCTTTTTCTCTGTTGGCTATTTGTGTTGCCCTCTGTCTGTGTCTCCATGGAGGTGACCTCTTCAAAAAAGGTAAGAAAACCGACATCTGAGCTGGTCATCTGGCCACCCCAAGATGAGGCTCAGGTAAGAAGGTGTCTTACTTGGCACCCAGAGCACTAACCCCAAAGAGTGTTTGGTGTGGCCCCATCTGAGTGGGTGGCCACTGCAGAGGGGTGGGGGTGACCCCTGAGGCCAAGGGCCGGTCCTGGTTGCTCAGCAGGAGAACAGTCCAGGAGGTGGCCTGGAGGTTCCTCTTGCACGACTCTGGACAAGCTCAGCAACGTCGGGAGATGAGCCTCTCCTAAAGGAGCCCATCTGCTGCTGGTCCCGTCGCCCCCATCCAAGCGTCCGAGGACAGGCAAGGGGTCTGGGGTGGGAAGCGGAGTACCATTTCCTTCATTTCAGGTAGGAAAATGATTCTTGTCCACTGTTGTTTGAAAGAGTGATTTTCAAAACTGTGGGTCATGATCCATTAGAGGATAGAGAATCTATTTGGTGGGTTTTGAGCAGCTCTATTAAAAAATGAAACTAAGTGGAAGAGAAGAGAATACAAAATGCTCGGGGACTTCACAGGTAGTGAGAGCAGTGCTGTTCTGTGACACTTTGGTTTCAGGTGTGTGTGTGTGTGAGTGTGTGTGAGCGTGTGGACCAACTCATGATGTAAAAGCATTCATGTTGTGGGTTGCAAGGACCTTTTCCCTTGCTTTTGGAGGAAGAAAGAGAGGACAGTGACAGAGGTGGGCAAACCCCTATAGACAAGAGGCTCCAGGATAAAAAGTTACTAGCTGCACAGGAAGCTGGAAGCAGTGGAGGCAAACACGTACCTGGAGACAAGAAGTTGCTCTGGCCAAGCCCTTGGCATCTTTCTTGCCTGCCCTTCCTCTTTCTTCCCTGCACCTAAACTGTATGCAAACGATGTCTGCTTTGTCTTTAATGTATATCCAGAATCCAACCACATTCCATTTCCTCTGCAAAATATAGAAGCTGCCGCATGATCCCTGGCATTTGGAGACTCCCTAGGAAAGACATGACTTTATTCTAGTTATTTACAATGAAATTTGTGAACCAGTGAAAGGAAAGACGGCACACTCGTAGAAGCCATGTCACCCACTGTTTTATTTTTTAGCGGACAACACACCCTCCTTCTCTGTGATGCCACAAACACCATGATTTCTGTGAAACTGGCTCTCTGATGAGTCCACGGCCCTTCCGCCTCGAAGCTCTCTTGCTTCCACGGGGGTTTTGACTGCATCAGCGTTTGTGGTAGAGACTCCCATTTCTGCCTCAGGACACTGAGCAAGCTTGAGCTGCCTCAGCCACTTGGAGGTTGATGTAGATGGTTCCACATAGCCCCAGGGGGAGCTGCCTTGCTCGTCTGTGCTGTGGTTTCTCCACTTTCAAAAAAAGGGAAAGCAGTTACTACCTGAGTCACTTATATTTTTGTGACTAGTGGTAACACCCTGAGAAGTGTCTTAAAAGTTACAGGGTTCAAATCAATGATGTATAGAATTAAGCAATATGCCCTTTCTCCTCCTGGAAAGTCTTGAAAAACAGCATCAGCTTTCTGGGGAGATCTGTCAACGTGCTCTTCAGATTGGGAGCTGAACTTGCAGAGGTACCCGTGGGTGAGGACAGGCCAGCACATCAGTGATTCCCACTCGGTCGCCCACCTCATGGTTCCACCCACAGTCCTGGTTTATCTGCACAAACCATCCTGCCCCACACCCTTCACCCAGCCCTTCCCTGCAGAAGCTGTAACTCAACCCAGAAAGGTGTTGGAACAATAAGCTTGCCCATGACACAGTTGGCTGCTTCCCAAGATGGCAGCAGTGGCTTGATTCTGGTGTTTTTGCCTAAAATCCTCTATTTTGAGGGCTCAAATAAAATTGCAGAAAGAGGTCAATTACTTAGACACTTGCAGGCTCTTCTACTTTGCTTTGCTTTCCACATTAGCACTTCTGTCACTAGTCTTGTGTCAAATATGATTATAGGTAAACAAAGATTGAATGACGTACAATTAACACATACAGAGGACTTTTTTAAGGACTACTGGAAAAACTGATCAAACGTTAAGTATTTTCTCTGGAGAAAATCTGTTTTATTCTTACAGCATCCAGCAGATCTAGTGGTGTTTGTCCCTGGTATTTGGACAAGGAGATACCGGGCATGGTTAAAGTTTGGGGTCTCTATGAGCAAGCATCACACGCAGGGGAGCAGTGGATGTGGACCGATTCAATTGCACCTTGAGAGGAATCATGACCATGACCTCCATTTGTAAGTTGACGATTGGAGTTAGGATGGCATTCTGTGGCCCTGGAGCCTAGGAAGTCAACTCATCCATATGTGAGTCAGTCCTTGGGTTTGATCTCATCCATTTGCCATTCTACCTGCAAGCACTTGCCTTGTATTCAGTGTAGGGTGTGCTCAGGACTGCTCAGCTGCCTGCCCTCCCACTGTTTGGCTCACGTGTTACTTCTGAGAAGGTTTTCTCCCCCAGATCTCTGAGACAGATTGAGGTCCCTGTGCCTTTGAGCTCACAACACCTCTTTACTTCCTTTCACGTTACTTAGCTCATCTTATTGTAACTGCCTCTTCCACTAGATTGTAAATTCCTTGCAAGTAGATATTTTTCTAAATTCACCTTAGAGTTCCCAGACCTGACATAGCAGCCACTTGTATTAGTCAGCTATTTCCATGTAACAAATCACCCCAACCAACAAGCAAGTAGCAGAACCCAGATTAAAACCAGGTCTCTCATATCTAGTTTAGAATTCTTATCCCTGTCCCCTGACTCCTCTAGTGGTTAATAAAAAAAACTCCCCAAAGCTACTGATTGTGGAAGTGACATCATAGAGAGGAGTGAATCATGTTAATGCATTTAGGGATTCTGTTGGTCCCTATCCCTTTTCCATCCATACGCCTGTTCTAACTATGTGGGACATCAGGGAGATTGTGTATGGTGGATCATCTGTGCCCTCAGGAGTAGCTACAACAGTCCTCAATGTGTGGTCCCCAGAGCATCAGCATCACCCCCTCACTTGGGCTCCACCCCACACCTACTGAATCAGAAACTCTGCAAATGGGACACAGCCCTGTGTCTTCACAAGCTCTCCAGGTGATTCTAATGCATGTTCAAGCTTGATCATGCATCCAGTGGTTGATCATGTTCAACCACTGATCCAGAAGTTTCCAAGTCACCACTAGCCTATGTGTGACTGCTCTGGTGGTATATGAGGCCAGTGAAGAAAAAGAGACCTTAATTCATCAAGACATCTATGAGTACTGGGGTCAGAGTCAGGAGAGGGAAGGATGGAGAGCAGATTTATGCAATGACATCTGGAGGGTTTTTATTGTTGTGATTGTTTGATTTTACATTTGATGGAAGTGGGCTGGAAAGACTGGCTGAATTGTCCTACTGAGCAGAGGGACAAGATGATCAAGACCCAAATCTTTTTATGTGTCACAGCATGCCTACTCTTTCTCAGTCCTCTCTAGCTCTTGCCTTCCTAGGTTTAAATTCTCACGCTAGTCCCTTTTAGCAGTTATCCCCAGTTCATTATTTCTGGCTCTGAGTGTGCGGAACCCCAAAACAAAACATGTCAGGTCCTGTGCTGGTTAAAGCCTATGTCACTGTTGATCTGCCTGTGTGGCCTTGGGGATGGGAGGGGCTCCCCATGATTCTGAAGATGCCAGGAGCAAATGCTAAGAGGCAGAAATGTAAAGGTGAGTCAGCAGAGACAGGGGAGTCCAGGTGAATGGGATGTTGCAGCTTCACGTCGTACTATTTCCGCTCTGCTTAAAGAATCAGCCTGGGTCTCCTCTTCCAGGAAGGCCACCATCACAGGCTGGGGTAGATATCCATCCCTCTGCTCACCTCTGTGGCAGCAATTATCATGCAGAGCTGCAACCTTCTGATTGCTTATTTATCTCACCTCTGCTCTGGGTCCTTGAGCACAGGGTCCATGAGCCAGGCCTCAGTATTCCAGCAGTCCAATCCCTAGGGTTTAACACAACAATTGACTGTACATAGGTGCCCAGTAGATGTTTGTTGAGGGAAAAAAGACTCCAAAGAAGCTTTTCAGACTCTGGGTGGAATTTTTGCCAATAAGTTGTGTGCATATGTGTGCATTTGATCACTGTGTGTGTTTATGTGCGTGTGTGTCTGTGTTTGAGAGAGTTTACCATTATATGAATGTGTGTGTCTATGTGTGGGTATGTTTATGGAAGTGTCTATGTGTTTGTGTGTCTGTCTGACTTTGTGTGTGTGTGTGTGTGTGTGTGTGTGTGCGTAACTGGGTGAATGTCTATGTGTGTCCCTGCAGAAGGACACAAATGCCCAAGGGCATGGGTGCAGGGTGGGGACAGAAGCAAAAAGAGAACCATAAGGAGGAATGTGGGGGCCTCTAGGGGCTGAGAGTAGTCTCTGGCTGATGGTCCTCAAGAAACAGGGACCTCAATCCTACAACCCCAAGAGACTGAACTCTGCCACCAACCAGAATGAGTTTGCAAGTGGGTTTTCCCCCAGAGCCACCAGAAATGAAAGTAAGCTGGTGGCCACCCTGATTTCAGTCTTGTGAGACCCTGAGCAGAGAAACCAGCTAAGCCCTGCCTGGATTTCTGACTTACAGAACTGTGAGCTATGAATGGGTTTTGCCTCAAGCCACTAAGTTGGGGGTATTTGTTATGTAGCAGTAGGACACTCTTACGGCCTGGCTAATTTATTTGAAGGAGAAAGGAAAAATTTAGAAGGAAAGAGTCCACATTAATATCTCACTAAAGTAGCCCGCCACACCTGCAATGATATTTGTTCTCCCACAGGGGAGAGGAATTGCCTAAGCTACCATATCTTCACCAGCAATGAGTTTTATTATTTTATTTTAATTGTTGACAAGTGAAAATGGTGTTGGAGAGGAGAACCCTAAAGCCTGGGAATAATCGATGTTGGAGTGAAAATCCTTGTGGATACCTATAATTACTCCTTAGGTCATAGTTCTATGAATAGAGTAAAACAAAAACATGTGTTTAACGATTTAGATCAGTAACGTCATAGCTTTCCAAAAGAGTTCCCAATCACCCTGCAGAAGATCCCACACCCCTGCCAACACAAGTTTTTGTTGACTTTTTGTCTGTCTGTTTTTCTTTAAGTAAATTTTGTATTGAAGTATGGCATTGTGTTACTTTCCTAGGGCTGCTGTTCTTTGCTACCACCAGCTGTGTGTTCTCTCACAGTTCTGGTGGCTGGAAGTCTGAAACCAAGGTGTTGGCAGGGCCGTGCTCCCTCTGAAAGCTCTAAGGGAGGATCCTTCTGCTGGGGAGGAAGACATTTTCCTCTACCCTTCTAGGTTCTTCTGGCTGGTTTAAGAATTAAATTGACATGCGACAGATTAACAGGAGAAAAGCAAACAAAAGTTTAATAACATGTATACATGGGAGAGACGCAGGAAAACTGGGTCGAAGCCCTCACCTTAAATGCCATCTTCAGCTAAAGACAAAAGAGGAGGTAAGGGTAGTGGTTTGGGACTTCAAAGGAGAGGAAAGCAATCGACGTGGAGATGGAAAAGTAAATGTTTGGTAAATAAATGTTTGCTGGGCCTGCAGGGACAATGGACACAGAGTTGACTCTGATTTCCAGGCCCTGCCAGTGTTCCCACCTCACCTGGCCTACATTCTTTGCAGGCATCTCTGGTGATAGTTCTCTTCTGGGAACAGGCCTTTTATCTAAATTCTTTAGGCAGCCAAGGGGAAGGTAAAAAAGAAAGACTTCTTGAGTCTTCTGTTTCTTAAAAATAATCAGCCTAAAATAATCCCCTTGCCAAAGAGACACTTTTTGGGGTGGCACATTTTGCTCCCTGTACCTCCTTGCCTCTTTCCAGCTCTGGGTGTTTGTTGTCAATTCCTGGAGTTCCTTGGCTTCTGGACATATCACTTCAACCTCTGCATCTTCACATTACCCTGTCTTCTGTGTGTCTGCATTTTTCCTCTTTTTATAAGGGCACTTATTACTGGATTTGGAGCCCACCCTAATCCAGAATGATCTCACCTCAAGATCTTTAACTTAACTACATCAGCAAAGACCCATTTTCTAAATAAGGTCACATTCACAGCTATCTGAGGTTAGGAATCAGTCACATTTTTTAGGGGGACACCATTCATCCTTCTACAGACATCCATATATAAAAGTCCACAAGTGGACAGTTCAATGAACTTTTACACACTAAGCACCCCCATGTGACCTAGAACAACACCAGAACTGCAGAGACCTCACTGATGCCTCCTCCCCACCAGCCCCTTCCCTTCTTCCCAGAGTCAGTCTCCGTCCTGACCTCTGTCACTATCCACTGGCTTTGCATGCATTTGAACTTCATGTAAATGGAATACTGTGTGCCCAGCACTGGGGGTACATCAGCCCTCCAGCCTCAGTTTCTTCTAGCAGTATACCTAGAATCTCAAGAGACCCACCTAATAGTTGAAGAAGTAATAAGAGAAGTTAATAAAGTAACCAAACTCACTATAAGTACACCAAAGTCACTCTTCTGTTTAGAAACAACTAACCAGTTAAAAATACAATTTTTAAAAATCCCATTTATAATTGTAAGGCAAACTGGCCCGAGGCAGGGGAACGCAATCAGATTCACAGGTTACATCAGACCGAAACTCTCTGGACCACCCAGTTCCAGAAACTGACCTGGAGACTTTCCGGATCACCCAGTTCCAGGAACTGACCTGGGGACCTTTCACCCGGCCCAGGCTTCCCGCCTTTCGAGGGGCTGGACTAGCGGTCCCAAGACTGATGTAACCGGCACCAGATATTGCCACGACACCCGAAGAGACCACCAGATAAGGAATTCCCTGCGCCCTCCCAGATTCACCACACCCCTTTCCCTTCTTCCCCTATAAAATCTTGCCCAACCCTCGCCCGGGTGCTACTTCTCTGGCCCCTTTCTCTCGGACCAGTGAACCTCGCCCGGGAGCGCCCCCTAATAAAGCTCACTTGAAGTTTTCCTCTGTTTCGCGGTGCCGTCTGTTAAGATCCGAACTTACAATAATAGCAGCCACAAATAGAATAGCTAAGAATATCTTTAATAATAAATATGAGGAGACAAATAAATAAAACTAAAAATTAAACTGAAAAATAATTTTGTTTTTAGACAGAGCAGCTATGTGTTGGAATGGAAAATGCTATGTTTTAAAACAAATAACCTTCCCAAATGAAACTGGAAGAGTAAATAGGTGGAAATGCCTAAGAAAATCTTCCACAAAAAGAGAAATGGGGGAGAACTTGCTCTACCAGATTTGTATGGTGTGTAAATCTAAATCAAGTGCTTCAGAGCATCATGGGTACAAGAAGCAGTAGTACATCAATGAACAGAGAACAGCCAGAGATTGATCCATATTTAACATATGTTAAATGAGGCATCACTCATTAACAGAAAATGAAAGATTTGTCAGTCAAGGATGACACAATAATCGGCAAGATATTTGGGGAAAAATATCCGCTTCTCACTTTACCACACACCAAAGTAAACTGCAGATTGATCAGAGCTCAGTCATTTTTAAAAAACAGGGAAAAGAGAGAGAAGAGAACTCCTTGGTTTCTAGATAGAGAAAGGACTTTCTACATTTAAAACCAATGGAAGGCATTAAGAAGGAAACAGTAGATTTGAATTCACATAAAAATTATATGTCAAATATCACAAAATACATGAAAGTGAAATTATAGGCTGAAAAAAATTTTTTTTCGATAAACAAGACTGAGAAAGAATTTAAATGTCAATAAATAGTTCAAATGAACCAATGAGAAAAGTGAAATATTCCATTAACTAAACAGGCAAAGAAAAAGCTTAGAAAATTCAGAAAGATGAAATGTGAGAACCTTATATCAAATGACAATATAGTCAATCTTAAGAATAAAGAAAAGCAAAGGTGAAGAAAAGGACCAATTTTTGCTTTCACTAGCATTTGTGTAGGTGTGGTAGGTAAGTGGCACATTTTCATATCTAATGATGGGAGAGTAAATTTTTACAATCGTTTTGAAAATCAATTTATCAGTTTGTGTCAAAAGTTTAATTTTTTTTAATAATATACTTTAAGTGGAAAAAAACAAGGGTTTAAATTGTATCTATATAATCAATGTAAAGTAAATTAAAATACTAGCGAAAAGGAAGAAAATATACCCTAAGTTTGAAACGTTACACTCTCAATATTTGGTGTTCTTTCCTTTCTACTCTTTTAATTTTCAAATGACTTTTATTTTCAGAAAAAAAGGATTCATAAAACAAACAAACAGAAGTGCTAAGGGTATTCCCAAGGGAATCACTGATGCCACATTGCAGCAAGAAAGACCAAGGGTGTGAAGATACAAACAATGTGAAAAAAACATATCTCTTTGCTCATAATAAATCCAGTGGCAGCACATCAACCCAAACAATAGGTAGTATTTGGTGATCTGCAAGTAAATGAGATCTCCCGCTAAATGGAATTTACTTCATTCAGCAGAGAAGGTCATGTTTAGACTAAAAGATGAATAATGACCAAGACTCTTTCAGGCAGAAAAGCAAGGGGCCCAGGGTGGGGGTGGGGGACCCCAGTCCAAGAATGGCCACCAGCAAAGCAGAGCGGCTTGAGACAGCTGTGTGGGCGGGAAAGGTGGTGGATGAACAATGATGATACGGATGGGAAGACAGAGGGTGGACCATTAAGGGCTGCAGGGCATTTGGAACTGGTCCTGTTCAGAGGGAGACAGGAGTGATGGGACCACTGGATGGATTTCGAGCATGAATGTCACGTAATCGGATGCGTCTGTGGGAAGGACCAGCAGTGCAGAGAATAAGCTGGGGGTAGGGGAGAGACTGTACAGAGGCTGATGGATTCAGAAGCTTCTACACTGGTCCTTCTGGAAGATGATGGAATCCTAAACAATGGCCATTATAGTTCAGATGAAATGGGGGGATTCATTGGAATGACAGCTCCCCAAAGAGCTTTTTTGGTCACCCCTGGCTTTCTAACCCCTAGAAAAATAATTGGCTGGTAGCAGACAATCAAGAGATATTTGTTGAACATGAATAAATGAATCAGTAAAAAGACACAAGGTATTTAGAATGTAATACTAGAGGGAAGTGGTGAGTTCTTAGATGTAAGAAATAATGTTAGAGAACTTAAGAAGGGCTGAAATCAAACTATAATACCTCAAAACAATCTATCTCAATAAGTAAATTCATCCTATGTTGCTTTATAAATTTCCTGAGATGTTACTGTATTATAGTAATTTTAGTTATAATTCTGTAGACCATCACAATATTTTCAAGGGCCACTTAAATGGTTTTCTCCTAAAAGGGAACAGACCCATTCTATGGACATAAACTACTTGCTAGGATTAATAGAAAAGCATTTTCTCCTTACCTGGTCGTCTTGTAATTTAATTTTAGTTGTTTTTTTTTTTAAGTACAGAAGTTTTACCTTTTCATATTTTCAAAAGTGACAATATGTCACTTTGAGAGTTCTCCAAAATGAAATCATTGGTGTCAGTGTCAGTTTCCTGGTTGTGTTTCCTGATTCTACTATAGTTATGCAGAATGTTTCCATGGGGAGAAACTAGGTGAAGAGTTTACAGGGTCTCCCTATTATTTCTTACAACTGCAGGTGAATCTATCATCATCTCAAAATAGAAAGCTAAAAAAAACACCCCTGAATGGTTCACCTTCCTCGTTGAGGATCTTTTCCATGGTAACAGCAAGAAGAAATCTTGGATTTACGGACAGCCCCTGGGAAACGTGCGTTATCTGTACTTTCTTTGTAGATGAGCCCAGAAGAGAATACTGTTGCTTGGCTGTTGTCTTCCCAGCTTTTTTTTTTCAGTGGCAATTCCAGAGTAAACACACCCCTTACTTAAGCCCCCAAATTGTGAGATTGTCACCATGGTTATTCTCACTGCTCCTCTGAGCTTTATCACTTCCCCTCCGGATGTGGTTTGTTCTGTAGAAGATTTGCCACCATTTCAAAGGAGCAAAAAATGAATCATTTCTGAGGGCTCTGTGCACTGGTGTGGTACCATTTTGCTTATCTCGAGATAGTTCAGTCCAGACTGCATGGAGAGGGTTCTGGGTCAATCAACATGGTCCCCTGATTGTGGTCGACACCTGCAGAGGCATAGCCCTGGCTGAATGGATGCTGGAAGCAGCTCCATGTATGTTTGTTGTGAGTTGGGGGGCGGAGGAAGGTAGGGAGCTGGGGAGACAGAGAGAAGCCTCATCTCAGGCTTTTCTTCACCCTCGCTCTCCTCTTCTTGACTCTCAGGGCATCTCCGGTCTCAAGGCTCCTGTAGCCCCAGACTTTTTCTATCCCCATGCATCTGACCCAAGGGAGGCGCTCTGCACGTGCTGGCTGGATGGATCAGGTTTCCCCTTGCCCCATGCACGTGTCTTTTATCTCTGTTGCAGCCACCCATCCATCTTTGGAACCACTGCACAGCCTCCCAGACTGTTCTCTCTCAGTCCCCATTTGGTCATTGTCCAACTCACTCTCTGTGGTCAGCCAGAGCAATCTCTAAAGCATCACTTAGAACCCCTGGGACTCCAGAGCACCTCAGGATAAATATGAAATATGGTGCACATGGACCTCCCTGACCTGATCATGCTCACCCACCCAGCCTCCTGGCTGCTCCCTCTGTGGGCCACCCTCCAGCTCTACGTGCAAGGCACTGAGGGCAGCCCCACCTAAAGGACGCCACAGCGCAGCCACGGGCACCTAGGAGCCCAGGCATTTGTAACTGGGAGCAGTTGGGCTTAGTGCCCCAGCCAGTGTCCATGACTTTGGGAGAGTGTCCTCACTCTGACTCCACTTCCCCCGAGGTGTCTGGGGCGTAATATCTGCTGGATGGCAGTGTGCCTGGCTTCAGAGTTGACTTTATGCAGTCAGCATGTGGGTGGGTTTGGAGAGGCAGGTCCCATGTGTGATTGCAAGTTACTAAGAGGCCACCTGCCCCAAAGGTCTTTGCCTCCTGACCTACAAACCCAGAAATTACCTTGACAAGAGCAAACATAGCTACTCCTTGGTCCCAACACAGATTTCTAGCTGTGATATCCACTAGTCCTCTCCATGGTTCTCTGGCTCAGTTCAGCTGGGCTCGCTCAAACTGCCCCAAACATCCCCAACCCTCCCTGATCTTCCCTGCCTGGGAATCAGCCGTGCTCGCCTCTGGCGGGCACAGCATGAAGGCACGAGCCCAGCAGGATGTAAATGCCTGTTACTGGGGCTTCCTGTGAGGGTGGAAGGGAGATGCTAGGGCAGGCCCAAAAGCAACAGCAGGTTTAAGACTGCATGGGGACAAGGACAGAGACGGGATGCTGGATCTCCAGACTGAGCACAGACACCCATCTGGTGACATCAAGGACACTGGCCAGGTCCCATGGGTAAAGGCAGACTAAGGGAGATTTGAAAGATTCTAAAACCAGGTAAGTCGTCCAGTTTGGCCTGTCTAGATAACTGAGCTTAGAAATCAACCAATCCAGCTCCTCACTTTACAGCTGAGGAAACTGAGATTCAGAAAGATTCTGAGGCCTTCCCCATCTTGCAGCTAGAAGAGGCAGGACGTTTCGTGAACCAGCCAGGGCCAGCATGCCTGGATCACAGCTCGATCGCCGCAACCAAGCAGGGCTGCTGTTTGTAACTGTTCAGGCCTCGCCTTGTTCTTTGCAGACTACAGTACAAACAACACTGCCTAGGGGTGCGCAGTGCACAGACCACACAACTGTACAGAGAGGCTCTGAGCCAGGGTCAGGGTAAAGATCGGTAGTGACAGGAGGTCCCATCGCTTGTCTGGGTCTGTAGTGAGAATGAAAGCAGATGGAGCGCAGACAGCAGACAGCGAGGCCTTTCCCCAGAAAGGAGGGTTCCTTTGGCATTTAGTCCTGATGGAGGCTGTGGTCCAAGATGCTAATCCCTGAGCCCATGAGCACCGGCCAGTGATCCAGGGTCACAGCCCGGTGGTTAAACCGAGTCCCGAGCGGAGCGCAGCAGCCCTTTGCAATAACAGGTCCTGGAGCCCAAAGGGCAGGAGCAGCACTCGGGCAGGGGTCACAGTGCACACAAGCAGGCGGACGCCAACACATCATTGGGAGGTGAAAGTGTGGGGAAAGCAAGAGCGTCTACAAGGGGTTTAACATGGAAAGAAAGCACTGAAGAATTAGTGACCCTCATATTCGCAGATCTTTTTCAGGCTACAAACATTTGTGTCTAATTGCTTTATTTAATCCCTGAGATGAGGGGCTCATCTTCCGACGTGCCCCAAGTGTATTTCGCAAGTTACAAGAAAGGACAGACTAAGAACTTGAACCGAAGTCGCCGGTTTCAGGTGCCCGTCCTGCACCACAGCGCCCCCTCCTGGCCAGACAGGAAACTTCCGTTCTGGGCCTCTGCAGCTCTGAGCTGGATCGGGGGAGCCGGTGCGGGTGGGCACCTGAGCCAGGCCAGGTGGGTGAGAAGTGGGGCAAAGGTGAAAGAAGACCTTCTAACAGGAGGACCCTGACCGTGGAGACAGGGCAGTGTGTGTCTGAACCTCTGGGCACCATTCTGCCCCCAGTGGGGCGAGAGATCAACTCCTCTCACACAGCTGCTCCGTGGGCATCTCTGTGTTTTCTAAAAGCCAGTACCCCTTTGGAAAACTTGCCTCTTTTTCTGACAGGTGAACCTTTTGTGTTCACACGTCTTTCTCTCTGGCAGGCCCCAGCCACCAACCCAGGCCAGCTGCTCTGTCTTCTGTGTTTCTTCAGCCCTTTATCATCCTATATTTCATACGAGGTTCATTTTAGACTGGTTTATGATTTTTCTTTTTATTAAAAGAGTATGTTCTTGGAGAATGTGGAGAATGTAGAAAAACACAGAAGCAAAAATAGACATCACCTGCAATCCGACCCCCAAGATATAAATCTCTGGTAGTTTGTACCATCTCCTTCCAAATCTGAAGTATATAATTGGATGGACACTTTACTAGTATTATATTCTATCTTGTTGCTTAGCACTACACTGCAGGCTTGTTATGAGATGGTTTCCAAACACTCGTTTTAATGGCCTTATCACATTCCATCCTGCGGCTGATCCATAATTTACATAGCCGTTCTCCCTTGCTGGATATTCCAATTGCTTTGAAGTTTACTTTTTGGGACAATGCCATAAAGAATAGGCTGTCGGTGAATTTTTGTCCCTGGGGTAAGTGAAGCCACCAGTCAAAGGGTCCCAACAGCTTTAAAGCTCCTGGCAGCCGTGCCCAGCTGCACCTTCACTTCTGCTGGTGTGAGCTCACCCACTTTTCCTGCTCCCCCCTGGACCAGGTGGCCAGGTGAGCCTGGCCTTTCACTTCTGTTTCAATGTGCATTTGTTTGATTATCAGTCAAGTTAGCATCTTCAGCTGCATGGATGGCCAGAATCTCTGAAGGGGACCAATGAACAGCACCTTCCCCTGCCCTGGGTCCGAAGATTTTAGAAGTGAGACCAAAGAGGGACAGAGAGGCTAAAATATTACCTCCTAATAAAGATGAACGCAGAGAAGGCAGCTTTACGTGAGAGCCAATGGCCTATGAACGGACGTAAGAATTCAGCAGCATCCTTTCTCTGCATCTGGGGCAGTGCAGGCTGGACAGATAAACAGTTGGCAAGGATAGATCTTCCTTGGTGTGGACGCAGCCAGGTGAGTCTCAGCTTAGACGAGCAGAGGAGGATCACCCCTGCAGGCGACTGGCTCCCGGAAGGAAAATGGAGGTGGCTCAATGAGCACCCCTACTTACTTTTCTGAAAGACTCTCTTCTTTTGAGAGAGTGTTAAGGAAGGAGCTGCAGCAAGATCAGTAAATCTGGGGAAAATTCCCCCAATTAGGATGTTCGGAGAGTGGTGATGAGGCCCTTTCTCTATTGCTTTCTTCAGCCAATTGTATTTTCTCCTATTAGTATTTATTACTTTTGCATATTTTCCATCGGGATTGACCTGTACCAGTGCCTCAGTGAGTCATTTTTTTCTGTTATTTGTCATTTCCTCTTAAGTAAAATGTTTTTGAACTATGAAAGTTTTAAATTATTATTAGCCAAATCTACCATTTTTTCCATTGCCATTTCATCCTAAGAATCAGCCACCATCATCTCTTTATCACATTTGAGTGAGTCCCCTGTGCCAGGCATTCTGCTAAGACCTGTGCGTATATCATCTCATGAAGTCTTCACAGCAGCCCCTGTGAGGAAGGAGCAATTCTCCAAACTCAGATTTGTCAGGTGCAGTGAACCGCTGTTTTCAATAACGCAGGCGTAGTAAGGCCAGCGTGGTCTGATTTCAATTGCTGTGTCCCCAAAAGCGCAGGTCACCCCGGCCTCAGGAACGGTGGCTCAGGCCTCACATTCCAGAGCCAAGCTTTTGGGAAATGAAAATGCTCATTTATTGGGGCTCCTAATTCCTATGCCAGGAAGTGAGCCTGTTTTCACGGATAATTCTTGGTAGGAATGAGAGCGATTCCAGTTTAGGGATGATAAAAGGCTGGGGAGAAGCTGTGACTCATTTTAGTACTCTGTTTTGAGAAGCATCAAAGCTCCCACAGATTTATCTGTCTGCCTGGAGACGCAGCTGTTCCCGGAAAGCTCATCCTTTCATACTTGATACAATTGGTGGCCCCTTTGCTTTCCGTTTCATTTTATTTTTTCACTTATATAAGTAAATCATATTCATTGCAATTATTCAAAAACTATGGTAAGGTATTTAAAAAATAGCCAATCGCCCGCTACCCCCTCCTATCCACCTTTTAAAATAATAATACTTAAATAATAATAAATACTTGAATAATAAATAATAAAAACTGGAATGATATTACTTAAATAATTAATACTTCAACAATAATAAGTACCATCACTCATGGAGTGCTTACTACGTGCCAGGAATATAGCTTAATTCATTTACTCCACAGAAAGACCCTCTGAGTTAGGCGCTATCCTTATTCCTGTTTCACAGGAGAAGAAACCGAGGCACAGAAAGGTTAGTAAGTTGCCTCAGGTCACACAGCCAGAGCTGGGATTTCAACATTAATGTTCGGCTCCAGAGCCTATGGTCTTAACTACTCTACTCTGCTCATTCTTGGCAAAAATGATGCATATGTTAATGTTCTTTGCTTAAATAAACATGGATGCATATGTAGGTCAGACAACCACCTTTTCTTTCTTTTCCTTTTTTCTTTATAGCCAAATTACTTGTTCTCCTTGACAATATATTTGGACATCTTACCAGAAATAAACAGAGAACTGAGTGAATCTTTTGCAATAGTTGTCTTATAATCTGTGATTGAATATACTATATTTAACCCCTTCACTACTCATAGGCTGTTTCCGTTTGTTTTCTGTTGAAATAAATGCTGAAATACGTATGCTTATGCACAAAACTTTGAATAATGTGCTTTTTATATCAATAGACTAGATGACTAACATTGGGATTGCTGTATTAAAGCCTTACATATTTAAATTTTTAACACATTAGTCTCATGTGGCCATAGACTAATTCTACCAAATTTTTTTTTTTATTTATTTTTGGCTGTGTTGTGTCTTCCTTGCCATGCATAGGCTTTCTCTAGTTGTGGTGAGTAGGGGCTACTCTTCGTTGTGGTGCGCAGGCTTCTCATTACAGTGGCTTCTCTTGTTGCGGAGCACAGGCTCTGGGCATGCGGACTTCAGTAGCTGTGGCTCACGGGCTCTAGAGCGCAGGCTCAGTAGATGTGGCGCATGGGCTTAGCTGCTCCACAGCATGTGGGATCTTCCCGGACCAGGGCTCGAACCTGTGTCCTCTGCATTGGCAGGTGGACTCTTAACCACTGCGCCCCCAGGGAAGCCCAATTCTACCAAACTTTTAAGGAACAAATCATTTTATTCTTGAACAAACTCTGTCAGACAAGAGAAAAAGAGGGATTACTTCACAAGTCATTCTATGAAGTCATCATAACCTTGATACAACAATACAATGCCATGACATCAGAGGAAAGGAATATTTCGGCCTATGTAATTCATGCATGTAGATATAAAATATTGGAAAATGTAGCCGAAAAATATATATAAAGATGATGCAACACATTTTGAATTTTTGCCAGTTGTGCAAGGATTGTTTGATAATATAATTTACTACATTAATAAGTCAAAAGAGAAAAAGCATGTGATAATCGCAGTAAATTCAGAAAAAAAAAACATGTGATAAAAGGAAATACCCAATCATAATTTTTAAAAAGTCAAATTTGGGGAACAGAGAGGATTTCCTTGACGTGGCAAAGTGTATCTATAAAAAATGTAGAACAAATGTCTTCCTTGATGGAGGAACGTTAAAAGCATTCCCTTTAAATTGAAAAAAATGAGTCAAGGGTGCCCTATCACCACTTCTATTTAACACTGTTCTAGAGTTCCTAATCAGTCAGTATGACAACAATGACAGTAGTAATAAATTGAGATATTAAAAATAACTACCTAATCAATTAATTACAAATAGGGTATTCATGAACCAGTGATGAAAATATCTTACAAACTAAGGATTATGATTAGTCCAAATCTGTGCACCTGAGATCCGAAGAAAAAGACAAACAATTGAACTCTCACTTATTTCACAAAAAAGACACAATTCCACAAAGTAGTGTGTAAAAATGGCTTTTTTTTCCCCTCCTCACATCCTCGTCAGCATTGGCTGTTATCAATATTTTTGGTTTTTGAAGATCTGATGGTTGAGAACGAGGCTGTTGTGTTGTTTTTATCTGTACTGCTAACTAGTGGTAAGGGAGCATCTTCATACAACCCCTGCGCCCTTCTTTGAGCCGGTCATTCTCCTGAACCACTCAGCCTATTTGCCCTTCTCCCATCTGCTCTGGGATTTTGGCAGGTCTACTTCCCAGCTCCTTGCCAACCAGCTTTCTGTTGGGTTCAGCCAGTGGGAGACTCCAGCAGTAGATCAGGAGGTCGGGAGAGGGAAGCTCCCCACAGCTGGCCGCAGAGATGGACCCAGAGTTGGCAGATGCTTGGGCTGCCAAGCTGGCTGGCAAAGTGGGTGATTCTAGATTCCAGTGGTCCAGGTGCGGCACTGGACATTTCCAACTCTGGTCCAGGCAGCATCCCTGGTGGGTCTAGAATCCACCAGTCAGTGTTTCAAACAGCCCTGGAGTGGGAGCAGCAGGCGGGCTTCAGCCTCTGAGCTCTGGTCCTCACTCCATCTCTCCTTTTCCTCATCTTTTCCTTCCCCCACTACATGTCTTCTTTGCTGTCTCAGGCTTCCCAAAACCTTTGCAACCACCTTACATTCCCTAGGTTTGAAATATCTAGAGTATTTTCTGATTGCACCCTGCCGAGAACTCTGTTTATACAATTTGCCCAGTTTTCGGGGTCGTTTGAGTTTATTTTCATTTCTATTCATTAAAGAAAGCATTCTATATGGGTTATTAACTCATCTGCCATATGTCTTGCAAACACTCTCTTCTATCCATGTGTGGTTATTAATTTTCTTTATGATTTGATGTCTTTTCCAAAGAGTTGTCCAATATCCCCTTTGCCTTATGATTTCAAAATCTGGAGGTGTGACCATATGTCACCGAGCTTATGACAGCTGCATACAGCACTTTGCAGGCTTTCTTGAGGTTATCGAGTGTCTTTCTGATGTCCACTCAGATGCTATTCTTTGGATCCTTCCAACTTCTGAGGGCCAAATTGGTGTTTCTTGTACCTCAGTCGTTGGATATGCTGCCCACCTCACTCCCAAGCCCACCACTGGTTATAAAAATAACACAAAACCAACACAAGTAAAAGGATGTGAAAATTGAAATTATGACTCAGGCCCCAAGAAATAGTATATACTGAATTACAAAGCTCAGTGCTACATCAAAATACATAATAATCTATTATAGTCAACGCTTGAGAAAGGGTTCCATGACTTATGGGACCAACATCCAAACTGAGGAGTGGTGGGAGTGTGGAGGGGGTCAGGCTATGTGTAGATGTTTTGGAGAAAACCCTATCGTGTGCTTTGTTTCTCCCTCCCTGACGAGAGAGAGTGAGGTCGGGGAGAACCTGAGCTCCCACCTCAAGCTGAGGCAGGGTGGGGGGCTTCAACCAGACTAGCTATGGACCTTATTATGAGACCACTATAGTTGGGGAACGCAGGGGACTGTGGACTAGATGGCAAGATGCAGGCTGCCTCTCTGCGCTAAGGCTGCAGTGGGGTCAACCTCAATCCCAGATTGTGTAGAAGCCAAGAATGTGTAGGTGTGTCCATGGGTCAGGGGTGGCCTCACTTGACTGTGAGTGAGAGCCAGCATAAGTCCTGCCTGATAGGGTACCCAGAGGGGTAAAGGGACCCCAACAGGAGGAAGCTGGGGAGATATCTGCTTCCTAGATACAAGTGACCACCCACAAGAGAGGAGCATCGCCCCAGTCAAGGGAACTCAGGACAGATGTTCAGGAGAGAGCCAGCCTTAAATACCCACCAGGCCGAGGACAAAGCCAGCCTGCGACAGTGCAGAGACCCACCCAGCACTCACCCTGGTTACGTGAGGGGAGATTACCTCTAAATCAAGGTGATTTGGCTATTCCAGGTGACTGATTACTTTAAATTCTGAATTAATAATATGTTTTGTGACTAAAGGCAGCCACAGGGCTGTCATCACAGAAGAGTGTGCATGAAACATGCAAGTTTTTATTCACGGGCAAAGGAAAATCTTCCCCCACTAGATGGATATTAAAGGGCAGAGAGAGACAAGAATAAAAATGTGTTGTAATGACAGTCCCTATATGTGCTTATTTCAAGTAACAGTTATAGACACAAAAGTCAATTGTTTATTACTGAGCTCAGAATCTCGGTAGAAAATATTAAGAAAACAATTCTAGTCACAGTAGCAACAGAAGCAGAATAATTAGGATAAGATAAATAAGAAATGTGCAAGACATATGAAAAAACTACATATAAACTCTGCTGATGGGTATTAAAAAGAAAAACATGATAAAAAGAGATACAGACCCAACCCAAAGTTATAAAAAATGTTAATTATTCTCATACTCAGCTATATTAGGTATGGTCCAATCAGTAGTCCAACGTAATTTTGGAAATGTGACCAAATAATTTTAGGCTTTATTCGTAGGAAAATTAGTATAGGAAGGACATTTCTGAAAAAGAAAAATTATCAAAGGAATATGTTTCTTAAAAGATTAATGTGAATGATGAAGTGAAAATTCATTTACTGATTCTACAAAATATTTTGAGCAGCATGTGGCCAGAGGAGGTGCTGTTGGAGATGGGAGTGGCCTCCAGGTAGAAGGAGGAAATACCCATGAGAGGTGTCTCAAGTCTGTCTGCTTCTACCACACGGTGACAGAGAAGGTGCTTGCTCCCTACCCGGCAGCTGTGTGACCTTGGAGCCAAGGTCAGACCTCCACCCCCTGGGCCCCGAGGAGCAAGGTGGGACTTGCATCCTCTTTTTGGGCTTGACCTCCAAGTCATGCATCACTGTGATTGAATTCTATCGTCTGCAAGTGAATCACACACCAGCCCAGAGTCCAGGGGGAAGGAAATTAGGTTCCACCCGGGACCGACGAGGGGCTGGGGTCTGGCAGACCCCAGTAGAGGGAGACGGGGTGGCAGCCGGCTTTGGAAAGTACAGTCGCCTATGGGGAGTCTGTCCTTTGCTGGGGAGCCTGGGCTCAGTTGAGGTGCACAGGTTGAGTGAAGGCTCAGCTGAACGCAGGGCAGGACCCTATGGGGCCCTCCCGGGACCAACCCCTCCCCCATCTCCTCTGCTTTAGCTTCTCTCCGAAGTACCTAGATAACAGCACCTTTCTTGAACTGTTTTACAAACGTGAACCACGCCCCTGCCCCCCAGTGGAAGACGCTAACTGCTTGCTGAACCAGTGAGCACAGAGCCCCAGGTCTCCTGGAGCCTAAGGACGGTAACGTGAACCCCTGTGACCCCGCCCTGTTACCTCACCATCAGCCAATCAGAGAACTGTGCACGAGCAGATCCCACACCCTGAAACCCTCCTCCCTCACCTGGCTTTTAAAAATTCTTTGCTGAGGGCTTCCCTGGTGGCGCAGTGGTTGAGAGTCTTCCTGCCGATGCAGGGGACGTGGGTTCGTGCCCCGGTCCGGGAGGATCCCACATGCCGCGGAGCGGCTGGGCCCGTGAGCCATGGCCGCTGAGCCTGAGCGTGCGGAGCCTGTGCTCCGCAACGGGAGAGGCCACAACAGTGAGAGGCCCGCGTACCGCAAAAAAAAAAAAAAAAAAGCTTTGCTGAAACCCTTTGGGGAGTTCGAGGTTTGGGGAGGCATGAGCCAGCCCTTCTCCTTGCACGGCCCGGCCGTAAACCTTGCTCGGCTCCAAACTCCGACGTTTCGGTTTGTTTGCCTCACTGCGTCCGGCACACGTACTTGCGCAGACAAACAAGGCTGGGCCCAGGCTGAGGGGAATGAGGCGCCTGGGACAACGCATTGAAGAAGGTGCTTACTCTTGGGCCCTGCGACTGAGCGCCTCGCTAATTCAGCACCTCCCTCACCCCTCCTTAGTCCTGAGGCCAAAGCAGCAGCAAGAAGAAACCTGCATGTGAGTAGACGTGAGCCCAAGTCACCTGCAGGGACAGGGCTGCTGAGAGCACCATGGCTGGTACTGTCCCTGGGTTCCTGGTCAGCGACCTTCAGGAGGCTCATGGTCAATAACCCTTTGTTGCGGTCAAGGAAACTGTTGATGAAGGAGATGCCAACACTTTAAAGAAATATCGTCCAGGTGACTGGGAGAGGGAGGGTGTTGGCCGGGCCTTCAAACATCCATTTCTTTGTCAAATCAACCCTGATCTACGCAGGCTGGAAATCTTAAGTTAAAGAAGTGGAAATAGGCCCTGGGACAGTGCAGAACACCAGGTCCCAGACTGTTTCAGGTGTGTCACGTCCCTCCTGCTTTGTCCTCCTGCTTGTGGATGGATTGCATTCAGCGGAGAGATGGGAGCTTTATAATGACAGAGGCTGGGGAAGCAGGGCCTGGCACGGTGAAAGAGGGGGCCACCCCAAGTCCCTGCCAGACCAAGTCCCAGTGATGGAAGGTCCCCCGTCCTCCATGAACCCCTCTGACGCATTGCCATCAATGTCTGGGGGCCAAAGGTCTGATTTTAATTATCACTTTAAAATTCAGGCTTTAAATTATTTCTCTCCCATACTTCTGATGCTGGTGAGGCCTGAAGAATCAAGGTTTGCCATCAAGATAAAAATCTGTCCCATGTGTATAATGCTCTAGTGTTTTACAGCAAATTCACATTTGTTTACTCCTTAAGCTAGTAAGTAAGATGGGACAGGAATTCACAAGGCCACCTGGCAGGTGATCTCTTGAAGGCTTCTCACCTGGTGGACTGGGTGCTCTTAGCGTTAAGATGCTAAAGAAACACAAGGGACCCTACTTCTCCAGCTGATGGTGCTTCAGTCTGTTCACTAAAAGCAATGTTTGGAGGCCATGATTCTGGGAGCTTGTGTGATTATTATCACTAACATCCTGGACATGGAGGTTTTGGAAATGAACTAGAATGGACAAGAGTGGAACAGGAACTATCGTCTCATGGCAGGTGGGCTCAGGGTCCCCCGCAGCCCTCCCCTTCCTCCATGCACCAAGCTGGTGGCTTCTCCAAGACTCCTCACTCTCCCCTGCAGGCAGCATGCCCTGAGAAGTGAGGGATGGAGGGAATTGTCCCTAAGACACAAAATCCTTAGTCTTGATTCTGGACCCATGTTTCCAGAAACCAAGGGTTGCTCAGCTAATCACCTCTGTCCACATTGGATGGTTATATCCATTGAAGCCAAGTAAACAAAATGAGCATTTTATGTCATTAAAGAAGGATACTCAGCTTCATTCTCTAGAGATTCATCCGGGTTGTTAGCATATCAATAGTTCGTTCCTTTTCACCGATGAGCAGTGTTCCACAATGTGGGTGTCCTGGTGGGTGTTTATCCATTCACTCCTCTAAGGGCATTTGGGTTGCTCGCAGTTTTTTACTCTGCTATTTTGAATAAAGCTGCTGTGGACATTCATGTGAAGTTACGTTTTCATTTCTCTGAGATGAGTGCCCAAGGGCAAAGGGTTTTAACCCTCAATATAGCCGCTGGTGAGAACGAGATCTCTCTAGTACCTGAAAGCCAAGAGAAATGCCTTCTGAGTAAAGGAGGCAAGAGCAGGAAGAACTAAACTGTGTGCGAGCCTCCCGTGTCGGAGCCGCGTAGGAAGTCGTACAAGCTGTGTTCACTTGTGTTTCCCCATCTGCATCTCAGTACCCTCCTCCCCTGTGCAGACGCAAATAGGGACACAAATAGCTGGAGAAAATACAATCTGTGAAACCTCCACTTTAAAGATTAATTTTAAAACACAAAACTGAGAACTCTGTGATTACTACATCACTTCTAAGCGGGGCGGTGACAATAGACCGTGAGTGTCTGGTCACCCCATCCTATAGAACACCTGCAGGTATGAATGTGGGAGTGATTTAATCAGGAGCCTGTGATAAAAGCTGTCACGGTGATTATGTAGCACCTGCAAAGTTCTCAAAAAAAAAGGGCATCCTCTTAACATAAACATATTGTATTTATTAAAAAGCAAAGGAGGGCTTCCCTGGTGGCGCAGTGGTTGAGAGTCCGCCTGCCGATGCAGGGGACACAGGTTTGTGCCCCGGTTCGAGGAAGATCCCACATGCCGCGGAGCGGCTGGGCCCGTGAGCCATGGCCGCTGAGCCTGCGCGTCCGGAGCCTGTGCTCTGCAACGGGAGAGGCCACAGCAGTGAGAGGCCCGCATACCGCAAAAAAAAAAAAAAAAAAAAAAAAAAAAGCAAAGGAAATTTAAAGAAAATTTGACTTTTATGTTCATCATGCACAATGATGATGATAAAAAGATAAGTATAGGGACTGCATGCGAAATAAAAGCATAGTAGCTAAACAAAAACTTACATCAAAAGCAATGAACAAATTTCGAAGGCAATGAACAAATTTCACTATAAAAAATCTTATCTGTTCAAGTGGAGCAAAATCTTGAGTCCGAGTCACTGGACCGCCAGGGAATTCCCTGAATTACATTTTTTAAAAGCCAAATGCTGTAAAAAGAATTTTTCCAGAAGAGAAAAGAAACAAAAACCAAAAAACATTCCAAATGTGTAATGTGTTACCTTCAAAGAAATAAAAACCAAATTAATCACAAATTTCTTTGGAAGTTCAACCTAAGAAAGTTAATTTGCTTTGAAAAAAAAGCAATAAGATGTGGCCCTTCATAATTTTTTATCCAGAGGATTTGTAAGTGATATTTGCAAGCAGGAAGCTGAAAAACTTTTTTTTTTTTTTTTTTTTTTTTTTTTGCTATACGCAGGCCTCTCACTGCTGTGGCCTCTCCCGTTGCAGAGCCCAGGCTCCGGACGCGCAGGCTCAGCAGCCATGGCTCACGGGCCTAGCCGCTCCGCGGCATGTGGGATCTTCCCAGACCAGGGCACGAACCCGTGTCCCCTGCATCGGCAGGCAGACTCCCAACCACTGCACCACCAGGGGAGCCCTGAAAAACATTTTTAATACATAACTTCTATTGTAAAACAAGATCATAACTCTTTCTAAAATAATAGCATAAATAGTCTTAAGATTTCAGACACAGAACCATATTTAAGAATGGTGAAGTTTTGTTGAAAGAAATTGGGTAGGTGAAAAGGATTAAAACTAGTTACACCTACAGATAATCACAATAATTCTTTTAAATTTGCACATTAATTTGCAATCATAGCAAATAATAAATAAAACTAATATGAAAACTAGTAATAAAAAATAATGATGTTATGTGGTTTACAATCTCAGATAAAATTACAGAACATTGGGTGGTGTTGGAATAATAAATCCATTGGTAATCCTCATCTCTCGCAAAAGAAAGTAAAACATGCTTGGTTTTTCTTTCAGCATGAAAATATATAAACATAGGTTCAAGACTTTTTGAGAAGCTGTAGCATAAATACTACTAAAACTGAAATCAGATTTTAAACTTCCAATTTCTGAAGAAGTGAAAGGAAGTAAAACACAGTGTTTATAAGAAAAGAGAGAAAAAAATGAGAGGGTAAAACCAGAAAATATATACAAGATTAGAAAAGATCTAGCAAAACATTACAGTAATAAAAGTGTTTTGGTTCTCTTATTGAATAGTATGATTTGTATTATATTTTTAAAAATTCATTAACTAGCTTTCTATAACAAATCCATGTAAGAGAAATAAATGGTTAAACATAAACTCTGGACCAAAAACAATAACAACATTTTTTTTTAAAAAAAAGAGAAGTATGGCAAAATTAAGATCAGACAGTCTTAGGCAGTAAACATGAAGCAGGACCCAAAGTCATTTTATACATAGATAAAATTCATGGCTAAGCTATATCACAAAATATATTTATGTGATGAATAGCTTAGTGTGGATATTCAGAAAAATAAAACTGGTAATTTATTTTTTGGTCATAATTGAGTCAGTGGAAGACTTTAGCACTATTCTAAAGAGTTGCCATCATGCTATGGAAAATAAAGAGCATATCCGAACCATAAAAAAAGTGACGGGAATAATAGATACATTCTACACCTGGTGCTCTATATGGTTTCAAAAAGTAAACATTAGTTTTATAAGCACTAAACTTTTGAACATGAGATTTGGGCAAAGGGCCATGAAAAAACACAGCCTGGTTTTCCTTGAGCTAATTAACCATAAAATTTCTTTGACAGTTGCCCTTTTCTGGGGTTTTCACCCAGTGTCCCTGCTCACCCACCATTCCTTGGTTCTGAGGCACATGGGACCTAGCAGGGACACTTTGATCACAAAGAACAGAGGCCACTGGTGCCTGGAAGGGTCCCGTATTAATTTTCTGTGGCTGTGTTTGTATGTCCAGAGGCATATTTCAATCTCCTCTGCTCGTGTAATTCTCATCTCCTTAATCACTTACATAATCAACCAGTGTTTATTAGGGCCAATGTATGTTTGACCTTAGGGTGACAATGTGTTTTATCCATCAGTGTCTAACAGCCCAGTTGGTTTGGGTGTGTTGAAAATAGATTTTGATTTTGATTCGGGGTTCAGGGGGAAGAAATTGGTTTTTAAAATTATGCATGAGTAATACATGAATACATTCTTATTGTAAAAGGTTCAAAGATACATGAATACACTGAACAAGAGGGCAAAGTCACCTTTCTTTCCTCGGCCTAATCCTATTCACCATCCTAGACTTATCTACTGCCAATATGTTATGGTTTACATCTTTTCAAGGCCACATCTAGGCACAGACACACCCTTAAAAAAACTTTTTATTTTGAGATAGTTGTAGATTACAGTTGTAAGATCCTGGATTGTTCTCCTTATGGTTACATTTTGCCCAACTATAGTGTAATGTCACAACCAGGAAATTGACAATGATACAATGCACTCACTTGCCCTTAATGCACTTATCTGTGGGTGTGTATTTAGTTCTGTGCAAATGTAGATTTGTTTGCCAGCAAAGTCAAGGTACATAACAATCCACACACACTGAGTTTTTTATTGAAGAATAATATAAATCAGAAAAGTGCGCATAAGTGGACAACTAGATAAATTTTCACAAATGGAAGCTCACCCATGTAACCCAGTACAGAGATCAAGAAACAGAACTTTTCCAGCCTGAAAATGTCAGAAGACGTTTTCCTACTCTTACAGCCACTGTTCTTTAGGGGTAACCAGAATCTTGGCTTCTGACAGCATAGAGTAATTTTGCCATGTTTTTTTTTTTTAAATAACAGAAATGGAATCATATAATATATTCCCTTTTGTGTATGGCTTTTGTCACTCAATATTATGTTTGTGAGATTTTAATGACATTCATGCATGGAGCTTGCATGGAGATAACGCATTTAATCACTGGGAAGTGAATATACTACAATTTATCCATCCATTATATTGTTGCTGAGCATGTGAATAGGTTTAAATTGGGGGCTATTTTGAAAAGTGCTGCTATGCCTATTTTAGTAAGTATCTTTTGGTAAATAGATGAGTACATTTCTGGTGAGAATACCCAGAGGAGTGGCATTTGTGGGTCACAAGGTATGCACATCCAGTTTATTAAATACAGATGCTCACTTTTCCAAATTGTTATGTCCATAAAAAAATTGATTTTGGGGCTTCCCTGGCGGCGCAGTGGTTGAGAGTCCGCCTGCCGATGCAGGAGGCACAGGTTCGTGCCCTGGTCCGGGAAGATCCCACATGCCATGGAGCGGCTGGGCCCATGAGCCATGGCCGCTGAGCCTGCGCATCTGGAGCCTGTGCTCCGCAATGGGAGAGGCCACAACAGTGAGAGGCCCGCGTAATGCAAAAAAAAATTGTTTTTTTATGTCTGGCACAGGAGAGGAGTCAAGATACATTGTTTTCCCACGTGGGAAGGCCAATCAATACAGCAAAATTTATTGAAAAGTTTATTACAAGAAAAACCACTCAGCCCTTCCAATCTCTCCCCTAGTACATAGCTATTCTTTACAAGGGTAGCTTTCCTGAATTCCTCCTAATTCATTCAGATCTACTTATATTCATTGGCAGACACATTTATATAAAACAGAAATATATGCATGTGTGTATGTGTGTGTGTGTCTGTGTGTCTGATGTGTGTGGTATGTGTGTGTATACAAGTTTAATTTTTTAACTTAATACTATGGCATGGACATATTTCTAGGTTAGTATGTGTAGATCTACCTCATTTTTAATGGTTTCTTATTCTACTATATAGTAATTTATTCCATCATTATTTTCTGTTAGAAATGAAAGTGTTTTCCAGCTTTTTCCCTGTTTTCCCCATTTATTTCCTAGCAATATGAACAAACTGAACACCCTGGAACATTATTTGTGCTATTATTTCTATTGTATGGATTCTCTGCAGTATCATTATGGGATCAAGGGGTATGGAATTCAGCCACTCTATTCAAAATGGTGTGGTAATACCCTAAGAACAGACATTAAATGGAAGAAAATATATTAAAAAACTAACATATAGGAATTTAACATCAAGAAAATGTAGCATTTCTAAACACTGAAGGAAGTACAAATTATCAAATAAACATCATTGTTATAATTAACTATCTATTTGGAAAAATATAGTTGATACCCTCCTCAGACAGCATACAAAGCAATTTCCACGTGGATTAGAGATCAAAATACCATAACAACTATATAAGTATTACCAGAAAATATAGACGATTTATTTTTCTAACCAAGGAGAAGTATGGGGTGGGGATGGGAACAGGTATGGAAAGCCAACCTACACAAGGAGGAAGCTTATACGCTACACATAATAAAATGGACATATTTGATTTCATGAAAATTAGTGCTGCTTGTATCACACACACACATACAAAGGCAAATGACAAACTGATTATTTCAGCATATATAATAGCAAATGTGTCCAATATGTAAAGATCTCCTATTAGACAACGATAAATAACTCAACTGAAAAAGAATATGAACAAACAATTAACAGAAATTATACAGAGAGGTAACAGAAAAAGATGTTCAACTCTGCTAAGCAGGAAAATGAAAGTTAAAACATCAGGAAGGTACTATTTTTCTACCTTATATTTGAGAACAACAATTAAAAAACCAATAATAGCCAGTGGTGTGAAAGGTTGTGAAAATCGGTATTCTTATATACTCTTGACTGAAGTTTAAATTTGTGCACTTTAGAAAATAATTTTGTAAAGTTTATTTAACTTTTATATTCACGAATATTCCTCTTGATAAAATGACTTTCCCTTGGACTCTAGCCCCAGCCAAGGCCCTTAGGGAAAGCTATAGGTCCTGGACACCTCTACCTGTCCCAATGCAGTTGATAGATACCCATGTCTCTGATACCATGGAGGGAGTCACTCTGCACAGCCAGGCTGTCTACCTGTGCTCATCTCATTTGAGCAAAATGTTTCCATTTGAGACTTACTACCCTCTATTGCAGTTGGAGGTGCTCATTTGCCTGAAATCTTGATTTCCAAGCTCCAATTTTGTGCCAAGCACCATTCTCTATATTTGAATATAATAAGTGAATGAAGGAATGAATGAAAGAATTTTTAAAAAAATAATTATTGTGTTCCTGATAAGAAGTATCATGCAAGACTTGAGTAATACTTTATAAAATAGTTAAGAATGACAATAAAGCTTAACAATCACCAGGTATTCTTCCTTCATTTATTCTTTGTTAGAATGAACAATGGTTTTTCTATTTTATTGTTTTTTTCCAAAGAAGCACCACTTAGATTTATTCACCAATCCTACTTTTCCATTTTCTATATTAACCTCTCTTCTGTTCATTTTTGCTATGTTCTCACTTCTTGAGTTGAATGTGTAGGTTTTAATACATTTTGAAATCAATGAACATGTTAAAGGCTATGAATTTATCTCTAGGAACAACTTTGGCTGAATTACATTTTTTACATTCCTGACTTTTAAGACAGCAAAGGGAAAGAGCATGGAGGAAGCAGAAGGAGAGGAGTATGCAGTCAGGAGAGGAATTTCCTTTAGACCAGAAAGAACTAAGTACACGTAAATGCTAGTTGGAAAGAGCCAGTAAAGGGAACAGTGACAGAACAGAAGTGGGAAGAGACACCAGAGTGAGGCCTTGAGGGAGAAAAGGTGGAGGGAGTTTTGAGCACTGTCCAATGGCTCCTTTCAAACGAGCAGTCACTCTGGCCACATTGCCTTGGTCACCTCCAGAAACATGCCAGCTCTTCGGCCCACCTCTGGGGCCCTCTCCTCTGTGTCTGCTCATCCCCATCACCCTGCCACAGCTGGCTTGTGTTCCGGATCCACCCTATCCTACATGAGGAAACTGGACAATGTTGAGTCCCAGTGTGTAAGCCTTCCATCTTTGCTGGGCTGCTCCTTGGACTTGGATTTGGCTGAGCTGGCTGGCTTGGGATGAACAGTCCATTGATGGGAGGAAAGGTGTCCAGCTGGAAGGAGATTCAGGTCAAGTTGCAAACAGAAACCCCCTAAGCCTGCCTGAAACAGAGCTCTGATAACCTCACCCTCTGCTAAGGCCTTTGATGGCTCCCCACTGACCCCACAACACACCCAAACCCTCCCCGTGGCATTCCAGGTCTTCTGCCACAGAGCTGAAGGTAGCACTTCTGTATCTTCCACCACGCTCTTTCTCTAGGGGGCTAGAATACTTCCCCTACTTTCCGTCACTCATGCCTTAAATATAGGATCCTCCCTTTCCTTCAGACTTATTGCAAAAGCCATATCCTCCACGAAGCATGAACTAGATTCCCCTACACAGAAATCATCCTTCATTCTCCTCTAGCTGCAAGAGACCTTCCTTTGTATCCTCTTTCTGCACTAGGATTCCCAACTTGAGTCTAAACCTCCTCACTTTGGATCTCAGCCAAGCCTGAACATGTCAGCAGGATGCCTGGGATGAAACCTCCAAGGATCTCTTTACCTGGGAGACCAGGCACCTCTTGACAAGAACTCATCCTGAGGGAAGAGAGCTGAGGCCACCAGGAGGTCAGTGACCATGGGCCTGAAGACACCAGACACCTGGGCATCAGAATCCATACAAATATCTGCATTGGAGTTGACCTTGGGGGTAATGACCAGCCCCAGGGACTGGGTAAGACCTCAGAGGCCTGGGCGTTGGTGTTGGCAGCTCCACGGGGGACGTCCAGGCCACCTGATGGCAGCAGGGACCACGTTGGCAAATGGAAGAACATGAACTTGAATCAACCTCAGTCAAAAAGGAGGATTTATTGGCTCACACATCTGGGAAGGCCAGAGTGGAGCTGGCATCTGGGAACCTGGATCCCAGCGTGCAGGTGACATCCTCAGGTGTGGCTTCACCCCCTTTCTCCTTCTCTGCCCTGAGCTCATTCACTTTATCTGCAGTGGGTTCACTCTTACGCAGCCGGAAACCTGGCTGTAGTTGGCTCTGCCTTCCATCATCCTAGCTTGGTAACCCTGAGAGAACCGCCTTCTCACACCTCATCACCTGCAAGGATGTGATGGGCTTGGGGAGACTCCTCGAGCCCACACACGGACTAATCAAAGAGGCCAGTGGAATGAACAGGGAATACAGATGGATGGTCCCAATGCAGCGAGCTGGTCCACAGGAAATGAGGATCTGACTACCAGAAGGGGGCAGTGTTCTCTATGGAGGTGTCTTCATGGGCACTGGTAGCAGAGCTGCAGTGGAGACATCCCCTGGGACCCCATCGGGAGAGGAGGACAGTGGTGGGTTTCCAGGAGGAGACCAGGCCGAGTTTCCTGAACCCAGGGAGAACCTCCAGGAGGTTTCCAGAGCCACATGGGAGGAAGTTGCCAGGGGGCGGGGAGGAAGCAGAGGTCTCACAAGTCAGAGGTACCCCGTCCTGTGATTGCCTTTATCCCCTGGTTGCGATGCCCTGAGTAAACCGGGTCACAGTGCTTTGTTATAGATATTTGTAGGTGTATCTTACATTCCTTACCAAGTGTGAGTTCCTGGACACCAGGACCTGTCTCTGTTACCCCAGAGAACACAGCCCAGAATCTTATGCATGTGCGGAAGATGTAAATAATCATCAAATACATTAATTTTTATTCTGATCAAAAGGCCCAGCTTTACCTTCTCATCCGAACCTGTCATTTGGGGGCATAAGCCAATCCTTAACACTGAGTCAGCCCCAAATAGCCATGGAATTCGGGTCCCTGTTATGGGGCTACTCAGGCGTCCCTACCAAAGTGCCACCAGGGGAGGTTATAACAGCTCAAACATAATGGGCCTTTCATCCTCTTACTGTACCCTGTAGATTTCAAAGAACCCCTTTCAGCTGGTCCACAGGGTATTTCCAGGAGGGGAGGGGACAGTGTGACTTGTGCCTCTTCCAGATAAGCTTCGCGGCAGGTCCAACCTCTGCGTGTTCAGACTTCTAGCTCAGGGCTTGTTTCCACGCCCTGCCCTGCCTGCTAGTGAGGACAGTTCTTGGTGAATTACATCTTTCTGAGGAGCGTGAAGTCTTTGCCAAGTAGCTTCCTTCCTTTTGCTGGAAACTATAGCTTTCCTGATGTGTAGCCACTTTCTGCCGTGAATCAATGTCCCAGACCAGTCACTACAAATGACAAATGACAAATTGAAATATGCGTAGTTATTTGCATGTCCATCTCAGTGCCTTCAGCTTCCCCCAGTCAAAGGACCCGGTGCTCTAGGGAAAGCCACCCAGGTCATTGGAAAATCACCTGATGGAAATGAAGAGAACATATCCTCCTCTCTCTTTGCTTCAGGCTCTGGTGTTTCCCACCCTCTGCCTCTCCCTACCCCTGTCCTCTGTCTCCCCTCTGTTTCGTATCCTATGACTCACAGGTCCTGCATCTGAGTCACTGAGATCCCCACAGTGAGCGGCCTTGTGCGGTGCCAGGTGCCCTCCTTGTCCGGGAGGTGCTTCCCACGCATGCGTCTTAGACATGCCCCAGCAGACCTAGAGGAAGGGAGAGTCTTCTAATCTCTCTCCAAAGACCTCAGAGTTGCCGACTCCCCGTTCAAGCTCTCTCTTCCCCACTGAGAGACATCCTCACACCCACCCTCTTAGCTGAAGGCAATGGAAACGTCCTGTAGTTGAACAACTCTGTTTGGTGGTAGATTGTTCTTGAAACACACCGAACCCTTCCTGGTTCCCCCAACACCCTCTCCCCCAAGGGTCTGAAGATGTTGCCTCCACATTTCCAGCTGCAACGGTGAGGAATCCCACAGATGCTCACAAGCTGGTGATTTCTGATAAAACTGACGCTAAGTTGCTTGGTTAATAGAGCATATTTGCAAAAATTATTCCTGGCACAATGTCTGAGGCTTGGTACCTCTGCATGGGTTAAATTCCCTCCCCTTCCCTCCCCTCCCCTTACCTTCCCTTTTCTGTATTAGAATGTAAGCTTCCAGAAAGCAGGACTCTGACTATCTTGCCCAACTCCTTGAATTATGCTTGGCACGTGCTTTAGGGCTCAACAGATATTTGTTCTATTGACTGACTTTTCAAAATTAATATCGAAATGTTCTGAGCTCAGAGAGGTAATGGAACCTTCTCGGTTGCCTTCCGCCACTCTGAATCACCCATAGACTCGCTGCAGGATAATAGTAATGATGCGTTTTACATGCCAGGCCCAGTGTTACACATTTCACATTGGAATATCTCATTTAATCTACGTAAAACCTTACGGTGTTGGCATTGTTATTATTTGCATCTTTACCACCAATGAAACTAAGATTCCAGGCTCTCCAGCCTATAAGTGGATGAGCAGGGATTTGAACCCAGGTCCTGCTGGCTGCAGAGTCTGTATCCATCCCTAGGTATGTGTCAACAGGTGAAATTTATCACCCATATGGTGACGTGAGAGAAGAGACTTTTCATTAAAGTTTCAGCAGGGTTGAATGCAGGGTATCACATCAAGATTGCCAGGACTTTGAATCAATGACAAAGAAACCCATGAGAACAGTCAATCTAAGACATACAGCCCACCAGTCTCATAGAGAGACCTACAGTCTCTAGAATGGCCAGGACATGACCAGGACTCTGCAGAAGAGCCTTTATTCCAGGACCGCTCACCTGGTAGGATCAGCAAACCAGCTCACCCAGGGCAGGATCTTCACCTTGAAGGGAGCACAGACTGCCCTCTGCATCGCTGACTACAGCAGCCATCTCAGGAGCTGGGGGTTTTCTCAGCCCAGCCCCCCAGCCTGCAACAGGTGAGGGGTGAGTGTGCCCTGCACCCCGATCTCCCTCGGTCTCCTGAACTTCATGTGGGCAGTCTCTGTGTCTCCTAGTTCAACTCAGATAAAGATGACTTTTTCTTTTGTTTTTAAAAGTCTTTTTTGAGTTTGTTACAATACTGCTTCTATTTTATTTTTTAGCTTTTTGGCCGCGAGGCATGTGGGAACTTAGCTCCCTGGCCAGGGATCGAACCTGCACCCCCTGCATTGGAAGGCGAAGTCTCAACCACTGGACCGCCAGGGAAGTCCCCAAAGATGACTTTTTCAAATGAATTTTATCACAAATGGATATCTGTATCTATCTATCTAGCATAAATATATATGTATACAATACTATACACACACACCCCTACTCAACCCAGAGTTCTTTGTCCAACATAACTAAAGACCAGCAGTATCCAGACACAGTACGACCAGACTAGGAGCAAACACCAGCCCTGGGACCAACTTCCTCTTCTCCAACCCTGACCTGGTTGAATAAAGTAGGGCAGGTCTGTGGCTGGTAGGCTTGGGGCGCTTCTAACAGGGACATTTGCTTTGCTTTCAGAATTTCTTTACCTCAACAAGAAACATCACAGCTTCTCAGATGTCTGTCCAAATATAGTTTGCATACAGAGGTGTTTCTGACTGGTTCTGCAAGGGCCACTCCCGGTGGTATCCTGCACCGAACACCGTTTGACCTTCCTGGTGTCACCGGGCTGCGCTATTCCAGCGGCATCCAGCATTACTAACACGGTTCCTATCAACGCTTCTGTTTTGAATGAGTGACTCTGACTTCTTTATTCTAACAAGTCTGCATTCTGAGTATCAATAATTAACTGCTGAACTGATAAGTTCAGCGCTTTCTCAGAAAAACTGTTAACGTTTAACCACGAAGACAATCCTGGTTTACACATCTTGTATAATTTTTTCATTGTATTGTACAGATTCTAGCAAATCTAATCACTTTGCTTGATAATCATATCCTAATCTTTCACTCTGCGTGTTCTTGAAGTTTCCAGAAAGATGTATGTTATCCTCAGATATATTTGCACTAAGCCCCAAACAGTCACAAGATCCTGACTGTGCTCTAAACCAAATATTGCTGTAAGTATAAACTGCTACTTTGTTGATGTTTACTTTAATGTTTTAATAAATGTCTCCTTTCTCCACCAAATTCGAAAGAGAACAATTGGCATGCAGTGATAACAGGCCCCATTTCTGTGGTTAAAGCACAATGCCATCTGTATCCTCTTTTACTTAGCCAAGGTAACTCAATTTTTTCCATTGATAACAATAAACAATGAAACCTCATCTGTTTGGGGAATGGCAAAAAGGGACTTCAAATTCAATTGTGTTTTATAGTTATTAATCATCTAGCTAATTGGCTGAGGAATACCGTTGCCTAAAGCAGTGTAAATTATTTTGACCCAACAGTATTTGCTTAATCAGATTTCACAAATCAACTAATGGACAAAGAAACAAATGTGCACAGAATCTAGACTGGGCATTAGATGACTGAGATCTGCCCTTGTGTTTAAGCATCTTACAGTCTAGTTGATGACACATGAGGTGGCTTTTCTGAGCAAGATGGCAGGACTTGGTTCTCATTTACACAACCATGACATACATCACCTTGAGTCATTTTTGAAACAAGCATACTTCTGTATCCCTTTATGTCCATAGCTAAACGCACATCTAAAATCACAAAATAGAAGCAAGATATACACTAATATGTATAAAATAGATAACTAATAAGAAACTTCGGTATAAAAAAATAAAATAAAATTCAAGAAAAAAAAAAAAGAAACAACATACGTCCTCATTGCAGACTGGAGTTAAAAATTAGCCACATCGGGGCTTCCCTGGTGGCGCAGTGGTTGGGAGTCCGCCTGCCGATGCAGGGGATACGGGTTCGTGCCCCGGTCTGGGAGGATACCACATGCCGCGGAGCGGATAGGCCCGTGAACCATGGCCGCTGAGCCTGCGCGTCCGGAGCCTGTGCTCCGCAGAGGGAGAGGCCACATCAGTGAGAGGCCCACATACCGCAAAAAAAAAAAAAAAAAAAAAAAATTAGCCACATCCCAGAATCCATGGGGCATTCCTGCAAATACAATGTTGACAGGACGAGACAGAACAAACCACTGATTTCCGAGAAATGCTTCATGTCCAGAGATAAGTATGCCTGTGAAGGAACTATGCTTGGCCTTAATTTAAAGCTTGGGCTCTTGGAAGATGGACTCTACAGGCAGGCTGGGGTTCTCTGAAGCCCCCTAACTTGACCTTGCTTCCCACTTGCACAGCAGAGTGCGGGAAACTCCACCAGGGCATGGAGCTTGCTCCTGATGAGGTGGCATCCCAGGCAAAGGGCCCGGGGTGTGTGAACATGTGTGTGTGTGTGTGTGTGTACGCACGTGCACATGCAAGCCCATGTGTGCAGTGGCCACGAGCACTTTCCCTGACCCTCCCCCAGCATCTCTCTAGAGAGCCAGACTGGGACCACGAGGAGAGGAAGCTCCTGGCTGATCCCCAGCACCACCCTGGGTAACTCCATCCCCCAGACTTCTGGGCCCCCAAACTGAGAGTCCACTACCAACAGTTCTCTCACTTAGGGCTGCTGGATAAAATACAGGATGCCCAGTTAAATTGGAATTACAGATAAACGACAAGAATTTTAAAGTAAAAGTATGTCCCAAATATTCTATAGTACACGGTTATACCAAAAAAAATTGTTGTTCATGTGAAATTCAAATTTAAATGGGCAGCCTGTTTCGTTTGTTTGTTTCTTTGTTTTTGCTAAACTCTCTACCCCTGAGTGATTGGGATGGCATGTGCACCATCTCAGCAAGGCAGAGTTAACAATACAGGCCCTTGGGACAAACTGCCTGGACTCTAACCCTGACCCCACCACTTACAGACTGCAAAACCCTGGGCAAGTCACTTCACTTCTCTGGGCCTCAGTTTTCTCATCTGTAAAATGGAGGTAATAGTAGCCCCCCTCCCCAATATTTTTATTGATTCAGATACTGACAGCAAGAGAAGAAGATGACTGTCAGGTCGGTTGAGGTGTCCATTCTGGTGAAGAATGATGAGCACAGACTTGAACTGTGAGGCCAAAGTGAGTCACCAAGTTAACCACGGTATATTCCTAATTGCATTAGGTGCATGTTCAAAAGAATCCGGAGATAATATAATCAAAAGGGGCTCCTCTGTGTGTGTGTGTTTTTCTTCCTTCACAATAAAAACATGGATTTCACGCATTATGACATAAACAGATAAAATCTTCTGACAAGTTGGCAGAATCACAGCCACCACACGGGACAGCGTTAATGGGATATAGCAGATGCCTGCTTACCGCGGCAGTTCCCACGCGTGGTCCTGCTGCTTACTTGGCAGCCACCCTGGAAATCGTGACGATGACTGACACATCTATTTTCACATGTTTGTCGGCCAAGAACGAGGCTAGACTAAAACAATTGGAGTTTTTCACAGCAGGATATGGTCCCCCGGTGCCGAGACAGAACGGAAGGTGGGAGCGTGTAGGGAAGGGCTGCTCGTCTTCCTCACCCGCTGTGGTGACCAGGCTCATCTCTCTTTCCATACCTGACCATCCCTTGGGGATACAGATCCTTCTGCAGATTCACTTCATATCTCTGAACAAGTGCTTATGAGTTCTACCGCCCCCTCTGTTTCTCCTCCCCCAATACAGCCGTGTGTCTGGAAACCAGTTTAATGAGTGTCCAGGGTAAGGTGATGTTGAAAAGAGGGTTGGCAGCCCAGCTGAGTGATGCTCGTGAATCAGGAATGGGGAGAAGCAACCCTGGATTCATTCATCCCACAATGATTCCTTCGTCCAGACTCTATCACGTGCAGGTGGTGTGCTACGTGGGTGCTGGGCACGAGAAAGGAATCAAATGAAATAGCATAGTCACATGTTGACATTTTCCTGGGAGAACCACTGATTGAGAGATGAGGGCTGGGAGGTGATGGGCTGTATTTCAGAAAAACAAAAGAGAAGTTACTTTGCCTC
This sequence comes from Hyperoodon ampullatus, assembly GCF_949752795.1. Classification (NCBI taxonomy): domain Eukaryota; kingdom Metazoa; phylum Chordata; class Mammalia; order Artiodactyla; family Ziphiidae; genus Hyperoodon; species Hyperoodon ampullatus. The sequence continues at coordinate 6,467,671 of NC_136921.1, forward strand.
CACACTCTCTCTCCTTTCAAAAGCGAACAGGGATTTGTGCATCATGCATTACAATAAAGTAACTGGATTGTAATTGCCACACAAACAGCTCATAAGACCAGTCTCAGGGCTGCCGGTCCTGGTTCACTTTCCACTGTGATGTTCACGCTTCTAGTTCAGCGATCAGGCTGCCCATTTCATACCCGCATTCCTTGTTTCATATTTTAAAGAGAGGTTTCTTATAATTTATTGTGTTATGTTTCTTGAATCTTATCGAGAACACAAATAATATTTTCTCTAAGTTTATCCCTTTTCTTCTTTTTAAAGAAAAGGTACTTCAAAGGAAGACAGGCCCTCTGAGTCTGCCAGAACCTACTAGTCTGTCTTTCTGGAACCATGCTGAAGAGTCATGGCTTGAGGATTCTTACTCAGTGTGTCAAATCAGCATCGACTCACAGACAGGTGGGTGTTCAGCTAGACTGCCAGAGATTGCGGTAGGTTTTGCCAAAGTCCTTCCAGAAGGAGCTCCAGCTCAATCCCAGGAAGGCAGGGGGAGGCTCAGGAAAGGTCAGGGGGTAACCAGTCAGTTCAGGGCCTGGAAAGCCGGGGATGAGCCTGGACTCAGAGCTTCATCCTTAGCTCTTGATGGAGCCAGGATTCCAGGGAAAGCTTCCCTGGAGCACACACTGGCTGCAACAGTCCAAGGCTGCCTGCCATGAGAGGTGGCAGGGCTCATGGCTGCTAAAATGTCATCACCCTCTTAGCCTGTGGCATGGCAGCTTTCATTTCTCTGGGATCATTTAGGGGTGTCAAGGAGGGTCAGTGGACTTTTCCCCGGACCTCTGGTTTTTTCTCTTTTCTCCTCCATCCTGCTGTAGACCTCTGCTTCCCCTCTATTGCCCTGAAGTGGAATTGAAGCTGAGGCAAATGGTCACAGATTGAATTAGAGCCACATTTGTCCTTCTGAACAAATGTGGTCCTGGAACTGTGAGGGTTTTTAAGTGTTTGGGGCATCCAGCCAGTTGCTTGGGAGTTGAGTGTGCAATGGCACAAAAATTGATAGTGGCCATCTGGAAGCATTCTTTTCTCTTTTGGTTTTCTCCCTTTTTTTTTTTTTTTTTTTTTTTTTTTTTTGCGGTACGCGGGCCTCTCACTGTTGTGGCCTCTCCCGTTGCAGAGCACAGGCTCCAGACGTGCAGGCTCAGCGGCCATGGCTCACGGGCCCAGCCGCTCCACGGCATGTGGGATCCTCCCAGACCGGGGCACGAACCCGTGTCCCCTGCATCGGCAGGCGGACTCTCAACCACTGCACCACCAGGGAAGCCCCAGGTTTTCTCCTTTTTAAAGAATGTTGTGTTTTAACTATATTGTACATACTTAACAAATACAGATCAATAGAAATCATCACCTGGAGTCAATCGCTCAGGATTTTGATGTTTAGTGTTTTCTATCTATATTTTCTAAGCAAAACTGGACCATGCCCAGTGTAGTGTTTCATAACTATGGACTCATACTGGACAAAAACTTCCTCTAGTGGCAATTTAATTAATTCTGCTACATTTTCTTGGTTACGGGCATATGCTACCTGGTCTTCAATCAGAAGATGAGCTCTTGGGAAGACTTGGAGGCAAAAGAAGTAGAGAGGGTTCACAGAAAAGAGGCACGGCGACCATTGGATGGGATGAACCATTTGGATTGGTGCCTGTCTCTCTCTCTGAGACCCTGTGACCACACAAAGTCCTCACATTTTCCCACTTCCAATCCCTTGTGGAAACCTTCTCACCTACAGCATTTCCAGGACAAGGAATCATGGCCAGAGCCAGACTCTGGGGTAACTGGATAGCTTGCATTCCCCCTCTTCTATTTTTTCTTAAATGTTGAGAATGATATATCTACAAATCTATTGATTTGGTATATGTTGAAACCAGTTGACTGGAGTCAGCCTGTCATCCTAATCCACATTATAATGTGCTTCTCCATAAAACCTTTCCCCATCTCAAATATGTTTAACTTGTGAATAAGCCTCAAAATTATGGTGTCTAGGGCTAGCCTTGGCAAGCTTATGAATCCAAAGTCAGTCCTCTTATGGGTTCTGGTCAACTTTCCGCATTAGAACAATCAACCTGAAACATAAGAGTTGGAGTTGGCATAATAGGGATGAACAGTGACAGTTTGAAATGAATAATGAAGTTGAAACATGCTTCTAAGGCTTCCAGGACCAACTGCCCCAGGGCCCTAGTATGTGACTCACTCTCCCTTTTCCATTGTTAGAAATGTTTCTCATTGTTGAATGCCTTTTACTTGTCAGGACTGAGCTCTTTTCTCTAAATAGTTGAGGGATAAGTTGTCATTAAAAAAAAAAAAAAAAAACGCTTAAGGAGTAAAAGTGCTATTGCCTGGCTCCATTTTTTTTTTTTTTTTTTTTTTTTGCGGTACGCGGGCCTCTCACTGTTGTGGCCTCTCCCGTTGAGGAGCACAGGCTCCGGCCGCGCAGGCTCAGAGGCCATGGCTCACGGGCCCAGCCGCTCCACGGCATGTGGGATCTTCCCGGACCGGGGCACGAACCCGTGTCCCCTGAATAGGCAGGCGGACTCTCAATCACTGCGCCACCAGGGAAGCCCCTGGCTCCATATTTTTAAGTATGATGTCATCTTTTGTCTTCAAACAGATTGACGGAAGGAAGAAAAACCTCAGGTAGTTTCTATGTGTAAACTGGGCAGGGAGAGCACAGCACACACAAGCCCTTGTCATGCCAAGTCCTGGTTCTTTTGTTGATGCCCTGAGGTTGAATCTGCTCCTCAGTAAACGCTTCTCCCACCATCACCACCACAGGGACCATCCAGTCTCTGCTGCCATTTTGCTGTGTATCTGTGTGAAACTGCTTTCTAGATATGATCCCAGGAAGAACTCTGAGAATCTCAAAGCCCTCTGTGTTGGTGCAAAACACATGAAACAGCCAGTATATGCCCCAAGAAGGGAGGGAGAGAAGCTGGAGTTGCTTGGAGCAGTTGACCAAGAACTTGGCACCAGGAAGGAGAACGTCATTATTTACAGTCAGGAGACAGAGTTGGAGGGAGCAAGATCGAGGATGCCCAAGAGACCCAGGGGGATGGGTCCTAAAGAGCTGCTCTGCTAAACATCAGAAGACAAGGGAGATGGATGTAGGTGGAACAAGGCGGGATGCAGACATTGCAGGGAGCCACATAGCAACCTGGGATCAGACACGTGAATTGGGTGTGATCTCTACTAAGACACATACTAATTTAGGTAAGACTGGATAGTGAACATTTTGTATGACTCAAACTGGTGCCCTTCTTAGAGTTTGTGCCCTTATAAAGTCCTGAATGTGTTGTAAAATAGCCCATTTTACCCTGTTTAAGACCAGTCTAAAGAGTTTCCATTAAAGATGCATTTCTGGAGAAAAAAATGAAGAAGAAATAGAAAGTACCTTAAGGACAAAAAGATCTTTTTCCTTCTAATTGCTTTCATTGTAGAAAAATTGGAAAATATAGGAAAACATAAAGAAGAAATATAAAGCAAGCACACATACACCAACCTATGATAGTGAATTTTATATTTTTCAGGCTTCGTCCAGAAAATTTTAACATGGTTGTATAATTGAGCAGGATCCTAGGGGGCCTTCCCAGAACAGACACTCCCCCCAACAACCACCTTTTCCACTTGCTCTTGTCTGTAGAAGAACTTTAGCCTCTTAGGCCTTCCCCAAGTTCCAAAGAGTACATTTAATCAGAGAAGTGAGAAAGTGCAGAAAGAAAGGAAAACAGTGAAGCAAGACAAAATGATAATAGTTTAGCCATTAAACAAGGTCAAGGACATTTAGTTCCTCCTCAAGGGCTATAGATTATATTCTGAGCCATATCCTTTGAGCTGTTTTGCAGATACTGAAACCCCCACTAGGTGGAAGAAGTTAACTGCATGCTGCCCACCAGCACATAGACCCCAGACTGGTTAGAACCAGAAGGTCGATGATGTTGACTCCTAATTACCTCACCACCATCCAATCAGAAGAATGTCCACGAGCTGATTATGTATAACATCCCCCTCCCCCTGGCTTTAAAAACCTTTCCTTAAACGCCTTCAGGGAGTTTGGGCCATTTAAGCACTAGCCACCCGGACTCCTTGCTTGCTGCCCTGTGATAAATGCTGCACTTTCCTTCACCACAATCCAGTGTCAATTGATTGGCTTTACTGGGCATGGGTAAGAGGACCCAAGTTTGGTTTGGTAACAGCTGTTATCATATTAAAACTATAGTTTGTATCTTGCATATTTGGCTTAACAATGCAACACATGCATCTTCCTTTGCCATTAAGAATCTCTTTGATAAACACAGTTCTTAATGACTATAGCCCATTCTACTCTGCTAAGGCACCAAACTGTCTTTTCTTTACATATTGTTGAACATTTCAGTTTTTCCAAAAATTTAGTAACTTAAACAGTTTTGTAATAAACATATTTATACATAAGTTTTAACTATGATAGGATTATTTCTTGGAAAAATTCTCAAGAAGAGTCAAAATACTAAAAAGTATTTTGAGATCATTCATTTGTACCACCATGGGAATGCCAATTTCCTCCCAGCCATTATTCCCCACTATAAATAACATACGAATTGACCATGTACCATGATCTTTAAAACAGTTTAGCACATGTCTACACTAGGCAGGCTTTAGATACCAGTTAGAAATTCTGTTCAGATAAAATGAAGCAAATCTGTTTAGTAGTGGCTTGGGTGAATTTGTTTTAGGTAATGAGAAGATGGAGAGTAGGATGTCCAAGGATACTATGGCCACTCTACAGAGTCATCAGAGAATCCAGTTTACTTTTATTTTCCTGCTTTGTCATCTTTGTCATTGTCAGCCTGTGCCTTTCAGCCTCATGATCACAGGATGCCTGCTGTGCCTGCCTCCCTCTTTTCTTTCTCTCTTCCTCCCATTCTTTCTTCTTTCTTTCTTTCTTTCAAAATAACTTCAACCTCTTCGTGATTTGGTTAACACTAGTTGAGTAACTTTAAGCAAATCACTCACTGTACTTTTCAAAGTCTGGATTTCATCAGGCATAAAATTAAAGGCCTTGGACCAATCTTTATTACTCCTTATATGTAATAATCAATGTATTTTTATCATAAAAATCTTGCAATTCTAGGGCTCGATCCAGAAATAGAGACCACTTTCCTAAGTCACATGGGAAGTCTGTGGCAGAGCTAAAATCAGGACATCAGCAATGTGGGTTTATTTGATTTTGCGAGTATCATGTCCTGGACTTGACTCATTAAGAAACACACATTTGATTTTAACAACAACAACAAAAAAGTTGTTATTAAAATTTCTCATCTCTCCTGTGTTCATTATTCAAGTAGAAAAATATTGTGCTTTTTATCAAGCTACTCAGCATGAACAGAAATTACATAATGTTATTTCATCTTTTGTCATATTGTTAAATCTGCTGTGATTGGATTTAAATATGCATTGAACATAACATTGTCTCCTAGATTAAAATGATTTATAATAAATTTTTGAGATCCTCTTGAGTGGTTAGATAATGTTTCGTTTAACATCTTTCTTTTAAATCAACACTGAAACTTTTGAGACTTTCCACTGGATATTGGCTTCGTTCAGGAACATTGCTGGAAAAAAGGTAGTTTGTGAGTCATCATGTTAATATGTCATATTACATAAAGACTGTTTCACCATACATATGGCTTTTTTTCCCCTTTCAGTCTCTTCTTGAAAGTGCGGCTTTCTCAGGAAAACAGTAATTCACTCATCATGCTTGCTTTAGCCAAGATGCAAAGTCATCTGAGCACCAAATCCAGCACAGTCTTGGAAAACTCACTAAAAACCACTGAACACTCCGGGGGAGATTTGATCAAAAACCAACTGGTTCATTTTCCCATGTTCTCAGCTTCTCTTCCGTGAAATTCATTCTGCAAGATGGGGGGAGGGAGATGGGGCAGGAAGATGCAGAGCAAGCCTGGGACCCGGGAGGGAGTGGAGGGAGGGAAGGTAAAAGGTCCCAAGTGGCAAGGTCCCGGGCTCCCTGCAGAAGCAGATTCTCCTCGGACATAAACATCCTCAACACAAATCCCTGGGGTTGCCTCAGATTATGAGCAGATGAGTATAAATTCAAAATTAATTACAAAACATGCAAAGAAATTAGCCACTATGAGTGAAAGCAGCAAACAATAAACCACAGAATAAGTTCCCCAAGTAACTCAATTGTTGGAATTTTTATATATAGACTATAAAATAACTATCTTTATTTGAAAAAATAAAAATGACCACTAACAAGGGACAATTAAACTTTCAGGAATTTTTTTAAGTAATTAAATTTTACAAATGAAATTTATAATTAATAAAATGAAAAACACAATGGTTGGATTACAAGTTGATTAAAATCAGTTGAAGAAAGAATTAGAAATCAGATTTGACAAAATAAGCCAGTATTTAACACAGAGAAATAAGAAGATGGAAAATATGAGAGGAGAAGACATACAAAGTAGGGAGTGGGAAAGGATGACATATGTCTAACCAGGATTCCAGAATAGAGAGAATGGGAGAGGAGAACTGTCTGAAGAAATAATGGCTCAGAACTTACCAGAATTAATGAGACTACAAATCCACACTTAACAGAAAACATAATAAACCCAAGCTGGTTAAATAAAAAGAAATCTACACCATACCAGATTACCGTAAAATTACAGAAAATCCAATGAAAAATAAAAGACCATAAAAGCAGCCAAAGAGAAGAAATAGACCACCTAGAAGTGAAAATTAGATTTACAGGAGACTTGTTATTTGCTGCAATGGAAGCCAGACACAGTGTAATGATACCCTTAAAGTGCAGACTTAAGATTGTCAACCCAGTAAACTAACATTTAAAAACAATGGCAAACTGAAGAATTTTATAGACAAACAATGGTTTTACTACTAAAAGACTGACCAAAAGGACTCCAAAATATGTTCTCCAGGAAAGGTAATGATCCCAGAAAGAAGGTCTGATGTTGAAGAAATAGCAAGTAAAATAATTTCCAAACAAGTGGATACATTTTTTAAAGTGTATATAAAGTAATAAAAACAGTTTAAACAAAGAACAAAATGCTGAAAAACAATAGCAAGTAAGTCTGGATTTGGGACGATTAGGAGAGCTTAAGATACTGATTAATTTTAGATGTGAGTTCAGTAAGCCTGAATTTAAAATTTTAACTACTAAAAAAAAGTAATAAAGGGATCCCTGGTGGCACAGTGGTTAAGAAACTTCCTGCCAATGCAAGGGACACAGGTTCAAGCCCTGGTCCGGGAAGATCCCACATGCCGCAGAGCAACTAAACCTGTGTGCCACAATTACTGAGCCTGTGCTCTAGAGCCCACGAGTCATAACTACTGAGCCCACGTGCCACAACTACTGAAGCCCATGCACCTAGAGCCCATGCACCACAACGAAAAGTAGCCCCCGTCGCTGCACTAGAGAAAGCCCGCGCACAGCACCGAAGACCCAATGCAACCAAAAATAAAAATAAATAAATCAATTCAAAAAAAGTAATAAAGAGTATTACTTTCAAAATAGAAGAGGGGAAAATAGAAGAAGGAGGAGGAGGAGAAGAAGGAGAAGAAGGAGGAGGAGAAGAAGAAAAACAACAACAACAAATCAACTTATTCAAAGAGAAGGAAAAAACAAATAGAGAATTAGCAGGGCAAATATAAAACACAATGTAAGAGGAAGATGGAAAAAGAAGACTTCACACATAATAATTATTCTAGATAAAAATGAACTAAACTTTCTGCTGAAAATACAGAGGGTATCAGTTTTGAGTAAGAAAAATATCTACTATGGTTATATAAATGAGATACAGCTAGAGCATGAGGATACTATAAGCTAGAAGCAAATGAATTAAAGATACAGGCAAATACTAATGAAAACTGCAATGGCTGTAAAGACATCAGCCAACATAAGTTATTGTTAGGGATGAAAATGGTCATTATATGTTGATGTAACAATTCTAAATTTTTATTACCCTAAATAGCTACAAAATATATAAAGCAAAAATTGATAGAACTACCAGATGAAATGGACACATTCTTCACCAAAGTGGAAGATTTCGACATACCTTTCTCAATTCCTGAAAATAGTACAGGTATACAAGATCTGTTCAATGCTAACAAACCCAACTCAAAAGCATTTCGCTCTTTTACATTCTTCTTAGCATTCAACAATGGAGAAATAGACATTCTTCTCATGTACAAATGGAATATCTACAAAAATTGAACACGTTGTGTTCAAATCAAAAACTTCCCATGTCTCACAGATTATGTTTTCTGACAACAATGCAAATCAGCTGAAATTGAACTAAAATGTGTATTTAAAAAACAATTTAAAGTCCCATGTATTCCACAGACAATGCTGTTCCATAGAAAACAGATATCTGGGAAATTGGGTTAAGTCAAGTTTAATGACAGTAATAATAATAATAATGAGGAAGAGGAAAAGGAAAAGACTTTTTTTGCTTCAGGAGCTCTCATATGCCTTAATATAGTAATGTAATCACACATGTCTAAGTGAAGATGTTTTATGCAATGCTTCATATGTTTATTGTACCAAAATTTTTTCTACCCATGGAGTAATGCATGGGACCGGTGTTCTGTGGAACACGCTTTGGAAAACATTGCTCCACAGCAACCCTGGGGCATACTTCATATAAACCATCTTATTTTTATTAACCCTATTTAGCTTATCCTGGCAACTGCAAGTCTGGATAGGATATCTCCCAGGATGCATCCTAATAAAACCATGGGTTGATGTTCCTGATGAGAAGAACAGGACTCCATCTTACACAGCATGTTGCGATGACCAGGAAAGAATCATTTCAGCAGGAAGAAGACATGTGAAAATAGGAATATTTGTGTTTTTAAATTGTCCTCATTTTTCGAAAACACTTGAGCTGCTCTAATTCACATCAAAGCTTTGAGGCCTGCTGTAGAATTCCTTCAACTGCTCTTCAAACCTGTCAGGACAGCCTGACTCTACTGGGTTTGACCCTCATCCAAAAATGCTCACTTTCTAGACAGTTAGGAGACTTGACTTTCTTTCCAGATCAGTGAGGCTGTGACAGGGCAATGAATCACTCTGTAGACCAAGAACTAATCCATTATGTTGCCTGGAGCAATAAACCATTTCTGTTCCTTTCCAGGTCTTTTTCATGGACTCTCCATTTTGCATTGAGATAATTCATTAGTTCTGCTATCAGGGGCCCACCTGTATTGTGTTAAAGAGGAACCAGAATGGATCAGGGGCTGGAAAAGCAGTGAACCCACTCTGGGGCATGGCCAGCTCTGAGGAATGGATTTTTCCATACAGGAATCTCACATTCTAGGATATGACATAAGCTCACACATTGTGAGTTCACTTGAGAGTATGTTCATACACCTGAGGAGATACAGGTGTTAACCCAAGATGGTGACTTTTAAAATGTGTCCAAAAATTCTACATATTCCTCCCTTCAAAACATGGAGCTTAATTCTCTTTCCCATGAGTATGGGCTGGATTCAGTGACTAATGTCTAATGAACAGAATATGGCAGAAGTCAAGGGATGTCACTTCGGAGATGAGATATAAACGACTGTGTCTCCCATCGTGGGCTTGCTCACCTCTCTTGCATCTCTTCCTTTGGGAGAAGCCATGTCATGAGCACTCTTTGGAGAGGTCCACATGGCAAGAAATTGAATCCTCCTGCAATAGCCCCATGGGGGGCCTAGAAGTGTCACCTCCAGCCCGTCACATCTTCAGAAACTGCAGTCCCTGTCTACAGCTTGACTGTAACCTCATGAACAACCCTGAGCTAGAACCACCCAGCCAAGCTGCTCCTGGCTTTCTGACCCTCAGAAACTGAGTTCATAAATTTGGAGATAACTTGTTATGCAGCAATAGATAACTCGTATACCCAGTGATCAGAGCTGTTTAGGGCATAGGGAAGCTATGACAAAATCACCTCAGGTAATCTGTATCTGCTCCACACAGCTGGGACTGTACTGGGCTGGTGGGCAAAAGGAAATCCCTATAACTAGATAGGGGAATTACTGGGGAGGTGGGGAGGACAGAAAGATGCTCCCAAGATATAGGAATGGTCTCTGCAGCTCAGTTCTCTACTGAAGGCAGACAGAGGGGGTGAGATCCTGACCACATGGACGCAGCAAAGGAGTTGGCAAAATGTCAGAGATGGAGTGCTGGCAAAGTTGTCCTTGAGGATGGTGTCACCTGCTGCAGGAGTGAAAGAAGGGTGATAGGGGTGTGGAGAATCCTGAGTGCCAGTGTTAGATTTGGCTGGTCTGGTGATGGTACCTATGGTGATCAGCACTAGACTAGAAGGACCCCAGCAGCCTCCACCAAAGCCTGGCCTTCAGTAGACACTGCCAAGCAGTCCAAGTGCTGGGGGCATTGGCAATGATGGTGCAGAGATAAGAGCTATGCAGAGCATGGAAAGGGGTTGGCCAAGCAATGCCCTGGGCTTCAACTTATGGATCAAACTCTAAGGGGAGAGATCTTGATTTCTTCTGCCCACTGAGGATGAAAGTTCACACTTAGACATTTGAATTGGAATTTGAAAACTAAAACTTGAGATGTATTTACCCTTTTGAGGTTGGGATTTACTTAAGCTTTAAGATATGAGGGACCTTTCTTTATCTCCCCAACAATTTATTTTGAAACCTAATGAAAGAAAAATAAAACGAGTTAGAAAATGTTTTTAAAACTTTAAGAAATAAATAAAAATTTAATAACTTATTGACACAAAGCTTTCCCCCAATTTCATGAAAATTAATTCTAATGTGGTATCGTTATAATGTATATCTGAATAAAAATTTAACTTGGGTCTTCCCTGGTGGTCCAGCAGGTAAGACTCCATGCTCCCAATGCAGGGGGCTCGGGTTCGATCCCTGGTCAGGGAGCTAGACCCCACAGAGATGCCGCAACTAAGAGTTCGCATGCCACAACTAAAGATCCCATGTGTTGCGATGAAGACCCCATGTACCGCGACAAAGATCTGGCGCAGCCAAATAAATAAATAAATATTTTTTAAAATTTAACATGGAATTGTTTTTCCATTCCTGATGTGTTAATTATTCAAGCACTGTCAAGTTAACATTGTTACAGTATTTTTCTGGGTAAAGAATTTGATTCATTATTTTACAACTTGTTTTGAGAATAGATTTTGCATTAATTTATTGAGTTTCATTGACAACCAAACATAGTAACTCTACAGTATAATATCAGGGTATATGGTAAACTAAGGAGCAAATTTTTCTATTTTTTCCAACAGATGTGCACTGGACATCTACTCCGTGTCAGCCAGTGTGGAAAACACATAGAAGGTGAGTAGTTAATAGCTTGGAACAAAAATGTAGTTGCCAATAGGAAGGCAGGCACAGTGATGATGAAGATGATGCTGATGATAATGATGGAGGCTAATAGTTATTCAGTGTTCTGTGCCTTGAGCTGTACTAAGCATTGTATAAGCATCATTTCACAAAATTGTTACAACAACACTATGAAGTTGTTACAACTAAGGTCCTCGTTTTGCAGATTAGAAAAAAGAGGCTTATTAAATTGAATTAACTTGCCCAAAGTTACACCTACAGGCTGGAGCTTATATTGACAAACAAGATCTGTCACATTCCAATGCCTGTGTTTTTAATTTCCACATCGGCAGGAAAAATAGAAAGGGAACTGCCTACACTGAGAGAATATTATTAGAGACTCTAGATAAAATTTCAGAATTAAAATCTGTATGTGGGGGCAGTAAAGAGAAGAATCAACATCTGTGGTGTGAAGAACCAAGTGAGAAGTTCTTTCAGAACGCAAATTAAAAGACAAAAATCAGGCCCTGGAGAATGTGAAGAATATATGGGCAATTGGATTCTCTGTAGCGATCAGAATCCATGGAAAAGAAGTAATAATGTATGATTAAAAAGTTTGTATTTAAGAAAAACTTGATTCTGCACCTTGAAAAGATTCCCTAAGTACAGAGTAAAATTACTGAAAAATACAAACTATAAATGTATTCTCTGCAAATGTCTTTATTTTCACTGAAATATAAGAAAATGCACATGTCCTAAGGGTTTGGTTCAATGAGCTTTGACCTACAAATGGGACAGAAAATAATTCCAAGACCCTAGTAAGTTCTTTTGTATTCCTTTCTAGTTAATCCCTACCCCAGCAGCAACCACCATCCTGATTTCTCTCACCATAGATTAATTTTGCCTGTACTTGAACTTCATCTAAATGGAACTATACAGTAGGTAACTGTCTGGCTTCTTTTGCTTACCATATGTCTTCACGATTCATCAGTGGTTTATTTCCTTCTATTGCTGAGACATATTCCATTATATGAATAAACAACAATCTGTTTGTCATTTCTCTTGCTAACATTTGGATTTTTTCCAGGCTTTGGCTATAATAAATAAAATTGCTATGAACATTCTTGTGCAAAGCTTCCTGTAGACATATGTTTTCACTTCTATGAGGTAAATACCTAGGAGAGGATTTGCTGAGACAGGGAAAGTTTCTGTTCGACTTCATAAGAAACTGCCAAGCAGTTCCACAAAGTGGTTATGTTGTTTTAGACTCTCACCAGCAGCATGGCAGAGTTCCGGTTGCTTCACAGCCTGGTCAACATTTGGTGCTTTCAGTATTTTTCATTTTAATTTGGGTCTGAAGTGGTATCTTGTTGTGGTTTCAATTTTCATTTTCTTGAAGACTAATGATGTTGAGCATCTTTTCATGTGCTTATTGGTCATGGTCTGTCTTCTTTGGTGAAGTGTTCAAATCATTTGCCCATTTTTAATGTAGTGGTTTCTCGTAATAAGCCAGGTGAGAAATTATGACAACTTGAACTGAAGGAGTTGCAATGGTGATCATATAAGTATTTATGTCTGCTTTAGAACAGGCTTAGTCACAGGATGATTGTACTTCTTGGCGTCATTACAAAAACTGTCTTCAGAAAACTTTTGTGAGTCATTTTCAGGGAAGTCCTGATACCTCCCTTGGTCTTCATTTCTAATTATTTCCCTCATTTGACTGTGTATTTGAACACAAGATTTATTATAAAAGCTTTTAGGTGGAAGTTTCCAATGCAGGAAGCAAAAAAATGAGCTCAGTCAGCTTTATTGTATATATTTTTGTTTTCACTTAGCTATTAACATGCAAATTATGAAATTAGTTTTCTAGTAATCACATTGATTAAATATAAGAAATAAGTTTGTACAAAATGAAACAAATGTGAAGTGAATTTTAGATGGTATAAAAGTAAGAGAATAGTGAAGCATCTCTTAGACTGTAACATCTATACCATGGATTCATGAACTGTAATAGTAGTTTTGCCCTGAAAAGTATGGGAAGGCATGGTTAATCAGATATAAACTGTAATAAAATACTGTATTAGACCAGTTCATTAAAAAAATGACATTTAGACAACAGAGACAAGACACCAACTCTAAATATAAAAGGAATCTGTGATATTTTCTGCTTCTAAGAATTCCTATTCTATTTAGAGTTGTTTTCTTGTCTCTATTGTCTAACCTCATGGGGTTTTTTTTTTCAATGAACTGCTCTAAGAAGCAAATCCCATATAAATAATATAAGAAAACTTCTCTTAGCTGAAGATAGTTGCAAATTCTCAAATTGTAAGGCCCACCAACACCAAGAAAAATAAATGAAAGGAGACCCATACCCTGCCAGTGATGATGTATTTGAAGGGTAAAGGGAATTTCTTTTGAGTGTCTAGGAAAAGCATTTGAAAGTAAACACATAGTCAGATTAGCATCAAACTTGTCTTCTACAGCACAAAGGGCAACACATCAATATCTGCAATTCTGAGGGGAAAGTATTGCAGCCCAAGAATTCTCTAACTTATCAAGCTATTGTTTATTTGTTAGAGTAACATATAAATTCTCAGACATAGAGGAATTTAGAAAGTACACTGTTTTAGTTTCTTATTGCTGCTGTAACAAATTAGAACAGACTAGTGACTGAAACAACACAGGTTTATTCTTTTATAGCTCTGTAAAACAGAAGTCCTAAGATCAGGGTGTTGTCAGGGCTGTGTTCCTTCTGGAGGCTCCCGGGGAGATTTCACTTCCTTGTGTTTTCCAGATCCTAGAACTCATGCACATTCCGGGTCTTGTGGTTTCTCTGTCCACCTTCAAAGCCAGCAAAGTTACATCTCTCTGACCATTTTCCATCATCACTGCTCCCTCTGACCTTCCTGTTCTGCCTCTTTTCCACCTAAAAGGACCCTGGCGATTACTTTGACCCCCCAGATAATCCATAATCTCTCCATATCTAGATCCTTAACTTGATGACATCTACAAAGACCCTTTTATCATGTAAGTTAACGTGTTCCCAGGTTCTGAAGATTAGGACAGGGACATTTTTTGGAGTTGGGGGGCATTATTCTGACTACCACAGAATATATGCCAAACAGGATCCTTCTTGAAAAAAGGTAAATATCTACAAATTTAAAAATCAATTGGAAGAAAACACGAGAACAGTCAAAAAATTTTTGAAAACAGAAAAGTAATGATTGGGGCATGCCCTAACAATCTCTAAAATTGTACAGCTGGAACAATAAAACTGGAACACTGGAACAGATAGAAAGTCCACTAATAGGGCCCAAACATCCATATGAATTTAAATCAAGAAAATGAGAAAGAAATCCAGTATTAGGAAAACTAACAAATTGAGAAAAAAAGTTTAGATCCTAAACTTGTGCCCACAGAAGGTAATGATTTGAATATATGTATTTTTAAAAAATGAAACCATGAAACTATTGGGAGAACTTTTAAGTGAATAATTCTGTAATTTTAGAGTGAAGATGAATTTCTAAGTATAACTCCCAAGCCAGAAACTCTTAAAAGAAACCCCTAATGGATATATTTGAAGATATAAACAATTAAATAATCATAAAATAATTTCTATATGACCAAAGAAAATATCTCAGTTAATAGTTCAGAGGTCAATGATAAATTATTTATAACAAAAATGACAAAAGTTAATATCTTTCTTACATAAAAAACTTACAAATCAATAATCAAGAGATAACCACCACAAGAGAAAAGCGGGCAAAGGACATAAATAGACACTTTGGAAAAAGAATTGAACAGAGCCAGTAAACATGAAAGGAGCTTTACCTATTGTATTAACCGATTTTTTTTTTTTTTTTTTTTGCGGTACGCGGGCCTCTCACTGCTGTGGCCTCTCCCATTGCGGAGCACAGGCTCCGGACGCGCAGGCTCAGCGGCCATGGCTCACGGGCTCAACCGCTCCGCGGCACGTGGGATCTTCCCGGACCGGGGCACGAACCCGTGTCCCCTGCATCGGCAGGTGGACCCCCAACCACCGCGCCACCAGGGAAGTCCCAATTTTTTTTTTTTTTTTAATGATAATATTCAGTTTGGGGATGAGCAATTTGAATTGGTTCAAACTTTCCGCATGGTAACTTTACAACATGTACCAGAACTTCAAGTTTGCAAAGACTGCAGCAGCAACCCTAAATCTTCACCAGGTATCTGGAGTGATGCCTCGGCCATCCGGGCAGATGATGCAGTTCCCCGAGGGAGCTGCCCTCTCTCAGGGATGACGAGGATCTTGTTTTCACGACAGTTCCCTCCTTCGCTCCCTCCTTTTCCACTCCATCCTCTGTACTAGCCCAGCAGATCCCTTTAATTCAAGCTCGACTATTGCAAATTCAGAGGCTGGGGTGAGCAGCCATGGCGGCCTGAGTGTGGGCAGGCAAAATGCACCCGCTCCTATGGCCCTTGCCTGGGGCTGCAGAGGGTGTGATCCACCCAAGGCCATCTGTTAGCATATGGGCAGTCTCTGCTCTTTTAATGTCGCCAAACACAGCCAAGCCCCCGTTCCTCTGCATTTGAAAGGTTGATGGCAAATAAGTTCCACTCTTCTCTCTCCCTCTCAGGAATATTGTGGGGGTTTCTCATTCCTTAGCCATCAATAGGAAAAATGGGGTGGGGAGGGGAGGTGTGAATCTCTTAGTTAAACTTGAAATGCAAAACAAATGCTTTTAGATAAACTCTAAATCATCACAGCATTTGACATTCCAACAGCTTTTTTTTTTTTTTTTTTAATCTCTGGAGTTAGAAGTTTACACCTTTGAAAAATGCAGGCCTGGCCTCCCCTGGGAAAACTGAGTCTTGGTGTCTTAAGAAAATGAATCAGCTGCCGCTTAGCCAGCACATGCCAAGGGCAGAAAATACATTTCAATAAATTAATCCTTCACACAATGAAAATATTAGTGCTAACTCCGGGGCATACACATTCACACATACAGACACACACTTTCTCCTCCAAAAATCAGACACCATTTTTCACTGACAACATTTTTAACTTCAAATGGACACAACAGATCCATATTTATAGATTCAAAGTTTGAAACATTAGGAGACTCTAATCCACAGTCTGCCTGTGCCCCTCTTTTTGCCACGGTATCTCCCACTGGCAGTCAGACGCACAGCGTTATCTTCCACTCAATCCTGCACTTCCATTGTGAATGCATGTTTTAATTAAATTATTTAATTGAGATTTATGTGAATTACACACATAATACCATTATTTGGTAGAAAATTCAGAAAACCCAAGGTAACTAATCAAAATCCTTCAGACTCCTATAAGATCAAGTACTGTTAACATTTTATTCACTATCTTAGTCTTTGATAGAGATCTTTTTTTTTCAAAAATAGAATCACATGAAAGTGATTAGCAATTAGCAATGCTCAATATCATCAGTTATATCTGTATATTCAAACATTCTTATTATAGATCTGTTATATTTATATAACACAGTTTTTTATGTGTACATAAGTTATAATCTTGTATAAGATGTTTTCACTTTGGATTTCCATGGCCATTAGTGAGGTTGCACATTGGTTTATATATTTGTGATTCATTGTTGTTTCCATTTGTTTGAAATTGCTATTCATTTCCTTTGTCTTTAAAAAATCTTTCTTATTGATTTGTGGAAATTCTTTATATATTTTGACAGTTTATTCCTTATTGATTATGTGTCACATATAATTCCATCCGAATTCGTATTTGTGCTTTTGTTTATATGCCTTTTGATAACCTTTTGATGGTACTTAATTTCAATGTATTTGAATTGATCTATTTTTCTCTTTATGGTTTATACTTTTGTGTCTGCTTAAATAAATGTTTTCCTACACTGTGCTTTAAAAAGTTCTGTACATTGAAGTGAATATTAGTTTGATGATTTATATTCATTTTTTTTCAAAGAATGAGCTTTTCAATAAAAAATATTTTTCTACCTTAAAAAAAATAGAATTACACTGAGACCTATTTTTTCCACTGAATATTTGATGAAATTTTCCATAACATTTTATATATATATATATTTTAAGATCTGGAATTATTTATTTATTTATTTATAATTCCTTTTTGGGGGGACGGTGGGGGAGCCGTACCGTGCAGCATGTGAGATCTCTGCAGCATGTGAGGTCGAACCTGCACCCATTGAAGTGGAAGCACAGAGTCCTAACCACTGGACCACCAGGGAAGTCCTGACATTATATATTTTAAATTATTTTTTAATTGATGCATTTGTTGCATTCTGTGGATTACTACATTGTACTCTTAACACCCGACCTGTTAAATGTTTTGTTTCCCATTTTTAACTATTTTGTACAAACTAGTTAAAATCTTTGTGCACATTTATGGTTACTCATCTGGGATAAATTTCTAGAAGCAAAATTTTTCCAACTTTACACATTTCAAAATTTTTTTATACATAGAGCAAAGTCATCCTCTGGAGATCTGTAATGATATACACTCCTATATGATCAGGTCACTCAAGATGGCTGTTCTCTTGCTCTCTGTACATCCCCTGCTGGTCCAGTCCTTGCCTCACCCACACCCTACACACCTGACTGACCTTCCCTCTTAATCACAGAACCTAATCAGTAAATGCCTACACACTTGCCCTCAGCCCCAGCTAGTGTTTGTTCTAATATTTAAATCAGAACTATATCTACTATGATAGTTTCTCAAAGGGGTGGTGTCTCTCCTGGTTTCCCTGGCAACCCATGAACTAACCTGATGTCAATTCCCTCTGTAACTGGTAACCTCCCTCTCCCCCTGCTAGCTGCCACGTCCTGCCTGCCATCTGCTGCGCACGGTGGGGTGCCACTCCAGGACCTTGCTTCAGACAGGTAAGATCCCCCATCCATTAAACTACCAATGTCTCTGCGGCTGACTCCGGACTCTTTCTTCAGTCTTGAGGTTAGGGTGCAGTGCGACAACTCCCAAACATGTGTGAAAGTCCTAGTTTCCTTGTGTCCTCACCAACCCTGGGGACTGTGTTTTAAACTTTACCTAATTTGATAAGCAAAGTATTTACACACATTTCACTGATGATTCTATCCTAGGAATGTTGCAAATTGAAAGATATGAATTTTATATTTTATGTAATTTATATGCTCATCAAAGATATGTAACATTGAACAATGATATAACTTTATACATAAAAGTAACAATTAATAACCCACATTTATTTGCTGACCTTGATGTGATGTCTTTGAATGATCATGATAATGAAATAATGATCAAGCTTTAGTACACAGGCTATATCTGAAGCGATGCAGAAAAGGGATACAGTTCCTCAGGCAGAATTCTATGTGTAAATGTATGAATTGTCAAGAAAATGGAATGGGAGTGAGTAGTGCAATTTGCCTGAAATTACATTGATATTATTGCAAGGGGTTGTTTCTAAAACTTCAAAGTAGGGATGATGAGTTCCTGGCATGGAAAACTTCAGTATCTGATTGAGTTGTTTCTATGGAAATAATTTATGGGTAAATAAACCCTGGTGAATAACATCTATCAATGCTTAACCACTTAGGGTATCAGCAGAAAACATGCAAAATGTTGCAGGTACCTTTTTTTAGAGAATGAGAAGTTCTGAATGTGTTACAAATTTCTTTCCAACATTCTAAGGAAAAATTACTTAAATTTTCAAAGATCTTCAGGTCATTCAGTCACTCAATGACTTTATTCAGGGCTTCCTATGTGCCTGGGTCCTGACATAGTTTACTATACTTGGCTTCGTGCTCAACTCTGGTCTGCACATCTCTTGGATGCTAGAATATTACACAGTTTAAATATGAAATACTCCTTCCCTACTTACTCTCCTCCAGCCAAGGAAGGAAACTGGTTATGAAAATGAGGGATGATAATTTATAATCCTGGGACAAAACTGAACTGGCTCCCTGAATTAAAAAGAAAAGGAAAAAACTATTTCAGTGAGGAGGAGATTCAAGAATCTTAGATGTCTGCCCAGTCTTGTACGGTCTTGTACTGGCCAAAGTTAAGAGAGAAAGTCCTACACCAGTTCCTACAATTGACCAACTAGATGGGCAGCTGTATATTCTAAGATGGATGCCAAGGAAATGCATAAATGTGAATCGACTTTATTCTGAGTTGACTATAAGCTGAGTAAGAGTGACAGAGATTCTGGAATTCTCTTCCATCGTCCTTCAAGTTCTTGGCTAAATTAAGCTTCATGTTGCTAACCTGAAGGGCTGTGTGTGCTACATGACCTCATCCTACACCATCCCTGACATCAGCCTGATATCCACCTCGGGGCATTGCTTCTCTGAAGGACTCTCAGATTTCATGTCTTCACTGTTCCTGAGAATAGATCTTTTTTTTTTTTCTTAAGTGGAAACTGATACTGTAAGATGAATTCACAATTATATTCAAGTACATTAAGAGCCATTCCTGATCCTCACAAGGCAGCAAGAAAACATGAGGATATTCATATAACTATTCCCTAAAATAGAAACAAGAAAACCTCAAGAACTAACTTTGCACACTTGTCTATAATTGATCCAGCTCTGTATTCTCATTAGAATAAAATACTCCTGTTTTTCACTTGGATAAGTCTTCCTCTCTGCTTTTCCATTGTGAAGGGCTGGGCAAGATTGGATTACTTGTTTCACTGTAAGATATGTCATTTTTCTACAAAGGCTACTTGCACAGATGCATTTTAAATCAGGGCTCCAGAGCCCAGAAATAAATGTTGATTGATATTCCATCGAGGGTTTCAACATATGGTTCTGTGTTTAAAGGATTTTAAATTAATCCATTGAGGAGGCTGCAACTCTGGTTATGAGTATAGCTTTTTCATGTAAAGGTAGCTACCTTTTAGTTTAAAGACACCAGATACCCTTGGTTACATAGGCTGTAAGTGCCCTGAAAACAGGAACCTGGTGTTATTCACAAGGGATCTCTAGCATGTAGCTCAGTGCCCAAGACACAGTGAGGACACAATAAATGAAATGTTTTTGTGGCTGACGAGACACACAGGAACTGTGGACAGAAAACCAACACCTTTGGACGGATCCCCTGAGGATCATATTCCTGCTGGAGCTGCCCATCATTAAAGAAACTTCTTAAATCTTAACTGGACCCATTCTTTCAGCCAGCATTTGTTGGGTACTTACTCTCCACTAGACCCTGGATATAGCAAATAGCAGTTCATCAGGACCCATTTTCTCTTCCTCCCGGGCACACCAAGCAGCCCTTGTTTCCTAGTCTCCCTTCCTGTGACTGAGGTCATGTGCCTGGTTCTAGCCCGCGGGATGTGAAGATGAGTGTGTGCCTCTCTCAGGCCTGGCCCTTTAAGTGGTCCTCAGTGCCCTCTTCCTGCTCTCCTGTCCTCCCTTCCAGTTGGCTGGCATGGGAACAACCATGGTGGCTTTGGCCCTGCGCTGAGGATGGTAGATCCTGCTTCAGCCCGGGCTCCTAAGATACCCCACCAAGCTGCCCAGGACTGTTAGGTGAACCAGAAAAAAAGCTTCCATCATGCTAAGGCCAGCCCCAACTCAAACACTGGCGATACAAAGTCACAGGAGATGCAGTCCTGACCTCAGGGGCCATCCAACCCTAGCCTGGACTTTGATGGTCAGAAGACCACTGTGTGGCCCTTTACGCTTCCACAGAAGAGAGTCACAAACAGAGAGAGCCCCTCCATGACACATCCACTCCTTGACCTGCAGGACATTCAGAAACCTTCACGAGAAGGCCCTGGTTGGAGACCATCCATCAGACCACCTGCCCTCAGTGATGAATCGAGTGCTACAGCCCGGCAGATGCAGAGCCTGAGAATCAGAGGTTGGGTTTCTGTAGGAGGCCAGATGGATGATTCTGACGCCTCAGTTTTCACCAAAGTGAATCAGCAAGTGACTGCAAAAGAGGCCCCTCATCAGGAGAAGCAATTCCAATGGAGGCCCAGCTCCAAAACATAGGGCATGTTGTTTGCTAGCAGGCAAACTCTTTCCAGTGTGTTCACTTAAAGGACTTTGGACTCATGGACATAGAGAACAGACTTGTGGTTGCCAAGGGGGAGGGGGTTGGGGGAGGGATGCCTTGGGAGGTTGGGATCAGCAGATGTAAGCTAATATATATGGAATGGATAGACAAGGTCCTAATGTATAGCACAGAGAGCTATATTCAATATCCTAGGATAAACCAGAATGGAAAAGAATATTTTTTAAAAAGTTATATATATATATATATATATATATATATATATATATATATATATATAAAACTGAGTCACTTTGCTGTACAGCAGATATTAACACAACTTTATAAATCAACTACATATACTTCAAAAAAGAAAGAGAAAGAAAGAAAGAAAGGGAGAAAGAAAGAAAGAAAAAGAAGAAGGAGAAGAGGAAGAAGAAGAAGGAAGGAAGGAAGGAAGGAAGGAAGAAAGGAAGGGCTTTGGTCTCCTCAAATATTAAAGGACTTTCCTATGTATTTCGCATCATTTCTCAAAAGGACCTGCTGACCAGTGAGGCAAGTCAGTTCAAAGCCATACAGCCTCCTCGGAGGGCGTCAGAACTCCAGTCTAACACCTGACTCAGCATCCTTTCCCACCAGGCCAAGCTCTAGTTTATGTCAGAGCTTAAGACACACTTGCCTCAGTCGTCCCTTGTATTTCCTAATATCCTCAGTGAATTCATGGACCAGCAGCAGACGTAAGCTCGGTCAGAGGGCCAGGACCACCTGATGGTTGCTCTGCCCGCCTCAGCCACCACACCACCCCCAAGACAACCTTACTGCTACGCAGAGCATCGGCAAAATGTCACTGGGTAAGATTTAAATGTCATGACATCAATCTGGGTCTCGGATTCAGTTCCCCAGACAGCATACAAATGAAGAGGACCCAAGGATGATAAAGGGGTGTGCTGAGCTATTTGCTAAGAATGTCAGGGGGATACTGGGCCTGGGGTTTCACTGACTTATTTGAGTCTCCATTTCTGTAAAAGTTAGAACCTTAGCTAGTTTATTTCCTTCCTTTTTATACTTCACAAACATTTCATTTCACATTATTTATTTGAATTTGTTAAGTATTCACCAAGTACCTACTAAGGGAAAGGCTTGCAGCCATACGGCCTAGATGGTACAAAGGCTAGTGTGGAAGATGATTATTAAAAACATGGAAATGGATTGTTCCTGAGTTTTCCAGTCTTCTGTAGCCCCTTTCCATTAATGTCCAAACTACTTGAGCCTCCGACCCATTAACCAAGGGAAGGCCAGCGTTCTACCTGGAATTTGAGGATTAGTGGGTAGACAGCAGAAAGCACCCTATTACCACTGAGTTCAAATATATGATATCAACCCAGCTCTCAAACCCAAAATTTTTTAAAAATTATTTTTCTCTTCATACTTTATTTTTTGAATGTTTTCAATGACTATACATTACCTTTATATTCAGAAAAAAATAGCTATTTGTGTTTTGAAAAATTATAATTTTTAAATGTTTAATTAGGTTTTAAGGTGTTGTAAGAAACAAAACTCTCTCATGTAATACTAGATGGAGTTTTAAATTCATAACCTATTGACAGGTGGGAATTTGACAATATATATTTCAAGTCCTAAATACGAAATCCATTTTACACTGCAATTCCTTTGCCAGGCATTCATTCTAAAGGCATACTCATACACACCCACAAAGTTGTGTGTTCAAAGGTGATTGTTAGAGTTCAAACCCAAAAGATTATCTCTCTTCCTGCAGCTTCATTCACGTACTTACTCATCAAGTGTTTACTGGATTCCTACTGGCTCCCAGGCAACATTCTGTGGGATGAGTAAGAGAGTCCTGCTTTTGTGACAATGCTCCTTACAATCCAGGGAAAGACCCAGGCAATTAACCAATGATTCGTTATGTAGAGAATAGTCACCCTTTCTTCACCCAAGACGTGGACACATCTACTCCGCTTTCATCCCCATAAGCTCGAGGCTCATGTGCACAAGTCTTTATTGGAGGCTTGGGGAAAACAAAGAGGGATTCTAGATCAGAACTAAGAATACTTTCAAATTTAATGTTAGGCTTTATTATTACTAAAAATTTTCTGGCCATTCCAAACCATAGGGCTTGCTTTCCTGAGATCCAGCCTCTGGACCTCCCACCCCTTGACCATTTTCTTCAATCTTCCCCTTGTTATGGGTTAAATTGTGCCCCCCACCCCTCAAAAAAAGAGAATGCTGAAGTCCTAACTCCCAGGACCTCATATTGTGACCTTATTTAAAATAAAGTTTTTTCATAGGTTATCAAGTTTAATGAGGTCATTACGGTGGACTCCAATCCAATATGACTGGGGTCCTTACAAAAAGAGAAATATTGGGCACAGAGACGGACATGCACAGACAGGAAATGATGTAAAGATGCCCAGGGAGAAGGCTGGACGAAAACAGAAGATTAGAGCAACACATCTACAAGTCAAGGAATGTCGAAGACTGCTGGCTAGGAAGAGGCAAAGAAGGAGCCTCCCCATAGGTTTCAGAGGGAGCGTGGATCTCCCAACACCTTGATTTTGGACTTTTAGTCTCCAGAGCAGTGAGACAAATGCATATCTGTTAAGTCACCCAATTTGTGGTACTTTCTTCCACCAGTCCAAGGAAAGTAATCCACTCTCATTACTGAGGTTCAAAATCTTTACCTTCCCTGCCATCGGGCTGCCTGCAAAAAACCCAAACATTCTACGACTTCATCATTTAGGGCAAACTAGCTCACTTTAGTCTCCAAAAGCCTGACCTCCTTCAAGGCTTTCCCAAAGCGGAAGATTATTTACCTCTATGATGAATTTTGTCACTTCCCTACAAGGAGGAAGCAGAGGTTAGCAAATCATTTCAAAGAGGTGAAGCCCAGAAGCTCTAGATGACGTAGGGGCTGGGGACCTGAATCTCTGCCCATCAGGAGGCCACTTACACTCAAGGAACCCTGGTGTTCTGGGGCACCCAGTTGGAAACCCTGGAGTGGATCAGGGACCCGTGAGTAGCTACCCTCCTTGTGTGGTTTAGGGCCCAATCAGGCTTCTGGATGTCCAGTTCCCTAAGAACCCGAGAGTACACTGATCCCCAATTTTGGGGTCTCCCAGGATACCAGGAGATATCAGCCATCCATTATACTCCCCCCAACTCCCCTCCCTGAAGGATCAGAATCAGTTATTGCAATGGGGGAGGGAGGTGTCTCACAGCTCTGGAGGCTAGGAGTCCAACAGCATAGAAAAAGAGTTAAGAGAATTTTCCAACAAATGGATATGGTGGGGTCAGGAGAGAACAAGGAGACAAGATGGCACTGAGGCCTTCATTTTTTTTTTTTTTTCTTGCGGTACACGGGCCTCTCACTGTTGTGGCCTCTCCCGTTGTGGAGCACAGGTTCCGGACGCGCAGGCTCAGCGGCCATGGCTCACGGGCCCAGACGCTCCACGGCATGTGGGATCTTCCCGGACCAGGGCACGAACCCATGTCCCCTGCATCGGCAGGCGGACTCTCAACCACTGCACCACCAGGGAAGCCATGAGGCCTTCATTTGTTAGAGGCTGAAGTCAGGTTTATTGGGAGACAAGGGCATGACATGAGCAACAGTGTGTGTCTTTTGGGGACTGGGATGCAGAGACTGGTTCCTAAGATCCTCCTAGGGACTCATTTCTGGATGAAGAGGTTGCTGGGGGCAGTACGACCATCTGCTGGGCTGTCTCTACCACCATAGGTCTGGGGAAGCCAAGCAGATGGCAGGGGAGGATGGCATCTCTCAGCTCCTGCAGCCGTTGCTCTGAGCCTCGAGCCCACACCTGCCCTCCAATGCTTCCAGAAGGCCTGACCCTGACCATAGCCATGGCCTCTACTGCCTCTATCATGGGGATCTCTGGAGTTCAAAGCCCCTGGACTAGGCCCCTCTGGGGTCACCAGCTTCAGAGACCTGGCCATCACCATGTCTTCCTCTACCTGGGTCACCTGTACTGGTGATGGGAGAAAACACAGTAATAACATATGTCCTTAGTGAAATCAGAAATTCAGATTTGAGAGGAAAGGGGATGGGCTCCATTTGGGATACATGGTATTAATTTTCCTTCCCTGTCTTAGAGTTTTAATAGCTGATCCCAATAGGGGAGAATGACATGCATACATGTGGGTTTTCTATGCCTATAAAGGGAGAATCTAAATTCCATCTTTTTTTTTTTTTTTCGGTACGCGGGCCTCTCACTGTTGTGGCCTCTCCCATTGCGGAGCACAGGCTCCGGACGCGCAGGCTCAGCAGCCACGGCTCACGGGCCCAGCCACTCCGTGGCATGTGGGATCTTCCCGGACCGGGGCACGAACCCGTGTCCCCGGCATCGGCAGGCGGACACTCAATCACTGAGCCACCAGGGAAGCCCCAAATTCCATTTTGATTTACAAAAATAAGCTAGAATCATAATCCTTGATTTCTGATTTAAACACCTAATAGAGGATTTGAATGTAGAAAATAGAGAAAAACACCAACTCTTTTAGAAAAGTCACAAAGAGCTGTCCACAAAACTGATCTCTGTGGCCCAACACAGGCCAATGACAGTTCATTGAAAGGTCATTAACAAATACAAATTGTGATCAATTATTTAAATATCATTTAAGATAAATGTAGTGCACAGCCTTTCCAAACCAGACACAATCGACTTACTGAAAATAATATACTTCCAAGAGACCAGCCAGGCTCAAATCAATAAAACTACCCCAACCATAAACCTTTTCTCCAAGGCCCATTTATCATTATCCAAACCTTTTAACAAAACAAGCATTTGATGAGGATTTTTTGTGGTGATTTTCCTGAAAAAGCTTTTTAGCCAAGAGAGTAATTTGTCCCTCTGTTCACAAGTACGGTCCCCTTCGTGTGAGGTTTTTGTTCAAAGGAATTGAAGGGAATCCGTTTTATCTCTATACCATTGCTCAAAATAGAAACTACAAGATTCAGTGTTCAATCCAACTTGATGATCACTAACTGGGCATCTAAACGGTGGCTCTTAACCTTTTTATTCCCCACTGCCAGACAAACGATGGACGGTGCTCACAGCTACAAAACCTTCCCCTAGGTGACCCAGGACGACTCTTGATTCCATCTCTTTTTCTCACACTGAGGAACATGTGTCAGAACACAAGAGAATGACTGTGACAATATTACAAGGCTAATCTTAAATACATTCTAATTCTTGCCAATAAAAATTAAGCTCACAAACTTTGGTGCCTCAGCTATTATTAGAGCCACTATAACAACACATTAGTGGTTGAAAACCAGATTACAAGATGCTCAGTGTTGGTGATCAAACCCCTCTCCATGAAATACTACTTTAATGACTTTTAAAAGGGACATGCATTCATGCACAAGAAAGGAGCGTGAACTTGAAGCCTGTTAGTTAGGTTAATGAGCATCTGATTCCTCCATTAATGGCTCAAAACCCATTCTGTCTATGCAGTGTGGCTTGGCAAATCTCTTCTCTGAGATCATGCAGTGAATTTAACTCTTCAGGGGGGCAAATCTGATTTTCCCGATGGACAAGTCCTTTTTGTCCCCAAATGGTCGACTTCCCTGTTGCCCTAATATACCAACCATGGTAGAAGGAGGAAAGGGGAGAGTCCCAGGGGGGGTATGCAATAGGCATAGGGGACAAGAAAAGGTCTGTCCCCAGATCAGGTTCCCCTCTGGCCATTTCAGCAAGTTAGGCAGTCAGTGTAGGCGGTAGGGGCCTGGGCTGGAAGCTGACTGGTGGGTTTGGGTCCCTGCTGCACCGAGGGCTGGTCCTCAGCTAGAACACAGCATTGGGGGCCTGCCAGTTATCTGCAGCCTGCACTCTTCCAATTGTTCAGTGCCCTCACCAAACCTTTAATAAAATGGGAATTTTGAAACATAGAAAAAGAAAGTAGGAAGAATAGTGTAATGAATCCCACCTGGCACCACCAGCCTTCAGCAGTTATCAACTCATGGCCGATCTTGTTCATCTATCCCCACAACTTCCCTCCTCAACTGGATTAAGTGAAGAATTTTTTTTTTTTTTTTTTTTTTTTGGTCACATGCTGTGCAGCTTGCGGGATCTTAGTTCCCCGACCAGGGATCAAACCCACACCCCAGCAGTGATTGGGCCGAGTCCTAACCACTAGACCACCAGGGAAGTCCCACGTGAAGAATTTTAATTTACCCCAGATACGCTCATTACTCACTTGATCAATTTTGGCAAATTAATCTCTGCAATCCTCAGTCTCCTTGTCTGAAAGGTAATCACGTTTCCCCTCCGGGGAGACTGTGAAAGTGAAATGACATAATACATGTGGAAGTCTTAAGAACAGAGCTTAAATGGTGATAAATGCAACCTTAGCATCTTGCTAAGGTATGTTCTCTCCTGGAATTCTAAATGTAACCAGCACAGTGAACCAGGGGACTCATTGGATAGAAGGCTCTAGCAACTTTGTCTTCCGATACCCCTTTAAATGAATTCTGGATTTCCCCTGCCCTGATAAAAACCTGGGAAGTCCCTTGTTTTTTCTGCCCATTCTTAGGGAACCCACAGTCCCCCGCTGGTCATTGGGATGTCCAGTCCATATAAGGCTGAAGCTTATGGCTTCTTTCAGATACACAGTCCCTTCCCCTCCTTCCATGCCCATGCAGGCTGTAAGCCACACCTGGGCTGGGGGTATGGCTGTTTCATCTTTATTTCCCCTCCTTCCTGTCCCCCCTTAAACATCCACACACACACACACACACACACACACACACACACGCACACAGACACAACAGAGCTGTGGGCAAGAGGTGGTCATTTGAGCAAGGATGCTCGAGCTGAAGGGACGATGCTTTTATACTGACTCTTTCACTTGTGGGGGGAATTTCTAGGTTCTTGGGAGAAACCCTGTGCCCATCCCTGAATACTGCTTACCTGTTGTTCCATAATATGGATGGATCCCTAACACCTTTCCTCCCCTGCCTCTCTCCCGGGGAATCCAGCAGTACCCCTCTGATGAGGGATATCGTGGAAACTGACGCCTTGCACTATGGTCTCACCTGTTGGATCCATATGAAGAAATGCTCATGGATTCTATGCCCCAGCAAACTCTGGGCACACACGTCAGCCCCAGTACCCCCGCCCCTCCTGCAGCTCCCCCATCAGCAACTGGTCAGCTCCCCTTTGACTTTTACATCTCTCTGAGGGAGTCAGATGCCAGTTCTCTGTGGCTCCAAACTGCAGGGAACATCTTACCCCAAGCTCTCCAGGACGAGGTTTGAAAATCCTCAGACCATCCTCGAGCGGGGAGCAGATACCCCTCACCCCTTGCCCAGGCTTAACAGCCACCGTGGCCTCCTCCAAAACCCTTTACGTAAACCCTTCCTCTCAGTCTCCACATCCCAACCTCAGTGTGGGTGAGGGTCTTTAAAATCTGTACAACTGGGTTTCTTAATCTATGTTGAAATCTCTGCATGGAGGTTTTGGTGGGATGTAGCATCTACTGTCTTCAAGTTTCAGTTGAATGGAGACAGGAAGAGTCTCGTTTGAACGTGTTGTTACATCATTTTACAATCAATGAACATCCTGGACATTGCAAAGCATGTGGTCAGAGTTGGAAGCTTGCCCGAACCCAGCCAACCTGGCAAAGTGGTTTTCCATGGGAAGAGAGCCTGAATATCTGGTCATGATCACGGGAGCAGGGTCTTGGAGCCCCAGGGCAGGCCCCCTGCGGTCCCCGCTGAGACACGGGAGGCAGTGGCAGCAGCAGTTGGTTGGTTAGATGCCATTAGAATGTGCAGGATGTTTTCCAATGTGATCCTGTGTGACTGCAATAGAAGCAGTGATGCTGTTGCCTGATCAGATATTCCAGCTTCTCCCCATCCGGCACTGACAGGCAGGTGGCCCCTGTGGACTGACAGTCCCACTTGCTACAGCACGTATTTATTTCATCCGTATCTCCCTCCAGTAGAACCCAAGTTCTGTGACAGCTTGGATTTGCTTTGCTCACTGCTTTATCCCAGCCCCAAACATTGCCTGGCACACAGGAGCTACTCCAGTGCTTGTTGAGTGAATGAAGGGTTTACATCCATCTCTTTATCCTTCAGTTCCTGTTCTTTTGTTTTTTTGTGGGGTTTTTTTTGCGGTACGCGGGCCTCTCACTGCTGTGGCCTCTCCCGTTGCGGAGCACAGACAGGCTCCGGACGCGCAGGCTCAGCGGCCACGGCTCACGGGCCCAGCCGCTCCGCGGCATGTGGGACCCTCCCGGACCGGGGCACGAACCCGTGTCCCCTGCATCGGCAGGTGGACTCTCAACCACTGCGCCACCAGGGAAGCCCCAGTTCCTGTTCTTGAATTGGTCTTTCCAACTCATTTTTCTGCAATGGCCAAACCACTAGTCACAACCTCCCTTGGAATCCAAAATATTGCAGACTTGTTTTTCACCTGGAATTCATCTCTTCTAATTTTAGAGAGGGTCTCCTTTTGAGAAATGCAAACTTTGTTGGTACATTTTGAAGTTTTTTATTTCCTGCAATAAAGACACCTTTGTTCTTTTTTTCACATTATTCCCCTTTCTTGACCTCCTGCGTCTCTGCATGTACCCTGATGACTTTTCTATGCTGGTCATTTTTTTTCAGGATGGAGTTGTTCATTAGTATTGGAAGTTGAGACGTGTTTTGTTAGAGATAATGTGAGAGTATAGACAAATATTTCAGTATCAAACAGGGAGAAAAGTAGTGATATATATTATGTCAGAACTTATAAAGTTTCCATGAAAATCCATCAAAAACAAAACTAAGATTAATGACAATCTGGGAAAAATAGTTTCAACTTACATGAGCTTTGCTCTATAAAGAGCTCTTAAAAATCAGTTAGAAAGAAATACTTTCAGAGGAAAATAAAGAAAACATTTAATTTAAAAAGAATCAAAATACGTAAATTTCAGCCTTAATTAACAAAGTGAAGATTTAAATAACTGTGTGATATTATTCTTCATTTCTAAGTTTAAGGATAAAAAAGGATCATATTTCATATTAGCAAAGACTGGAGAATTTTCATCTATTTCTGCTGGGAATATAATTTGGTATAACTTTCCCTGAAAAACATTTTTTCTATATGAATCAAGAAGTCTAAACATAATGCATGTCATCTGATGAATGGTATCTAGATTAGGATAAGAGTGGCATTCCAAGTCAGGCCATGTGTCCTAAGCCCCTGGTGCCGTCTATGTTGGGGAGAGCTGCCTCAAGAGCTGCCTCAAGAACTATGACACAGCTAGGTCTATGCCCTTCCAACTAGGTCTGCACAGAGGTGTGGCCGGGCCAGACTCTCGGAGCAAATCCCAGTGGACCACATAGTGGGCTGGTCCCCACCAACGATCACATCTAAGACCCAGGGCTCCATCCTAACTTGCCTTTCTGTAGTCATCATCTTTTCCTTCCCCCAAATATGTATTTATTTGTCATCTCCAGTGGGTTAATTTAGAAACTAGAATGAAAACAAAGGAATACACAAGTAAGTGTTTATTATAATGAAGATGAATTTGATTTGCTTTTATTTACCCTTAGTCCTTTATTACAGATAGACACATTCTTGAAACACATTCACAGTGTTCCTTACATGTTCCCCATAGTGGAAGGAGCATATGCCAATCAGACAGATTTAACCTGGGGGATGGGCAGTAGCAATATGGACCACCCCTCTCTTCACTCTCTGTGTTTTGAACCAGGGAGATATAGAAAGAGGTGCCAGGCAAAAGATGAGACTATCAGCTTTATCACTGGCCAAAGCTCACTGGAGACATGGCTTGGGGTCTTGACCAGGTGAGCTCCTAATACTTTGTCACTGAATTAGCAGACACCCACCTGGCTGTGAGCAAAGCTAGACACCCCAAGACTTCACCCTCAGGGGATGGTCCTTACTGCAGGGCAGGACCACAGGCCAGAGCACACCTCTCTGCAGGCAGGTTCAAATAAGGGAGAGAAAAGTAGCTGGGCTGAGATGCCCAGACCACTCTCCAACCATCAGCAATGAACTACAGCACCCCTTCCTCCTGGGGGAGACAAGAGTGACAGGTGAGGAGAAAGGGGCTTAGCCGGCTTGGCGATCCTCAGTCGTAGACTACCTGCACATTAGAATCACCCAGGCTCCTTCAAAAGCACAGATGCCCACACGCTACCAGCTGATGGATGGAGATAGAAACCAGGCACCAGCATTTTCAAAGTGTACCCCCCGCCCTCTGCCGGTGCCTTTGATGTGTTGTGCATCTCTGCTCCAGCTGAAACCCAGCTGTGAGGAAGCCTCAGGTGTGAGGACTCGGAGCCACAGAGTGAATGGGGTGACCCCTGGAGGACTTGTCAAAATGTGTTACCAGGTGGTTCTAGAGATGACTCCCGGGGCCTCCCGTATCCGCTCTTCCTGCCATCCATGGATGATCCAGCCAGGACCATCCACGTTCTGAACCTTCTATGAAACAAGCCAGTGACCTCAACATCAGCTGTCCTGACTGTATTGGTCCAACCCCACAGTCCCCGGCAAGCCTGGCTAAGAGAGGCTCACAGGAAGACTGTCTGGAATACACGTATGTTTTTGTTTTTGTTTTTGTTTTTTTTGCGGTACGCGGGTCTCTCACTGCCGTGGCCTCTCCCGTTGTGGAGCACAGGCTCCGGACATGCAGGCTCAGCGGCCACGGCTCACGGGCCCAGCCGCTCCACGGCACGTGGGATCCTCCCGGACCGGGGCACGAACCCGCGCCCCCTGCATCGGCAGGCGGACTCCCAACCACTGCGCCACCAAGGAAGCCCACGTATGCTTTTTTGACTCATTCAAGTCCAGGTGACCGTGGTGAGTTCAGCAGGGTTGACCCCTGTCACTGACACACTGAATAGAGGGAAAGGCGGGCGACCCCTTCCACCGCTGCAGAGCTCTGAGGGTCTATGCAGGCTCTGAGTCTCTGGGGCCTCGTGGAGGTTGCTCACGGAAGGCTCCTAATCACTCAATATTTCAATTAAAGGGAAGTAAAAGCATAGACATCACTGTCTGACAATATGTAGGTTGTAAGTAATGGGTGCTGCTTTGTGCAAGGGAAACGGGAATTATTTGGAGGCGTTAACTACAACAAAGCCTTTTCGTCAGAAAGACTTAGGACCACTAAAACAGGTCCGTCTTTAAAACTGACTCATACGAAACATTCATGTCCTTGGGGATCAGGGCTAACAGTTATGACTTTGCTCACCTGTTATCTTTCACCGCTGTTCCTGGTTGATCTGAATCCGTCCTCCGGGACTGGGGAGGTGGCAGGACAGGAGGGGGATCATGATGCAGATTTCCTAGTGAAGGGTGTCCTGAGCTCTTTTTCAGTGACTCTTGCTCCCCTTCTGCCAGCAAGTTGACCTCTGGGTAGAGAGGTGAGTGGACCTGACCTCACAGCATGGGAGAGGGAGGGTCGACTCCATGGCTGGTCCCTGCACTGCTCTGGGTGTCGCCCTGCAGGTGAACTCCGTCCTCCCCATCCTGCTCTGGGTCCCGCACAGCTGACCTGTATGGACCCCATCTGTAGGTCTCCTTGCCCTGCAGCTACTGGCTGGGGTGGCAGGAGATGGGAGGCGGGAGGAGAGTGAGGGCAGGAGATCGATTTCTCTGGTTCTTTCCCTGTGGTGTCCCTAGGGGCTGCCAGGTCCCTCGACTAAAGGTCTCAGCTCCTGGGAAGCAGCCCTCCCTATCCCCGGGTTCAGTATCTGCTCCTGACCCAGAATGCTGCACTGTCCCCTTTGGTCCCTTGACTTCAGACACACCTTTGAAACCATTCCTTTATCCACTCTACTCCGGGTATCCTAATTTGAGTGTGCCCTCTGTTCCTGGAAGGAATTCTGACCCAGACTTGGGGCCCTCTAAGGCCCCTGAGCGATGCCCGGATTCCACTTGTGCCTGTCTGGCCCTGCTGCATAAGCCTGAGGATCTCTGGGCATGGCCAGGCACCCCAGGGTCCCACAGTGGTGCTCACTGGTCCTCAGGGTCTCAGCCACAGCCAGCCTCAGCCGTGGGGTTGGCCCACCTGTCTCTATGGAAACTTCCAGGCTCCCAGCTTCCCTCTCTGCATCCCTCTGAAGCACAGGGCACAGGGTCTCAACCCAGACATGGCAGACTTCCCCCTGCTACTGTGGTGAAATGGGTCAGCTGGTCTTTCTGAGTCCCAAAGAGGACATGGGACAAAAGCCCCTTGCTTCTACTTTGACTCTTGCTTTTTGAGGGTCTCCATCCTTTTCCGATCCCCAGGAGAGCTCAACACGAGGGGGAGGCAGGACTCTGACTTGCCACCTCCTGGCTCTCCTCTCTTCCCCCTCCTCCTCCTTCCCACTCTGAAGGGGCTTCTCCCCACCTTCATGCCCCTGGGGACCTCCCCTAGCTCAAATCATCCCCTTCCCTAACCGGTGAGCACCCCTGCTGTAGGAGCTTACCCTCTTCTTCTAGGGGCACCAAGCCACATGGCTGAATCTCAAAGACAGTTGGGTGTACAGAGAGAGAAACTTATCTATACTGGAATTTTCCTTGCTAAACCAACATAGGCTCAGAAATTCATATTTGACTAACATTTTGGGAAGTATCTTCTTTAGAACTTCAGTCTATGATAGTGGTATAAGCCCTCCTAAAAAATAACTTGGGAAAACAAGCAAAAACAGGCTGCCCCCTCAGCCACCACTGCAGGACTTATCAGAGCCTTGTCTATGCTGTTGTGCATTAAGACTCTCTAAGGTGGTACACAGAATGCCTCCTTCTTCATGATGTTTGACCTCAGATGTCTTTTTTCCACAGAGCATCTCACAGAGCCCGTGTTCTGCTAAGCACTTTGGAAAGCACTGCTCTGTTAGGATTACATTTAGAATGTCAAATTTCAAAACCATTTCAGAAAATAAAAGCAAGCTAAATGTATTTCTCTAAGTCAAAGGGCAGATGAGAAAGGGAATAGCGAAAAGCATTAAAGCCGAGAGCATGAAATATGACAGCACAAGAAATGGATTAAATCCACTTATTAAAATACCAAGATTCTCCCTGGTATGCTGTTTACAAAAATACACCCAAAGGGGGGAATACAAGGAGATGAAAAAAATAAAAGAATGAAAAAATACACAACATGCAAATACTAGCACGTAAAGAGGAGAAATAGAAACAGAATTGCAGAGAAAGTGAATTCTAAGAAATACCATTTAATGGGGCAAATAGGACCATTTTTAATGGACACAAAACCCAGTCCACTGTGAGAAGATAATGATGGTAGAGCTTTACATGCTGGCTTAAACCCAATAAAGCAAAAATTATTATAATTACAAAGGACATTGAACAGAAAAGCAATTGTAATATTTTAAAGCAATATTGTCAGCTCAGAAGAGATCAAACACAAATATTGACATGGGAGATTTGAGCAATGTAACTAATAAGAAATATTGACACAGGAGATTTGATCAATGTAACTAATAAGAAATTTATAGACACATCTTAATTTTTTCCTACAAATAAGTAAGCTTTCTTTTTTACTTTAAATATCCATGAAAATTTAGAAAATTAGTCATATGCTCCCCTCTACAGATCTCATATATTCCCCAATGGAGTGCACAAAACACGCTATTTTTTTTTTTACCATGACATAATAAACCTACAAATCAATAATGTGGGCTCAAAAGAAAGCACCAAATCACTCAGAAATTTAAAAATAAATAAAAATGAAAGTCACTTGTCTAAAAACCTGTAGGATTAAGAAAGAAATAAAAACATACAATGATGGGCTATTTAGATGAGAATGAAAATGCGAATACATCATTTCAAAACACCATATGGGTTATCGCCACTAAGATTTTCAGAGAGAAAGGCACACTTTTAAAAAGGAAATGACGGAAAATATATATACTAAAAATTCACCTCAGGTTTTAGTTTTTGTTTTTAAACAAAAATTAGTCCTAAGGAAACTTAGAGAAGAAGAATAAAAGAAATATGGCAGAAATTAATTAGTTGGAAAAAAGATGGACTCCGTAAATATAACCAAGAGAAGTTTCCTTTTAAAAAAATAGCAAAATAGTCAAACCTTTGTCAAATCTAATTTTTAAAAATTCAAAATACCAAAAAATAAATTAGAAATTTGTAAGTTGTTATTTAAAAAAAAATACAGCACCCTTTTTAAAAGATGAGCCTACTTAGAAAAATTGTGGGTAATAAACTTGAAAATGTCAATGAGAGAAATATTTTGTGCAAATTTTTAAATAACAGAACATTTTAAATAACAGGACTAATAACCAAAAAGTATTGTAGAAGTTTTCAAACAATGGCTTCTTAAAGGCTCTGGTTTCAGCCAGATTTTAAAGGAAATTACAATGATAATTTAACAGAGAACTTGTCTTGAAACGCTAACATAAACCTGATTTCAACATTTGGCTAGCAGGTATGGCAATTGTAAAGCAGTCTCATATTTAACAAGAATGTGAAGATTCTAATCAAAATCTTACCACACACACCTATGTTCTGAATCTGAAGACACACACACACATACACAGATTATATAGAATTTATCCCAGGAATGGAAAGAAGTCATAAAATGTAAATGATGCATTATATTGATACTTGAAAAAAAGAAAAATATATGTAACCATTTCAATCACTTCCCTTTCAGATATAACTCTTTGAAAACTACGACTGAACAGATTCTTGCCTCAGAGATTAAGAATAATTATCTTAAAACAACAGTCATGATCACAGTTAGTGATTCACTTGAGGCACTCAGTGAAATCAGGAGAAAATGAGAATTGTGACTGTGGCTACCAATTTATTCAGTTACCCCACAAATATTCTTGCAAGTCCACTAGCTCCACGTGTGGTTGTCGGTATTAAAGACACCCAGAACATAGTGTTGCATTATGTCATGGTATTGCTATGATTGTTGCTATGTTATGATTGCAGTTATTATAATTATATTAATCATTGCTCTGATTATTATATGCCTAAAGTGTCAAAGCACACTGCAAGAGTCCATGTCAGAAGAGAGTTCACCAAAGCATGTGAACAAAATCAATGTCCAAAAGAGTTTTCCTATAAACCCATAACCCTGAATTAAAAGACATGGTATAAAAGGATCCCATTTACTATGATGACAAAAAATATCCCATAAAATACCTCCAAATAATCTTGAAGACAAATGAAAGTTGCACTGAGAGCTATAAAATAATCTTCTGGAAGCGGGGGAACAGTAATGCAGAATATTGTAAAAATGACATCTTCCTCAAGTTAATTTTTAACAGTAGAATGCCAACTAATAGATGTAGGAGGCATAGCTGGGTTAAAAAATTACTATTTTGCAACCACCATACTAGTAGTTATTTCAGACAAGAATTTGGGTGAATGTTTATTGGGGACATGATATCCACGTGGTACCTCCCCATCAATTACAAATTAATTACATAGGAGGAAAAGGTACCTTTCTAGTGGAGAAATCAGGTAGACATTATCTTATTTGGGTGATCAAAGTGATGTCATAAGCCTCCAGAAGTGAGGCACTGAGAAGGACAGAGCATCAATTATGAAATATTCTGAGAAAAATAAATACCTTGAACTTAATCCTAAAGAAGCAACCAGAAGTATCTATATTTAGAACACATTCTACAAAATCATTATTCTGTAGTCTTCAAAAACATCAGTACCATGAAAAACAAAAACTAAGAACCTATTCAGATTAAAGGAGACTAAAGACACATGAGAACTAAATGCAATGCGTGATACTATATTAGGGGAAAATGCTACTACAGAGACATTACTTGGACAATTGGCGAAATTTTAATGTGGATTATATAACAGCAATATAAAAATGTTAAATTCCTTGAATTTGATGATATTGTGATTTTGAAAGAAAATGCTCTTGTGCCTAAGACATCCCTACTTAAGTATTTAGAAATGAAGAGTTATAATGTCTATAACTTACTCTCAAATGAGTCACAAAAAGAGATGATAGATAGATAGATAGATAGATAGATAGATGGAATAAATATGGCAAATTTTTAACAATCGAATCAAGATGAGCAGATATATGGGTATCAGATACATTTTGCAACTTTTCTATAGATTGAAAAGCTTTTTATTAAAATGTTAAAAAAATTTTAAACAAAATAAATTCTTAAAAATCCAAAGAAAGAAAACTCAATAGAAAAATGGACAAAATTTATTGGATAAATGGCTGATAAATACTTGAAAGACGAGTCCATGTCATTAGTCACTGGGGACAGAATTAATGGTAGAATAAACAGTGGCTTGTTGTGGAATACTATACAGCAATGAAAATGAATAAACAATTGCTAATTATAACAATATGAATGAAACTCCCAAACCTAACAGTGAGTGAAAAAAAAACAGACAAAAGGATATATAGTTTATGATTTCATTTATATAAACTTCAAAGACAGCCAAAACTCATTTATGGAGTCAGAAATCAGAGGGCATGTGATTCAGCAATCCCACTTCTGGGTACACATTCTAAGGGAATAAAATCAGTATCTCAAAGAGATATCTGCATTCCCATGTTCATTGCATTATTATTCACAATAGCCAAGACATGGAAACAACCTAAGTGTCCGTCGTTGGATAAATGGATATATATACACACACAGTGGAATATTATTCAACCTTAAAAATAAAGAAGTCCTGTTATTTAATAACACAAACAAACCCAGAGGATGTTATGCTAAGTGAAATAAGCCAGGCACAGAAAGACAAATACTACATGATCTCACTTATATGTGGAATCTTAAAAAGTCTAACTCATAGAAGCAGAGACTAGAAGGGTGGTTGTCAGGGGCTGGGGGAGGGGTGGGAGGGGAAAATGGGGAGATATTGGTCAAAGGGTTCTAAGTTTCAGTTATGCAGGATAAATAAGTTCTGGAGATCTAAGGTACAGCATGTGACTAATGTTAATAATACTACATTGTATGTTTGAAATCTGCTAAGAGAATAGATCTTAAATGTTCTCATACACAAAAAAAGAAAGATAACTATATGAGGTGACAGATATGTTAATTAGCTTGATTGTGGTCATTATTTCACAATGTATACATATATCAAAACATCACATTGTACACCACAAATATGTACAATTTGTATTTGTTGATTATAACTCAACAAAGTTGACAAAAAAAGAAATTAGGGACAGAGGAAGCTTCTAGAGTGCTGATAATGTTCTGATTCCTGCCCTGGGTACTGGATACACCAATGGGTTCTCAGTACTAAAATCCATCAGGCTATATACACTTATTATTTGTGGTTATTTCCTATAAGAAGCATAATCATTTTTTTTAAAAAAAAAGAAGTGCAAATACAATCGTCCTGCACTGGAAGAAAAAACGCTTATGAGAAAACTTTCATTTCAAACTGAAAAGAAGTCAAGCAGAAGTAGCTTCCCAGCTTATCTCACTCTCACTCATTTCCTGAAGTACCAGCTGGATAATCCCTGTTATTAGCTCTGGAATAGTGAAAAGGTGAGTCACACTGATTAATGCAGCATAGTTTCGAGAGGAGCTTTGAGTAAGTCCCACATGAATAGGAACCTGGAATTAATCACTGACTATTAAAGCAGTACAAGTGTTTGAATTAGTAGCCAACAAAATAAAACAAAACCTATTAAAACATGTTTTTGAGCAGAACATTTATACTTCAGATGTGTGTTCCAGACAAAACAAGTGTGTCATCCTGCTGCATCGGGCAGGCGTTCCCTGAGCATGTGTGCGAGGATGCCAAGGCCATTGCAACTCTACAGACGGCACCAGGCTGCCACACGTACGAATCTAGGAATTCCAATCTTGAGATTTGTAGTTACATGGATTACTTAAAAAAAAAAAAAATTCTATCCGTATCCTGTAGTTTGATTTTTACCCTAAGTATTGGTAGCTAACGACAGCAGGAAGTAACAATTAATTTGTCACAAAAACATGGAGACACAATAACCTGAAAAAAAGACAAAGTGGAATTTAAGAACACGACCTCCAAAAGCAAGACCTCCACCCAGTCTTACCATTGTGCTCTGCAGTTGGAGGATATGAAGGCTCAGAAATGTGGTCCAGGTAGGGTACCCCAAAGTCTTACTGAACAGCAGCAGATGAGTGAGTTCCCAGAGTTCAGGGTCCACTCCATGTCCAAAATCTTGGTTGGTCAGTGTGCCCAGAGCAACTCATTCTAATCCCAACTAAATTCAGCAAAACCTGGAGTATGCTCAAGAATGCCAACCTACACATTTACAATGAGGAACATGACGTGAATCTCATAAAGTTGAGTGCATTTATGGTCATCCTATCTAAAAGTCTAGATGAGAAAGCAAAATGTAAACAGAAAGTTACTTTCTGAGCATGAAACCCAAACAAAAGGAACTCACTGGATATTCTTAATGACTAAAATAAAAACCGGTAACAGGCAGGAGAACAGAATTCAGACACATGTGATGTGAGCCAGGCTCTCCCTGACAACCACAGCACACAACAGTAGGCATTTATTTAGCTCCTCAGTCTGTAGGTCAGCTGGGAGTCAGCTGGTCCGGGCTCAGCTGAATCGATTTTGGGGTGGCTCTGTCCCATGTGTGTCTCATCCTCCTCCAGGAGCAGAAGGCCAGCTCAGTCATACGTCTCCTTGGGGGATGGCAGAAGCACAGAGGTGCAAGCAGAAGCACAAGTGCACCTTCCACTCCTGCTGCATCCAGTCCACTAACATCCCATTGGCCAAAGCAAATCAAATATGGAGGTTCCTCAAAATATTAAAAATACAATGGCCATATGACCCAGCAATTCCACCTCTGGGGTGTATATCCAAAGGAAATGAAATCAGGGTCTCAAAGAGGTATCTGTATCCATTGTCCATTGCAGCATTATTCATAAAAGCCAAGATCTGAAAATAACCTAAGTGCTCATGGACAGATGAATGGATAAAGAAGATGATGTGTATATATACAATGGAATATTATTGAGCCATGGGAAAGAAAGAAGTCCTGCCACTTGTGACAATATGGATGGGCCTTGAGGGCATTATGCTAAGTGAAATAAGTCAGAGGAAGACAAATACTGTATGTTATCACTTACATGTGGAAGCTAAAAAAGCTGAACTCATAGAAACAGAGAGTAGAATAGTGGTTACCAGGGGCAGAAGAGTGGAGGAAAAGGAGAGATGCCAGTCAAAAGGTATATATGTCCAGTTATAAGATGAATATGTTCTGAGCATGTAATGTATAATATGGTGACTATAGTTAACAATACTGTATTATATACTTGAAAGTTGCTAAGAGAGATCTTAAATGTTCTCACCACACACACGAAAAATGGTAATTAAGTGATGGAGGTGTTAACGAACCCTATCATGGTAACAATTGCATAATATACACACATATCAAATCATCACATTGTACATCTTAAACTTACACAATGTTATATGTCAAATATACCTCAATAAACCTGGGCAGTAAAACAGTGTATAGATGTTATGAAAAATAAAGAATATTTCATAATGTTGATTATAAGGTTGGCAAAACTAGGAGTAATTTTTATAATTCTGGTGCTTTACCTTCTATAGTAAAGGTGTAATTTTTAAAATCAAAACCATTATTGAAATACCAAAACAAAAAAAAATAGGCGGGGGACAAAAAGACTTCTCTGTCCTCGCCTCGACCATCTAATATAAGTCCTGGCTTCCCTTTCAAGGGTCCAACATGGGTCATTCATCAACCCCTAAAACTAATTATTGACAGAGGAATGTGCCTTGCTGATTCCTGAACCAATCACTGTGGCAGGGAGGATGAGACTATATCAATCGTCTTCACCAGCTGGATATAGAAATGGCATCACCTAAACCAGACGGCTCCTCCTAGTGGTCGGCTGAAGGCTTGAGAGGTCACCATGACTAGTCCTCTCTAATTCTTCAATATGCTACGAACTGGGTTGTATATTGTCCCTCCAAAATCTGTATCTATCCAGAACCTGTGAATGTGACCTTATTTGCAAATAGAGTCTTGGCAGATATAATCAAGTTAAGGTAAGGTTATACTGGATTAAATGGGTCCTAATTCAGTGACTGAGGTCCTCCTAAGAAGGAAATT
Source organism: Hyperoodon ampullatus (assembly GCF_949752795.1). NCBI lineage: Eukaryota > Metazoa > Chordata > Mammalia > Artiodactyla > Ziphiidae > Hyperoodon > Hyperoodon ampullatus. Next base: position 6,509,108 of record NC_136921.1, read on the forward strand.
TGTAGACAGACTCACAGGGAGAACACCATGTGGATGCAGAGATTAGGATGATGCAGCCACAAGCCAAGGAATGTCGAGGAATGCTGGCAGCCACCAGAAGCTGAAAGAGAGGCTTGGAATGGATCGTCCCGCAGAGCCTCCAGATCTGTGTGAGAAGACATTTACCTGATGTTGTAAACCACCCAGTTTATAGTACTTTGTTAGGGCAGCCAAAGGAAACTAACACTTATTGAGGCAATGTGAAGACCAGCTCTGTGCCCTTTGGTTTTCCAACATACAGAGGCTCTTACTCTTGACTTCCAACAAGTACGCTGATTTGTCCTATTTACATATTCTGGTGGTCCTTTTAGAGTTGCAAAGGGTGGAGCTAGAAGCAAACTTTGATCCTCTGTTCTTTATTTCTGTGAGTCTTTTTGCTCTGGAAAAATGCATTAAATAGAAAGAAAATGAGTATGGGAAACTTCTACTGAAATGCTCAGGGGATGGATTCCTTGCCACTTGGAAGTTGTGATGTGTTTCTGCATGTGTGTCTCTGTATGTGTAGTTCTGTGAATACGTGGGAAAGGGAGAGGTTGGGGTCAGAAGGTAGGAAGTGAGGGAAATATATTGAGAAAGAGAGAGAAAAGGAACAGGCAGACATTTTATCTGAAGCAATTCATTTATCGGTAGTAAAAATAGTCATGGAATGCTGTTCCAATCTGCACAATCTGCCTTGTAATCCTCTGCTGTATTATTTAGAATATAGATTTAGACATCCTTTTCTCACATGAGTCTAATTTATGTCAAGAACAACTATATAAAGAAATTCTTGCACCATTTTTCTTTTAGCTGGTGTCAGGGAAAGTCATTCTTTTCTTCGAAGCTTTTGACAAATATGGTGTTTTAGTTTTAAGCTAATACTAAGTTGGTCAACTGACCAAAGGAGTTTGTAGGGGCAGGATGTAAATTTCAGACATGTGTTTCTCACAAAGAGATAGAGATCTTTTTCAATGGATTTTCAAATACAAGTTTGAAATGGACTACAAATACAAGTTTCAACATGGTTCCAGATAGATTTACATATAATTTCACTTTACAGAAAAGCAAGGAATGTAAGAACTTCCTGTTGGTCATATGAGGGAAAGACTTACAATAAAAGGTTGATCCAACTTAAAGAATATATTAATTAAGCAAGGGTTTCTGTTTTACATTAATTGCGGCCTATATTTCATGGAATGATTTGCCTTTCCAGAGAAGGGGAAAAAAATAGATCTACTGTTATATATAGAAAATTCATAATCAGCTGGGCAGAGGAATTCTAACCAGCTCTTTAAATATGCTCTAATTATAAAGGCATGGGCAGGTTATGTTAAAGAAAAATTATTTGTGACATTTGTTAAAGAACAGTAAGGCAGACTATTCAGGAGACAAGAAGCAGGGTGGGGTCTGTGGATGGAGAAAGCACCAGAAGTAAGGGGGATTCTGGTCAAACGGACTTGACAAGACTTTTGCTGAAGGCAAGCCAGGGTGATAAGATATGAGAATTGGCGGGGGCGGGATTTTTTTTTTGACATATTTAAAGTGTGCCATATAATAATTGTTGATGCGAATACATCTGTGAAACCATGTCCGTATTCAGTATAGTGAACACATCCATCACTCCCCAAACCTCCTGGTGCATTCTCATTTCATAGTCCTCCGCTACAGCCCTTCACCATCCCCCGGCAACCACTGATATGCTTTCAGTTACTATTGATTAGTTTGCATTTTCTAAAATATTGCCTGCCATTTCAGTAAACAAAGGATGTTGCAGCCATCAAGCCATCACATTACAGCTGCCGGGATGGTGAGCCCTGAGGGAACTCAGGATGGAGACAAACACAGGCTGCCCACTGCCAAGCCCATCTAGCTGCTGCAGCCACCTTCACGGTGCACGTGAGGAAACGCAGGATGAGAAAACACAGGATGCTGGCCCCAGAGAGCTGAGGTGCATATCAAAGGAATGATTTCAGTGAGACCAGCCTCTTGCATCTTCCCATGGATAGAAAATCACTAAATTCCCTAACTTGAGATATCTGGTTTTCTTTTATTAACAGTAATCCTTTGATGTTCCGACTACCTGGTCTTTTGTTGCAAAAACTTTTCTATATCCTGGCTTCTGGGGGGAGGACTTAGATCAGATATCCAGGGTGGTCAGATACCAAATAAAGAAACAAATCCACTTTCTTTTATTCTCTTCACAGCATTTCTGTCACCAAATGTGTGGGGTTCCCCACACCATCCAGTTCTCCAGCTCTCCAGATACCAGCTGGGTGTCCTGCGATTCAATCAGGTGTCAGTCACAAGTCCTGTACTTCTGCCCAAATGCCTGTAAATCAAGGGTTCCCATGACTCCCTCCTTGGGTTTGATAATTCGCTAGAATGGCTCACAAAACCCAGGAAATTGCTTTACTTACTATTACCCGTTTATTAGGAAGGATACAAGTTAAGAACAGCCAAAGCATGGTACAGAGCTTTCTTGCTTTCTCTGGATGTGGCCCCCTCCCAGCACCTGCATGTGTTCACCAACCTGGAAGCTCTCCCCACCCCATCGTATGGGGTATTTTATGGAGAGCTGGTTGATTAAAACACCGACCCCTCGTGATTAACCCCACCTCCAGCCCCTCTCTCTGTGGGTTAGAGGTGAGGGGTGGGCTGAAACTTCCAACCCTCTAATCACACAGTTGGTTTCCCTGGAAACCAGCCCCCATCCACTGGTCATTTCATGAACATCTAAAAAGACACGTATGACTTCAGAGATTCCAAGGGTTTTAGAAGCTATATGCCAGGAAACAGGGACAGAAGCCAAATGTATATTTCTTATTCTATAATAAGGGTGTGGGATTTTTGGTAAACGGACCCAGCAGGATTCTTGCTAAAACTGGATTAACCAGGCCAAGGACAGAGGCCAAGGGCAAGGCCTTGTTAAATACAGGACTCAGAAGAGCCTGGGGCTTCCCTGGTGGCGCAGTGGTTGAGAGTCCGCCTGCCGATGCAGGGGACACGGGTTCGTGCCCCGGTCCGGGAAGATCCCACATACCGCGGAGCGGCTGGGCCCGTGAGCCATGGCCGCTGAGCCTGCGCGTCCGGAGCCTGTGCTCCGCAACGGGAGAGGCCACAACAGTGAGAGGCCCGCGTACTGCAAAAAAAAAAAAAGAAGAGCCTGGCTAAAGTTTGTTTAAGGACAGAATCTTTGTCAGTTATTAACTGACATTTGAAATACCATTGAAAAATGAAATTTCACACACTGGGAGACATTATATGTTCCATGAGAGAGGGGGCAGTGGAAAGCTGGCTCCTGGCATTGTCCCTGGCACACAAGTAGATGCTCAGTAAATATTTATTCAATGAAAAAATTAATGCTACTTTTTTTGTTTGTTTGTTTGTTTGTTTTGTTTGTTTTTTGCGGTACACGGCCCTCTCACTGTTGTGGCCTCTCCCGTTGCGGAGCACAGGCTCCGGACACGCAGGCTCAGCGGCCATGGCTCACGGGCCCAGCCTCTCCGCGGCATGTGGGATCTTCCCGGACCGGAGCACGAACCCGTGTCCCCTGCATTGGCAGGCGGACTCTCAACCACTGCGCCTCCAGGGAAGCACCCCCCCCCCTTTTTTTTTTAATGCTACTTTTAAAAAATGAGCTTTATTTGCTGTGTTTAAGAGTCAGCTTGGCCGGAAATGTTATGAATGTGGATTCAGTATCTCTACAATTGTTATCATGAAAATTAATAACCTCACTAAAATGGAGTCAAGAGCCACAAGGGGCAGCTCTCACATACGTGCCCTCACATCAGTACAGACCCCAACAGGAAGAGTGGTACCTTGCATTTCCGAGAGGAAGTGGTGTGGCTTTACCACCCTTGGCAGGATCCACCACTGCATCCCAGGTACAGAGCACAGTGACTGGTACGTGGCTGATGCCCCCAAATATTTAATATGTGAATTAATTAAAAGATCTGAGAAGATCTGGGCAGAGAAGGAAAAGAAAAGAAAATGGAACTTTCTCTACCAACAAGGTAATTTAGCAAAATTTTGTTGCGTGGCATCTGCTGTTGGAGCCCTGTTAGGGCAGCCTGCTCCACCCCTAGAGCCCCATCCCCAACAATCTTCCTCCACCCCCCAGAATACCACACAACAGGAAGTGGGGTGGACTCTGGATGCTGCATCGCACCTTGGGAGATGCAGTCCCCATGAGTAAAACACAGGACTCTGTCAGTCCTTCACAGAGGTTTGTTGCTTTTCCTACATTCTGTTGTTTCAGGACATCTGAGGCAGTGGTGTGCTCATAAATAATTAACAATTGGCTTGTTGGAGTGGGATAAAAGAAAAACCAAAACCTGATTTGTAGCATTTGCCTATTTCTGTGGTGTAAATACTACCACTGTAGCCAATTTCAAGCTACCAACATGAATTCACTGAACATGGAGTTGGGAAGATTTGCACACAGTTGGGGCTCATAAACCTGTACAGGCCAATCTACAATCTCACTGGAAAGGCACAGGCACTCCAGGATCTCACAAACTCAGGATTCCAAGTGGCTTAGATATTTGCAGTGGGTATGACTCTCCTTCCCCACACATGGGTGTGTTCAATAACTCTACCCAGTCTCTGACTTAACCCTCATTCTCCCCAGCTGATTGAAATATTAACTTTGGTCCTTCTTGTGTCTTTTATTCCCCTTCTCAGGGTCTTGTCAAGGGTGTTAATGCCAAGATGTAGCAGGTGGAGGGATGCCTCTGATCCTTGGTCAGAGGAAACATGCATGGACTCCACATCTCCTGTTTGTCCTCTCAGCTCAGATGGAAACTTTTGTCAGTCTAAATGTCTACCTAAATAATAACTATGCCATTGTGTTCTGACACTTGATAATAACATCCAAGCTCTATGCAGTTTTGATGTGAGAACAGCTAAACAAAAAGATTTTTCTTCTCCCTTTACAAAGACCATAGATTAGTAGAACAATATAATGGCCATTTTTAGTGCCAAAAACTAGAGCAGTGATTTTCTGCATCGTCAAAACTCATAATGATGGGCCTGAATCTTTGGATATTTTTCAGATGAGAACAGTCAACAAACTACCAAGAAGCAGCTTTTCTGTGATGCGCATGCAATTTCTTTATAAACAGGGAAAAATAAACTTAAATGTCATGATGCACAATTTTGAATGTACCACATGATCTTAATAAATGTTAAGACAAAAACTGAACTAAAAAAAAAAAGATTTGAAGGAAACACATCCAACTGTTAACTAGGCTTGTCTTTGATAATAAAAATTTGTGCAACTTTTTCTTCTTTTCTACTACTTTTATTTCCAACTTAAAAAAATACCTCAGCATTATTTTGATAATGGGGAAAAGAAATTTATTTAACTTGCAAAAGCAAAAGAACAAGCAAAGAAGAAAACCATGTTTCCACCACCAACAGTGAAAGCCAGAGAAACCATGGGAGACTGGATGCTGCCTCGAACTCATGTCTAGGGGCCAGGGGGGAATCTCCTCGCCAGGGTGGCAGCAAGAAGACCACTTAGAGAATAGTTTCTTGAGTTCTGCCAACATTGCCCTGACAGTCACTTCCTGCCACTTTAATCATACAGTGGCAGCTGCTGCCTGTTCCATTGGTTCCAGGGTCCACGGGTGTAGGTAGGAGTTGGAGGGACCTGGGGGCTGATCTAAGAAAAAGACATGACCACAAGGTGGCAATAGCACACACAAGCTTTATCTTGTGATGCTTTGATGGTGGGGAAAGTCCCTCAGGCAGGACTTTTATGGGGTCCCTTCTTAGAAGGGGAGGAGGGCAAGAGAACTCAGGGGGAGAGAGAACTTACACGTCTAGGTGAGACCAGAGAGGCTCTGCATCAGAGAACTCTGAAGGCCAGTGGGGACTTAAGGCATTAAAACTACAAGACCCTATCTTATTAATAGGTAACAGGTGTCACGTTGGGTTTCATAGGATACACAAAGATGTAGGTTTGAAATGGCCAAAATTTTGCTTATTTGGGCTATTTTTTAAATAACTGGATATGTAAAATTTGAGTCTGGCAGCAGTGAGCTTTTGTGCTAATGTGTCTCAGCCTGCAGTGAAGAAATAAACAACCTAGGGGCTGGTCCACAGAGGCTGTCTTTGGCTCATTTTATGTCACACTAGGGTATCATCAGGGCAAAGCAAAAGCCCTGCTGGCTGGGGGCTAATGGGAACGGGTGTAGGGAGACTGGTCAGCTTCTCTCAGGCAATCACATCTCCATCCCCACCTCTGAGCCACCAGTGCTGATGTCAACCCAAGGGACTGCCTTTTCCAGGGCTGATTCTCCCTGACCAGAGGAGCAGACTAAGGTCATGGTGGCAGGAGCAGTGATGCTCATGGCCTGTGATACATGGGACTCTCCACTCTGAAGTCAGTCCCTGACTCTTCATAAATTACTCAGGTCCACACACACGTGGGCCTGGCCTTTGGCATTTGCAACAACATGTTGTTTACAAGAGACACTTGAGAAAAAGGACACACAGAGCTTGAAAATGAAAGGATGGAAAAAGATAAGCCAGTTAAATACCAGGAGAAGGCAAAGATATAAATTTCAATATCTGATGAAATAGAATTTAAAGAAGATAGTGTCATAAGGAGCAAAGAAGGATGTTTTATATTTGTATATTAGTAAAAGACACCATAAAGTAAAAAGGTCTATCTCTCACAAGCATATATGCATCAAACAATACAACCTCAAAATCTGAGATGCAACAATTGACAGAATGGCAGAGAAGTCAGCAAACCAACAGTGCTGGAGATTTTAACATACCTTTCCCTGAAAATGATAGACATAGTGGCAAAATTTTAAAATTAAAAATAAAAGACACAGATACCAAAGACCTTCACAGTACCATTAATAAGCTCGAACTATTAGATATATGTAGAATGCAATACCAAATAAACAAAGAATGCATGTTCTTTTCAACCAAATCTGAAACACTTACAAAAAAATATGCATGTATTTATCATAAAAGAAGTTCTAAGAAATTAGTGTTTACCTACTGTGTTCTCCAACCACCATGCAACACAATCATAAATTAACAATAAAAGGCTAGTTGTAAAATACCATATCTTTGTAAGGTTAAGAAGAAAATTATAGAGTAAATTAAAACATATTTAAAACTAAATGAGGGTGAAAACACTTCATGTCAAAAATATGAGACATACCTAAAATAGTGTCTAAAGAGACATTCATCACTTTAAATACCATTATCAGGAAATAAGCAAGTTAAAAGTAAATTGATGAAGTGTTCAACTCAAGAAGTTGAAAAAAAAACCAACAGGGCAAACTAAAAAATAATAAAAGGGAATAATACAGGTAGCTGCAGACATCAATCAAACGGAGAATAAAACAACAGAGAAGATTCACAGAACCAAAAGCTGATTCTTTGAAAAGATTATTAAAATAAACAATCTCCAGCAAGGCTGATCAAGAAAAAAAGAAAGAAGGAGAGAAAAGATGCAAATAATCAAAATGAAGAATGAAAAGTAGGGCTTCCCTGGTGGCGCAGTGGTTGGGAGCCCGCCTGCCGATGCAGGGGACACGGGTTCGTGCCCCGGTCCGGGAAGATCCCACATGACGCGGAGCAGCTGGGCCCGTGAGCCATGGTCGCTGAGCCTGCGCGTCCGGAGCCTGTGCTCCGCAACGGGAGAGGTCGCAACAGTGAGAGGCCCGTGTACTGCAAAAAACAAACAAACAAACAAAAAGAATGAAAAATAATTAACTACAGTCTAACAGGTTTAAAAATAATACAAAGCATATTGTAAGCATATACACATTTTAAAATGTGGAAATCTGGTGGATGTGTTCCCAGAAAAAAAAAAAAAAAAGGAAAATGTCAAACTGGAGCAAGAAGAAATAGAACATGAATACACTGGTAATATTAAGGATGCTGAAATTGCCCTTAAAGACCTTACCTCTCCCTTTAACCCAGCTCCAGATGGTTCCACTGATGAGCTCTACCCAACTTTCAAGAAACAGTTAATTTCTATATTACACAAATTGTTCCAGAAAGCAAAAGAAGAAATAAGCTACCACTCATTTTATGTCATCTGCACTCTTGATTCTAAAATTAGATAAGGGTGACACCAGAAGAGAAGCCATAGGCCATTTCACTTACAAATATAGGATCAAAACCCCCAACTAAAATGCTCGCTACCCAAATCCAACAGTGCATTAAAACTAACTCATCATACTGAATTGGCTCTGGATGGCAGAACATTTTTTTTTTTAAGACACATTTTTCATTTTCACCAAGAACTTTATTTTTTAATTAATTAATTAATTAATTTTTAATTTTGGGCTGCGTTGGGTCTTCCTTGCTGCACGTGGGCTTTCTCTAGTTGCAGCAAGCCGGGGCTACTCTTCATTGCAGTGCATGGGCTTCTCATTGCGGTGGCTTCTCTTGTTGCAGAGCACGGGCTGTAGGTGCACGGGCTTCAGTAGTTGTGGCACGCAGACTCAGTAGCTGTGGCTCACAGGCTTGCTCCGCAGCATGTGGGATCTTCCCAGACCAGGGATCAAACCCGTGTCCCCTGCACTGGCAGGCAGATCCTTAACCACTGCACCACCAGGGAAGTCCAATGGCAGAACTTTTAATGGAATATTCTTGATCTTCTCATTTAAGAAGGTAAATTGATTTGAGAGTATTATTTACACCACTATAGTAATTGATTAATGGAGTGCTGTCCCACAGATTTATATATTTACATATGTCCTTAAAGAAATAATTCTAGAAAATGAGTATATATAGGATCTTTGTACTATAACTTAAAAATCTTAATTTTCTCTTTATTTTTCTGTATTTTATTTTTGAAGATAGCCAGTATAAATAAAAGTGTAATTTAAAAAAAAGAATCGGTGTAATTTGCCACATTCATAGACTTAGGAAGAAATAGCACAATTATCTCCAAACATGTTGAAAAAGTATTTGATCAGATTTGACGGCTGGCAAACCTGGCAGAGAAAGGAATGTCCTTACTGAATAAAGGTTATATACCCCAAATTTATGGCAAATACGCTCAGTGGAAACCTTTGGCTGCATTCTCTTTATGTTTGTGTATGACACAAAAATGTCTGTTATCAATGCAAATGCTTGCCATAAAACTGGAAGTCCTGGCTCAAATTGAAAAAAGAGGAATAAGAGATTAGTAGGTGAAATACAAAGCTATCATTCTTTGATGATGATGTCATCTTCCACCTAGAAAATGAAAACAACAGATTAACAATTAGAATTAATAAGATAATTCTATAGATTTGCCATATTAGAGATAAGTTCAAAAAAATCAATGTAACTTATCAACATCAGCAATAACCAACTAGCACATAAAATAAGAAATAAGAAAACATTTACAAAAGCACCAAAACATTTATAAGTATTTAGGGATTAACAAAGAACATCCTAAACATCTAAGCACCAAAATTTAATAAAGGACATAGAAAATAATCTAGATAAATGGAGAGAAATTCCATATTCTTATATAGGATAATTTAATGTTATAAAGATATCATTTCTCGCCAAATTAATCTATCGATTCAAAGCAATACCAACCAAAATTGCAGGGGGATTTTTCCCCACATATAAAACTTTACTGAAAATATGGACTTGGGAGAAAAAAAATGTATGTGAATAGCCAAGCCACCTCCAAACGTTTCTGACTCAAAAACAAATCCTACAGGCTAGTTTTTCTTTGAAGCTTTCCAGTTCACCATTGTCACCTTTAGAAACAGAATATAAAGGGAGGATCTTGCCCTATCACATGTGAATACATATTACAAAGCCAAAATATAATTTTTAAAAAACGAGCCTTGCATTTGTTCAAGAGCAGACAAATAGGATAACAGAAAACACCAGAGAGCTGAGAGGGGCCAGGAGACACCTTCCTGGAAGCTTCCTCACTGGAGAGGAACATTCAAAAGGCCCCAGGATTCATCCACTCTCCCTCCCCAGCCCTGCTACCCTTCCCCTCCCCCTGTCTCTTTGAGCCTGGCCAATTGCCTTTTCTCTGACTCACCCCCTTTCTTAGAATGCTTCGATCTAGAGATAAAGTGGTCTCATAGTTCACTTAGAATCCCATGATTGTTTAAAGGACCAAATTGTTTAAAGATCAGTCAAAAGAGGAAAAGATAGGAAGGAACTCTGGCCTTGACCCACAATTTTTCCACCACGTTTATTTGCCATTCCTTCGGCTTTTCTGCTGGATGTGTTCTCAGTCATGGTCATTACACTGCGGGCATTTGTGGAAAGAGAAAGGAAACTTTAATTAGCATATCACGTTTCACGCTGATCAACTGTTGTTGGAAGGAGATGCCATAACTCATTGGCATCCCTACCTCCCTCCTCCTAGGGATGCTTGAACTCAGGCTGTGGTGCTGTATCAGTTTCCCAGGGCAGTGAAACGAGGTGCCACAAGCTGGGTGGCTTAAAACAATGGATATTTATTCTTTTAATGTTCTGGAGGCTAGATGTCTGAAATCAAGTTCTCAGCAGAGCCAAACTCTTGCTGAAGGCTCTAGGAGAGAGTCTGTTTCAAGGCTCTCTCCCAGGTTTATGCATTGCAAACAATCCCTGGCATTGTCAGCCTGTAGCTGCGTCACTCCAATTTCTACCTCTTTTATCACACTGCATTCTCCCTTTGTGTCTCTGTCTCTTCTCCTCTTCTTATAAGCACACCAGTCATATTGGATTAAAGGCCATCCCTACACCAGTATGATTTCATCTGAACTAATTACATCTGCAACAACCTTATTTCCAAATAAGGTCACATTCTGAGGTTCTGAGAAGCACACGAATTTGAATGGGGGCACAGTTTAGCCTAGTACAAGTATACTTGTGTACTTGGTTGGCTTAATTTTATATAAGACTGACTTTGGCATTATCTAAATTATTAGGAATGCATCTAGTTCGTACATCCAACAATTGCTTTCCCCATAAAACCATGGTTAATGACACCAAATCATCAGACATTTGTGCATGTGGTCATTCTGTAAACCTTTATTATTAAGCATGTGCCACATGCCAGGGATTGTGCTAAGGAGGACATTGAGAAGTTCACGCTCCATGAGCGGAACAAACACATAAATTTTAAAAATCACAATAAATTAAAATAAATGCTAATATAAGGGGCACAGGGAAGGGAGTCTGGCCAGATCAGAAAAGGCTGAACTGAGATAAAGCTTAGCGAGGATGAGGTGGAACTTACAGCAAGTAAGGAGCTTGGGGCAGCAAGACCAGCACATGCAAAGGCACAGAGACATAAAAGAACATTCCTGTCTGAGGAGCTACACACATTTCAGGTTGACTAGAGAGGCAGAAGTGTCTGGAACAACAAGAGATGAGTCTGGAAAGATCATCAAAGACAAGAGGACAGATGAGGGTAGAGCTTCATTTTGTAGGTGATGGGGAGGACTTTATGCAAAGGATTAAAACAAAAACACATGAATTTTTTAAAATGCACTTGGGGAGCATAGCAGTGGGGAGGATAGATCGAAAGGAAGGGGATGAGGTTGGGAGGCCTCAAATGTAACAATGTCTTTAAGTTATTCCAGAAGACAGAGGGTGTTGGCATGGTCTCAGGTCATAGCATTGGGTGAGGAGAAGAGAGATGGATTAGAGAGATTCAGGAGGTGACACTGATGGGGTTGTAGGGAGGAGATGGGGAGAGCAGAGATTCTGATATGACTCCCTGGTTTCTAGTGAACGCTGGTCATGCAAGTGCCACCAACGAAGGCAGACACCTTAGGCAGAAGAGGTTTTACAGAGGGTGGCACAGGCAGTGACTTCCAATTTTAATCTGGATGCATCTTCCTTGGCGTGCAAGGTGAATTGGGGATGCTCAGGTGGACGGCTGGCTGCAATAGTTGGGATATAGAAGAAACACAGGAGGTTAAAATACACATTTGAGAGCCACTGTGGTTTGGACATAGTCATGGGTGTGCACAGTGTGCAGAATTACAGAAGGAACATGGTGGAAGCTCGGAGAACTGAACACGTGCAGCCCATAAGAGAAGGAGCAGGTAAGACCTAGAAAACTGCTCAGGATGAGGGAAGAAAATAGGCAACAGGGACCTGGCAGAAGGCGATTCTTGGATTCAAAACTGTGGGGAGTGAAGGACACGGAACACTTTGGGCTCTGAGACGTGAGCCACACACACACACATACACACACACAGACACAGTGCTTCTATAACAATGATCTCACATCAGAAAATTTAGCTTTCTAAATTTATAAAGTCAGTATTTTGATGCTGAGTGTTAATATATCTATTTAAATGTCGAGAACAGTTCAAAGCATTTCTGCTGAAAGAACTTAAATACTGAAGGAAATTTGCTGCAGCCAATGTAGTCCATAAATAAAGCAAAGAGGACATTAATGTAGACTTCTTTTGTAGTTCTCTGAACCAGCTCCACACTACTCTGCCATAAAGGTGTTTCCTAGGATGAATGTGATCAGTGGTGGAGAAAGGACCCTGGTGAGGCCATATTAACAATCACAAGAATGACATTCAACCTTATGCATGCATGAGTGCGCACACGCATGCGCACACACACACACAGCTTTTAAAAGTTAACAAGTAGTTCATTCTTGCTTTTCTTTCTTTTCCCTCCCTCCCTCCCTTCCCTGTTTCCTTCCTTCCTTCCTTCTTTCCTTTAGAACAACACCTACAGGCTACTTCCTGGTTTTGCACACTTGGGACACCAGGAAATGATTATGATCGTGAGGAAGTAAGGTCCACCCAATCCAGCTATCTATAGATAACAACTCCTATGGATGTTTTTAAAACCTCTATATATCTTTATGAAGATGAGAAATGACTCTTTAAATGGAACCCATGCTGATAAGACAAGCTCCTAGAATTTTTTTTTAAGATAGTTTTTTTTTTTTTTTTCTTAAGTATAGTTGATTTACATATCACCCATATGCAGAGACAGGGATGCATCCGTCAAGAATCTATGGCCTGGGCTTCCCTGGTAGCACAGTGGTTAAGAATCCGCCTGCCAGTGCAGGGGACACAGGTTCGAGCCCTGGTCTGGGAAGATCCCACATGCCGTGGAGCAACTAAACCCGTGCGCCACAACTACTGAGCCTGTGCTCTAGAGCCCGCGAGCCAGAACTACTGAGCCCACGTGCCACAACTACTGAAGCCCGCGTGCCTAAAGCCCGTGCTCCGCAACAAGAGAAGGCACTGCAATGAGAAGCCCGTGCACCTCAATGAAGAGTAACCCCCACTCGCCGCAACTAGAGGAAGCCCACACGCAGCAACGAAGACCCAACGCAGCCAAAAATAAATAAATTTATTTAAAAAAAAAAAAAGAAGAAGAATCTATGGCCCAAGTGGTGTCCATCTGCAGCTCTGCTGTCCTGATGGGGAGGGGGTATTACTGAGCCAGGGTTAAAAGCACAGTTCAGTTGAGCTGCCTTCCTCTCCTCCAGGCTCTAGAATTCTCTCCTGTGTGGTCCAGTGTGCTCTGGCCGCACAGGAGAGAATGTTAGTGGACGGATGTCTGACTGCTTTCTGCTAAGCCTTGGCATCCTCTTCCACGTCTGTCCAAACCTCAAGCTTTGAGTTCTGAGTCTTTATTAGCTGGTATATAAGAAAGACTCATGAATCCTAGGCAATATATATATATAAGAAAGACTCATGAATCCTAGGCAATCTCAGTGAACTTAACCACATGGTGCATCTTCTTTCTGCGTCTAACTGGAGGCCCTATCTCTGTAACCTCTCACAGCTCTCGCCTCCCTGTGAGGGATGAGGGTCCTTCCCTGGGAAGGGGTACTTCAGCTCCTACCAGGCATTCACTGAAGATGACAACAGCCACAACACTCCCTGCTTAATATCATTAAATATCTGTTCAGCCAGCCTGGTCCTCCAAAGCCAATGGGCATTGTGGCTTCATTACGTCTTAATCAAGGCTGCACAGTTACCTCAGGAAACTCAGTGTTTCTAGTGGGTGTGGCTTAAAGATGACAGGTAGCTTCATCTTTAGACAGTCTATGAATTATACGGATTTTATTCAACAGGTTTCCAATGTTGGTTTTTATGTATTCCTCTCATACACCTTTGCTGCAGAATCTTTACTTCCTGCTTCTGCCTGCCTCCATGGACCACTGCTAGCTGATTTCTACCACATGAAGCAGGTTCTGTGGTGCAGATCTGGACTTGGCTTTCACATGGGGGTGAGTGAATTGCTACTCTTTTAAGGATGGCGTTTCTTAGCAACAATGGATTGTTTGCCCTGTTGCCTGTCAGTCGATTCTCTGCCTGCTGCTCTCAGCTCAGTTTTTTCAATCTAATCTTTGGCAAGAAATATTGCTGATATGCTGAAACTAACATGTTCTTCCCATCCCTGCCTCCCCCCAAGAAAAACCAGCTAACCAAAGTAACATGTTGTAAGACTATTCTAGTTGCAGTACTGATTCATAGAATTCATCAATATTATTTAATATTTTATACTGAACTCCAAATGTGCTTGTTGTTTAGTGCCTGGAACAATTATAGCCAAGAAAACTTATATAATATAATATAATATAATATAATATAATATAATGTAATGTAATGTAATATAATATAATATAATATAATATAATGTAATATAATATAATATAATACATATACTTTACTTTTCATTTCTTTCTTTTACATTTTATTTTACTTTGCATTTCTACTGGTGCAAGTAGAAAATTATATTTTTCTTGTGCTCATTGGCTGTTCACATTTCTCATCCTATGATTTGTTCAGTTCAGTACATCTGCGACCTTTGTCAGTAGAGATAAATTATTTTCTGGACCACCGTTAACCAGACAGGTAAGAAATTGCAATGTTTTACAATAAAAATTTATTCATGCTTTTCTTTAGGTAATTAAAAATTATATTTAAATGCCCAATGTCACTAAGAAATCAAAAAATTCAAATTAAAAAGATAGCAGGATTTTTTTTTTGGCCATCAGGGTGGCAAAATTGTAGAGATTTGTAATCTCCAGGGTTGGTAAGCTGTTGAAAAATGAACATTCAAGTAGGCTCTAAAGTGATATTACTGGTGCAACCATTTAAGAGAAAATTTGGCACTATCTATCCAAATTCAAGTGTCCTTGCAATGCAACCATGATGTTTCTATTCTAGAAATCTATTCCACACAAACCCTCCCCCATGTACACAAAAGATGGGTGTTCAAAGGTGTTCACTGCAGCATTTTTATTATAGTGAAAAGTGGGAAAGACCCTAAATGTTCTTCAACAGAGAGTGAATGTCTAAGTAAACGCTGGTGCGTTCGTAGCATGGCATAGTTCCACACAATAGTTTTTAGCAATGATGGAAATGTTCTGTATTTGCTCTGTCCAGCACAGTATCCTTGTGGTTGCTAAGCACTTGAAATGTGGTAAGTGCAACAGATGAACTGAATTTTAAATTTTATTTAATTTAATTATCTTAAATTTAAATAGAAATAGATCCCCAGTGACTACTGGATACCATAGTGGACAGCATGGGTCTAGAAATAACCATTCAGCTACTAAAAAGGAGATAGATTTATAAGAACTGACATGGGAAAAGACAAAACATATTGTTAAATTTTTTAAAAAACCAAGGGCTGAACAATTTTGTACATAGTATAGGTCAATGTTTTCCCAAATATTTGCATAAGTACAAATATATGCAAATAAACACATAGAAAACATTTTGAATAATACACATTTACAATATCTGGAGAAAGGAGTTGAAATGAGAGCCATAGCGAAGGAGACTTTCATACTCGACTCTGTGTTTGCATTTTATGGTAATGTAATTTGTGCCACTTGGTTAATTTTTTAAATAGTTTCAGAAAATCAAGAAAGATGTAAGCAAAATTGAATAAATAAACTATAAGGCATATGCAATATTTTGAGTGTATTCACATGGTCCTGATTCAAGGTCTATTTCAAACGCCCCATTGCCCTGACATCTTCGTTAACCCATTCAACCAAATCTATTCTCTCTCCTTCAGACCCCACAACCCAGCACTTTCCCCAAGGCCCTTGGCATATTCTGTCTTAGTTGCCCTCAAGGCTACTTCCCCGCAATTAGTCCATCAGTTTCTTGAGGGTAAGACTGCGTCTTCCCTGACTTATTCACTGTACAATCTCCCTCATACCCAAACACAGTGCCTTACATGTAAAATATATAACTTAATTATTCATTGAATTGGATTTTGAAACAGTCCTTTATGGAATCATTATTGATTCTCTCCTTTTAATAAATATTCTTTTATTTCCAGGATTATCATCAGTACCATTTTCCTGGGCAAATTTGTACGTCTCTGGCTGATGAGCTCAGCTGATTAGAGCTCTGTGCTAACGAGACCATGACCCTGGTTAGCACTGCCCTCTTAGTTCCATGGCCGCAAACTGCATCCCTAATTCCAACCAGCTGTCACCTAATGGCAGTTGTGTATAATAATGAATATCAGATGGGAAGGCTGGAAAGATCAGTCTAAAACTGTCACTGTTATTATAGGTAAAGAGATATATTTACAGTTACATGCTCTATTAGGGTTGTTTCTGCTCTTGTCTGCCTTACTCATTTGACTGTAAACCTCATAAGGGAAGAAGATGTAGCCCATACGTCTCTGTATCTTCTTCAATGCCTATCATTCCTTAGTGTATGTGTTCAGTAAGTGATTACTGAATTGAATTTAACTAAGAATGAGTGTTTTGCTAGTGGTGTATTATTTTAGTACATGAGGTCAACTGGGAAAACAGCCAGGGAACTAATGCTTTCGTGTACTTTCTATGTTACAAGGACTGCAGTAGCCTTTTAAATCTCTACTATCTTTAACCTGACAACAGCCTGATAAATTATTCCATCACTATGTCATAAGAAAAATGAGGCAAACAAAGTATAAGTTCAAAGATACCTAGATAATGAAAGAATGAAGTAATATTTAAACTAATTAATAATCTAAGCCTGTAAAAGTTATCATTGTGATATAAAAACACTCAGTTTTCCAAATCCAGCTAATCCTAATTATAACCAATGTATCTCTATTGTCAATGACCCAAAGTACCATAGTGGAGTCAACACAGCACGTGCAAGTCTTAAAAACAATCAACTGTATGTGAGGTCATCGGATCTGAATTGTGCTATAATTCACTTTGACTTTGTATAACCATTGCCTGAAATTACAAGAGTGTAAAATTGAGAGGCTCTATATCCTGAAGATAGAAAAGGCAGACTCAAAGAGGAACGGGACTACCTTTAAGACCACCTTAATAAGTAGTGTTGGAATAGGATGGCTTCCTTTATAGGATTTAGCAAAACTAAATATGAGAAGATAAGTTATGTCTTCCTTTTACATCGGTTTCAACATAGGGATGTGATATGATCCATGTACACAGAAGGTCTTGAAAACTAAATGGACCTCTAGATCCAGACATCCAACAGCCTACTCTATATTTCCTCCAATTTCCACAGCCCTCTTAAATCTAAAATCAAATTTAACATCTTTCCAGAAAAATCGGTTATGGTAAGCAGGATAACGGCCTCCCAAAGATATCTACATCTTAATCTTCTTGGAACCTATGAATTTTACCTTACATGGCAAAGAGAAGTTTGCAGATGTGGTTAAGTTAAAGATCTTTAGATGGAGGGATGATTCTGGATTATTGAGGTGGGTGGAACATAATCACAAGGCTCCTTATAAGAGGAGTGCAGGAGGGTCAGAGTCAGAGAAAGAGAAGTGATGATGGAAGGACAGGTTAGAGTGATGTAGAGCCATGAGCCAGAGAATGTGGCAGCCTCCAGACACTGGAAACACCTGGAAATGGATTCTCCTCTAACATCTCCATAAGGAATACAGCCTTTTCTTCCTATCTTTTTTTTTTTTTTTGGTACGCAGGCCTCTCACTGTTGTGGCCTCTCCCGTTGCGGAGCACAGGCTCCGGACGCGCAGGCTCAGCGGCCATGGCTCACAGGCCTAGCCGCTCCGCGGCATGTGGGATCCTCCCAGACCGGGGCACGAACCCGCCTCACCTGCATCGGCAGGCGGACTCTCAACCACTGTGCCACCAGGGAAGCCCTCATCCTATCTTAAACTTCTGACCTTCAGAACTACAAGAGAACAAATATGTGTTCCTTTAAGTCACTGAATTAGTGGTAGTTTGTTACAGCAGCCATAGGAAACTAATTTGTCGTACTCCTTACACAAGTCAGAAAAGCTGCAGGAAACAGACAACTTATTCAAAAGGGTAATTGAGGACAGCTTAATAAAGAAGCTATTTTCAAGAGACGGGCACAGTAATAGAAGATCAACAAGGAAAGATGATGTGCCCTTGCATGAGCAATGTCAGGGAGCCACAGCTCTGCCAGACTGAAGAGGCAAGAGGTAGTTCCAGGCACCCAGAGTGCATCAGGAAAGGGCTTGCAGCTGGTGTCAGCTTGCGGTCTGAAATGGAGGGTGCCAAGGAATAAACACCCTCTGCGGCTTTCTCTTCCCACCCTCTGATCTCTGTTGGTGCTGCCCCAGGGCCAAACCCAACCAGATATCACAGGGTGATGGAGCCCAATTGAAACGTCCACAGAAATCAACCCTACCAGGCACAGATCGGAAAGGGAAAGAATGGGAGAAGGTACCCAGCCTTCTACATTCTGGACCTTGGTGAATGGTTCCACCATCACCCAGCCATTCCCTCTGGCATCCAGGAGTCACCTTGGCCTCCACCTTTCCTCTCCTTCGCCAAGTGCAGATTCAGCTCTTTCAGAAAAAGTCAAGGTCCACAGGATTTCTTATTATCTCCCATGTGGCCCTCTTCAATGAACTTCCCCTCAGAGCTAACCACTGACATGGATAGACAGTTATCATTTGCCTAATGTATTTCTTTATGTCATTCCTACATCATCCCTAAATAATATAGAGCTCTTTTTCTTGTATGCTTTACACTTTATAAATAAATGATCAAATAAAAAATAATATCTTACTGGATATAATATTCAGTAATTTGCTTATTTTTATACACATTTTTGTTTTATATATTTGCATAAATCACATTTATGAAGTCCATCATAAATATATAGACATATATACACATATTCATATGAACATATTCCTAAGGGTCAGATCTAGCTATTTTCACTGCTGTACAGAATCTCTTTGTGAATTGTAAGGGGTGATATTTATCATGATGCCCTTAAAGGAAAGTGGCTTGACTTCTCAAAGCACTAAAAAGAAAAAAAAGAAAAAAGAAAAGCTGAGGTATTTCCAAAATCTATTGTAACCAGAAGCAAAAGGAAGAAAAAGAAACATTGAACAGCAGGAGGTGTGAGTTGAGTTTTATCACTAAAAATCACTTTATCTCCCTTTGCACAATCCAATTGCATTCCTAAGATTCTGCATTTTCACTAAAGATGCACTATAATTCTTCACTTGAGAAAACTCGCATTTATCCCCACTGCTTGGAAAGTTTCAGGGTGATGAATTTGAGATATGGAAGCACTCCATAGCAGAAAATTAACTAGTAATTTTGCCAGAATTCAGAGAACTTTGAACAATATAGCTAAGGCAAGGAAAATAATTTTATGAGGAAGATAAGCTGAATTTATAGGCCCTTTTCCTTACTTCGTTCAAGAACATAGTAATTTCAAATGATATGTTTTTCCTGATTATGAAACAAAATAATGTTTTGTGGGAATTTTAGAAAATATATTAAAATATTAAAGTAAAATACTCTCCCCAAAATAGTATTATATAATTCCTTCAAAAACTTTTCTATAAACACATTTGTTTGAGATAGGGGGCATCTTGTCAGTTACAACTTTGTTTCACTTGGATCTTTACACATGGCATTGTGATAAGCATGTTCCCGTGTCATCAAATACTCTGCATAATTTTAAGTCAATGGGGGTAAGAGAGGTGGCTTAATAAATGACATTGGGACAATATATTAACCAGTTGAAAATGAAAAGAAAACTCTATCACTAGAATTCTCTCCTTAACTCAAAGTAAATTCTAGATTATACAAAAATTAAGTATTAAAAATAAAAACATCAAAGCACTAAAATACAGCTTTAGGTGAATATTCACAATTTTGAAGTGGGTAAGCATTTTCTAAGAATGTCATAAGACCAAAACCTTTAAATAAAGGATACAGTTTGAATATATAAACATTAGCCGCTTTGTGAAGAAATCATGAGCAAAGTCGAAAGAAAAAATGACAGAAAGATAAAATGTTTGCAACCTATCCGACAGCGAATGGGTCAAGGTGCAAAGAACACTGACAATAAAAATTAGTTAGATGACTTGGTGAGTCACCAAAGGATAACTACAAACTTTCAGCGTGAAGTGGTTCAACTTCACTAATCAAAGAAAGGCAAGAAAAAAAGAGAAATACTTACCTGCTACCAGATCCCGGATGGTCGACTGATTAAACGCACTCAGCGTGACAAGGGTGCCGGGAAACGGGCGAGCTCATGGCTGCTCACCTTTCATTGGCCAAAGTGAGTCACATGACCACATCTAATTTGAGGTGGGCAGGCAAGTTCAATCCTACTACCTTTAGAATAAGAGAAGTCCTCAAATTTATCAATAGCCCTAACGACAGCTGTATTAAGTGTTGGAATAGTTAGAGAATTTTTATTTTCATGTTTGTACTTTTTGTACTGTTATTTTATTTTTATGATTAAATCTATCTTAAAATAAAAAAAACTAGTGAGATAGCTTCATAAGCATAATTTTAAATATTTTTATAAGAATCCATTGTATGGCTATATGAGAGTTAGTAACTCATTACCTTATCTCAGACATTTGTATTTTTCTAAAGGTTTTACTGTTATACATAACACTATGGTAAACATTTTATTGCAAACTAGCTTTACTTGCATTTCATTAGGAGAAATTGCCATCAGCAGAACTAGTGGATCAAATAGCATGAACATTTTCTGACTTTCCTTGTTTTCTTATCTTTTGTACAACAGAATATAAACTTTGTGAAATAAAATGAATAAGCAGTGTAGTTTTATGAACTTTAAGGGTAATTTTATAAGAACTGGGGGAGGGGCAAATAAGACACACTTAACAGACTTCCATCTTAACTAAGAAATCAGATCATTCACGTGGGAAGCAGGCCACCCTGAGGTCCTATCTCCAGTCTGCCACTTCTTAGGTACTTACATTACTCTGGGCCATTTATTAAATCTCCTGGAGCCTCAATTCATTGACTACAAAAGAGAGATTAAAATGCCCACCATTCAGTGTCCTTCAAAAGATGAATGGATAAAGAAGATGTGGCATATATGCACAATGGAATACTACTCAGCCATAAAAAAAGAATGAAATTTTGCCATTTGCGGCAACATAGATAGACCTGGAGAGCATTATGCTAAGTGAAATAATGGTTACCAGTTGGGGGGGGTGGCAATATAGGGGTGGTGGAGTAGGAGATACAAACTATTTGGTGTAAGACAGGTTCAAGGATGTATTTATTGCACAACACAAGGAATATAGCCAATATTTTGTAACAACTGTAAATGGAAAGTAACCTTTCAACATTGTATAAAAAATAAATAATAAATTAAAAGAAAAGAAATATTCCATTAAGAAATTAACTTTTAAAATGCCCACCATTCAGTGATGTTGGAGAACCTATTAACATGCATTACAGACCTGCTGTATAATTGTCTTATGGGAATTGTTCCAGCTACTTTTGTTGGTATTTTAATAATATTGGCTTAAGGCCCTGTTGCCAAGGATGGAGAGAAAAATGTGCTATGAGCTCTCCTAGACAGAAAAAGAATTAATAAATTGATTAAAGCACATTGCTGTGTGCTTTTCAAAGCAACCTCCTTCTTGGTCTCCACTCCCCTCTAAAGCCCAGGGGAGTGAGCCTGTGCTGGAGAAAGGATTTTGAAAGGGAAAAGGGTGGTGGGTTTAAGACCTGCAAGTGTCCAAATTCATCCTCCAGCAAAGACAGAAGTCATTTTCTCTAACTCAGTGCTTTTCACCTGGGGTGTTTTTACCTCTGGAAGACAGGTTTCAGGGTTGATATTAACACCGGCATCTGGTGGATGGAGGCCAGGGATGCTGCTAACCCTCCTACAACCACAGGACAGCCTCACCACAGAGAATTATCTCGTCCAGATTGTCAGTAGTGTCAAGGTTAAGAAATCCTGCTCTAAATTGATGTATTCTAATATTTAATTCTATTTTTTTCTATTTAGCACCATCTTTTATCTACAAATTTATACACCCATCCTAATAACGTTATAATTTTGATTAGATGTCAGTTGACTATATTTCTTCTAATTGGTTATAGAACTGAAGGTCTTTACTGGGGATGAAATTTCAGAAAAACTTTAGAAGTTAAACAAAAACCAAGTGAAAAAAATGTAAATGATGCTTTGTTTAATAAAAGGGATCAACTTGTAGTTGCAACCTATTTAGAAAATAATACCCATGCAAACACTGTTAATCAAAAAACATATAATTTGGACAAATCTATTCTCAGATGAAATGTCTATGTTTTAAAAGCTTTTATCGCGAGAAAAAAAGAAAAATATCAATAAACTAAGGATTTATCTTGAAAATCTAGAAAAGGGGGGGAAGCAAAACTCTGGGAGAAGAAATGATGAAGACAAAATCAGAAATATCTGAATTACAAAAACAGTCAAAGTGTTAAATAAATCAAAAATTAGTTATTTGAAAAGGGCATGGCAATATTCAAGTTACCCAAACTTGGATGATCTTAAGATAACGTCTTGTGCTGCATAAAATTAAATTTCCAGGTCCCCCTACCTCCTCAAATTCAAATCCTGAACATTTGAGGAAAGACCCTGAAATCCATATTTTATCAAGCACTCCAGCTGATTCTTATAAATGGGCAACTTCAGGAAATCCTGAAAGTAGTCACTCTTTAAAAAGGCTAATCAAGAAAAAAAGGAAAGGAAGCCCAAATAGAGAAGGTTATGAATGTAAGAGAAGTCAGAACCATATTTATGGAAAAGACTTTAAAAGTATGAGTGAAATGTCATCTATTACAGGAAAATGTTTTTATTATGTCTCTGACCTTTGTTGCTATTTCCATTCTGATGATAGATATTTTGAATCTCCTGAATTTGTCCTCCATGTCCTCTATTTATCTGTATATATTGTTCACTTATTCATTTATCTAGTTAATTTTGCTTTTCTTATTAATCTCTGCAGACTTTTCCTCTGAGAATTTTGGAGGCTCTGATCTAAACTTCCTCACTTCCAATGATTTTTTTCTTTGAATTCAGTGGTTGTACTTTTTTTTTTTTTTTTTTTTTTTGTGTGGTACGTGGGCCTCTCACTGTTGTGGCCTCTCCCGTTGTGGAGCACAGGCTCTGGACGCGCAGGCTCAGCGGCCGTGGCTCACATGCTCTGGACGCCATGCTCCGCGGCATGTGGGATCTTCCTGGACTGGGGCATGAACCCGTGTCCCCTGTATGGGCAGGCGGACTCTCAACCACTGCGCCACCAAGGAAGCCCCAGTGGTTGTACTTTTCATCAGAAAACGTTCTTTCCTGTTCTCATACCATTCTATTCACAGACACAATATCCACTGAGAACGCAAATTAGGGAATCTCCAAAGCTTTCTTTCTGGTTCAAGAAGCCTGTTTCACACCCAAGAATTAGGAATCATGATGAAGAGGGTGTTTGCTCTGAGCCCCTAGATTGATCCCTTTTGGAATCAGCATCTCCTTGCAAATGTCCAGTTGTATTTCTCAGCTTGCTTATCATGCAGGAAGCTCTGAGTATATTTAGGAGCACTGGTAGTGGAGTGGCTTCTGGAAGAGATGAGGACACACTGTGCAGGACACTGCTGGAAGTGTCTAAGCCCAGATAAGGGAGAAAGGAAAGCCATGACTTACCATGCTTTTTATATAGGTCAGAGGTTGCATCACCTATGGGAGCTTCATGGCTGCACCAAAGACTTTTTTTGCTGAGGAAGGCAGGTCACTGCCCACTTCTGCAGCTGCCATGAAGCCTCTTGATAGCAGCTGGAGGTGACAGCACCCTAGTGTTGGGGTGTCCCTGCCTGCACCTGGAGACTCTGTTGTGACGAGAGCCTCCAGTAGCCATCTGCTCTGGAGCTGGACTGCCTGTTCCAGGACACTCGCCAGGAGGGAGGGTGGCTCCCCATCACTGCCCATGTCCTCTCCCTTGCCTCTCTTCTCTGCAGCATGAGCCATAGGGTTAGATGGAGCTCTGCCACTGCCTTCCCAACAACGGTGGGGCCCACAAGTCCAGCAACCTGCCCCGTGCCCTCCATCTGGTTTCCATCACGTGACATTTTGCAGAGATCCCATGAAGTTTCTGGCATAATTTTGAAATGCACAATTCCTGGTTTCTGGTGCTAATGCATTTTCTTCCCTTTTGGATTATTTTCTTTTAAAAATTTTATTTATTTATTTATTTGTTTTTATTTTTGGGTGTGTTGGGTCGTCGTTTCTGCGCACGGACTTTCTCTAGTTGCGGCGATCGAGGGCTACTCTACGTTGTGGGGCGTGGGCTTCTTGCTGTCCTGGCTTCTCTTGTTGCAGAGCACAGGCTCTAGACACACAGGCTTCAGTAGTTGTGGCACGCGGGCTCAGTAGTTGTGGCTCGTGGGCTCTAGAGAGCGGGCTCAGTAGTTGTGGCGCACGGGCTTAGTTGCTCCGCGGCATGTGGGATCTTCCCGGACAAGGGCTCGAACCCGTGTCCCCTGCATTGGCAGGCGGATTCTTAACCACGGTGCCACCAGGGAAGCCCTGGATTATTTTCTTGATTTAAAATTGAGGATGGAGGAAGGAGGAGGAGACGTGTTAAATGCATATGCTTCGTTCAGTGTTTTAACTGAAAAGTCCACCGCACTCTACTCACAGGGAGTTTTCTTCTTTCTTGCTAAAAATTGAACGAAACAAGATAAAAATGGCACAAACATGTTTCTAAGGAAGCAAGATCTGAAATGTCCTGTGCCTCAATCCCATAGAAGCAACATCCGGAGCTGTTGGAAGAAGCCAAGGACCAACGAGCCCGCCCCTCTGAGATGTGGAGCTCACTCCTCATGCCCCCACGAGCTTTCTTCCTACCTTTTTGAGGACAGTCAGTGGGAAGACTGTCTTCTCACAATTAGACTCTTTAAACCAGACAGCTTCCCACTAATATTTCATTTTAGAAGGTTGAAATCTGGTTTCACAGGAAACTCATTCCACAGAGACTTTTCCCTTCCACTCAGATCCAATTATTGGAAACAAAGATGTACACAGCACCTCCTTTAAAAAAAAGGAAAAATAGTTCAAACTTGGGGGCAGCAGAAAATGAAACCTCAGCCATTCGTCAAAAGGCCCATTAAGCCCATTATTTTCTGAAAGGAAATCTTTTGGCAGCCTTTTGTCAGTTCCAAATTTAGAGGTGCTCATTCAGGATGTGAGAGTGGAAATGATGAAGTTAAGAGAGGCTCCACTGATGCTATTTTTAAGCCAACCCATGTGTCCTCATCAGGGGGATGCAAAATTCATTAGGAAAGTGATGTCTCATTGGCTGAAAGCTGCTCCTCCTGTCCCCATTAGCATCCGTACCTCTCAGAACCACTCGATGACCTACCTGTCCCAGAGCAAATTGTAGCCCCACTGCTGGATTCTGACTGTAGCTGTAGTGACTCCTGAAGCACTGCCAGGGCCACTCTTGGCTTTTCCTTCTGGAGCTCCAAGGGATCCCTGTTCAGTGCCCTTCTCTTCTCTCCTCAGTCCCTGGCTCCTCCACCTTTCCTGAAGGAGAAAAATAAGGAGTGAGGTCACTGTAACTCACAGGGCTGGGGAATCACTATCCTCCTGATGGGAAAGCCCTTCGCTTTTGCTCCTTCTCCTAGACTGTTGGTCTCTGATACAAACAGCCCCTCCAGCAGCATGGCTGGTGTTTGCAGGCAGGAGCCTTGGAGTTGGAGCCCACAGTTTTGAATACCTAACCCGCAGCTTCCTCTCTGAAAGACCCTTGAAAAGATAACTGACTTCAGAATGTTTGACATACTTATCCAAAGGGGCAATTGTGAGAATCAGAAAGCATTATTCACGGAACACTGTACTGCGCTGAATAATATCCTCCAAAAATCCACGTCTACCTGGAATCTGTGAATGTGACCTTATTTGGAAACGAAGTCTTCGCAGGTGCAGTCAAGTTCAGATGAGGTCACACTGGATTAGGGTGAGTCCTAACTCATTGACTGGTATCCCTATAAGAAGAGGGAAATTTGGACACACACAGGGAGAAGAAGGTCATATGACAATGGAGACAGAGATTGGAGTGATGAGAATTACTCTTCCATAGGTTCAAGGCCAGGGAATGCCAAGGATTGCTGACAACCATCAGAAGCTAAGAAGAGACAAGGAAGATTCTTCCCTAGATCTTTTGGAATGAGAACAGCCCTGCTGACACATTGATCTCAGACTTCTAGCCTTCAGAACTGTGAGAGAATAATTTCTGTTGTTTAAGCCACCCGATTTGTAGTAATTTGTCATGGCAGCCTTAGCAAACTAATAGAGACACCCTTAGCGCTGTACCTGGCAAATATTCCACACACAATAAACACACAAGTTTTTTCAGTAGCTAGCAATGTGTCTGAAACATAATATGTACACAATAAATACTTGTGGAATGAAATGAGTAAATGTTAAAGCATCTCTTTGAAGTATATTTTAAGAACATATATAAGAATCTATTTCTAAATTTAAAAAGCCTTTATGAAGAAAAAATATTTATACTAATATGGTATTTAATGTTAAAAAATATTTGAATAAAGTCCAAGATTAGCATAATAATTAAGCAAATTATGGTACACCCATATGGCAGAATTACATATAGAAATTTAAAACATTCATATTTTAATATATTACTGAATATTATTGTAACATAGAATGTATTATTTTGATCTCATAAAAATTTTTAGTATAGAAAATAAGTTAAGGTGAAATAAAATGAATAATGTAACTATGCTTAATTTATATTAAAATATATATTAAAAGGCTGGAGTAGTTAGTTATCTATGGGTCATTGTAAGTGATTTTTTTTTTGTATGTTTCTTTTCTATACACATTTGCTACAGTGAGTGTGTATTACATTTATGATAAAGAGAAACTTTACCTTTAAAAAAACAACTCAGGGGCTTCCCTGGTGGTGCAGTGGTTGAGAGTCCACCTGCCGATGCAGGGGACACGGATTCGTGCCCCGGTCCGGGAGGATCCCACATGCCGCGGAGCGGCTGGGCCCGTGAGCCATGGCCGCTGAGCCTGTGCGTCCGGAGCCTGTGCTACGCAACAGGAGAGGCCACAACAGTGAGAGACCCGCGTACCGCAAAAAAAAAAGAAAAAAAGAAAAAAAAATTATTGTATTTATTAAAAAAATAACCCTAACAAAGTTGTAATCCTGGCAGCGTCAGTATTTTCTGGAGTGGCTCGTGGGGCAGTGAGTATTCATGCGTTGCCTCTAGGTTTTGGCTTTTCCATCAGGCAGCATATACATCTATAGCAGGCTTCTTCTACTCTTTATACTCTGATGAATCTCATAGTTTTACCTCTGTCCCAGGCTGAGCCCCTGGCCCTCACTCATTTGACTGGCCACCCCTCATCTCTGCGTGGATGGCCCCCAGCATCTCAAACCCATCATGTCCCTGAACGCAGACTCCTGACCTTCCTTCCCAAACCTAGTCTCCTCCAGTCACGTTTGCCAGAAAAGACATAAGACACCCAGTCACATCTGACTTTTATATCAACCATGGTGAATATATTTTTAGTATAAGTAAGTCCAGGGTGCTATTTGGGACATACTTACACTAAAAAATATTTATTGTATATCTGATTGCATGGGACATACTTATACTAAAAAATTATTTGCCAAATATCTATGCAATCTGATCTACAGCAATTTTTTAGTAAAAGTACATCCCAAATGTCATATGGCACATACTTATTAAAATGATTCACTGTTCGTATAAAATTCGAAGGTAACCGGGTATCCTGTATTTTTATTTGCTAAATCTGACAAGTCTACCTCCAGTGTTCTCAGCCAGGGGAGGGGCACCTTACCTACCTTACCGTAAGTATTCTATTAGCTCCCCTTTGTCCTCAGGACAAATCCTCAGTCTGGGCTAAGGTCCTCCACAATCGGCTTCCTTTTTATTCTGCTGCTTCTCCGCTGTGCTCCACCCCCAACCCCCCACCATGCACCCACCAACCCCCAAGCCCACTGGACTCAGTGTCCCTTGGGCACTGAATTACTTCCAGGGTGTCTGAAATGCGCACATACTCATCTCCATATTTGCATCTGGATAGTGGATAAAGTTTACCCACTTCCAGATCTTTGTTAAACTATCTTAGATAGTGGACTTCATGGAGCCCCCAGGGCAGGGACTTCAGGCCCCTGGGAACTAGCAGCAGAGGGGTTCCTGTGTGATTGAGTTGCTACTGCATTCTCTGTAACTTTGCACATGACTCCAAGTGTGAATGTCTTCATCAGGATTGTGGGAGGCTAGGACCACCGTGGGAATGTGGCTGTGCAGCTGGATCTTGGCTGACAGTGGCCTGTGACAGTTCCTTCCTGACCCTTGGATTGTGGCTGTGTGACACTGCCATTAGCACTGGATGACTGTGAAGTGGTGAGAGCCAGCAAGAGGGAGCACGATGTAATGGCTGAGAACACTGGTTCTCAAATCTTGACTTTATAACATACTAGCTGTGTGACCATGGGCAAGTCTCTTAACATCTCTGGGCCTCAGTGTTCCCATCTATAAAATCAGAAATGTTAGCTGTCTCTATTTCTTTTCTTTTTTTTTTTTAAGGATCTGTTAACTAACTTTTATTGTGGTAATCATTTTGTAATATATACATACACCAAATTGTACACCTTAAACTTACACAATGTTTTATGTCAATTATATCTCAATAGAGCTGGAAAAATAAGTTTTTAAAATGAAAAGCAAGTTTTTCATTTTGATGAAAGCCATGTTATCATTTTTTTTTTTCCTTTCACGGTTTGAGTTTTTGTGCCCTGAAAAATCACAGTCTAGACCATGATCACGAATATTTTCTCCAATAGTTTCTTCTAAAAATTTTATAGTTCTAACTTTAATATTTATGCCTATCATCTACTTCAATGGATTTTTATATATCGTGTGAAATGTACATGAGCTTATCTTTGGAAAGCAACAAAAATACTGTCCGGCATGCCGCAAATGGTAACTTTCATGTTTATATCACTTCTAATTTTTCATGTTTATATCACTACTAATTTTTCTATCTCTGATCACCAAGTATTTTGTTTGGCTGTTAACTTTCTATCTCTCCCCACTTTGGAAAGATTTTGGTGAACAGAATTTCTTACTCACCTTTGTATCCCCAGGGTCTGGAGGAACTGAACACATAGAAAGTTCTCAGTAGATATCTATCCTAGCTGCTGAGATGGCTGCAGAAACTTGCCTTGCAGATTATAGAACTGTTTTTCAAAGAAAGAGATCTTTAAGCTGCATTTTGAGGGATGAAAGGAGCTTTCCAGACAGAAATGCGTCTTTAGAAATTCAAGAAGAGGAAAAATCAGAGAAGGGCCATGAGAAGAGCATGGTGGGCGCTGCTGCCCATTTG
The DNA here is from genome assembly GCF_949752795.1 of Hyperoodon ampullatus. NCBI lineage: Eukaryota > Metazoa > Chordata > Mammalia > Artiodactyla > Ziphiidae > Hyperoodon > Hyperoodon ampullatus. The sequence continues at coordinate 6,538,741 of NC_136921.1, forward strand.
GGATGGTTTCGGAAGCAGCGTTGGAAGCACTGGGAGTGGTCATCTGGGACTCGGATGTCCACCTGCCAAGAGTGGCCTTGGTTGTCCTGCAAGCATCAGCCAGTCCCTGCAGGATTTGAGGCAGACGTGAGTGTCAGGGACGTTACCTGGCTGAGTGAGGAGATTGTACTGAGTGAGGAGATTGTACTGAGGGAGGCAAGTGTGGAAACAGGGAGAAGAGCCAGGAAGTTGCTGCAAAGGAAGAGTTGAGAGATGTCGGGAATCAGAATCCAGCCGCACAGGGCAGGGAAGGCCCTGTGCAATGCTACACATCTCGGAGGGTGCAGTCCCCACAGCCAGTGCCAGGAATGGTGCCCACTGCCAGGAAGGGCTGGTCCTGGAGAGACAGGGCATAGACAGGACAGTAAGAGTGACGGGGAGTGGTGGGTTTAAAAGGGGACTCCCAAAGGACCGAGAGCCTCGGGCCCTGGGCTGTGATCTCCTTTGGTCTCGGAGTCACCTACATGTATTTATCTATCAGGGCAGAGTTGGCAACAAGATTCATAAAGCCTCATTACCAGACTTCTCTAAGCTTCTGACTTGTGGGTTCTGGTTCAGGGGACCACAAGGAGAGTCATAAGAGCAAAATGAGTGAAGTTTGAGGAACAAAAAGGAAATGAGATCAATCTTAAGGGAGACTTAGCGTCTTCTCCTCCTCTCATACCCAAACTGCATGACAGCATCCCTCGAGAGCTGGCACTGCCTCCAAGAAGGAGGGACCCCCATGCTGCTGGGTATGGACCCTGTGCTGGTCATGATTCTGGATGCTGTTATAACTCAGGGTCCCCTTTGTCTCAGTATTAGCCTCTGAGAGGAGTGCCATCAACCCATTTTACAGATGTGAAGGCAAAGGTGCAGAAAGGCCATGTGACTTGTCCAAGCTCACAGTGCTCATAAGTGGCAGAGTCACGATTCAAAATCAAGCCAACATTTGCACTACGCCACCAGACAGGACCTGCCTTAATGACCCTCTGCTCAGCATTTCAGAAGCTAGAGGTCTTGCCCAAGGCCATCTTTCCCTCAAGTAATCAAAGCCCCAGAGGCTTTCAAGGCTCCCAGGCTCCTGTGCATTTATAGTCACCTCCACAGAGAAAGTCATATAGACTTGGCCAAGGACGTGGCCAAGGTCATAAGAAGCTCACCATGTAGAGCCTCAGCGCACTCCTCACTGGTGACCATGATCTGATCTCATTCCTGGTGGAGGCGGGTGCCCCGTGCGATGCACAGCCTCTGCCCCCGCGGCTTCTATTCTGGCCTCTGTCTTGCCCTGTCTTGTCTCCTTTGGTCCTCTCCCCTGTTTTTCTGAGATTCCAGGGTTTCTGACGTGGACTTCTAGGTGAAGTGACCACTGTGATCAGAAGCTAGAGGTTTTAAATGAAACAGGAAAAGAAATGGGCTCCATAAAGCAGCCATTAGCCACTGTCCCTTGCATTATTTATATGAAAAATATGCACGTTTCTTCCTCTAATTCTGATGAAACCCAGTTTTAGTAAGAACCGGGAGGGCAGAATTCATAATAAAGCCAAATGAGGGGGCAAAGTCAGGCATTCCTTTTGTGTGTGTGGTTGTCAGGTGAGAGACAAAGAGCTTAAGATGTCAAGGAAAAAGAAGGAGAAACTACGTAGAAATGAGCAGATGCAAATGTAAATAGTTACTCAGAGATAAATGGATATGCCAGATGCATAAGGCATAGAAGATTTCAGGGGGGAAATTATAGCTCAGATCCAGGGAGATCACATAAGATATACGATATTGCAGGTAATTGTATTTTACTCTAATCCTCACTGGGAAAGAGACAGAAAGTTTGACTTCATGTCTCCTTCCCTGGTCTTTAGTTTCCTCCTGGCCAGCCTCAATTTTGGGTTCTTTCTATGTTAATCTTGAAGTAACTGTGCACTTCTCAGTTATCCCATGAGCCTGTCCATCATGGCCCTCACCTGGACAGGTGTGGCCAGTCTTCTGAGCTCAGCTGTTTACCTGAATCTGCTTCCCGAGTCCCTACAGGACTGCCTGGCCGGACACAGATCACATCCCACCTCACTGGACTGCCTGTCCTCCTGACCCTGAGCTCAGTTTGCCGAATCTGCGTCTGTGCCCTCCTCACACAAGTAGACATACATGTGCGTGTGCACACACACCCACAACACACACAGTAGACACCCATAATGTATACACAATGTATACACTTATACACACCCACAATACATATGCAACACGCATATACACACACAACACACAGTACATACACAACACATATACACACGCACAACACACACACAATACATACACATTCATATACACACAACACATACACAACACACACCCACAACATATACACAACACATATACACACAACACATACACCCACAATATATACACAACACAACACACACACAGTATCCACAGCACACACACGACACACACAAAACACACCACACATACACATATACAGATCATCGTCATCCTTCTTCGTGGGCTCTAGGATGTAAGCTGACCCGATGTCTCATTTCTCCCTTTGCCAAGTTCTGATCCTGGAACCTGGTCTGACCCCCCTGCCTTGCAGGTCAGGTCAGCCGAAATTCTTCAGATTCATGGAGCTGATTCCTCACTCAGCTGTGACCTGGTCCTGCTACCACGGGGCATGTGGACAGCTGGTACTCAGGCCGTGTCTGAATGGTAGAGACGTTAATCTACAGCGAGTCGAACCACATGAACAGAGACCCCTTCCTGACCTAACCCAGCTCACCTAATGGATGCTACTGGGTCTGAGATTGTACCACTAACGAGTCACTTCACTGAAATTTTAATTGAAGAGCAAACCCACCTGAGCATAAGGTAAAATATGTAAAAGGAATTGTTAACATTTATCTGCAGGGATTACAGCCTCGTGCTCTGGATGGTTCACTGGGATTCAGTAGCTGCGTCGCTTGGTCGGCTCTCCACACCTGTTCATCAGCGTGGAGCTGGCAGCACGCCCGTGGGCCAGGTAGGGTGACATCAGGCCTGCCCCCTCACTGATGCCAGGACATCCTTTACTGAACTCGGAAGCCAGTGCACTCTCCAGGCTACAGAGAGCATTAAAGTCTAGAACCCAGAGGAAGTTAATTCAGTCCGCTGGAGGACATAACTGTATGACGTCTGGAAATATGCAGGAATGGAGGTGATTTTTACCACGTGTACTCTTGTCATTTATAAAACATGTTCATAGGCCCCCAGAGGATACGAGTGGAGGATGGGGATTCTCAGAGGTGTCACCAGGGTGGAGGAGAGTGGGGAGGGCATGGGGTCTCCATTCTGTCAGAATAAGACAGTGGACAGAACACAGGATTTGGAGTCAGAACGTCCTTTGTATTCACTCAGCCTCTTGGTGCTGTACCATCTTGAATAAGTCACTCCCTCTCTCCACAGACCTGGTGTTCTTGTCTGTAAAACAGGGGTAATAGCAGCCCCCCTCACAGAGTCACTCTGCTAATTAACTGAGTTTTTGGGACGCAATCAGCAGCAGTGCTCAGGAAATGGTGCCGTTTCTCTTATCAGCAGTGCCAGTAAGTCACCATTCCTATTTCAGTTAGTAAGTTTCTGGAATCATTTTAATTAAAATCACTCCCCAGGGCTTCCCTGGTGGCGCAGTGGTTAAGAATCCACCTGCCAATGCAGGGGACACGGGTTTGAGCCCTGGTCTGGGAAGATCCCACATGCCGTGGAGCAGCTGAGCCCATACGCCACAACCACTGAGCCTGCGCTCTAGAGCCCACGAACCACAACTACTGAGCCCACATGCCACAACTAGTGAAGCCTGCGCACCTAGAGCCCGTGCTCCACAACAAGAGAAGCAACCGCAATGAGAAGCCCGTGCACCGCAACAAAGAGTAGCCCCCGCTCGCCGCAACTAGAGAAAGCCCACGTGCAGCAACAAACACCCAACGCAGACAAAAATAAATAATAAATAAATAAATAAATAAATAAATAAATAAATTTATTTTAAAAAAAATCTCTCCCCAAATTGACCATCTTAGGGACTGGGTGACACTGAGTTGGCGGCTGGGCTGAGCTGGGGGGTCCCCGCACACATCCTGGCAACCCCCAAAGGCTGGCCTCAGCCGAGATCCTCTGCTGTAGAGTCTCAGCGCCTCTCCACGTGGTCTCTCCAGCTTTGGACGTGGTGACTAGGGATCCGAGAACAAGTGACCCTAAGACAGGAATCGGTAGCTGCCTGTTTCTTACGGCCTTAATGGGAAACTAGTACCAAGTCACTTCTTCCATGTTCTATTGGTCAAACCATCCCGCAGCACACCTGCATACAAGGGGAAGGGGTGTGGACGCCGTGTCTCTAAGGGAAGCGTGTCAAAGAACCAGGGCTGTCTTTAATCCACCGCTCTCCCTTCCTCCCTCAGTCTGGTGGCTAAACGTCACTTCTTCACTGAGGCCTGCCTCACCCCCCATTTTAAATCGTTGTTGCCCCTCCCTGCATGCCCTATGCTCCGAACCCCTGCCATGATTTATTTCTCTCCATGAAGTGGTAACTATCTAATATTGTGTATTTTACGTATTTACATCTTTATTGTCCACCTCACCATGTTGAAATACAGGCTAGTTCGGGATCTACATTTTTCTCCATTTTGTTCCACGCGATTGCCCCGTACCTACAGAGTGCCCGGTACAGGGTAGACATTCAATACAGAGTTGTGGAAAAGATGACTACCAGCTGCTTTCAGTACATCATCAAATGCCCTTTGTCTCCATGCAGACATCTGATGGAAGACCTCAGGCTCTGGGGTAGTTTTAAAAAGTGACCACATGTTCTTTGGCCTCCCTTCCATCAAGAGGCAGGATTGTGGCCCTTGGATCTGGGCAGCTTGTGACAATAGCATGTGGGAAGTGACACTGTGTAACTTCTCAGGCTAGGCCAGAAAGGGAAGGCAACCTCTTCTCTTAGGAAGCTCCACCTGGAACCCAGCCACCATGCTGAGGAGTCCAAGCCACAGGGAGAGGCCACGTGTAGGGGTCTGGTCAGTAGACCCCACCTTTCAGTGGTCCCAGCCCAGGGCCCAGACATGTATGGGATGAAGCCTCTGAAGATCCCAGCCCTTTACCTTTCACATCTTCCCAGGTGAGGCCCCAGACACCATGGAGCAGAGATGAGCCATTTCTGTCCAAATTCCTGATTCACAGAAACAGTATTGAGTGTGACATTAAACAGTGTGACATTAAACAGTGTAAACAGTGTGAGTATTAAAAAAAAAAAAGTTGATGTTTTATGCCACTATGTTTGGGGAGGTCTGTTACACAGCAATGGGTAACAAGAATCCACATCTTTATTTTCTTAAATCAAATAAATGTGGTCAGACCCCCAACCTACTAAGCTTGTCAGGATATTCCATTTTAGTCGTGCTTTGGGAGGTCCTTTCCTGATCCTCATCTTTGAGTGTGGAACAGTCATTGGAAGGAATCTTCCACCCTGACTGCTTGGTGAATCATCTCTCCCGAGAAGGAGGCAAGCCCAGGAGTGTCATACACCAATGTTCCCTGAACGGGGCTCTGTTCTAGGCTCCGGGACACAACAGAGAAGAAAACGGAGCAAGTCCCTGCCCTCTGGGAGCTTATATTTTAGACCAGCAGTAAATAGACAATTACTGACTAAGGTTTAAGCCTTTCCACGCAGTGGACCAGTTTTTTGTTTGTTTAATTTTCTTAAATTGAAGTGTAGTCAATTTACATGTTGTGTTAGTTTCTAGTGTACAGCAAAGTGATTCAGTTATTTTTGTTGATGCAGTCTATTACTTAGCACATACTCTCTAATTCTACAAACCAGAGCCCTCAATATGAGTATCAACTCTCAAAGTAAACCCGGAAGGAAAATGTGTGAGATCATCAAATTCTCATAAACTGAGGCACGTGTGGCCTTTGACTTAGATTTCCTGTTCAGTGAAGCTTGGCACTCAGTTTGGAACTGTTCATTTTGTTCCCCTGACACTTGCATTAGAAGTTTGTCTGACCCTTCACCTCTCTGTCAATTGGTTAATGATCTGAAAACCATCAGGACTGGAAATTCAGGCAGCCTCAGTGTAATTTAAAGACCTATCACTAATGTGTGTGTGTTTTTATTTTTTTTAATTTTATTTAATTTATTTTTTTATACAGCAGGTTCTTATTAGTTATTTATTTTATACATATTAGTGTATATATGGCAATCCCAATCTCCCAGTTCATCCCACCACCACCCCCACCCTGCCACTTCCCCGCCTTGGTGTCCATACGTTTGTTCTCTACATCTGTGTCTATTTCTGCCATGCAAACCGGTTCATCTGTACCATTTTTCTAGGTTCCACATATATGCGTTAATATAAGATATTGTTTTTCTCTTTCTGACTTTGTGTGTGTGTTTTTCATTTCAGGCTTTAATTGCCCATATGATTATTATTTTGTAATGAACTGGCAATCAAAGACACACAACAAAATTTAAGTCAGTGCTAGATTAATTTGTGGAAGAAATGAAATTTCCTACATTTGTTCCCTCTCTCTTCACTTTCGTCTCCAACCCAAGTATCCCTATTTCCTCCACTGTATACTCTGGAAGCCCAGGGCTCCCCAGCTGCCAACCTGCCCCTCATTCCCTTATGTCCCTCCTTCTTCCCTAACCACCCGAGCACCTCCTGGGAGCCTTTCCATTTTAATTAGGAAAATAGCTCATAGAATGTGAGGCATGGTGGGGGGAGGGACGGGCAGGACTTTAGGGACAACTTGGTCCAGCCTCCTCATCTTGAGGCTGGGAAGTCTAAGGACCAGAGAGGTAGCATGACTTGCCCAAGGTCAGCATTATCTTGGAAGCTGGAGAGAAATCTTAGTGAGGCACAGAACGTGGGGTGAGGGCAAAGGGGAAGGTGGGAGAAGGAGGGAGTGGAGGCAAGATTTCACACGTCTGACGGCCCGGAAGAATTACGTTTTAGCCTTAAATCACACTCTGTAGGCAGTTCTAATCTAAATGCAAACTCTAAATATAATTCATATGAAGTATGTTCCGGAAATCCTTTTTCCTAAGTAGGTCTTCAATTATTAAGACTCTTTCATTGGAGCTTGTATTCTCCTCAGATCAAGAAGAGAAGAGAATATTTCTCAGGGGCAGAAATTTGGGTGAGTTTTCCCGTTCACCTCCCTCTTTGAACTCTTTCGGCCTTGCTTGAATTTTTCACAGTAAGCATACATAATTTTTACAAAAACTAAAAAGGACCTTTTTAAACAAAAATTGGAATACTTTAATAATATATTTTATTACCTTAATTATACAGGTAATTACAGCTTTGCAGACCTGACCTTACAGAATTGGGTTAAAAGCTAAATATGCAAGATACAAAAAAGCAGTTTAAAAAATTCATAGTATAGATCATGATTAATGTGAATGCCCCTTGGAGCAATTATAATTGTCCACAGGTATATTTTCACCTGAGCACACCCTAGCGTGGTCAGTTCTAGAGTCATCCCAGAATGGAAAGAGCTCTTTTGGAGAGCAGCACAAATCTGCTGGGATTGATGTGTTGTTGACCTGTAATTTTCAAGGACTTCTAGATTTATCCAGAAAGATGCATAAGAACTGTTTGGAATGGGGGGAGGGGGAGTCCAGATAACTGGATTTACCAATAGTAAAGCAATAAAACTAATTAAGAGCAGCTACTTCTGGGAAGTGGAAAGTAGAAATTTAATATTATTTTCCTGAATAATTTATGCTAAGCACTCAATACAATGCCTAATGTATAGGCAGCACTCCGTAGATATTGTCAATCATTATTATTATACGTTCCAGAGGACTACAATTCCCAAAATGCACTACTCCTCTTTCATTCTGCCTACAAATCCCAAAATGAGCTGCTCCTCTTCCATCCAGCCCCGCTGCCTACTCATCACCATTCTGGGAAAAGTGGAGATGAGAGCTGGTGGGAAAAGGAGAATGTAGCCCCCAAGCCGGGAGAAGTAGCTGACCACAAAATTCCCTTGATGGTGTAGACCCTAGATCCCTAAATTAGGAGATAGTGATTGTTTTTAAAAAGTCATCCTGATTTTGTTCAGGCAAAGCCTTGGAGTACCACCATTAGTTGAATCCCCAGAATTGTCTGTTTCTTTGTTTGCCTGTTTGATTTTACCTAGCTCTGTTTTGTGTTACAATTTATGTCAATTCCTCCTCCATGATAATGGCATTAAGATGTCTGCTAGTTATCAGTGTTCCACGTGGTAATGAGTTTTAGCATTTTGCTGTTTTTATGGCTGTGTTAGTGAGAAGTTAGAGGAGGGGCTACATGATTTCAGACTGGAAATGAGACCAAATTTCTGAGTGATTCTTTGAATTATTTTACATTTAGAACAAGAAAGGCACCAAGTGTTGCATCAAAAGACATTACACAATGTAAAAATTACATACGGTAGCATCTTTCTCACGCTTTAAAATTATACAAAGCATAGATTATTCAGGAAAAGAATAAAATGGCTCCAACTAAGAAGAGGCCAAGTTCCAAATTTTCAGGTAACCATATTTTATCTTAGGAACATTTTTGAGAAGTAATAAGAATAATATACATTACAATTTTAATGAGATGAATATTGCTATGTCTATAAATTAAGTCAAATCATATGAAATTGTCATTTTTGTACGTCAGAAAATAGTTACATATTGGCAATTTCAAATGGTTCATCCTAGAAGCTGGATTTTTCACCAAACATTTATTGAGCACTTACTATGTGCAGGACTCTGCTGTGGGGCTCATACTTTTGAGGAAGACCTAGAACTAGCTCTCCAAAAGGCAACTTTTCAGAGATCCCACTGAGCTCCTCTTAGATAGAGGTGCGGCTGACAGTTCAACAGGCAAGATGGACACACTGAAAAGCTTTTGTGTTGTTTTTAATGTAGACATAAGAATATCGAAGCTCAAGGACACAACAAAAGGTGCTGATGTCAAGAGCTACCGTACACCACAAGGAACAGCCACAGTTGATTTGGGGACACATTGCTAGCAGCTGTTTACTCTTGCATGGCATCACTGGATATGGGCTGCTTGTCGAGTAGCTACTGATGTGGCTGCCAGGAAGATTCACCTTCAACTGACAACAGTTTGGTTATAAAACCCACACCAAGAGCTGATCTGATAAGAGGCTATGATACCAAGTTACACTGTGAAAAGCCACCATCATCAGCCATTGCCAACGCAGACCACCACGGGCAGAAGAGAGAGAACTCAGCTTGGAAGATGGGGCCTCCCCTTATCCTACTGTGACACACTGGAATGGGACATCCAGGGAAAGCAAGAAAATGTTCTTTTATGATAACTTTCACTCTGGAAAAAAAGACGAACAATTTGCCAAGGAAATCTATTGAGTTTGAAGACCCCCATTTTTTTTTTAAGCAAGTCTGCTCTTTTATTTATTTATTTATTTTAATGTTTGAATGTTTTGGCTATGTTGGGTCTTTGTTGCTGCATGTGGGCTTTCACTAGTTGCGGCGAGCGGGGACTACATTTCATTGTGGTGCACAGGCTTCAGTAGTTGTGGCGCACGGGCTTAGTGGCTCTGCGGCATGGGGGATCTTCCCAGACCAGGGATCAAACCCGTGTCCCCTGCACTGGCAGGCAGATTCTTTGTCATTGTCCCACCAGGGAAGTTCCAAAGACCTCAAATTTTAAGGTGAAGGCTTAGATCAGCTACTGAGAGTTGAAGTGTAACCAGTCTTAGGATTCCCAAGGAAGGCTGTGGCCAGACTGTATACAGTAAATGTTCGCTCATTGGTAGGAAGCTTGCATCTGATGTAAACCTTCTCAAGGAAAAGACAGGCATTTGGAAATGCTTGCATTTTCTCAGTGAGTCTGTGCATTTTAATTTACCCTTAATTGTGCTCTGTGTGGCAAAGGTCAACAAACATCAAAAACCTTAAAAATGTTTAAATATCAAAGTGAGGTTGAGTAACCCATTGTGGTACAAGTAGGTGTAAAACAGATTAATTAAATACAATTAAGGAAATGTTATGGTAATTTAAGCTAACTAAAAAGGAAGAGGAAATGCTCTTTATAGAACCATAAAATTATCAATGAAGAAAGTTTCATGAGCACCATCTGTTGAGATATTTAATATTAAACTAGATAAATAAGTCAAAAATACTTTGTCCTCTAATTAGAGGAAGATTCCAAACTGAGTCACACAAAATCCTGAGATAATAAAATCATTACTTTTTTACTTGGGAACATGAGATCTTCAAAACTTGGAATTGTCATTAATTCATGGAGAGCTGCTATGAGGTCCCCTTCATAATTTGGGGATAAGAGAAGTGTTTTTTCTGGTATCTCTCAAAAATAATCAAGGAAACCAGTGGGCTTCCACAAATCTCACAAAAAAATAAGAAGAAACCTCACTGAAATTGATCATGGCATTGATCATTGATGATTATAGATAAAAGCTATAGATATAGATATATACACACATATACCTATACATACATACACACAAACTATGTCTATGTCTGTCTATTTATCCACACATGTGATACAAAGATAAAGTAATAATTGGATCTATTACATAAAGTAATAATTGGATCTATCCAGATCTATTACATAAAGCAGCATGCTTCCAAAAATGAATGGGTATAGGAAACCCTGTTTCTAATGGCCACAAATAATCTGACCTTCAAACTGAATTGACAGAAGAGCAAAGAAGGCTCATCAGACTCATCATAACAGTCAACGTGACGCAACTTGCAACCTAAATGTCCATTGATAGATGAATGGATGAAGAAGATGTGGTATATATATATATATATATATACACACACACACAAAATGGACTATTACTCAGCTTTAAAAAGGATGAAATAATGCCATTTGCAGCAACGTGGATGGATCTAGAGATTATCATACTAAGTGAAGTAAGTCAGATAAATACAAATATCATATATTACTTATATGTGGAATCTAAAAAAAAAAAAGATACAAATGAACTTATTTACAAAGCAGAAATAGAGTCACAGACATAGAAAACAAACTTACAGTTACCAAAGGGGAAAGGGAGGGGAGGGATAAATTAAGAGTTTGGGATTAACAGATACACACGACTATATATAAAATAGATAAACAGCAAGGACCTACTGTATAGCACAGAGAACTATATTCAATACCTTGTAATAATCTATGATGGAAAAGGAGCTGAAAAAATTGTGTTCGTGTCTGTGTGTGTGTGTGTGTGTGTGTGATAACTAAATCACTTTGCTGTACACCTGAAACATTATAAATCAACTATACTTCAATAAAAAAAATACACATCCTATGACATAACATATATAAAGAAGGCATAACAATGTTAGCTATTATTAATGGATTTTAGCCATTATTATAAAAACAATTGCACATCCAGCTCCTGCTGTGCAGTTTGGGACCACTGACCTCTGCCTGGTAACCCCATTTCTTAGGTGCTTTACCATCTGAAGGGAATACAGGCATGGGGATTCCAGGTGTCAGAAAGGTAGGTCCCTCTGGGGGCATCAATGTTCCTTTCCAATATTTCCAGTTCTTTCCTTCCAGACAGTCCAAGAATTGTTCTTCCCTGCTCCGTGCAGTCCAGATGTGGATGCATGACTTGCTTTGGCAGTTGTGAGTGGCGATGGCATGTGTTACTTCAGAGGGAAACATTTAAGTGGCAGCAGGGAGACCCTCCAGTGCACTCGCTTTCCCTGTCTCACCAGTCAAAGAAATGCAGTGACTGCGGAGGTGACATCAAGCCACCGCACAGAGGAGGCCTGCAGTGGCCTTTCACCAACAAGAACAACAGCTCTGTTGCTTTAAGCCTCCGAGGTTTGAAGCCATCATGGCTGCGTTGCCAAGCCTATTCTGACCGATACAAACCCCAACAGTAAATTAACCAAATTTCAGGCTTTAAATCGATCTTCTTTAAGTGTAGTTAGGATAAATCAGATTCCCAAGGCCTCATCAATCTTGGGGCAATTGACAACATGAAATGTCTAAACCTTTCAAGTTAAAGAACAGTACCTGAAACTGCAAAGACCCTGTTGGGGTCAAATCCCAGAAGTATCAGCCTTGTCTTGTTAACATTCTTCAAGAAGAAGATCAGGAAAGGGCTGCAGACCTCAGCTCAGGGAAGGCTCCTGACCACGAATGGAGGAGAATCCACAAGCCTTCTGTCCTCAGCAACTACACACAACACAAAGCAACATCACTGCAACCCCTGGTTGGCTCTGGGCAGAGTTTGGCCCCAGTCACAAAACTGGTTGACATCCAGATTACGTTTGATAGCCTTTAAATAGCCCACAAAGTACGATAGACTCAGGTTGGGTGTTTTTGTTTGTTTTGCATTTATTTATATACATCCCTGTGCACCAACTGTTGTGCAACTGGAAGTGTGAAAATCTGAGCTAAACCATAGGAAGGAAAAATGGGACTTGTATGTGCAAATGTCCAGCTATTAAATCATTTTGCCCTTAAAAAACTACCAAACCCCTAACAATGGAAGGCAGACAGGGGCACGAATACCTGTTAGTAGCTGGGCTTGTTGTTTCAAGGACTAACACCCCCAACCCAAGGCCTGATCATGCTGTGACATAGCACTTGAAAACTTATGCTCAGTGAAGGAAGCCAGACATAAAAGACACCCTATGTGTGAACCTTTACATGAAATGTCCAGAATATGGAAATCCATGGAGAAGAAAGCAGACACGTGGTTTATGGTGAGAATGAGTGCTGGCTGGATTTGCATCTCAGCCTGACCCACATTCCTGGACCTCCCACCCCTCCGAGTAAGTATTTCCTGCTGTGGTCTCAGGGGCCACCTCTCCCTCCTGGGCCCCTGGTCACGGCTCCCCCAGATCTGGGGATGGAGTGTCGCATTACGTGAGGGTGAGGGTCTGAGTCCTTGCACAGACACAACTGCAGTGCAGCTGTGGGGTTGTTTGCCAATCTCCACGCTCTTGGGAGAGTACATCACAGGCTTAAATGAGAAGAGGAGAGTTTGGCCTTATTCTTGGCCTGAACTTCCTCACCTCATGAGCTGATTCTGCCAGCGCCATTAATCTGTTCCTAAACCACGTGTTGGCCCACGGACGACATTCATCTATCTTCACCCATGACACATTGTTCCTTCCTCTATTAAAACTATATTCGAATTGCAAAGGGGCTCTGCCTGGAAGCCCTCCAGTGCTCCAAGTGTCTGCCTGCATTCTTAATTTGGCAGGACTTGTCTGAACACAAGAAACACTTGGAGCCTCAGGAAAGCCGAGCAGGTTTAACTGAGGCAGCAAAAAAGGGTACTGCTCTAAGTAAGCCGTCGGAAGGTCCCCTCCCCAGAAGTGATTCTGCCTCCCCTGAAACATTGATGCCAGCGGTTGGCCCAGTGCAAGTGAAGTTCATGACCAGAGCGTTCTGCTAGACTCATGCTGGCCGATCTGTTACCTACAAGCTCTGGAAATCAGCCTCCGGGTGAGAGGAGATGCTGCCTGTCTGCGGCTGGCTAGTTCACATCTACTTCCTACCCAGTCCCGCAAAACAGCATGGTGGCCTCCAGTGAGCAGATGGACAGACAGACAGAGGAAGGCCTGCCCAGGCTTGTGTCCAGCATTCTGGGGCTCAGGATGGGCAGGAAGTGGGTTTTCCCATCATTTCTCTGTATTTTATGTGGTCTTCATCTCCCAGGAAGTCCCCCTGGGGCCCCAGGGACATCACACAGCCGGGGACAGCAGAAAGAGGACAGCCCCGAGGTGTGGGGAGAACTGGGTAATACGGGGCTGTGCTGGGAGCTTGGGGAATGGGTCAGACTAATCCTACTGACTTTGAAGGAAAGAAGACACTCAGAAGGTCAAGAGAGCAATGACCAGATCTCCCAAGTTGAGTTGGGGTGGCTTCACCTCTCCTCCCTCCCACGCCTTGACCTCCCAGGACCACACGCCTGGGTGGAGCCCCGGAAACCAGGGCAAGTGCGGTTCAGAATGGGCATCAGCACGGCTGGGTCTGACCCTTCTTCCCACGTTCTCCTCTCTCTTTCCTCACAAACTTGCCCTTGTGGGGAGTCCATGTGGAATACACTCCTCCGGCGTGGAGCCTTCATGGTTGGGACCCTCTTGAAGAGTTCTCCTGAAACCTAGATGTAGGGAAAGCGGAGAGGCTGGGGCCGTGCATCCGAGGCCAATGGCAGGCTGCCCAACACTCAGCATAACTCAAGGAACTTGGGCTCGAGTTTAGTATCGGGGAAACCACGGGGTTACCTCTTTTTTTATTCTATTTTATTTATTTATTTGTTTGTTTATTTTACATATACATGTATCTATTCTTCTTCAAATTCTTTTCCCAATTAGGTTGTTAATAATATCAAGCAGAGTTCCCTGTGCTATACGGTAGGTCCTTGTTGGACGTACCTAGGGCTACCTCTTAATAGGTGTAGCCTCCTGTCTGTGCACCCAAACTCAGACCATCGTATTGAATTGACCTGAAAATTGTTTCATTTAATCACTAATCTGGCAGCAGAGTTGTACTTTAGCTTCCAGAGAGAATCGCCCGCCTTATTCTAAACACAGATTCATCACACAGAATTTTCCAGGCTTTGTGATGGAGGGCAGAATCCACTTTCACACTGGTCACTCTATAATTAAGTTTTCCCACCTATCGGAGCAGAAACTCTGAAAAGGCTTTCTGCAGAGTTTAGGACTCTATTCTAACTTGACTTGTTGGGAAAGCAGTATCGGGAGTTATGACTTCCTGTCCGTTTGATCTCATTGTCTGAGTCTATAATCTAAAGGTGCCAATGTACGTCTACTCTGAGTGGTTAGATGCCCTGGAAACGCTTCACTGAACATCTCCATGAACCCGTGTTAATTATTTACTAGTCTTAATAGGTTCCTCTTTAACAGTTTACTTGTTAGAGGTCATTGTCAACTCGGAGCCCCTGGATCTGGGTTCAGCCACTTGTTCCCACAGAGCTCACCTGGGAAGAAGGAATCACGAAAACCTTGCCAACCGTTCGCAAGGCCTCTGGCTTCACCTAGTTTGTCTGGTCACTGAACGGACAGCAGAATGTCCTCCCATATTCTCCAGCCACAGAGGAAACTTGACCCTCATTTCTTCATGGCGGCAGCTCACCAAGTCTTCTCATGGTGGATCATCCAGCCAGAGGCAACCCACTGTATGTAGTAGCCAGGAGGCCTGAGCACTGCCCCCAAATGAAAGAAAAGAAAATACGCTAGAACTTGAACAAGCAGCACTGCACACAACTCACAAGTACGACACTGGACATTTTGCTAGAACTGTCTCTCCCAACAGTCCTTCCTCCTCCCAGCAGTCCTGGGAGAGAAACAGTGCAGCCCTTGGAGGCCAAGTGCACATGCTCCCTGGTAAAGGTGGCGATGCACACACCCTCTGTGCCCAGGCCAACACTGGGGACATCTCCTTCCCCTGGACAGCATGGCTGCCTCTTCCTTTAGCACTGACTTTCTGACTGACCTTTGCTGATCTCAGGGACAGAACACACTCCTCTGCGTTAGAAAGTCTCCTTCGGTGTTTGTGGACGTGATTAATGTCCATAGAACTCTGAACACACACGACCGCCTGTTAATGAAAAGCAGAAATGGGAGAGAGGATGTGGTCTTCTCTGTCCTGAGTGAGTCAAGTTCTGGGCCGGGTGCCTCATCCTGAGTCACTGGGTTGCTTCCTGCTGCTTCCTCATCAGCTATGGGTCCTGGAAAACACATTGATGGTTTCCTTTCCTAAGCTCAGCAGACGGTCTAGCTCAGCTCTTCACAGTTTAGTATAAAAGAATTCAAAATTTGTCGAATGAATCCAGTATATAAAATTTCTCTTTTTATAGATGATCTGGCAAATAGTAAGATCTCTTAAGGAGAAGGTGAAATAAGAATTGTTGTAACGTGCTTTGCTGATCCTGTGTTCTTTTGAGCTTCAGCCAACAAAGTAGCTAAGTAGATGCTGCTGGTAAATGCGTTAACACCCTTGCTATAGGTCAGCTGATCATCCTTGGATGTCTCCACACTGACTAGGCACCTCCCTGCTTCGCCCACCTCCTTGCAGAAACCAAGCTAATCTACTATCAAAGGGACCACACCACAACTCTCATGGGCCCTTTGCCTTTGTAGGTCCCCCCAATTCTGATAGAACTTTTGTGGGCCCAGTTATGGGCTGTAGTGTATGGCTCACCCCCAGTCCCACAAATTCACCTGTTGGAGTCTAACCCCCAGGACCTCAGAATGTGACTGTTTTTGGAGATAGAGCTTTTAATGAAGTAATTAAGATAAAATGAGGCCACGAGGATGTCCCTAATCCTATCTGACTGGAGTCCTTATAAGAAATGATTAGGACACACAGAGACATCAGGGGTGAGCTCACAGAGGAAAGACCATGTGAAGAAGCAGTGAGAAGACGGCCGTCTACAAGCCAAGGAGAGAGGCCTCAGAGAAACCAATCCTGCTGACACCTTGATCTTGGACTTGCAGCCTCAGAACTGTGAGGAAATAAATGTCTGTTGAGTAACCACCTAGACTATGGCATTTTGTTATGACATTCCAGGCAAACTAATCCAGGCCCTAAAAAATTTCATTTATTTCTGATGTGACAAAAAAACTTAAAATGTCTTTGACCCTAAACGTTTATCTTTTTCTGGTTTTAAAAGAAATTGGAACATTTCTGTGGGCCCCTTGAAGTATGGTGGGCTTTGAGCACAGTGCCCCTCATACCTGTTGGAGAAGTCAGCCCCACCATCACTGAGAGCACCTGGACCATTTTGCACTGAAACTGGTTTTCCCACTGATGCTGGTTTCCATCCCTCTATTCCACCCAGGGTGCCCTGCACAGCAGCTCTCATTTCATTATGACCCAAAGCCAGACCGCTGGGATAAACAAGTTTTGCCATTTTGTAATCCAGCCTCCTCCGAGAACCTTTGAGGGGTGAGGCAATTTAGAAATACTTTGATTAACGCCGATTTAATAATCAGCAAGTAGGCCTCAGATAATGATTCATAGTCAGAACAATGTCGCCTCCAGGTGACTGTGCCCCAGCAGTGGGCAAAATCTCTCAGTCCCCTTGATTAAACTCATTGATGCATTTGAAATCCAAGTAAGATCCCAGAGGCGGAAAGGACTCGTAAGAGGTCACAGAGAGTGTTTCACTTAGCACGAAGAAATTATACAAATTTTATGTGTGACTTTGATGAGACAGAGGGGTTATTTGTTAGATCAAGAAGCCCCTTGAACTCTCTTTATTACCTTGCCATTGTCCCCCAATTCGGCAGGGCTTGGGCAGGGCTGGAGCCCAAAGCAAGAGGATTCTGCAGGGAAATGTGGGCCCATCCAGTGCAGAAGGGGCCTGGACATGTCAGCCAGGGGAGATATCTACAAGAACACAGAGGCATGAAAGAGGCTGGCATGCTCAAGGCAGGCAAGTGGGTGGGACCGAGTCAGGGATGCAAAAGGAGAAGAGAGGACCTAAAGGCAGAAGGGGCTAGACTGGTCCTGGGGGGCTCTTAAGCATCCTATGGGGCTGAGCTTCACAGAGCCCATTCCCAGGAGATCCTGATGTTTCCAGAACAGGAGATGTGAAGCTGTGTGTAGTGGACTGAATAATAACCACCCCCCAAAAAAGATGTCCATGGCCTGATCCCCCAAATCTATAACTATGTGACCTTAAATGGCAAAGAGGGAATTTGCAGATGTGATTAAGACAAAGGTTTTGAGATGAAGGGATTAACCTGGATTATTGGGTGGGGTCGAGACTCAGAGGAGGAGATGTGAAAAACAGAGGCAAAGATAAGAGAGAGAGAGAGAGAGAGAGAAAGAGACAGAGAAAGAGACAGAGATAAAGAGAGAGAGAGAAAATTGAAAATTCTTTGCTGCTGGAAGATGGAGGAAGGGGTCGTGAGCCAAGAAATGCCACTGGGCTCTAAAAACTGGAAAGGGAAGAAAGCAGGGCCTCTGCTAGAGCCTCCAGAAGGAGCACAGTCCTGCTGACCTATTTTAGGATGGCCCTCCAGAACTGTAGTATAATACGTTTGTGGGTTTGTTTTAAGGCCACTCAGTTTGTGGTCATTTGTTACAGCAACCATAGGAAACTAATACATGGGTAAGAAATGGCATCACATCTGAACCTGAGCAGGCACAGCTGTCCCCTCTGGAGATACGATCATTCTGCCCAAGGGTCCCCATGACCAGCCAGCCCACAGCCAAATCACTGTACTCCTAGTTTTTCATCTTCAACAGGAATCTTAGTAGTAAGTTGGGAAAGGCTGTCTCAGGGGCTGCTATCCCCATACAATTTTAAACCAGAAGTCCACTACTGCAACTTGACAGATTTTTAATAATATTCAAAACAAGAGTAGTTGCCATGGCAAATACCATAAATATCACTTCAGCAACTCAGAGATGCTATTGCTTAAATTATTAATGGAGGTGTTGGCTGTTTTCGCTGCCCTGTAGGTAAACACTGGCTGTATGTGATCTTTTTTTAAGACAATTGACCCTAGATGTTTACTTCCGCCCCTTTTAAATATAATATCCAATGCTTCCAAGAAAATGCTTTTAGTCATAAGTGAGTTCTGTATTCTTCACTTAATCAAGTAATTCATGTTGCCCCAGAGTCACTGGGGAGAAGTTAAAAGATGACAGTCTTCAGCTCAGTTCATAGAAGGAATTTCTATGAATTAGATTTGGGTAATGGAAGCCACAGACTGGACCATTCTTTGGATTAAGCAGGATGGTGTGAGATACTGACAAGATCTTTCCTTGCCCTCAGAAGATACTCAAGAATGAAGCGCTTTCCATGAAGATGACACACCTCTCCGGGTCTCACCTCTCCAGGGCCACCATCAGAGAGGAGCCGATGTGCAGCATGAAACTCTCTGCTGTCCCCATGGAAAGAGAGGCCAAACTGGTCAGAGGCTCCTGCCATTGAGAGCGGGGCCGGGAGAATCAAGGTTGATTGCCTTTTGTGCAGAAAACGCTGATGCTGAAGAGCCAAAACCATACTTTCCTCCTCATCTCTCCATGGGACCTTCCCCTTAAACTGCCTTTCCTTTGAGTGCCAAGATAGCATCACTAAAGTCTGAGAATGGTGAACAGCAGCATGTCTATACTCGAAATTCAAGAAAGAAAAGGGTTGACTGTTCTTGGCCATAGTAACCACCACAGTCAGTTTTTATTTTTTTAATTGAAGTATAGTTGATTTACAGTATTTCAGGCATACAGCAAAGTGATTCAGTTATGTGTGTGTGTGTGTGTGTGTGTGTATTCTTTTTCAGATTCTTTTCTATTATAGGGTATTATAAGACATTGAATATAGTTCCCTGTGCTATGCAGTAGGTCCTTGTTGCTTATCTATTTTATATACAGCAGTGTGTATCTGTTAATCTCAAATTCCTAATTTATCCCTCCTCTCGCTTCCCCTTTTGGTAACCATGTTTGTTTTCTATGTCTGTGGGTCGATTTCTGTGTTGTAAATAAGTTCATTTGTATCATATTTTTAGATTCCACATATAAGTGATATCACATGATATTTGTCTTTGTCTGGCTCACTTCACTTAGAATGATAATCTCTAGGTCCATCCATGTTGCTGCAATGATATTATTTCATTCCTTTTTATGGTTGAGTAGTAGTCCATTGTATATATGCACCACATCTTCTTTATCCATTCAATGGACATTTAGGTTGTTTCCATGTCTTGGCTATGGTAAATAGTGCTACTAGGAACACTGGGGGGCATGTATCTTTTCGAATTAGAGTTTTCTCCAGATATATGACCAGGAGTGGGATTGCTGGATCATCTGGTAACTCTATTTTTAGTTTTTTAAGGAACCTCCACAGTCAGTTTTAAAACTTGTCTCCATCGGTGAAAAACATCTTCCTCCCATTGGTGGGTACACTTTAAGAACCAGCCAATCAGTAACAGCTAATCCCAGTCAGTAATCACCATTCCACACTTAAAGGACAACTATTCCTTTGAAGAAAGTCCTTCGATCCCTGAATCCATGCTTCTCAAATCCTATATAAGATCAGCAGCTTGCTTTTTTACAGACTCATGGGTCCAACAAGCATATCTCTCCCTTTCTTACAGAACAATGCTCTCAGCTTTGGTCTCAGATATCAACAATAGAGGTTGCCTCTTGCTTGAAAGTAGCTGAACCACTAACCCCACAAGGTCAGCGGTATGCTGGTAAATTTTTAACAACCAGCTCTCCAGATGGAAAAAAAAAGTTCTGATGTGTGGCTTTTGCCAATTCCCATGGTATAAATACTCCCGCCAAGCCTATTTCAAGATGCCAAGGCAACATCGATCTGCTCACAAAATTCCTGAAAATTTAATAATCGGCTCTTATGAGGTGGTTCTTGCCATCTCCATCATACCACTGACTTAGTGCTGGGGATGGAAAGGCTCCATCATTATCCAGTGGTAGAGTGGGTATCACGGAAGGTGGATGGGCTTAAGCTACACCGTTGGCAGCATCTAAGAGGACTGCCTACTTGGCAAGAGAACCCAGAAGCAGGAGGTCAGGAGATGGACCACAGTGGTGGGAGCTGAGGGATAGATGAGGCTATCAAGTCTTAGCTTGTTCTCCCGTCCCTGGACACATGAGAGCCAGTGCGTGGATGCCTGCTTCAGAAAGAGAACTCATGGCTGCTCCAAGCAGACAGAAGACCATCCATCAGCAGTCACAGGCCCAGCACCTTGCTTCCACAGAGAGGGGGTTGCCATATATGGGAACCATGGTTCCACCAAACCAGGAGGGGACAGCCGATCCACACATAGAGATAGAGAAGGGGACAGATTTTCTCCTTTCCCTCCTTAGTGCCCCAATCCCAGGCCAGAAAGAAGGAGGCCAGACCCAACAGCCTCCATTCCAAGCCATTAGAGCCTGCCCAGAACTTTAAGTCAAATATGAGATTGAAACTAGTGAACAAGACTGAATCTCAATAATAAAATGAGATTTCTTCAGTAGGGGAGCAAGCCTGGAAGGTTATGAGATCCAAGTAAAGTTGTGGGAAGGGAGCCTGCTCCCTGGTGGGAAAGGCAGATGGATCAAGGCAGATGGATACAATCAGATCCTGTGGAAAGAGTACGGTCCCTGTCACAGCACTGCACAGGGAAAGGCCCCCAAAGACGAGTCGCTGAGACACCCAGCTGTCCCCAAGATCCCTGCCTCCATTCGAGGTCCAACCTCATTTAAAATGCCCTACAGACATTGTTCAGAGGGTTCAGGTTGTTGTGTGTCTTTGTGCCATGAAGAGCTCTCCCTCTTCATGGCACCAACAATGGAGCCATTCAGGAATCAAGGCTGCTGACAACTCTGTCACCTTCCCCGCATGGCTTTCAAAGTCAGAGTCACCCTGGGCATTGACGTCCAGCCAGCAGATGGTCCAAGAGCATGAAAGTTAGGACATGGGGAGCTTCTCCAGGCCAGACATGGTACACATCAATTCTGCCCAGATCACACTGCCGAGATGCAGTTACGGACACATTCCTCTGCAAAGGCTGGGAAATGTGACCTCGCTGAGAACTCAGAAAGACAAGGAGATGATTCAGGTGCTCAGCTGCAGTGTGTGCCACATCTGCATGTCTACAGATACAATCACTCCTAATACTCTAGAGTTTACAATTCCACACTTTGTCTTATGCACATTTTTGTACTTTTTAACGGACTCATGGACTGCTTTATAAACTGCTTATTTCACAAGGCGGATTATAAAAATCTTTTTTAGTCCACTGATATCTCTATATCATGAATTTAATGATTACACAGTAGGCCACTGGACATAGATGCCATAATGTAATTAATCAGCCTATCATGTGACAAGGCCTGACTTGTGTGGGTAATTTTTTCTTCTTCTCTAATTAAAAGTCTCATTTATTTTTATTCTTCTTTTAGTAATTCAAGTGCTTGATGTTTTGAGTTTCAACAGTATTTCCAAAGATATGAAGGAGGTGAGAGAGATGTAGACACTTAGTGGGGTGGGAGAAGCATTTTTGAAGCATGGTGTTTAGTGTATTGTGGGCAGGTGGGAGGGGGTGAAGCACAGATCAAATAATCACACACTTCAGTGTACGACAACAAACTAAGATGTTATTAAAGGGAAAGAACACAGTGCTGGGAGGGGACCACAGAAGAACTTGACTGAATGATGGATGGGCTGGAAGGGCTTGGTCACAGGAGGCTTCCCTAAGAAAGTGGCATTTAGCTAAAATCTGAGGACTGTCTCAAACCTCTTAAATCGCTGGTCTCGAATCATCTTGCCAGGAGTTTAAAATTTGATGCTTACAACACTTAATTTGAAAGAGAATATATTTTGAATCATAGCACCAACAGCGAAAGAAACATGAGTTTAAATTCTGCTTTCAAGGTCAAGTCTCCTAGCAGAGGCCAAGCATGTAGGAAGGTGTCCCCAAGCTGCCTTATGTCTGCCTGCCATTCTAGGAAAGAACTGAGAGGGGAGAAAATTCCATCCATGGCAGCCAGGGGCCTTTGGGCTGAGAAACCAGACTGAGTCCTGAATGTCCCAGTCTGTGGTCAGTGCCTCTGGGTGGTGTGACTTTGCTGCTGAGCTGGCCCAGTGGGGCTGTGGAGACACATTCATCCTGTCACTTGGTAAAGTTTTACCAGAATTAAAAGGCTTTAAGTGGCTAATAGTACTGGGCTCTGGAATTCTTTTTAGTTCCCATTGAATATTCACACTAAGACCCAAAAGTGACAAAACCTGACACCATTACGTAGGAAAGAATTCACTTCAATGAAATGAATCACTAATTGCAAACATAGCCTTCAGGCACTTGGGGCGGAGGTGGTTCTAATTTCTCAAGAACAAAGGCATGGCAGACTCTAGGTCCACCCACCTCACCACAAATAACTCAGTTTCATTTCTTTTTATGGCTGAGTAATATTCCATTGTATATATGTGCCACATCTTCTTTACCCATTCATCTGTTGATGGACGCTTAGGTTGCTTCCATGTCCTGGCTATTGTAAATAGATCTGCAATGAACATTCTGGTACATGACTCTTTTTGAATTCTGGTTTTCTCAGGGTACAGAGTGAAGTAAGTCAGAAAGAGAAAAAGAAATACCGTATGCTAGCACATATATATGGAATCTAAGAAGAAAAAAAAAAAAGGTCCTGAAGAACCTAGGGGCAAGACGGGAATAAAGACACAGACCTACTAGAGAATGGACTTGAGGATATGGGGAGGGGGTAGGGCAAGCTGGGACAAAGTGAGAGAGTGGCATGGACATATATACACTACCAAATGTAAAATAGATAGCTAGTGGGAAGCAGCCGCATAGCACAGGGAGATCAGCTCGGTGTTTTTTGACCACTTAGAGGGGTGGGATAGAGAGGGTGGGAGGGAGGGAGACGCAAGAGGGAAGAGATATGGGAACATATGTATATGTGTAACTGATTCACTTTGTGATAAAGCAGAAATTAACACACCATTGTAAAGCAATTATACTCCAATAAAGATGTTAAAAAAAAATAAGAACAAAAGCATGGCAGTTTGACAGCTTTTTGACTGTCACAGAAACTTCCCATGAAAGGGGGTCAGTTGCTTCATCCCCAGGAGGGCTGAAGAAGGTTTATTCTGGCCTTAAATGGGACATGAGAGGTGGGGCCTTAGCAAAAAAGGAGTCCTTCCTTATAGTAACTTTATCTTCTGCCTTCAAAGTGTTCACAAAAGAAAGATCTTGCTGATCTTAAGGCTGCTCAGAAATTTCTGGAACCCTCTCCTTAATGTGCAGGAATCTTCTAGAAAATGGTCTGACTGACTCATGCAAAGCAGGCAAAGCCTGGGGAAGCAGCTGTGTGGGTCCCACTAGCACGTGTGTCAGTGACCTCACTCACAGGCCCTGTCCCCCACTCTCCCAGGTGGGTCCATTCTGATGCTATAACTTCAAGGCCATGGAAAGAACCCTCTGGTCCATAAATGAATGGAGCTGAACAAATCTGTCCACACTGGTCATTTCAAAAGCAACACCAAATGATATAGAGCAATGACCCTAGACCAGGAGCCCTGGGTCTGAATCCCAGCTCTGTCACCTACTAACAGTGTAACTTTGGACAAGCTCCCTAATCTCTCAGCCTCAGTGTCCTCATCTGTAAAATGACAATGATGACAAGATCTAACCCATAGTCTTAGTGGGAGGATTAAAGACGTTGATATATGGAAAGTACTCAAAATAGTGCTCAGTCGGTGGTAAGAGCTTAATAGGTGTCATTACTCTTAAAACATCCTTAAAAACCGTCTGGGCAGATGCGGGGCCGCCCTGGACAGCAGGCTTGGAGCACAGGGTCTCATCAGGCTTCACAAGCCCTTCACCTCCCAGGCTAGTGGGACAGATTCCAAAACGGCTGCAGAGACAGGCTTCCCCATCCCTGGCCACACACAGCGCCCCTGCCCTCGCCTGTTCCCGGCCCTGCTCGCCGGCTGTGCCCTGCAGCCTCAGCTGTGGCCCTGACCATTGCCGGGGGATGTGGTGGTAGAACCGTGCGGTCCTCAGGCCAAGTCCTTGGCCCCACTGACCCTCTCTGGTCTCCTGCCCACGGTCAGGATGACAATGCCCACCTCTCCGGGTCGCTGTGGGGATGACGCCAGCCAAACCCAGGCTGCAGCGCCCAAGCCCTGGTTGCTGAGCCCTTATCCATGCCAGGTGGCCATCTAGTGCCCGAGAAGAGGAACTGAACGGCTCCCATCTCAGGAGGCTGGGGATACCGGGAAAGTAGGACTGGAAGATTCCACAGCAATTGTTTAATCCCAGGGGCCACTCATTTTAAGAATCCCTTCTAAAGAATCCCAGATCCAGCCTCTCGGGGACTCGAGGTACATTTTTTTTTTTTTTGCGGTACGCGGGCCTCTCACTGTTGTGGCCTCTCCTGTTGCAGAGCACAGGCTCCGGATGCGCAGGCTCAGCGGCCATGGCTCACGGGCCCAGCCGCTCCACGGCATGTGGGATCCTCCCAGACCGGGGCACGAACTCGCGTCCCCTGCATCGGCAGGCGGACTCTCAACCACTGCGCCACCAGGGAAGCCCTCGAGGTACATTTTTGAACAACTCGAGGTGCTAGGGCCCTATTCCACAGTTGTCCCGTTCCTTATATTTTTTAAATTGCTCCTTTACCCCAACGTTTCCAAAAATGAATAGCAGTTGGAGGTAGAAAGGATAGGGCTGGGCTGGGCCTGACTCTTGGTGTATGTATCGTTGTTGCCAAGCTTCCATTTTATTTTCATTTCTTTTCCCTGGTTATTAAGCACCTCCATCATTCCCTACGTGGTACTAAGGTCTGGGAATAGAAAGTAACAAAAGGCACACAGTCTCTGCCCTCGTGGGGTGAGGCAAGGCTGGAGAGGAGCAAAGTGCAGTCATTGGACGGGAAGTGAGGAGGGCTTGGACCGGGGTCCTCATCCCCGCTGCACATCACCATCACCTGGCAGGCCTGGAAACTCATGACCAGGCTGCCACACAGACTCCCAAATTCAATCCTTCTGGGCCATAGTGCTTTAAAGGTCCGTGGCGCATGATTACCCCACAGAGGGTGGGCTTAACTCCCATTCCAAACTGGTTAGGATAATAAGACTGGGCCCCATGAGGACGGGGAAACATTTATTGCTCACATCCCAGGACTCCGGGGAGATCGGGTTGGCTGCAAGCCAGTCCAGGAGCTTGAGGGGGTGATGGGCGTGACTCTGGTAGGGGTAGACAGCAGGTTGGGGTTCCGGCATATGGGCCAGGATTTGAATTCCCCGCTGTGCCAAGGGAGGGAGGTCCCTCAGCCTTCTTACCAGCCTGCCCGAATGTGGGCAGATGGGGAGGGAGTGGATAGCATCTGAAGACTCTCAGTGACCAAATATCACGAATGGAGGCTTCCTTTATTTCATTTCCCCAGGCAGCCAAGGCTGAGAACCACTGCCTGAGACCAGCAGTGTTTCCCCACCCCACAAAGAGAAGATTCATCAAGGGAACTTGTTAAAACACTGATTCCTAGGCCCTCACCCAGCCCCACTGGATGAGAATTTCCAGGAAAGAGGCTGGGAATCTGTGCCTCGGTCCAGAGGATGCTCATCCTCTGGGAGGTGTGAAAAAGCTGGGCTAGATGCTGGCCCCAGGAATGCTGAAGGTCACTTCCGCTGTGAGTCTCTTCACAGTTGACAAAGGGTTTTACACAAGCTGTGTCACTTGACTTTCATGCCAGCTAGGAGGCAGGGAGGCGGGATGTTCACGTTTATTTTCAGAAGAAGAGCCAGGAGCTCAGGGACATCAAAGGACTCAGGAATCCACAGTGCTTGTTGAAGGCCTGGAGACTCCCCTTTCAAGTGATACTCCCATGGATACCAGCGGCTCTGTCCTGGGGTGGGGGTCCCAGGGGAGATTTCCTTTAGCCTTCTGAGCTTGCATCTCCCACTGGAGATGTCCATGTCCTCTGCTTTTCAGACCTCACCGGTTTTGAGCTGATAGACACAACTACAAAAGCTTGGGAGTGTCTCCTGTTGTCGTGAGCCAAGGAGGTGAACAATCTCAGAATGAGTCTCCCAGCCACTCTGTCCCCTCGTGGTCACCAGCCCTGTCACATGAGGAGTCAGTTGGATTTGGAGAACTTACGGGTGTAATTCACCACTCTTCAGATAGAGTGTGTCCGGCACTGAATCAATGACATCACACACATTCTTCTGTAGCAAAAAATCCTCAGACGGGACCATTTTTGTTCAGCCCAGGAAGTAAGCTACCTACTTGTAAGAAGTTCGTTGATCTGGTCAGTTGAGAGGTCTGTGAGTTCCTGCTGACCCACCACATGGTCCTGGGCACTGGGCGGAGGGAGGAGCTGACTGTAAAATGACCACAGCACACTTAGTGCTTAGAAGGAATCAACATCTCATTGGGATAGAACAGCCACATTTTTTTTTTTTTTTTTTTTTCTGCGGTACGCGGGCCTCTCACTGTTGTGGCCTCTCCTGTTGTGGAGCACAGGCTCTGGATGCGCAGGCTCAGCGGCCATGGCTCACGGGCCCAGCCGCTCTGCGGCATGTGGGATCTTCCTGGACTGGGGCACGAACCCACGTCCCCTGCATCGGCAGGCGGACTCTCAACCACTGCGCCACCAGGGAAGCCTTCCAGGACACTTTTGAAAGCATAAACAGGAAAAAGAAGAAGAAGTGGAAATGGAAATTGACAAAATTATGTTTGACATTATAGGAGGGCCTTGGGCAAAGCACCTGGTAAAGGGACTGACACCCTTCCAGAGCCTGGACCCGCAGGAGCGATAGGGACTCAGAAGGGGGCGGGGCAGAGGTGCTGTAGGCCATGCAGCATCCCGCCCCCCACCACACTCCGCAGTGAGGGGCCAGCAGCTGTGCCCACCCACAGTCACTCTCTGAAGCAGCCACCCTTTCCTGCACTTCTGTCATGAGGCATTGCATTCTGGAGAAGGCTCTCTGCCAATATATCTCCTCCGTCCGCAGAGGCTGTGAGAGGCTGTCTTAGGTCTCAAAGGGATTGTTCTTGTGAGGGGTGATGTAATGAAGTGCATTACTTTTATGGGGATAAACAGAAGTCTCTTGCTGTGGGAAGGGCAAAGAATTCTGTCTCAACACAAAATACTTCTGAGAACAGAGTTGATTGTCTGAAAGTTGAGAATGCTGCACCTAGTTCCAGTCCATTAAACACTATATAAATGGATTTTAATACATTTCTGCTTTACAAAAAAGCAGTGGTCCCCAGGAGTAGCTGTGCTCTACCTGAATCTGGTCATAGCATGAATATTCCAGGTGCCCAGCATATAGTACACAGTAAAGAATGATAATGATATTAGCAGTGATGGTAAGAGTTGATGTTGCTATTGCTCTGCTTTTACCTGCAGTCTAGGACCACTCTGTTTTCTTTGGCCTCCTTCTACTCCTGATGCAGGATGCCCTTGCCTGTTTGCGCCCCCCTTTACATTTCTATCTCCACCTGACTTCTGCTTTACACTCTTAGTTGATGGATCTCTGGATTCTCCCCCTAGAAAGTTCTGTTTCTGTTTCAATTCCTATTTCTGCCCCAGTCCTACTTTTTTTTTTCACTAGTTCACCCTCAATTTCTCTTCTATGTTCCAAAATCCTCACCTTGAGACTTCTGGTTTAAGTACCCATGAATCCTAAGTCATTTATACTGGACATACTTAGAAAAAGAAGGGGCTGAGAACTGAGAATGTGGTAGAGTTATGACTCAGACATGGTGAAGAGGTTTACAAAGAGCCTTGGAGAAGATGAAGAAAATGAACCCAAGCTTTGGGCACATACCTGAGCAGTCTATAGATGGGGTCCATAGCCCGACTTTGGCACGAAGCTCTCTCATGGGCACAATGGGAGCATATGACTCTTTGTCTATTGGGCAGGGCTGAGAAATAACAAATGGGAACCAGAAAAACTCATTTCTGGGCTGTTCACCTCAGTGGGGACCTTAACACCTATCCGTGCCTAGTTATTTTGGAATTCTAACAGTTAATTACACCCTCTTGCTTTGCACCCCTCTTCTTCTTGGTCCCATTTGAGCTGGAAGTGCCACTGCCATCTCTCTCTACCAAACTCATTCCCATAATTTCTGTTCTTCGTCTCCCCTCACTTGACTTTTCACTCTTCCTCTGCCCCCAAAATATTCCATAGCCTCCCGGATGGGGGGAACAATTTCATGGTTAATACACCAACCAAAGAATGAAACCCTTCACCAAATATTCCTTCTCCATTCTTGCCTTAACACAAGCCTGGTGCACGCTGGGGGTGGTGTTCCCCAAGACTCTTCTGGTGGAGACTGATGGGTTTCCGACACCACCATACTCCCCCTCCTCACTACTACATCCAGGACATGACCCCTCCTTCTTTATAGCCAGCTGCCCACCAGACATCTCCAACTGGATGTCCTATCTCAACTCACCGTGGCCAACCTTAACTCATATTCTCACTCCCAAACCTGGCCCTCCCCACTGTGGTCCCCATCTCAGTGCATGACTCACCACCAAGCCAGTTGCCAAGCACAGAACCCACAGCCCATCCATGACTCCCCTCTTGCCCTTACGTGCAGCCAGTCCCTGAATCCCACTGGGTCTGCTCTCCAGATGTCTACCGTCTTTTCCACCTCTCTCTACCCACCCTATAATCACTCATTCAGGGACCCATTACCTTTCTCCTGGATAAACCCCCCAACTCCGTAATTGCTCTCCCAGCCTCCCTTCTCCCCCTCAAGATCCATTCTCCGCCCAGCCAAAGATTTCTAAAATGCAAATCTGATCATTTCTCTACTTAAAACATTTTAATGACTCTCATTGCCTAGAGTAAAATTCAAATTCTTTACCGTGGATTATAAGGTCATTCATAATGGAACAGGGATAAAATAAAATCTACTTGGTAAGTATTTACATTCCTTCTCCTCTGTGAGCCTGCCCACTGCCCTCTACACACATATACACCTTCTAATGAAGGAGGCTACCGTGATCTGGGCTTTGATTCACTGCTTAGGGTGATGAGTGAGCCACAGAACTAGAAGAAACCCAGGATGCCTAGATTGATTTGCTTCAAAAACGAACAAGAGCAAGTTGCTAAAGAATTCAAAGACATGCTCCTGGTACCCAGGGAAGCTGGGTTTGGACCTCCAGCTTTAGGCTGCCCAAGAAAGGGCAGCCCATCTCGTTGCAGGGCCTTTGGTCCTGGGGCAGTGCTGAAAGAGACAACGTTCCAATGGGAACACATTACCATGCATATCAAAAACAAGCCAAAGCCGCTGCCTAGAGAGCTTGCATAATTATTTTAGATGTGAAGGGAAGCACATATGTGGGGCTTAAATGTTTAATAAACTATTTGCTTGAAAAGTGTGTCTATATTCTCCACTCTTCTTTTGGAAATAATAAAAATAGCTAAATATCTCAGGCACTTTCTCTATGATGTGCATTTTACACATCCTCTCTCTTTAATTCTCTTACCTGTATAATGTCCCTTTTACTCGTAGGGAAATTGAGACTCAGGGCGGTTATGTAAAAAGTACACAACTGGTAAGTGGAAGAGCCAGAACAAACTCTAACCTGCCTGGTGCCAAAATCCAGGCAAGTAATGGGTGTGCTGGAGCACCTGACATCTCTTTTGAAGGAAGGCAGATACCTTGTGTTGGATTCTCTAGGAGCAAAGCCTGAAACAGGGACTCGGGTGCAGGTGATATATTGAGAGGATGCTCTTTAAGAGACACTTGTAAGGAAGGAAGCAGCAGAGGAGGGAAGGTGAAGGAGCAAAGGAAGAACATGTCCTCGGGTGAACTCTAGCCATGGGTTAATCCATGGAGTGAGGGGAAGTGTGTCTCTGGAACATAAAATGCTCTTTAGACTTGTGCCAGCTGGAAGCAAGGGAAGCTGGCTCTTATACTCTCTGTATTAGTCAGCCATTAAGGGATGGCTGTCCCAGAAGGTAAAGAGAATCTAGCAGATTCTACTACTCCAAAAATAATTAAGCAAACAAACAGTGGAATTTCTCAAATCCTCTAAATCTAAGGTGGGGATAAAAATGCCATTCTTCCCTGCCCATCAAAACAAGTCTGTGAGCCCCTTAGGAGTTCCTAAAGCATTACACCGGAATCACAAAGAAGTGGCCAGTGATAGTCAGAATCCTAAGACGGTCCCCAGGATCCCTGTCCCAGCATCGACGCCCTGAGTAATCCCTCCCCTGAGTGCCAGCAGGAAGAAGCAGGCAGCTGTGTTGTAAAATGGTGATGGGGAGGGCCATGGATCAGAGGACTGCAGGAGGTATCTGGAAGCTGTTGAGAGCAGTGGCCTGCTGACAGCCAGGGAAAAAAGAAAACAGAAGCCTCTATCCCACGGGCATAAGATCAGTCCTACTAATAGCAGGAGGGGGCTTGGAAGCAGCCTCTTCCCCTGTCAAGCCCCCGGATGAGAACACAGCCTAATCAACACCTTGACTGCAACCTTGTGAGGCCCTGGGCAGCAGACTCACCTAAGCCATTTCCAAATTCCTGTGCCATGGAAACTGAGACGATAAATGTGTTGCTTTAAGCTGCTAAATTTGTGATGATTTTATAGGCAGCAATTGAAAATTAACATAGGGCAACATTAAGTAATGGACTAAATGTGTGATTCATGTGATAACTAGCATTTATATGTGTTTAAATAGATTCCAGAAATACAAGGACTCTTATTATACCTGTAGGAAAAGGAATTAGAAAACTATTATCAAGTGTGGCATGATACGTTCACCAAGCAACATGTAGTTAAATGCTGCAAAGTTCGTTTTGGGACTCTTTACAAAGCTTTATACAGATCAGCTCAAACACATCAGCACACAACACATCATAATTTAGCAAGCCACAAAGATTTTGATTCTCTAACTTGTTAATAAAATCCCACAGTTCATATCTCAAATAATTGCTCTATATTACTTACAATATAATTATAATGACTTTATATTTGTTAGCAGTAGAAAGTTTCCCATTTATTTAATTTAATTTATTTATTGTAAAGAAATAACACTTAAATGTCAGGGTTAGAATAACAAAGTTAAACTAGCTGTATTTTAAATGGCTTCATCCTACTTCTTATTTTAAAAACCCAAAAAGATAGTCAAATAGAGAGAGAAAAAGCCAGAGATCAATTTCGAGGTGAAGTTTCTGCCATAGTATAGACTATGTAGATAGACTGGAAATATACACTCCATCTTCTGAACTTAAAAAAAAAATTGATTCTCTACAATTTCTCGCTCCTTTTTTTTTAAACCAGAAAAACAAAACAAAACAAAAACCCCGGAAGCCAAAAAGCCAGATAAGCATCAGTCAGCTCTGCAGACACTGTCTCCTGGAATAGGTAGGTCCAGAGACCATCATTCTCCCTTCAAGCCCTCTCCCCATCACCTACTCTCTCCCACTCCAGTTCTAAGACTGGAACTCACAGCAGGCAGCAGGGAAGGCAAGAGAGGGGATGTGCTTCCTGGGATGCTCCAAACTGCAAGTAAGGGTAGCTTCAAGCCAGGACCCCTGTTTGCAGGGGAAGCCCGGCCTTTCACCAACCTCACTAGTCAAAGAACTTCAACTCACCACCAATTTAGTTAAGAAAAAGAAAATGACTGATGGAGCAAGACAGGAGTCAATGTTAGTCCTGCACTGGCAGGGATCGGAATGTATCTTTACTGAAGCTTATTCTAGACCTGGAGCTGTGCTCATCCGGCTGAGTCAGGGTCTGACTCCACAGCCTGGACATCTAACCATGGGGCTCCAAGACCTGGGAGTGCCTAAAAGACTTTGCAAATTGGCCATGGAGATAGATAGATGATAGATGATAGATAGATAGATAGATAGATAGATAGATAGATAGATAGAGAATAGATAGATAGACAGACATAGATCAAGCTGCCTTTATGTTTATATCTGAGAGCTGGAAGCTGCCAGCCTCCCAGAGGACAAAGAGAGGGGCAAACCCTGTTCCAGCCATCCTGTTTGTTGGCAAATGCTTAGCCAAGATGGAAGTCTTCTCATTCCTGAATGAATAAGAGGGAAAAAAACCCAACAGCCTCAACCCTCTGTAGCGTCTGCCTCATAAGAGTATGCAAATGATGATGCAAGTAATTAGCATCAGTAATTAGAAAATGTGTTAGAGGTACTGACGACCTCTCCCAGAGACGCAGTTCCCATCCAGAGCAGCAGAAAGATTTGTTCTCAAATTACTTCCCACCAACTCTATTAGAAATTCATTTCTGGGCCATTTATTTATTTATTTATTTATTTATTTATTTATTTATTTATTTATTTATTTATGCTGCACAGGATATTCAAGGATCAATTTAGTGCTATCTGGAGATGACTTTCACTGATGAGGACAAAGACATTTCCCTGTCACTCTTCACACGTTCATTAACATCCGCTCATTTTCCCCAGTGGCTCTCGGGAGCTGCCTTTTCTGACTCCCTGTTGTGTGATTTGCAAATGTAACCTTTGCATCTAAGATCTCATATCCTCTCCTTAGGAAGGGCCTGGGTGTCTTGCCAGGAGACCCGCTGGTACCAGGACACGTCTTCTCTTGCCCTCTTCATCTGTGGCGTCAGGGAATCTTGACCCCCATCTTTGCAGCCACCATGCCCCTCCCTCCATTCCTGGGGGACCCGGAGAACAGCTCTGGGTATCAGGACAGTTTTCTTTCCGATTATCAATGTTCTGCCCCTCCCCATTAATTCATGCCCTGGAATCCTAGTTCTGGGGCCTTGCAGAACATGCCTGGGCAACCCCTGGAGTAGAAAAAAGGGAATACAACTTCGATTCAGAAGCCATGTTCTCCCTGTACTCATTTCTTTATCTGTGAAGACACTGTCTAGTCTATATCACAAACATTTTAGAAAATGCTGTCTCCCAATTTTACATAAATACTATCCCTTCTAAAAGAGTTGAATCACGTTGCTTTTATTATATTTCTTTTAAATATGCAAGCAGAAAGGCCCCAGAGGCAGGGTCAGTGAGCCTCAGAGCCAGGTGTTGGTTGGGGAAGGCTTAGGCTGACAGCTGGACTTGTTATGTTTAGTGCCTTTCTATCCTCTACACCAAAAACAAATTGACAAAATGATTAAGGGAGTGCCCGGGAAAGCTGGTCACACAGCTTGGGGTTGAGGCTGGAGGAGAGGGACAGGGACAGCAGCAAGTGACCGGCAGGGTGAAGAGCCTTCCTGAGCTCAGGGACCCCAGCCAAGGACAGGGGGCACGGCAGGTGGTGGACACCCACCCAAGACTCTAAGCACAGCAGCAGGATCATGGGAGAACCATGCTGTCTTCCCACCATGGACTCCCACCATGGAGGAATCACTGAGCAAGAAAACACCAGGAAGAGACTGTTAAGCCAGCAGGTGGGTGTTCAGAGTGTAGATATTGATGGCATTCCCATAAAGTGGTCATTTTGATGGGTGCAGCTGAAAAACCCATGGCCTCCCTTCTTACCAATTACTCTTATTTTCAAAAAGATACATCTTCAAGTATGGAAAAGTTAGTTTTGATTCCTATGACCTTGGTTTTATGGAATGATCTAACATATACTATTTTTTGTTCATTTTTCTTAATGTTTGCTGTGTTTCTTTTTTTTATTTTTATTGAAGTATAGTTGATTTACACTGTTGTGTTAGTTTCAGGTGTACACACTACTATATATATAATAGATAACTGATAAGGACCTACTGTATAGCACAGGGAACTCTACTCAATACTGTGTAATTGGGGAGGGTGGGAGGCGGGGAGACGCAAGAGGGAAGACATATGGGAACGTATGTATATGTATAGCTGATTCGCTTTGTTATGGGGCAGAAACTAACACACCATTGTGGGGCAGTTATACTCCAATAAAGATGAAAAAAAAAATACTGTGTAATGGCCTACATGGGAAAAGAATCTAAAAAAGAGTGGATATATGTATATGTATAACTGATTCACTTTACCATACACCTAACATATACTATTATTTAAAGAGAGAACTAACATATTGCGTGCCATATCAGTAAACAAAGGATGTTTGCATCCATCAAGCTATCACATTATAGTCACTGCAGCCACCCCGATGGTGCACCTGAGGAAACTCAGGATGAGAAAACACAGGATACTGGCCCCAGACAGCTGAGGTGCATATCAAAGGAATGATTTCAGTAAGCCCAGACTCTTGCATCTTCCCATACAGAGAAAAGCACTAAAATCCTTAAGATATCTGGTTTTCTTCTATTAACAGCAATCTTTTGATGTTCCGACTACCTGGCCTTTGTTGCAAAAACTCCTATATATCCTGGCTTATATCCGCTCTCTGAGATTCCATCTCCCAAGTCCTACGAAGGTCCCTGAATAAAACATAACTCTCAACTTTTAGGTTGTGAATTTTTTTCCGTCAACAAAATCTTTTAAATTTTATTATTAATTTTCCTTCCCCCTCCTAACTGAATCAAAAAAGGCGGTCTTCACTCCTTTCTACTTCTCACCCAGAGGAACACAGGTCCTTGGCAAATATGTTTTCAATGGATAAATGAGGTATTTAATAAAACTCCAGGATTGCAAATAAAAATATAAAATCCAGTTAGCTCAAATTACCTCTTCATAGACCTTTATATTAATCAGATTTGACTATAAACGTCTGCATCCTCCAATCAGGAAAGTAAAGAAATGAGACTGTGATAGGGCTCAGGGGGGTGCTTTAGATATTTCATTTCTCCTCCTCTTTTCTGGTTCCAGCTTTTCCCAGGCTCTTGCTGTTTATTGTTTGTTTGTTTTTTTAGCAGTCTGATACAATCAACCAGATGGTACCAGGAGGAATTCTTTATGATGAAGGATGGACACTATATTTTCTGCACCAATCAGAGTTGGCCCTCCATCACAACACAAGATGAGGTTTCTCAGCTACAGCCTCATTCTTTTTCCCATTTTTCAACTGCCTGGTTTTCTATCTCTCCCTTTCTCCAAAGATTCCCTAATCATTTATACAATTCCAGGATATCTTTGCAATATTCACATTACAGAACATCACAGGGAGGGGTGGTCTCTGAGGGAGGTCTTCCATCAGAACTGTGAATTCTGATCGTTTTTTTCTTGACTTGTAAATCATGGAGATGTGCTCACTTGCATAAATCGATAAGAATGTATATCTGATCTTTTATTTCATGATATTGTGTACCTAATTCATTAGAGAGTACCCATGCCTTCAGCATTTCATATAGATGTTACAGAAAATAATTCTTATCTCCATCTTTTTAATATTCAAAACAAGCTTAACATGGGCACTTTTACACTTTGAGATTTAAGCCAAAAGTCGGGATAAAAGCAGAGGAAGGCTAAAAGTGAGAAACAGAAGAGAATTTGCTTTATTGGTCATCCTTTGTTGAGGGGCTGTGTGTAGGACTGGGAGCTGGAGGCAGGACGCACAGCCTCCATGTCAACCACTCCAGGGACTCTGTCCAAACACAAGCTGTCTCACACAATCATCTCCCCATTTTGCGTGGAAAGGGGTGGGGTGTGTGGGGAGGAGGGAAAAAGTTACAGACACCTCAAAATCACCCTTCAAATAATAACCCAGATGACTCCAGAAAATCCAGGCCAGATTAACCTCTTTTAAAGCCCAGCAGGGAGGGAGTAAGCTCATCTCCCCTCCAGACTCTGTCATCAGGCAGCGCCTGCTTAGGACTGATCTCCGCACAAAGCCTGAAGATCAAGTGCTAGGAGGTCAAGGAGTGACTACACTGGTGGAGTAAGACCCCTCACTTGGTTCAACTAAGGCAACTGTAAAACATGTTCTAGATCACTCGGAAACTTGGTAGAAATGAGGACCTCTACTTGGGCAAGCGTGAGTACGTTATGGATATTATTGATAGTGTCTAAAGCTAGCTGAAGCAATATATTGACTTAGTAGAAAACAGTAATTCCTGGATAAACAAGGCAGTTGTTGATGGTCTAAAACTAAAATAATGAAAAACAGCCATTGCTGCCATTTCTAACCCCTTTCCTCACTCTGGACACTACGCTAAATTCTAAATGCTTTGCAGCTATTAATTTATCCTCTATTTGGTGGGCGTATAATACGGTAATACTCTGTTACCCAGCAGGAAACTGTGACCCAGGAAAGCCACCCTGTTCTCCTGAGGTCACGAAGACACTAGCACCAAAGCGCAGAGGCCAGCTAGGCATATGGGACCCTCGTGCCAGTGCCCATGAGAAAGGCGGCTCCAGGCTGGCGGATCCTCAGAGAGGTTCCCACTCCAGCCCCAGTCACAGGCCGGCTCCACTGACTCAGGAGAGAGTCTTGACACTGTTAATTGTGAAGAAAACCAAACTTCTTCAACTAAAAGAATGCTCCTTTATTCTGATATTGCCCTTCTGAAATTTTCTTTTATGATAGAATGTCCTTTCTTTGGTCAACTGATGGTGCTAAGACAAAGTGGTTTGTTTCTTTTAATGTCATTTTTAAGAAATGAATATCTGTCAACATATATGATCTCCCAAATACATATCGATAAGCCATTGTGAGCCACGTTCTCTAAGGGCCTGTGAGGGACCCAACCAGCATCTGCCTCTGTCATGTGTCAACAAAGGTAGGATGGGGTCAGGGGCCCAGGACAGGGCGAGGAGGAGATGTCCACCATTGTCCTGGCCTCAGGGCTGTTCTCAGCCAGTCCTTCCCCATTGTCACCTGGTCAGAGGGTAAGGTTTACATTTCACATCCCATTCCTGGGGCCAGGAGCCCAGGTCCCACCCTCTCCTCAGAGGTGGAATTACAGAGGCCTTACCTGTGGGACCAGAGGACCTATCAGTGGGGTCCATACCCAAGGAAGCTATGTGGTCACTGCATGCCTTCCACTCTGCCCTCAGGATGCTCTTAGGTCCTCCTTCATCTGCACAGGGAGGATTCTGTTCCTTCCTCCTCTTTCTACCCAGTGACCCCTTTCCAGCATCTTCCCTCCCCCCCAGCTGACCTTTCTAGTCCTCGAAGTGGAGAACTGGTTCTACAAAAACCCCATGACTTTGTACTTGGGTTACTTTCTTCAGAAGTTTCTTTGAGTCTTTACCTCAGTTTGGTGTAGACTGGGGTGACCTGGGGATTGGGGAAATAGCGGAGGAGAGGATTAATAATAGTCCAGCTGTGCTGTGGACTAAATGTTTGTGTTCCCCAACTCCAAATTCATTTGTTGAAGCTTAAATCTCCAATGTGATGGTATTTGGAGGTGGGGACTTTGGGAGGTGATTAGGTCATGAGGATGGAACCCTCATGAATGGGATTAGCACCCTTATGGAAAGAGGAAGAGACTTGGGATCACTCTCTCTCTGCTCTCTGCCATGTGAGGACACAATGAGAAGACTGCCAACCAGGAAGCAGTTCCTCACCAGACACCAGATCTGGGGGTTTGATCTTGAACTTCCAGCCTCCAGAACTGTGAGAAGTAAATGTCTGTGTCTAAGCCCCCTTGTCCGCGGTAATTCATTATAGCAGTGTGGTAATTCATTATAGCAAATACTCAATAGAGAGTATTTACTGGCAGATTCTGAGCCTCGCCCAGCACTGAGTGAAGCACTGGACTTCCACTCCTTCATTTAGTCCTGACAATAATTCTTTGTGGGAAGTTCTGTTACCCTGACTCTGTAGATGAGAAGGCTGAAATATAATGACTTTTGGTAAATTTGTCCTTAGGGTCATAGTTGGTGCATCAGGATCAAGTCCCAGGTCCGTCTAACTGCAAAGCCAGTTGGCCTCCATCCATGCAAAGAGCAGGCGCCAACACCTGTGCAGTGCAGGGTACTGTGTCAACCCTCCTCCTTCTACCTGTAGGCACTTCCCTTATACATAATGAGGTGCCTCTCTTCAAGGCTAGCT
Source organism: Hyperoodon ampullatus (assembly GCF_949752795.1). Taxonomy (NCBI): domain Eukaryota; kingdom Metazoa; phylum Chordata; class Mammalia; order Artiodactyla; family Ziphiidae; genus Hyperoodon; species Hyperoodon ampullatus. The sequence goes on from NC_136921.1 coordinate 6,577,131, forward strand.
GAGCAAGTTTAACTGTGCCCCATCCTACCCAGAGCCCCTCCAGAGAGGATGTTTCCATGGTGAGAAAATAGAAGGTTTTCTCTCTCTTCCTTAAAAGAAAGTCAGGGGTCAGCAGTCCAGGTTGGTACTACAGCTTCATGATGATCAAGAGCCCAGGCTCCTTCTCTATTCCTGTTCTACCTGACTAATACCTGGCTTCCATTTTATGTTTGCTTCATAGTCCAAGATGAACAGCTTCTAGAGCTCCATCAGTCTGAATTCCAGACTATAAGGAAGAAGGAGGACAAGGAGTAGCAAAAAGGGGGCATACCTCTCAGTGGAGCTTCTTGGAAGGTCCCTGCAATCCTTCTCCTTATACCACATTGACCAGGACTTAATTACATAGCCACGACTACCTGCAAAAAGAGTTGGGAAATGTCATCTTTATTCCAAGTGGCTAAAATCAGGGTTATTTCTCTGACTTTCTAAAGAAAGGCAGTAGAATCAATATTGAACAGGAAAATAGCAATCTCTATCACAATTGGCAATCTTTATAAGATCTGATTTATGCATTTACAAAAAAGATTGACAAATTAAAAATATCAACAAAGCAAAGAGAGCTGTATCATACTAGAAGCTACCTAATATTCCCAAACATGTTGGTTTACATATTATAGCAGGGATTGGGGAAACTTTTTAACAGTTGAAATATTTGAATTTATTAAACAGTTCTTCAACAATGTAAGTGAGCATTGTGACAAGTGGTTTGTAAATATTGGTATAAACTTAGATTTTCATGTTTTACCAAACACTGAGTGTTACAGACTTTGAAAATACAGTTCAAAGAGAAATGAGAGATATTTTTATTGTTTTTGAAAGGAAAAGAAATACTGTATTTATGATGTGAGAGAAATAATAAAAGTTTCAACGCAACTTGGAGAGAAAAAAGGAGTTATGCCAAAATTAATTTCTGAAGGATTTTGAAGTCATAAAAGACTTCTCTTTAGACGGGAAGAAATTTTGGAGAGGCAAGGAGAAGTGTGACTGAGGATTGTGGTATAACTGTGGTTAGTGGATTAAGAGAACAAGATGAAATCAGTACATATTACCAATGTTTGGATACTTACTACAAAACTAAATTTTAATTTTTAAGGTAACTGTTACTGAAAAAAGAAATATATATATATATATATATATAAATATATTTAAACAAAAGGGACTATTAGATAAGGTATAAAAAATTACATGTGTGCAATAATTTTACAAATTCATTGCAAAACACAATGCCAGAAATTCAATATACTTAGAACTCTCAAATCACTTCTCTGTTGCTATCTAGCTAAGTGATCTTGGCTGTTTGTAACAAAAGTAAGTTACTATGTTGTCAGTACTATTAGATTTGGGGTTGACCTAGCCAATCATTACAGTAAGGGCAGAGGGCTCATTTTTAATTCTACTGCCTAAAAATAAACTTACACAGCTGAAGGAGGAACAGAGGCTAGAAGCTCACTGACCTGACAGATTCCTATGGAGTGGAAATTGTAACCGAATTCATGGATCCTAAAGGATTCACTGCTGGTGTACAAAACTTGGCTGCTGAAACTGAGAAAAGGTGATGGTTTATTAGCTTAATTTCCCCATGAGAATTTTATACTTCAGTTACTGCGAGTTAAAGTTAGAAATGTAAACTAGAACTCCAAGATCACTCCTGTGGTTACAATTGTGCCTCTTTCCTTATTTCTATGAAGTAAAATTTTAAAAATTAAAAGTTTATTTTATGAAAATATTTTATACTATCCAAAACAAATACTGGATGTTTCTAGCCAAATGGATTAACAGAGACACTCCTGCCTTAAACAACCAGAAGATGATCAAAATATATGACATAATGTATTTTAGAAAGTGGATAATTGGAAGCACAGGCTCCCTGAGAAGAAAGAAACATAAAAAGCCCCAAGATTTCCCCAGCTTATGGACTAGAAACAGTTTCCAGTCTGCAGGACAGAAAAGGGAACCCAAACAGAGCCCAGTGGTCTCCCTGAGTTGAGGAAAAGGAGACTGAAGTTTGGAAAGGCAAAAGTGGCTAGACTTTTCCTGGTAAAATACTAGAAGGGAAAGAGCTACCAAGAAAGAGTGAGAATTCTGGAGACTGCCAAAGAAGAGTCTTCAAATCTTGGGCTGAGTGTTGACCTGTGAATATGTGAGAGGAAGCTGAGTCCAGGAAAGAGTCACCAAGAAGTGAAGGCAGAAGGAGTCCCTGAATTCACATAGGGTTGGGAATAGCTTGTGTTCCCACCATACAGAATGGAAAGGCCTTGAGACATATGGGGCATTGGGTAAAATCCTCAAAGAGTATTGCTTTAGTAGTGGGGCTACTTTTCTGTCCATTAGCTCTAGACTAAAAGTTGCACTGGATGATCCCTAACAAAGCTTAAAAGCAGGCTCAGAAATATCTAACCAATTCCAACAAATTTAACCAAGTGATAGAATAAAATTCGACTCTAGTAATGGAATATGAAAAATCTAACATTCAAGAACAAAAAATCAACAATGCCCTGTGTTCATCAGAAGTGAATAGACAAACAAGGAAGCACATGAAAAATTAATCAATAGAAACTGAGCCAGAAATGAGAGGGGTAATAAAACTAGTGAAAAAGGTTGATGAAATGGCTATCATAAATAGTCTACATTTGTTCAAGAAGGCATAAGAAAACATGAGCGTGATGAGGCAAGAACTATAATATATCAGAAGACCCAAATAGAACACCTGGAGGTGAAACATAAAATATCTGAAATGAAAAATGCACTAGATGCAATTAACATCAAATAGGTGCTACAGAAAAAAGACAAATGTGAATACAAAGCAACAGAAACTATCCAAAATGAAACAGAAAGAAAAAGGACAAGAAAAAAAAAGTTCAGACTATCAATTACTATGGGACAAAGTCAGCTAGCTGGTCTGAGATACATACATGGAATCCCAAGAGAAAAAGGCAGAGGACAGAAAAGATATTTGAAGAAAAAATGGCTAACTCTAAAGTTTTCCAGATTTGATGAAAACTATAAACCCCCAAATCAAAGAAGGTCAAGCAAAATTAACTTGAAGAAAACCGTAACAAGGTACATAATAATAAAATTTCTAAAGCCTAGTGACAAAGAAAAAATATATATTAAAATCTGCCTATGAGAAAGGATACTTCATGATCAGAGAAAAACAGATAATAATGACAGCAGAATTCCCATCTGAAGTTATGCAAGCCAGACGACAGTGACACAATATTTTTTCTAAAACACTGAAAGAAAAAAAACTATTAACCCAGAATTCTTCATTCAGTGAAAAAAAACCTATTTTTTAAGTTAAGACTTTTTCAGAAAAACAAATGCTAAGTGAATATTTCTATCAGAACTCCATTGCAAGAAATATTAAAGAAAGTTGTTTGTTCAGAAGGTACCAGATGAAAACTTGGTTTTATCAAAAGGAAGAAAGAGCACTGAAAATGATCATTACTTGAGTAAACATAAAAGACATTTTTCTATCTTTAAAATCTTTTAAAATATAATTACCTGTTTATTAAAAATTAATAACATACTGTTGGCTTGATAACATATTTAAAAGTAAAATAGGGCTTCCCTGGTGGCGCAGTGGTTGAGGGTCCGCCTGCCGATGCAGGGGACACGGGTTCGTGCCCCGGTCCGGGAAGATCCCACATGCCGCGGAGCGGCTGGGCCCATGAGCCGTGGCCGCTGAGCCTGCGTGTCTGGAGCCTGTGTTCCGCAACGGGAACTACAGTGAGAGGCCCGTGTACCGCAAAAAAAAAAAAAAAAGTAAAATATATGAAAAGGACAACACAAAGTGTAAGAGAGAGAGAACAGAAATATACTGTTGTAAATTCTTACATTATATATAAAGTGATATAATATTACTTGAAAGTAGATTCTGATGCTGTGTAACAGGAAATAACATAGTGTTGCAGGTCAATTACACTTCAAAAACAAACAAACAAACTCATAGAAAAAAAGACCAGAGGTGGGGAGGGTAGGGAGAGGGGGAATTTGATAAACATGGTCACAAGGTACAAACTTCCAGTTACAAGTTAAGTAAGCACTAGGGCTGTGACGTACAGCATGACAAACATAATTAACACTGTTTTACGTTATCTATGAAAGTTGATGAGAGAGTAAATCCTAAGAGTTCTCATCACAAAGAAAGAAATATTTTTTCTGTTTCTTTAATGTATCTGTATGAGATGATGGATGTTCACTAAACTTATTTTAATAATCGTTTCATGATGTATGTAGGTCAAATCATTATGCTGTACACCTTAAATTTATATAGTGCTGTATGTCAGTTATATTTCAATCGAACTGGAATGAATGAATAGAGAGTCCATAATCAGCTGACTGTCAGTAAATGAGACTATCCTAGATGCAGAACTGAGGCTTCCTTGATGAAGGAGCCATTCTGCCTGTGGACAGCAGCTTCAGCTGGTGCTTGAGAGCTCCAGTCTCCCCTTCCAGACGGCCACCTCTGCAACTTCAGATTTTCCCACACTCACATAAGCCAGCTCCTTACAGCAACCCTCTTAATATCTACCTCCTACTAACTCCCAGTCTCTAGTTGAACCCTGACTGATATACCTATCAGTTAAAGGGCAGAGACTTTCCAAGTAGATAAAACAGCAAAACTCAACTTTATGCTGTCGACAAGAAATCCACTTTAAACATAAAGACACCAATAGGTTAAAAGTAGAAGGATATAGAAAGGACATATCAAGCAAACACTGATCAAAAGAAAGCTAGAGTGTTTTTATTAATAACAGACAAAGCAAATTTCAGAGCAAGCAATATTAAAAAGGATAAAGAGGAACATTTCATAGTCATAAAGTTCACCAAGAGAGCATAGCAATTTTAAATGTGTATGCATCTAATAACAGAGCTTCAAAATACAAAAACTGATAGAAAGGAAAAAATGAAATTGACAAATTCACAATTACAGTGTGAGATTTCACTTCTTTTGTACTCAATAAAATATTTTTTTAAATAGAGGAAAAAATCAGTAAATATGTAGAAAACTTGAATAAGGGATCAAAATAGAAATTAAAATGTGGTTTAGACATAGCCTCAGAAGTCACACACTGTCACTTCTGCTGTATTCTACTGGGCACACAGGGCCAGTACCGATTCAATGTGCAGGGTATAAACAGGGTGTAAATACCAGATGAGAATCATTTGTGGCCATCTTAGAGGCTGGCTATTACAGAATAATAAGATGTGAAATGTCATGGGTGAGATCATCATTATCTAAGATTATAAAGTATGATATACTAATGTACTAATATACTTCATAATACAGTGAAAGAACAATAGCTAGTCTCAGAGGTGATGTTTTATATGAGCATCTTAATCAAAGCAATGCTGTTGTTGCTTTTATATCATAAACAAAGAGATAACTGGAATCAATGCACATTGGTTATAAAAACATTTCTACAACAAGTCAAAATTGACTTTGATGCAATAGTGGCATGGCCTGAGATGGCACTGCTAATAGGAGGTGGAGTGGTACAGTTGGGAAGGGATCTTAACAAACTTGCTGCAAAATATATTAAAGACTATATAGGTATAATTACTAGAAATATATGTATTTTTCATGCACATCATTTGAGATTTTTTGTTGAGAAGCCCAACAAGAATCAATGAGGCAACCCAGAGATTAGCAACAGCCTGAAGCTGATGTCATTGCCAGGTGGAGAAACAAAGGGAAGAGGTGGTGCTACCAAAGCACAGGGATGGGGTCCTGCGTTAGAAGCTGGGTGTGTCTGGTCTGAGCTGGATCCAAGGAGGACCCATGGCTCCTGCTGATGCCATGGCACTGATGCCACCAAAGGCAGAGAGAGAGGAAAAGAAATCTGGCTTCCTTCACCCTCTAATCTCTCAACAGTGCCTCCCTTTAGCCAATTCTATCTGGAAGCCAGTTGATAGGTGTATTAGTTTCCTATTGCTTCTGTAACAAATTAGCACAAACTTACAACTCACAATGACACAAATTTATTATTGTACAACTCAGAAGGTCAGAAGTCCAGAATCTGTTTCTCTGGGCTAAAGTCACAGTGTTGGCAGGACTGGTTCCTCCTGGAGGCTTGAGGGGAGACTGTTTCTTTGCCTTTTCCAGCTCTAGAACTACGTCTCTTGCATTCTTTGGCTCCTAGCCGTTTCTTCCCCCTTTAAAGCCAGCAGCATAACATCCTCAAATTTCTCTCTGACTTTTTGTTCCTACTTTCTGCTTCTGTTGTCACATCTCCTTCTCTGACTCTGATCAATTACAGCAGACCCATCTGGATACTTCAGGGTAAACTTCCCATCTCAAGATCTCTTAACTTAATCACATCTTCAAAGTCCCTTTTGCCATGTAAAGAATTACATTCACAGGTCTTGGGAATTAGGACATGGGCATATCTTTGGGGGGCCAGTAGTCTGCCTACCACAATAAGGGAGCCTGGGAAGTGTCACCTGCAGGAGTCAGGCCTCCTGAGTTATAGACAAGAAAGGGATTGGGAAAGGAATGGATCTTAGGGCAAACAGGCTCAAAACAGGCACTCATCTTTTTCTCCAAATATTCACTGTTGAAATCTTACAAAAAAGATTTCATTTCTTTGTCTTAATCTCCCTGTGCACTATTTATGAATTTTTGTCTTAATCTCATCCCCTGCCCAAAACAGAATAGACATTTGAGACAATGCTGCTGAACTGGACTTGATTCACTGGCAGACAATGATAACTGGTAAGTTTTTCCTCTGGGTTTGAGCTTACAGAAGCTGAGTGGTTTTTTAAATCATATTTTAATCTTTCACTCATTCCTTCCCTTCCAAATTGTACATGTTTGATTTCCTCTTTGGGGTTTGCCAAGAACAAAAGGTGCAATCCCAAAATACTGTCATTTAAGACATTTAAAATCTTTATAGTGTTGTTACAATAACAACACTTGGTCTTGTTAGTAAATGTGGATCCCAACTTGTGAGGTGTATGCAGTTCTCCAGTATCTCTCCATACTTCACCCTCCTATCTCCTGTCCAGGGATCCACGATCTAGCATCACACCCCCCACTACTCTCTACCCACCATCTCCCACAAAAGCACTGCCCAGATATGCAACTTAGAGGCTGGTCCCTGAGAAAAAGAGACCTTGGCAACTCCGGTGGTTCTTTGGCTTAGGTCAGTATCACTGTTTATGCACACGTGGAGAACCATGACCCAAAATGGCCCCTGGCATCCTATTCATTGATCAGACCAAGTATATGATAGGATTCAGCTGGTAAACAAGGAAGGTCAGTTAATGGCTACTCTTCAGAGAGCAGAGGAAATCTTCGATTAGTGACCGCCATCTGCATTATTTATTGCCATTAGGCGTAGCCATGAGGGGCCAAAATGTAAGACTTGCAATTAATTGTAGATGTCTGAAAACAAAACAAGACACAAACAAAACAAACAAACAAACAAAACACTAGACTGTAAACTCCATGAGGGCAGGAACTCTGGTAGTCTTGTTCACTACAGAATCTTCAGCATCTAGGACAGTGTCTGGCACCTACTGGGCACTTCAATACATTAAATAAGTATACTGCCTAATTTCACTTAAAAAAAAATTATTTGCTGAGACATTACTCCATAGTTCTTTGGACTGAGAATCTGGAAACCTTACTCATTACTAAGAGCCACTCTGTCTTTCCCCAAATCATTTATATGGATAAGTTCAAAATACAAAAGAATTTGAAAGAATAGTAAAATAAACATTCATGTGCTCACTATCTAGGTTCAATAATTGTTAACAATTATTTAATGTATTTGATTTAATATATTTGATTTATTTCTCTCAATATTACATGTATTTATATATGTAAGTGTATATCATATATATTTTTATATATGAGAGTAGGCCTGTGTATCAGAGTTCATCAGAGAGGAAGAACCACTAGAAGTCTATATATCGGCATATCTGTATTTGTTTCCATGTATCTGTAAGGCTGCTATCTTTGTGTCTGATGCTGGAGGTTGAAGTCCATGGGCAGGGCAGGAGTCAGAAGGATAGATTGACGTAAAATGGGGGTGATCAAGCCTGGAACCCCACAAGGCTGGACAGATGGCGAGTCTTCAGAGAGAAGTGGAAGTCTGCAAGTCATAAACTCACGGCATTCTTACCACCACCAACCTGAGAAAAAGGAGTCCTGCAGAAGCCAGGGCCCTACCTCAAGAGCTGAACACACACCTGGCCCAGGAGTTGGAGAATCAGGAGGAGGATCTTGGGGAAGGTGGAGTGGTTGCAGGGCCAACTGCCTTCTCATGCCGACAAGGTGAGAGGTGAGCCAGCTGCTCGGGGAGGATATGCAAGAATGACAGAATGGCTGCCGCATCCTTCTGCCCTCAAAGCCTCCCAAGGATGTCGTCTGTGACCCACCCTAACAAGAAGCCTACCAGAAAGGGAATTCTGGGAAATGTAGGTTGACCTAACCAAGTGGAGACATTACAAAGCCACCGTTTCAAATTGTTTCAAAAATGTTGCCATTTCACCTCTTAAATACTTCAACTTTTATCCCAAATTCCATTCCTAAACGGCAGGAGAGAACAGCCATTTGAAGAACTTATAATGGCAAATGCTTGGCTTCCATGTGTCATATGGAGTGAAGTGTTTGAAACAAGCCCCATGCACCACTGCAGTTTGATTTTACTCTTATTTAATAAAATAGCTGCTTTTTAAAAAAGAGTTTGTTCAATTCATCTGGCCTGGTCTAACATTCAATTCTATTTTGCTCCATCAAGCACAGAATAAGATTATCTGAACCGTTGTGACAACTGCTAAACTTTTGTTTTCTTCAGGAAAAACAAGTTAGCATGAAATTTCTGAGGGAGAGCCTGCTTCCCAACTAACAGCTTGAGTTTTAAAATGAGCCCATTGACAAATGGCTTTTTCTTTCATTCTCAAGCTGTTACAACAAAATTTCCATCCCCTAAAAAGAAAATATTTCAAATCTCTCTTCTTGAAGATCTGTGTTGGAGGGCTTATGAAATATCCCTGTCTCCTGTTTTGTTTTCATTTCTTGGCACTCCTTGTCTAGGTCGTGCTAGAGTGAAGACTAAAACTATTAAAAAATGTATGTATTGTCTCTCATTAGAGTCAGAATATCCCTTCAGCTGCTGAAACTTTAGCTGAATTAGGAGAAGCAGATGAAGAATTTGTAGCCAAGCAAAACTCCATAGCAACAAGTAATTAAAGTTGACTATAACGATGACATTTGCTTGGTTTTTTTTTTTTTAATTCTTAAGAAAGATACAGCATGAAAGAATGTCTCAGAATTTTGTGGCATATAAGCTGGCAACAAGTAAGAACCATTCATGTTACGTTCAGTCATTCAAAAAATGGGTGCATATTTTAAGCTTCATAAAAACTTCGCTTTGAGAATTGCAACAAAATCAGCTCCCCAGTTAAGCCCGGGTTGAATTCCATATGTATGTTTCTAATCTGCTTGCAACCCGGAGTGGATTCTCCCCCAGTGATTCTCTCCTCTATCTCTGGTGGTTTGGTTTCCAGGCTAGTTCACAAAAGCTTGTTTTACCCACATACACCCAAATTACGGTCTAATCATACTCTTTCAGCTACTTCTCACTGCATTGTTTTGAGGAAAGTGAATTCTGAATTCCAAGTCGTGATGCCAAGAACACATCTTCCTCATACCCAAGAGCCAAAACAGGCAATTGTAGTGGGTTTAAATTTTACTTAGTAAAATGTAACTCTAGGTTAGCACTTCCCAAAGCATCCCTTGGGAAGCTTCCCAAATGAGGGGGGAGGGGAAGACTGATCAGATAAATTTAGGAAATTGTAGAAGAGGAAAAACGATTTTCCCTCTACCCATCTGAGTAAAGACCCCTGTCATGAAAGACAGATTAACAAGAGAAAAACAAACTGAAGCTTATTAAAATGTATATCTCATATATATATATATATATATATATATATATATATATATATGTACACACACACATACATATATGAGGTACACATGTTATATATACATACATGGGAGATACCCAGGGAAAAATGAGTAACTCCTCAAAGTGGCCTAAACCACCAGCTTAAATGCCACCTGTAGCTAAAGAAAGGTGTGTGTGAGGTAGGGGAGGCCAGTTACAGAGAAGGTCCTGGGAAACCCATGGTAACAAAGGTAAGGTTGTTATGAAGATTCAACTCAATGCCTTCTCCACTGATAGACGTTTCCCGTGAAAGACTTAGAGCCATCCTTCTCTTCCTGGTACGGAGAGGGAGACACCCTTACGAATAGAGATTTCCTTTATGTGTGGAAATTTCCCTTCCAAAAGGATAGCGTCTACTCCATTTTCAGAACTTGTGCTGTGTCGGCTCTTTCTCAAAATACCCAACTCAAAACAATCCTTATGCCAGAGAGACATATTTTGGGGTGGCATAGTTTGCTACCCTTCAAAATGCTGCATACCTTCTCTGTCTTAGAAATTTTCAGGTCGTATTGGTGTATGTTAAAAAGTGATTAAAGAAGACAGTTATGTGATACAAACAAAATGTATTCATGAAGTGGACAGTCTCCATTCGGAGAACTGCAAAGTGGGCAGAAGGCAGGAAGCTTTTATGGGATAAAGAATAAAGAAGAAGGAAGAGAAAAACAGAAAATATCTGACTGACTGGGACCATATAGTAACCTCGTCTGAGGTGACAAAGAACAAGGAAATAAGCATAGAGCTCAGAGTCGGCTTGGTGTTTGGGGGTTGGCTGACCCAACTGATACATTGCTCTTCTGGTCCAGCAGATCATTTACAGAGACACTAAAGTTATGTAAGTTTCAGTTTGCTGATGTGGCACCCCAGGCAGGAATGGCTCCATCTTGGGCCTATTAATTAAAATATTAATTGATATTAATATTAATTCTCCCAGACATCCTACGGTAAAGACAACTGCTTTACTTTCTTAAATCTAATGTTTCCCAAAGATATTTGACTCCAGAACCCCTTTTTTTCTAAGGAAGATCTATCAATGAACCTTAGCGATGTCAAGTTCTGAGGAACAAGGGCTCCATGGAATGCTGCCCTACGGTCACTCCCTGGGGTGAACGGAATCATTGGTTCTCAAATTTGGCTGCATTTTGGAATCACTGGGGGGTTCTTAACATCCAACTGATGCCCACGGGTTCTGGTTGCCCGGGCATGGGTATGGCCTGGACATCAGGATTTGTTCTGGCTCCCAGGTGATTCTTAAGAGCAGCAAAGCTTCTAACTTGTACCAGGGGGCAGACGTGAGGCCAGAGTTGTCGCCTTTACCTCTGATAATCAGTGTTGATGACCCACAGGCTGTTCCCAAGTCTGCCCAGCCAGCATAAGGTGCCTCTCAGGGTTACAAGCAACACATTACAGATGATGATTTGTAAAACCAGTTCTAATTACCAACGAAATTTAAAATCTCACAAAAAGTACCATCGTTTTGTTTTCTGTGGTGCCATCTTCTAATTCATGACCGTGAGGATGTGACCAGGGCCACATTATGACTTTCATGGGCCCCTACTCCACAAAAAACATTAAAACTTCCATTTTACAACTCCACTGGGATGAAAGACACTATAATCCTGGCTGGATTAAAAACTAAAACATGGGCTTCCCTGGTGGCACAGTGGTTGAGAGTCCGCCTGCCGATGCAGGGGACACGGGTTCGTGCCGTGGTCTGGGCAGATCCCACATGCCGCAGAGCGGCTAGGCCCGTGAGCCATGGCTACTGAGCCTGCACGTCTGGAGCCTGTGCTCTGCAACGGGAGAGGTCACAGCAGTGAGAGGCCCGCGTACCACAAAACAAAAAAAAAAACAAAAAAAAACCAAAACAAACCCAAAACTAAAACATTTTATTCAACACTAAAAGTGCTTTTTTTTTTTTTCTTCTGATTTTTACAAGAAATGTAAACATTTTCCTGGGCTCCTAAAAGTGTCATGTACCTTATGCCTTCTATACCTAATGAAGAAGGCATCCCCGATGCGACTTCATTAAAGGAATGTGGAACCACGTGTTTGGTTACCTGTGGTACATCAGTAACTAGTAATGGGGCGAGTAATAGCTTGTCATTGGGTTTGAGTGTACAGGACTCAAAGTCACAGTCAATCGGAATTGCAGATTTATCTATTTGCCCAAAGGAAGAGCAGAGACCCTGGAGCAATAAGAGCTGATATTTTAAATACTAAGGAGTAGGGACCTTGTTTTGTTCTAGGTAGTAAAACCATTGAGTGAGATCTTGCTGTTGTAATTAAAGTGAAACAGTAGAAATCCCTGCCACTCAAAGTGTGGTCTTCATCCAAGGAGTGCCTAGTATCACCACCTGGAAACCTGTCAGAAGTACAGACGGATGGGGTGCAAGACACGCTACCCCCAAATATGGAATCTTGGCATATTGAGTATTCTTAGCTGAAGGAGTTTGAGAAAACAGCAGAAACAGCAAGGTCACTTTGACCTTGACCCTCACCCTCCTCCCCTGGACACAGAACCCTCATGTGAAAGGTGCCTTCCCTATTCCCTGAGGAAAGGAGCATCCATCTCTCCGAAGAAACACTGAGAAAAATCTGAACAGAAGGGGCTGCTAATTTTCCCCTAGTTTGTACACTTACCTCGCACTTTTTGACTTATATTTATTTCTACACTACTGCTCACTCCTCATCAAACCCAGTACAAAAAGACTCAGGTTTAACTGTTTCTTCAGGTCTTCATTTCCTTATGAAGGTTCCCATGTTATGTAAAACTTACAGTAAATATATTTGTGTGCTTTCCTACTGTTCATCTGTCTTTTTCAGACCCAGCCAGGAACCCTAAAAGGGTTAACTTTTTCCTCCCCGAGAAAGAATCTCAAGACCAAGTTCAGACCTAAACGAAACAGAATTTATATTTTAATAAGAACCCCAGGTGATTTTCACGCACATCAAAGTTTGAGATGCACTATGTGAATGAAAAATATTGCTTGCCATATCAGTAAACAAAGGATGTTGTAGTCATCCAGTCATCACATTATAACCGCCCCAACAGTGAGCCCTAAGAGAACTCAGGATAGAGGCAGGATGCCCCCCATCTAGCAACTGGCTGCTGCAGCCACACCCGAAGTTGCACCTGAGGACACTCAGGATGAGAAAACACAGGATGCTGGCCCCAGATAGCTGAGGTGCATATCAAAGGAATGATTTCAGTGAGCCCAGACTCTTGCATCTTCCTGTAAAGAAAAAAGCGCTAATTTCCTTAACTTGAGATGTCTGGTTTTCCTTAATTAACAGCAATCTTTTGATGTTCCAACTAGCTGGTCTTTGTTGCACAAACTGCTGTATATCCTGGTTTCTCCCTTGCCTCTTCGGAACAGTGGCTTAGAGCATCTGAGAGGCTGTGTCCCAGGGCTAAGTCCTCAGTTTTGTCTGCCAAATGAAACATAATTCTCAACTTCTAGGTTGTGCATTTTTTTTCAGTCGACAACTCTATGAATAAACCATTTAATGAGGCATAAGAATTGGTGATTTATTGTTCCAACAGAAAGCAAGGGAAGAGGAGGAGGGATTTTAGAGTGAGGCAGAAAACCTATTCGTTCAAGCCAGAAGTTGTAAAGTTAACTTGGTTTATGGTGGAGCTTGGGGTGGTCAAGGTATCGATAGTTTTCAAACAATACCAACACCACCAAAAAGAAACCTAACATAAAAATGGCACAAAAATTGTAAAAGAAAGTTGAGGTACCCCAGTGAGGGGACTTTGACCCAAAGAGGGGTGAGGCAGCATCTCTTCCTAAGGGACTGCAGAGTCTTGGCCTCCAGGTTGGGATTGGAGGAGGAGGCCATGTGCTCTTGGGAGAGGAAGCCCAACACAGAAGCCCCAGCCAGGGAGCTGAGGACACAGACATCAGTGAGGCTGCAGCAGGGGAAATGGGAGACTCTGAGGATGGAGACAGCGTCCAGGGCTAAGTCACTGCAGGTCCTCCACTGAGGCTCTGATGCTGTCCGAAATACCCTAGAACCAGGATTAGGGCAGAACCATCAGAAAATGACGCAGATGTAGAGAATGGACTTGAGGACACAGGGAGGGGAAAGGGTAAGCTGGGACCAAGTGAGAGAGTGGCATGGACATATATACACTACCAAATGTACAATAGGTAGTGGGAAGCAGCTGCATAGCACAGGGAGATCAGCTGGGTGCTTTGTGACCACCTAGAGGGGTAGGACAGGGAGGGTGGGAGGGAGACACAAGAGAGAGGAGATACGGGGATATATGTATATGTATAGCTGATTCACTTTGTTATAAAGCGGAAACTAACACAGCACTGTAAAGCAATTATACTCCAATAAAGATGTTTAAAAAAAAAAAAAGAAAGAAAATGATGGGTGAGTCCAGTGTGGGAGAAAAAAAAAAAAATTCCCTCTACCCTTCTAGGTTCTTGGCTAAGACTGCCTCTCCACTCCGGAGTTAAAAGGCAAGTTAACAGGAGAAAGGCAAACAGAAGTCTAATAACATATATACCTCCCGTATACATGAGAGAGACCCAGGAAAACTGAGTAAAACTCTCTGAAATGGCCCAAGCCACCACACCATCGCCAGCTAAAGATAAAAGAAGATGCTAGGGGTTAGGGAGCCAGTAAAAGGAAGTTATCAGGAAAAGCACAGTAAACAAGGGTAAGGTGGTCTTCCAGTTGTACGTCCTTGTCTTCTCCAGTGATAAGAGTTTCATGACTTCTACTTGGTTTTCAGAGTTTTTTCTGTGTCTGCTGCTTCTTAAAAAATAACCAGCTCAAGATAGTCCTTACGCCAAAGATGCATATTTTGGGGCGGCAAATTCTTCTCCCTTTCCCCAGCCATAGGGATCACAGGAGACTCACAGGGTAAAGACCACAGGCCCACAGTAGAAGTCACTTTGATCTGAAAAGGCTCCTCAAGCACCTCCTCCTCCACAAAACTGCACACCAATGTGATATGGTGTCCTTGTAAAAAGATCGTTTGAATGTTTGCCACAAGAAAAATACCCAGTCGATCATGAAACCCCATACAGGATGCTACGTTTCCTTTGCTTTTCCCTCTCAGCCTTTCTTCTGGTTTTGTGAGAGGTTAGATGGCTTCTCTCTACCCACATTGGTTGTCGTTGAGATGGCACAAAACTCTATTTCATCTTCTGGCTTCTAATTGATAGAATAGTAAAGTCTAAAACGTTGGTCCATCTTTTTCATGTTATTTTTTAAAATGCATTATTTATTTTTTAAATATGTAATCAATACACCTGGGATAAAATTCAAAAAAAAATAGAAATGTTAAGTAATGAAGAATAGATCCCTCATTTACTTTCTCCAGCTACATATTTCCCTTATTTGTCTCCTGGTTTTCACTGATTCTATCATTTCTAATGCCCGTAACCAAGTGCTTTGGTCTTAACCCTACAGCGTAATGAATTCAGTGCTCACGGGTGGTCTTTTCCCTGTATTTTTTTCCATTGACCTTTCAACTAGCTGAATGTCATCTAGCAGTTTCTTTAAAAGCAACTCATGGGGATGATATTCTCTAAGCTCTTGCAGGTTCATAGATGCTTTGTTGCTGCCTTTATTTGTCACATAAGGCATAGGAGGCTATAAATTCTTGTGTCAACGGGTTTGTTCTTTAGGACTTTGTAGACTTTGCTCTGTCATTTCAAGGACTGATTGAGGCTGTGAATGCTCTGAGCGTGACTGATTTTCCCCCCTAAGAGCTCATTTGATCTCTTGGTCTATGTGTCCAAAGGATTCTATCTTTTTTTCTGAAGTTCAGTAACTTTACTAAGAGGAGTCTCCACATTGATGGTCCAATGTAAATATTTTCCTCTAGGACAAATGTTGTAATCTTTCAAACTGAAGAGCCACTTCTTCCTTTATTTCTGGAAATTGTGCTTGAATTACAACTTTAAATATTGTTCCCGTCCATTATGTTTTTACCTTCTTTAGAGAAATTGATTATGTGTGTGCTTGATCTCCTTTGTCCGTCTTGCTTAGTTCTCACTTCTCTCCAATTCTTTTATAACTCTTGGCTCATATTAGTTTCATTTTTCCCATCTTTCTCAATCCTGTCACCCATAACCTTTGATCTGCTTTCAATGGCAGTGCTTTCTTTCTGCGCTGCTTCTAGTTCACTTTTCTTTTCTATTGTTGAGGTGGAAAAGTTTTCCCTTCCTTTCTTCTATGTTCTTTGGCTAGTCTAATAATTAAATTGACATGAGACAGATTAACAGGAGAAAAACAAATTTAATTTCATACATACAGGAGTCCCAAAGATATGAGACTAGAGTAATGTGCCATCCTGAGCTAATGAAATGGAACAGAGCCCTATGGTCCTTCCCCCCCACCCCACCCCATGTCCTCAGCCTGCCTTTGCCTGTGGAAAAACTTTAACCAAGAATAAGTTTAATCAGGGAAGTGAGAAAATGCAGAAACAAAGGGAAATAGTCGAGGGAGACCAAATAATAATAGTCTAGTCAGCAAACAAAGTCAAGGACCTTTAGCTCCTCTTCATGGGCTACAGAAAATATTCTGAGCCGTATCCTGTGAGCCGTCTTATAGATACTGACAGCCCCACCAGGTGGAAGAAGTTAACTACATGATGATCAGGCTGTACCATGACATAAGCTGCCACAATTCCGAGAACTGGCCTCAAAGAAATAGAAACAAACTGACCCTGGTACTGAAGATTAGCCGCACTACTTAAAACAATCAAGATGATGCTGATCAGACCACTGCATGACTAATTTCAAGATGATGGTCAGAGCTGACTGTGCTGTTTCTGCATCCGTCTATAAAAGCTCTTGCTCCCTGACTGTCAGTGGGGGGGAGTCACCCTTTGGATGGGAGTCTGCCCCCCGCTCCCCCGCCACCCCCGCACCCGGTTGCCGGCATCCAAGATAAAGCAAACTTTCCTTTCCACCAACCTGGCCTCCCTATTGGCTTTTGAGCGGCGAGCAGCCGGATCCCACTTTCGTTTACACTAAGGAATGGGATCGGGACCTGAGGCTCCAAAGGGGAGGAGGGCCATTCACAGGAGAGGAGAGGAGCCAATGCTTGGTAATTAGATGTTGCCCTGCCATACAGAGAGGCCATTCAGATAAGAGAAATGTCCCCGTAGATGAACCAAGCAGAAGGTCCTCTCCTCCAAAGTGCCCCACAGAGACCCACAGCTCTACTGAGCTATTAACCAGGAACCAAATCTGAAACATCCAGCCACCTTGGCCATACCCGCCTCACCTGCCCCCTGGAGGGTATCAGGGAAAGGACTTCAAGCAAGACCCCCTCTCTCTGTGTCTCTCTGTCTCTGTCTCTCTCTGCCCCTCCCACTTCCCTCCCTCTCCCGCACACAGACCACAGAGGTTCTCCTGTCTGCTGCTGCCCTGGGCAGAAATGTTCTCCAGGGTCTCCACTACAATTGGATGGACAAGTAGAAAGATAGTCTTTCCAATCCGCCAGTAACAAAACAGGAGTTTCAATTCCTAGTAGATACTTGTGTTTCTAAGTGAAAGTATTCAGAACTCTGAGTACAGGAGATTGGATTATTTGTGCCATTTAAAGCCCAACCAAAAACTTGTCTCATTATCTACTGTATTCCCAGTGCCAAACACAGCACTTGGTATACAGTAGATGCTCAATAGATATTTTAAAGTGTGTATAAATATATGCATTAATAGGCTTCCTCTGGGAAAGTAATTGAGTAGATAACACAGGGTCAGTCGTGTAATAAATTTGTGCTAAATGTCAGGTATGTTGCTGTTTTCCTTTTCCCTACAATCCCAGTATTTGAGAGGACAGAGATCTCACCACTGATTTCCCCAAGATATCACAAAAGGAAATGGTAAGATCACTTAATTTCTCCAGTCTTTCCTTAAACCTGTTTTGGCATATTTCCAGAAATACATATGCTCCAAAAAAAGAAAACAAACATGTAATCTTCATGGAGGTAACAGCTGGTATCAAGAAATATACTCTTTGTTCTTCTGTCTTTGAAGACTTAACTTGTTACATCACGATGAGCTAGCCCTCTTTCCTGAGTACCTGAGACAAGCATCAGTGGTCTCCAGAGCTTACCTAAGAGCCCCCTTGCTGCCTTCACACACCTACAAGAACAAGAACCAAGAACAAGAACATCTTCAGTTTATGATGGATCCTGCCCCAGGGAGCCTTCAGATGAGACCCCAGCCCTGGCCGACACCCTGAGTGCAGCCTGTGAGGGACAGTGATGCAGAAAGCCCAGCTAAGCCATGCTTAGGTTCCTGATCCACAGAAGCTATGAGATAATAAAGATGTATTATTTCAAGCTTAGGTAATTTGTTACACAGAAATAGATAATGAATACAGCATCATTTGGAAGATCTCCTTTTCCCAAATTTCTTATATACTGTATTAGTTTTCTAGGGCTGCCTTAACAAAGTTCCACAAACTGGATGGCTTAAAATGGCAGAAATGTATTCTCTTACAGTTCTGGAGGCTGGAAGTCTGAAATCAATGTGTCAGTAGGGCCATGATCTCTCTGAAACCTGTAAGGACATCCTGCCTTACCTCCTCCAACCTTCTGGCAATTGCTGCAAGCCTTGGTGTTCCCTGGCTTGAAGCCGCATTACTCAGTCTGGGCCTCCACTGTCACATGGCCTCTTCCCTGTGTGTCTGTCTTCACATGGGCATCTTCTTATAAGGATACTAATCACATTGGACTAGGGCCTACTCTGTTCCTGTATGACCTTATCTCAACTTAACTAATCACACCTGCTATGACCCTATTGCCAAACAAGAATACATCCTGAGGTACTAGGGGTTCAGACCTCACATATCTTTTTTTTGTGGGGGGAAGGGGACTAAATCCAACCACTAACATATAAAAGGATGCTTTTAACTAGCATGATACCATTTTCTGAGTTATACAACTCAGAAACAGCTTAACCTTTTGACCACAACCTTTACACGAAGGGTAAAGGTTTGTGTTATTCCTGATCCACGTGTGACTGATTAAATAGGAAATGAAAAGTGAGAATTGTCAGGGGCATCAATCACTTGTAAATATTTAGCTGACACTCTAAAAATCCAGTGATGCAGGACTGCAGAATAAATGCTTCCTCCAGTGCCCTTTATAATATTTCCAGTTGACATGGTTATTGCTCAGTGAGGAAGGTGGCAGGGTATGAAAAGGATGCCATTTTGTTTTTACCACTAATGTGAGTAATAGAAGAGCTCGGAAGTTTATGGATGTGGAAGATGACAGTAGTTGAAGAAGAAATAAAATTTTTGGTATAGTTTCCAGATGAGTGTTTTTATGACGGTAACAAGACCTAACATTTACATAACGCTCCATGATTTACATTTGTATATCACTCCGGGCCCCCGCCCGACAGATGTGCCTCTTACATAGTAGGCACACAGCTAATCTAACTGATCCCCGAAACGAGCTGGGGTGCAACTCAGGCAGGAAATGTGCTAGGCAGGGGTTGTTATCTTAATTTTCAGATGAGTGAGCGGAGGCCTGGGGACACTAAGTTTTTCAGAGTGACATTGAAATGACATGCTCAAGGTCACTTCCGGTGTTAAAACCAGGTTGTCTGATTCATGATCTAATACCTTTGTCCTTTAATGTAATGCCCAGAACAACAACAACAGAAAGGTGTGTTATGGAGGAAGGAATCACAGGTTCCACGAAAACAAGACAGAGAAGAGTGCGTCCTTTGTTTCTGGACAAAGAAAAAGGTCCAGGCATAGTGGGGACGGGCAGACTACAGCTTTCTCTTATCTCCTTCTTTTCTTCCCTATAACACACTGGCAAGATATTCTTAGGGTATCTTGGAAGCCCTTTCTGAGCATTACAACAGCAAGGGGCAGAAATATTCTAATCAGAAGACAAGACTAATTGGGGAACAGGAATCTCAATTAGCTTGCCTGTCAATATCAAAGCTCTAAAATGTTATCAGCCTGGCAAGCACCTTGGCTCTTGAGCAAAGATCAAGAAGGAGCTCAGTAAGTTGGGTCATCAGGATATGGTCTCCCAAGCAAACATTGTTTCCTTGATTTTATCCATTTTCTCTGAACATTAAAGACCCTATCTCCCATTCTGACCCCAGTCCAGAGAGGTCCACTGATCCACCAAAGCTCAGTGTGCTCGGCAAAACAGTGGACCGTCAGCTCAAGTGCATACAGGTAATGGGATGGGAAGAGCTGTGGACTTGTCATCAGGAGACTGGGCCCCAGTTTCTGGTCTTTCTCTAAGTAGCTGATGATGGCAGGCAAGCACTTGAGGCATGGCCTAATGGACTGTGGTTTCTTGTCTGAAATGAGATGAACTGAACGTGATAGCCTATCACACAACCCTAAAAGCCAGCCCCAAGTGACCTACACAATGAAGCATGGGTCAGCTCTGGAAGTGCAGGTGTAGGGCAGGTCTGGGGCTTAGTTGAACCCACTGGCTCTGGCTCCACATCTCAGCTTCTGTCATCTCTGCCCTCTGCCGTGCATCAACTTCATTCTGAAGAAAGATATACCCGAAAAGCAAGAAAATGTGTCCAGCAGCCTCCAGCAAACTCTTGGGTGCTTGTCCCTGGCCTGCGTGGATTCACATGTCCATTTCTGAACCAGTCCCATGCTGGGCTCAGACCACGCTGACCCAGTTTTCCGAGGAGATAGAAGACTTCCACACTTCCGCTGCAGATGCTCTCCAAAGTTTCACTTGACCCTAAAGACTCAACAACTTTTATGAAATAACAAAACTATTTAAATCCCAAGTTAGAAAAATTAAGGAAACCCAAATGGTGACATAATATTAAGGAAATATAAATTTAAATAATTTAAGTAAATTGTCCCTGGGTCTTCTTAGGGATACAGTGGGCAACTTGAGGATCAGTGTGTACTGGCTTTTCATTAACTTCAAAAGGGTGTTATGTGGGGACTTCCCTGGCAGCCCAGTGGTTACGTCTCTGTGCTCCTGATGCAGGGGGTGTGGGTTCGATCCCTGGTCGGGGAACTAAGATCCCACATGCCATGCAGCATGGACAGAAATTTTTTTTAAAATAAATAAATTTTTTTAAAAAGGAATTTAAAGGAATTCCTTTAAAAAGCAAGTGTTATGTGGAAATATCATCTTTCTTAATGACACTTTTACTACTACAGGCCTTTCCTCCTGATATACAGTGCTTGGCACAAAGGTGCCAAGAAGAAGCAGGTGGGAATGCTACTCTGCACCTGTTTCATACTTTTTGGTGTGTGTGCATATGTGTGTCTGTGTGTGCTCATGCACTGTGTGTACACGTGTGTATACGTGCATACATGTTTATGTTTCTCTCTTAGAATCAAGGAGTATTATTCAATAGTTAATAACAAACTGATAACAAACTATTAATGAATCTCCTATTTGATTGTACTAATCAGCTTCTTACTAGACTCAATTTTTTAAGTCATTTCAGATTCTGAGTCAGAATTATATAGATATTTTTTGTAAGCTTATGGCAGGCCACAATCTCTTATAAGCTTACAAATGAGACACCATAACTAGTTGGGTAATGATTCCATGATTTATCTTATTGTCTCTAATTATAACCTTGTGTATCAAGATAGTAGTTTGTATAAAACTCAGATGTTTTATTCAGCTGAACAAATAAGGTAAAAGCTCCTGGTACTGTTGCATCAGGTTAATATACTTGTGATCTTTGTGACTGTTATTCTGACTCCAGATACCATCTTTGAATGATGTACATAGGAAGGCTTCATGTGGTTCAGACACGCCTGCTTCAGTACTTAAAAATGAATGTGCAAATGCCCTTCAAATGGGCCATTTAAACGTTAGCAGGAGGATAGAATCTTGGAAATCTTAGAGCTTCTTTAGCCCACTACCCTCATGGTCCAGAATGGGTCACCAAGGTTAAGTGATACAAACATTCCCAAGGTAAAAATAATTAGATGTCAGCAAAATACAAGTTGAATCCCAAATCCTTTGGGTCTAGATAAATATAGTTTTCAGTGATGTTTTTTTCTATGCTGACTTGCTCAGAACAAAGACACCAAAAGACTTCTTGGGATAACATTACTTCCAGCATCTATCATGTTTATGTTTTTAAGTATAAAAGACTGAGGAGGAAGCTGACCCAAGACACATTTGTTCTGGATGCTTAAGGTTGATTTGCTGTATTTCAGGGTTTGCTTTTAGAGTTGAGACCAATAAAAGAAAAGGCACAAAGAAACACATTTCAATATACAGCTGGTGCCAAAATTGAGGGATGTGAGCTAATTGTGACTAAAATGTATCAGATGGGTGACCCAGACAGGCTAAGTACTAGGTTGTGCCTGGTTTACAGAAGATTGTGTTTCATGCTCACAAGGACAGCATTTGTAAGTATTGCTATATAAATGAGTCACGGAGTTATTACACATCTTGCATCAACTAGCATAAAATAACATTTACAGAAATTACAGGCCTTGAATGACAGGCTTCATGCAAGACAGGCTCATGCAGAGTGAAGGGTGTATCCTTGGACCCGGTAGTTCCACCCTTAGGACACCTTCATATGGAAATTATCAGATACTCAAAATGAATGTTCACGTATCTTTAATTCCTTATTATTCAGTTAGCTGAATTTTCAAATATTAAATATTTTACAACAGAGGATTGATTGGCTTCCTTATACTACAGAATACTGTGCTGTCTTTAAAAACAATTACCACAATGTCTCATAGCATGGAAAAATGTTTATAATATAGTTAGTATTGGTTTTCTCAGGTTGTCAAAACAAATTACCCCAACTGGGTGGCTTAAAACCACAGAAATGTATCCTCTACACTTGTAGAGGCTGGGAGTGCTAAATCATGGTGTCACCTGAAGTGTCAGCAGGACCAGCTCCCACCCAAGGCTCTAGGGGAGAATCCTTGCTGGCCTCTCCCAGCTGCTGGAGGCTCAAAGTGTTCGCTGGACTGCATGACTCCAATCTCAACCTCTCTTTTCACATCATCTTCTCCTCTGTGTGTTTCTGTCTCCCCGCTTCTTATAAGAACACCCGCCATTGGATTTAGGACCCACGCTAAATTCATGGCAATCTCATCTTGAGATCCTTAAATGGATAATATCAGCAAAGACCCTTTTCCCAAATAAGATCGCATTCACAGGTTCTGTGAGGACATGGTTTTTTTTTGGGGGGTGGGTGGAGCACAATTCCACCTGTTACAATTAGAAAGGCAGTATATAAACTTTGTATGGTCCCACCTCAACAATGTAATAACATATTTATATATATATATGTGTGTGTGTATATATATACACACCTGTAACAGGATGTTAGAATGGGACAGGGAAACCCAAATGAGTGTGAAAAAACCCCCAAAGCATCCCCAGATGCACAACTTCAAAGGGAATGAAGGAACCTGTGGCCCAGCACCTGGGCCTCTTAGCAAGACCAGATTTGTAAGGATCAGAGAGAGGCTCTGGGGAGGATACAGGTGAAGGCCAATGCTGGCCTTGCTGTGGGCACCTCCCCTTGGGGGAGAGGAGAGAGGATGCTAGTCCCCAACCCACAGCCCAGGGGTAGGGTCAAGATGAAGCTGGGTGATACTGAGGACAGGTGTCTAATCCACAGCAAGAAAGAGGAAATGGACTGTGGACAGGGGTTCAACTGCCCCCAGGAGGTGGCGAGAACAAGAGAAGAGCTGACCAAAGGCTTTGAAGGCAGGACCAGGGGAGGGCTGCCATGGGGGTGGGAGGTCATCCTGCTTTCCAGGGTTGATGGGCGCTCACAACTCGTGGTTGTGGGACTGTGGGACCAGATGTGGACTAAGGGGGAAAGCCAGTGCATTGGTTTCCCAGGGCTGCCATAACAAAGTACCACAAACTGGGTGGCTTCACACACAGAGATTTATTCTCTCACAGTTCTAGAGGCGGGGCTGGTTCTCTCCGGAGACTCTGAAGGAGAATCTGGTCCATCCTCTCTTCCAGCTCCTGGTGGCTTCGGCAATCCGTGGACTTCCTTGGCCAGCAGAGGCCACCACTCCAACCTCTGCCTGGGTCATCACGTGGATGTCTTCCCTCCATCTCTGTGTTTTCTCTTCTTATAAGGACACCAGTCACAAGATTAGGGCCCATCCTAATCCAGTATGACTTCATCTTAACTACTTACATCTGCAGAGACTCTGTGTCCAAATAAAATCACATTCTGAGGTTCTGGGTAGACATGTATTTTGGGGGAACACTATTTCAACCCAGGACAGCTGGCATGGGGTCATTTGGTTCAGTCCAGTGTGGCTGCACGGAGGGGCCAGAAAAACCTGAAGAAGGAGGTGGCCGGTGCTGCAGGATGCCCCAAGGCTGAGCAGGGGGTCACAGGGACCATTTGAAATGCAGCTCAGGGCCAAGACCAAGGAACTCCAGGAGGGAGGGACCAGAAGGCATTTCCAAAGAGTCCCAAGTAGAAGAACAAAACCAGCCTTACCCTATGCCAGGTCTCAGGGCATGAAGCCACCCAGCCCCCTAAGAATTGTCCAGTCCCCCCTCTGCTTGCAGGGCCAGGATGAGAATGGAATACTGTGTCCCGGCCCCATTGCCCACCGCAGGCTCAGCTGGGAGAGAAGACGGGATGCTTGGCTTAGAGTTTTGTCTATACCATGGGATACAGGCTAATATGTGTACATAAGTATGTGATTCCCATCCGTGCCCTGTAACACGGCGTTATCCTCATTAAAGACACAAGGCTGTTTTAGGACTAAAATTAACCAGAAAGCTTTTTTTTCCCCTAACATCTTTATTGGAGTATAATTGCTTTACAACGGTGTATTAGTTTCTGCTTTACAACAAAGTGAATCAGCTCTACATATACATATATCCCCATATGTCCTCCCTCTTGCGTCTCCCTCCCACCCTCCCTATCCCACCCCTCTAGGTGGTCACAAAGCACGGAGCTGATCTCCCTGTGCTATGTGGCTGCTTCCCACTAGCTATCTATTTTACATTTGGTAGTGTATATATGTCCATGCCACTCTCTCACTTCGTCCCAGCTTACCCTTCCCACTCCCCATGTCCTCAAGTCCATTCTCTACTTCTGCATCTTTATTCCTGTCCTGCCACTAGGTTCTTCAGAACCATTTTTTGTTTAAGATTCCATATATATGTGTTAGCATATGGTGTTTGTGTTTTTCTTTCTGACTTACTTCACTCTGTATGACAGACTCTAGGTCCATCCACCTCGCTACAAATAACTCAATTTTGTTTCTTTTTATGACTGAATAATATTCCATTGTATGTATGTGCCACATCTTCTTTAGAGATTTTAAAGGGAGTTCGAGAGACAAATGTACATGGGTGGGATTTTCCGTGAATTTTATTTATTTATGTTTTAATGTGGAGCTTCCTTTTACAACGAATGACACTTCCTTGAGAATGTGAGTTTTGCTACCACAAAAGCTAACTATTAGAGTGGAGAATGAGTGGCCTTGGAATGGGAGGTAGTAACCACACCCGCCCTCTGAGCCACCGGTGTTGAACTGGGTGATGTCCCAGCAGGTCCTGGCCCAGCCAGGGGACACAGGAGAGGGACCTGCTATGACAAAGCAGAGCAAAAAGGAGGGGGAGAAGTGGGCAGGCTGCAGCGGCTGCTGGGGCCTCGCAGAGCTCTGCCTCTGAAGCAGCAGCTACAGCCCCTGTGCTTCTGCCTACAGGCTGACACACATTTCCCGGTTTCACCGTGACCTAGTTACCAGGCCCTGGCGACAACACCGAGCCGGCCCGCAGAGTTGTGCTGAGCCAATTCTGCCACCTAGTGCCCGCAGCTCCGGGAGCCTAGGGCGGTCGCTTGTTTTTCTTTCCCTTCTCCTCTTTATTCACCAAGCCATGACCTCCCCAGTACCCTAATTCAGAGAAAAATAAGGCTCTGATGTCTCATCTGTTCATGAATTTTGGTTTTTCTTTCGAGGTAGGCTTTGTTTGGCTTTGAGGGATGCCAATTTGCTGTTGAGTGATAGTAAAGAGAATGTATTTGGACACCAAAGAAAGAATGCCAAGGTCCTGGGCAAGGAAAAGGAAAACTTGGAATAAACCCCAGCTGCTCATCTCACTTCATCAGCTGAGAAGTCCAGACCTTTGGTCTAGGGAAGAAGAAAATAGACGGGCAACAGTGTGAGTGTTTAACAGCATGCTTTGGGGTAAAACAATTCATCACCCTCTCCCGCCTGGAGTCCCTGTGGCAGATTCAGAGAACCAAGCTCCCTACATCAGCTCGTGGAGTCACTTAATGCACATTTATCAGAGGGGCAGTTGGGATGCAGGGGCCACTGGCAGTGGTTTGGTAGGAAGCATGCGTGGCAGCCTCTGATGGCCAGAGTGGTCCATCAAGAGAACAGTTTGACGACGATGCCCTTTGCTTCACATCTACTGAGAGAACTTCAAATCCATTGATTAACTTTCCAAAGATTTAATTCATTTTTTCATTTTTTTAGGGAAGGGAGGGCAGAATTCAGAAAGCTGGGATTTAAGCCCTAGGTTTGCCTCTTACTAGCCATGAGAGAATTTTTTTTCTAAGCCATCTTTTCCCCAGTCAGTCAAACTGGGGTAGTATCAGTAGCTACCCAATAGGACAGTTTTAAGAATTAAGGGATGGGATACATGTAAAGTGCCTGACTGGTTGCAGCGTTCAATAGGCGACAGCTGTTTGGTGATTTGACCATGGTTGCAGGGCAGGCTAAATAATGTCCTCCCCAAACATGTCTGTGTCCTGACCCCTAAAGTCTGTGAACATGGTAGTTTACATGGTAAAAGGGATTTTGCAGATGTGATTAAGTTAAAGATCTTGAGGTGGAGATACCCTGAAATATACATTTCACAATGTGTGTAGAAGTAGCACAATGGTATTTTTGTTTGTTTGTTTGTTTGTTTGTTTGTTTTTTGCAGCACGCGGGCCTCTCACTGCTGTGGCCTCTCCCGTTGCGGAGCACAGGCTCCGGACGCGCAGGCTCAGCGGCCATGGCTCACGGGCCCAGCCGCTCCACAGCATGTGGGATCTTCCCGGACCAGGGCACGAACCCGTGTCCCCTGCATCGGCAGGCGGACTCCCAACCACTGTGCCACCAGGGAAGCCCCACAAGGGTATTTTTATGGAGAGGTTCCCTGCTGTTGGTCCTGTTCAGGGTTCCCAAAGAGGTCAGAGCTAGGAGGGAAGGCTAGTGGTAACCACATTCGTCCATCCACGGCTGAGGACAGGGCTGCACCATTCAAAGGACAGCCACGAGGTCACTTTGTTTGTTCTCAGGAACAACCCCGCTTCAACGAGCAGAGCATGTAGGTCCCACACTCAGCCCCCATCCTTTGTGAAGTCTCAGTTGTGGCCAAGAGCCAGTGAGCCAACTTTCCCACTCCGCAAAGTGAGTTTTCTGCCCAAGCAGGAATCGCCAAGAAAGTACCCAAGGGATTGAGGTCTTTGTCCCCCAAGCCATTTACTTAGAAAACGGCCCCAACTGCTGACCCAGTAGAGACAGGGCTGAAGGATCTGAGAACCCCTAAACCCAGACGTGGTCCCCCTGCAGTGAGACTGAAACTGACATCGGTTACCATGGCCTCCACGAAGTGTCAGGATAATACACTAAGTCATTACTGGTCATTTGTACCTTGATTTCAATTTGCTTTTTTCTTCCTGCTCCTTCAGGGAATTGCTCTGCTTACTACAGCTTATAAATGCTGGCAAGGCTAGACCACACCTCACATCCGATCTTCTATATTTTTCAGAACTTTCCTGGCTATTCCCATTGGCTTGTTTTATTTCGACTTTAAGATCAGCTTGTCAGGTTATGAAAACAAATTCTGTTGACATTTTAAATCAAATATAATTACATCAACTTTGTAGATTAATTTAGAAAAAAACTGACATCTTTAGGCTTTCAAGTTTTGCTTTATAAGAATAAGATATATCTGGGGCAGGGATAAATTGGGAGTTTGGGATTAATAGATGCATACTACTGTGTATAAAATAGATAAACAACAAAGATTTGTTGTATAGTACAGGGAACTATATTCAATACCTTGTAATAAACTGTAATGGAAAAGAAAGAAAAGAATAAGATATGTTTCCATTTACTGAATCTTCTTTTATGTCCTTTAATAGAGTTTAAGGGTTTTGTGTGTGTGTTCTGCATATTTCTTTTAAAATTTATTTGTTGATATTATTTTTTATTGTTACCATAACATCTTTTGTCTTATATCTTATAATATAAAATTGACTAGTATGTATGAGGTTTGGGGATTGTCCTCCTACTCAACTCTCATATTGTTTTTAACAGGTTTTCAGTTGATATTCTAGAATATTCCATGCATTGAGCCATAGCTTTTGCAAATAGTATTAGTTTTGCCTCCTCCTCTTCATAACTGAGTGTAATCTATGGTTTCCTGCTCTGCTGTCTTTATCTGGTTTGGGTATCAATATTATGAACCCCCTTCTATCTTTACAATCTCTACGTGGCGCCTCCCCTGCCCGGCAACCCCCAGCACCCTGGTCCTTACCTGAACATCCATGGAGGACAGGTGTGATGTCTTTAATGGTCAGAATAAGATATTAACTGCATATAAAGTAACCTACATTTCTGTAATTTGCCAGTCTTTGAATTCACCAGCCTTTCCCAAACATTTGGGCTAACACATTCCTGTCACTTTATTCTGGAGGCAGAGAATAGGATTAAACAAACACTAAGCCTGCACAGTTCAGTCTTTGCCTTATGATAGTCATGGGACCTGAAGCAGGAGTCTGTCAGGTCGTGTATCTGGCAACAGAACACTCTGATTTGTGATGTCAGCATGTACATGGGGATTGTTCCAGCCAGTCCCCTCCCTGAGCACCGCCACCTTGCGCTAGCTCAGCCCGGCACTGCCTTTCCTTGTGGGTCAGCGGGCCCGCGGGCAGAGACACTGAGTGAACTCTCCTCATGGCATTAGCTTCTCATCTAAAAATGTGAGAGTTACTCCTATAAAAAAAAAAAAAAGAAAAGATCAAGCGATGAAAGAAAGAGGAAAAGTAAGCCATTTATTATCGACTGGAACTGATCAAAGGAAAAATCACACAATTTGTAAAGTATCTTTCTTCACTGGAACTTCTTTTCCTTCCAATGCATTTTGCTGTTAAAAGAAAGAAGGGGAGGATTAGACCCTGTGGCATGCATTTCACACTCTTAATATGGAGGCCCAGGGCCCAGGATTCCTGGGCGCTATTCGAAAAGGAATCCAAGAGGGCACCAGAGACTAGAGCAACTATGCAAAGCAGCCAGTTCCTTGAACAAGGAAAAGGGTGAGAGACACCTGCAGGGAGAAGAGGAGGTAATGGAGTCTAGGGAATGGAGATGAAGGCCCAGAAAGGAAGGTCAAGTCTCAAAAAGGGAAGGGTCAGAGGTTCCCCGATGAAAGGTTGCAGCCAGATCCCGGACTCAGTCTGGTCTAAGGAGGTGCTGGTGGTGGGAGGTTGTGAGGGAGGGAATCAGTCAAGCCACTTAAGAAGAGACTGGCTGTAGCTGTGGTCTTTTGAGGGCTGGTGTTGGAGGTAGGACTATTCATTCATTCACTCATTCATCTGTCTTATTCGTCCATTCAATAAACATGTGTGCATTGAGTATCCACTGGGGCTTATGAAGATGAATAAGGCATAGCCCCAATCTCCAGAAGAAGAAGACAGAAATCACAGGCAAGTAGAGAAGACAGAGGCAGTTAGAGGACAGAATGGTAAACGCAATTCCAGATTCCCACGTGCAGGAGACCTTGAGGAAAAAGGTTTCTGCAGAAGACGTGTGAGCTAGACTCCAAGCACAAGCTGGGAGGCAGGGTTACTGGGCCTGGGAGTGAAGGTCAGACCCAGACTGGGGACCATGGAGCAGTCAGTCGTGTGAGTCTTCCATGTGAAGCAAAGGCCAAGAGAAACCAGGGACACAGACAGGGAGCCTACCGTTGCGGGGCGTGCCCAATTTCTCGTGTCCCAAATCACTAGTGAGTTTAGATTCCACCTCCCAGGTGGTCAGGACTTTGACCTGTAAGGACTGATGTGAAGATAACTCTGGTGACAGTACAGAGGTGGCTTTTGAGACCATCAGGAAGATGCTGACCACACCAGGCTAGAGTGATGAGGCCAGAACATGGTGAGGAGGGTCAGAGCCAAGAAACACTTCAAAGGAAGGACCAGCAGGCAGAACACAGTGGTAGCTGAATGACGGTAGGGAGGGGGTCCAAGACAAATCCGTGTCCGGTCTGCGTAACTGGAAGCTGAGTTGGATTCAGGAGGAAGAGTAAGTTCCGAAGGGAAGAACTCCATTCTGAGGGTGTTGTGGAACATCCCGGTGCTGTTTAATCAAGCCTGGAGTTCAGTTGAGAAGGACAGTGTGTACATAGTCCCCAGATAGGTGGGCCTCAAAGCCCTGGGGTGCCTGGGATGACCTGGGAGAGGGAGGACAGCGAGTGGAGGGAGAGACAAGGCTAGAGCCCTGGTGACCATCACCACCATTCGAGGAATGGGCAGAAGAAGAGAGATCCAAGAAGAACAGAGACATCTTGGCCAAGAGGAGGGTCAAGGAGGCCATGTCTCAGAAGCCAGAGGATTTCAGGGAAGAAGGGAGTTCTCATCAGCATCAAATTCTGTCATGAGGATCATCAGGCAAGGGATAGACAGGGACCAGGCAGGGACAAAGGGCATATACAGAGCAGGGCAGAGCCAGATGGAAAGGAACAAGAGGGGTTACAGAGAAACTAGGGATAAACCACGGATAGGGAGCCCATTGTACAGTAGATCCTCATCATTCCCAGAGATTTGTCTACTTGCTAATATTTACTTGTAACCTCCACATCAATACTCCTGGTGCTTCTGAGTCATTCTAGGATGTTCACAGAGTGACAGAAATCTGCCCACGTTCCCAAGCGAGCTCATTCAAGGCCATCTGACCCCTGTCTCTGCTCCCATGTTGTAAACGAGTGTCCTTTTGCGGTCTACTTAGTGCCATGATTTTTGCATGTCTGTACTTTTTCTCACTGATTTTGCTCTTTTAAATGGCCCCCACGTGTAGTCCTGAAGTGCTCTCATGTCCTGAGCGTGAGAAGGCTGTGATGTGGCTTGCGGAGAAAATACATCCATGAGATAAGCTTCCCTCAGGCACGAGTGACAGTGCCACTGGCTGTGAGTTCACTTATTAATGAATCAACCATATGTATTAAATAAGACGTCTTTCAACAGACACACACATAAAACAAGCCTACTGATTACTGGACAAAACGTGACCAAGGGCTGGTAGGAACCTAACCCTGTATTTCCCACAGGAGCAATGGTTCAGGATTTGCTGATTCAGCATCTGCAGCCACCTTATAGAACATCGTTACAGTGAGTAACAGGAACGCACTGTACTTGGTGGGGCAATTGGTAGGCATGTGCAGGGAAGGAGCCTCAGAGCAGCGTGTGAGAAAATCCAGCCACACACGCCAGCTTTCCACCTCTGGGCGCTGGCTGGGCTTGTCTGTCTTATGTGTGGGGGACAGGGAGGGTGTCTGTCTTCCCCAGTGGGTGGGCTGTCATGGAAGATCATGACAAGAGGTTGTGACTAATAAGCTTCATTTCTGAATACTGAAATCACTCAATAGGCTCACCGAAGAGACCCAGGTTTTAGGGTCACCCCCCTACATAGTCGCTGGCGGGTAGGTATGCTGTTAACATTGCCAATCAATTCAGGTTTTTGCCTTCCAGGCATGCTTTACTCCATAGGTGCTTCACCCAACACATGACAAATGTTTCTTAAACAAATGATCCCTGAGGCTTTGCCCTCTTGTGCTATTTTCTAAATGTGTAGATATTGACATGAGATCAAGTAATACAGGAAGAAAAAGAGGTGCTTTGGGGACAGACAGACATCGGGAGTTAATCCTAATCCAGCACCAGCTCTGAGAGGAGGGGCCTCAGAGGCCTAAGCTTCCTCATCTACAAAACGGAGATATAGTGATAAAACTTCACTTAGATGGTTGCAAGATTTACATAAGGCAACGTAGGTGAAAGCTCCAAGCACAGACCCAGGCACCCTTAAGAGTTCTGATCTTCATGGGTGCAGGGAGAGGCACAAAGTGGGGATTCGATGAATATTTTTTGGACAAATTGATAAAATCAGGAGACTGATTCTTTTCACCATGCAGTTATTGACAAAACACCTCTCTAAGAACTGCTGCTCTTGGACATATAGCATAGGAATTCCACACTAAATGATGATTGCAACAAAAAGGAAAGAGTATCACTCACGCTGCTGTGGTTTGGGTGACAGCAGTGTGGTTTGTGGTCTTCAGGCCACTACGTCATGCAAAAGTCAGAACTAGGCCAGCTATAAAGATCAAGAAAGTGTGAAACTCTCAAACAGATTTCTTTCGACATGAGAGCTGGGACCTGATTTTCCCCTGTTCCTATTTTAGGGTAGCAAATAAGAAAAAATATCTCAGACCTCTTTGTTTAAATACTCCCTTTCACTACCCACACCTACATATTAAATGATTTTCTAGCAATCTGAAAGAATCCTAGAACAGTGGTTGTTAAATTACAAAAATACTTCCTCAGCTCCTAATTTGTTGCAGAAACTGAGCTAAGCTCTGAGGATTCTATGATTCTCGATGAACCAAAGTCTCTGCCTTCAGAAAGCTCCCCACTGGAAGCATGTCATCCACAGTTTGAAAAGAGTTGTCCTGAACTTGTTCCCACATCGGTTCATTCCTTCCTTTCAACCTGAGGGAACCCTTATTATAGTCTAGGCACTATTTTTAGCATTAGGAACTAGACAATGATATTGTATTAATAACTTAGTATAGACATATTATTAACCGTATTTTTCATGTTATTAAACTAAAATAATAAAGATGACAAGGTAACATATACTAAAAGAGCTCATTTTCTAGCAGGGACAAAAGCAAATAAAATAATAATCATAAATCTTTGAAGAACTGAGCCCGAGACTTTAGGGACTACGCCACTCTCCCAGTTCCTAAGTAGCTGAGAAAGCTTGGAAACGGATTCCAGACACAGTGGATTGATCTCTTCACCGGACCCCCTGTGCTGGCCTTATCTTAGGATTCTAGGAAACTCAGAGCACAGTGTGGAAACCTGCCCAGCTGAGGGTCAGGGGAGGGCAGGGATATAACTGGGACATCAAGGTCAATGTCCAGGCCAGGGCGGCAGTGTTTGGTCTTTAGTCTGTGCTGCCTTTAAGGAGACATTTTTTTTAAGTGATCAATTTCTTTACAGAAGTCAGATCATAAATTTATATTGGGATATATATCCCAATATATATATCCTAATGTATATATCCCAATGTATATATATGTTTATATATACATATATATATATATGTATGCAATATAATCATTAATAAATAACATACAGCCAGTCCATTGAGAATTCTATTTTCTCCTGCTGAGGATGTTCTGTAAAGCAAAAAGAAATGATTTAAGTTTATAAAAAAAGAATATGATGAGTCTGTTTCTTTGTAATGAGTACTTTCTTGATTTCAGCCTGAAGCTGGTTTTTATTTTTAGGGTGTGTATAGATTCAAAAGAAAACCTACCATTTGCATCTTTTATCCAACACAGCCTCACTAGTAAATTTCCCTTCGATTTTAGTAAAATGTCAGTTGACCTCTTCCAAATTCCGGGGTTAAAAATTTATCATACTAGGCTTGGCTGAATTTTTTGATCACAGAAGCTCAAGAACCCAAAGTGAGAGTCTGTCATCCACTCAAAAAATACTTCCAGAATGCTTGCTGGGTGCCCGGCTCTGTGCGGGGCCATGGGAGATGCTGGTGACAGAAATTGTCTCTCTCCTCGCCTCGGGGGGCCCTGGTGGAGCCAGATGGAGCAGAGAGGAAATAGGTAATTGCAACACCCTGTGATGAGGACTTTAGGGAAGTCATAAAGGGATGTATCTCTGACGTGTGGAGACCCCTTGGGGAAGAAACGCTGAGCTGAGATGTAAGTGAGGAGGAGGAATTAGCCAGGTGGATGTTCCAGGTAGAGGTCTGAGCAGGAGGAACTGCAGGTATTTCAGTTTTGCGGGAGCTTCAGGGCTGGTGGCCTTGGGAGAGATGAGGCTGGAGAAGTGGGCAGGGGCCGGATCACGAAGGCCTTTGCAGGCCACGCTAGGGAGTTTGGACTTTATCCTGAAGGCATACAGTGTTATGTAAACTGTAAAACCCGTGAAAGCCCAAGCTTCATGATTAACTTGTGTGTGTGTATGTAAAAATGAATGTACACTGAATCCATATCTATAATTACATCCAAAGATTCATTTTAAATGTGCCTTTCATCATGTTCCTTTAATACTTGGGAGCCTTTAAAAAGACAGAGCTGCCTTCGCTCCAGTTCCTAGTAGCTGCGGATTTATATATGCATGAGGCAGTGGTGCTCAGTGTGGGTTTGCAAAACCAGGACTCAGCCTCCAGCACTCGGGCAAATGGGCTATTCTTCCTCTTGGTTCAGGGTCTGCCTCTGCTTTGCTATATAAATGAAGTGAGCCTTAGGGGGTTAAATGGAGAAGGATCAGAGTCTGCTCTGCATTTCCAGATAAACCTGAGGGCAGCGTGCAAGTTGGACAGCGTGGAATCAGGACCCGAGGCAAGATCTCAGGCAACAGGTCAGTGGTGACAGTGATGAAATGATGGGCTAAAGCCAGAGAAAATGTGTGGACCCTGTGGATGTCGGGAGAAGAGGGCCAATGATTGTAATAACATATAATGGGAAAGAATCTAAAAAAGAATATATGTGTATATGTGTATATATATATATATATATAAACGGAATCACTTTGCTGTACACCTGAAGCTAACACACATTGTGAATTAACTATGCTTCAATAAAAATTTTTTAAAAGATCCAATGCTACTCTAAAATTTTGCGCTGGAGAAAATTCAGTGGATGCTGATGCCTTCTATGAAGACAGGGAGCTGAAGAGGAGGCTAGTTGAGCTTCAGGAGCTCAGGGGTGCTCACTGCAACTGCCTCCAGTGGGCAGGTTATGTAAGAGCCTGGATCTCGGGATAGAGTAAGGTGAGGAATGTGTGTTTGGAAGCAACTGTACATCAGTGATCGAGTCAGGCAAGTGAAATAGATGACAGTAATCTAGAGAAGGAAAGGACTAGGCAAAGGAGACAAGACAAATGGTCACCAGGATTGGAATGACTGATCAAGAAAAGGAAGGCAGATTAGATGCTAGAGATCTGAAAGATCACTATCCAGTTTGCAAAAAGCAGAAAAGTGAATGGGAAGTGGGGAGGTAGGGGCAGGAGTCATAGACCACAATTTTGTCAAGACACTTAGCAGAGAAGGAAGTAGGGAGGGAAGGCAGCTGTTGAGATGGGGAGACTGGGTCAAAGAAAGGGGGCTGTTCTGTTTGTGGTTTGTTTTTTGTTCTTAGAGTAGAGAAATTTGATCACATCAACAACAGCACATATAAAAGCCACGGGAAGGCTTCCCTGGTGGCTCAGTGGTTGAGAGTCCGCCTGCCGATGCAGGGGACACGGGTTCGTGCCCCGGTCCGGGAGGATCCCACATGCCACGGAGCGACTGGGCCATGGCCACTAAGCCTGCGCGTCCAGAGCCTGTGCTCCACAACAGGAGAGGCCACAACAGTGAGAGGCCTGCATACCGCAAAAAAAAAAAAAAAAAAAAAAGCTACGGGAAAAAGATTGAGGGTGCAAGAATGAAGAGACAGTCGAGGATCAGTATCTGGGAGGAGAGAAGAAAAGGTGGGAGGCCAGACAGGAGCTGAAGAGCAGACTCCAGACGTTGGAGGTGTGGGAACAGCAGCTTTAAGACATCCCCATCCTCCAACCCCCCCGCTGGTAGCTTCTATCTCTAAATACACTTGTTTTTAGCTGTGTCCCCTTACCTCAAGGCTGTCACTCAAAGCCAGTGTTTATTCTTGCTCTGGGCCACAGGTTCAGGTTCCTTCTATTTCCGGGAGGAAAGCCCCTTCTCATGATCTCTGAAGATAGAAAGGGGATATACAGGCTCTGTCATTCACATCAAAATCTAAGACAACATGGACTGTGTGACTATAAATTAATGAGAAAGGCTGTGACCAGCACCACCAGAGCCCCTTCTGCCAAGAGGCTACCCAAGAACACCATGACCTCATCTTGCTTATCAAGTTCTCCCTCATGCTTGCCTGCACGGTGTGACAGCTGAACCCACTGCCGTATGCCCTCGAGGGCAGGGACTATCACATTTATCTTTCAGTCCTCTGAGGGATCTGCCCAGGGCTTGTCATACACATTTGTTGAATTAAATTGAATTGTCATGTTCTAAGCAGTCTCTGAGATGGCTGCACCTCTGCATCAATGAAGGTCCCAATGCCCAAAATGTTTTTAGAATTCAGCTCTGGAATTACCTTCCAAGGAATATAAAAAGGATC
Source organism: Hyperoodon ampullatus (assembly GCF_949752795.1). Lineage (NCBI taxonomy): Eukaryota > Metazoa > Chordata > Mammalia > Artiodactyla > Ziphiidae > Hyperoodon > Hyperoodon ampullatus. The sequence goes on from NC_136921.1 coordinate 6,613,530, forward strand.
AGTTGCATTAATTTATATCCATATAATATTTTTTTTGTCCCAAATGACATTTTCTCAGTGTGGTAGCCAGCCTCAGAGAGGGCCTGCTGGTATTCACACTCCCGGGTATTCCCCTCCCACATCGGACCAGGGTTGGACTGCATGATTAATAAAATATGCAGAAGTGATGCTATATCCCTTTCAAAATTAGGTAATAAAAGACTGTGCCTTCTGTCTTGGGTGCTCTTTTGCTTGCTCATTCTCCTCTCTCTCTCTCTCTCTCTTCTCTTGCATCATGTTCTCTGGCAGAAGCCAGCTATCATGTTTTGAGGACATTCAGACAGCCCAGTGGAAAGGCCCATATGGTAGGAAACCAAAGCCCTCATTCCAATAGCCCCTGAAGAATTGAGGCCTGTCAACCACCATGTGAGTAACCTTGGAAGTGGATCCCTCAGTCCCAGCTAAGCCTTCAGATGAGATCACAGCCACAGTCAACATCTTCTCTACAACATTTTAGAGACCCTGAGCCAGAAACACCCAGCTAGGCTACTTCCCGGTTCCTGACCCTCAGAAACTGTGAGATAATAAATGTTCGTTGTTTTAAGCTGCTAAGTTTTGTGGTAATTTGACACACAGCAATAGATGACTAATGCACCCAAGTTGGTTATTAATCTGATTAACTGAATTTATTTCCAAAATTAAATCCAAGAGCTCATGTTTTCCATCACTACAGAGATTCAAAAGAATGAGCCCTAGACTCAGAAGGTAATTCCTAAAAAAATTGTTCAAAAATATTCTCAGCAGTGGTCACATTGTTAGAATAAGTATATTTCTCCCAAAGTGGCACATTGGAGGAGGTCTAAACTCAGGCCTTTTTTTAAGCAAGCCTCAGATTGTAAGCTTGGTACTTCAAATAAATTAGGAAAAAGCCTAAGGATGGTCAGACACTGAGCTCAATGAAACATTAATATCTGTGTTATTCATTTTAATGGAGAACTCCGATCAGAGGGTAAATTTCACAACTCTTTTGTAAAGCAGCATGAAAAAAACAGAAGCTTTAGAGTCTGACAGATCTGTCTCTAAGTCCTGTCTCTGCCCCTCCCTACCTGGATCAAAGTCCTACATTGGCCGTGTAGCCTTGGACAAGTTACAGAAACTCATTAAACCTCAGTTTGCCCATCTACAAAATGGGAAGGAACATAGTGCTGCCTCTCAAGATGGTTGTGAAGTTGAAGGAGAAAACTGTCAAGCAATTAGTAGAGAGTTAGTATTTTGTGTCTACAACAAACAACATGAGTTGTTACTCATTTCTTCTGTGTAAGCAGGTAATACACCTGGTTTACAGTGCTGTCATGAAGGTTAAATGAGAAAAGTGATCGTAAAAGGGAGAAACTAAATAACTGTTAGTTCTGTCTGCTTGCTGAAAAGTACAGTTGAGGTTGGAGGGTAAAGAGAAGTTTAAAAGAGTTTGGGTTTTTCAGAAAATGCTCCAGATTGGGACAGGAGGCAGGTGAGTGCTGATTTCCTCAGCTAGATTTGATATTTTGATTCCTGACAAATTTTAAGTGAGTTTTGATGCCTCAAAGTTAGCTTTTCAATGATTTGCAAAGCTGGTTTATGAAGGACTGTTCTTTTTTTTTCATTTTCCCTTAAAATATTTTGCATTTCAGGGGTTTATCTCTTATGACATGACTTCAGCAGAGTCTGGCTTGATCAGAAAAGGATGTGTTTGGTGTCCTACAGAAGAAAACAGGACCACTTACTAAGTGACCGTTCATAAAATGGCTCACTTCCTGCTATGTCAGGAGTGAGACCTGTAATGCAGTACCAGTCATAAGGCAGGCCCCCTCTGCCCACTTCTGGAATGTTCTATGACTTTATTACTGATGTCACAAATACGCTTTTCCAGCAAGGAAGCAGTGAGAGATCACCAAAGAGTTTTGCTGCCATCAGCTCCAATAGAAAAAATCCTCCTATTTACCTATTTTACCAATAGGTAGAAATGTTTCCTAAGCCATAGAACACTAACTCAATCCCACTTCAAATGAGAGACCACTTAAGAAGGAAAGAAAAAGAAAGCCCTACCTCCCCGAAGCAAGATTCTTAACTGGATGGTCACCTCTGGTCTTATGGCTGGAGGATTATAGAATTCAGCCCCAGCCAGTCAGATGAGGTTCAGTCCAGATCCTCCCACCTACACATTGCTGCATACCTGGCTCCTAAAACTGGTCATGCACCCAGGAGGGAGCAGGCATGCTCAAGCTGGGGGATGCTCTTATGGTAAAAACCAACACCTGTCCTGCCTAACTGGCAGAGATGTTGGGACATGAAATGCAATCATATATGGAAAGGCTCTGCATAAATATAGAGCTGCCTAAATGAAGAGTTGTAACATTATTGCCTACTGTTAAGAAAAGAGCAAAAGCAAATGTTTATTTTCTGTGATTTCTGTAATTGTTCAAAGCTTATGTACAGATATTTCTAGTTTTAAATGACTCCCTGATAGAGAGCTTCAATATGAAGTTGATTCACAAAATATATATATATATATATGTATGTATATTAAAAAAAACAAATCTCAACTTACCAAGCAGATAATTGTTTCTTGATGTAGAGGATCCCAAGATATCCCCCAAAACCATCTAAGTAAATGTAGGCATTAGTATGTATCAGCACATGAAAGAGAGAAAAAAGAAGGACACTGCAAAATATGCAAATATTATCAGGAGGACTCAGATGTATTATATAATTTATTTTTAATGAAATAAGTCAATACATTACATTAAATAAATTTATATGGTATTGAACATGTATGTCTAAAAAGGCATGTGGGGAAAAACAACTTACATGAAGTTTAAATTGTCTAAAAACGTTTTCACTAGACTCAAAATGACCCCCAATTGTTGTGGATGAGAAAGACGGAACCTCATTATATGGACTTGCAAATCAACTCTGTTTAGGTCAAATCTGTGAGTTTTCTCTCTATGAAGTCCCCATATGTGTTCCATTAAAAAAAAACAAATAGTAGTCTTCATGAAGCCACTGAAAGCCCATAGTCACAAAGTAAGGTGGCTGCTTGACTCACAACCTTTCTACCAGGTGTCTGGGCCACCTACCTGTTACCCTCTCCATCGTGAAGAGTCAGTTAGCCTGCTGGCTTTTGTCGGAGTGATTGGTCTAGCAGGTGGCACAGTTTAGTGGGGGAAAGAATAATCTTTTCAATAAATGGTGCTGAGACAACTGGATATCCACATGCAAAAGACTGAGGCTGGACCCCTTCCTAATCAAAATGGACCATGGATCTAAATGTAAGAATCACACAAACAACAAAAGAAAAAAATGGATCAATTGGACTTCATTAAACTTTAAAACTTTTGTTCTTCAAAGTGCACCATAAAGAAAGTAAAAAAAAAAAACCTCACAGATGGGAGAAAATATCTGCAAATTGTGTATCTGATATGGAACTTATATACAAAATATATAAAGAAGTCTTTCTACTCAACAAAAAAAGACAAATAACCCAATTTAAAATTTGGCAAAGGAAATTTTTTTCTTTTTTGGCCACTTTGCACAGCTTGCAGGATCTTAGTTCCCCAACCAGGGATCAAACCTGCGCCCTCGGTGGCAGTGAAATCGCGGAGTCCCAACCACTAGACCACCAGGGAATTCCGACAAAGGATTTGAGTAGCCGTTTTTCCAAAGAATATATACAAATAGTCAATCATTGCTCATTAGGAAAATGCAAATCAAAACAATAATGATGCACCACTTCACACCCACTAGAATGGCTAAAATTAAAAAGACAGACAATAATAAGTATTCATAAGGATGTGTAGAAACTGGAACCCTCATACATTGCTGGTGGGAATGTAACATGGTACAGCTATTATGGAAAACAGCTTGGCAGTTTCTCAAAAAGTTACACATAGAGTTACTTTATGCCCCAGAAATTCCACTCATAGGTAAATACCCAAGATAAATAAAAATATATGCCCACACAAAAACTTGCACATGAATGCTCACAGCATCATTATTTACAATAGTCAAAAAGTAGAAACAGGGACTTCCCCGGTGGCGCAGTGGTTAAGACTCCACGCTCCCAATGCAGGGGGCCTGGGTTCAGTCCCTGCTCAGGGAACTTGATGTCGCATGCCGCAACTAAGAGTTCTCATGTCGCAACTAAGGAGCCCACCAGCTGCAACCAAGACTCAGTGCAACCAAATAAATAAATAAATAAATAAAAGTTTTTTAAAAAAAGATATGTATTAAAAAAATGTAGAAACAACCCCCATTTTGATCAACTAATGAATGGATAAATTAAATGTGGTTTATCCATACAATGGATTATTATTCGACAATGAAAAGTACTGATACATGCTATAACATGCATGAACCTCCAAACATGCTAACTAATATAAACCAATCACAAAAGAACACATATTGTATGTTTCTATTTATATGAAAAGGCTGGAAAAGGTACATCTATAGACAAAGAAAGTAGATTAGTGGTTACTAAGGGATGGAGAGCATGAGGAACAGGGTAAGGGGTCTTAGGGTTTCTTTTCTGGATGATGAAGTGTTCAGGATTTAGATAGTGATGAGAGTTGTACAACCTGATGAATATACTAGAAACCACTGAACTGTACACATTAAAGGGGTGAATTGTATGGTCTGTGAATTATTGGGTTGGCTAAAAAGTTCATTCGGCTTCTTCTGTAACATCGTATGGAAAAACCCGAACGAAATTTTTGGCCAACCCAATATATTTCAATAACAGTGTTATTTTTTTTTTAAAAAAGGGGGGACACATGACCTAAGACAGGACAACGGGAATAATACCAAGAGGTATCTCCAGCTGGAGCTAGAGAGAAATGCTCTGTTTCCTCCTAAGTTTAGAGGATATGAATCTGAAGTAGCTTGTAGTCTTGCCTCCTGCTACAAGGAGAAAACTCATTTGCAGAAAGGGGAGGAGTGACAGAGAAGGAAAAAAATGAATGTGGCCCAGATAGTGTTGACAGTCACTAGATTGAGTTGTCCAAGAGGACAACTCCTCCCTCTCCTTTCTAGGAACGTGAGCCAGGAATGATCTCATTTTGGCTTAGGCCACTTCTAGTTGAGTTTCTATCATTTGAAATGGGAGAGAGTAAATAAATGAAATGCCTGTAACTCTCCACCCCCGAGTTCAGAATTCCTGTTCACTCTTCCTCAGTTTCTCCTTTTGCACTGTTTTGGGTCTCATGGCTGAAACTCTAGCCGAACCTCATCCCGTCGACTTGAAATCAGAAGGATGTGTCCAAAATCAAGGCCATTCATCATCCTACAGATGTTAGCATTTCATCGTGTGGTTGACTGAAGTGCCATACAGAAATCATTTCTCCTCTACAGACATCTTTTTCAAAATTAAAAAAGTAAAAATAAAAACTGCCCATAATTTAAATATTTATTTGGTTAAGAGAGGAGAATATTAACAATTTTAGAAATTTATTTGTTCAAATCTTTTTACAAAGCATTTATACTTATTAAAATTATGTAGTGGAAAACCTGAATGTGTTTGTACTAGAGACAATTTCTCTCGTTGTATGCTTACCAGATATTTTCCATTTGAGCTAAGTCCTATTTCATAATAATTAGGATGTTTGATCTTATTCTCCATGGCTTCCATCTTTCTTCACATTATATTCCTTTCTCTGGAAATTCTTTTACTATCTACATATGTTTTTCAAGTGGCCTTTATGTTCATTACTCTGGGATATTGTTTTTCAGTTTTTTTTCTTTTATTCCCTACTTCCAACAATGATTTATTTGTTCTGTGTCTAAATTCATTCCAGTCAATTGTCTTTCATGTTTGTAGTATCATCATTTATTTCCCTGAAAATGGTTAACAGCTGTCGTCTAATTTTTTTTTCTGTTTCATGTAAGAAATCTATTTTAGAGTTGCCAGGAATTACTTTAAATCTCCATCTGCTTTCTTCTCTTTCTTTCGAATTGCAGAATCCTTTAATTTAAGGAATTTTTTCTTTGCTCATAATTCTTTATGATCTCTTAGTCTTTGAGGCAAAGCAACCTGGGAGTTTATTTTAAAATCTTGTTTGTTTCCAGGACTAACTTAACTTAGTATCAGAGTCTTCTTACAAAACTTGGGACTGGAAGAAAAGTGAGTAGTCTTCAGTCTGCAGTTAGAAAGTTGCAATAGGTTTGTGGGTTGTGCAAACAATCAGAATCAACTTTCCAAATCAGAGGTGGAAGAGGGGTTAAATTAGGGGAGCACTTATTAACTTCTAATGTGTTAAAGGTCATAGAAGAACAGGCACCCATTTCTCTCGACATTCACCACTAACTCCTAGCTCTATTTGGCACTCTCTCTCACCTGCCCTGCCAGCCTCCCAGTGCCCCCATCCATTATTACCTAGTTCCAGTCTGTTCTTCATCTATTCTGTCACTGCCCTACTTATAACCCTTGAATAGCCCCAAGCCAAGGATCCTTGACATGACCCATGAGGTCCACCTTGACCAGGCTGGTGTCCTCTCCAGCCCCACCCTTATGCCTCCCTTCTCATATTTTTCTCCTAGTCATGATGGATTTCTGTCCATTTCTACCCATCAGCTTAGCTTCCCTCACACATCAGGGAACTCTGTCATGCTCTCCCCTGTGCTGGGAATCTCCTCATCCTTCCCCTCCACACCCTGTGCCCTTTGTCCTGAGGTCACCCACCCTCCAGCCCCCTTGGGAAAGCTCGCTCTGACCCCACACACTATTGCATCCTCTTGCTACGAGCTCCTGAAAGCTTGCCTGGTAGTCAGGGTAACCCCTGCTTAATGGACACCCCCAGACTCATCCACAAACCCCACAAGAGCCAGAGCAGTGCTTCTCTTGCTCTCCACTGTCTCCTAGCTTCCCCCATATAAACCACAAAATCAACATGCACAAAATGCTTGTGACATGATGCTTGGTCCCTGTCACTTCTGGGTTAGCTTGGCCAGGTGTGCACCACTGTGTCAGCTGTGAAGCACACCTCACTTCCTGGATACTTTACTGGAGTCGAGGCCCTGGGTACCTGAACTAGCATTAAGGAGATAGGATCCAGAAATCCCCTGGGGATTGACCCTCAAATGTTGCTGGTGAGAACGAGATTGATCAATAACCTTATGCTCAACTGAACATTTTTGCAGAATTCTCCTTCCAACAGTGAAAACACCCCTGTAACAGGAGTTTCTCACTCCTTCCTAATTCTAAAATGGACTTCCATATAAAGTATGTAAGTCCTGGGTTTGTTCATAATAGAGGAACATTACTTTTATGTGTAATTCTTGAAGTTGAAATTGTATACTCTTTTCATGTAATTTTCACTACAGATTTAGATCTTGAAAAATTAATAAAAATATACATAGAGAAAGATATCATTGGACAGAATTGGCTGTATAATGGTAGAAACATTTTGTAAGTAGCAGTCAAAGATATTATCCATTATGAATAAACAAATAACTTAATGGTTATGTTTTTATCCCAAATTAGAGTCTAGAAGCTTCCTCCTCATATCATATTCCTGACAATTTCTTCCTCATTTTTCTTGTATTCATTCAAGTATTGACTGAACATCTACCCTGTATCAAACATTGTCCTAGATGACAAAACAAACATTCCCTGCCCTCATCTGATGTACATCCCAGTAAGGAAAGCAGTCAATACACAGACAAATAAGTAATATAATTCCAAGTCAGAAATGTATGTATTACTGATTTCACAGTATTATTGCAGATGAATATCAGTGCGATTGAAGGAAAAAAGATGTGTCCTGCCATTCACCAAGCAGCTATTATGTACCAGATTCTGGACCAGATCTTTCACGTCCATCGACTTACTTGGTTTTCTCAACATCCTATCGGGTGGTCTCTATTACTGGCATTTAACAGATGAAGAAGCTTCAGATCATGGAGACTAAATATCCTGACCTAGGTTGCAGAGCTGGTAAATGAACACTGATGTATCAAAAATTCTCCTCTTCATTCCACTAAACCACAGAGGCAGTGAGATGCATACTTAGATCTAAAACTTTGAAGATTTGCTCATTGTTATTTTAAGCTCATATCCTAAATCTTAGGAAAAGAGAGAGAATTGGAAGAAGTAAGGGATATTGAACATGAGATTGCAGGTGTAAAAGGGAGATGCCAGCTGAGTAAGCAGAGCTATACTTGAGTGATGCTCCAGCTACTCTATCACACCGGCCTGCCTGCCACAGACCCACACAGACCCTAAGAGGTAGGTGCTGTCCCAAAGGATGCCGAGCCCCTGCACTTACCTCTTCACTGCTGTTAGACTCGGAACTGGAGGACCAGTGGCAGCGAACCCACACGTCCTGCACCTGCTCAGCAGACACCCGCACGGTGCTTCTGCAAACAGCCGCTGGCTGGAAAAGGGGAAACAGTGAGTTCTATGCCCGGCAGCTGGTAGAAATGGTTAGGACCTATCTAAGAAATCAGACAACACCATAGCGTTTGACACAATGATGCAGACAGAAAGGAAAAATTCACAGAGACATTTCATTTTTCCAAAATGAAAATTTCTCAAGACCTAAGCAGACACAAATGATGATTTAAATATCTCTTAGGCTTTTGCTACATTACAAGCCCTGAGGGAAATCAAATGTTCCCTTCCTGAGCACTGAGTGGGTTCCCTTGAATGGTTTCCCTTTTGAACAACAAGAAATGGGAAGATCTCCCCAGGACCCTACTCTGCTCTCCCTTGGCCTCAGATTTCGTTAGAAACAAATGCTAGTGACACCTGGGTTTGGGACCTTTGTGAAACAGAGCCACAGCGAAAACTCTTACGAAACAACAAAACAACAGGTCCTCTTATCAGGACTGACATCCCTGTGTAACGACCCAGACATCACAATGATAAAGTAACAAAACCCTGAGACCTTGAACATCTGAACAAGAATGCCTCGGACAGTGAATTTGGGGTGCCTCCCGTCCCTGGGGTTAACCAAGCATGCGGCCATGTACTGGTCACTGGGGAGATGAAACTGACCACGTTGTGGTCCTGACCCCCATGGAGCCCAAGCTGGTGGAGGAGACAGATTTTATACAACAGTCAACTATAAAACAGTACACCTCGCACCAGGAACGAAGCTGGCATTTTAAATTCATTTAAAATAGAATTTGAAATGTCTCTGGGATTTTTCTCGGCTATTGGCCCCTTCATATTCGCTTTGCCTGGAACCATCATTATCCCTATTTTTAAACAGCAGGAAACTGAAGCAGCAGGGATTAAATAATTTGCCAGGATTACTCAGGACTGTGGACTCCAGAGCTTGAGTCCTCGACCACTGAGTCATGCCATCCCTGCCCAGGGGACAGCGTGGACACAGTTAGTGGTGCTTCTCAGGGTATCCAGACGCCAGGCAGTGGCCAAGCCCTCTGTGTGGCTTTGAATCAGATCCCGGTGATGTAGGAAGACAGGTGCTCCCTCGCGTTGTTTTCTGGCCTGGTGGCCTTTCCCCCAACTCTTACCATGTAGTAGCCCCTCTGGAAGTCACAGGTGGCGGGGTCTGCCCCAGAACCCCTCCTGCACGTCGTCTCTCGGATGCCAAACTCTATGTCCATGGTCAAGCTGTCCTCATCCAGGATGTTGACCTTCATGAAAACAAAGCGTCAGTTTGCCATAGATGTGTTTCTGAAGGTCACATGCTAGAACTGTGTCTCCCTGCACAAGGAGAAAAAGTGACAGAATACCCCACCACTAAAGCTTTCAATTGTCGTGGCAATCACCCAGTTCCACACCCTCATTCTGAAGACCAGGGGAAGAAGTGCTTTACCAAAGGCTCACAAGACTTTACTGAGACAATAGGACCAGAACTTGGGTGTCCTGACTCCACGCTAAGCACTGCTGCTAATGACTTACATTTACAATGAATCCTCAGTATTTATAGATTCCATATTTGCAAATTTGCCTACTTGCTAAAATGTACATCTAACCCCAATCAGTACTGGGTGCCCTCACAGCCATTCATGAAGACACGCTGGGCGGCAAAGAACTTGAGTCGCCAGATGCACATGCTCCCGACCGGGGTCAGATAAGGTGATGCTCAGGCTCTTTGCCTCAGCAACCAGACCATACACAAGTCAATTTCATGGTCTATTTTGTGTCATGGTTTTCTCATTTTTGTGCTTTTCCTTGGTGATTTTGCTGTTTAAATTGGCCCCCAAGCCTAGTGCTGACAAGCTGTCTAGTTTCCTAAGCACAGGAGGGCTATGATGTGCCTGATGGAGAAAATATATGTGTTAGCTGAGCTTTGTTCAGGTCTGAGTGACAGTGCTGGTACAGTGAGCTCAATGGTAATGAATCACCATATATATTAAATAAGTCTTTAAGTGGAAACACACATAAAACAGGCACATATTGATCAGTTAACCGAAATGTTGTGACCAGAGACTCTCAGAAACCTAACCCTGAATTTCCCCAGGATAAACAGCTCAGGATTCACTAACCCAGTGTTCGCAGAATCTTTATGGAATATAACTGCCATGAATAACTGGAATCAACTTATTTTAAGTGCCAACGTATTTATGAGATTCAGATTTAATATCTAATATGTAAAAATTATCAATAACCAGGGTCATAAATAATGGCAAGGCTGAGTTTTTAGTCCTACTTGTTTTTAGAAAACTCTGCTTGTATCAGCACTCTTCATCCTGTGTCAGAAAGAGACACAAAGACCTCCCTATCCCGAGCTTGGAGCTAGCCACTTATTTCCAAAGCAAAATCAAAGTATTTTAAGTGTCATTTTCCTACAAGAATGTTCCATACTTTCTTAATAATTCCTGAAATAAGTAAGTAGCAAGTACATCTCTGCTGTACAGCGTTATCCAGCCCCGCTTCCCGGTTGATCAGTTCGGATCTATGAACAAGATTACACAGTTTTCCACTCCTTTCCACCAAGGGTGGAATACTGGGGGTACCTTCCAAACTTCCTGATGAGTGTGCTGTTCTGATGACATGGACATCTCCTGACTTACTAAATGCCCACTGTGTGTGCTGCACCAGAAGCACAGCAGGGAAGACCCAACGGAGCTTAGATTCCACCTGGGGCAGGGTGGTGGGGCACCACACAGCAAACACACTAAAGAAAACTGAACAAAGACCTTCCAGATGGCTATAGGGTTAGGAGCAAAAAAACAACGTGGCAGTGGGGATGGAGAGCGGATAGTTTAGACGACGCACCTGAGAAATCCTCCCAAGGAAGGTGTATTTAAGCTGGGACTTAAAGGATGGGAAGGAGCCCATCATGTGAGGAAAAAGCAGAGCCAATGTCCTGGGGCAGAACAAGCCCAGCGGTGGTGGTGAAGCAAAATGAACAAGAGGAAAACCAAACACCCTGAAGTTGGAAAGGAGTGTGCCAGATAGTTAATGGTCCCGTAGCCCATGGGAACAAGTTTTGATTTCATTCTCATTGCAATGAGAAGTTCTCAGAGGCTTCTAAGAGGTAAGATCTGAGTCACCATGGCTGCTACAAGGAGAGCACACGGGATCAGGGACAAGATGGCAGCAGGGAGATGGGCTCCACTGCCCGACCCCACCCCAGACTCCAAAAACGCCTTCCCTTTGAATTCTTGAGCCATCCTTTGGCAAATTTGAGTCAACCCACACATTCACCTACTGCCCAGTGGGGAGAGAGGTGGTGACAGCACTGTGACAGCACAGACCATTTTCAGGTAGGGAGTAATGGGATAGTTTGCTTTGGAAATAAGTGGCCAGCTCCAAGCTCAGGAGGGGGCATCTTTGTGTCTCTTTCTGATGCAGGATGAGGAGTGCTGATACAAGCCGAGTTTTCTAAAAACTCAGCCTTGCCATTGTTTATGACCCTGTTTACTGATCATTTTTACATATTAGATATTAAATCTGAATCTCTTAAAAAAATTAAAAACTCTTCAGCTGGAGACATCAAGCAGGCTCCCCCACACACACCCAGATCATGCTTCCACAATTTCTTAAAGCAACCTGATGAAAGCAAACTGGCAGGACAAAAGCTTAGTTTAAAAGATGAAAATGCAGGGGGTTTGAGTACTGATAATTTTAACTGTGAGATGATTTTGCAAACTTTTTGCAACGCTAAGCACTTTTAAGCACCCTTTCCAGAATATGGAGAAAAGTCAAATAACTCTGTTTTTTCATTTGAGTTCACTTTCAGCCAGTGAATTTCTGCTCTGTGTTCTTTGAAAAATGTGGGACAACCCAAATACTCAACCATAAGGAATCAACTGGAGAAAATCCCAAACCCAGCGTTACGGCTGAAATAAATCATAGTCCTTTACAATCGGTGTTACAGTGTGGTCCTGTTTTTTTTAAAAAATATATTTTATACCCACATATGAAGAGAAAAGAATCAAAAAAGTCATCCTGCCACATGTTCATAGTGGGTGTCTCAGAGGGCTGGATAATGAATGTTACTTTTGGTTTTCTGTTTCTTGTTGTATCCTGTGACTCTTTATAATGAGTATATTTTGATTTTTTTATTTCAAAAAGAAATAAAAATATACAAGCCATAAAATACCCATAACAATTCCTTTTGGAGAGTACAATGTTTAATGTTATGTGTCAATTTAGCTGGGCCACAGTGTCCAGATCTGTGGTCAAACATTGATCTGGATGTTTCTGTGAAGAGGTTTTTGGATGAGGTTAAAGTGGTGGACTTTGAGGAAAGCAGATTACCCTCCTTCATGTGGGTGGGCCTCATCCAATCAGTTGAAGGTCAGACTAGAACAGAGACTGACCTGTTTCTCAGCAGGAAGAAATTCTGCCAACTGACGGCCTTCAGACTTGAACTGCAATGTCAGTTTTTCCCTGGGTCTCCAGCCTGCTGGCCCACCCTGCAGATTTTGGCTTTACCAAGCCTCCACAATAGTGTGGGCCAATTCTTTAAAATCAATCTCTCCCTGTCTCTGTCTGTCTCTGTCTCTGTCCCTCTCTCTTCTCTGCTTCTCTGGAGAAGAAGAGAAGTGAGATCATTTAGGTTTTTCAAACTAAGCCCTTATGATTGGACAAAAAGTAAAGCTCAGGTATAGCTGCCTATCATACTGTAGAAAGCCAAAAAGCAAAACGTGCAAAGAGGAAAGGTAAAAATGGACAGAAATGGGCACAGACACATAAAGGATCCCAAAGCTTCCGTGGCTTTGCCCCAAATGTCCCAGAATCCATCTACTCCTCACCTTCCCCACACTAAGAGGCTCAGTTGCCATAGGTCACCATCTGCTTCCCACAGTTGCTGTCTGGGCTTCCTCCTGGCATCCCACTCCACACAACAGCTGCAGAGATCTTAGAAGGTCTTCTTGCACTTTATTTAAAACCTCCTCCCAACTATTCCCTGCAGGAGGTCCTCCCACGGCTGGAGGTTCTCGTCACTAAGTGAGTCTTAGCTCAAATATGGCACCTCTGTGGAGATTTCTGTCCCATCTGACAGCTACCCCAGCCCAGGCCCGGGCCCATCCATCATCCTATTTTATTTTCTCCACAGGACTCCCCACTCTCTGAGACTACCTTCACTTATTTATAGAATTTGCACCCCATTCTCCCTTCATCCCCTCCCTCCTCTCCCTCCCCTCTCTCTCTGCAGTGGTATCTGAGCTCCATGGGAGCACAGTCTGGTCCAGCCTCTCTGTTCCTCACCCCCAGCACAGGGCCTGTGTCCACCTTTCCTTTCTCTGCTTGCGTACATTGAGGGAACAGTCTGTGTGTGCCTAGTGTCAATGTGGGAACAAGGACATCGTCGTGGCTGAAGTCACATTTCCCCATGCTTTCCCATCCTTTTTAAACTTGGAACCCAAGAGTTAAGTCACTTACAGTCAATTGCAAGAGCATTTGATCCAAGTCCCTGGTAAATCGCAGTGGTTCTTAACCCTGACTACACATTAGAATGACCAGGAAACATGTAAGAATATGAGCCCCACCCTCAGGGACTGGGATTTAATTAGTCACCATCCTGCCTGGACATCAGGAGTATTTCAATCTCCCACATGATGCTGATGTGCAGCGGGGTCGAGAACCACTGGGCTTATGAAGTAAACTCAGGGATAAAGTAGTGGGGCCTGACCCCTCGTCCTAAGCCCACTGAACTCTACCCCAAACCTCCTGCACATACACAAACATTACCAAACCACTTCTTTCCTTCGGACATACTCCTAGAAATGAAACTATGAGATCTAATGTTATAAATATTTGCTATTTTTAATGTTTAACGTGTTTATAAACATGCTTAACAAATTGCACGTTTGCAAAGATAATTTTACCAAATTACATTTTCTCTAGCAGTGTCTGAGATTTCCCTTTCACCTTTTCCCTGGTTATCTTTATTCTGATTTTGTCAGCTGTCGGAGAAGTGACATATTTTTCCCAATGTTTCAAGCTCATTTGTATTACTATTTTGTGCATTGTTTTGTACCCTCAAGGACAGTGATCTGATCTGTTCCCTCATCTCTTTCCTGAGGACTTTGCTTAGCTCTGAGTGGATCTCTCATGGCCACTGTTATGAAGGGAATTGGCATATTTGGGGCCATCTTTAGGGTGTTTATAGAAGGCATGACTAACGCATACAACAAAGCAAAATGTGAACCACTTCTAAGAAGAAAGATGTATCACCAGGACAGATCAAAGTAGGAGAGTTTTCCCTCCACTGGGAGAAGAAAGGAAGTTTTCATGGAAGGGACATGGTGAATGTAACTTGGTCAATGAATTTGAATAGTGAGAAAAGGCTGGAAAGAAACAAGAATAGGCAGAATTCCAGATAGCAGAGCAGCACACAGGAGGCGGAGGGGCATCTCCCTCCTGTGTTCTCACTAAGGATCACACGCCCACATACACAGGTGTGTTTCTTTGCAGGTGCCTGTGTGTCTGGGCTCAGGTGTCTGATACCAAGATGGCCCACGTGCTGGAATGTTCTCTGGATGACTACGCCTCATGCTAGCTCGTCTCCACTGGCCAGATTTCCATGGTGTCAGTAACTGGTTCTCTGGGGACCTGTCCTCATGTTCTTATTCACTTAACTAACTACTAACTTTCTTCTGTAGCAAGCACTAGCTAAATTACAAGTAAATCTAAACTCATTTGCAAGCTTGGCAAGAGGACACCGATTGCCCCGCACCACGCGTGGATTTCATTAAATGCAACAGATGGAAGCCCAAACAGCCAGTGTACGACGGAGGGGTTCTTCACTCTGTCCAGTCCTCCTCCAGAAGGAACTCGCCCTCTGGCCTGGCAGCTGACCACACGTATCTCGCCGTGCTCCCGTACCACGACAGCCAGGCCAAGTGACCCCAGTCTGGCCACAACAGCCTGGTTCTGGGCTAGCTAAAGCATCATCTTTGTGACCTATGACCCAATTAGAAAAGACAACTGGGACAATTCAATTAATTTCCTGGGAATCTGGAAATAAGAAACTGAGCTAGTTTATGAAGGAGTTGGGTCAAGATGAATGTATTGTATTTAGAGACTTGAGCTATGGAGCCATGAGCTGTGTGCCCTTCACAGGAGGAGAGGGGACAAGCCAGGGCTGTGCTAAGGTGGTGCCCAGCAGGGATGGGAGAGGTGAGCATGAAGGTGGAGAGGAAGCAATGGCCTTCTGGCCTCTGCGAGAAAGCGGCCGCTGCCTGGACCCCTGGCCATGTCTCCACAGTTCGCAGTTCCCAGGCGGCCTGTCTGCAATGAGTTCTCATTTGTAGGACCAGGAACTTTGCAGAAGCTCCTCACCCCCCATCTTAACCTAAACTCTCTGGCAGGTATTTCTGCTGCCCACCCCCCGCCCCCCGCCACCCCTTGCACGGGACGATGGGCAGGCGGTGAAATCACCTGGGGCCCAGCCAGGAGGGAGGCGACCTGCAGGCTAGTTTCTCATTTCCTTGGAAGGATAATTCTGTGTTTCTTTCTTTGCCAATCGTGGCCTTAGTCATTGGAAGCCCATGAAAATTCATCTTTTCCCCATTTCCCCAAGCTAACAGGAAACAGACTATTACAAAATTGACAAAGCAAAGTGGATTTCTTTGGCTCAAAAGCCAGAATTTATTTCCTATAAGTATTAGGAGCAGAACTGCTGAACTTGAAAAAGACTCATTTCTAATAAACAAGCAGTTTTTAATAAAATATCTCAAAAGGAACCATGGGAGCTTTGGGTCCAGAAGCAGGATGTACAGAGGATAACATCTGGAAATAGGAAATGATGCCAGAGGGAAGAAAAATGCAAGAAGAATCAGCCATCCGAAGTAGCTTTGAGAGCTTTACGACAATAATTATAATTAAATCCTTTCTCTATTAAAAAAAAAAAAGAGTGTGAAAGAGATGAGTAGCTGTTATCTTTTTAAACTGGAAAATTTTTAACTTGTAACCCAAAAAAGGACAAAAGAAAAAAACAGAAAGCAGTATAAAGAGGACTAGAGAAGACATACCAGGCACTTACTCTTCTAATTGAGCTTCTGAATGCCCGAAACAGATAGGGGCTCAGCGACTGGGAATTCACTTTTGCCACGGAGGCGCTGACAGCTTCCTTCAAGGAAGACGGGTCATAGTCATACACGGGAAAACCTGGACTCATAAACACATGAGGACACAGTGAGACAGGATGCACGGATGAGGACAGCTCTACATCATCAAGGGCAGGTGGCCTGACCCTGAGCTCCTTACCTGCACAATAGTGGAACCAGTAGTTCGTTCCAAGGACAAACATAATCAAAACCTTCATCACCATCTTCTCCATTCTGGGAAGGATAATTTCAGTTCTGATCCCAGCAGACTGTGTCTATGTGTTTTGGGGGTGACCAGTCGTCCTGAAAGCAGCTCTTTATTAAGTGTGACTTGGCTTGTTCACTCCGACTGAAGCAGACTGCAGCTTCAACAGAGACAGTTGATCCTGCAGTCAATATTTACTGCTGCCTTTTCCTAGGGAAAGGGTACAGTTTGAGGCCACTTTTGAAGTTTGGACCTCAACATGGGACTTTAGCCCGCAGCAAAAGCCATCAAGAGGCGGGGACTCCACGTACACTGTTTGTCCTTCTCTAGTTTAATTTCATCCACATGGGCTGCCTATTTCTCTTTATTTTCATTCCATTTTTGGAGGGAGGGGATGCAACCTTACTTTCAACAAAACAGTTAATTTTACATTTTTGTCCATTTAATTCCCTCTCATATTCCTAAAGATCCTGCAGTTGACTGTTTATTAAAAATTGTGTGGTTATTTCATGATCATACTGGAAATTATGACTGGAAAGGAGAGAATTTAATCTGCAGGACTTAAATATGCCAAACAAGTTCACGTGCAATAAAAAACAGTGACATGCCTCCGTGTCCACCAACCCTCTCTGCTAATGGGCGTTTTCACATCTCACTTGGATGATAAGGTATTTGCATATTGATGAGTCTCATGCACTATAAGATCCCAAGGTAGTTTGTGAATCATTAAAAAGAAGAGTCACTTTATAGTAAATACAGGTTGTGTTACATGCAACTCATGGTGCTCTCATTCCTTGAATTCACGCATAAGAAGCTGTAGTGTCCTGGGGCTCAGAAATACCTGGATCAGAATCCTGGCTCCATACCTGTCAGGCGTGTACCCTTGGGCATGGTACTAAATGTCTCTGAGCCTCAACTTCTTCACCTATAAAATGGGCATAAATGGTTAGATGTAAAGGTGTATTATTAGTCAGGGAGGCACAGAGAGAGAGAGAGATTGATTTTAAGGAATTGGCTCATGCAATGGTGGAGACTTGGTGAGTTCAAAATCTGCAGCATGGGCTGACAGGCTGGAGACCCAGGGAAGAGTTATAGTTTGAGTCCAAAAGCCACCTACTGCCACAACTCCTTCCTGCTGAGGAGATCAGTCTGTGTTTATTCTGACCTTCAACTGATTGGGTGAGGCCCACCCACAATATGTAGAGCAATTTGCTTTCCTCAGAGTCCACTGATTTAAGAGTTAATCTCATCTAAAAATTATCACAGAAACATCCACAATAATGGTTGGCCAAATATGTGGGCACCATGGCCAAGTTGACACGTAAAATTAAGCATCACATAAAAATTAAATAAGAAACCTTTGGAAGAATGCTTGGCAAATTAATGGCTCAATAAACAGTAACTGCTGGTAAGAATTCAATTCAATAAATATTTTTTAGTATCTGCTGTGTAAAAGGCAAGAGGTCCAGAGAACATTAACATGAACGAATCATCTAGGTCACTCTGCTTAAACAAGGCAAATATAAGTGCCAACAAGGGAAGCATAAATTGCTAAGAGAATTCTGGGAGAGGGTGGAGACCTTGGCAGTTTGCTCAGTCCTCCTGACTTTGGTGGTCTTCTGTCTCTTTGGTTAACAGATGCAGAAGTGCCCAACAGGAGAGAAGGAGACTCAGGCCAGGAAGAAAGAGCAGACAGGAAACCACTGGGAAAGAAGTGCAGCCGTTTACCAAGGATGTGGTGTGGGGCAGTGATGTTCACCAGAGGCAGGTCGGGCCTTGTTACCAACATGGAGGAGGAGGAGGCGGGTGGGTGGGGGACAGGGGAGAAGAGATGCTGGGCAGATTTAACAAGAAAGATATGCCTTACAGGAAGTGCAGTGATACAAAATTTTAATTATTGCTACTATGTAAGGAAATTTTTTTTTGCGGTACGCGGGCCTCTCACTGTTGTGGCCTCTCCCATTGCAGAGCACAGGCTCTGGACGTGCAGGCTCAGCGGCCACGGCTCACGGGCCCAGCCGCTTCTCGGCATGTGGAATCTTCCCAGACTGGGGCACGAACCCGTGTCCCCTGCATCGGCAGGCGGACTCTCAACCACTGCACCACCAGGGAAGCACCTCCTGTAAGGCAATTTTTAATCAAAATGTTCCCTCTGCTTTGCCTGTCCTCTACACAAAGGTTTAAAATCATGCTTCTGACTTTACATATTGTCTGAATCATCAATATTTACTGCCCTCACCCAAAAGATGTTCTTCCTACAAGTCTTATTCATCAGCACCTTGGCACAAAGGTGTATTTAAAATCCCCAGAAAATCTCAGTGCCTAAATGCCCATTGGCCCATGCAGCATCTCTGGGTCCAGCAGCTCCTGGCCTCATCTTGGGCCACCTTCCTTCTTGCACACAGGTGTCCTGGAGTTTCCTGACCACCCACCTGAACTTCACACATCCTCTCCCCCCTCTTCAGCTCCCTGCTTCTTCCCTCTTAACACAAGGGGCAGTAATCTTGCTTGTTTGTTTGTTATTTTCTTTCTCCTACAGTAGACTACAAGCTCCATAGGACCGGAAATGTGCCTGTCTTGTTGATGCCATACTGCAGTACCCAGATAGGAACACAATTAAATATTTGTTGAATGAATGAGTGAATGAATGAAAGAGTGAGTGAGCACACTGGGTCTCTCTGAACCTCAATCTGAGTCATTCTGTTTGAAGCCTGCACTGATTTCTGGTGCATAAAATGTACACAAAGCAATGATTATGAGACGATGACCACTAAGATTTGTGATTCTGTTACTCTTAACCTGGTTTGAACTCAATTCCATTAAAGTCTTCCAGATTTAACTAACCGCTCCATCTGGTTCCAAACTCCACGGTCTCATTAAATGAGCAGTAATAATGAAAGTAATTGCAAAAGAGTATAGGAGATTAAGGAGAAAATAATAAAATAATGTTGCCTGCACTGGGCTATTGATTTTGCTTGTAGCTTGCTGATGCAAGCATAGACCATTTTATTTCTCAAATTCATTTGGTTATAATAAACATTGACACCGGGCATGCAGAGCAGCCACCAATTAGTGCTAAAAAGCGATTACTACTAAAAATGCCTCTGCAGATCTCCGTCATGTCTGGTAAACCTAGAAGATTAAATAGAAGCCAAGCATTGAAATTCAAGCCATAATTATTTCTTTCATTATCTTTTTCCGATCTGCAGAAATGTACATAGCAATAATTCCAGCAGCTTTCTGCTGTTCTAACAAAAATTATTTAGCTAAGGTGTTAAAAATTCTGTGTCGTCCCACCTCCTTTAGTAGCTCTTCTGAACACTTCAGAGAGGGAGACTCCAGGAATCTGTCCAGTGAGAAGAAGAGCTTTGCTCACTTTGATTTACTGGATTTAGCCAGCATTCTGCTCTAGAGATCAAAGAGAGCTTGGAGCCGTGTGGCTGACAGGGTCTTGGTGCTCCAGCCAGGTGTCAGGCCTGAGGCTTGGAGGTGCGAGAGCCAAGTTCAGGACATTGGACCACCAGAGACCTCCCAGCCCCACATAATAACAATCAGCCGCAGCTCTCTCAGAGACCTTTGTCTCAAAGCTAAGACCCTCAACGACCAGCAAGCTCCAGTGCTGGACACCCCATGCCAAAAACTAGCAAGACAGGAACACAACCCCACCCATTAGCAGAGAGGCTGCCTAAAATCATACTAAGTTCACAGAAACCCTAAAACACACCACTCGACTCGGTCCTGCCCACCAGAAAGACAAGATCCAGCCTCATCCAACAGAATACAGGCACCAGTCCCCTCCACCAGGAAGCCTACACAACCCACTGAACCAACTTCACCCACTGGGGACAGACACTGAAAACAACAGGAACTATGAACCTGCAGCCTGCGAAAAGGAGACCCCAAACACAGTAAGTTAAGCAAAATGAGAAGACAGAGAAATACACATCAGATGAGGGAGCAAGGTAAAAACCCACCAGACCAAACAAATGAAGAGGAAATAGGCAGTCTACCTGAAAAGAATTCAGAGTAATGATAGTAAAGATCATCCAAAATCTTGGAAACAGAATGGAGAAAATACAAGAAACGTTTAACAAGGACCCAGAAGAACTAAAGAGCAAACAAACAATGATGAGCAACACAAGAAATGAAATTAAAAATTCTCTAGGAGGAATCAATAGCAGAATAAATGAGACAGAAGAATGGATAAGTGACCTGGAAGATAAAACAGTGGAAATAATTACCACAGAGCAAAATAAAGAAAAAAGTATGAAAAGAATTGAGGACCATCTCAGAGATCTCTGAGACAACATTAAATGCACCAACATTCGAATTATAGGGGTCCCAGAAGAAGAAGAGAAAAAGAAAGGGACTGAGAAAATATTTGAAGAGATTATAGTTGAAAACTTCCCTAATATGGGAAAGGAAATAGTCAGTCAAGTCCAGGAAGTGCAGAGAGTCCCATACAGGATAAACCCAAGGAGAAACATGCCAAGACACATATTAATCAAACTATCAAAAATTAAATACAAAGAAAAAATATTAAAGCAGCAAGGGAAAAGCAACAAATAACATACAAAGGAATCCTCATTACGTTAACAGCTAATCTTTCAGCAGAAACTCTGCAAGCCAGAAGGGAGTGGCAGGACATATTTAAAGTGATTAAAGGGAAAAACCTACAACCAAGATTACTCTACCCAGCAAGGATCTCATTCAGATTTGATGTAGAAATTAAAACCTTTACAGACAAGCAAGAGTTAAAAGAATTCAGCACCACCAAATCAGCTTTGCAACAAAAGGAACTTCTTTAGGCAGGAAACACAAGAGAAGGAAAAGACCTACAATAACAAACCCAAAACAATTAAGAAAATGGTAATAGGAACATACATATCGATAATTACCTTAAATGTAAATGGATTAAATGCTACAACCAAAAGACATAGACTGGCTGAACAGATACAAAAACAAGACCCATATATATACTGTCTACAAGAGACCCACTTCCGACCTAGGGACACATACAGACTGAAAGTGAGGGAATGGAAAAAGATATTCCATGCAAATGGAAATCAAAAGAAAGCTGGAGTAGCAATTCTCATATCAGACAAAATAGACTTTAAAATAAAGACTATTACAAGAGACAAAGAAGGACACTACATAATGATGAAGGGATCGATCCAAGAAGAAGATATAACAATTATAAATATTTATGAACCCAACATAGGAGCATCTCAATACATAAGGCAAATGCTAACAGCCATAAAAGGGGAAATCAACAGTAACAAAATAATAGTAGGGGACTTTAACACCTCCACTTTCACCAATGGACAGCTCAATCAAAATGAAAATAAATACGGAAACACAAGCTTTAAATGACACATTAAACAAGATGGACTTAACTGATATTTACAGGACATTCCATCCAAAAACAACAGAATACATTTTCTTCTCAAGTGCTCATGGAACATTCTCCAGGATAGATCATATCTTGGGTCACAAATCAAGCCTTGGTAAATTTAAGAAAATTGAAATTTAAGAAATTTTCAATGTTAAGAAAATTGAAAATTGAAATCAAGTATCTTTTCCAACCACAACGCTATGAGACTAGATATCAATTACAGGGGAAAAAAACTGTAAAAAATACAAACACATGGAGGCTAAACAATATGCTACTAAATAACCAAGAGATCACTGAAGAAATCAAAGAGGGAATCAAAAAATACCTAGAAACAAATGACAATGAAAACATGTCGATCCAAAACTTATGGGATGCAGCAAAAGCAGTTCTAAGAAGGAAGCTTATAGCACTACAGTCCTACCTCAAGAAACAAGAAAAATCTCAAATAAACAACCTAACCTTACACCTAACGCAATTAGAGAAAGAAGAACAAAACAAACCCAAAGTTAGCAGATGGAAAGAAATCATAAGATCAGATCAGAAATAAATGAAAAAGAAATGAAGGAAACGATAGCAAAGATCAATAAAACTAAAAGCTGGTTCTTTGTTTAGAAGATAAACAAAATTGATAAACCATTAGCCAGACTCATCAAGAAAAAAAGAGAGAAGACTCAAATCAATAGAATTGGAAATGAAAAAGGAGAAGTAACAACTGACACTGCAGAAATACAAAAGATCATGAGAGATTACTACAAGCAACTCTATGCCAATAAAATGGACAACCTGGAAGAAATGGACAAATTCTTAGAAAAGAACAACCTTCTGAGACTGAACCAGGAAGAAATAGAAAATATAATCAGACCAATCATAAGCACTGAAATTGAAACTGTGATTAAAAATCTTCCAACAAACAAAAGCCCAGGACCAGATGGATTCACAGGTGAATTCTATCAAACATTTAGAGAAGAGCGAACACTTATCCTTCTCAAACTCTTCCAAAATATAGCAGAAGGAGCAACACTCCCAAACTCATTCTACGAGGCCACCATCACCCTGATACCAAAATCAGACAAAGATATCACAAAAAAAGAATACTACAGGCCAATATCACTGATGAACATAGGTGTGAAAATCCTCAACAAAATACTAGCAAACAGAATCCAGCAACACATTAAAAGGATCATACAACAACAAAAAATCTGTGCAACAAAAAATTGCACAATTTGTATGGAAACACAAAAGATCCCGAATAGCCAAAGCAATCTTGAGAAAGAAAAATGGGGCTGGAGCAATCAGACACCCTGACTTCAGACTATACTACCAAGCTACAGTAATCAAGACAGTATGGTACTGGCACAAAAACAGAAAGATAGATCAATGGAACAGGATAGAAAGCCCAGAGATAAACCCACGCACATATGGTCACCTTATCTTTGATAAAGGAGGCAAGAATATACAGTGGAGAAAAGACAGCCTCTTCAATAAGTGGTGCTGGGAAAACTGGACAGCTACGTGTAAAAGAATGAAATTAGAACACTCCCTAACACCATACACAAACATAAACTCAAAATGGATTAAAGACCTGAATGTAAGGCCAGACACTATAAAACTCTTAGAGGAAAACATAGGCAGAACACTCTATGACATAAATCACAGCAAGATCCTTTTTGACCCACCTCCTAGAGTAATGGAAATAAAGACAAAAATAAACTCATGGGACCTAATGAAACTTCAAAGCTTTTGCACAGCAAAGGAAACCATAAACAAGACCAAAAGACAACCCTCAGAATGGGAGAAAATATTTGCAAATGAAGCAACTGACAAAGCAATCTCCAGAATATACAAGCAGCTCATGCAGCTCAATATCAGAAAAACAAACAACCCAATCCAAAAATGGGCAGAAGACTTAAATAGACATTTCTTCAAAGAAGATATACAGATTGCCAACAAACACATGAAAGGATGCTCAATATCACTAATCATTAGAGAAATGCAAGTCAAAACTACAATGAGGTATCACCTCACACTGGTGAGAATGGCCATCATCAAAAAGGTCTACATACAATAAATGCTAGAGAGGGTGTGGAGAAAAGGGAGCCCTGTTACACTGTTGGTGGGAATGTAAATTGATACAGCCACTATGGAGAACAGTATCACCTCACACCAGTCAGAATGGCCATCATCAGAAAGATCTACAAACAATAAATGCTAGAGAGGGTGTGGAGAAAAGGGAACCCTCTTGCGCTGTTGGTGGGAATATAAATTGATGCAGCCACTATGGAGAACAGTATGGAGGTTCCTTAAAAAACTAAAAATAGAACTACCATATGACCCAGCAATCCCACTACTGGGCATATACCCTGAGAAAACCATAATTCAAAATGAGTCATGGCCCACAATGTTCATTGCAGCACTATTTACAATAGCCAGGACATGGAAGCAACCTAAGTGTCCATTGACAGATGATGGATAAAGAAGATGTGGCACATATATACAATGGAATATTACTCAGCCATAAAAAGAAACGAAATTGAGTTATTTGTAGTGAGGTGGATGGACCTAGAGTTTGCCATACAGAGTGAAGTAAGTCAGAAAGAGAAAAACAAACACCGTATGCTAACACATATATATGGAATCTAAAAAAAAAAAAAAAAAAAGGTTCTGAAGAACCTAGGGGCAGGACAGGAATAAAGACACAGACATAGAGAATGGACTTGAGGACATGGGGAGGGGGAAGGGTAAGCTGGGACAAAGTGAGAGAGTGGCATGGACATATATCCACTATCAAATGTAAAATAGATAGCTAGTGGGAAGCAGCCACATAGCACAGGGAGATCAGCTCCGTGCTTTTGACCACCTGGAGGGGTGGGATAGGGAGGGTGGAAGGGAGATGCAAGAGGGAGGGGATATGGGGATATATGTATAGCTGATTCACTTTGTTATAGAGCAGAAACTAACACAGCAATTTAAAGCAATTATACTCCAATAAAGATGCTAAAAAAAAAATTCTGTGTCACTAAGTGAAGAGTAGAGTATAGCTTTTCATATGCAGCCTCTGGAAATTTATATAAAATTTATCACAGGAAGCTTAATGAGCAATTGGGAAAAGGTTGAATAAAGATGGGTGGACATTCATATCATAGATTAATACAGTTCATTGCTATCATCTGGATCATTTCTCTTAAGATAGTTTCTTTTCATCTTGCTCATCTCTACAGTAATATTAGTTGAGGAAAAAATCACTAAATTTAGAGCAAGTATAAACCAAATCTTCATCTGATTCATAAACCACAGATTTTGCAGCTATCTTCTAATTTCTTATAATAGCTTGGTTTCTAAACTCCTGAAATCCATTGTCAAGAGGATGGCCAATAGTCATCCTTTTCCATGTTCTGGAAATGTGAATAGTATTGTTACTTTTACTTTATAGGGGACAGCATGTTTATTTGCAAGCAAAGTAGTAGAAATCAGAAGTTCTCAAAGTGTGGTCCCCAGACCAGCAGCTTCAGTATCACCTGGGAACTTACTGAAAGTGCAAATTCTCAAGCAGCAACCCAGACCTACTATATCACAAACACTAGGGAGAAGACCAAGCCATTTGTGTTTCACAAATCCTCCGGGGGATTCTGATGCACACTCAAATGTAAGAACCACTTGTGTAGAGCAATGGTCCTCAGCCAGGGGTGAGTTTGTTCTCCAGGACATTTGACAATGTCTGGAGACATTTTCAGTTGTCAACAGCTAGGGGAAAGGGTGTCACTGGGCATCTAGTGGGTAGAAGAAAAAGATGCTGCTGACCACCCTACAAGGCTCAGGCCAGATTCCCCCATAACAGAGAATCCAAGTCCAAAATGTCAGTAACTCCAAGGTTGAGAAATCCTGGTGAAAGGAAAGAACCTTGATCAGCAACCCTGAGTTTTAATCACAGTTCCCTATTCATTTTCATTTATTATTTTATTTTGTTTTCAGGGTTTTATGTCTTCCAAATGATTTTATTTTTCTTTAAACCCACTCCACTTGGTTTCTACTAGTGTCATCTTTAGAAGGTCTTCCTCCAGCTTAGAATCACATAAATGTTTACCTATGTGTTACGATTTCCCTGTTTACATTTAAATTTAATCCATTTAGAATGAATTTGGATAAAAGTTGTGAAGTAATGATCTAACAATTTATTGTATTAAAACTCTTTGTACCTGGAATATACAAAACCACTTCTATTTCTTGACCAAGCCATGGCTAAGAGGATGTGCTTCACCAAAACAAGGGAATTAACTAAGCAAAGGAAGGATCAGTTTGAATCAGCTTCATTCTTGTGTGCCCAAAAATTTAATGCCAGATTAAATAATATGGACGTTTATTTCTCACATTAATAAATAAATAAAAGTGTGGCAATAAGCAGACCAGTGCTTGTTTCGTGGCTCTGTAATTAATTATTAGTGACCTAGACTCCTTCAAGAGGCCCTTGTCATTATCATCCAATATGGCTGCTGGGGGAGTTTGGGGGAGAATGGATACATACATATGCATGTATGGCTGAGCCCCTTTGCTGTGCACCTGAAACTATCACAACCTTGTTAATCAGCTATACTCCAATATAAAATAAAAAGTTTTAAAAAATGGCTGCTGGAGCTCCAGCCATCACATTCTATTCCATGCAGCATGGTGAAGAAAAAGATCAAAATGGGTGAGCCTCTTCTCTTTAAGAACACTTTCTAAAGGTCACATCCATTATGGCTTACATCTCCTTGGCCAAAAATAATTTACAGAGCCCACCTGCTGCAAAGGAGGCTAGGAAATGTAATCCATTAACTAGTAGATACTGGGGTATTAAGAATAATCTTTGCCATCTTGAGTTGCAGGAACCAGGGGTTTTATGCTCCACAGTATTGAGATGAAGAGGATCTCCAGGAAGACCATTGTGTGGGGGGCTGGAGGCAACCCTTCAATGGAAAGACCCAAAGAAAAGAAGAAATGAAGAGGTCTTGACAAAGAAAGAGATTTATACTTTTAGTGTATTTCTGATGGGTACAGAGAAACTTAAGCAAACTTTTTAAATGAAGCACTGCTATTTCTAGGGAAAACAAGCATTTGTTCAAGAAAGATGTATACGTTAAGAAAACTTTTGTTAGAATGTGGTAACAAACATCCCCCAAACCACAGTAGCTTAAAACAGTAAAATATCTTTTGCTTATGCTCAGTATTGGTTGAAAAGGAGCTTTACTCATCATAGTAACAAAAGGTCGCAGTCTGATGGAGCAACCATCTTCTTGAACAATGGCAGTTAGCAACGACAAATATAAAGAGAGCTGTGGAGAATTTCACATGGGCAATTCACACTCTGGAGCTATCAACCAGATCCAGTCTCATGTTTCCACCCAAGTTCAAGGGAACAGGAAAAAAGTTTTGCCATGTACCCTGAAGGTAGAAACCCAAATATTTGTCACCCGAATATTTGACACAGAGCACTAGTGACAACCACAAAAGGAAATGTGGTGTTGCTGTGAATGATATTTATATGGTCACAATCACACACACACTGAACAAGAATAGTTGGAAGGATGGAGGGTCTGAGAGGTGTTTATTGCATGGAAGTGAGGGTGCGGACAGGGAAGAAAAGAACTGGGTCCTTATCTTCCACAGGACGAAGTCACAAGAATTAAGAAATAGCAGTATACGCCAATTATTTAGAAATATGAAAACAAAAAAGCAGAACAAATAGGCAAAAGGCTTGTAAGTGTTTGCCTCAGTGCTTAGGGTGGGGTAGGGCAGGGATGGCTATTTTTCACGACAAGCCTAGTGAAGCTTTCTGGCTTTTTAAAATATGTCAAATATTATTTTGGAAAGGAAAGAAATTAAATTTAAAATTTCAAGGCTAGGAGGAAATACCTCAAATATTTAATAGGGATCATCTCTTTATCTTTTAAATGTACAACAATTCCACATGTCATGCTCTGCAGAAAAGGGATAAATGCGATGGTTTGCCTTACTGGCATCTTTGCCGCTCAACTCCAGGTACTCAGACCTGGAGGGGATCCTTTGTCTGTTTCCATTTTCACAACCAACAGATAAGCACCACTTAAGAGCAAAGAAAACAAAAGAACTCCGTAAGCCCCACTGAATGATGATTTGCAGACTTTTTCCCATCCATTAACCATATCTAACCCTGTGGTAACCCCTTGGAAGCACAATACCATTTCTATGAGACTGGAAGAAATCCAGATAATTTTAAAATAACACACTTCCCTTTTAAAAATGTAAATCAGTGGACATGTTTGCAGGCTCAACCATTGAATGCACTCCAAAGATTTATCTAAAAGCTTCTGTGATGCTTCCAAATTCTTGGGATTGCTTTGTACCTCTCTGAAATGAATAAGAAGTATTACTTTTTGTTTCTACTTGGTAAGGTGTGGATATTTTCGGAACAGTCATTTTCTAAGCATATGCTTGTCTGAAGGACTGAAAGAGTAGGAGCTGTCTGGGGCCAGCACATCTCTGTGCTCCTGCGGGTTCCCGGCGGGGCAGCCAGCCCCGGGGGACGGGGACTGTTAAACTCTTCTTACTGACTCACATAGATGTAAATAATAATGACAATCTTGCATTTTCTCACCAGATGCACTGAATCTCCCTTGTCTTCCTTCTAAAGACTATGAGGAAGGTGTTGGTGGGAGAAGACTCAAAACAGGAGAGTGAAGAATTTGTAATTCCACCTCTAGACAACGTCCTGCCTTCCAGGGCTAACCTCTTGCTGTCTAATCCTATTACGCACAGGAGAAACCAAGAATTCCCTCTGCCTCCCTGCTGGATTCTGAGATGTTTCTAATCTCGCCTCTCACCCCAGGCAGATGGAAATCCTGGGCCAACTGGGGAAATGGTCATGTTCTCAAAGAGACAAAAAAGAAAGTACATGAATTATTTCCAAAGTATGCCCCCCCCCCCGATTTTGACACAGGCACTTGGATGTTTGCCTTGAACCAAGGACTGTGTCAAACAATCTCATCCCCATCATCACCCCGCGTGGTATCCTACTGGCATCCCCTTTTGGCAGACAAGAAGGCTAGGCCCAGTTAGTAGGGTTACAAGGGTTTCAAGGCTAGGAGGAAATGCCTAGCCTGGCGGTGGAGCTGGGCCTTTCACAGCGTTCTTATACTGCCGTCTACTAGATACACTTGCCGTGGCCCTCGACGTGAGAAAGACTCTCCCTTAGAGACACCACAAGAGGTTTGTACAGGCAGAGCCTGGTAAGCAAGTTAAGTCAGGAAAGGACTCAACAGAAACTGTAAGGACTTTCTCCTTCCTTTGACTAAAACCCCCTTCCTGGCCTTCTTCACGGCAAATCACTTAGCCGACGGGACTCGGGTCAGGCCCCAGCTCACTCTGACCAATCGTGTTCCCATGCCCAGCCCCTGGGCCCTGCAGTGGCTCTCCAGAACTTCCTGTTATCATACCCTTCACTGTGTTAGGATCTTAGGTTCTCTTGTCTGCCTCCCTCGTTAGAGGGTGAGTCCACTGAAAGGCAGCAATGATGTCATTTATTCCAAATAAAACTCAGTAGCTGATTTGTTAAATGAATAGGTGAGTGAGTTCAGATGAGAAAACAAGTTTTACAACTTGTCCAATTTCGGATAACTAGTTCATCCTGAATGAATCTAAATGTTGTCTCCTAACTTCTAATCCAAGGCTTTTTCTTCTAGACTTTACTAAACCTTGAATGTGTTTCCTCTTTAAGAGTCCTCTATAAAATTTGGCTAACAATGTAGGAGGAATTAGTTTAACCACTTGAAAGGGGAGAATATAGACCAAAGACCTAGGAGGGAAAAAAATTACAAAACCAGAAGGAGAAAAAGAGAACATATAAGAAAGAGAGGAAAACATTGCTGACTTCACAGTGTCACCCAGGGAAGCCGTTTGTGTAAAAGGGATAAAGGGACGGTACTCAAGGCATTCACGCTTCGTTTGTTCACATTTTGATACTGAACTCCAAGAAACATACAGAAGGGACAAAATAGAATTACTCTAGTTAATGTCAAGCCCTGGGAAATGTCTGAGATTTCACCCAACATGTGACTGGCATGGATGCTAGGAGAGGCCCCAAGACCCCTGTGTCAGAGACAAGGGATTCATCAGTCACAGCAGTAGCCAAAGTATCAGCATTTCTTGCTTTGGTTACCCGAGCCCCAATTCCCACAAGGCAACATGAAAAGAATCAGGTGATGCCTACGCATGTGGTCAATCGCATTACAGAAGAACAGTGATTTAGAGAGCCCGAGTCTTTCTAAGGGGCTGTGGGCTGCCTGCCCTTTTCTCCAGAGGAAAACATTGTCTTCATTAAAGTTAGTGTGCCTGTTCTTTGTTCTGAAGGGAGAAATTATCTCTGTCTCCAAGGCTGTTTGTCATACGATAGTCCTTGAAGAGTCAGAAACAAAGGCAGAGGGGCAGAAAGAAGAGAGACCAATGGATAACTCTCTCCCAGCAATTACCTGATTTATCCATTCGCTCACTCACCGGACATCATTTAGCTGTTATATGCAAGGCACTGAGCTGCTTGCTGGATATACATCAGGGAGCAAACCCAGACATGGGTCCTGACTGCAGGGAGCTTACAGTTTCAGCCAGGAATGTCAGTATACATCCAAGATCACATAAATATATGCAAAATGGCAACAGTGATGAAGACCCTCGGAGGAGGCGCCAATGGCACCACAGAGTTATATATATCATAGTGGGAGCTACAAAAGTGTGACGAGGCAAGGAAGAGACTCCCAGGCAGATGGGACAGGACGAGCAAAGGCCCCGGGGCCGGAGGGAGGATGTCAGCCCTGAGTGGGGAAATCACACAGTTTTCCCAAGACTGTTGACTGTTTCACGCTTGTTGTCACAGACTAATCATGAATAGCATCCCTCTTCCCTCTCAGTAGTGTCAGAGTTCAGGGAGCGTGTATCAGACGATGCTATAGAAAGATAGATGGGACCAGAGTAGGCTTTAGCCCTGCAGTCTCTGCTAACAACCTGGGTCATTATCCCAAGAGCAACGGGGAGCTATTTGAGGGTTTTGAACAAGAGCATCACATGAGCAGGTTTTCATCTTGCAGAGATCACTTTGGTCTCAATACAGAGAAGGATTTCGAGGAGGTGACCAGGTGATCCGGGAGGGGTCAGAATCTATGACTGTGGCTCAGGCAGAGAAGACAGTGGCTTGAATGCGGGTAGTAAGGTGAGACAAAGTTAGATTTAAGTGGAGAAAGAGGGATGTGGTTAGACTCAAGATACTTAGGGGGTACGAAGACAGGCTATGACGTGGGAAGAAAGAGAGTGTCAGTAGTGATGCTAGGATTTCTGTCTGGCACAATCGCAGGAAACATTAGTGAAGGTAAGGAGAATTGCTAGCTAGGTAGTGGGATGAGCAGGTATGAGCTCAGGTGGGAACTACGGGCTGCAGCTGTACACCTGGGAATCAGGGTCAGCTGGTTGGTAGCTGAAGCTGTGGGTGTGAAGGAGGGGACCCGGGCGCACGAGGAGAGAGCTGCGGATGGAGCCTAGGAAAGTCAACGTGAATAGAGGAGTAGAACAGGGCAAGTTTCAAAGGCGACTGAGAAAGTGCTGACAGAGGCAGGGAGAAACCCGAGACTGCGGTTCCAGAAAGCCAAGAGAAGAGGGGTCACAGGAAAACGCCGCCAGATGGAAGACACGGAGCCCATTGATGACCCTTGGGAGACGAGGGGTGTGGGGCCAGCTAGAGGAGGCTCAGCCGTGCGCAAGAGGGAGGGAAACGGAGGCCGTAAGTCCGGGAACATCTGTGAGGTTTCAGACTGTGAGAGGGAGGGGACAGGAGTCCCGGGGGAAGGTGGAGGGCAGGGCTGCTCTATTCTGAGGGTAGGAAAGGTGGAAGCAAGTGGAAATACTTCCAGTGAGAAGGGAAAAGTGGGGAGGAGGAGTAACCAATCCTAGAAGCTTCCTGAGAAGCCCGGGGGATGGAGTCCAAAGCGCAGGAGGAAGGAATCGACTTGGAAAAGACAAAGGGCAGTGGGAAGGAAGGAGAAAAGCCGGCCCAGTGGGCGGGGGTGTCTGCAAATCTGGAAGAGGGGGCTGAGTGAGCGCCCATGGGAGTGAGGGTGGGGGGAGTAGGAAGTCTGTTTGCCAAGAGCAAAGGAGGGGACGGAGGTAGAGGGGGAGCCAGAGGTCTCACGGTGGTCTGAGGTGGCCACTGCAGAGAGTGGTGGGACAGAGGAGGACAAGGAGGGTTCCGGATGGTTTGTATGTGCGTGCACACATATGCACACGCACACGTGCACGCCCATGCACATGCACACTCATACACATGCACACACACGTACATGCACACATGCACAGATGCACATGAACACCCATACACAGGCACACATGTACATGCACACACACATGCACGTGCACACCCATACACATGCACACATGAACACCCATACACATGCACATGCACACCCATACACATTCACACACACATACATGCACACCCATGCACACGCACACATGCACACCTGCACACGTGCACATGCACATACACAACCATACACATGCACACACGTACATGCACACACGCACATGCACACCCATACACACGCACATGCACACACGCACAATGCACGCGCACACATGTGCGTGCACACGCACACATGCACACCCATACACATGCACACATGCACACCCATGCACATGCACACCCATACACATGCGTACACACATACATGCACACCCATGTACATGCACACATGCACATCTGCACACGTACACATGCACACCCATGCACATGTATACACATGCACACACGTACATGCACACATGCACAGGCACACCCATACAATGCACACATGTACATGCACACACACATGAACACCCATACACATGCACATGTACACGCACACACACACATGCACGTGCACACCCATACACATACACGTGCACGCCCATACACATACACGTGCACGCCCATACACATGTGTACACACGTACATGCACACCCATGTACACGCACACATGCACATCCGTACACGTGCACATGCACACATGCACATGCACACCCATACACATGTGCACATGTACATGCACACACACACATGAACACCCATACACATGCACACATGCACATGAACACCCATACACATGCGTACACACATACATGCACACCCATGTACATGCACACACGCACATCTGCACACGTACACATGCACACCCATGCACATGCATACACATGCACACGCGTACATGCACACATGCGCATGCACACCCATACACATGCACACACACATGGACACACTCGCTGGCCAGGACCCAAAGTCTCTCCACACTCCGTAAACGCTCTCTCACTCCTTTCTCTGGCCTGCCTGGTGTCAGTCCCCTCATCTTCCCATCCCTGGGATCATTCCCACAAGAGGCGGCCTGAGGAACCCTCTGAAGGCTGGGCGGATGGTGAGAGGGAAGAACACTGCCAGCACTCCACATTTCATACCCATCCTCTCGTCCCTGTCACATTTACAGAAATAAGTTCAAAGCACTCGAAATGACCAAGAAGAGAAAGCTCATCGGTGTTCTGGCCAAAGCCGAGCTCTGCTCATCTGTCCAGGGAGCAACAGATGCTGGTGTTTCAGAGAGGGTACAACCTGGGTAAGAGTTTAGCTCAACTTCTCCTTTTTCTAATAAGGAGGCCGAAGCGCAGGGAAGTTTAAGGGCTGCATCTCAGCCGCGGGTGTCCGCGTTCTTTGATAATTAATCTGAGCACACTGGATACAGAGGCAGTGAGGGCTTGATGAAAGTGAATTTATCTCCCTTCTCTGAACTCAAAAATGCTTGCATCCAAGTCAAAGGCACCTCAAGTCTGAATACGAAAGCCTCTCTTTTTAATTGGGGGAGAAATTGTGTCACTTCATTTCAGAAGGATCCAAAGAGGAAAGCCCACGAAGAAGGGACACAGCCCAGGGTTCCGGAGCTGGAACACAGAGTGCTCTCAGGAGTGGGAGGAAAGTATTCTCCTGATCTGGAAACAACTCGCACTTGGAATGAGAGTCTCTTGCTTCCAGACACTCCAAGGACAGCAGGGGTCAGAGCCTGGGGCTTTGATGGGTAGAGAGTGGGGGGAGGCCTGCCGGGAGTGAGGGTGCTGGTTGTGCCTGGGCTGTCCCAGGGGAGCTGGGCTGTTAGGGAAACCCACGGGGGTGCTGCGACCAGCGCCAGGACACCCAAGTGTCTTCAGTTCTGGGTCACTGAAGGCACACGGCTCCTTAAGCATCCATAAATTGCCTGATCTGCCCGAAAGAAACTGACAGTGGGGCTGGAAAGAAAATCCATTTCTGGAATAATAAGAGTGCTGCAGCTTCCACTGAGCAGATTCAAGGCAAAGCCAAGGGCGCCCAGGGGATTTCCACTTTGCGCGGGGGTTGTCTGTGCCTGGAGGTTGAACCAGGGGATGTGAGAGGTGAAATTGGAGGCAAAAGCCCTCTCCATCAGCCTAGAAGGGCAGCCTTGCTTCTATTCTTGACCCATCTCCGAGAAAAATTAAGTAGACGTCAGAACCATCTGCCAGCGCTGAACTGAAAGAAGGGAGACAAAGAGGAAGGAAGGGGATGGAAGAGCCCTGGGGGGAGGATGAAGGACAGGAGGAAACAAAGACAGAGACCATCGCTATTTAACTCCGTTGACTGGAGTCACAGCAGGGCTGTAACACTACGTATTTGTTCTTTTGTACTCACTTAAAAGCAGAAAGGCAAATGAGCACGTGAGGTTTCACTTTCAGCCACATAAAATTACCACAAACACTATTCCCCCACCTCATAACTATGTGTGTGTGTATATGTGTGTGTGTGTGTGTGTGTGTGTGTGTGTGTGTACACATTATACAAACTCTCTTTATTTAGGAGCTATATCTTTTTTGCTATTTTTAAAATAAAAACAAGTGTTCTTCTGTGTGAAGAATTCACCCTGGGGTTGAGGGTGGGAAGGAGCCGTTGAGGATGTGCCCTAGTGCCCCCTACACCGGGTCCCCTGCACCCCTGCAGGAAGCCCGCATCCTCTTGATCTGTATGAGGATGGCTCCTTGGAGGTATTTGCTCCTTTTCATTTTTCCCCAGCAAAAACTTTCCTGCCACGTGAGGGCACATTTCACAGGATCACCACATGGTGAAACATTGTGCCAAGAACACAGAATTCAGAACTTAAAGGAAGTTAATAAGGGACCCACAGGTATGAAGCTAACATCAGTGGGTCGGGGCTGCTTGCCAGGCTCGGGTCTAAGTATACTCCAGGGTCAGGATATGAACCCGGGCAAGCTGGTTCAAGTTTATGCTCTCAACCACTCGCCTGACCCTGCATGAGTTCCTTCTGCCTCAAACAAGCCCCACCTGTCCTGCATCAACCCTCTTGATCGTTTTGCTGGTTCTGGGGATCCCTCCTGCCCCTTCCCCCAGAGCTAGGTTGGGAGCCCCTCGTATTTGCCCCCTGGACCCCTGTACTACTGCCCCAGTCGTCACCCAAGACTCAGGACTCCCTGCAGACAGTAAGATCTCCGGGGAAAGGTTTAGGGTGATATCCAAGCATGGTAAGGCACACAGTGTATGTGTCTGAGTGCACAAATTAATGAAATGGTGAAAAAGACCTGGTCTTTGTCCTACAAGAGCTCTAATCCAGTGGGAGGACAGATCCCTACACGATGACCATGACACCTTATGGACAGGCTGCAAGGGCTGCAGTCAAGTTTATAAATCAGGTTCCAAACTCACATGGGAAAGGACTGGTGACCTCTGCCTGGGGTGCAAGAAAAGGGCAGGATGATGCTTAATTGGGGATGACACATTTTAACCAGCCAAGAAGGGAGGAGGAGAAACACTAGTAAAGAAACCACTGCGCACGTGGAAGGTGGTGACTAATTCAATCCAACCACGCAGGCACCTGATTGAGCTCCAGCAATAGACCAGGCATCATCTAGAAGCAGTGAGCCAAACAAACTGGGAACACAAAGCCCTTCCCTCCCGAATGTCACAGCGAGAGAGGGAGGGAGACCCCAAACAGACCATGGTGGGAACTGTTAACCACACATGCCCAGCCAGGATGCCCAGCCAGGCAGGAGGTCAGTGAGTGAGGTGCTCATCCTCAAGCTCGGGGCTGCTGGAGGGGGATGGGGCTGGCCAGGGCCCGTGGCCTCGAGAAGTCCCTCTCTAGCACACAGGTGACCCACAGATGTTCTCATCTTCTGCACAGCCAGGAGGTAGAAGAGTTGGGAAGCTCTCTTAGGACAGAGCTGCTCTGGGAGTGGAGGATCAAGGCAGGCTTTCTGAAGAAGGTGATTCCCAAGTTGGGCCCTGATGATAGAGTAAGAGTTCATCAGAAAGAAAGGTGGAAGAGATTTTGAACAAAGGTGCAGCTAACAGTGGTGACAATAAAGAGTGCTAACCTTCACTGAGCAGCTAGGAAGTGCCAGCCAGGACCTTAGCACCTCTTCAGTTATCTCATTTAATCCTCCCACCCCTCTGAGGGGAAGGAGTCATTTTACAGATGAGTAAATTGAGGCCCAGAGAGTTTAAGTAACCTTCCCAAAGTCACACAGCCAGCAAGCAGTGAAACTGGGATTCACAGCAAGGTAAATGTGTCCTGTATTTCCAAACTATGGCACTCCACTGCTACCCATTAGAAGAGCCATTAAGGCACACGACAAAAGAGGTGAAAAAATCCAGGGAGAAGGCAGGACCACATAAGCAGTGTGGCTTTCCTGGGATGCAGAATGCTGGGCAGCCAGTGGTAAGAAATGGGCTGGGAGGAGGACACAGCATTCGGCTCAGAACAGGACAGCCACATGGAGTTTGGGGACAAGGCAGGGAGGTCACATCATGTATCTGCAGAGGCAGATGAGGGGCAGGCTGCCCATGTCATAAGCTCCCTTTTTGGGATTTGGGCAGAAATTAAATGGGGAGCCACTGAAGACTCATGAGCAGGGGACAGGATGCTCCGTGGGGGAGAGTCAAGAAGATAACTCTCAGGCAGTGCCGAGAATGAGGAGGAGCCATGAGGGCAATGATGGAGACAGGTGTTTGAAGGATACTGCTGTGGTCCAGCGTGACAGGAGCCCCAGGGTGGCTCCCAGGCATGATGTGGTCCGTAGTCTAGATGACCACGTGTGCTCTGTCTGCTGCCGTGATTGCTTCCTGGTTTGTATATTTCTTTCCTGACGATTGGTGCCCTCACAGGGAGGGGCTCCCAAGAACTGCACCCTGTACACCCCTTAACACGCCCCTCCTAGCCTGCACCTTTGTTCTGTGTCCCATCACCATAAATCTGCCTGTTTTCCCCCGAGCAACTTCAGACACCTCAGCCCTGCGTGTGCACATCAATTAGTGACCCGCTTTAGACACTTGGGCCTCACTCTCTACCCCAGGGAACTTCTCAAGGCACTTATCAGTTACAGACACGGAGGAATTCGGGGGAAGCCAATCTCCTGCCTCTGCTGCACAAGCAGGTGCCTCTTGAACCCTTCCGCCCACACAGGTCTCTCCTGGGTCTGCAACCCACTGCCTTTGCACGTGGCATGCTGTCTGTCGCGTCAAGTTCCTGTTTCTTAAATCAATGTCCTCGAATGGATTGTAAGACCATGGAGGGCAGAGCCTCCTTCTCCTTTTTGATTTGTTTTAATTTTTATTTTTTACTTATTTTACTCTGGGTCCCCAGGAAGTGCTCACAGTGGACACTTAGTGACAACACATTGCACATTATGAAAAAATGAGGGAAATTTCTCCTAGTCACACAGGACTTCTGCCAGGGGAAAAAAACACTGATTAAAAACATTGAGGCTATAAATGTGTGCGCGTGCAGTCCCAAAGCCCCAGCTTGATCCTAAATGAACTATGGTTCAGAAACATCTGCTGAGGTCTGATGGATGGATGGGGTGGGCCACCGAAGGCTGCTTTTCCCCTCACGATTTTCATCTTCAGGAGAATAAAGTCCCGTCCAGTCCACGCGTGCCTGGGATGGGGGTCGGGAAAGGCAGTGGGACGTTTGTCTCCAATATCCAGCTCCAGCTCGGCCAACGGCCCGACTTCTCAGCCTTTTCCTTTTGAGACGGAGGAAATGGGCAGAGGCCGTCTCCATGACAACCACACAGTGCAGTCCCCCACATGGACCAAGAGGGGGAAGGGATGGCGTGAGGGAGACACACTTCCCCAGTTCTGCCTGGAACCAAGGTGGCTTTGGAGGACCCTGCCCTCAGCAAGGAAACCATGTATGTCAGTCTGGGCCTGAGGCTCCATCACCACATGGGGCTGTGGACAAAAGACACCATGTTGGCCCCAAGACAGATCCTGAGGCCACAGGAGACCCCTGTAATCTCAGAAACTGCTATGCACATCTGAGGGTTGGTGACATAGGAGGCTAGCTCCAAGTCACAGAAGCTGGAGACCCTTGGGCTACAGATGGGTGCTTAACCATGGGATCCAAATCTGGCCCTGCTGGCAAGAATCAGAACCACGGGGGACATTCTTCTGCTTGCATTCGCTCAGAATGTTCTAGTCATCTGCTTAGTGAAGTCAGCTCACGTAACTCTGGGAATCAAATCCCCATAGAAATGCATCTGGATGAAGGAAGGAATTGTATTTTTTCACGCTCAGTAGAATGACAAAGGCAACCCATGACATTTCCTCCTGGTTAATTCATTGACCCACTCATTTAAACCAAGCTGTAGGGTTATCAGCAGTGATGTACACGTGCACAGGACACTTTTAGTACCATATACAAGACAGAGCACCCTTGATGAGAGGTGCATCCAAGACGTGTGCTATTTTCATGAGCTACACCTAAAACAATGAACTGGCCTACACAAAAATCATGGAGAGTCACCATGCAAAAACATCACCCAGACAAGCTGAGCTGGAAACACTGGGCAGTCCCCTCTCCAATACAAGTGAATTCCGAGTATTGTTCAAGTTCTCTGTCATCAGCATCAATGGGAGAATTGCTTTTACTCATGATACTGATGAGCACATGGCCTATTTCTTACACTAACAAAAAAACAGTCAGTGGAAATGTGAATGTAGGGACAAACACAATTAAGGGGATCAGCCAATAGTTATGCTAAGTTTTGTCTTCTGGTAGGTTTTCAATTTAATTTACGGATTTTATTCAAATTCACCACTTGAATTGAAGGTAAGAGGTTAGGACAGTTGCCACTCTCTGCACAGTATGTTCAGTGCCATATACTTTGTTTTTTCCAGTCACCGTGGAGATAACACAAGCCTCTTCTTGGTGGCTTCAGAAAAGGCAGCTCTTCTAGTTGCCATGTTGAAACAAACATGAAATTCTCTCACCAACAGAGAAAACTTGAAAATTCCTTTCGTTGACAATATTTGTCATTAATTCTATCCCATCTACTTTCAGCATCCAAAACCATGAACTGATCAATCCTGTTACTGAATAAGATTCCCTGTTAGACCATTAACGAGGTCTAAGTAAAAAGACACCTTTTATTTGTGCTCATTCCCTGAAAACATCATGAATATTGTGAGTAGTCATTTTAACTACTTCCCAGACAAAACAGAAAAAGCTTTTTTGGTTCATGCTTTTGTAGTTTTTCTAATTAGATAATCATTTAACAGCTTCCTTCTAAGATTTTCTTCTTTAGCCACTGAGTACACTCTATTCAAAGTGGAAAAACTAATCATGGACATTTAAATGACTTTACATACTTCCAAGCGCATCTCTTTTGGGCAAAGATAACACCACTTCCAGACAAAGCTGGGACTACAAGTGTTCAATAATATAATTTTTCCAAGTCTATACCAATGCCTTCACCATCTATAATACTGAAATAAGTATATTGCTTTCTTCCTAAACTAAGGATTAGATATAATATTTTATCTTAAGAGTTCTAGGTTCATGTATCTCATATCTTATATCAAGTTAATAATTCCTATTTGCTAAACATTTATGAAAAAGCCTTGTAAATAGTTTGATAAACAATACATATTCCTGGGAATCTAGCCATGGGGAGTTTTCCCAACTGTGGAAAAAGATGCTGGCACAAAGATGCTCATCCACCTGGCCAAGGAGAACCACCTTCAATGACCAACATAGTGGAAATCATTAGACACTGAACAACATGCAATTGTTAATGTAAAGTTTAAGAAGACCGTGAGTATAAAGAAAATATCTTCGATAAAATATTAACTGAAAAAGTGTATATAAAATTGTATACGTGGTATGATGACATTATGTAAAATTTTTAAATAGAAATAAAACATGCATAGAAAAAAAAACAGACTTGGAAAAACATCCTGACTTGTTAGCAGTGATTACCTTTAGGTAGTGAGACTATATTTTCTACTTTTCCATGTAGTCTGTGTTTTCTATAATACCCATGAATTTTCTATAATATCCACTAATTATTTTTAATAGGAAAATAATGAATAGGAGGAGAAAGAGGAACACC
The DNA here is from genome assembly GCF_949752795.1 of Hyperoodon ampullatus. Classification (NCBI taxonomy): domain Eukaryota; kingdom Metazoa; phylum Chordata; class Mammalia; order Artiodactyla; family Ziphiidae; genus Hyperoodon; species Hyperoodon ampullatus. Next base: position 6,654,048 of record NC_136921.1, read on the forward strand.
CAGTGAAAACAAAATCAGATGCACCTCTGAGGATTTCATTTTTAGGTGCCTTTTCACATTGTTAGGAAGGGGATATTTCCTTCAAGTGGAGCTCCTGGTGAGTGTGAGACAGGAAGATGCTGTTTTATCACCTGCTTTAATGAATAAAAGCATAATGAGAAATGAAAATAGTTTCTCCTGAAGAAAGGAGAGTCCTCTTGCTGTAGCATGTTTTTAGAATCTGACCTGACTGGGGAGACTTTTAACAATACGCCAGCTAATTAGTCACACTATACAAAAAAAAAGAGGAAATAATGGAGAATCAATCGGAAATAAACAAAATAACAATACAGGAGGAAAATCATGACCAGGTTCCAGTTCCTAGGAGAGATATTCTCTAATATGCATGGGTCAAAGGAGGAAGAGAGAAGGAAACAGGAAGACAGTACAGTTTAAACTATCAACAGCAGGTTCTGGCCACTGAGACTCAGAAAGTAATAGATAGCCTTCAGCGGAAGCAAGTTGTAGGAGATGTTCTTCCTTTACATCCATCTTTCGTGTGAAATCAGTAGCACATTTTATTCTCAGATTGAGCACACTGGGGTGATTAAGACCACCGCTGTGCACCCAGGGGCCTGAACAATTCTCATTTAGACGGGAACAAAACTACTCAGGAGCATCCCTTGAATTTTTTCCATTTAGATGTCTGATACCACCTGTGAAAACAAAGGAAGAGCCCTGTGTTAAGAAGGATTTCCCACTTTCATTCTCAGGATACGACGTGCTTCAAAATACATTGGTAATATGCTGGTAACGGGTCCAAATGTACTACCAAAAATTGAGAGATTGCCTTCTGGTATTGAAGTAATTACAAAACCATTTTTTCTCTTAAAGATGTGAGTTCTGACCAGTTTGCCAGTATGAACAGAATTACTCTGGTTGAATGGTTAAGACTCACCTCAAAGACCCAGAAAGTTTCCAAGTGCTTTATTTGCTGAATGATTTCTGGTAAGTAAAGGATGAGTTGATAAGAAAGTTAAGAACTACAATAATTTATCGAAATGAACTAGAATTTAACTGCAGCAAATACAAGAATCAATGGATTATTATGTAGGGATCAAACAATTTCCAGTGCCCTCAGGGAAGTACTCCCCCACCCCCAACCCACCCCCATTCTCAAGGAAGGTATAAGGGTATGAGAAAACAAATAGCTTTCTCTCACCCTGGTTCTTACTTCCTTTCAAATTTAGTGTGGGAGCAAAGAAAATATATACACAAACGTCCCATCCCAAGTTACTGGCTCAAAGGCTGAGTTGAGATGGAAAACCCAGATGGGCAAATTGGCAAAGACTTGTCCCCAGATGTCCACTCCTGCCCTACTTCCACTGGTGCTAGCTCACACCCACTTAAGCTGGCATTCTCTTTCTTTGCCTCCACCCCCAGAAAAGACACACTCACCCATCTAGAGAAAGAAGTATCAGAGAGACACTACAAGAATAATATTTCAGCAACATGTACCCGTGGGGAGAGGTAAGGGAGGAGGGCAACATAGGGGTAAGGGATTAAAGGTACAAACTATTAGGTAGAAAATAAGCTACAAGGATATATTGTACAACACAGTTATTATAAAATAACAATATTTTATAATAACTATAAATAGAGTATAACCTTTCAAAATTGCAAATCACCATACTGTACACCTATATTATATATCATACAGCAACTATACTTCAATTTAAAGAATCAAAAAAATATATATTTTAGCAGCATGTAGATGGTTGCCTATAAAATTACATTTTCAGTGAACCTCTTAAGCATATGCCAAACAGAGGACATCAAAAAAAGAAAATGGATCTTATATCCAGAAGTAAAAAGTATACCAACAAATTGGACATGCCAAATGCATTGTTTCTAAAGATGCCCACTTGCACATGATGTAACATCCTTCTCCCGATTCATCTTCATTCACCAATTAATGAACTCTCCATATAGTAATAACAATTTAAGTTTAAGCAAAGAGCAAGTTGCTAAGAAACCAGTCTGTCTGCTCATTTTCCTCATAGTCAACACTTTTGGAAAAAGAAGGAGAGATGAGGAGATTAGAGCTTTAAGAGATGGATGCGTACAGCTCATTTTGAATCTTTTCTAATTATTACACCTCTAAGGGTTTTAAAAATCATTTTAAATTGTTTTGTCTCTTCCTAATTGTCTTTTCTATATTTCAGTTCATTAATCAAACAAAATAAATGCTTCAAAACTCGAATTATAATTTAAAGTATAATATTGTGTTCATGAAACACCGTGACGAAAGAGTTGAAATAAATTCTTCCTAAATATACAGGGTTTGTTTTCTTGAGCAACTTGGGAGACTATACCTGCTTTCACAGAAAATAAATATGCAAATAAATATGCAAATGTAATATGCATCAATCTTGCTCTTACAAAGTCTTCCAGGATAGAGGGCTTGTAACATGATCTATAACTGTCAGAACTCAAGGAAAAGTATTGAGCTACCAGATATACTGAAAGGACCCTAACACAGTTACCCCTATAACACAGTCACCCTGTGAATAGAAATTCTGCAGTGTGAGGATTTATGCAAAGGCAAAAATCAGCGTCTGAGCCTCATCACGGTCTCAGCACAGTACTCCCAGCACTTAGAAGGCAGTCAGTAAACACAAAGGGAAGGGAGGAAAGGAGGGAGGCTTAATTGTTTCCATTCCTTACCATTCACTTTCTCAAAAACTTCTAATCAAATGGATCGCTCACTGCTGTTTTCTCCTAGCTTTACAAGTCCCTAACAACATTTTGTTTCAGCATTTGGACAGGTAATGGGAAAACATAATTAAAGCAAATGGTAAGATCATGGAGCAAAGCCTTGGCCTCAATTTTGTCTGTTAACTGAATTACATTTTTATTGTGCAAATGAGCTATTGCTAAAAACCTTGAAAGCCTTACTAAAACATTTCTGGTAGTAAAATGTGATCAACATGCATTTGGTGATAGCAAATATTTAAAACAGACTAACCAAAAGAACCCATACATCTGTACATCCCTTATAGCAGTAAACATAAATGATGTATCAGGAGAATGAGGTACACGTCTGAGGCATGAATCTGTAAAGATACCCATGATCTAGAGTTAAGTAAGAAAAAAAATAATACCAAGTCTTAGAATAGTGTGACCTTGATTCAATTAATGCCAAAAATAGCTGTATAGTTTGGAAGGTTTTTTTTGTTTGTTTGTTTTTTTAAAGATCCAAAAGGATACTGTAACCTACTGCTAGCAGAGTTAACCTCGGGCCGGGGAGCAGACAGGGAAAGTAATGTGAGGGCGGCTTCTACCTGTTCTTTTCTATATACCTCTATTGTTTGAATTTTTTACACCATGCCTTATTTTCAAATCTGATCATATGTGAAAGTAACTGAGAAAATATCATGATTTCTGAATTAGTCTTAAAATACGTAAATTTTCAGAGCAAAACAAAAAGCCATTAAAATTACTTACCTTGCTAGAATTAGATTTTTCTCCATTAGAGTCCATGCAGTTTTATTTGATTTTATTAGCAATCTCTTTCAGAAGACCCTTGAGATCATTAAGCTTGAAAGGGGAAAAAATAAAACTGGTCTTAAGATCAATTTTCCAACTTTAAATTTTAAATTATGACTCTATGGCTTTTCTATGAAATAGATGTACTATATATAAAATAGCAAGTATGGTTCATGCCTGGAGTATGGCAGGCTCCAGGTGATATTTCAGACTCTGTCCATTACTAACTTTCTGAAATCATATCACAAGCAAATAATCATTAGCACCAATTAGGATTAGCTTTACTCAAATAAAAATCACTAGTGATTCCTACATAGAAAGGATAGATTACAACAGAGAGAAGTAATATATAGAAGTAAAAATGTTATATGTAACTAATAAAATTATAAGGCATCAATAAAGTTTTGCTTTGATAAAAGTATAATATAATGAAAATAATGTGATACAATACTAATCAACTTTTTGCAAATAAAGTGTCTCCCCTCACACACACACACACACACACACACACAAAACAGTATAAGTAGCAAAACAATTTAAGTAAAAAGCGTGATAAAATTATTTTCAATACATGCATATTTCACAAGTTTTTACACAAGATGCATGAAGATCACTTTAAATTACAAGCTATATTTTTACACTTAATAAAAGCTGTAGACATAACGCAATCTCTGTACAGTTGGTCTCCAACTTGCTATATCACTCACTCAAGGAAAACTTTCTGTTTAACTTAGGCTTATTTCCAGTATTAACCTCTTCCTTTAACTCTTTTTTAAAAAAGGACAAAAAGAAACCATAAGGGCTAATGGCTGCCTTAAATAAAGAAGGCATAGTAAGATTCCTACTTACAGACTTAAGGTCAATGTGAATAACTTTGTTTTCTGGTGTAAGAATGAGACAGATAAATTTTTTTTCACTGGAGGGGCTTTGGAGAGAGTTCTGTATTGGTTGACAGTAAAAGGACTTTAGTATGTTTAGCAGGGCTTAAGACACCAAGAACTTGCTCAAGAAACAAGTGGCCAACCCTAAAATTCTCCTTGGATAGAAAGGAGAGACTTTTTGTTGCTCAGAAGAGAAGGGGTGGAGGAAGGGGGAGGGAATAAAAAGGGGAGAGAGGGCAGGGGAGCGGGAGAGGAGCAGGGAGAGAGGGCAGGGGAGCGGGAGAGGAGCGGGGAGAGAGGCAGTGAAATCCTGTGGGTGGTGGCCCAGGTCTCAGTGTTGTGTGGTTTGAGGTTTCCCTGGGATCTGCCCAAATTCAACTAAAACCTGCAAAAGGCATGATGTAGGTGGACTTCTTGCAGGAACCAACAAAGGAGTGGAGCTCCACAGCCAGGGAGATGCAGAGGGGGCTGGACCCACAGGCACTCCTCTGAGGACCCCACAGAGCCCTGGCTCACACGTGTGTGTGGACAGCCCCCAACTGGGACTCCAGTCATCTGTGACCCCCTCGGCACCACGCCCACAATCGTCATGTTCAGGTCCACTGTCCCCACCGGAGGGTCGCCCTGCCGCACACAGACACGCAGTGGCTGGGAGGCCTCCCTGGCCCCTGGGAGTCGGTTCAGCTGCTCCAGTACCTGGATCTCCGGCTGACCTCCGGCCCAGGTCCCGCTCGCCCCATCCCCTGGCTGCCGTCCTGCCTGGGTTCTGCGCGCCCCAGAGCAGGGGCAGTGGCAAGTCTTGCAGAAGCTTGAGCCCAGCCCCAAGTGTACTTTCCATGGGCTCCAAAGCCAACTTAAGTGACTCCACAAGTAAAACAACTCAACACAACAAACAAAAATAGACTGTTTTCTCTACACACACACTTAGACAAGTCCCTAGCACCTCTATTCCCCAAACCAAACTGTGTGAGCCCCTCTTATGTGGCCACTCTGACCGCTCAGAGGGATATCTTTGAAAGGAATGTTCCCAGGTGTGTCCCCAGAGGCTTGCCCTGCACGGGAATAAAATCCAACCCTAAAGAGGCCAGCACGTTCCTGCCAAGGACGACCCAGCCTCCCCCTTTCTTCCTACTCGGGGTTCCCCTGATCCATGCCATCCCTCTCTAGCTGCCCAGAACATTCCATGCGTCTCTGGACTCAGGGCCTTCACAGCTGCTGACCCTGCTCCCGGTAATGCAGACATGGGCAATCTGGAACATATGCCTGATAAGGCTAAGAAAAGAGTTATCGCTATTTAATCCTACATAATTCAGCTGGAAAATGCTCCTACACCCAAACCACTTAACAAGGGATCCATTCATGAAATTTGGGGCCCATGTCTTCTTTGATAGCACTTAGCCCAACACCTGGCATATGGCAGGTGCTCAGTAAGTATTACGAGCTATGTAGCTTAGGTACCGATGCAGCAGACAATATATTTAAATATAAATATATGACGTAGAGAAAGTGAATAATCCTATAAGGCTTTATATATATTCTATATTACACATTATAGTCATCTAATATACATATTCAGTGTTAGAATACTATCCCCTATGCTTCCTTTCATGCATTCTAACTTTTTTTTTTTTTTTTTTTTTTTTTTTTGCGGTACACGCCCTCTCACTGCCGTGGCCTCTCCCGTTGCAGAGCACAGGCTCCGGACGCGCAGGCTCAGCGACCATGGCTCACAGGCCCAGCCGCTCCGCGGCACGTGGGATCTTCCCAGACCGGGGCACGAAGCCGTGTCCCCTACATCGGCAGGTGGACTCTCAACCACTGTGCCACCAGGGAAGCCCCATTCTAACATTTAAAAAAAATTTTTAAATATCCAGCACTTTTCTTTCCCCTATTCACTCATTATAATCATGATATACATCCTGGCATGATTGCTTATGTCCAGATACTCAACTCTAAGAACGTAGGAGTCTTCCCAGCCCTTCAATTAAAAATCAGTACCAGTACAACATCAGAAGGAGAGCAGCTGTAACAAGGTATACTCCTGCGTGATGGCGTGTCTCCAAAGAAGGCTGCCACGTTTCTCCCTGTCCACGTGTCACTCCCACATCAAGAGGTGGAACGTGAACAGGTAGAGTCTATTGCTCCCCCACCTGGATCCCAGCCAGCCTGGGGCTGCTTTAATCAATAGATGCTGGTGGACGTGATGTCATGCCAGGTCCAGGTCTCGCCTTTAGGAGCACTGGCGGCTTCTGTTTGTTCACACTTGGAAGCCAGTCCCTATGGGAAAAGGGGAACTGCCCCAAGACCCCCAAGCCTCATGGATCAGAGATCACGTGGAAGAGAGAGGCCATGAGGAGGAACACTAAGGTGCCAGATCCTGGCCTCACCGCCAGCTAAATCCAGCCCTGTAAACCCAGCCGAGACCACATGAAGCAGAAGAACTGCCAGGCTGAGCCCTTCCCAAACCCCTGACCCAGAAAAGCAAGAGTGAAATAAAGTGGTTGTTTGAAGCCACTAAAATGTGGGGTTGTAGGGGCTTCCCTGGTGGTGCAGTGGTTGAGAGTCTGCCTGCCGATGCAGGGGACATGGGTTCATGCCCCGGTCCAGGAAGATCCCACATGCCGCGGAGCGGCTGGGCCCGTGAGCCATGGCCACTGAGCCTGCGCGTCCGGAGCCTGTGCTCCGCAACGGGAGAGGCCACAGCAGTGAGAGGCCCACGTACCGCAAAAAAAAAAAAAAAAAAAAAAAAAAATGTGGGGTTGTTTGTTGCACAGCAATAGGGAACTAAAGCAAACTGTGATGGAAACATTTGACTGTCAGCACAGAATGTGCCGTCACCCTGAATGGCTGAGTCCAATATACGGAACAAGCAACTCCAGGGGAGGGAAGGAGAGGAAGGAAGAGAAGAGGGAAGGCGGGGGCGGGAGCGGGGGTAAGTAGGAAGGTCCCAGGCATCAGCCCACCGTCCTGCACAAGGCCAGAGTTCAGGGAGGGAGGCCCATGGAAACTCGGCCTCAGATCTTTTAAATGCTGCTGGTAACTAACACATAAATACATATACGAGAAATTGTGAACCGAATAAATGATCATCTAAGAGCTCTGAGAAGAGCACCTTTTGTTCATTTATTCAATGTTCCTTGAGACCTTACTATAGGCAAGGAATCGGGCGCTGGAGACCCTGCCGCCCCTGATGGGGTATCGTCAAGCTGTGGAACCACACAGCCCTGGGGAGGGTATGTGACTGTGTCACCCAGGACGCCATACCCAAAATGCCACGGATATCACCTTCTCTTCAGAGCCTAACAGGGAGCCAACATTTATGAATCGATTGTCACTTCTGCTGAACCAAATCATAATTTCCAGCTACCCAGCTCAGGGTGGAGGTGGGCATACTCTCTCTACGTCTAATTCACGTGTGTATTCTTGCAGTCGCAATTCAAATGATGTGGATGACAAATTAGAGAGGCAGCAAAGACTGGCATAGAGTCTCTAGGCTCCCACCCTGCTTTTCTGAGCCTTTCTGGTGCTCCCTGTCACTGCAAGCATCTTACACCTGAGAGAAAAAGAAAGGAGGGGTCCTGGGGTAGACAGAGACAGTCGTGGAAATGGGACTTCAGGACTATTCCCGTGTGGGCTGGGAGCATCGGAGAAGCAATGCCATTCCAGCACCCCAACTGTATGCAGTGAATAAAGAAAGCTGAGTATAGAACAGGGTCACATCCATTTTTTTTTAAACAATTAACTTCATCTATTTTTGGACACTGGCCTCTAGCTGAAAGCTCAAAGATAATGGAGATTTAAAAAAATAATTCCCAAACTATAAACAGAACTATACCTTTGTATCCAGCTGTCTAAAATGATGCCTCATTCTTCAAGGAAGTTAAAAAAGAAGAGAGAGCGAGAACAGAGAGAGAGAGAAACAAAAAGGGCTATTAGGCTCCATTTCGCAGTCTTTTAAAGAACAAAATACAGATCATTTTCATCTTCAACTAAATCAACGTCACCTGCTTTTACCACTTTTACTTTCTCCCTAATACCCAAGCGAAGCAGAATTCCACTCTCACCCCATATGGAAGGACAGCAAATAGATGCTACCTTTGTTGATTGGGGGGTGGAAGATGACCTGTAAGGTCCGTCCTTCCAAAACTAAGATCTCCGCATCTAGGGATGGAGGAGAATGGAGGGCATCTGCTTTGTTACTCAAAGAGCAAAAGCATGCCTCCCATCCCCTGCTGGCAGTAGCTGTGTTGAACCTAACGAAGGGATTAGTTGTTCTTATGTTTACGCTTTCTTTGTTAGACTGAATTCTGAGGTGTGTTTGGAGCTCTCTGTAAGAGTGACTCCACTTTAAATACGAAGGACACGCTTCCGGATGCCCTGCAACCCACATTCCTCATGGACCACCTAGGGAGTCAGTGACTTAGCTAGTTCTATGGGATGTTTACAACAACTCCATGCGACTCATAAAGGGCGTTCAGAACTTCTCAGGGACAACTGTCTGTAAGAGATCAACCAAAGGGTTTTGCCATCTTCTAATCTCTTGCTTCGTCCTCACAGAGATATATGTGCAGACCCTACAAGGTAACTTCTGTTCCCCACAATCCTTGGGTCTTCCTAGAATCCACCTCGGCAGCAGTGGCACAGGGACCCACGCTCTTGTCACCTGGTCCCACAGCCCTGCCCTGCAGGCTCCAAATCCCTCTTTCTGCCCTTCAATCAGAAGGACAATCAGATGGCAGGCGGGTGGGTTTTGCCCTTCCTGAAAGGCTGGCACACCCTTTTGCGTTTGTCACCTTCAGTTGCCTGAGCCATATCCTTTTGGTGCCACTCCTCTCTGCTGCAAATTCTCTTTACAGAGTTTGCTCAGATAAGCTGCCTGTGTTCTGCTGGCTTCTGTACACAAGGGGAGGCTCGCAAAGCAGGAATAAATGACTGACATACTCCTCTGATGTGTCGTTGGCTTTTGTGTTGATCTTGACAAGGTAATTTTCTTTCATGACACCCTCCCATGCCAGAGTCATGTTGTCTTCATTCTTGAAACCTTGAATAATGAGACAAAGAAAAACATTCAAATTGTTTCATTTGCCCCCTTTCCCTCCTAAATCAATACCTGCAAGGCATTTTGCCATACACTCTGGAACCAAGAGAATTAGATTTGTCCTGCACAGGCTGATCTGATTAATGCTACTTACTAGTGAGAGCAGCAGACCGATGGAAAATCAATGAATGTCTTGGGAACAGTGAGGAATGGGAGCTTGCATGAAATAGGAACGCAATCTTCATTCCAACTAGAGATCCATCCAAAGCCTGTCTGTGTGTCTTGTGACTTAACAAAACCATTTCCCTAGTGAATTTGGTTCTCACATTTCTTATGTGCTCCTGTTCCATTTTGATGACATCAAAATACTACTCTGATCATTCAGTTAGATACTTACTGATGGATTGTCTATTCTCAACCTAACATGGGGGAAGAAAGTTTGGAGGAGAGGAAAATCATCCCTGGACATCATTCCTACCCTCTTGAAATAGGCAGTCTGGGTGTAGACCTCAAGGATAATTCTGATGTTTAGTTTTTTCCTCTCACCTAAGCCAGGTGTGCTGCAAAATTAGCCTGGGGAATGTTCCAGCAAGATTTTTCGTTCAATTTTTTTTTTTTTTTTACAGAGTCTTAACCTTTCAGATGGCAAGCAAACAAAAGAACAAATCAACCTGTCACCTGTATTTCAGGTACTAGTGCAATGGACAGCAATCCTCCATATGAATTCACAGGGAAAGAAAAGCACATATGTTCATGCAAGTGTCCACTTGGAATAAATGTATCTCGTGTTTACTTTTAAATGTGTTCATCTACATGTTAGAGTTTAGGAACTGTTTTAAGATCTTCCTAGATATAAAAAGAATTAATTGGGAGTCAAAGACATACGAAAGTGTCAGGATTGAAGCAACTCCTATATAGCAAATAAAGATTTATTTTTAAATGGTGGTTCTTCACTTTAGAAAATAATTCCTAACGGAATTTCTTTCAAGTGGATTTTTCCTAGCAAAGTCATCTCCAATGTCTTTTCCTCAAACTAAATGTATGTAGAAGCCTGATAGGAGTACTTAATAATCAATGGAAAGGATAGATGCTCCTGAATTCAGGTGGCTAAAGAGCAAGAATGACCAATGACCAAATGTCCAACCTCTCTCACTGTCAAGGAAATGCTGATTGAAACAATAACATAGCATTGTCACAACCAAACTGGAAAATTAGCAGAGTCTAAAATAATGACTGTACCTTCTGTTGGAGAAGATGTAAACAAACAGGTTTCCCAAATAATGGGAAAATCTGTAAATTGTTACAGCCTCAGGGAATGAGGGATGGGAAGGGGGGCAGACATATCAAAAGTACATACAATGTATCTAGAAATTTCTCTTCTAGAAAGAACTCAAAGGAAAATATCACTGATACGCTCAAAAATGAATAAATAAAACTGTTTCTCATAGTGTTATATAATAACAAAAGAGGAGAAACAATCTACGTGTTTAACAAGGGATTGGTTAAATTGAGTATGGTAGGGTTTCCCTGGTGGCGCAGTGGTTGAGAATCGGCCTGCCGATGCAGGGGACGTGGGTTCGTGCCCCGGCCCGGGAAGATCCCACATGCCGCGGAGTGGCTGGGCCCGTGAGCCATGGCCGCTGAGCCTGCGTGTCCAGAGCCTGTGCTCCGCAACAGGAGAGGCCACAACGGTGAGAGGCCCGCGTATGGCAAAAAAAAAAAAAAAAAAATTGAGTATGGTATACCTATAGGCTGGAATATTCCACAGTTAAAAATTGTCATAAAGATGTATATTTATGGCCATGGGAGATGTTCTCTGGGAGATTATTAGTTAAATGAACAAATTAGATTTTTTTAATTTTTTTTTTTTTTTGCGGTACGCAGGCCTCTCACTGTTGTGGCCTCTCCTGTTGCGGAGCACAGGCTCCGGACGCGCAGGCCCAGCGGCTCATGGGCCCAGCCGCTCCATGGCATGTGGGATCTTCCCGGACCGGGGCACGAACCCGTGTCCCCCGCATCAGCAGGCGGACTCCCAACCACTGCGCCACCAGGGAAGCCCAACAAATTAGATTTTGAATGTGGATGCACAGAGCAATCAAATTATCATACACCCACACAAGAACAATAGAATCAATACCGATATGTTATCAATATTTATCTCTGGATGGTGGGTTACATCGGCTCTTGCTCTTTCTTAATTGTGCTTTTCTGTGTTTTTTGAACATTTTATAAATGAGCTTGGATTACTTTTTCAATCATGAAAAACAGCAAATTTTATACAAATGCAATGACTGGGTAGCATATGTTTTACTATTACTTGAAGATGTCACCAAAAAAGTACCAAAAATGGAAGTTTGGATTCTACCTTTTCTGAAAGTTATTTGAAAAATCTTGCATTTTCCTCTAAAGAAGAGCAATTTTAAGCTTAAACCCCATGATTGTCCTATCACTGGTGGCAAATGCAAAGTAAAGGTAGGAAATGAATTACCATGAGGAGATTCGACAACCACAGGATGCTGTGGTTCCGGAATTAGGCATCCCTAAGGAGAAACAAATGAGCAGGTGGTGACCAGGTCCCCCCAGAAGTCTCCAGGGAGTAAACTGGGGCTCTTGGCTCCCTGTCTTCTGTCATCACTGCCCAGTGGCTAAAGGATTCTGCCCTGTGGTCTCCCATTCTCCCTATTTCTTTATTCCTTCCTGAGACTAAGAACTATTAGAAGAGAACATCCAGGCTCACTGTCTGTTTCTCCGATTGTTGTGAAAGCATCACTTTCCCAGGGGCCTATCAGGGACACAGGTGCAGATTAACACAGCTCATTTCTGACCTGTTTGCTTTCTCTAGTTGAAGCTCTTGTCCACTTGCTGGCCAGACTGGGGGATTTGTTTTCATTTTTATGTTCTTTCTTGTACTTAATCATTAAATAAGTTTCGGGGGAATGGAATGCATTTCGTTCTGCCTTCTCAACCTATCCTGAATCTGGAGGACTGATTTGTCCTTACCTATAACACCGAGTTTCCTGGTTCCATTGATCCTGGGCTGAACACAATGTACCTTTGGAGAGTGGACCTTCATCCCATACGGCCCCGCTACCTACCCACCCCCAACTGGAATCCCACTAGTGATAGGGAATTCACTACCTCACAGGGTATCACATCATTTCCAGATAGCACTAGTTGTTAGCATTGCTTTGCCTTTATATTGCGTCAAATCTTCGTCCCCACAACTTTTATCCATCGTTTGTTTTTGTTCTCTGGAACGATTCAGGAAGAAGTATGAAACATTTTGCCAGAGCCTCTAGTCAGCAATACATTTCCAAAATTTACTTTGCATTTGCCTCCAAATCTGTGGCATGGATTGGTCCCCTGAGCTCTCCCTCAGGTTCTATAGACACTTATCCATGACATGGCTTCAAAACGGACTCAGGGCTTCCCTGGTGGTGCAGTGGTTGAGAGTCTGCCTGCCGATGCAGGGGACGCGGGTTCGTGCCCCGGTCCGGGAAGATCCCACATGCCGCGGAGTGGCTGGGCCCGTGAGCCATGGCCGCTGAGCCTGCGCGTCTGGAGCCTGTGCTCCGCAACGGGAGAGGCCACAACGGTGAGAGGCCCGTGTTCCGCAAAAAAAACAAACAAACAAACAAAAAAAAAACAGACTCAAAGATAGTTCTGAGACACTTCATTACGCACCTCTGATCTTTGGGTGTGGTCTTTGAGTACATATTCCAGGTCTCAACTTTTAATTCCCATCCCAGATATAAAGACTTTTCATTCTTTTAGTTAGAAATGACTCACTTTGTCCTCCATGGCAAAATGATGAGGGGAAAGACAGCAACTTATCCAAATTGTCAAAACACCTTTCTTCATTAGGAAAGGCATTTACATATGTGTGATAGCTAATGACATTCCCCAAAGTGACATTTAACGTCTTGAAATAATGCTGTTAAAAGAGTTGACGATGAGGATTCTTTAAACTGTGACACGAGATGGGGGTTGTTGGTACCTTTACATTCTGAAAGCCAGACTTTAGGAGATCATGGTTCCAGGGATAACACAGAAGTAAGTTATGACTAACATTTAAGGTCATATTCCTGAGTATCTTTCCTCCATTTTCCTGTGTAGTTAAGGAATCCCACAAAAAATGATGGTTCTTGGCAAGTTAAATTTTTCTTAATTACCACCAATTATCATGTCTAGGTTCATAAAATTTGTATTTTTACTTTCTGAGTCATCAAAATATTGGGGATACACTAAAGGGACAGCAATGATTGGCCCAATACAGAACATGAATCCCATGATGGTAGTCATTGACCATTTTATCAGGTGCAATAAAGAAAAGACCAGAGGGCAACAATAAACACACACCCAGCAGCCCCAGGGAGACACAGCACAGTAAACAGTAGGAACAAGGCACAGACAAAGCAGACAAGCTCTAACGCATCCCGACAAAAATCAGTAAGCTGGAGACAAGACCAGCTTAATGGTATTCCTTTAATTGTTTGTACTGGATTCTCCCTTAGATTATCCCTTTCCCAAATTGCCCCCAACACCCAGTTTTTTGCTATTTAACAGAGGCTTTTCTTTTTACCCATAGTGATCAATTCGGGGGACACATCTCAAGATCCTGCCCCACTCTCCAAACCCTAAATTGACTGCTCTTCCCCAAGTCAGGAGAACGAACGTCAGGATCTGAGAAGCATCATTTTACATAGTGATCTGAGGGTGTCTGCTACTGGCCCTGGGAGTTTCTTTGTTCACTTGCATCTTGAGGGAAATAAGTTCAATCAGCAAAAGGGTGTTTCATGATTTATGTTGCCATTTCTTGTACTATCATGTCTTCTGTCTGCATTTTTTCCTTCCCCTGGGACTCAGGATGTACACTGTGACACAGCAGGCAGAGGATGGGAGGCAGGAGACTGTGTGGGGCTAGAATCTGGCTGTGGGACACGGACCAGGGTCTTTCATTAGTCTCCCTGCAACCCTTGGCCCCCCGGACCCCTCCCACCTGTCCTCTGACCTCTGTAACTTCCCTCTCTGACCTCTCCTCACTCACTGGGCCCCTCCCAGCATCTACACCTTTGCCTGGCTAATTCCAACTCATCCTCTAGGTCTCAGTTTCAATATCCCCTTCCCCCAGGGAGCCTCCCCTGACTCACTCTAGTCTGGGGTGTAAGTGTCCACAATGTGGCTATCATGGCACCCTGCACATTCTCTAAATTCATGCTTCCTACACTTCTCTATTAAGCTTTCTCGTTTTCTTTCTTCTCCTGAGATTATGAGCCCTGTTTGAGGGCAAGGTTAGCCACTAGTACCATTTCCACAATGCCTGGCTGCCGCATGGTGGGCGCCTGACGCATATTTGTTGAATTAATGATCCCCAGGCCCCTTTCACTCCCTGCCTGGCAGGCTCCCTGTGACACTAACCGTCTCGTCCCAGGGCTGGCATCCCTCCAGGCCATGGCCCATGAGCCCAGCTCCCACATGGCTGTGTTCACAGCTGTATCCACAGAACAGAGAGTAAATGTGTGTAAAGAAATGAACGCCTCCTGTAATAATTTTACAGTATTTCTCGTTCATGTGCACAGGTAGGGAAGGCCCCTCTTCACGCTTTGCTTGTCTTTCCCATGCACCGTATCCATCCATCCATCCCTGCACTCCCTCTGTTTTTAAACCCAGATCTGCAGAAAATGTGGGATGGGTTTTACAAAAATCTTCCAAAGACAACGCTGGCAGGAAATGAGGTTGGTAGGCTCTTGCTTTTGGAATTTATAAGAACTCAGTGATATTCCTTTTTTATCACTCTATTTAGACATTTCATGAGAATGTTTTCATTGGTTCTTGGTAGTTGTCTAGAATCTAAGTGATAAGACTAACTGGATAGCTCATAAACATTGAGGCACCCACTTTTATCCCAATGGCTGAAGGTCATTTTCTGGAACCAAGTTTGTACTTTTCTATACCATCCACATCTATCACAGACCCTGCTCAGAAAGGAAATGCTCAGGAAAGCTTACTTCAAGGGAGGAAAACATAGCAGATATTCCAATTGCTCATGAAAATATATCATTTTAGAAAGTGGCAGAGAAAGAGCAGCAAAGGACGGAGAAAGATCAAGAAGCTGTTTCTTAAAGATCCATGCTCAGTTGTCTAAGCTTTTGAGGCTCAAGAAAAGCACAGCAAATAGGGCTGTGTATGTACATAGGGTCAGCCTAGGTATTGAGCATTTCCCTATGGTGAATGCGGTTACAGCCATTATAGCTGAGAAAATTTTATTTTAAACTGTTCGAGGCATCAAAGATAATTCTGGACTGAGAAATGTTTTCATTTCTAGTGTGTCAGATCAATCTGGCTAGAGAAATGTTTTCATTCCTAGTGTGTCAGATCTAGGTTTAATATGGCAGGTGAGTTAATGAGAGATAAGCCCGCATGCACACCGCCCCCAACGGCAAGGACTCAGCCCAGCTGTGATGCCTGGGTGGAGAGGGCGATGAGAACCTTGCTTCCTCTTGATAGGCCAGCGTGGGAGCGGGGCAGGGCGGGGGCAGGGGCAGGGGCGGGGGTGGCGGGGGGAAGGGCACTCTCCGGAGATCAGCTCATCCAGCTTGCTCAGGGGATGCCTGGTGTGATAAATGGCAAAACAGGGCCACAGATTCTGCCCACCCCGTGTGTAGGCTGCTCTCCCTTGAGGTGGGTGGGCCTGTGACTTGCTTTGACCAATAGAATGTGGCAGAAGTGATGTCATCTGACGTTCTGAGCCCAGGGCCTCAGAGGCTATGCAGTTTCTGCTTTCTGTGGGAGTCTAGGCTCCAGCTGTGGGAGCCTGAGCTGGAGGAGACTGAGGCTCCCTGATGACAGCCCAGCCAACCCCACACATGTGAGCACACATGGACATTGGGACCAGCCAGCCCATAGCCTACCTGCCAACAGCCAGACACCACAAGGGGCAGAGACCAGCCCAGGACTGACCCATGGAGTCATGGGCAGATAAACAGTGGTAGTTTTAGGGAACCAGAGTTCAAAGGGTTGTTTCACAATAAGACACAACAGATCTGCTTAGAGACTCAGATCTGCTTGTTTTCCTCAAGAATGGGACTGAGGATAGAAATCCCGCAGGTACAGGGCTGGGCCCAACCTGAGTCTTTAACTCTGCCTACCTAGTCAGCACACGGGGACACTGATGACTCTTGTGGGCCCTGCTAGGGTGACCAGCAGCCCCTGAACTGACAGGGTTCCTGAGATGCAGGACTTGTAGTTTTACAATAGGGATGGTCCCTGGCAAACTGAGACAAGTCGGTCACCCTAAGTAGACATCCAGAATGCAGGACCCTCAGCGCTAAGACAGGGGCGTTCTGGGCAAACCAGGACAAGTCAGCCACCCTAGGCCCTCGGCACTTTTGCCATTGTGGGCCCCTTCCTGGATCAAGAAAATATGCAAAAGATTATATGCCTGGGTTGGTATAAGGACAAGTATATACCAATAGGTTTTCTGTCACCTAAAAGTTCTTTCTTTTTCTTCTGATTTTTAAAAGAAATGAAAAGAACTGTGCGGACCCCAAAGTGCCTGGGCCCCGTCGCCGTGCAGACGTCAGTCCTGTGGCTGCGCGCCTATCCACCCACCGGGAGATGGAGTCCCCAGCTTAAGTCTGAGGTTAGAAGACAAAGTGTACAAGCCAGTGGTGCCCTTTCCATCTTTTCCTTTGCATCCAGACATCCAGATGAATGAAAATAGGCCTCTTCCTCCCTTGTGCTGAATTTGGTTGAAACAAGTTTGTGGGTGAGGGAGATCTGTGCGGCTCAGTGGCTCCAGGAAGGGGCATTAAGTACATCTCGGGTTGTGGGGAACAGAGCCAGACGTGTGCTCCCTGCAGCCAAAACGATGGGGACCCAGGTGTGACTGAGGGTCAAGGGTCAGAGATTCCGGCTCCCACAGCAGGGGCAAGGAGAGGGGCTAGGTGGGGACCCATCTGCCTGGAGTCTGTCGGGGCTGAGGAGGTGGGTGACCACGTGAGAGGGAGAACAAACTCCACAGCCCCCAGCAGGGAGAGTCTGTGCAGAGTGCACCCCTGGAAACCAGAGGCTCCTGTGGGGCAGCGCCCCCCAGAGAGAGCATCGCCAAGTCCCGGGAGCTGTGGTTGGTGCGAGGAGGCAGGCAGGGCATGGCTGAAGGACCCGCCAAGCGCCCACACAGCAGAGGGTCAGTTTTAAGCATGCACCAGGCCAGCGAGCACAGAGCCAGCCCAGGGCAGCACCACCGTTGCTGAACAGGATTTCTGCTCTTTCCCCTCCCTTCTCCCTGTGCTCCAACCCAGAGAAGGTCAGGAACAGCAGCTGGTGAGTGAGTGGGAGGAAAGGGAATAAGAAAGAGAGAAAAGCCAGCAGCCCATGCTTCCTGACAACTCCACCGGCTGAGAGGGGCCTCAGGGTAAGAGGAGTCTCCCCTCTGAATGACGATGAATGGGCTGCTTAATCTATTGGACTGCAGGTCCTAATTTCTAAATTGAGACTGCTTTACCAAGTAAAGTCATCATAAGCTTTTCTAGTTCTCTAAGAACAACCAGGAAAGTCATGACCCCTGCTGGAATCAAAGCTAAGATCTCCCAGAGAATAAATGTCACACAAGCAACAGAGAGCAAGGACCAAGTCACATTTTGACACCACGCCATGAATCCTGTTGCTTCAACATCCTATTTACGTCATTATTATGTACATCCACAAGTGAGCCCCCTGGAATAAGGCTGTCCTGGCAGATCTAGAAGGCTTTCTTTTTTTCTTTTTTGCGGTACACGGGCCTCTCACTGCTGTGGCCTCTCCCGTTGCGGAGCACAGGCTCCGGACGTGCAGGCTCAGCGGCCATGGTTCACAGGCCCAGCCGCTCCGCGGCATGTGGGATCTTCCCGGACTGGGGCAGAACCTGTGTCCGCTGCATCGGCAGGCGGACTCTCAACCACTGCGCCACCAGGGAAGCCCCACTAGAAGGCTTTCTTAATCTACCTTTTCAATGCATATATATGTATCACTGAATCACTTTGCTGTCTAGCAGTAATTAACACAACATTGTAAATCAACCATACTTCAATAAAAAAATAAAATAAAACAGCTATGATAACACTACCGTTAAAAAAAGAAAAGAAAAAACAAGAAAAAAAAACCTGTGGGCATGGACAACTGCTCTAAGCATTGTAAAGTCTACTAAAATATTAATATTGTTCTCTGTAAATTCAAAAAACAATCTACTCTTTCTCTCGAGTAAGTCACTGGGGGGCTCGATGCCTGAACTTTACAGACAGACACCTGTGAGCGCTGAAATAACTGGGACTAACCCTTCCTGTTGAGATGTGGACCAGACACGCTTCCCCAGAAGGAATCCCTGCCTTTAAGCCCAAGCACAACAGAGGAGCCACTCACAGCAGGCGGAAGACTCTGCGCTCCTCTCTTTGCAGCAGCACCGGAAGCATTTCTTGACCACCATGTAGAAGTAGGCGAAGACCACGAAGGGGAAGGGAACGTTGAGACGGCTGCAGTATTCCTGCACCAGGAAGTACCTCTGGAACTTCCAGACCTGGTCGTTGTTCTCCTGGACGGTGCCCACGGTGTAGCTGGTGCGGGGGAGAGAAGGTCAAGCCTCAGCTTTCCATAGGCCTGGCCATTTCATTGCCGAATATGGTGATATTGGTACCAAGCTCTCACTGCCATAGGAGAGAAGAATCTATGGTGGTGTCGGGGCCTGAACAACTCAGGCACCCTTCCATTCATGCTGGGCCAAAACTGGGTCTGGCTTTTGTTATTTTGGTTTGTTTTTTTTTTAATCACAAAAGATTGTCCAATGAACTTTAAAACGATTCCTGCCTGCGAGGGGGCAGGCAGGGCATGGCTGAAGGACCCGCCAAGTGCCCACACGGTAGAGGCGTGTTTCAAGACCTTTCAAGGATTCCCTTTTTCCGTTAGTCTGGTATTGTGTTCGATACCCAGAGGCCCAAGGTGGCGACTCTCGGAGGAGTAAGTTGCCAACGTCACTGTGGGAGCTTAATTATAAACAATCTGGGAGAGCAGTTTGTTAATATTTATCAGGGACCTTAAAAATATTTATCCAGTTGACCCATTGATTTTACTTCTGGAAATCTAACCTAAGAATAAGGAGATACTGAGAAAAGAAAATATAGAAATGGATATCACACATGGGTGTCTGCCACAGCACGCTGAGTAACAGCCGCTCCCACTTTCCACCCAGCAGCATGGAACAACGAAAATGTTCAACCCTAAGAAAATATATCGCAAGTTATGGCCAATCAATGTGATTACACTATGCAGCTGCCGTTAAAAAATATGTCTATGACTAACTTTTATATTTTGGGCAAATGCTTACATGTGAGTGAAAATAATGAGGCTCAAACCTGTACTCACAACACAATCTCACTATGTAAATCACAATTCACAGGGAGAAATAAATCCCAGAACAAAGAATTAGGAAAACGTCTATTTATCCAGAAAATGTCTGACTATACCACTGACTTATCTGTTACAAATTAAACCAAGATTGTTAAGTAGCTAACACTTGTTACATACCAGACACTGTTCTAAGCAGTCGACTTGTATTAGTTGATTTAGTCTGCAAACAGCTCTCTGTAGAACGTTAAGTGCTATTATCATCTGTGATTAACAGATCAAGAAACTAAGGCACAACAGGGGTAAGTAAATTGTCTGAGTCCCGCGACTGGCAGGTGATGAAGCCAAAATTTGGACCCCAAAATCCAGCCCAGTGCCTATTTGCTCTGTCACTACATGATGCCACCTCACGACGTGGAGCGTGAATGTTCTGAGCCGTGCTCCATTTCAAAAGGATCAGGCTGGACTACTTAGTAAAAGATAACTGTGAAGCATTTTACCATTTGCTGAAGTTCAATCATCTGAGATACTTTTATCATTAGCACCAAATCACTCCTTCAAGAGCCAAAGAAGCAGCAACAAACCCCTTAAAATTGCCTAACAGCAAATCCTGACTGCAGATAGATTAAATTCTCCAAATTCTGGGTAAAAACATCAGAGGCCAAAACTTCAGAGGCCAAACCTTGCAGGCAGAGAAATGGGATACATTTGTTGTGAGACCTCACTATTACTATTAGTAATAATAGTTACTATTACTATTACTCACTATTATTATTAGCACACTACAACCTAAGACTTAAATATCTTTAGCCAAGTGAGGATCATATACATGAGCAAAACACTAGCCTATACAGATCATGGTTGTGGCTTTGCTTATAAGCTTGGTTCTGCTTATCTTGGCATTTACTTATGAATCAGACCCCTCTGAGCTCTACACCAGGTCCTGGGGTCTGGGCAGGGCAGGCTTTCCCAGAAAGTGCCTCTTCAATTGGGTGTGGTCTTTAAAGCAAAGGGAATTCATGTTTGTTGAGTATCTACTATACGTAAACTCCTTTACTAGGCATGTAAAACGGTTTCTTGACTGATTCAAGTGTCAACTCTATGTGGTAGATTTTCTGGGTGAAAAGCAGACAGGACTGTGATGCATGAGACTGCAGCAAACTGAGTCTGGCAGTGAGCCTGATGTTTCTTCCAAATGTAGGTCAGGTTTTGCTCCAAGATGAATACCAAGCATCATTATCTGTCCTCGCCAGCCCCTGCTGATTCTGTGTCTGCAAAGGGCACTGCAGGCTTCTGTCACTGCAATAAGAGAGGACGGCAGGCACGCCCAGGTTAATGAAGTCCAGGCGAAGAACGTGCCAGGAATCACGTTTTACTACATACTTTGCTCCAGAACAAGTATCACCATTCAAATGAGCCCCTAGGAGCATCTTAAAATCTTATGTATTTAGCCAAAAATGGATCCTACTGACTGCCCCCTAAAACTCAACAGACACCCAAATTGCATCCATTTTAATGCATTGAATGTTGTTTGCTGAGGTTTTATCCAGAAGGAATTAATAGCTCCTGTTGAAGGGAGGAACACTCAGATGCTTAGAGCTGGGGAAGGTGTCTTCTCCCTCCCTTCCCTGGGATCTTCAAGTGGAACTGTGGCCAAGAAGGGTTCTAGTGGGAAGAGATTTGCATTTTAGCTTAACTTGTTACTCAGAGGTAGTGAAAAACATCTTAAGCCTTCCAGGTCATCTAGAAAAGGGATCGGTGAACTGTGACCCAGGGGCCAAATCTAACACCCAACCTGTTCTGTAGGGCCCACGAGCAAAGAGGCAGGGATGGGTGTGGGGTCGCCGAGCACTGCTTCTTTCTGCACATCTGGCCAAAGCCAAGACCCTGGCCGGCCCTTACAGAAAAAGCCGCCAAGCCCTGGTCTGAAATGCACTTAGGCCAGTGCCGACAACAGGGGTTGGTGTTTGTATCATTCTTTTTTTTTTTTTTTGCGGTACGTGGGCCTCTCACTGCTGTGGCCTCTCCCATTGCGGAGCACAGGCTCCGGACGCACAGGCTCAGCGGCCATGGCTCACGGGTCCAGCCGCTCCACGGTATGTGGGATCTTCCCGGACCGGGGCACGAACCAGCGTCCCCTGCATCGGCAGGCGGACTCTCAACCACTGCGCCACCAGGGAAGCCCTGTATCATTCTTTCTTTTGAAGAACTCCGCCTCCCATCACTGCCCCATGTGCTCCTCTGGACAACCCAGCAGGCTCCAAGGAGCCTCCTGCTGGAACCTCTGCTTCCTCTGCACCTCAGGGTCCATGTGCATCCAGTGAGCAGCGCTCCTTTCCTGGGCAAACGGTAAAAGCCCTTATCCGCATCCCACAGGGGGTGTGGGTGAACTGATTGATTACTGGACATTAATACCCAAAAGCCACTTTGCATAAATAACACATTTCCGGGGCTGGCCATGCTGAGGTTTATTTACTTACGTCCACCTGCCCCAGAGAGCAGCAGGAATGGGCAAAATGTGACCTGGAGGCGAAATCCAACCCCAAACCTTCCAAATTGTTCTTTTTCTCTAGAGTCAGGTCCAGACTCAGCCAACAAGACATGAGGGTTCCCCAGGGAAGGCTTCCAACTGCTTAGCTCAAATAATTTTAATGCTTTTTAGACAGGGTTTTCCATTTCTATAGCAGACAGGCTGAGTTCTGGGGCCACTACATCCCCACCCCCCTCAGCAAACCCAAATGTCCAGAGCAGAACATGGGCCAACTCTCGTGTTCAGGCTCTCGCCCACCCAGCTCTGATGGCTCTCACTGTCCCTGCCAACCACTGGCCACCTAGCGTCTTCCCTGAGAGGAATTCTGCAAGGTCCCCTTTGACTTGACATCTCCCGTGATATCCTGTGCCCTCAGCTACCCAGCTGGTGGGAGCTCTGTCCCCTAAGAGCATCTGAGCACCTCAGATAAGCACGAGAGGAAGAGGAAACAGGAGAGACAAAGTCTCAGACACCCACTGACAGTGCAAATGTTACCAAGAGATAAATGTTTAGGATTCACATAGCTTTGTACGTGGATGAAATTCGGCAGTGCGTTCAAAGAGTAATGTGCCTGACCAAAGAACAAAAGGATGACTAAATATTAAGGTCATTTATATAATTCATCATTTTCTTAATACATCACAGATCAAAAAGACAAATACCATTTAAACTGTTTCTAGAAAGTCTTCTGGCAACATGCAACATCCATTTCTGATTAGAAGAAATAAAGAAGAAGAAGAAGGAAGGAGCTTAATAAATAAGAAATAGGAGGAAACTTCCATGATATGATAAAAGGAAAAGAGAGAGGGAAAAAAAAAGAATTCAGTAAGGAGACTTGTTCCAAAATAAGTAAGCAATACTTCATAGCCTTCCTGCATATCAAAAAGTAGTTATTGAAAAAAACATAATAGAAAAAATATCTCACTCACAACCACAAATGGCTAGAAAAAGATGTAACAAAATATCGGCCATATCCATGTGAATACAGCCATAAAAGTTTACTGGGAAACTATATGTATTTGAATAAATGGAGAATCACGCCATTTTTTCTGGCATTTTTTAAAGACGTCAGCTTCCCCTAAATGGCCCTGCAAAGTTAACATCATCACAATAAAATTCATTAAAGAAATTTTTTGGAAGAGGAAAGAAAAAAGGATTGCAGAAGATGAGCCTTAGGCTCTCCACATGATTAAATATATCAGAAAAGCCAGGAAAGTTTTGAGTAAGAATAACGAAGGGCACTCATACAACAGATGTTAAAATGATTTTTAAAAATCAGTAATTAAAGCCATTTGGTAGTAAAAACCAAAATAGAAAGACTGATTAACAGAACAGAATGAAAAGCCTGCAAAAAATTCACAAAGAAAAAGTAGACACTAAAACAACGGCAGAATTTTAGAAGAAACTGAAATACGAGAAACTTGCCAGCTAGACTGCAATCAGGTAAACCCCCCTTCCAAGCTTTTCACAGATTTCATACATTTTTCCATCTGCCATTCCTTCCCAGACTCTGCAGCAGTATCCAGTGAACCTTGATGACCCTGACTTTTTGCACCCACTCAGTGCCCCAGCGGGCACGTTAAAACGTTCCGCACATCCTGGTTCCCCCCGCGCTCTGCAGCACCAAAACAGCATCAACGCTAACAGTAAGAGACAGCCAGCGATTTCACTGCACTGATTTTGAAATGCTAACTGTTGAGCATGTTTCTGTCAAAGTAGCACAACTAAGATTGTGCCATTGCCTGTGTAAAGACCCATGAAATCTCCCTTCACCTGCAGGGAAAAGTCCAAATTCTTTAACACGGTATAAGAGACACTCCATAACCCAGCCCCTGCTGACCTTCCCCCATCCGCAGTCTCTAGTTCTCCCCAGAACAGCTTTATTTCCTCTGCTTCTCTCCCTCTCCAACCAAAGCTCACAGGGTCCTCTGAGCAAATGTCTCCTCCATTTGCTGCTGCCCAGCCCCAAGATCTGTCACAATTAATAACCCCGGCCCTGCACCAGAGTCCTTTGTGAATAGGTTTCTCGTGCCGCTCGGATCGTACTGTATCTTTTCACCTCATCTTATATTACTGTCTATGTGCCCATCTCCCGCTCAGATAGCAGAGACTTTAACCTCTCTCTGCCTCCAACTCCTCATTTATGAATGATTATAAAGCTACACCTACACAAAAATGATGACTAATTAAATGAAGCTGCACATGTAAAGCACTTGGATGTGCCTAGCATGGGAAAGTATCAATATTAGCTATTGTTATTGTTACAATTATCTGCTCTCTTTTTCTTCTTTTCATCCCATTTCAGTAGCCTGCCTGGGACTGGTGAAGTCACCCGAACGTTTAATCTGTACCAGGAGATATTTTCTTTTGTGTACTTTTCTACATATTCATAATGAATATATATTATTCCTAAGATTAAAAAAACATTTTATTCTTAGAAATTATCTCAGATGGGGCATGTCTGATGAGTCCTTTCCAGCAGAAATGCCGTGGGTGAATTTATCTTCAGGACACGGTGCCTGAAAGCATTAACAGCTCCGTGTTAAGACGACCCCGAGTCATTTACTAACCTTAAGATCACATCGTGCCTCTGATAAGCCACATAGGGCCTGTGATCGATAATTTTAATGTGGAATCATCGCAGATGTTTACACCCATTTCCTTTCCCTGCTGAATACCATCTAGAGAGCATTCCAATATTACTTTAAAATTCCCAAGTGTACATTTATGTTACAGTTCAAAAGGCTGCCATTGTGCATGGTTAAGCTCTTACATGAATATTTTGAGGTGGTGCCAGACAGGGGTCACAGCCCGGAGCTGTCGGCTTGGAGTGAACCCAGAATATCCATCACAACCATCAGAAACAGCGTCCTGACGAGTTAGCTCAAGGATGGCAAGGGGGCTGCTCTAGCTGCTCAGACAGGTATTAACAGAAAAAAAGGCCTCTGCCTTAGCCCAAGATGAATCTAAGGATCCCCCAAGGGAAGGGAAGTTCCCCAGTGGTCACACTTACACACTGAATGAGGCAACAGTGGGGTGTGGCCCAATGGCTCAGGCCTCGCAGGGAAGAGACTCAAGCTCAAGCCTCGAATGGACACAGGCAAGAAGGATGTCAGTGCGGCCAGAGCCACAGATGCTGAGCTGCCCAACTTTCACTTCCTCAACCTGAAAATCACAGGCTGGACTCCTGTCCCTCTCAGCTCCAAATTCTATCATTTTATGATTGTCATGGGGATAATGAATTACAAACTGACCTGGTCCTCAAGAATGGCTTTGGTGAACAGCTCACAGCACACAGACTCGGGAGAACTCTAAGCACTATTCCACTCTGCTTCCTGAGATCTACTGAATTCGTGTAGCTCAAAGGCCATCGCATTGGGAGCTGTCGGCCCTTCTGTTTAATTTTTGTAGATATTATATTAGTGGTCAGTTTTTACAGGGACTACCCAATGTTCAATGTACAGGTTGATAAGAGAGGTTATCACTATAAAATAGGACCCCAAATCATCTCATTCCCTCCCCACTCTTGCTTCGAGTCTGGGAATCGGTCCTCCCTTCTCTGCCCTCACGTGGATACATAACCACCCGTCTCCGCCACTTCTCTCTGCAAGCTCAGACTTGGGGACCTCTGGCAGCGTGACATGGTCCAGCTTCCCGTAAGCAGTATAGACGTCTGGATTCTTGAGTCCTTCCCAGGCCCCCCTTTAGGGGCAGTGATGGAGTTGGGGGTGGGGTGGGGTGCATATTCCCTCTTTAAGGCTGAGTGGGACAAAGGGCCCCATGATCTCCATGGCCCAGGCACCTGGCACAGAACAGATGTTATACATTTAGGTGATGAACCCCTCACTGGTCTGACATTCACCATTGACACTACTTGGTGAATAACAGACCAGGAAGCTATTCTCCTAACTAAAACTGAATAATGAACTAAAAGCAGAAAGAATCCTGTTCTTTTCATTCATGGAACAAACCCAGGAAGGGCTAGGTGCTGAGACAGACACAATCTCCACTCTCCAGAGCTTACGGTCTGGAAGAAGAGGAAGCTATCACTGTGAGGGGGTCCACGGGTTCTCTATGCACAGTGGGGAGGGCACGAGGACCACTCGGGCGAAGGGTGCTGCTGGACTCCTTAGAGGGCAAGAGGAATGGGAAAGAGACGGTCAAGATAGAACAGGTAATGTCGACAGAGGGGTGACATTTGCAAAAGTGTCAGGCACGACAGATCACACTGTTTAGGGATAGACAGGTGGGATGCCTGTCAGGGACAGGTAGCAGAGGTGAAGCCTGAAGCTGTTTTCAAAGCCCAGGTCGATGGCCTTGGAGGAAGCTGAGGAGGCTGAAATTTACCCTGAACACTATGGGGAAATACTGAAATCCTTCCAGAATTTTAAGCAGAGAAGTGACATTTTAGAAACACCACCGTGGCCACAGTGTAGAAGCTAGTCTAGAGGAGGACGTCGCTGTACACCTGAAGACCAGATGACCACTCACGGCTCAGCCCCTTGGATGCGTGATGTCCCCGAAGGCACATGTTCCCCCACGCAGCCTCACTCAAAGGGAGGCCACTGACCGACAAAGAAAGATGACCCTCGTCTACAATCCTGGTGCCCCTCAGGTCTCTATAAGACAACTACCTTCTGATTCTTTTTTTCTAAATTATGGAAGTAATATGTGATCATTGTGTTGAGTGAAATATATACTTGCCTTTTAAAAATTTCTTGTTTTTTACTGTCAGAAAATAAGATTTTGCCATAAAAATAAGCCTGCACTGAGCTTCTTATATTTAACAAAATGTCATCCTTCCAAGTCAATAATATAGATCTCAGCTTTTCTTTTTTTGTGTGTGTGGTACGTGGGTCTCTCACTGTTGTGGCCTCTCCCATTGCGGAGCACAGGCTCTGGATGTGCAGGCTCAGTGGCCATGGCTCACGGGCCCATCCGCTCCATGGCATGTGGAATCTTCCCGGACCGGGGCACGAACCTGCGTCCCCTGCATCGGCAGGCGGACTCCCAACCACTGCGCCACCAGAGAAGCCCTCAGCTTTCCTTTTTAAGAGCTGTATAATGTTCCATGGTATGGATACGACATGCTTTGTTTTACCATCCCCTTATTGATAGGCATCAAACAATGATCTAATAAATGTTTTTTTGCCTAGATATCTTTACGAAAGATTCCCAGACACAGGAGTTGGGCCAAAGGTTTGCATATTTTTTAATAGCTATTTTCAGATCACTTTCCCAAAAGTGGGAGACAATTCACATTCCCAGAGCAGTGTCCATTTCCCAGCATCATCTCCAGCACTTCTTATGATGTTTCTTCACCTGATGGATCCTAAACCAACACCTCATTGTTGGTTTCAGCTGACCTTTCCCACCCATGAGGTTGAGCCCCTTCCCCTACAGTTGGTGGCCATTTGAATTTCTCTGAATTGCATTCCTCTGCCCATTTTCTACTGCCTCATCTTTCTCTCACCGATTTGCAGGAGCTCTTTCTACAGCAAGAATGAGAAGCCTTTGTTCACCTCAGGCAAACATTGTCCCCAGTCTATCATTTATCACATGACTTCATCTGAGGTATCCTCTTTAACGAAATTAAATGTGTTTTTCTTATCCTTCATAGTTTCTCAGTTTCTGGTTTCAACTATGGTTTTTCTTTCACTCCAAAGTTTAACAAATAATTTTTTTTAATTTGAATTTTGTTTCTAAACTGCTTGCCTGTCTATGCCAGGATTCATGTACCCAGAATAACCCCCTACCTCACAACAACAGCATAAAATTAAGGTACCCCCACTGTACCCACCACATGGGGTTCTTTGAAACGCTCCTAAGAAAGACAAAGGGGCAAGATAAACATGATTTTCTAAATGGATTAAAGAGAATGGCCAAAAGCAAAAAAAATGTTTCAGTCACCATCGTGCTCTCACGCCAACCTCATTAGACATGAGCCCCAAAGGAGAGTCGCTCTCCTGACTCTGCTCTCTTGATTTGTACTTAAACTAAATATTTTAAAGCAGCAGCTAACTAAAAGCTGAGTCCCTTAAGCCCTAGAATCCATCCCACGGAGTCCACAGAAAATGAGAACCTGGGAACCGAGCCACAGTCATTGTCAGGCCAGCATCTCGGCGCTCCAGGGAGGTTGCTAAATGGACACTAAACACGCAGTCTGACGTGCTGGAGGGGGTTACAGGCACCTGTCTTTGGGGTCCAGAAACTTATGTTACAGCTTATAGGACTCGCTCTATCTTAATATAGTCCCTTCAAGGCCTCTCCCCACCCCAGACCACCAATCCCCTATCATAAGACCTCTATCATAAGCTCCTCAAGGGTGGACCTTTGCTGCTTCACTCCCGATTCCCCCAGCTCCACCTGGCACGGGGCCCGGCACGGCGTGGACCCCCAGCCAGTGTATGGCCAAGCACATACCCGAACATGGCGACCAGCAGGTTGACCAGCAGGATGTTGGTGGACAGCATGTAGATGCACACCAGGGGGATGGTGATCCACTCGGGGAAGCGGGGCAGGTTGTGCTCGTCCAGCTCCACACACAGGGGCTTGGACTCATTCCCAGTGAAGGTGCAGTGGGAGAAGTCGTACGTGGTACCTGAGGATACAGCAACAGGCAATGTGAGGACCCTCTGGAGGGGCCAGTGCTAAAGCACCACAAAGGTGCGATGATCATGCAATGTGTCGGGCATTGTTCCAAGGCACTCTATCATGGGTAAGCCTCAGAATCGTGGGCAAGCCTCAGAATCATGTGTTCATCTACTCATTAAGTATTTATTGACTGAATAACAGTGCATTGAAATAATGCCATTTGCAGCAATATGGATGGACCTAGAGATTGTCATACTGAGTGAAGTAAGTTAAAAAGAGAAAGACAAATATCATATGATATTGCTTATATGTGGAACCAAAAAATAATGGTACAAATGAACTTATTTACAAAACAGAAATAAAGTCACAGATGTAGAAAACAAACTTATGGTTACCAGGGGGAAATGGGGAGATACCTTAGGACTGACATATGCACACTACTATATATAAAATAGTTAACTAATAAGGACCTACTGTATAGCACAGAGAACTCTACTCAATACTATGTAATGACCAATCTAAAAAAGAGTGAACATATGTATAATTGATTTACTTTACTGTACACCTGAAACTAACACAACATTGTAAATCAACTAGACATCAATAAAAGATTTTTAAGTATTTATTGAGCAGCTACTATGAGCCAGGACTTCACTAGGATGGAAGACAAAAAGGAAGGCAAGGTAAACATGGTCTTGCCCTCAGGGAGCTTCCAACCTCTCTGGAAGAATAGGCAGATGAATGACCACACAAGTTGAACATTTCAGCCCCTGAGAAGCGCTAAGAAGGACACGTACAGTGTGCTCCGTGGGCACAAACTGAGGCACCTCATCTGAGAACGGTTCCACTGGAAGGAAGCGTCTCTGAACTGAGGACAGAAGGATGAGTAGGAGCCAGCTAAATGAATGGGGAGAGATGGGGTGCCCAGAGCATCTAGAGAGGGAAAGCACGTGCAAAGGCCCTGTGGTAGGGGGACTGGAAAGGTCTGTTGAAATGAGAGAACAGGATATGCAGTTAGCATGTTAACTTTTTTATCTTTATAGTAAAAGCAACAGAGAGCTGTTAGACTGCTTGACGCAGAGGTGTGACACATCAGATTCTCTTTATTCAAGGATCGCTCTGGCTGCAGTACAAGGAGCCAGAGGGAGACGTGAGGAGGTTCTGACTAAGAGCCACGTGGGCAGGGGGTGAGGATGGCTTAGGGTAGTGGTGGTGGGGATGGTAAAAAGTGGCTGGGTTTCAAAGACATTTAGGGGATAAAATCAACAAAACTAGCTGATGAACTGGAGGTGGGGGAGGAAGTCATAGGAGGCATCAAGGACATGACATGGAGGCTTCTGCTTTGCACATCTGTGCGACCGGTGGTGACAGATCCTAGAACGAGGACTTGCAGAAGGTCTGAGTCTGGAGGGGAGGATGGAGAGGTGAGTCTGAGAATCTTAGAGAAGGCAATGGATGTGAGTGTCTGGCCCTCTGGGAGTCGCTCCGGGCTACAGATCCTCATCCGAGCATGTGAGTTTGAGTTCAGTCCTGCCGGTCAGTGAGACGCCCGGCAGAAAAGTCGGTGCTACGCCCATTTTTACCTGCAATGGAGCTGAGAGGAAGAGACGCCAAGCTGCGTCCCAGGGCACACAGCACACACGTGGCTGGACCAGCATTTGAACCCCACCTGCCACTGGCTCTTTAGGTGAGTTACTGTGAGCTGTCCCTCACAGGGCTAAAACCACAGACACGTAAGGTTGCCGTGAGGACAACACACACTCGCTTTTATGTAAAATGGTAAGTACAGTGTGCAGACGGGAAATAATAATAACAAGGTGCCTTCCCATCATTGCATGGAAAAGAGCTGTTTCTAAGGTCTTGGAAGAGGCTGCAGTAGAAGAGGCCAGAAGGACCACACGAGGCCACGGAGATAATTGAGAAAACACCAAGGAGCTGAGAAATGAGAGCATAGGGCCAGGCAAACATCGGGGTAGTTTTCCCATGGCAGGACAGAACATGACAAGCTCAGGCTACTGTCAGCATCACAGAGATGCTTTAGACAGTTTATCCAAAACACACACCAGTTGGCACACGCCCGACACTTTCCTTATGTCAACTGGGTGTGGCCAAATCCATGCCATCTCTGCCACCATTAACCTGCCTCCGAAAGGCAGAAGGCTAATGCTGGAAGTTTAAATTCCAGGTTCCAGTGCAAAATTTTTCAATATTGCACTTTTTGAAATAAATGAGCACCCCGTCACTCTGTTGTATAGGACAGACTCGCAGCACTCATTTCTAAACCAGTGAGGCTCCTGGCTCTCATCGGCCACGTTGTTGTTGGAAATATGAGAAACACTCTTTTTATAAAGGTTTAAAAATTGCGGGCTGAAATGTTGGGGACAAGCTTACAAGGTAGACATGAGATCCTGCTCAGGAGAAAGAAATGGCTTTGAGGGTTAGTGTCCGCTGCCTGGTGTTGGCCAGATTCCAGCTGCCTGCTCCTAATACAGTCCCCAGGGTCAGAGTGGGGAGCCTCGGAGGCTGGTTCTAGAAGCATCTGCCGCCTCCCAGCTGTCCCCCGCCCAGGCCACGTCAGGCTTACTGTCCACGTCGCTGGGCACTTGGCCGAACATGGCCAGGTAGGGCTCATAGATGACCGAGCGGAAGATCCACCTCCAGCGATGCTCATTCTGCCGGAGGATCCCTTGCCTGGCCACACCGAAGGCCACCATCCACACGGCAAAGAGGAACAGGAAAAAGAACACGTCGATCAGCTGTCATGGGAGGACAGGAGAGTGGAGTCAGGATGGCACCAGGGTGGCTTGTCCACTCCGCTGACCACGGAGGACAGAGGCTCTGGGACCCTGGAACCTAAGGTGCCCAGCATTTGATCACTAATTTTTAAAAATGCCCATCATCACCCTTGGGTCTCAGGGCATCTCCTTCCCGGCACTAAAACTGACGGATGCATCTTTCCTTGCAGGTCTCCAAACCAGCGCAGCAGCAGAGACTTTCTGAATGAGACCAGCCTGGGAGCAGAAGAGGGATCCAGCTCTGGACCCCCCTCCTCCTCTCCAGCTCATGTTCTGCAGACCCCTAAGCTATTGCCTTAGTTTTTTATTTTTTTCTTAAGGAAAATAAAAGCTCTCCTTTTTAGACAAGAATGCACCGTTTTATCTTTTTTAATGTTTTGCACACATAGCATGACTTCATGGTGACTTGATGCCCCAGATATGCTTTGAATTAAAACCGCAAACTCGAAGAAGCTCAGCATTGGAAAGGAACCTCCAGATGAGCTCATCCAAACGCCCATCTGATTTAAAGACAGAAACACGGGAGGTTTGGGTCACGTGGAAAACAAGCTGAGAGAAGTAACATTGTCAGTGTGTATCTTTCTGTTATTTATCTCCATGGAACGGGGCTGGTAGTGCTTTTGCGATGTCTGTATCGCATGGTTGTAAGATTAAAGTTCCAGTCCATGCTATGCTTCTAGCTCACTGCATGTCTCCAGACAAACATATTAACCTTCTTGAACCTGACTGTCCACATCTGTAAAATGGGTATAAAAGTCCCTCTCCCGCCTAGGCTCCTAGTGAGTTGTTAAGACTCAAGTGAAAGCACTTGGAAACATGTAAAATCTAGAGATCTTTCTTAGCAACGCACTGAGTCATGCTGTTTGCTCCTAACAGCCATCTTTTGTTAAATTTTAACCTGGAAGAGGGGCCCCTGATGAAAACACATCAAGAAAGTAAACCCTACTGATTGTGAAATGCAGCCATCACTCTATGCACATAATCCTCCTCTCAACAATGAAAGGAACACTGGATGCAGTTAGAAGAAGGACAACTAACTACAAATATTCTTCATTCTCACCATCCTCTGCAACATTATAATCTTGGGTCCTAAATTCCTGCTGACCGTGAAAATGTGAATCAACCTTAGGGTGAATATAATGTAATCCAGGCAAAAAATCACTCGTCCGGAGTACAGCGAGGTTTTGTTAGAAGGGTAAAGCCTGTGGAAAGAAGAAGAGAGAAGCTGTGAGATGCTGACAAAATATTTCAAAGTTTTGCTTTTTATCATTTTTATTTATTTCTGGATTTTATTTGCTAATTTTTTTTAATTTTATTGAAGTACAGTTGATTTACAATCAAATTTTGCTTTTGAAAATAACCAAACAGGGGCTTCCCTGGTGGCGCAGTGGTTGAGAGTCTGCCTGCCGATGCAGGGGACACGGGTTCGTACCCCGGTCCGGGAAGATCCCACATGCCGCGGAGCGGCTGGGCCCATGAGCCATGGCCGCTGAGCCTGCGCGTCCGGAGCCTGTGCTCCACAACGGGAGAGGCCACAGCAGTGAGAGGCCCGCGTACCGCAAAAAATAATAGTAATAAAAAAATAACCAAACATGAAGAAACAGCCAAAAGCCTGGGAACTGAGAGTAAGTGGAAATAGACCAGGGACATCACTGGCCCATCAGCCACTGAAAACCAAAGGCCACGTCTACTGTCCTCGTGGACTCCAGGAGAGGCCGGACACTTTAGTCCTTCATCCCAAATCCTCCTGCAGGACCCAATTCCGACATCGCTAACTTCCTGGCTCACAGGCCTCTACAGTGACCCCGACCACTTGGGACTTGACCCTGCCAGGTTTCCCCCCAATGAAACTTACCTCGTTTGCACCAGATCGTTTGATTAGCTAACCACCTGCTGGCATGTCCATTGAAAGCCATATGTGCTTTCTAACTGGAATGCTCTAGAAATCACATCCAACCATGATTCAAATGCTGGGCCTTTAATAACCAAAAAGACCTACTGTAGAGCACAGGGAACTCTGCTCAGTGTTATGTGGCAGCCTGGATGGGAGGGGAGTTTGGGGGAGAATGGATACATGCATACGTATGGCTGCGTCGGTTTGCTGGGCGCCTGAAACTATCACAACATTGTTAATCAGCTATACTCCGATATAAAATAAAAACTTTAAAAAACAATGCTGGGCCTTTAACCCAAGCAGAAGGGGAGGGTTTTTTTGGAGGAGGAGATTGAGTTCTTACCCCGTTCGTATTGTAGAGTGAGCACTCACTGTAAAGCACCTCATTCTGGGTAGGTGTGAATATTAACAGTCAGGCTTCTCTGCTCCAATAGACCACGAGCTTCACCTTGAAGCTATTCGGGAGAGGCAGCCGGGAAAGGCAGCCCGGAAAGCAGCAGGGCTGGGCAAAGGGGGCAAGGTTTGTATGCACCCCGATTTCCCTATCACGTGGAGTCATGTTGCTGTTTGCCTTCAACCGTACCTTTCAACTGGTTTTTCTAATCCTCGGGGATTGAGGAACTCTTGTAGCTGGGAGGGCAGGCTCCA
Organism: Hyperoodon ampullatus; assembly: GCF_949752795.1. NCBI lineage: Eukaryota > Metazoa > Chordata > Mammalia > Artiodactyla > Ziphiidae > Hyperoodon > Hyperoodon ampullatus. The sequence goes on from NC_136921.1 coordinate 6,688,333, forward strand.
GAACCAGCATTTAAGTTGAAGTTAAGTGTATGTTAGAGGATTATATGGCCCCAAACGAAAACACTGTGCTATATTTAACACCCTCATCATTCTCTCCCCGATTTCTAATTCTCTCCCCAAATTCTATAAGCACAAAGTGAAAAACCACGAAGAACCCTTTTTCAATCACAGATCACCAGGAGGGGGGAAGAGAGGAGACCCAGCTTTATGGCAGCCAAGCTGTGTCTCTAAGAGGCAGAGACAATGGGCGTTTGTAATAATCTCTAAAAGGGGGCGGGGAGGGCACATGGCAACAGCGCAGCCCCAGCCTGGCTCAGCCTCGGGCCATGTGATGCGAAGAACCGGCACCGGTGCAGTAAGAAAACATTTTTTAAAAGGAACAGCGACCTCTTTTCTGAATGGAATTCCAGAGATAGGCTATATTCATAAAATAATGGGACCATAGTTCATCCTCTCTCTCTTATCTTGGGCTTGAAACGTCTTTCCTCCGCCTTTCCACCCAAGAGAATCCAAAAACACCTGAAACTTGAAAACGTGGTGAGGACTACTTACCGAAATACAATCCCTGCTATGAAGTAAAAGAGCCCAAGCGTATCCATGATATTCCACAGGTCGGTAAAATAATTCACCCCATTCATGTACCACTGCAGCACAGAGAGGGAGAGAGAGAGGACACAGCAGCTTGGAAACATCAACTGCTTCCAGATTTATTCTTGCTCACAAATTTCCTTCCATATCCTTTTTGAGCCCATGATGTGCCAAGTATGCCCTGCAACTGCCCTGTGCTGTTCCAGGGGGATTGGGAAGTAGGTTGCATGCTTGCTGTGCTGTTATTCATGTGTTGCTCACAAAGTCAAGATAAAAAGACTCGGGGATCCTAACTGTTTTTTAAAGAGAAACCTGCAGAGAGTGAGTACAACCTGTGCGGGCAAAGGTGGAATCCCACCCACCATGGCTGCCACGTACAGTGGTGTAGGCTGTGCACTGCACAACTCTAGAGGGTGTTATCCATACTGCCGTCATCACAGATTTGTGTGTTTACTGTAAAAATTTTCTGGCACATGGGAATAAAACATCTTATTAAAGAAAATTTTTTTTAAGTTTTAAAAACTTTTTTGTTTTTTGCACACAGGTGCTATGTGTGGCAGCTAGGAGGACAGACGTGGTCACAGAAATGACCAACAGGAAGAGTGTGCCTCAGTGATCCTTCCATCATGATTTGTATATATCGGTCATGATTTCTCAGAAGAAAGCATGTCAGGAAAACACTTAAAGAGGGATAAGGTTAACCATTAGAAGACTGCATCTGGACAGCCTCTCTGGCAATCCATACGCTGGATTTGGGGGATTCCAGGGTGGTCATCTAAACCTTTCATTCGTCCATCCACTCAAAACATATTTACTGAGAATCCACGGGATTGCAAACACCTGTGCTGGGCTCCTGGGACACAGAGACATCATCGGATTGGGTGTGATGTCAACACTCAAGGAATCTACTGGCCCACAGCAAAGACAGACGTTAAACATGTTTAAAATGAAACGTGATAAGGGTCGGAGGGGAGGTAAGATCAAAGGTCCAAGGGAGCTCAGATAAGGAAACCACCAGACTTGTGCAAGGCAGGAAAACAACAGCAAAGATGTGTCATCAAAGGAACGTGGCACTTTTCAAATCTACTAAATGAACCACCAACATGGGTCCACCTGCTATTAAGATATCTTATCTCCTATTCTGCACCTGAAACAAAGGCCTAAGAAAAAGAAGCAAAGGAACTTACCCTTAGGCAGAAAGCCAGCAAGTGATGGGTCTTAGGGTTCTGAAACGTGGTTTCCTCTCTCCAGCATCACCCTGCTTCTTTAGACCCCCCCCCCCACCACCGCACAGAGATCCCACAATCTTAGACTTGGAAGAGATTCAAGAAACATCATCGGTTTCTCAACATGTACTTCTTTTCACTCATTTATAAATGCAAACAGCAACTTTAGTGGATAAAGGGGTGAGGGCGTTATGAAATCAAGTACCAAGGAAATATTAAAATACCCCAGGTGTGAGCAGCCCAATTTGACCATGTTCCCCTGTGGGATGGCTGAACTCCTGGGCTCAGAAATCGAGTCAGGATCCCTAACTGTCCATTTGGGTGGTCCTAGTGAAACTGATCACCACCCACCAAGAACCATTTGCAAGATGAGGGTAGTTGGGACAGGCTCTACCTGCCACCTGCTTCCCTCTTTGAAACCCTGGCCTGAGAGGCAGGTAGGCACAGGGCAACAGGGCAGCCCCAGCCTGGCTCAGCCTCGGGCCACATGATGGGAAGAACCATAAGTAGATCAAGTCTGGGGTTGGGAGGCACCGTTGTAGTAAGAAGACATTTTAAAAAAGGAATAGCCGCCTCTTTTCTGAATGGAATGCCAGCGATTGGCTATATTCATAAAATACCGGGAGCATATTTCATCCTATCTCTCAGGATTTGGGGATTCAAGGGCCTCAAGACTGAATGTGCTCTCCATGAAGGGACGCTGGGACTTACCTCACTTTAAATAAACATTCACAGTCTGTTGAATAGACCTAAGAGTTATTTAGCAACTATGTTTGCACTTATTGATTGCCTTGGTTAAAAATTCCAGTTAACATAGCAACCTCTGTCTCCTGGGGAAGGGGACACAGGGAGACACTGACAACCATGCATTTGACACCCAGACACCATCTGAAGCAGGTAACATCCTGCCTGGTTTTGCTTTTCGCTAACAAGTGTGAATTAGGTTAATTGAGACAGTACCAGGCCGGCAGAGCTGATTGAGGAAACCAACCACATGAAGGATTCCAAAGGCCTGAGTCTGCAGACCCGAAAGGGAAACAGCGACCCCAAGTGTTAGAGTCCTGTAGTGACAGGAATCAGCAAGGCTGTGCTGTGGAGATGGGGCTCACAGACCACACAGGCAGAGCTGCTCCCAGCCGGCAGGGTTGGCCTTGACCCCACGCTCCTGACCTTGAGCACAGGCATGTCCCTCACCATCGCCTTAATATGCAGGACTGCTGAATTCAAACTGCCCCTGACGCAGACATACAGAATGGACTTGAGGACACGGGGAGGGGGAAGGGTAAGCTGGGACGAAGTGAGAGAGTGGCATGGACATATATACACTACCAAACGTGAAATAGATAGCTAGTGGGAAGCAGCCGCATAGCACAGGGAGATCAGCTCGGTGCTTTGTGACCACCTAGAGGGGTGGGATAGGGAGGGTGGGAGGGAGATGCAAGAGGGAGGAGATATGGGGACATATGTATATGTATAGCTGATTCACTTTGTTATAAAGCAGCAACTAACACACCACTGTAAAGGGATTATACTCCAATAAAGAGGTAAAAAAAAAAACTGCCCCTTCAAAAATAACTTTTACAAAGAAACAGAGGACACACTTGGACAAAGCTACACATCCCTAGCATCATCAAATACCACCCATTATGAAGGTAGAACAGCTGGGACTCAGCCAGACCCTGTGGGCATCACATCAGGCCTGGGGAGTAACTGGGAAGCACATCAGAAACCCAGAACCTCCCCCGAGGCTCCTGCCCACCGTCTGCCCCCACTCAGTGTCCCCGCTCTGTGTCTCTCCCGAGCAAAGCTCCACACACTCCACCTGCCGGGGGCCCCTCTCTATGCAAAAATGCACCTGTCCTGAGTCTCCTTCCTGCATGACCCGAATAAGGGATGAGCAGTTAAATGTACATGCGGATCTGAAGGGAGATGCTTGCGACGTAAGGACTCCAAATTTTACCATCCCAAGACCTCTAGGCCAACCTCCCCGTCAACTCAAGACTCGCTCATTCAGTGCTACTGGCGGCGCTCACCTCTCCCTGAAAGCTCCCAGAAAAGACCCTGCTAGTCATCGCTAACTGGTAGAAAGTCCATGAGGACAGAGATATTTGCCTGTTTGGTTCATCGCTGTATACCCAGGGTCTAAGCCACCGCTTGTGGTAGGTGCTCAATAAATAATTGTTGAAAGAAAGACTGCGTGAATGAAGGGCTTGGCTTAAGCCAGGATGACTCTCCCTGCATCCTCCTTCCAGGCCAAGCTCTGCCCCTAGAGCAACCCAGGATAAGTGGTCTCTCTAGACCTCATGCTCCTTTAGATTCCTGGAGGATACAAATGACGTTTGGACTCTGTGACTTTAATGCAGCCAGGAGGCAGGGTCAGGAACGGGACGAGCGGAGAAATGTTGGGAGCGTGAGTGAGGGGCAGCCAGAAGCAGGAAAAGAACTTTTTACTTTTTACCAACCATTCCAAGAAGCTGCCAACAGCACCCTCTGCTCAAAAGGGTACGTCTGAGCCCCCTCCTGCCAGGTTTCTCCCCACGTGCCCAGTGCTGGCTTCATGGTTCCCCCCTTACTCTCGGTCACGGCACATCTCTGGGGTTGAATCAGGAAGACCCTGCCTTGTCAATTCGTTTTTTTAAAAAAGATACACTCACTTGCCAGAAACGTGACAACGCCCGCTCCTGTGCAAGGCCCCGAGGATCAAATGTGAATAAGAAACAAACATCTGCGTGAAGTCACTTCTATGCCACCCAATTCTGGGCAAGAGCAGAGTATATGTGAGAAGCTGGAACTCCCCAGTGGAGCTGGTGCCGGATGAGATGGGCAAGGCTTGCAGGTAGGACACCCCGTCCTCTTGTTCCCCTCAGTAACTTCATGGTTATATGTAGGGCAAGTCATTATGCTGTATACCTTGAAAGTATACAATGCTATATGTCAATAATATCTCAATAAGCTGAAAAAATAACCGCTTGCAGTAGGAAACATGCCCATTTAAGGATGGGGAACCAGAAGGTCAAAGAAATTAAGCAAGTTACTACCATGCTATTTGCAATTCCCACTGGTTTTTCCCTTTCTCTCTCTCTCTCTCTCTCTCTCTCTCTCCACTTATTTGCGCTCGTGACTTATTTGCCCCCCTGGGCCTCCCCGTCCACAGAGGATGAGAGGTCTGCTGGTCTCTCAAACAGGATGAGACACAGGGCTTTCCCCCTGCAGCCAGACAAACCCCTCCAAATTCACCCTTTCATCCTCTTCCTCTGCAAAAGCCAAACTTTCTCTTTGATGTGCCTTTGAAACGTGGTCAACCACGCCCGGGAGCACAGCAAAGGAAGGGAGTCAGGGCCCCAGCACCCGACTGGTCTAGGAGGGAACACGTGCGACCCCGTGCAGTGCCAGCTCCCATGACAACGTAACTGGGGAGGTTCCTAATTTAAAAGTTCTTGGTTAACTTTCTCACAATGGCCAGGGCCCATTCCCGTTTTAAATGCTGACTCTGCTTCCATCTTTCTCTGCTTCTCTCCAGCAGGATGTTTTCACACCCTGGCTGCTGATACACAGAAGTCAAAAAAAAAGAGAGAACTAGCAAGTAAAAGAAGGCCTCTGAGACTCTGTGGAAGGGGCTGTGGGTTGAATCGCATCCCCTCCAGATTCATACATTGAAGTCCTACCCGCCAGCACCTCAGGATGTGACCTTGTTTGGAAGTAGGGTCCTTGCAGATGTAATTAGTTAAGATGAGGTCATACTGGAGCAGGATGGGCCCCTGATCCAATGTGATTAGTGTCCTTATGACAAGGGGAGATTTGGACAGAGACATGCACACAGGGAGAATTCGGTGTGAGCATGAGGTCAGGGACTGAGCAAAGCATCTACAGCCAAGGAACAGCAGAGATGGCCAGCAACTCTCCAGAAACTGGGGACGGGCCTGGAACAGGTCCTCCCTCACGTCCTCAGAAGGAACCAACCTTGCCCACAGCTTGATCTCAGACTTCTGGCTTTCAGAACAATGAGATGATGAACTTGTGTTGTTTAAGCCACCCAGCTGGTGGGCTTCATCATGACAGCCCTAGCCCTAGCCCTAGCGAGCTAATACAGAAGTGCCCTGGACTGAACTGTGACCACTTGACCCAATGCCTGGAGCACCCATGAAGCTGATCTGAAGTCATAGAAACCCTCTGAACATGAGCAGGACCAGGTCCTGGGGGAGATTTGCTGGTAAACAGAAAGCCTGATAATCTTGCATGCTCAACACACTTCTACCTGTACTCCATCTCCAGCCTGCGTCTGCACCTCCCACCTACTAGGAAAGCAAAGGCAGATCCAGGGCACTGGTACCAGGACTGCTGCCACCCCTTGTGCCCATGGCAAACACTTCTAACTCATTAAGATGTTCTCCTGCTGAAAATAGAGGCTCAGGATCTTTCTCAACCCAGGGCTCCTAGAAGCCACCAAAAAAAAAAAGAATCTATTAGAGTTAGCATGATAGTCGAAACAATTTAGGAATCCTATTCCAGGCAGCAACTCTGTGGGGTCAAGAACAGCATCCTTTGCCCCTCCAAATATCTGGAATCACTTGGCACAGTACCTTGTACACTGTAAGCACCTGGGCCATACGTGTTGAATGGATATGTTTTTGGGTTTGGGCTCATATAGGACAAGAGTGACAGCAACAGCAGTTCTCAAATATTTTGTAAACTACCATTTTAAAAAGATTTTCTGGGATGACTTTTCATGATGGTTTGGGGATAGCACTGACCTTCACCATCAACATTTACTCATTCAACAATTATTAACTGAGCACCTGCTATGTGCCAGGCCTGGGCTAAGTTCGGATTAAGGGTGGGAAGAGGATGCCAAACAATGCAGATCCCAAGAAACTAGAGAAAACACCATGAATAAATGACATGAACTCCCTGAAATTCACAAGGACGAATATGAATTTCCGACATTGTCAATCTGACATCCTGGGCATTGAGATGTTCTTAGCTGGAAAGTCCTTCCAATTCCCCTGCCGCTCATGGTGCTGCTTACCCCAGTGACAGTAATGACGGGATCACAAAGGGCTCCTCATGATGGGAGTGGGTTTAAACGTCCAAGGTCAACCTACTCTTTGAACACATTCCCGAGTAATTCATCTCCACCAATTAACATAATTATAGAGCAAAGCTTGGGCTTGGGGCTAGGAGATCTCATGGAAGAGCATCTTCACGTTCATGGGTGGCCACCAAATGAGAACATTTATTTGGGGGAAATAATGACTTTGGAACTTGAGGAGCAACTTCTGCTCCCCTTTGGCATTAGGAAGATGCCGCTCACTGAGGAAAGGAGGGGGCGTCCCACGGCAGGGCTGACCTACCTGTCTCACTTCATCACAGAACAGGACAAAGACCAGCGCGTAGAGGACCAGCTCCGGGGGTTGCGGCACAGAGTGGAAATCCATGAGCAGCACGTAGGCAAAGAGCAGGAGGAAGGCGATATAGAAGACCACATTCCAGGAGAAGACCACGAACGGGGAGGTGAAGAAGGCCACGTAGTACCACAGGAGCCTCTTGTGCTTGTCGAGGGGCTTCTTCCTGGACCGAGGAGTGACAGCATGGTCACCATCCTGGCCAACATCACTGCACGGGCTACACCTCTCCTTCTGAACACAGATGAACTCAGACCCACAGCTGGGCCAGGGACAGGTGGTGTCCAAATTGTGTTCTAAGTTTGACCCAGCCAAAATTCAGCCTCGGCATTTCATGCTTAATAGATCCAAATTCTGCCTCAGATATTGAAGACACGAGCCCACTCCTACCTCTTTGAAATCAAACCTGGGGGAAACCCACGGAGATCCCAGACCTAAAGTGCAGGGACTAGAGTGAACATCATAATTTCCAGGCCTTTTGATCCTTTGCACAAGAGCACACACACACAGATACATGTACACACACACAGATGCTTGTACACACACAGATGTATGTATACACACATGATTATGTGCCTTGGTTTCATACCTAAATGATACAAAGCCACAGCCAACCAAGGGTATAATAAACAGACACAGGATAATCTTCCAGTTCTTGGTGTCTCGGGAAATCTCTCCATACCATTGTTTGGAAAGAAAATTCTACAGGAAACAGAGACAAAGGACACAAGTCCTTATTAATGCAATGACATGCTGGATGGTATGCAACCTTTCTTCCCAGCCTTCAAACCTCTCCAAATAAATAACTCTCTGAATTGAGATCCTTATTCTTTTATATTAGTTACCTGGATTTTAAGGGGCTATGATTCAACCATATAAATTTTTGTTTGATTTTCAGTCCTTTTCTATGTTGGGTTCTGTGAACTTTAAAACAGAGGTTGTATGAGTCCAAATTCACTAAACCTATGAATTTTAACCAACTCTAATTCTTACTGTGTAAGTTGAAACAAGCACCTCTGTAGCTCCTTTTCCCTGAAAGATCACAAATTCACACGACATCCAGTGCTACCTGCAGGGCCCCAAGGATTCATTTCTGGAGGCAAACAGGTGACACCTGTCAGGAAACTGAAAGGAAGTCACCGAGAGAGACCACTGGTGTCTCAACACCCATTTGAGCTAAAAAGGCATGGAAAAGCTTTACCCAGACCGTATCAGCCCCTGAAAGGTGGAACAGGGCCTCCCACGAAGGCAGGAATTAGAAACTCATTTTGTCTCCGACAGCAGCACTGAAAGTCAACACAGAAGGGGTGGGCATAGGCTGGGTCACACAGAAGGACCCCGCAGCTCTCAGAAAAGATCGTATTGGGTATTTCCTGGTGATCCGGTGGTTAGGACTCCACACTTTCACTACCAAGGGCCTGGGTTCGATCCTTGGTCAGGGGACTAGGATCCCGCAAGCTGCACAGCACGGCCAAAAAAAAAAACCCCACAAGAACAAAAATATCATGTCAATCAGAAGGGACCGGTGTGTCTCTGTGGCAGAGCAGGGGGGACCTGAGGCCTTCCCAGCACTGTCTGGAGGGCTGGGACCCGGGTGCCCCATCCATACCCCGGAGCACCCCTCCAGGAGAGGACGGCTCCTCCCAAGAGCCCTGCCCCGCTCTGCCTGGGCCTCTGCGGCCGGGCGTGTACTTGACTCTTGAGGGGCAGCCCCCAGGGAACCGCAAACTGCAGTTGGTGGGTCGATGCTCAGATGGGCAACACTGGGGCAGGTGGCATGAAGCTCCCAGAAGCCTCCAGGGGCAACTTCTCCTTAGCATACCTGTGTCTGCTTCCTTCCCTTCTCTTCCCAGCCTCTTGGCCTCCCCTCCCCTCACGCACCTCCTGGACTCACGTCCAGTATAAACCACTTGCAGTCAAATCCTTGTCTGGCGGTCTGCTTCTGCAGGGCACACTGAGACAAGTAAGTTCCAGTCTTCCTCCCTGTCCGGATCCTGCCAGGGTGATGAGCCCACCAGGCCATCTCCGAGCAGCACCATGAGGCCCTCAGTCACAGAAAGCTCCCGCACTAGCTCGGGTTCCATGGCCACCGGCGACATCTGACCCCACATGTCAGCCCGCCCAGAGCAACCACACTCCCTGGTCCCACGGGCCGGGCAGGGAGACTTTCCATAAACATCGCTGAACTGGCATCTGGTGGAAACCGTCGAGCCTGGTGAACTTGGAAGGAGCATGAATCAACCTCCCTGGGGCCCAAAGCTCTGGGACACGGGCAAGAAGGGGTCTGGGGGCTAAGAAGCTGTGAGCAGAGCCATGAGCAGAGCGAGGCAGCCGTGGCAGCCGGCCGGGTCTCCCAGGCAACACTGACCCCAGCACTGGCCTCCCTCCAGCCCACTACGACGCAGAGGCTAAACCAGAACAACAGCAAGGCTCCCTGTGTGTCCCCTGTCATCCATGACCACACTCACTGAATCCACTTGGCTGCGGTAGCAAACGGATTCCTTTGTAAACACTGTGCCAGTTATTGGCTGCATGGCATAACGGAAAGTCCGTAAGGTGGGCAATCATCATGGGATCAAATCCCAGCCCTGCCACTTCCTAGCAACCTGGGAAACGTTCCAGAACCTCTCTGAGCTCCTGAGTCCTCCTCAGTAAAATGGGATGATGTCGACCTGCACGCGTGCTGTGAAGATGAAGTGTGGTCGCGTGTACATCTCTTCCCCATGTTCCTCCCCTTCACACCAGACCCCTCCAGCTGGGATGGTGGGTGGAAAAAATCTCCCCTCCAAAACCTGAGATACCAGGTGCAAACTGCTGTTAATGTAATTTGGGGCAGAAAACGTCTACACTGGCTGAACCCACTTTATACTAGTTTCTCTGCTGCCATTACTACTAGTAATAGTTCTAACAGTAACAGCTACTATAAAGGGCTGGCCCCACTCACATATTATCTCACTGAATCCTCACAGCAACCCTTCCTTTACCCCCTATTATGCCCATTTTACAGATGAGGAAACTAAGGCTCAGAGAGTTCATGTAACCTGGCCCATCCCTACACCTAGTTAGAGATACACTGGATCCAGAGACCCAGCTGATGGAAAGGTCCATTTCTGGGCATGATGTTTGGTGACTGCGTGTTGTTTACCTGGACCCCGGGCTGAGCGATGAAATGCTGGTTCGTGGCCTCCACCGCCAGCTCCAAACAGCTGCTTCCGCCCCAGGCTTCGCAGGAATAGACCAGGAGCTGTTCCGCCAAGTCTTCGTCGCTGCTGTAACACTCCGTGAACAGCTCTAAGTGGCATTGTCCCCAGAGAGAGGGAAACGGGAGGCAGGGCTGACTAATACACAGAACTTTCCCCCCGCCCCCCGAGCCCACCAGCCAAGCCCTGACTTCCATGAAAGCCTGGCTGTGAGCATCCTGGATTATAAAAGGCAAAGAGAACACCAGTACAATATAATTCTCTACTGAACAAAGGGACCTACTTTGGGCACCCCACACACAGCACAGTGCCTCCTGGCAGCAGGTGTCCAGAAATGCCCACTGAATTGAGCTGCAGTGAATGTGGGGAATACCCTCTGTGGTGGGGTTCAGCCACTGGGGAGGGGATCCAGACCCTGAGCCCCCCTCCATCTCATTTACCTTCTGTGCTTTCTTGGTGAGGTTCTTTGCAGTTAAGGCACAGTGCAAAAAAAAAAAAAAGCCAAAATGACGTAATAAAAAACACTGGCCCAGGGCTTCCCTGGTGGCGCAGTGGTTAAGAATCTGCCTGCCAGTGCAGAGGACAAGGATTCGAGCCCTGGTCCAGGAAGATCCCACATGCCACGGAGCAACTAAGCCCGTGTGTGCCACAATTACTGAGCCTGCACGCCTAGAGCCCGTGAGCCACAACTACTGAAGCCCACGTGCTACAACTACTGAGCCCGCGTGCCTAGAGCCCATGCTCCGCAACAAGAGAAGCCACCGCAATGAGAAGCCCGCGCACCGCAACGAAGTATAGCCCCCGCTCACCGCAACTAGAGAAAGCCCGCGAGCAGCAACAAAGACCCAAAGCAGCCAAAAATAAAATAAATAAAACTTAAAAAAAAAACCAGCACTGGCCTATTGCATTGAGGGTGTGCTTATATTTTGAGACCTTATGACAAACAGATTGATGTGTAGCTCCTCAGAGAAAATCCTTTAAAAGTTGAAATGCTTGGAGCCATTGCCCAGCTGAAGTCAATCCAAAAACAACGTAATACCTTGAAATTTTTAATATAGTAGAAGAAATAATCAGACACCTTTTTCCCAACACAGAGAGGCTAAATGCATGAACATTTCTTCATTAGATCAGACAACAGACAAACATGCCTGCATTTTGCAATGTGTCATCTTGCAAACTTAAAACTCCCCAGTGGAAAGAAGAAAACTGAGCCGGCCTAAAATTCTCTGTTGTCGCGAGGCAACTGGTCCTGGATTTCTCACAGTCCTGCATGGTCTGGGCCCTCTGAACAGGGGCAATGGCAAGCTGTGTTCAACGGCAGGTGAACAGCAAACAGAGGACAGATGTTTCAGGAGCGTCACACTCAGCGGGGCCTCTGCCCTCTTCCGTTCCAGGTGATGAGAAACATCGCCCTGGAGGGGAGCTGGGCAGCTCGCCTGTTGCCTTGTGTTATAGAAGCTCTGAGCCTCCTAAGTTTGTGGAGATGTGGGACCACCAACACCAGCCCTTATTCACGTGACCTCGTGGGGAATCAAGGCACGGTGACCAACCCAAGATACTGCTCTGGCTGCTGTCTTTGCCATTAGTAGTAAACCATCTGTGTCCCTAACCCAGGGGTCTGGGGTCTTCTGTCAGTATACGTATAGGAAGCTGGCAGGCTAACCTGTTAGCTTGCACGTCAGGTAAAACCTCACACGTGTCAAGGTTTCTGAATAGCATCCCCAAAACAAAACAACCCGAGGTTTCCCTATGGTGCTGAGTTACTTAGACCTGGCCTGGGTGTGGCCCTGGGCAGCTGTGGGATGAGAGAGCCTATATTTCACCACCTTCATTCTTGGAAAAGTCAGTAAATGCCACGTGGTGTGGCTGTGCCGGCCACGGCTCCCATTCCCAGAGGCTTACCCACTGCTCGGGTCTCGTACTCGTTTGCCAACTCCTCGGACTCCCCTGCAGCATTGATGTCATTCTTCACCTTGGCCAGAGTCTTCAGAAGCTTGCTGGCTCCCAGGGCTGCCAGAGTACAGCCCCTGGTCTTCCAGAGGGGTGAGAATGTCACAGTTAATTCGTAAGCCCTTGCAGTCGAGTCAACATCAAAGTCAGACAAGCACAGATTGATGGCAAAAGCAGGAAATGGTAAAAATCTGAACTGTTCATAATGATTCCCAGTAAAATTTGCAATGTGCACCAAGAGTCTTGAACCTGAATATACTCAGTCTTGAAAATGGAATTAACATACAAAAAGAAAATAAATGCATCACTAATTATTAGAAAAATGCAAATCAAAACTACAATGAGGTATCACCTCACACCAGTCAGAATGGCCATCACCAAAAAATCTACAAATCATAAATGCTGGAAAGGGTGTGGAGAAAAGGGAACCCTTTTGCACTGTTGGTGGGAATGTAAATTGATACAGCCACTATGGAGAACAGTATGGAGGTTCCTTAGAAAACTAAAAATAGAACTGCCATATGACACAGAAATGGAAAGATGGAAAGGTACAAAGGGTGAAAAAATGGGCTGACAGCAATTTAAAAACTGAATGACTTCTGACAGGCTGAAGAGAAAGCAGTTCCTTCTCATCACAGAAATCTCACTACTGGGCATATACCCTGAGAAAACCATAATTCAAAAAGACACATGTACCCCAATGTTCATTGCAGCACTATTTACAATAGCCAGGACATGGAAACAACCTAAATGTCCAATGATAGATGAATGGATAAAGAAGATGTGGTACATACATACAATGGAATATTACTCAGCCATAAAAAGGAACGAAACTGGATCACTTGTAGAGATGTGGATGGACCTATAGAGTCGGTCATACAGAGTGATGTAAGCCAGAAAGAACAAAACAAATATTGTATATGCATATATGTGGAATCTAGAATGGTACAGATGAACCTATTTGTAGGGCAGGAATAGGGACATAGACGTAGAGAACAGACATGTGGACACAGGGGTGGGACGGGAGGGTGGGACAAATTGGGAGATTAGGTTTGACATAAATACACTACCATGTGTAAAATAGATAGCTAGTGGGAACCTGCTGTATAGCACAGGGAGCTCAGCTCAGTGCTCTGTGATAACCTAGATGGGGGGGGCAGGGAAGGGGGGAGGGAGGTCTAAGAGGGAAGGGATATAGGTATGTATATAGCTGATTCACTTCATTGTACAGCAGAAACTAACACAACATTGTAAAGCAATTATACTCCAATTAAAAAAAAAAGATAAATGCAGGAGAAGCTGATAGTTAGACGTGGCAATGGGAAGCTTGATGACCCACCATCATGCTGTAACAGCTCAGAGGGGGAAATTGGTCAAGGACATGAAGACTGACAATTATAGTTAGTGAGAGTGTGTGTGTGAATCAATATTCAATACCTAATCTTAGGCTCTAAAAACAGAGAATGCAGCTTCTTTTCAACTGTTCATAAATCATTTATAAAAATCATTATGTGTGGAATCACAAAGAAAAATCTCAATCATTTCCTAAAGCAGGCTTTGTACAGGCCCTACTTCCTGCCTATAATGCAAGAAAGTTAGAAATTAATTTTAAATTAAACTTTAAAACCTCCTCCACTTGGAAGACAATCACACATCCACACAAACCTAAGAAGCAGGTGCCTCCTGGATTACCCACCAAGCCCAGAACTTTCCAGGGACCTCCCCTCCCAAACACACCCCTGTTCACATGGAAACAGGCACAACCATATCCACTGACATCAAATATTCCATTTTACTAAGGACGTTTTAGATTAGGTATGTGAGGTTTGAAAGGGTCAGAACAACCACAACCAAGCATACATCTGTCACAGACTTAGACATTTACCTGCTCCCAAATGGCTTTGGAAAGTTCCTTCTTGTTCTGAAGAATGGCCCAGATGAAGAGTGCCTGCAGGGGGTGCCGAGTAATAGGAGACACATCCTGGGAGGGATTAGAGCAGGGGGTCAGCACATGCAGATGGAGCATCACTTTGGCAGACACACCAGTATAAGAATGAAAACAGGGTCAGGATGCCCTAGGAGAGTGCCCCATGTTTGGAGGGCTCTGTAACTTGGTGTCTGAATCCATTTTCACAGAACAGTGATGTGAGTTTCAACAGAATCTTTGATCTATCATAAAAGACAACGTACACGTAGATGGAAAGGTATAAAGGGTGAAAAAATGGGCTGACAGCAATTTAAAAACTGAATGACTTCTGACAGGCTGAAGAGAAAGCAGTTCTTTCTCATCATAGAAATCTCTTTCTCATCTAGAAAAATCGTTCTAACTAAATTCTAACTTTCCAATAGTTGAAGTTCAATTATCACAATGTAAAACTAAAGTTATTTCTTTGGAGTGTTATTCAAAGTTACAATTTCTAATACATCAACTAAGAATCCCAGCTCCTACTCAGCCTCCCATATCTTCCAAGGGAACCTTTTCAGATAGAAAACAACTCTATGTATATATTCCTTTTAATCTTCCCTACAGGTTTTACCAAGATCCAAAATGTTTCTGGCATAGTTATGGATACTGTGGAGAGTTTTAACATAAATAGCATCAAACAGCTTTTTAAACATTTCCAATTTCTTCAAACACCTAGCTCATTTATATTTTTGCAACACACATATAATAAAATTCTAAAACTATAAAAGATAATGACCTAGTTTGAGTTTTCCCAGAAGCAATCAAGCATTTGAGACACGTAGTTTATTTTGGACATGATTCCAGGAAAACCACTAGGAAATTGAGGAAATGAGATTGGAAAAGAAAGGACCAGCAAGTTGTCATGGTAAATAACAAGAGATTAATTCCACTAGGCAACTCTTGGAGTCAGTGTAGGCCACAGGTCTCAGAATTATCTCCTCTGAGCAGGGGAGTTGCTGAAGTACTTATACACCAACTTCTGGCAGTCGCTGGGCTCTGACCAGAGAAGACCTTCAGCAAAGAGTTGCAGGTGTTAGAAACTGGGCCTGCCTGTCCTTAAAATAGGAAATCTTGAGAGAATATAAGTAGTACATCCACAACACCTTCTCAAATGGAAACCTGGATTATCTCTGTACAAAGATTCACTGCCCCTTTCATTCACAAAAGGAAACTCGGCAGTTCTCCAGTTCTTTGCATAGGTAGCAGAGAACTATTTTAGGCAGATCATTTCCAAAAGGCTAAGACATGATCAGACAGCCAGTCATTTGTCCCCATTCCCTGATAGATGCCTTCAGAAAGTGTGTCACACCAAGCTTTGCAATTAGGAAATACTGCAATAACTAGTTGTAAAGATAGCACAAAGAATAAAGCAAGAAAATGCACCACTTGTTACCTCGCTAGGACTTGCTAGCTTAAATAAAGGCAGTAGGAAAAAAATAACAACCCCAACATGTTAACTACATGACAGCAATGAGGTAGGGAGTAGGAAAGATGGAAGTAGAGAGACTTTTTGAGGGAAGACTCAAGAGAGCAAAGAATTCAAGCAGACAACTGTGACAGTACACACATGGAGCTCTACGTGTATCTCATCCCTGCTATTCCTGTCTTCCTTCCGGAAGCCTCTTCGGAAGTTAGCAACCAGTTTCCAGACGAACGTGAGGAGGGTGTCATTATAGGAATTCTTGGCAATCTGCAGGTTCCGATACACCAGGGTGCTGAAGTGATTGGAGAAGAGCTCGGTGAGGACGTCATTGGTGAGGAACTTCTGCAGGTTCAAGCCATTCTCCAGAAAGAGGCGGACAAACTTGGGTCTGTCCTTTATGAGAGCCATAAACATGACTTCCTGAAGGTCAGCAGACTGAGGAGAAAGAGCAGAGAGAGAATGCACAGCCTAAATCCAATCAAGAAAACAAGGCATCTTCTTTCTCAGCCACATCGCATTTGCAACCATGAGGTAAATGAAATTTATCTTTTCAGTTGTAACACAATATTAGATTACAGCTCAAACATCGAGATGGGGGAAGCAGCAAGGTGGAATCTTTGAAATCAGCTAGATGTGAGCTTGGATGGGAATTGGTCTCTTGCTATTGTAAAGTGGAGATAATGACACCCACATAAGGATGATGTTGAGGGACTTCCCTGGTGGTCCAGTGGTTAAGACTCTGCCTTCCAATACAGGGGGTGTGTGTTTAATCCCTGGTTGTGGAGATATGATCCCACATGCCTCGTGGCCAAAAGACCAAAACATAAAACAGAAGCAATATTGTAACAAATTCAATAAAGACTTTAAAAATGGTCCACATCAAATAAAAATCTAAAAAAAAAAATTGCATTAAAAAAAGGGATGTTGTTGAGCAAGAATTGATCCCAGTGTCTGGCATAAAGGAAGCACTCACTCTATTAGGGGGCAGGGGGCTCATGGTACAGCTCACACCATTTCTCTGAGGTCTACACTGGACACCAATTGTGAGGCAACCTCCAGCCAACTCTTCCTTCTGTGCCATGGGGTCGCCCCACTGCCCTTCCCATGCCATGAGGCAAATGCCTGGTCATGTTACATAACCATGAGTCACTGGAACACTTGACAGTGATACCTAGTTATTATTTACCTGTACCTCTACTGTCTGGGCTGCTGGTATCCTTATCCCATAGAAGCTTATTAAGAATCTTAATAAAGATAATTAATGTGTACTTCAGACACAAACCCGTGGTCCACGGGCCACACCAGCTCTCAGATATGTTCTGATTGTCCTCCATACTATTTCTTACAATTTGATTCAGTTGCCAACATTAAAAATTAGACAGTTCATAAAAATCCACATTGCCAGCATTAAAATCCAGCTTCACAAGTAAATACCAGAAGCTCTGACAACACAGAGAACCGTCAGTTGGAGCCAACTGGGGCAGCTCCAGGAGCCTGGGCACTGTAGCCCTGAGCCCCCCACTAGCCTCGCAGCTGCTCACCCAGCCCACTGTCCTCACTTTAGTTGTCTGAGCCCTGGTTCAGGGGAATATCCCCTGCCAAGGGCAGCATTAGCAGTTTCTGTTTCTGTCTGATGTTGGTCTCTCCGGGATCACACATTGCCTGCAGAGGCAACTGCCAAGGGTCCCTTGAGTCCCCACACTGTGGCTCCAGGGGGGATAGGGACAAAAAGAGGTGGCTGCCCTGATAATCTGCACTGTTAACAAGTTCCCAGGTTATACTCATGCTATCCTGGGTCCAGGGACCACCCTTTGAGAACCACTGGCGTACGGGGAAGAGAGCAGCTTTGCAGTCAGACACACGTTTGCTTCCAAACCTTGGTTCTACCATTACCTTATGTGCGACCTCGAACAAGACTGTGTCTCAACCTCAGTTTGCTCGTCTGTAAAATAGGTGCTTGTGGGGATGAAATGAGATAGCACAGGTCAAGATGCCTTCGGAGATTCAAGTTCGAAGCAGGCCCTCAAAAAACCATCAGAATGGCCCTTCTGTGGTACCCATGGAGCCCTGGCTTATTAACCAGCAAAATGAGGTAATCCCTGTGATGGCTGGCATGACGGCCAAGTGAACTAGCACAGTGAAGCTGCTTTGTGCACTACAAAAGGTTATGCAAAGATTTTTAGTTATTTTTAAACAAAGACATATACAGCCTAATATGTGCCAGTGTTCTAAGCATTTTAGAAATATTATCTGATTTAATCATAACAATCCAATGAGGTAGCTACCACTATTATTACCATCTCTGTTTTCAGATGAGCAGTGGTGTGTTGGTAAATAGTTTACAACCAACATTCTGGAAGAAAATAATAAGCGCTGATTTGTAGTATTTGACCATTGCTACAGTGTAAATGCTCCCAACATGGCCAGTCTTCGGTTACCATGTGACATCATTGAATGCACAACTGGGACCCAACACAGAGTAGCAAGTACGGTGTTTCCAGAATGCAGATACAATAGACATAACCTCCAGAGTATAGATCAGAGTAAATGTAGTAAAATAGTTAGAAAGGGATGAGTTTGATTATTGATTGCCTTTGTTTTTAATAAAATTTATTTAGTTCTAAGAGTATAGTATTTGATTTTTAATGACTGTATTTAACAACCGACTCAAAAAACCCTAAAAATTTTAGCAGTCAGCTCTTGCTAAATCCAGTATGAACTGACCTCAATTCACCACTGTATAAGGAAACTGAGGAAGGTTAAGTAACTTGCAGAGGTTAAGTCATGTAGATGGGCTGGCTCCAGAGTCCATACTCTCAACCATTATGTCCTTCACTCAACTATCTTTAGCTGAGTTAATAAAATTAAATGTACTATTCAATGCATGCCTGAGTTTATGTTTATTTGTACCATCTGATGTCACTTAAATAGAACATTTCACACAGAGGGGTCCCTTTCTGAATCAATTACCTAGATTTTTATACAGTTCTGTTTTCCCTCAACTAACTAAAGGCTTGCCATGTGAGATAGCATCCATTATACTGCAAAAACCAAAGATAATGTTTGCTAAAGGAATTAATAATTTAAAAACCCATAAGCCATGACTTTATTTGGATTCTATTACTAAAATTGATCACATGGGGCTTCCCTGGTGGCGTAGTGGTTGAGAGTCCGCCTGCCGATGCAGGGGACACGGGTTCATGCCCCGGTCTGGGAGGATCCCACATGCCGCGGAGTGACTGGGCCCGTGAGCCATGGCTGCTGAGCCTGTGCGTCCGGAGCCTGTGCTCCGCAACGGGAGAGGCCACAACAGTGAGAGGCCCGCGTACCGAAAAAAAAGAATCCGCCTGCCGATGCAGGGACACGGGTTCATGCCCCGGTCTGGGAGGATCCCACATGCCGCGGAGTGACTGGGCCCATGAGCCATGGCTGCTGAGCCTGCGCGTCCGGAGCCTGTGCTCCGCAACAGGAGAGGCCACAACAGTGAGAGGCCCGCGTACCGCAAAAAAAAAAAAAAAAAAAAAAAAAAAAAAAAAAAAAATTGATCACATGTAAGGATAACTGAAGCCTTCATCTTTGATTATACAACGATAGGCCTAAAAGTGTTTTCACTGCCCACCAGTGACTGAAGAGCTTAAAACAAAGAAGCTCCCACCTTACAGATCCAAGTGTGATGGTTTATAATTGTTCCTACAAAACAGAGTTCCTAAGGCAGATCTCACTTTAGTTGTACCCAAGAGGATGCTGCTGGAAAATGCAGTCTTACAACTCTCATCAAATTCAAAGTGAGAAAAATCACTCTCCTGGAAAAAAATACAGATTTTCTGGACATACAACTTCCATATTGGAGGTACTCGTTTGCCTGGGGGAGTCCTGATTTTCTAACTCTAGGATATTCATTGTATGTCTTTAACTAACTTGTTCTATTGTTCTCTTATGCGTCTCACTGCTGACAATTCTCTTATGAGAACTTGGCTAAGAAGGTGGGTCAGGGCACAAAATGAGTACCGCTGTCTGGAGTTTTAGTTGAGTTACTTCTGATAAACCCCTTTCAATCATCCTGCACTTAGTTTCCCCACATTTCTGTCCATCAACTCCCAGGAGGAAATCTGCACCTCAACACCTCAATGGAGAATCGCCTCTCACATCATGGCGGGAGAGCTATAAACTTTGGATGGTAACGGTGGATTGATGATACCTTACATTAGTGTATTTATTTTTATTATCTCTTTGCAAGCAACCTACTAAGTCAATGTTATTATCCCCTACTACAGATGAGGAAAGTGAGCCTTGGCAACACTGATGTACCAGGACAGGACAATCCTTTACAATATTCAAGGGCAAAGACCCTGTCAGAAATGGACCAGACCTGTCACTGGAATAACCCAGAAGGGCTTCCTATGTACCTCCCACCGGCGGTCATTGGTGAAAATCTCATCACTGGCTAGGTCCAGCTGGTTCCACTCCAGCAGAAGCTTCAGCTGCCCATTCCAGTTATCCTTATCTTGTTCGTTGGTGCTAAAGGCTGTAAGAGGACAGGGGAAAAAATCAACTCACCAAACACTCAGAAACAAGAGAGTCAGAACCATTCCATATGGCCAATTATCAGAGCCATTTATCAAAGGAGATTCTAAGCATGTTCTCTTAGAATCAGACACTCAGAGCTGTCATTTCACTGACAGTTTATTTTCACTCAATCTTATCCATATTCTATATGTCCCAAAGTATGTAATGTGGATCAATTTAGGTGATAATATCTTTCCATTTCATATCCTAACAGTGTAACTATGGTATATTGATATTTTTCCATAGATTCAGATTCCATAAATGTCACATTTCCAGGACCACATCTGACTTTTACTATATCTAAATCTATGACATAATGAGCTCTATCATAACAATATTCCACTTGTCTTTTTCAGAGCTAATAATTTCTGTACCTATGTATCTCTACAGATATAGTCCCATTTTAATAAATATCCTTACAACCAAATTTCTGACAAGCACAGTAAGAATGATTCTAATAAATAGCTAATGCTTAAAGTGCACTTCTCTTGTGCCTTGCCCTGCTCTGCATGCCTTAAATATATTAATCAGATGGCTCAACTCTACGTGGTCTTTGCCAGGGGTCTCTTTACTCCAGGTAATTCCACCTTGATGGGATTCTCAGACAGCAAATTTCACACATGAGGATTTTAAAACTGAGGTTCATTCATAAGCATAGGAAATGTGTTAACCCTGAAACTGAATGCAAAATTATCTATGTGTGTGTGCACGTGTGTACACAGATGTGGAATCCTAGGACAAAGGTCCATAGCTTTTATCATATTCTCAAAGTGTCTGAGACTCAGATAAAGATTCTAAACCACTGTTGGAGACAGCTCTTTGGAAAGCACTGTGATCATATTTAACTGATATTTTGATGACACAAAAATTCTTGTTCTGTTAAATATATACAACCAAGGAGATTTAACTCAGCAGGTCAATAGTAGCTATTCCAAATTCTAATATAGGCTAATCAAAATTAAGTGCAAGATTATATTTCAGTAAAGCTGTTTTAAAAAATAAATGGAAGCCATTAAAAGCCACAGAAAGCAACACAAAGCTGAAACTTCTACAGGAGCTAATTTTACTCACCTTTGTACAATGCATAGGAGATAGCATTGCTCACAATTTCATCCCCAGCTTCTTCTATTTTAATAATGGTTAATAGGTGAGAACTTTCGAGAATTTCTTTGAGCTGGCAAGATTTAAAGAGCAGAGTTGTCAGCCAACTGATTTCAGGCACAAGCAGCATAAACTCTCTTTTGGTGAGGAATATTTTATTCCATTTTTTAAAAGACCACCTATAGGAATGTTCCAAATCTCCTTCCCTCTTCTACAGCACCTGTACCCACAGCATCTAATTTCTAAATTAGAATAGTGAGTCCTTGACCACAATGAGAATAAAGTACTGGCTCTACAAGGGCACATATATCAACAAGTCCCTATCAAAAACCTGAGAGAGGAACCCTCCTACACTGTTGGTGGGAATGTAAATTGGTACAGCCATGATGGAGAACGGTTTGGAAGTTTCTTAAAAAACTAAAAATAGAGCTACCATATGAGCCAGGCATCCCATTGCTGGGCATATATCCAGAGAAAACCACACTTCAAAAAGATACATTCACCCCAATGTTAATTGCAGCACTATTTACAATAGCCAGGACATGGAAGCAACCTAAATGTCCATCGATGGAAGAATGGATAAAGAAGATGTGGTATATATATACCATGGAATATTACTCCGCCATAAAAAAGGAACAAAATAATGCCATCTGCAGCGACATAGATGGACCTAGAGATTGTCATACTGAGTGAAGTCAGACAGAGAAAGACAAATATCATATGATATCGCTTATATGTGGAATCTAAGAAATAATGGTACAGATGAACCTATTTACAAAACAGAAATAGAGTCATAGATGTAGAAAACAAAATTAGGGTTACCAAGGGGGAAGGGGGAGGGCAGGAAAGATAAATTGGGAGGTTGGGATTGCCATATACACACGACTACACATAAAAATAGATAACTAATAAGAACCTACTGTATAGCACAGGCAACTCTACTCAGTACTCTATAATCATCTATATGGTAATAGAATCTAAAAAAGAGTGGACTTATGTATATATATAACTGATTCACTTTGCTGTATAGCAGAAACCAACATAACATTGTAAATCAACTATGCTCCAATAAAAATTAATTTTAAAAAAAAAGCTGAGGGCTTCCCTGGTGGCGCAGAGGTTGAGAGTCCGCCTGCCGATGCAGGGGACGCGGGTTCGTGCCCCGGTCTGGGAGGATCCCACGTGCCGCGGAGCGGCTGGGCCCGTGAGCTATGGCCGCTGAGCCTGCGCGTCCGGAGCCTGTGCTCCGCAACGGGAAAGGCCACAACAGTGAGAGGCCCACATACCACAAAAAAAAAAAAAAAAAAAAAAAAAAAAAGCTGAGAGACTCATTGACTAGGGATGAGTGCGTGTGTGTGTGTGTGTGTGTAACACATGGTAGGTGCTCAGTTGTCGTATAAGTGAATCAATGCAGAAAAGACAACAGAAGAACACAGAAATCATCTGAGTGTGGACGTAGGGCTTAGATTAGAGGAAGGAAATTTCAGTGTGAACAAAAGCCAAGACAACTTGGTAATTGACTAAAGAGACGAGGAATTCACTATATTATCCTTTGTGATTTTTCTGTAAAGTTTAATTTTTTTTTTTTTTTTTTTTTTTTTTGCCGTACGCGGGCCTCTCACTGCTGTGGCCTCTCCCGTTGCGGAGCACAGGCTCCGGACGCGCAGGCTCAGCGGCCATGGCTCACGGGCCCAGCCGCTCCACGGCATGTGGGATTCTTCCCGGACCGGGGCACGAACCCGTGTCCCCTGCATCGACAGGCGGACTCTCAACCACTGCGCCACCAGGGAAGCCCAAAGTTTAATTTTAAGACACTTTTTAAGATTCAAGAGCTGGGGCAGAGGCAGAGCCCTTGATTCCGAGGATTCAGGCATTGGTGAGCTTGGTGGGAGCTTGGCGAGGAAGAGCTCCTTCTGGAGGAGGAAACGAGTCTGGCTGTAGTTAGGCTGAGTTCAAGATGGTGGTGGGTTTTCCTGGCAACATTTGGAAATGAGGGCCTGAAACTACAGAGAGTTTCAGCTGGGTGGAGAGGGAAGCCTCAGGTCAGGCTGGAAGGGTGAAGATGTGGACTAAAAAGGGCCCTTGCATATATCCAGAAAAGACAAAAACTCTTAATTCAAAAAGATATATGCACCCCAATGTTCATGGTAGCACTATTTACAATAGCCAGGTCATGGAAGCAACAACCTAAATGCTCATCGACAGACGAATGGATAAAGAAGATGTGGTACATATATATGATGGAATATTACTCAGCCATAAAAGGGAACGAAATTGGGTCATTTGTAGAGACGTGGATGGATCTAGAGACTGTCATACAGAGTGAAGTAAGTCAGAAAGAGAAAAACAAATATTGTATATTAACACATATATGTGGAACCTAGAAGAATGGTACAGATGAACCGGTTTGCAGGGCAGAACTAGAGACACAGATGTAGAGAACAAACGTAGGGACAACAAGGGGGGGAAAGTGGCAGGGTGGGGGTGGTGGTGGGATGAACTGGGAGATTGGGATTGCCATATATACACTAATATGTATAAAATAGATAACTAATAAGAACCTGCTGTATAAAAAAATAAAACAAAATTCAAAAATCCAAAAAAAATTTTTGATTGAATGTATACATTCATTAATTAATAATTCCACTCTTGGGCTTGGTCTTTTGGGAAATTTCTACCAACTGCAAAACCCCATACAAGTGCATAATCAAAATGCCAGACTAATTTTTATTATTGTTGTATGTCTCCTGGTTGACTTGATTATAATTATGATAAATCATTAGCATATGAATATGAATTAGATGTGAATCCCAGAAAGAATAATATAATCACAGGGAGTGAAATGTGTCTGACATTTAGCCTGCTTCAGACGACTTTCCTGTATCAGTTTTCTTGAAGCAGAAATCAAAGTCCTTCATAAAGGATGTGGGGACCTGTAAGGTGGCATGGCCCTCTGGATGTGACCTGGTCTGGACTAAACAAGCCAACTCGCAGAAGAAGAGAAAAGTCACTAGAATGGACCCAGGGCCATCTTTGGTGGGTGAATTAAGAGTGGTCTATTCCTTCCTCTGTGGGCATCCTTGAACTGACCACAACATTTCTTCCATCCATCACAGGAAGTTACCTTGAGGATATTGCTCAACACACAAGATCTTAGGTTGATATCTACACTTTGGGATTGCTCCCCTGATGTGTTTGGAATGACTCAAACTGTTTAGGTCTGAATACATGGAGAATTGAAGATAACTACTTTGGGTGATACGTATTTTCCTCACCCGTATGTTTTCATGCAGAGGGACCTCCATCCAAATCAGGTCCCTAGGTATCCCCCAGCCCTTCGCCTACTGCTACTCCAGGCAGGGGAGTGACATAGCCAGCTGATGACTTTGGCCTTGCCCAGCCAGTCCTTTCCTGCTTCTCCGTTGGGATCTGCTCCTTGCAGGGTGCTAGTGCTCTGGTGTCTGCTGTCAGCCACATGCCTAGGCTAAGGCTAGGCAGATAGGAGCCAGCAGTCATCCAGGGCTGCCTCTGTCTGGGTGGGTTCATCTGTCTCTTTCTGGGGCTCAGCATAAGGAGGGCTATGGTGGCTGCACCCCTAAGCCACATCTTTCAACTTGGCCTTCATCACCAACGAAGCTGATATTTTGATCTCTCTATTTACCTAATTCTTGTGTCTGTCTCTCAACTGGACTTGGCCAAGATACAAGAAAATCCCAGTAAAAACTTTCATGTAAAACCACCAGCTTCACCTTTTTCAGTAAAATCTGCAAAATGCAGTATCTCAAGTAGGAACATCATATACGCATTTGTTGGCCAGGGCATCATTCAGTACCAACACTGACTCTCAGCTACAAACAGAAGATGCATGTGCATTTTTTAATCCTGAGTCTTAGTAATGAGGCTTAATCCAGAAAGGACTTGTTTCCTGGTCACTTCGACCCTGCTGTACCTTACAGGGATTATCACCCAACTGCCTACTCATGTGAAATTAAACAAAACCAATAGGGTCTCACTGTGTGTTAATTTTGTACAGAGTACCTGTCAGCCTAGAAAGCGGGGATGATTTTTCTCATTATTTACAAGAATTTGATTTATCCAGGCTTGCTTTAAATAACGGCAAAGGCCAATACACACTACTCTATATAAAATAAACAACAAGGATTTACCGTATAGCACAGGAACTGTATTCAATATCTTGTAATAATCTATAATGAAAAAGAATCTGGAAAAAAAAGTTTTATATATATATATACATACATATGACTGAATATATATATATGTATCTGAATCACTTTGCTGTATACCTGAAACTAACACAATATTGTGAATCAACTATACTTCAGTAAAAGAAAAAAATAATGACAAAGGCTGCCATGAGCAAGATAATCTTCACTACTCCAGGATTTCAGTTTGTCAAACTTGACACTTTGAGGCTCTTCCACAACTGAATACTGCTTAAATACCAAGCTAATTAAAGAACTTTTAAAATTATTTATACTAAATTCAACCTTTCACTCCAATGATGAAATGGGCTGTATGATTAAAGTAACTCTTGTTGTCTACAGCCTGTCATTTCCTTTATGGGAAAATTTTCAAGTGGCAGCACGTGCTCCTAAGAATATCCAAACAACAAAGGCCATTTTTGAATGAGCTGATGTGAACGTACCTACTGATATTAACGTGAGCTTTATCACAAACTGAACAGTCAACAGAAAGTCATTTCAAGTCAACACCAGTCACGAAACAAGAGAGAAAGGTGAGAAAGCATAGCACTATGTTAAAATGCTTTATAGGCTTAGCAATAAGAAGCACGAGATATTTTGATTAGTACATATTTCTTATATGATCCAATAGGAAAGGTGAGAGATTCTGAATTAATCACAGGTCAGTTAACCTAGAAAGGCAATTATTCTGTAGTAACAGCTTCTCCACTAGACATAGATTCAATTTAGAATCTGCATTTCTAAAACAGCATCACAGGGATTTTTTCCTCCCCGCTGCTGATAACCTACAAAACACAGAAGCTCAGTGCTTGTTGACAGGGTGTAAAAGAAGGACTATCAGCTTTGCAAACAGACAGACTGGAATTTAAGCCCCATCTGCTACCCCTTGTGAGGTATGGAAACAGGGCAAGTCATTTAACTTATGTGGGCTTCAATTTCCAGCAAAAAACCTGGGGTGGGCCAGAGTGCAGTTTCAAAGTCACTGAGAAAGTATAAAGACCCACAGCTGCTACTGGAGTTGGGCACTGAAGGCGCTCTCCCTTCCCAGGAACTTACTCCCTGCAACTCACCCATTTGATCCAACTCTCGATCTCCTCCTCAGGCAACCGGGACACTGTGCGGGGTAAGAAGCGCACCAACTTTTCCTTGATGATGGATGACGTCAGGGCATCCTCCACCTCCACCAGGCTGGCGATCACATCGGCAATCTGCCCTGAGCCTTCCACCACCACACAGGGAATTTTACTTTTGACGGAGGTACTGATGGCCTGGGAGAAGGGAGATAGAGTTGACCAGGTGATCAACAGAACCCAGCTCAGAACCGAGGTTCTAATCAAGCTGGTTAACAAATCACATCGACACATCTCTGCACTTCATCATTTGGCGGGGCAGTGGAGGGGTTATTTTCAATCAGAAGCGAACCAAATGTTTGCAACCACTTTAAGCATCAGAAATGTAAGCTAGTTGTCTTACATCCTATGTTAATACCGAATTCCATAATGAGGACACGTGTGACTGGCAAGTTTTCCATAAATAAGTGCTTTAAAATATCCCTCTATACAAAATCGATCATTCCAAATACTGACATCATCGTAGATTTGAGTGACAGCTCTTAAGATGGTACTCAGCATTGTCGTTGATAGCTTTTCTGATGGAGGTTAACAGTATTCATACTTTAAAGGTATGAAAATACCTTCACAGCAGCAGCCATACATTTTTCGTTATGTTGACTCACATATTTCCCTCCTCAAATAATTTCCTTTGCTCCTTCCATTGAAAGAAAAGAAAAATATATCTGCTTTCTGGATAAACACCTACCACATTTTTATTTCCTTGATAAAAATCACAGAGACCAGCATACGAGAACCAGGTATGAAAAATTTTAATCACTTGACAACAAAACAAAGTGATGTACACGTGGGTACAGAAGAAACTGTGAAGCCCCTTCCTTTAGCCAGGAGTGATGTCTTCCTTAGAGAAGATGTTGGCCATAAAGAGTGTGGTGCCTTCATCAAATCAGGGTGAGATCCATCTTCACCTCACTACCTGTGCTACAGGTGGGTGTCGGGGCTGTGCTGGGGCGGAAGTGGGGATGATAAGAGAGTGAGCTGAAGGATGAAGGGATGAAGTGTTCAGCAGGCAGTTTCTCCTCCCTCTCTCCTCTCTCCTGTGGGTTCTGTGGATTGTGAATTGGCTGAACAGACCTTGTGGGAAATGCTATAGAAATGCAGTACTCTAGGCCAGGAGCAGCTTGCTTGAAACCATAATTCTAAATCTAAAATCTGAGAGATAATAAATGTAACCATCTTCAATTACTTTTTCTCCATCTCTCTTCCTCTGTAATGTGACTGCTTCTTCAAGCATTTCCATACTGACTGTTTCACACTGAAAAAAAATCTCTATGTCAATTTCTCTCTGAAAAGTCTTTAGGTGCTTAATAAATACCTGTTGGTGAATGAATGCACGTTGATGAATGATGGATGAATGAATCATTGTTATAGAAAAGAATAAACAAAGAGAAACATTACATTATGATTCCAAATAACTCTGCCAGAAATTTCATGTAACTCCAGGTGTATATGATCATGGGGTGGCCATGGTTTTCCAACATACGTGCTGGTTATGATCCCTAAGTCCTGTGAGTTCATGTCAAGCCTTCTCTTTGGCAGGTTGATGGCCAAAGAGAACAGTAAGTGCACAGACTATTCATGTTGCTACAAACTCTCTTCCTAAATTTTCTCAGCTGAGGAAACAACTTAAGCCTATTAGGGCAACACTGTGTGATTGGGAAGATGCTACCTACTTGCTGTAGAAAAGAAATTGGTCTTGTTAGATTAGGTGAACCCCAAAGCCCTGAAAGTGCAAATTTGTGGAGTAAGCTTGTTGACTGATCTTCTAGAAAACCAAACCAAGACTCACTTTCAAAGTCTCTTTCCCACCTCCTTGGGCAAAACACACGATGGGGATCTTGCCACCGTAGTTGGAATCTGTAAAATATAAAACGTAAAACTTATTTTGGGCACATCAGAAATATTCACCTACCTCAAGGAAGTGGTGGGCCCCATGAGCCCAAGGTGTGGGATGATGGCTGCAGATCTCACAGACTTGACCATCTGCCAGCTGATCACAATGGATGCATCCCTGTGCTCCAAACCAGTAAGAGCATGACACGGGTCACACTGCAATTTTTTACTGATATTTAAAATGCCAAAGTCTGTGAATGACTGACTTTTGCTAATATACATTAGGCCAGGTTCAAGTTTATCCTTAGAATCATTACACTTTCACTCATTTGCATAATCCTATGCTTTCTTGAGTGGGTGAAAAATTTGCATAACTATGTGTTCTTTCCAGTGAGAGTATCGCATATATAAATGTCTTCCTTTGTATATGTCCCATTGAGAAAGGAAAAAGGTTGAGATTATCTCCAACAAGTCCCTGTGATGGAGTCTATCACTAGATCACGAGGTAATCTGGTTCCACAACAGGACACATCTCAACAATAGGAAGAGAGAGAGTTATTTATCACTTGCCATAGCAAATAAAGGCTTTCACTCAACTGCTGCATTCTCCCCTTGAAACCAATGTTTTAGGTGGTTCTAGTATATAGAAGTAGCCAATAACCTAAGAAGTAAACCACCTAACTGTTAAGCTAGTGGGTTGGTTTTTACCGCTTCTATCCTAGCTAACCGCATTGCTTTGTCAGTGCAAATTTGCCATTGTGAATTTTACTTTGTTCTTAAATGTTGTCGAGCAGAATGGACAGCAGGTTCTCTATACTGGGTGGGACAAACCAGGGTAGGACAAGGCAGCATTTGTCAGTGTTCCAGCACGTTGAAGGGTACATATCAGAGTAACCTTGGCAGGAGCACCTCTAGTATATTAAAGAAGAGATATAACAGCTCTTCTTTGGCAATAGAACATCTAATTGGGTGAGTTCACCATTCTTTACTCAATAATTGGGAGCTATCGTCGGTGGTGCTGCTGCTGCTCTTGTTAGTATGTTTGTCTAAGGTCCCACCTCCTAAACACTGACCTTGAATAGTGCGCTCGGAGATGTACTTCTCCAGCTGATTACGGAGCTTTGCCTCAACTGTGGGGTGCCCATGGCAGCCATTGTCCACAAGCAGCAGGTGGGTGTGATTGTTGTCCAGGATGTACAGAGGGTCTCTCTTGAAGTCATCCATAATGTACTGAGCTGAAAAATATCCCTGAAAAGCACAGAGAAACTTGTCTTTGAGATTTATCTGTTGGCCAAAACGCATGATGACATTTTCACAGGTTCATATTAAGGCTAACCCTTTGGGTTCAACTGATGCTCTTCCCAGATTCCTAAGTGCAGAAGGGTCTTAGGCCATCATTTTAAATATGAAGAAATGAAGGCTCAGAATGATTGCATCACTTTCTTATTTTCACATAAATGACCGGTGGCAGTGTAAGAATCAGATTCTAATCCATTTCTTGTTCCATTGCCCTGTGCTCTCTAGTATAAATTCATTGAAACTGATAGCATTCAGGAAAGTGTGTGTGTGTGTGTGTGTGTGTGTGTGTGTATCCAGACACATTCATTTGTATGTGTGTGTGTCTGGATAAGGTAGAGGTAGACATTGATACACACACACACATATTTGTCTGTAATCCATCATATGCCAAGACCTATGACAGCATCTAGGGATTAGAAAATGAATGAGATGGAGTCCTAGCCCTTGAGGAGCACGTAGTTACGGGACCATGAAAAGAGGCAATTAAATAGATACTTTGTCCTCACACTTAATACCAGAGAATAAAAAACTGAAGAACTGACTCTAACAGGATTTGCTGGGAACAAATTTTAATGAACAAAATACATCCACTGGTAACTCCTTCCCAGAAGTTCTTTGATTATGTCATCCTGAGTTTCCAAAGGAACCTTGTAAGGTCGACTTCCTTATGAGCTGACTCCATCCCAGAGCCCTGGTGCTCAGGCCAGAGCCCTGTGCCATGGTCTTTCTCCCCCGTGACCCCGCAGACCCCCTCATGTCCAGCCCATACCTCGACATCACAATTCCTGATGAGGGTGTCCCTGTTGGAGACCATGCCCCAAGCCGCGATGCCGATGGCTACTATGTTCTCCTCTGAATTCCTGCTGATGGTGTTATCTCTCACTACCTCTCCAATGTACTTCATCAGCCCATAATGGGTACCTCCAGTGAGAATCCAGGCACCTGTCAACAAGAGAGAAGAACAAACACTCAGCTGGCTCTGCATAAGTTTCCCATCCTTTGCTCGACCCCTAAAGAAGCCCCACCCCTGAGCACTAGGACGCGGCATTACTGGCCACACTTTGGACTGGGCTTGACCTCTGACCATATAGAAGGGAAGGAGAAGAAGATCTCCAAGTTTCTAAGAGATTCTGGTTTAAAAACAATACAGATTCTGGACCGCATTCTAGACCCACATCATTAGACTCTCTGGGAGGTGGGACCAGGGAACCTGCCTCTTTAACCAGCCTCTCGGGTAGATCTTTTTATGGGTAATGAATGCCTGGCCTGAGCCTTTGAGCAAGTTAGGCAGTGTCATCATGGAAAGCGGAGCGTTCTGCTCCCAGAGCCCTCTCAGGGATCCTGGTGACCTTCCTGGCATGACCCTAGTGCCTATGATTTAACTTTACAATTACACAGTTTTGCACACTGGTATTTTAAGGTTTTTATTTGATGATTTTTGCAGTGTCAAAGGTGTTGCACAGTTTTGTTTTTGTTTTCAAAATTGAAGTAAATAATACCTACAAAATATTATCTCACATAATAATAGAATCTAAAGTTGGAAATGCCCCTAGTCTAATATGTTACCCACACAGAAATCCAGCCTGAGGCTGGGTCACCAGCCTCCTCTGATTAGCTCTGGTAATGGAAGCCTCTGGAGTCCCGAAGCAGCCCCCTCCCCCAGCTGTTAGAAAGTCCTTTTGTTCATTTTTGTCTCCATTCTCTACTTTTGCTACAGTCTTCCTGATGATGAACTAATTGAGTCCTCTCCCACATAAAAGGCCTTCCAATATTTTAAGGTAAATGTGATGTAGTTCTTAGAAGTTTCAGACCCAATTCCTTCAGCCAGCTCTCACTGGATGTGAACTCCAGACCCCTTGGCTGCCAGCCTCCTTCCTGCAGACAGATTTCAGTTGTCAACGTCCCCCTTTCAAATGAGGCAATGGGAGGCATAGTAGCTCTCCACAAGGAGACAAGTAACCTCCCTGCTCTGGCCCCTCACTTCATCTACGTAGATGTCCCAGCCCGGGGACTTTTGTCTGCTTTGTTCTACTCTATTCCCAGCACCTAAAACAATTCCTGACACATAGCAGGCATTTAAGAAGTATTTGCTGAATGAATGAATTATGTATGTTCAGATCTAGTAGTAAGGAAGTTGAGTTGCTGGGTTTCATAACAAAGTAACTACCTATTGTGTGGTCCCCTCTGACTGGTCAGGAAATTAGGAATAAATGGGGGAGGGGTGCCACAGTTTCTTCTTGACATTAAGGAAAAAGGTATCTAAAACAAGACATGTTTCCTTAGTTCTGTGAACTAATATTCTTAAGAAAGAAGTTTTTAAAATGTTAGCCTTAGATAAACTAATAAAATAAAGGTTAGGCTTTGATAAATAGAATCTAATCTTGAAATTAGAGTTTAACATTCTAGTTAAACTCAAATGGAAGTAAGGCTGCAAAAACAATTTGCCTATACTCTTCAAAAATGTCCTGAAAGACTGAAAACAGCTAAAGAGCAGTTCCAGATGAAAGAAAGGTTTTCAGTTTCCTATGATATGAAAAGCTAAATGGATTGGAATCCAGACGGAGAAAAAGAAATTTTTTTTTCTCTGAAGGCATTGTTAGGATAATTAGCAAAACTAAACCAAGGACTGTTTGTTAGATAACAGTGTAGGTCACGGTTAAATTTCTCAGGTTTGATAGTTGTATCGGGTTATCTGAGAGAACACCCCTGTTCTTCAGGGATGCTCACATATTTAGGCACTAAGGGTTATGATACCTAAAATTTACTCTCAGTGATTTTTTTAAAAATCATAATATGTGGATATTTACAGAGAGAGAGAAGATTAATAGGGGAAAATGTTAACAATTGGTGAGCCTAAGTGAAGGGGGTATAGATATTCCTTGTATTATTCTTCCAACTCTTCTGTAGGTCTGACATTTTTCATAATAAAAAGTTGCGTCCAGAGCCTGTGCTGCGCAACGGGAGAGGCCACAACAGTGAGAAGTCCGTGTACAGCAAAATAATAATAATAATAATAAAAGTTAAAAAGAAAAAAATAAGCTGAATATTTCAAATAACAAAGCCACGGTTATTTGTTTTGATCTCCATCAGACAGTTACATGGTGCTTACAACCTGCCAGGCACTAACACTATTTCCAAAACACACCACTGATCCCAAAATTAAAGAGCAAACGAATGAAACTTTGCTTTTTGATTCGCTTTTTGATTCGCCAGAATACTCTGGGTAAAAGTTCACACGTAAAAATAACAAAATGAAAACTTAAATTAAAAGAAACATAAAATTACCCACAAGGAAGTTCCTTAACGCTGGGTTTAAAGAGCTACTGTGTCCCCACCCTCCACCTACCCCCTCACCATCGGCCAGAGCTCCTGGTCCCTTCATTGAAGGATCTTGTTTTTAATTAAGATAATGATTAATCCATACAGTTCTAGAGCATCTGGAGTCTGCGCATGATTGCTGAGGAGAATTTCGTTCCGTCTCTGAAGACGCGCGCAGCCTGGATGGACAAACCCGCGGGCGCAAGGTCCCCGCCGCCGCAGGGAAGGTCCTGTGGCTGCAGCAGGGACAGCCACGTGGACGCAACGGGGGCCGACGCACCTTTCGACTGCGCGATGTAGATCAGGCGGCTGAAGATCTTGCGCATGCGCGGCTTCAGGGCGAAGTTTTTGGCGCCGCCGGTCACCGAAATGACCAGGTTGGGCGTTTTCAGGTGCCAGTGCTGGGTCAGCAGCTCGTAGAGGGTTTCCGCGTCCGTGTCGCAGGACAGTCGGATATACTGCGGGGAAGAGGGGAGCATCAGGATCCGCAGGTGTTCTCCTGATGGTGGGGCTTAGCCCAGTATACCTGCTCCTTAGGGAGGGGGAGAGCGGAGCGTGTGGCAGCCGAGGGGCGTCCCCTTGGGGAAGTGGAAGGAAGGCAGTGGAGTGGAGGCGGGTGTGGGTGCCCCTGCAGGGACCCCCCATCCCAAGCCGGCTGGAGAACTTGGGACTTTATCCTAAAGGGAGTGAAGCACCTGTGAGGTGTTCTAAGCAGAGTAGAAGCCGGATGGGATTTACATTTTAGAGAGTCCTCCAGCGGCAGCATTGACTATGGGACAAGACAGGTAGGGAGAGATGCAGGGAGGTGAGATAGTGGTGGCCCATCCTGGGACAGAGGCCTTAGGAACAGACAGAGTGCACAGAGCCGGGTCACCTTCCAGGGCTGCCACGGCAGGGCCTGGGGAGGTGAGGGGTCAAGGCCCGGCTTCCAGCTGCCTGAGGACGGCTGTGTCACTGGGACAGAGGACACAGGAGGATTTAAGGAGACTGTTAATAATTGCCTACTGAAAATTGGCATTGTCATCTGCCTCTACAAGGATGACGTCAATAGCCATTGCAGTTGCTGATCTTCAACACACCCTGAAAGGAGTGCAGGGTGGAGATCAGGAATGAGGCCCTCTGTGCTCTGGGAAAAACTGGCAGAACAGGCCTTCAGATAGTTAGATATTTTTCAGGAGATTTTATGAGCCCAAATTCTTGCATCTTCTCGTATCTGGAAAAGCACTAAAATCGTTAACGGAGACATCTGCTCCTCGTGATGGGCAAGAACCTCTGCCAAAATGTGTGCTTGACTGCACGTCCCCCCTTCTCTAAAATCACAGATAACACCGCCTCCGCCCCCTTTGGAGCAGTTCCTCAGAGCTATCTGAGACGCTGTCTCCTGGGCTACAGTCCTCATTTTGCCCCAAATAAAACTTAACTCACAACTCTCATGTTGTGCTTTTTTTTTTTTTTATTTGACATAATCATTAAACGTCTTTGTAGAATCCTGTGTGAGAGCCTGCAGTGTGATCGTGTAGAGGAAAATGTCACCTTATTCAAGGCCACATTTATTCTCAAGAATGTCACACACCAAACTAAACCAGATGATTCACAAGCACATTTGTCGGGCCTTTTGTAGCAATGAGGGCCAATGTGGATGTCACATGACCCTGCCCTGTGCCTGGAGAAAGGACCCTGGGTGACAAGCCAGTCATCACCCGTGGAGTGTTGCCATGGCACATAATCTAATCACAGCTTTTGATTTTCACAAGATTTATCTTCTTCTGCAATCATTTTTAGATTGACTACTCATCTCTCCCACCTCCATGCGTACTATTACACAATTCAAGGTAACTCAAGGTAGCCCACACCATGATAGCATATGGATTAGCTAGTTCAAGTAGGAAAGCATTGCTTACCTTCCCTTTCTTCCCCAGAGTCTCAAACTGAATATCCCCAAAAGCATCAGTGGGAAATTCCTTGGTGTGTTTCTTGTAATTCCATTTCTCATTTTGGTTGATCTGGGTGCCTTCTATGTGCTGGCTCTGGGTATAGCCACACTTGCACACATTTTCCCTGAGCAGAAGGATATTGATGAGAAGGAATAGCTTTCGTTAAACCTGCTTAAATATTTTGTCACATTTCTTAGAATAGACCACACACGATTAGCTTAAATAAACACAAAAAGAGATTTCACCATCACATCTAATTTTCAGACTATTTTCATCATCTCAGTTGGTTGTTAAATAAAAACTATCTTGGTGTTTTACCCCTGTGACATGGAAGATCCAGGCAACACAATACAATTCTATCTCCGCTGAGAAAGAAGAAAGCATGAATGCAGTGAGAGGTGGGGATAAAAGACAAACAGGGAAGACTTGTTGAGCCTCCACCTGCTCCAGCCATGGTCCTAACAATTCTAGACTCCCAGCCACTTCTCTCTCTCAGGTTCTGCATGGCATTTCTATTTCCTTAGAGTAAATCTCCCCATTTAGGTTAAGCTAGCTCGGGTTCCTTGCACCTGAAAGTCTTAATTACTAGAAGTATGGAAATTATCTGTATTCAAAAATATACGTCAAAACATTCAATATTTTCTAGAGCTATAAAAATTGAGCTAGAACCTGGATCCAAAGTCACTCCTCCACCAGAAATCTTGCCTCTTTCGGAACAGTTGCCTGGGGCATCACTCAGTTTGGCCAAGAAAAAATAAGTCAACCAGAATTGACAACAATTGCCTTAGCCTTTTCTCTAACTAAGCCTGGGGGCACATCCTGAGCCAAGGCTGCTCCCACTGGTCTCAGGGTCCTCCTCACTAGGGTCCAAGTTGGCTTCCTCCCCTCTCTCTTTAGATGTTACTGTCCCACCATCCTTTGGGGTTTGTCCACACCCACCCAAGTTCATTGCAGGATTGGGGAGGGAATTCCCTGCCCCACCTGTCTTTGCTACAACTGAAGGCCGACTCTCGAGCCCTTTTCCCTTCCAGGGGTAGGGGTGTGTCTCGGGTGACCTCTGTCTCCATCTTGATGATGGGGCTGGTAGCCCTCCAAGCACCAATTTACATGAACTGGCTTACAAATGGAGAAGAGGTAAGAAGAATGCCAGGAAGACGTCAGGAGCACAGATACATGGAGGAGGCAAAGGAGTGACAGAGAGGGGAGACGGAGAGGACGGGAGAGCGTCAGGACGCTAGTTCTACCCCTCAGGACAAGTCTGAATCCTTTGGAGCCTCACTGTCAATATAGCAGCCACTGGCCATGTGTGGCAATTGACTTTAAATGTAATTTAATTTAACTTACTTTGAAAATTCAATGCCATGGTTGCACTAGCCACATTTCAAACGCTCACTAGTCACAAGTGGCTAGTGGCTACCATATGGGACGATGCAGAAAAAAAAATATTTCTGGGACTTCCCTGGTGGTGCAGTGGTTAAGAATCCACCTGCCAACGCAGGGGGCAGGGGTTTGAGTCCCTGGTCCAGGAAGATCCCACATGCCGTGGAGCAGCTAAGCCCGTGCACCACAATTACTGAGCCTGCACTCTAGAGCCCGTGAGCCACAACTACTGAACCCACATGCTGCAACTACTGAAGCCCGCGTGCCTAGAGCCAATGCTCCACAACAAGAAAAGCCACCACAATGAGAAGCCCGCGCACCCCAACAAAGAGTAGCCCCCGCTCGCTGCAACTAGAGAAAGCCCGAGCACAGCAGCGAAAATCCAATGCAGCCAAAAATAAATTAAATAAATAAAGTTTTAAAAATTTAAAATAGAATATTTCCATCATAGTAACAATAGAAAGTTCCATTACACACAGCCCATTACAGCAAAATTAATGTTCTTCCTTTTTCTGCCTAGAACCCAGCCTGGCCGAGGCAGTGAGAACTGAAGAGAATAAACCCAGATCCAGGGACTTACAGCCTCAGGAGTGCCAGGAGGTGGCCCCTAAGCTGGACAGCAGTGTCTCAGAGGTTGCCTGGCAAGAGGAGCCATGGTCCAGCATCACTCCCTAGTGACCACACAAGAAACAGATATCCGAAGGGTTGAAAGTAGAGAAACATGAGTGGTCTGGGCTTAGCATATGTGAAGCAGCTCTTGGGAGATTTGGGGCAGCCTATGTCAGCTGATGTGGCAAAAGTAGCTGCAAAATTACAGTAACACTATTACTAGTCATTTCCCTTGATTCACTTGTCCGATGAGTAATTCAGATTACACAGAGCATCCCCACTGCCGATGGAGAGATGAAAATAATAAATACAAGAAGTTAAAATCTTATAGAGTCTTGACTCTGGTTTATATCCTTGGGTCCCCTCTGATATGGGCACTGGAAGACCCTGAGGTGTTCCTGTCCTGTGCTGGTGTTGTGGAGGGCAGGGACTGCTCACCACATCTCCCTTTATTTGGGGCCAGACTTGAGTGGTAGTCAAGCACCATAAGGTGGGCAGCCATAGGTTTCCCTACCTTGCATCCATTTCTCCTTCTGCTAGTAGGAACACCCTGATTTTCCTTTGAGGAATCATCCTTTCCACACCAGGTCCATGTGGACACAACACCCAAGGCTGGCCAGTCACATATTCCATTGCCCAGTTGCAGGGATTAGAGTGGGTGCCTGACCCATGCCAGGCCAATAAGAGCCATGAACATGAGCACAGGACTTTGGGTGGAATTGCTGGGAACAAGGCCCTCTTTCCCCCCACTGGTAAGCTGAAAAGGTGTCAGCCAGAGTTGTGGTGTCCATTTTGCCACCACTAATAAGGAGCCTGCCCACCCAGAGAAGGGCAGAACCACAGGTAGAAAGAGGCAGGGTCTTGGTGACACTGAGCCCGGGATGTGGCTGTCCCATTACAATCACCACTCACTTAGAGTGGTGACTGGATATCTGCAACTGACAAGGTGCTGATGATTACAGTCAGCCCGAGACAGGATTGTCCTTAGAAGGGGCAGGAGCTGGGCATAAAAGGAATGCACAAGGAGGAATCAGAAAACTGAGTTCAATCCTTCATCTATCCCCTGCCAGCGATGTGGCCCTGGGTAAAACACTGAGCCCCTCCAGGCCTCACTTGCCTTGTCAGTCAAATGATAACAGCTACCTGGCAGGGCAGTTGTAGAATTAGCAATCAAATACATGAGTCCCCACAACATAGTCAAGGCCCAATAAATATTTGTTGAATGAGTGAATGAATCCAAACAGTGTTTCTACCAGTCAAACAAACAGATTAACAGCAAACTCTTTCAGGGAAACATGTGGGGAATAAATAGCTGACTCACAGAGTTTATACTCTGTCAAAATGACTCATAATGACTAAGTTTATACCAATGACAAAATAGAGATCTCTTAGTTTTTCCAATGTTCGCTTTCTAATTCGTACAAAGTAGGAAAACACATTGACTGAGAACTTTCTACGGCAGGAATTTTATGTATCGTCCCACTGCACCCTTACTACAACCCGGGAGGTGTACTTTGCCAGTGGTTTAGGATAAGAGGATTCAGTTCAGAAAAGAGAATAATTGGTTCAAGTTCATGCAGTGAGCAGGCAGCCAGGCCCAGGTTGGATCCAACGCTGATTCTAAGGCCCCTGATCTTATTGCCTTCCTCTGGGCACTGCCTCTGTTCAACAGAGTCAGTGCTTTAATTACAAACTACAGCAGCAGGTAAACAATCAATTAATAGCTGGACTATTACATATAGAATGGATAAACAACAAGGTTGTACTGCATGGCACCAGGAACGATACTCAATATCCTATGATAAACCATAATGGAAAAGAATATTTTGAAAAGAAGGTATCTATGTTCATAACAGAATCACTTTGCTGAAATTAACACAACTTTGTAAATCAACTATACTTCAATTAAAAAATATTAATAGCTAGACTCTCTCCTATTACCAATAAGCAAAAGAGAGGGGGCAGAGAGGAAAAAGGTGAGAGGGACGGAGGACTAAAATCACTTCGTTAGATTCCAGGGCACCTTCTGTGGGAAACACCAGCGGTCAGTCCACTTATCACTGGCCCACTAGGTAGCATTCGCTGAGGACCTCCTGTGGGCAGAGCTGCTGGAGGTGCTCCCCAAGGTTTCTGTGACTCAGCCTCGATGTTTCAAAACACACAAGATTCAGAGAAGATGAACACCCAGTCAGATGGGAAGGGCCACAGTCAACAGCCTGGCAGAGGAGCCGGTCAGATTGCCACGTGCGTGCATGCCTGGTGTCTCCTGCCAACCGTTATGAAACAACAAGGTTCACTGCCATGGCCACTCCGGTGGGCTTCCAGGCTCATGGGAATATCAAAGAGAGTGACAGCCTGTCTTGGAGCCTTTACCAACTACTGACAAAGCTTAAAATATGAAATGAGATGATACCTCTCCAGGGACAAGCTGCTTGCCAAACTCTTCCTGTGCACACACCGTTTCTGAGAATTGCAAGATGCAAACAACTTGAATAATGAACTAGTGAGCAATTTGTTTGTCTGTTGTCATGGTGATCAATAATTTATTTTTGAACATGGTAGCAAAAAATGGAGGCAAAGTAGTTGCTTACGTGGCCTTGGAATCTTTGGTAAAGAAGACACACTCCCGTTTCTTAAAATTTGCTTGAATGAAATTCACCAAGTCCTTTGGAGAAAGAACATTGGAACAACACATCACTAATTTGTTCTCAGCCCCTGCTGCTCTTCATGAATGACTTAAACCTACTTCAAAGGTTTTAAGGATTCACCACACATCATAGCAACCAGCATCCATTCATGCTTTTAGAGTACACAAAGTTTGTAAAAAGAGGCATACGTTTACATTTTTATAACTAAATGCAAATTTTTCTAAAAGTTACTTGGCATCATCTTGGAACAAATGTCATTATATACATACAAAGTATATTTTTTGGACTCTAAGGCAACTGGGGGAATATAAGCATTCATTGATAGTTTAGCATAAATAATGGTTTATTGCAGATTCTAGTTCCTCTTATGCTTGCTGTTCAAAAGAAGGTATATTCCAAATGCTCCTTCCAGAGTTGCATCTGTCCTCCCATGGGCAAGGTGGTAAGGCATATCCGGGACCTAATTCTGACAAACAACAGAACGCTTCCCTTTAGTTGGCAGAAACAAACCCCTTGGAGTTGAAGAATACTTCGAAAATATTTACACTCCTCAAAGTGGGAGAAGGTATTTGCAACATATATTAATCATCATAAGATTGGCAAATAGAATAAATAAAAGACTGTAAGTCACTAAGAATAAGACAGACTACCTCATGGGAAAAAGGCAAAAGACATGAGCAGGACATGTCCTCTTAAATAAAAGAGGACACACAGATGTGTGAAAAAGAGCTCAGCCTTGTCAGTAATGAGGCCAATGCGAACTGAAACCACAATGACATCCCATTACACACCCACCAGGCTGGAAAAATTGAGAAGCCACTGGCATCAAATGCCAGTGAAGAGGCAGGCAGGGGGCCTCAGCCCGCTATGGGCCATGAGTGAACTGGCTCGACCACTCTGGGAAACTGTCCACCACTGTCCCCTAGAAATAGTCCCTGTGTCCTGTGAATGACCTGCAAGCTCAGATGCCTGGCACCGCGCTGCCAGCTCTAGGGGTTTGTCTTGTTCCATGGAGGTGGGGTTGGCAGCCCAAACCCACTTCCCTCAGGTCACCGGGTGCCAGCAGTTCTCAGACAGTGTCATGTGGGTTTGCCCCCCGGCCTTGCACCAAAGCCAGGCCTGACTCCTCACCCCCCCATGATGAGGTCACCACGAAAAGGGAGGCGGCAGTCCCTCTCCTGGAAGAAGGTCCACCATGCCTCCAGCAGTCTCCCCCTTTGCTAGCCCCCTACCCCCACCAACGTACATCCTGAGACATCAGAGCATGGGGACCACATGCCCCAAGTTGCCCCAGAAGTCCCGTGTCTTAACCCCAATTCCCACGAGGGAGAGGCGTTCGCCTTTACCCATCAGCCTCAAGCCGAAGAACCTTCTCCAGAGAGAACATCCCACATCCAGGAAGGCTCAGAGTGGCGCTGCTCCTAACAGCAAAACCCGAAACCCAAATGTTCACCCCACTTAGGCTGGACAGACATGCACAGGATGGAGCGTGGCCCAGCAGGAGTGAATCAACAGCCATTACACCTGGCAATACAGAGGGACCACCAACACAGGATGGTGAGCAAGCAATGAATTCACAAAGGAATACTTATTGTGTAATTCCACAAATATCAAAACAGACAAAACCATGTATTGTTTACGGACATATATTCAAATCATAAGCTTATAAATAAAAGCAGGACCAGGGAACACAAAATTCAGGATAGCTGTCGCCTTTGGCATGGAGGGCTCGTGGGAGACTCCTGAAAAGGGCTGATGGTGGGTGCAAGCATGTTCATTTTATTATTC
Organism: Hyperoodon ampullatus; assembly: GCF_949752795.1. NCBI lineage: Eukaryota > Metazoa > Chordata > Mammalia > Artiodactyla > Ziphiidae > Hyperoodon > Hyperoodon ampullatus. The sequence continues at coordinate 6,729,917 of NC_136921.1, forward strand.
TTCCTTATTCTGGGAATTTACATTTGCATGTTCTTTTCTACAAATAATAAAAATGTAGAGAGCAAAAATAAATCCTACACTCATCTGAACGTGAAAAATTTGGAAAACCTGTGATGCTCTTTCTTCCTCAGAATATTTTCTAGCTCTTCACTAACTTTAAGTCTACTTAACACAGATGAAGAAAACTCAACAGTATAAGCTTATATGTATAAGCTTGTGAAATCGATGCTGGTGGAGGACAGGGTGGTGATAAAAACTGCCTTGTTGCTGAAAGTTCCCTCTGGGGACTTCCCTGGCGGTCCAGTGGTTAAGACTCACGCTTCCACTGCAGGGGGCATGGGTTCGATCTGTGGTCAGGGAACTAAGATCCCACATGCCATGAGGCATGGCCATAAAAATTTTTTTTTTTTTTTTTTTTTTTTTTTTTTTTGGTGATTTTAAATTCTTTTTTTTATTAGCAACTTCAAGTATAACAACTGGAATAAGTGTTTATTTTCTATTAATAAAAATGAATTTTGACAAAAGTGGACTTTTAATTAAAAAATAAAGGCCTTTAAAAAAAAATAAGTTCCCTCTGAAAAATGTACTTTGCAAAGGTGTGTATTCTCAGGGGCAAACAAGACCCCCGCCATAACTGGGATGTACTTGGGTGGTCTCAGAAATTCTACCCACAGGGCAGCTGGCATCTCTGAGGGGAGTGGGAAATCCATCCAGAAATCCCATGGGAGCCCAAAGGAGCAAGGCAAGGGAGAGTCAGCCTTTGTCTCCCAGAGGCACCCACGCCTGCGTCCAAGTGTGATCCGGAAAGGCCTTTTCTGCCCTTCCAGAGGTCTGTCACTGCTGGAGGCTGGGGGAGGGGGCATTGGAAAGGCCACCAGCGCCCTCTGCCCACTGTGTAATTCTCACTGGAGCAGGGTCAAGGTGACAGCAGGTGCAAAATCTAAGGAGGCGCTGGGTGTTGGGAGTGCAAGTGCACGGGCGCCCCCGAGAACCCCACCCAGCAGATCAAAATACTGCCATGCCCAGCACCTCAGAAGTCCCTGCCCAGTCCCTCCTCCTTCCTTTTTCCAAAGTTAGCCACCGCCCCGACTTTTAACACTCCACGGAAGCTTGGTACCAGACTGGAACGTTATCTTTATTTCCTGACAAATGAGAGTATTCGCTAGGACGTGAGAGTGAACAGAAAGCCTGCGGGAGCCATTCGAGGTGGCTGAGGGACGGAAGAGGCAGCGCAGCCCAGCGGGGAGCCCCCTGCCGGGCGCCCCACCCTGAGTCCGCTCTCCCCTAAGCAGCAGCTCAGTGTGCCTCTATGCCCGGAAGGCAGCGTGGACACGGGCTTGGAAGGAGGAGAGACAGGTGCCATGGAGAACAGCTAGAAGCTACGGCAAGAAGAAAGGCTGACCCAGAATGAGCCCCCGGCCATAGAGATGAAGAACAGGACTTCAAGAATCACTTCCAAGGTGAACCCACAGGGCTGGAAGCAAGAACACCAAGCATTAGGGCTTCCCTGGTGGCGCAGTGGTTGAGAGTCCGCCTGCCGATGCAGGGGACACGGGTTCGTGCCCCGGTCCGGGAAGATCCCACATGCTGCGGAGCGGCTGGGCCCGTGAGCCATGGCTGCTGAGCCTGCGCGTCCGGAGCCTGTGCTCCGCAACGGGAGAGGCCACAGCAGTGAGAGGCCCGCATACCACAAAAAAAAAAAAAAAAAAAAAAAAAACCACCAAGCATTAAATAGTAAAAGGAATATTCAAAGTGCAGTATCTAGGATTTCATAAAAGTCACTTAACAAGTGCATTCTTGAATGGATAAACAGCAAGGTCCTACTGTACAGCACAGGGAAGTATATCCAGTCTCCTGTAATAAACCGCAATGGAAAAGCATATGAAAAAGCAGGTATATATATGTGTAACTGAATCACTTTGCTCTACAGCAGAAATGAACACTGCTATTTCTTTAAAAAGGCCCAAAATAAGTACATTCTTTAGCAACTCAAGGCTGCAGTCACAATCTTCAAAACAGGAATGCCTGAAAAACTACACAGAAAAGAAAAGGCCTCTACATTCGACAAAAATAATCCGCAGAACAAAATGCCATACGTTGAGATATGATCTTTTTAAAGAAGGAGTATTGGTCCCCAAAGAATCCTAGCTGCAAAGGGCTGCTTTCTGACATAACAGCGGGTTGGTGGGGCGTGGCTCAACTCACGCTCTCGCTGTCGGACACGTCTGTGCTGCGAGACGCGCTGGAGTACAGGGTCCGGGTGCTGTCCGGCGTGCCGTTCCTTCTGCTTCTCATGCTAAGCCGGGCGCCCTTGAAGGACATCTGTTCCCCTGTGGAGAAAGGGGAGGGAGGGTAAGATGGGGTCACAAACGGTGGACGGGCTTCACTGAGAGCTTTACCGCCATGCCGTCCCCCCCAGCCTCCCCGCCCCCTCTCGCTGTCTGCCATGCCCCAGCCCCGTCCCGCCCCCACCCCCAAAGGACATTGGTCCCCCTGCCTCTGCTCTCCTTGCTTCATTCCTCCTCGTCCTCCAGGACCCAGCTTGAGTTCAGTCCTTCCATACCCCTTCCCTGGCCGCTCCCGTCTGGGCAGGGCCCTCCTGGGTGCACTCCTGTCTCCTACGGGAGGTGGGATCCCGCATCCCAGACCACCAAGCATAGGACGTGCATCATAGCTCCTTCCAAGTTAATGGATTTGTAGTGAAGGAACTTGCAGAACTGTTGCTAGCGGCTTGTGGCAGCTAGAGGACCGGCTGGCTGGCGGCAGAGAGGAGTCCTGCCCTGATGTGGTCAAGTAAAGTGGGAGAAGGACCTTGACCCGCAGGGGCAGTAGGGCCTGAGGGCCGGTGTGCTCCAGGTCACCATGAGACTCGGAGCCGGCACGTGGTTCCCAAGGACACCCGGCAATAATTCCTTCCCAGCCTGGAGAGCAGGCCATTAGCCCGGGCATCCCAGAAGCCTCAGTTGCTACGGAGATGCCTCCGGGCTGCCCCCTGCTCTTCTAGGGCTCAGACCCTCCCATCCCAGCTGCAGAAGCCCCCTGTCCCTCTTGTCTCCCAAATACTATCTCAGACCCGTATCCACAGAGAGCTACTCCACAGCCCCAGGCTGTCCGGCAGGCACAGCAAACAAGACGTTTCTAGAACAAGAGCATCATCCTTCTCCTACACCCCGCCTCCCCGTGTCTCCTCCTGGGACCAAGCTCCCCCAGCTGCCTGTGACCTCTGCCCCCACCCTCGCCTCCATCATCACCACATCCAAGTGGCAATCCCACGCCCTCGCACCTCTCCAGCCCCTCCAGTGGCCTGCAGCTGCCACCTGGGCCCTGCTTGCTTCCCCCACATAACTGCACCCACCTCCCTCTCCTTCTGGGCCAGGCTCCTCACGGGGCCCCGCTTTTCCCATCTGGGTCCCACCGTCTGTCTGGAACCCTCTTCCCCAAACCCTGCCCAGCTGCTTATCTCCTGCCCATCCTACGGGCCTTATGCACCATCTCTTCAGGGAGGTACCTCTGATGCCCAGGCTGGCGCAGGTGCCTGGTGGCCTGTTCTGGAAGCACCATCTCCCCTCCACCAAGCCGTGTGTATCCTGATTTGTTACATGATCTGTTTGGCCCCTGTCTGCCTACTTAAGTTAAAAACCAGATCTTGGGGCTTCCCTGGTGGCGCAGTGGTTGAGAGTCCGCCTGCCGATGCAGGGGACACGGGTTCGTGCCCCAGTCCGGGAAGATCCCACATGCTGTGGAGTGGCTGGGCCCGTGAGCCATGGCCACTGAGCCTGCACGTCCGGAGCCTGTCTGTGCTCCGCAATGGGAGAGGCCACAACAGTGAGAGGCCCGCGTACCAAAAAAATAAAAAATAAAACCAGATCTATCTGTTCAGCACTGTATTCCCAGAGCCTGGCACAGAGCACAGAGTAGAATTGTACCAATATTGACTGAAGGAATAATCTGAGTGATTATATAACACTCCCTCCCACCCTCAAAATCCTCTTTCAGTTTGCAAATTACTTCCACCTCGCCTTCCATACCCTCTGCACGAGGAAAGGCCTGAGACCCATGGCTCAGCCACACGACTCCTGAGCCCTCAGCCTGTCTCCTCCTCCAGGTCACCTGTCCCAGCCTCAAAACCCTCCCACACCACAGACACCGACGCTTCTTCAAAGCCCACTCAGAACCCTCAGGCCAGGCTGTTTAAAACAAGGAGCGCTTCTTTTACTTCTCTCCCCAGGCATTTCACAGAGAGGCTCAGAGTATTAATTGGTACTTTACATACATTACGGCAAAACCGCAAATCAATCCTGCAAGGTATTTACTATGATCCCCATACAGCAAATGGCTTCTAAGTAGGGCACCAACAGTCAGGAAATGATTTCATTTGCTCACAATGAAAAAACTGCTTATTTCGTTGCAACGGAGAAAAGTGTATTTTTGCTTTTTCATCACAGTTCAGTCAAATAAGAAATGGGAAAGCTGCGTAAGAAGTGCAGAATCTGCCCTGTTCTGACATTTCACATGCCTTTATTCGATGTTAGTTTCTAACTGGCTTTCTGCGGCCAGGTGATGTTCAAGGTGACGAATTATGAGTCCAGGCGGTCTTCATACCATCCTACATACCAGGTATTCCAGGTGGACCATTTATCCATCTCCTAAACACATGCAGGAGCTAAGGGTTCGGTGTGAAAGGGGTTTCCAGGAAGAGGGAAATAGACCAAGGGCCAAGAGCTTCCAGGAGGGTCTGGAGAGGAGAGGAGAGGGTCCAGAGGGGCCCCCCTAGGAACCTTGGGAAAGAGGATGGCCTGCCCCTGAAAGGGGGTGAACTGGAAAAGTAGGGTGACAACCAGGAGGAGGGAAGGAAAGCCACACCAGGGAGAAACCAGTTGATGCATCACGCGCTAAGGAAAAGTCATCAAATCACACCACTGGGTTGAACAACACAAAATCCAGTAGAGAAAATGGGCCAAAGAATCCAAAGCCACCAAACAAGGGAACACAAGTCACTAATAAACACAAAAACATGCTAAGCCTTCCTAGTAATAAAAACAATAAAAGTCCAACTATGATGAAACACCCAGGGGAGATATTTCAGATGACAGCATTTGATGTTGGGAAGAGCTAAGTGGGACAGACACTCTCATATCATTGGGGGGGTAAAAATCATCTTCCTGCCTGCAAAAGAATGTGGCAGTAATGTAGCCAGACATTTAAGTATTATCATTGTTGACCCAGTGAATTGGCTTTGGAGAATTCTAGATAAAGGAAATCATCAGAAACACATTAAAGGGTATACTCAAAAGATATTCATTTCATAGGAAAAATTAGAAATGACTTAAATTTCCATCAGTAGGAGCACATTACACCCAGAAGAGGTAAGAGGATGATACCATGAAGTGGGTGCATTTTAATGACATGGAAAAAGTCATAGGATTTATTGTGAGTAGAAAAAAAGCAGGAGGCAAGAAATCACCGTGGTCAGGAGCTCTGGCTTTAGAGACAGTCAGCTCAAGTTCAGTCACTCATCCTGTGACCTTGAGTGAGTCTTTCACCCTCTCAGCTTCCCTATAAGGGTGTTTCAGCAGCTGACATACGACCCACCTTCAGGAAGCGGAGCTATCGAGGTAAGGGATGTAAATGCATTACGTATAATGTGTATAAGGCACACGGAAGTAAATACACCAAGGTGTTCACCATTGCCATATGTGGGGCTGGGACTGTGCGTGATTTTAATTTTATTCTTTCACTTTTTATATTTGCCCAAATTAAATATATTTCTTAAATAATCTGGAAAATATATTTAATAAATAGGAAAAGTGTCTAGAAGCTGGGCAAGGCTAAGAGAACCAGTGACCTTAGTGAGAAAATTTCAGTAAGTGGGATGAGAGACTGAGGACCACCAGGGCTGACCTCTCCATCCACAAGAGCACGTGGCAGGTGGGCAGCTAGAAGGGAGGGGAGGGTCCATGGCTGACTTGTTTCCTCCCAAGAGGTGGGATCATGTTTAAATCTTTGTGGAGGAAAACTAGCAGAGAGGGAGAAATTAAACCACAGGGCAAATATAATAATGTAATAATTATGATGACAGCAGAGCATGGAGTAGGACTTCGCAGAGGTAGGCAGGAGCAGTGAAGCCATCAGCACTAAAATGATTGATTGAGGATAAATGATAAATTGAAGGTAAAAGGAAAAGAGAGTCAACAATAACATAATAAATACTGATGACAATGGGGGGATTTTTGTTCTCTCACATCATATTCTTTGAAATCATTTCTGGACATGAAACTGACTTCCCACTGGCCACAGTTCCTTGGTCTTATCTGGACTGTCTGACTTGTACTCCAGAGAAGAAATGCCAAGTCCGCCCCAGAGAGGAGGTTGGCTGGGGACACTGCATACATTTTCAGGGCTCTGAAACTCTAAATATACAATGGAATATTACTCAGCCACAAAAAGAAACAAAACTGAGTTATTTGTAGTGAGGTGGATGGACCTAGAGTCTGTCATACAGAGTGAAGTAAGTCAGAAAGAGAAAGACAAATACCGTATGCTAACACATATATATGGAATCTAAGGGAAAAAAATGTCATGAAGAACCTAGGGGTAAGATGGGAATAAAGACACAGACCTACTAGAGAATGGACTTGAGGATATGGGGAGGGGGAAGGGTAAGCTGGGACGAAGTGAGAGAGTGGCATGGACATATATACACTACCAAACGTAAAATAGATAGCTAGTCGGAAGCAGCCGCATAGCACAGGGAGATCAGCTCGGTGCTCTGTGACCACTTAGAGGGGTGGGATAGGGAGGGTGGGAGGGAGGGAGATGCAAGAGGGAAGAGATATTGGAACATATGTATGTGTATAACTGATTCACTTTGTTATAAAGCAGAAACTAATACACCATTGTAAAGCAATTATACTCCAATAAAGATGTAAAAAAAAAAAAAAAAACTCTAAATAGTTGTTGAAAAAGCCGAGTCTAGAGTAGTGGTTTCAAAGGCAGGGCTTAGAGCTTTGCGTCTGTGAGGGGCTCAGGGATGCTTCCCCACATCAATGGGAGCAGTGCTGCTTCATCAGACTTACATCTCCAGGGTCCTAACAGATTCCCCCTGAGGAAATGTTTCTGCTGCTGAAGAACAGCTGGACACATCCGCTCTGGAGCTCTGCTGCAAGTTTGCTCCTGGTCACCTTAACTGCACAGGCAGCCAGGGGACGTCTGCAGCTTCCATCTCTTGGAATTGGTAAGAAAGCACTACTTTCCTTGAGGAAAAGTGAGTTTATAGATGGTTTGCCAAGCTCCAGAAGTTAAAGGTGATGGACTTATTCCCAATAACCCCAATGATTAGGGGTTGGCATTTCACATACATCTTGGAAAACGTGATTTCATAGCTCCCAAACTATAACACAACATAACATGACATGATATAAGCATGATACATAATTGTTATGGTCTTAAAACCTCACCAAAGTTATCTCTCGGATATTATGTCTTTCTCTGGATCAGAAATGGGGTATATGGCACTGACGTTCCACCCATTTGGAGGGTAGTGGAGTATAATGCTGACAAGCATGAGTTTCAAGGCTAGACCATCTTCTTGCTTTACCTTTAACTGTATCTGAGTGTATTTCTATAAATTAATGAAATTCTCACTGAGGAGTGGGAAAATAGAGTCAGGAAAATGATAGCACTGGATGTGGACGAACCCCACAGAGGGGACCTCCCCAAGTAGAATCCACCAGTAACACAACACCAAGCATGCCCCGTAACGTGTATATGAGGTCTGATGAGGAGGATTTCATGTAACTCAAACCCAGTTCACTCTGTTATTCTACTTCTAAAAGATCGTAGGGCTGGTCAATGCATCAGGAAAGCACTAGTGTCATAACACAGGCCAGAGATTCAAAAGTTCAGGCAAAAATGAAACATGTACTTTTCTTCAATAATGAAAAGTACAATGTCAAGAGGAATTCAAATAAACACACCAAGAGACATCTATTATTAATACAATCAAACTTGGAGGAAAATGAGGACTGTAGAGATACAGAGAACAAAACAAAACAAAAGCCTGGGTTTAGGAGTCAGGAAAATCCAAGCGTGGGACTGAGCTCCATCACTGACTAGCAGCTCACTTAGCCCCTTTGGGTCTCAGCTCCTTGATCTCTAAAAACGTGTGTCCCTGCCCCATGGCTTGGTTGTGACAGGACTGAAGAGGATGCTCCTACAGCAAGCTTGGCACGTGCTTGAGTCATGTAGACATCGGTGCTTTTATCAATACTCCTATTACTAGCGTCGGGGCTTCACGAGAAGAGCAAGGAAGGAGCGGGACGAAAATCGCTGTGGCAGGAAGAGTCCGGAACAGGGACTCACAAGTGTTGTGACCACTCCCCGCCGTGTCACCAGGGAACTTGTGTTTTATCTGCTCAGCTCCTGAGGCCCTTGCAGGGTGAAAACTTGGAAGTGGCCTAGGGGAGCTAAATAGGTTTACATTCAAAAGGATGCAGAGACAGTCACAGGGGACACATGTAGAATGTGGGGAGAGGTGGTGAGAGAGGAATGGGGTATGAGCAGGAGAGCTCAGTGAGTGGAGAGGAAGAGGCGAGAATATATACAGACTTTATGGGGAAGGCGGCTACCACGGTGAGTAAGGCTTTAGCAAGATGGGTGGACGGCGTCTTTTGGATGTTTTTAGAGTCCAACCATTAGTATCAGCTGCTTATTGTTGTGTAAGAAATTATCCCAAAATGTGACTACTTACAATGACACACACTTATGATCTCCCAGTTTCTGTGGTCAGGCATCTGGGCTCAGTGGAGCTGGATTCTCTGCTCAGGGGCTCTCACAGGCTGCACTCAGATGCCAGCAGGGGCTGCGGTCTTGTCTCAAGGCTGGGGCCGGGGTTGGCGGGGTGCGGGGAGGGACCTGCTTCCCAGCTCACCTGGCTGTTAACAGGATATGTTTCCTTGAGGGCTGTTGGACCAGGGGCCTCTGTACCTCACTGGCTGTTGGCTGGAGGTCACCCTCAGTGTCTGGCTACCAGGGCCTTTCCAATATGGCAGCTTCCTTATCAAAGCATATAAGCTGACAAGGCATTAGACGGAGTCTGCCAGCGAGACACAGTCACAATCTTTTGTAACCTAATCATGCAAGTGACATTACACATCACCTTTGCCACATTCTGTTGGTTAGAAGCAAATCACTAGGTCTTACTTACACTCAAGGGGAGGGGACCACATGAGGGCGTGAATAGCCATGAATTCCACAGGTGGGGGGCCCATCTTAGAAGCCCACCTACCATGGCACCTTTAACTCACATTTATTTCCAGTGCTCTTGCTTTGTTGGATATCTGAATATCTGAAAAGATATCTGAATATCTTTTGAATATAGCATTGTGCCAAGACTGGCCATAAGACTCATCAATTTTGGGGGTCTTATAAATGTAAAATTCAAAGCAGGACTCCTAAGGTATCTGACTGAGCAGAAACCCTGAGCAAAAAATCAGAGTAACTTTAGGAAAAATGGTGGCACAGAACCCGCAACGAGCCTCCCTTCTAACTGCACACCCCCGATTACCATACGCTAAGTTGGTATGGGTAAAAGTTTGCTTTTTCTTAATCCGCTGACTGCCTGCCATCTGAGCACTGATCACCCAACCTCACTACAGCGGTCCACTCAGTCTGGGATCTAGATCCATGCTGTTACGGGTAAGCTATTCTTTTTAGATTCTAGATTTCCCCTTTGAGAATAATTTCTATCTTCATATTAATTTTTCTTCTGTATTTTCAACACTCATTTAGACTGAGCACTGCATGTGTCACTGGTGTCCATGAGTCCAGTGTGAGTCCTTCCATATCCGACTTGTCCACATTGGACTCCTCTGTCGGCATCAGAGTGTCCCTGGGGATGATTTTAGTGAGGTGTGTGTTAGGAGCTTCTTATCCATGTTGTTGACCTAAAACAAATAGACCGCCAGATATTTCTCCAGCAAAGATGGGTTTATTCAGAACCAGCAGAGAATTGCTATTCAGGGTCAGCAACCATGGTGAACCACTTGCAAGTTCCTGCACAGCAAGGGAAGGAGACTCCTATATAGAGGGAAAAGGGAGGGAGGGCTGTAGTAAACAGAGTCCCTGGCTTTTCATTGGCTTAGCCCCCACGGGGTGAGGAGGGAGGAGAGTCTTCTTCTTCTTATTGGGCTCTGCTGTTATCATAGGGTGTGAGAGCTCCCCCCTTGTGGTCTCTCAACTCTATGTGTTTTTTTTTCTTTTTTCTTTCCGCCTCACCCCCGGGCTTGAGGGATCTTAGTTCCCCAACCAGAGATTGAACCCAGACCCTCGGCATTGAAAGCGTGGAGTCCCAACTACTGGACCTCCAGGAAATTCCTTCGACTCTGTTTATTGAGGTTTCTGTTTATTAATTTTTTTTACAGTGCACATGCCTTTTTACTGCATTCACACATGGATAATTTGACCAACACTCTTCCCCCCTGACACCATAGGAACAGTTCCATTCTTATTAGGGTTTTGATCTTGTAAAGGAAAACCCTGAGGCAGCCTCACTTTTATTCCTCTGTCCAACATTTATATGCTTCTTCCTCTTTTCCTTAAATTCTAATATTCCATTGACTCTGACTAGATATTGGTCTAAATTTTTTACACTATGTGCTCTTTTTACATGCAAATTCGAGTTTGGTGGGGTTTTTTGGTTTTGTTGCTTTCAGCTCTAGAAAGTTTGCTATTTCATTATTGTTTTCTGATTACAGCCTCCGGGGGGCATGGACAGCATCCCGGGGAGTGTGTGGCCTCCCCAGTTCAGTAACTGTCTAATGAAGGCAGTTGTGACAAAGAGAGAAGGACGGTGCTGCCTTCCAGAATGGACTACTGTCCTTATTTCTGCATGGAGCTGGTGCCCTACTCAGGGGTGGCAAAAACTGGCATCATCATGTGACCCAATGTCACACCAGAAGATGTGCTCAGATGTGCAGGGGATGCCAGCCCACAGCGTCCTTCACGGGGACCCCTGACACAGGCAGCTTGCTGAGTAACGACAGCAGGGTGGAGTTGTCACGAGGCTCCACCCGTCGGCTTTCACCTGTCCAATAGGGACGGGAGCTCCTCAGGAAGCTCCGCCCCTTTCCGTGGAGCCGTGGGAACATGTATTAGAGTCTAGGAGATGCGTCACGTAAGCAAAGGGACTTCCAGAAGAAGAAAAGTTTCCACACAGGAGACGTAGCAGTCAAAAAAGTCAACAGGAGAAATCTTCCCTGGGCTAAGGGAAGAACTGGGTCCTCAATACAAAGAAGTCCCAGAGCCTCATATCAGGCAAATTAATAGGCTTAGAGGTACCCAGTGAAATTATTTAAGGGTAAGAATAAACATAAAACCATACAAACAACATAGCAGAATAAAAGTAAATTACAGAAGGGGGGAAATCAGGCTGACATCAGACTTCTCTTCTAGAAGGACTGTAAGCTGGAAGAGGTGGCAATATTTGTAATTTCTGGAGGAAAAGATTGTGACCTAGGAATTGCATCCTCAGCCAATACAAATGTGAATGCAGCAGAAAGCACCCTCAGGAATTTGAGGAGGTGGTAGAAAGGCACCCACACAACTTTCAGCAGTTCAGGAATTTGAAGGGGGTGATACATTTAAATAATAAATGGAGAAGACATGGTGGAACTTTTTTTTTTACTTTAATTTTTTTAAGACTTTTTTGATGTGAACTATTTTTAAAGTCTTTATTGAATTGGTTACAATATTGCCTCTATTTTTTTTTTAAGTTTTGGTTTTTTGGCCACAGAGCATGTGGGATCTTAGCTCCCTGACCAGGGATCGAACCCGCATCTCCTGAACTGGAAGGCAAAGTCTTAACCACTGTACTGCCAAGGAAGTCCCTTGACTTTAATTTTTTTTTCTTTTTTATATTGCATCTCAGTGCACAAGGATTTGAAGACACCTCCTAAGATATTACTGAATACAAAGGAACCAAAGAGAAACAAGTGAGCAGAGAGTAAAACGAGAGAAACTGGTAACATGGCAGGCTCATCCAGCACATGGAAAGCCTGCTTGTGGGGCGTTGCTAGAAACTGCAACCTAATTGCAAGGGACCAAAGCAAGGGAACGAACGTGGTCAACTGCAAGCTTCACGGTGTCCATAAAGCAAGATCAAACCCACCTGCCCCGATCCAGAGTCCAATGTACAAAGACCTCCTGTAGGTGTGTGTGGGGGGGGGGCGGGGAAGACAGTGAGAATGTAAAGGGGCAGCACGTGGGTGATTTTTCTAGTGATGGAACAGTTCCACAACTTGATTGTTGTGGTGATTACACAAATCTACTCATGCTAAAATTGCATAGAAGTCTACACATGCAAGTGAGTAAAATCTGAATAAAGTCTATAGAGTATACCAGTGTCAGTTTCCTGGTTTTGATATTATACTATGGTTATGTGGGTTGTTACCTTTGGGGGAAACCAGGTGAAGTTTACCCAGGACCTCTCTGTACTACTTTTTCAACTTCCTGTGAATCTGTTATTATCTCAAAATAATAAGTTAAAAGGAATAAACTTCTATGTAAAAAGAACTCTGGGCCACACAATAGGAAACATCTTGACATAACCCTGCAATGCCTACAGCACAAAACTGTGTGGCTATTTCTTATAAAGTCCTGAATGCAAGTGGAAGATGTATCACTAAGGTAAAATTCAATGCAGGCAATTCCATAGCAGGGACAAATGATGGGCCCCAGTATAGAAATGTCTGAGAGTTTGGCCAGATTTAGTTCAACTTACTTGTTGAATGATACAAAGCCTTTGCTTTCATATTTTCATCAAGATCTCAATTATTTTTACTTACGGTCCTTATTCTCAGATTGCAGATGGGTCTGACGAAATTAATGGAGTCCTAATACCCATCAGGAAGGTTACCTCAGTGCAAATTAAAACCACAGTGGATGCTTAACTAGCACTCACATTTTCAGACTTCACCGTAGATCGTGAAGATATGGACCACCATCAGCATCAGGACAGCTGCTCCAGGCTAACAGCTGCCCGGCTTCTGCAGTTTCCCACTCAGGGAAACACATGATGGCTGGGCAGACCGCATCACTGGGGACTTCGCTCAAGCTCAGACTGCTGGGTCCCACCTCAAGGACTCCACAGATCTGGGGGGGGACCCAAATTCTGCATCTCTAACAAGTTTCCAGATGCTGCGGATGCCGCTGGTGAGGGTCCCACACTGGAGAACCACTGAGCTAAACCAGGATGCTACACATAGCACCAGTTAGACTTTTTCAAAGCTTGTACTCAAATCTTCTTCAAACACAAGCATGTAATTGACAGGATATTTAAGAGGCGACATCATATAACTTTGGCTGAGTTCTCTTCTGTGGTTGCAACTTGTATTTATAAACAACACGATTTGTCCTGATAGCATATGAAACATACATCTTCATCAGGCCAAGAATAACTAATAACAGCTTTGTCTTATATAACGCCTATTATGTGCCAGGCACTGTGCTACACTCTTTACACGTGTCAGCTCCTTTAATCTTCTCATGAATTATATGGATTATTATTTTCCCACTAAAACTGATGAGGAAACCAAGGCACAGAGAGGTTAAGTAACTTCTCCGAAAGTCACACAGCTGATAAGTGGAGGATACAGCATTCAAACCCAGGCAGGCTGGCCTGAGAGCCCAATGCTTAAAATTTAAGCTCCTTTGTGCCCCTTTAATACGTCCTTGTGAAAGGATAGATTGTCATTTTTACTATATAAATACACTATCAACATTTAAATAATTAGAAACCTTGTTTTGTTGGTTGGGGGAGAGGCTGACCTGGTGTTATTTTTATCATTGACGCTCATGAATAATTTCAAATGGTCTAGAAGTCACCCATCAACAACAGAATACTCTTGCATCCTGTGAGCCCAAAACAAAAACAAAAACAAAAATCAATCTGCTATGTTATTGTCCTAACACAAGAATGGCATTTGGCATGTTTTTAAAATTGTGTTTCAGCCTGCCTATCACCATGTTCATATCAGTCCTAAGATGTCATTTTCAAGTTCTAATTCTCTCTACATTTAAAAAAATTTTTTTAAATAAGAAGAAATAAGAAGTTCTCCTTATTAACACTTAATGAGAGAGGAACTAAATTGTTCATGCTCTGATGAGAATGTTCCAAAAGGCCCCGTATAAAACCCCAGCCATCTCCACTCTTGGCTTCCATCAATTATTCATTGTAATGATGAGTGTGACACTTGCAGAGGCTTCAGATATAAATGACACCATCCGGAGAAATCTTCTCAATTCTCATTTTGGCAAAAGTGCTAGAGCGGTACCTGCAAGAGTTCCAGTGACCTGCAAGGGTTAATGTACACCATTGCCTCCACATGTCTTTCAACCCTAGAGAAGAAATGAGGTTTGTTTTGTTATCGGAATCATCCTGCTTTTCTAATTGCCTCTGTCGACCACATTTTTTGAGATTTGAATAGATGGGTAAAAACCAGGAAAATGGCAAAAGCCAACGGAGGCTCCTGAAGTCACCAATCCCATATATCCTCTCCCAAAGAGTAGAGGCAAGAGACCGGAGTTAGAACTGGGGCAGGAGACGATGCTCAAAGGTACTGTCTGGAAGGAGAAAAGTGTGGAGTCCCTATGGTGCCCGGAACCCTATTATCTTTATAGGTGCCAAGAGTCACGGCAGTTCTTTAAAAATTAATAATGGAGGATAACAACTTTGTTCCAAGTTTTAAAGAATTATAAACCCAAAGTCATAACCTTGGAAGAAAGTTCTGTACACTCTAAGATACTAATGAGCTAAAACTCCTATCATGATAAGCATATTTGTCGGAGCACCTATATAGAATAGATTAAGGAATAACCATTTTCTTACTTTCAGCTTAAGAATCTTCGCACTGAAAAAGTCAGCTTTAGCAATAATGGCTTCAAAATTAAATAGAAATAAAACCTTTAATTATTCATCCAACTCCTCAGCGTTTCTCTGTTTCTTCTAAATATTACAATCAATGAGCATGTTTCAGAAGCTGAAAAAAACTAAGGGAACCACAGTATGTAAAAATAAGTCAAATATACCTTTCTCCTTTTATTATCAAAGAATATTGACCATTTAAATGCATCCTTTCTTGGTGTTAATTTATGTTTCTCCATAGTCTTGATTTAAGAACAACCTGTTTTATTCTGTTCCCAGTAGGTTTGAGACCATAGGACTGGGTAAGATAGTCAGTTGCAGACTTAAGATCCCAGTGACTTTTTTTAGTAAAGCTCATTTGAGGACATTTCTGACTCTGGCAATCAGGAAAAAAGAAAAAAAAAAGAAAAAACTACAGATACATTTTAAATCACTCAAAAATCTAGCACGATTTCTACATTTCTAAATAAATCCAGATGAGTACTGAAGATACCTGTGCACTAGCATTTTGCTTATCCACACAGATCTTGGAGTAATTTCAAATTTTGTCTTCCTTTAGTTTCTTATCTTCATAGAAAAAAACAAATGATGCCCTCCTCAGATTCACTAAACTAACATCAATTCTACAAGTTACACAACTGCAACATTTATGGAAAGATGCAAAGCAAAAGTTGATAACGTACCTGTGGAGGTTATCAGACAGGATTTGCTTTCACTCCAAAGATCCTGCTCCTCTGATCTACTTGCAAAAGGAAGAGGCTTTTATAACTTGAGATTTCTCAGCCCCGCCTTCTTCTCTGAGGTTCTCTTAAGAGGAGGAGAAAAAAAAAAAACTCAAGCCACTGAAAAAAGATAGTTAACACCATGGGATACCGTAGCAGTGTAGCAATTGAATATGAGTAAAGAATGCATATTCATAGAACAGGGTATTTTAAATGCTCATAAAGTGAGAATACAAAATCCCCACGCTTGGCTTGCCAATTGTATCAGAGTATTAAACATACTAAAGCTGAATTTCTACAATTTGTGGCACATTTTAAAAACCACAAATGAAATGGGAAATTCTCATTATGGAAAGTCATGATAAAATTAATTAATAGATTAAAAGCTTTTAATTAAGATTAGGAAAAAGTTGTTAAGTACAGGAAATTTAACAAACATTGCCTTTTTGTCGATTTTGTTAACTTTATCCACACCAAAATATATTCAGCATTGGGCTAGCTAGGCAGGGCTGAGGGGGTGACCTGAAAACTCAGCAAGGCTGGCTTTACTAAATTATAGTTATTTCCATGCTCCCTTTAAACTACATTTTGTCTTTGTGAAAATCCCACTAGGAGAGATAAAATAATAATCCCTAGTGGGCAATTTTTAGTCATTTTATTTAAATAATGTACCACAAGCATCATTTAAATAGTTTTGTTACAGTTAATGTTCCTTAAGTGTTGGCTATTATTTCTATTACGTATTCATATATGAAGTGTATGTCTCAGGCAAGTAGAAATAAGATCGTATAATTTAAAATTTGATGATACAGTCAAACAAATGCAAAGAAGTTAGAGATTAAACATAATGAGAGTCAGGGGCAATTTTGTAAAGGCAGAGGGATTTGGTCAAGATCTGTAAGGAGAGATAAGATGTAATTAATGATAATACTCCTTCAGAAAACATGTTCAATTCAGGGAGAAAACCCCTTAGACAAAGAAAATCTTTAAGAAAAAACTTAAGGTAAGGTCACAAACTCAAATACTCCAAGAGTCAGACAGGTAGTGAAAATGAATGGAGTGACCAAGTGTGAGGCAATAGGGAAGGGTAAGGACTGTGGAATATTGGAAACATCAGGGGCCGCATCTCAGTGAGGACCCATGTGAGAAGAGATCTAGCCAGAAACAGAGAGAAAATCAGAGAAATCTCAAAATTGCCCTGAATGTGGACTGTAGGACTAAAAACTCCCATACCCTTACCTGCCACAATTTCCTTCCTGGCCCCCCACCCCATGCATTCACATACACAGGGCTGTGGATCTGGTCCTCTCTGTCCTCAGCCTGCAATCTACACAGCATCCTTCCAGCTATTTTCAGAGATGCAAAGGTATTGAAAAGCAGAACCTAAAGTTTAGTTTGAAAACCAAAATATGAACTGCAAAAGACCAGAAAGCTAGAAAATTATAGAAACTGAAGTACCAACCGCACACTGATCTGCTATGGGGGAATACTCCTTGTGGAAGGTGAGTGATCCCAGGCTGGCAGAAGGAAAGCTGAGAGCAGAAGAGGGATGAGCACAGAGGTGGGGATGAGAGAGATGGGGAGAAGGAGGAGGATCTCAGCAGGTGCACCATCGTAGAGCCATTGCACGTCGTGATTTAGAGATGTGTTTGCAGGGGAAGATTCAAAATACATCTAACCAAGTGAGGTGGAGAAGGTGGAAGTGGAGATGGAAACAGAGATGTATAGGTAGAGATACAGGTATAGTTACAGATACAGATGTATAGGTGTAGCTATAGAAGTACAGAGATAGATATAGCATAGATTTGTATGTATAGGTATAGATGCACAGGTATATAACCTACAGCTTTGCCATTTTATCCAAGACTTAACAAAATGACCAAATTCCTCTACGGAGGCAAACGTGATTTTTTAAAGAACGTTTAAATACCAGCTTGTTGCATTCTCTTTCAGTGCCAGCAGGTGGCTTCCCTGAGCAAATTCAGTGGCTGCAGGAGAGACATTTTCAACCACCTTTATCCCTAAAGCAGGTTTAACAGGTGAGCAATGACGTTGGCCTGGCCTGTCCTTTCAGAGCCCTCTTGGCCCCGGAACAGTAAGCAGAGTCTGTCAGCTCCATGTGTAGACTGGATTCTCAGCTTTGCTTCCCTATTTTTTGTGCTGTGAGAAAACATGTCAAGATTGAATGAACAGGAAGTGGATGGGTGGTGGCGATTAAGTAACAATGTGGATGCAAGTAATGAAAGCTGCTAAACGGGATGCTTAAAAATGGGCAAGATGGTAGATTCTATGTTATGTGTATTTTGCCACAATGAAAAATAGTTTTTAAAAATATTGAATGAAATTGGCTCTGAGCTTTTGCTAACTGTGGGAGCTCGAAAAAGCTACTCCACCCCCGAACCCCAGCTCCTCCTCAGCCATGTGGGATCCTAATGCCTACGTCTCAGGCTGTGCTAGGATTTGGGGGGAATATTGAAAGGACAACCATGGCAGATGCACCAACCGTGTTAGCATCCTCCTCCGGCTGCTTTTGTCCCCCCAGCTCAGCATGCCTGTGTCTGGGGTTCCATTTTGCAGATGGGGCAGGGAGAGGTTGCCTTTCTTTCTGTTGCCCAGCACCCACTGAAACAGGAAGATGAGCCCCTGCATGCTTCCACTGGTGTTTCCCTTCGTGGCCCATGACCGCCTGCATCAGCCTTTCAGGGCCACAGGTTGAAAATAATGGCCAGGCCCCACCCTAGACATCTTGAACCAGGAATCTGATGTTTCTCAAGTTCGGCAGAGTTAGACAACCTCAGCTCTGAAGAAACAAGTGCCAGTGGAAAAAATGCTGTCACCCAGCAAGAACAAGGCAAAAACACAGCCAGGTGGGCGGTGGTGAGTGTGCTGCCCTGGGGACAGGGACAGCCGGCGGGAGCTGGGCAACCACACAGAGAAGTGGTCACACTCTGTGGGGGACCCCCAATGTCACCCCCAAAGCTCATTGTCTACAAGGGAAGGAAAAGGTCAACGCGTGCACTTTCCACCCAGAGCTTGAATTCTTTCTGCTATACTGGCTGTTTACTTACTATACTTTGTATTGTATACTATATATATGTATATATAGTATACATATATATATATGTGTAGCGTATATATATGTATAGCATATATGTGTACAGTATAGTATAGTAAATAGCCCATATAGACTATATACAGTATATATACAGTATATACTATATACTGGCTCTGAGCTACTGCAGACCCCACGGGTCATGGGAGAGATTTCTTGGCCATCTGTGCCCCTAAAGAACCCCTCTTGAAAGCAGGGCTGTCCTGCCCCCTCCAGCCCTCAGGTTCCCTATAGGAGACACACAGAGGCCATGAACTGGAGCCCAGATGTCAGCAGGTGTTCAAGGGCCTCACCCTGGTTCCCCTCCATCTCCCCAGCATGCTCCTTCTCTAAACTCCCAGCTTCCTTGTCCCCTGGGGCCACCTCCTCTCCAGGCACTCGGGCCATCTCTCCCCTCCCCTGAAGACTGGGCACAGCTGTGCATGGCAGCCATGCCCTCCGACTGAGTTTGCTCCACTTGAGCTGGTTGGAAGGACACGGCCTCTGGCCCAGTGCAGGAGGGCCCACCTGGGCATTACATGAAGAGGGCACCCTTCATGCAGAGGCTGCGCATGTGAATTTCCATGAACTTGTCTCCTCCCCTGACCACCTGCATGAAGCTGGAGTCCCAGGTAGGCCCCGGCCCTGCCTCAGATGTTTATGTACACATGAACCACCTGAGGATCTTGTTAAAGGCAGATTCTGGTTCAGCACATATAGGGCAGGACCTGGGATGCTACATCTTTAGCAGAAAGAACCAGATTTCTGCCAGCACCGCGGTCAGCTTCAAGACAAGCAGCAGTGAAAAAGGTAGGAACCAGAAAAGCGGTCAAGATAAAGTGCCACCCACCTGAAGATGATCCGTCAGGTGAACCCAGGAACCATGTCTGCCTAGGGGAGAAGGAACGCCTCTGGATTTGGTGCACTTCAGACATCTCCCCAGCCCCCCGAACGCTGCTCCCCATGACCGAACCAGATGCAGCCAGCTCGCTAAGGCACCAGTCTCTCCTCTGGTCTCAAGTGAGAGGCTCCTGTTCTAGCCGTGTTCAAGGTATCTGAACATTGGCCAGCCGCAGCCTGACTTGCCCTGGGCCACTTAAACTTCACGTCTTCCCAATTCCCTTGTAGGTGACCTGACAAGGGAACTGTGGGGCTTGACACCTCTTTAATGTTTTTGTGTGTTTTTTTTGACACCTCCTTAGAGATCAGGGTTTTGTTGAGTGATTTGATAAGAGGTAGGAGCTTAAAACTCTTTCATGCTCATGGCCAGCCTTCTTCAGTTATGCCAGACATGAGAGGCTAGATGAAACTCCTCAATAATTTTTCTATGTCAGCCAAGTTGCTTTTCATGTGAACTGGGACTGGAAACAAGAAAGAACAGTAGTTGTTTTTTTGTTTGTTTTGGGGTTGTTGGTTTTTTTTTTGCGGTACGCAGGCCTCTCACCGTTGCGGCCTCTCCCGTTGTGGAGCACAGGCTCCGGACGCGCAGGCTCAGCGGCCATGGCTCATGGGCCCAGCCGCTCCGCGGCATGTGGGATCTTCCCGGACCGGGGCATGAATCCATGTCCCCTGCATCGGCAGGTGGACTCTCAACCACTGCGCCACCAAGGAAGCCCTGAACAGTAGTTTTTATAGACAAAATAAAGATGGAGATAAAAATAGAGATAGAGACAGGTAAAGAGATGGAGATGGAGATGATGGGGAAGGAGACAGGGATGAAGATGATGGAGATGGGAATGGGGATGAGGATGAAAGTAGAGAGAGATGGAGATGGAGATAGAGATGAGATATAGAGATAGAGATAGAGAGATAGAGATAGAGATAGGGAGAGAGAGAGAGAGAAAGAGAGAGAGAGAAAGAGAGAGAGAGAGAGAGAGAGAGAGAGGGGGAGAGAGAGAGAGATGACAGAGGTACCAAAGTGAAAAGGACCAAGAATAATTCAGACTCAGAGATCAAGTATTTGATATTCACCAACATAAATGTAAACAACGACAATTTTCCTTATGCTTTTATAAGAAATCTCTCAGAATAAGGCAGAATACTGTAGCCATCAAGCACTCCACCTCTGGAAGATGGGTCTGGATTAAAGCTCAGGCTCCAGGGCAAACTCGGGCAAGGCCCCTGACCTCCCTGACCTAGTGTCCTCGCCTCTAGCACCACCTGTAAAGCTCTCAGCTCAGATGCCATGATGCAGGGTAAAGAATCAGTGAATATAGAGTGTGCTGAGAGGGCTAAGCTCCTTCCACAGGAATGTGTGCCCCCTGACAGTAGTGCATAAACACTCCATGACTATCGGACAAGCTTGTCAACGATGCTGATGTACAGGAATTAGAAAGAGGATTATGAGACTTAAAGTAGATCATTTCAAAGAGCTACAGAGGAAACTGCCTTTTAAAATCTGCAATTCGAATAGATAAAGCAAATGGGATGGTGAAATGGAAGGGTGTCTTTTGAGGAAACGTTTTTGTCCTGATTCCAGCCCAAGTGTGCTTCAGCTCCTGCGTACGAGAGGAAATGAAACTACCTTGTATATTGAAAACTCACACAGTGGTCCATTTGGCCCATATGACCCTGCTCCATCCCATTTTAGAGCTCCGGAACAATAAGAAGCCATTTCTTTCCTTTTACCCAAATTACCGAAACTTTGCTTGAGGAGACAAAATAAGTTCTGAGTGATTTCTGACCACTATTATATGGTCATGAGAGCAGCATGAGAATAAAAACACATTCCAGGCCCACTTGGATTAGCAGAACTGCTTTGTCTTCTTTCTGCTTTGGGGGATGAGAAACCCATCCCAAGACAGAAAGGATGATTGATTGTTACTTAAAAGCATGATGGCTACGGGTGATGAAATGTAATGGAAAGAAAGAACATGAAAAAAGTGGACAATTAGGGTTATTATAAGTATTACCATCACACAGAGTGGTCCCTGAGTGGAAAAGGGTTCAAATGTCAGAAACAAAAATAGCCAAGTGACCCCAAATGATAACTGAATATTTGTCCCAAAAGTAATCTGACGGGAAAGACACTTTTCCAAGGTGAGAGTGAGCACCACAGTTTGCTGACCCCTAGAAGCCCCATCCATCAAACCAGGATGGGCTGGCTGCCAGGATCCGGGCTAGGGGCTGCAAATTCAAACACACTGAAGGAAAAGACTGGACATGAGAAATTCAGTCAGTAAGAATTGTGCAGAAGAAACTGATGTCTGATGTGGGATTCTGGCCAGTTGCAGCGGGGCAGTCCATCCAACAACCAAGGACAGGATTTCTGTTAAGCTTTTCTCCTTTTATCCATTCTGTAACAATGACATCTCAGGTAGGAAAGTACTGGACCATTCACCCAATAAAGAATTCCTAATTTTGAACAAGTTTACCATCATAAGCTCTCTCTACAGTTAAGTGCATGTGTACACACTCACCTGTGACAATGGCTAATATTTATGGAGAGCCTGTTCTGTGTCAGGCACATGGTGCTTTACATGTGCTGACTCGTGGAACTGCCCAGCAAGGAGGTACCAGGTACCAAGTATATGTCTTTATACTATCACCAACCCCATTTTACAGATAATGCAACTAGGCCACAGACAGCTTAACTAACTTGCCAAAAGTTACATAACTAGCAAGTGCTGGAGCTAGCTTTGGAATCCAGGCTGTGTGGTTCCAAAGTTCTTCTGTCTGACTTTTCTGCTACAGGCACATGTGCAGGTGTACACACTCGCGAACACATACCTACACACACATAGATACGTGCACACATACAAACACATACCTACACGTACACACACACACGCCCTCAGAGTTACTCAGCACAGAGGCACAGAGAGGCAGGTTGGCCCTAATAAAATACAAAGAAAGGCCAAGGCTGTCCCAGCCATGTTTCTGTGGGACAAGTTATGTTTTCAGGAATTTCCAAGGATTGTCCTTGATGTCTCCACTTACGTGTCTAATAAGCGTTATCTCAGACTTAGCAGGCCCCAACCATAGTGTTTGAGTCCTAGCTATCCACTCCCACCAAACCCTTAACCTCTGCCTTCCCCAGAGCAGCTCATGGTCCCCTGGAGTTGTCCTCCACCCTGGTGTTCACTCTGGAGTCATTCCCAGATCTTTTCTTCCCCCCCATGAACCAATCCACCCGTAATTCCTATCGGCGCTGCCTCTAATTCCAATCCTGTGAACCCCAAACCCGGCCACTTCTCTGATCCCTGCTGCTACCTCCTGCATCCAAGGCTCTGCCATCTCTCTCCTGGAAGCTGACCTTCTGCTTCCCTCTCTGCTCCCAGGATCCATTGTCCACCTCTTTTCCAAAGCCATCTCATCAAAGCCCTTATCAGATCGTATCTGTCCCTGCTTTACACCCATCAGGTGGCCTCCTGTTGTAATCAGGATAAAACCTGCGCCCCTACAATGGCCTGGGGCAACCGCCGGCCTCAGCTCCCAGCCTTCTCCTTCTTGTCTCCCTCAGGTTCTCAGTGTTTTCCATCTGCCATGTCTAGAACCCTCTTCCCCAGATCTTCCAGCATGTGGCTGCCTTGAGGATGCACGGGGTGGAGGTGAAGAGCTCAGGCTCCCGAAGGGCACTGCCACCACTCTTGCACCTGTGTGACCTTGGCAGGTTTCTTAGCCTCTCTGTACCTGTTTCTTCACCTAGAAAATGGTGAAGATAATCATAGTATCTACCCAGGGTTCTTGTTACCCCAAGTGAAGCACTCAGAGCAGTGCCTTTCTCAAGCAATGTTCACTGTGGTTATTATTATTAGCATTATTAATAGCAACTCAGTTGTGAGCTTGGACTCTGGAGAGTCAGCCCACCACTCACTACTGGCTGTGTGACCTTGGCCAAGTCTCTTGACTTCTCTGTGCCCAGTTTTCTTATTTGTAAAATGGAGATAATAATTATACCATCCTCATAGATATTCTGTGAGGATTTTATTATTTAATACATGTCACACACTCAAGATAGTACTTGGCACCCAGTAAGCATACAGAAATGCTCATCATCATCATCATTATATTCTTTTTTTTTTTTTTTTTTTGCCGTATGCGGGCCTCTCACTGCTGTGGCCTCTCCCATTGCAGAGCACAGGCTCCGGACGCGCAGGCTCAGTGGCCATGGCTCAAGGGCCTAGCTGCTCCACGGCATGTGGGATCCTCCCGGACTGGGACACGAACTCGTGTCCCCTGCATCGGCAGGCGGACTCTCAACCACTGTGCCACCAGGGAAGCCCCATCATTATATTCTTAATAGCATTCTCTTCCAGGTCTCTGTTCAACCACTCCCTCATTTGAGAAGCCCTCCCTGAGCCCCAACACCAATCACTCTGTGTCCTATCGCCCTGTCTTGTTCTCCTTCACTACACTGATCACCACTTGCTATTAGATTGTGCTGCTCTGTGTTATTGATCACCTCTCTCTCCCTCCAGCCTTTATTCAGCTTCACCAGGGAGGCAGCAGCCTTGTCTTTTTCACAAGGGTTTCCCCAGGGCCTGAAGCACAACCTAGCACATGGTAGGCCTCGATAAAAGCCGAATGAACAGCATAAGTCACAGAAGTCAATTTTTCATGTGCAGAAATGCTCTGTTTGTGCGAGGTCCCTCTTTGTTCCCTGGGATTGTTATTCTGCTGCCCAAGTTTGTGTCCAGTCATCGCTGCACCTCAAACCTTAACGGGAGGTCTTGACATTGTGTTGTATGTTCTGCAGTTCTCACGTGGCTGCCACCGAGCAGAAGTCTCTGTGGTTCAAAGGCAAGTCTACCTTGGTGCCTGAGCGCAGACACACCCTCTCATATTTACCCTTTCTCCCCTCTCTCTTTACTCACTAATTTATTTCTTTAGTCATCGTTTGATTCATTCATCAGCTTGACAATAACTGAGCACCAACCCCATACTGGCCTAACGCTGAGCACCTAGGCTAGTACAACCCGGTACCTGCTTATAAGCATCGCAGCACGGCCAAGGTCAAAGATGCAGAAATGGATAACTGAAATACCCAAAGGGGCAGCAACATAGCCCAGGGGGATGAGAAAAACTGCCTCTCCATCACATTCCTACAGGAGCAGGAACCAAACACGGGATGCCCATCAACAAACAGATGGGTGTGGCTGGAGTTTAAAGGTGGTAGTTGGGCTGAGGGAGAGGAGGTTGAACAGGCCTTTTGTGAGCCTGGAAGACAAGTTTGGAATTTATCTTGCAAGCATGCAGGCACTGAAGAGCTTTATCACAGGGTCATCTCCAGAATTGTGTTTTACAAAGATCATCCTTGAGTCTCCCCAGTGGTCAAGTGAAGAATGAAAACAAAGAAGCAATTTGGTCCCAACAAGAGATGAGGAGAGTGATAGAGATGATGAGGAGGAGGGATGGGTTTTATAACCTTAGAAGTTCTGGATGGTAGGGTATAAGAAAGAGGAGGAATCAACCAAGTTGTACAGGCCGTGCTTGGGGAGTTACATGCAATTACTGCTAATTCACTACCACTGTGCTCCTTGCAATTTCAGTAAAAACCCTCTTGCAAACACCATCAGAGCTAGTAGTAGGATATAGTTTCTTTGAAGAGCAGCAAAAATTTAAAGACTCTTGAGATGCATTCAATTGAAAATGCTATGGTGGGCTTCCCTGGTGGCGCAGTGGTTGAGAGTCCACCTGCCGATGCAGCGGACGTGGGTTTGTGCCCCGGTCCGGGAGGATCCCACATGCCGCGGAGTGGCTGGGCCCGTGAGCCATGGCTGCTGAGCCTGCGCGTCCAGAGCCTGTGCTCTGCAATATGGTAAATAGAATCACGACCCCCAAAGATGTCCATGTCCTAATGCCCAGAACCTATGAATACGTTAGATCACGTGGCAAGGAGGAATTAAGGTTGCTAGTCAGCTGACCTTAAAGTAGGAAGATTTTCCTGGATTATCCCAGGGGGCCAATGTAATCACAAGTGTCCTCTCAAGGAGAGTCAGTGTCAGAGAAAGAGATGTGATGATGGAAACAGGCAGAGAGATGCTACAAGGAAGAGACCAAGAGTCAAGAAATGTGGGCAGACTCTCAATGCTGGAAAAATCAAGGAAACAATTCTCCCTTAGAACCTCCAGAAAGGAACACATCCCGGCCAACATCTTGATGCTAGCCCCGTGGGACCCATGATGGACTTCTAAGGTACAGAATCGTCATACATGAAATTTATGTGGTTTTAAGCCATGACGTTTGTGGTAAGTTGTCGCAGCAGCAATTGAAAACAAATATAGTTCCATAGAAAGAGCAACTCTTAATTCTCACATTTATTTCTCATCTATTTATGGAGTATTTAATTAATTTACATCATTATAACATCAAGTAAAACTGGCAGAAACAGTATTCGGGAACAAACACGTCCAAGGCTGGTTTCATCACCTTCCTTTAGTGGTGAAAGGAGAGGTTCAAGGTCCTTCTAAAAAGTGACTTAGGCGCAGCAAGGATTTGGTATGACCTGGGCCAAACCCGACAGATTTTACAAAGCAGATTAACAGCACCAGTTCATATCTGGTGACTCACCTAAGCGGAAACCAATTAAGAACATTTCCACAGTACTTTTTATTGATTGACTCTGCTATTATTACTTTTATTGGTCTTTATTACATTAATTATGATAACAAAGACAGAAAATGTGGTAGCAGTCCAGGCAACATGGTTATGTTTTGTTGGCAACAGTATGACTTTGTCAAAAGATGCCAGTGAATGGGTCAGAAACTGATGCCTGAGTGCCAGCTTTGGTGCTTGCTCTGGAACCCACAGCCCTGCTCTGCTCATCAGTGCTCTCAGCCGTGGGCAAAGCAGTAATACCTCCCTGCCTGGATGCGGCTGCCTCAGAAGTCGATTTTCCATGTGTGGAGATGCATCTATTTGCGCCTGGTTTCTCTTTGTTCCCTGGGGTTGTCCTGCTGTTGCCCAAGTTCATGTAATAAAGCACCCAGCTCGCAGTGATGCTAAATCAGGCTTAGCTGAAGCCACAGCAGGCAGCTCTCCCAGCGAGCATCAGGGGACGCGAGGAGGGGCCCAGTGCTACCTGAATCCATACCCAGGACCCTCGGGACGGAGAAGGCTAGAGCCACAAAACACAGTAGAAGAAAGCCTTGTACTTTCTTTTGAATATATCATCTTTGATCAATTGGAGACTGCGGGTTAAGGATCAGCTCCAATGGATACATCTTCAGCCTTTACCCAAAAAGTTACAGCTCTGACAACAAGCAAGACTGAACGCACATAAACATGGAGTTCTGGGAACCGTAGGTGCACTGGTGTATGTTTCGATCTTTTCTGGCCCCCGACTCACTTTTTCCTAATCTTGGAATAGGATCAATAATCCAGGCTCAAATACATTCGATGTTTTCTTGTGTATTTTCCCATGAACCCCAAACAAATGGAAAATTAGTTCCCGTGTGATGTGATATCTCAGGTGCGAACAACCTTAGGCCTTAGAGAGGGTGACAACATAACACCTGTGCCTCCCATGCTTCCTGGCATAGCCGGTGCCCAAGAAATGTTGGTTGATTGATTGATTGATTGATTCAGTCATCTGCATATGACCAGGGCCACTTCGGATGGCCAGGCTGCACACTGTGATGTGAAACTGAGAACAAACCCAGGCTTTCTGCCTATGCTTCCACCACCTGTAGAACCTGAGGCCCTTTCCTACCTTGGAAGGTAAGAAGTCTCCTATACCAGGAGACTCTTGCCTACAAACAACTCTATTTCTAGATTCAAGTAACAGAAAGTCATCCAAGTTGGCCAAACAACAGGCCCCATCCTATTCATGCAGCAGAATGGAATGGAATGCATATGAGTACTTTTCTTCACAGCATGATTCTTTTTGCTTGAAGGAGGTTTCCTTCTCTCTGTGTCTGTCTCTATCTCTATCTGCCTCTCTGTCTCTCTCTCTCTCTCTCTCTTTCCTAATCCTTCTTTTATACTTTCTCTTTCACCAATGGATCAGGATTCTTGGTCATTCCAGTATAATCACTGAGCCCAACCACTGATACTCAGACTTGGAAGTTGCTAAATCTTGCGCTACCTTCTGTGGCATATCTATTATAGTAAAGACTTGGAAAAATTTTATTCACCAGATCTCCTTTGAAAGAGATCTCTGTATCAGTTTGAATTTCTGCTGCAGATAAATGAAAGCCCAACCCAATACAAGCTAGCTTAATAAGGGATTTATTAGCTCAGATAACTAAAAGTAACAGGGTCGTATCGTCTTAAGGAGCAGTTTGGTCAGGATGTCAGATGACGTCACTAGGACCTGGCCTCTGTCTCTGTATTTCTTGGTTCCAGACTTCTCTATCTGGGCTTTGTTCTCAGACATGTTTTTCCACTCTTGATTGCAGGATGGCCTGAGAAGCTCGGTCTAACATCATCTCATGAGCAAGGAAAATGGGGGAAAGAGTGCCCACTCCCCAGACCACACAAACAGAAGTCTCAGAATTGGATCTTCAGGTTTCTGATTGGCCTGACGGAGGTCATGAGTCTACCCTAAGCAATTACTGTTATCAGCAAATACAACTCACTGATTGTCTTGAGCCCACATCACAAGGCCATCCCTGGGGATGGTGTAGCGCAGGGGTCACAGAATGGGAGCTGGTGGGCTGAACACGATCCAAATGTATATTGTGTTAGGGCAGCACAGTGTTTTAAGATTTTTTATTTGAACACCATTGTCTGATGCCTCCACACTCCAATTTCCTATAGATCCTCCTACTTTCTTCTCAGCCTGATCTTACTGCCTGGGCCTGGAAGATAGTTGATTTTGGGCACGATTTTAGATGGAATTCAAGAATTCAGTGTAGCAGAACTAAATAAACTTTGAGGGCCAATTTCATTTTTGTTCCCAATACTTAGCACTGTGCCTCATATAAAGAGGGCCATGCAAAATGCTTGCTGAATTATACTCATCAATCTACCAATCAATAAATGAAAGGTACCTTCTTAATCGGAGAGTCTATGGGGATTAGCTCCAGCTGAATCAAACATCAAGCATGGGCCTCAGGGAAACCTCTAGCCCTCAGCAGGCTACAGGGAGGATAAAATGGGGATGTGTGTGTGTGTGCAAAAGTGCCTAGAGGCTATTTCTGGAACAGTCAGGGCAGGCTAGCTGCTGTGACAAGCAAACCCTCTCTCTGAGGATTCATGCCAAAAAATGTCTATTTTTTACTCACGTCCAAGTTGAATGTTGGTCTTCAAGAGGCAGCTAGCCACATGGTGTTCAAGGACCAGTCTCTTCCATTCTGTGGCTCTGCATCCCCTTGGAGTCCTCTGTAAGGTCACCTGTCAATCCAGCAGACAAGAAGGAAAGTGGGAAATCACGAGGCTGTGTCTAGAAGTGACAAATATCACTTCTAACGACATTGCACTGGCCAGAACGCAGCCTTGTGGACACACCTACCTCGAAGAGAGGCTGGGAGGTATGGGTCTAGCTGTGTGACCACAAAGAAAAGAAAATGAGGTCTGCGAACAATAAGCCAGTTTCTACCAGAAGCTATAAAGCAAATGAAGGGTCTTATTTACTTTGATCTTTATCTCAGTGGTCTCAGTATGACATTTAATGCTTCATGGCAAAAATCAAGATAAGAAAAATTCCCTTTTTCATCCTAAGCTACAAAAGGTTCAATTTCCCAGGCCAATAAGGAACAAAAGAAGAAAAATGAGGGGGTGGGGGGAGGAAGAGGAGGAAGAGGAGGTGGAAGAAGAAAGAAAAGAAGAAAGAAAAGTGAGTTTATAACCCAAACACTTGTTTTCTGGAATTCTTGTTTGTTTGACTATTAGCCAGAATCCTCAGGCGTAGGTTATAATTATTGGATGCTGCCTAGCACATGGCTTCACTGGTAGGGAATCATTTTTAATGACAGGAAATAGGACTTTCCAATGTGTAATATTTAACAGAAAATTTGGAATTTGTATATTTAAAAGCGCATCAAAAGAAAAACGCTATATGAACTGGTTCTTCATTGGTAAGTTTGATTATTAAAACTCTCATCATCCTTTCATGATTTGCCAAGCTTTCCGAGACCTTTTGACTTATATTGCTCTCCTCATATGATACATCTGGATCCGTGGGCACGTGCACACTTTGGGAACAGATCCTTTCTCATTACCAATTTCGATGGTCTTCACTGATTTTCAAATGATAACTTTTAGCCATTATACCAAAAGTTTTAGATATTTCCATTCATTTAATCCTCACAATCACCCTTTGGAATTGGTATTATTATTCCATTTCACAGATGAGGAAATTGAGGCTCAAAAATATGAAGTAACTTGCCCAAGTTTAGCTAGCAAGTGTCAGAGCCAGGAATCGAACCAGTCGGTCCAACTCCAGAAACCATGCTCTTAATAACAAGAAGTCAGTTTCCAGATCAGAACTGGGTCTTTGTTGTTATTGTTTTGTCCGAATGATTGTTTTGGCAAAGTTAATTCAGAACCCTAGCTGAAACTTCAATCACTGCCTAAAAGGTTCATTTCATTGTGGAATCACCTGTCTACACCGGACCCAATGGAACCCTCAGTTGGCTGGGCTGTAAACTTGCTCTCATGCCAACCGTGGACCTAGCTTCTGCTCCTACAAACTTCTGAAGCAATGACATTCCCCCTGAGGCTCTGGAGAGCCACACTCAGAACAACTAGCTGCTGAAGTGTGCCTGCAGGTGTTCCCAGCCATCCCAATCTCCCTCTTTGCTGTCGCCATTCCAGGTCAGACAGTCAGGCAGAATCAGAAGGTGAGAAAGGAACCCCCAAATCACAGGCTTCTCTGATGCCCGGATTGACAGAGAAGCTCCACTACTGAAAGCAGTTGAAAGCAGTTATTGAAAGCAATTTAAACTCTAAATACATGGAATTTTAGAGAAAAAAAAAACTGCAACGAAAAGACACTTTTATGAAAAATATATGAGGTTGCTTCCAGTAATTATAGATCAGTGCAGATATGTTTCTTTCATTGGCCATTAATTTAAATCAATTATTTATCGAGTCCTGTGATGCTGTGTGTTGGAAACCACTTAGGACTGGCTGCTTTAATGTGTTCTTTAAAGGGACAGATTATAGATTCCTCTTCAAGGGTTTCTTCTCCTATGACTGACATGGAAAGGAAGAATATGCTGTTGGGGTCAAAACTCACCTGGTCCTTGCAATGAAGTTACTTCCTTTGCCCCCCACCCCTAAAGTTACGGTGAGAATTTTTACAACATTTTTTCCCCATTAGCTTCTCTGATTACAGAGATGATGCTATACTTAAGAAGAATATCCTTGGTAGTCCGACACAATGGGCCTCTTAGGAATTGTCCTAGCATAGATATGTTCCTGATTAGGTGACTCATTGGGTGTTGTGGCCACACACACAATTATAAGATCAGAGCTTTTCCTGATTTCTTCATGACATCTGGTCAACCCCCTAGGCAACACGAATTCAAAATTCAAGTCCAGCTGATGATATTTTATTCTCTTTCCTTTTTACTTTTGTGCTGTTTCCAGATCTTGGCTCTCTAATGATAACAAAGGTGCCTGCTCTGTACAGAACAGAAACTTCCTGAGTGTCAGGGAAGAAGAATTAGGAAAAAATGGTGAAGATGGCTCCAAGATAGAAGCAGTAGCATTGGCGACGTTAGGGAAGAGTGTTTTAACTTCAGGACGAGCTCAGTTGCCTCAGACTAGTTCAGACTAGTTGCCTTCAGCCTCCTGGCTGTTATTTGCATACCAGGGAGCTGGCCAGTGCATCTCTCCTCTTTCACACCTGCCTTTGATCTCATGCTCCCAGCAGGCTGAGCGACCATCAGTGCCCCACCGCCTTGTGTGCCTTCTCTCCTCCATGCTTTGCCTGTTGCCTTGCTCTCGCACCCGGATGTTTTCTCTCCCACCTTCTACTCTCAGCCTTGAAGGTCCAAGTCAAGCACTTCCTATTTCAAGAACCTTTCTCAGGTGGCACCATCCACTTCCTGCCCTTTGTTCCTCCGTGTCCTACATCACAAGGCCATAACTGCCACTTCATTTGTCAGGTTCCCCCCTGTCTTGTGACTTCCAAGAGGATGCAGATGATGCTTTCTGCATCCTGGCATTCTCAGGGCATTCTTGTGTTCTCAGGGCAGTCAGGTAGAGAGTGCTTGGTTTGTGCTGCTTAATTCATGAACCTCACAAAAAACGGGCAAACCAGCCAACCCTGGGCATGCCTAGGGGAACCTGTTCCTTGTTGACAAGCTCAGAAATGCCTCATCAGTTTCAAATCTCAAGATTTGAATTCTTTTCTTCCGAATGATCCACACGTTAGATTCCCCTCACAAACATTCTAAATTGTGATTTCATTTCAAATTTAGATAGTTGGTAAAAAAAAATAACCCGCTAAAAGAGGAGTGGCTTTGAAGACCTTATTCACAGAAAAGGATGAAGAAGCTGGTATTGGTCGGATCATAGGTTTCATTCAGTAAAAGAATAAGATTGTAAATGGGAACTAATATAACCAGAAATAATAACTTCTCATGTTTAAATAGTTCCTTGTCAGTTATAAAGTACTTTTGAATATACTGTGCCTTTTTATTTAACCCTAATTCAGTTAAGTGCCAGACTAGATAAAATTAAGCCTAGGTGCCCAGCATATCAGTATAGTATATAGGCCATATTGATCTTGTTTAAGAGGGTCTGTTTTAAACCCAGACTGCCTTGTTCCAATCACATTCATCACAGACTAGCTGTGTGACCCTAGTTGCCTAACCTCTCTGTACAATGAAGATGACAATTGAATCTTCCTTCTAGGGTCGTCGCGAGATATAAAAGAAGTTAATACTGTGGTTCTCAATCTGAGCTGTATATTGGAGCCATCGGGGAAGCTTTTTAAAAACGCTAATGCCCAGGCCACTCCAGACTGATGATAGCAGAATATCTGGGTGGTGCCTGGCCATCCAGACATCACTATTGTAAAAGTTCCCCAGGTGATTCTAATGTGCAGGCAACATTGATACCCACCAAATTAATGATGGAAGTCACAGGGCCGGGTACACTATGTATTGTTCAGTACATATGGCCTTTCTTGTTGTTTTATGTGCAATTCCCAGCTGGTTTACCTACAGCTTCATGGGATGGGACTTCAGGATAACTTTTGATTTCCACTTTACTGATTTTCCTTTTATCTTAGTTATTCTTGTGGGAAAGCTCTTTAAATATGCTGCATATTTTCCCACAGCCTTTTTTCTGTTAATAACTTTAAAATTTACACAGGCAATTAGAAATTAGAAAAGAGTTGTACACTAAAACACACTATAATCCTATAGTCCCACACTGAGAAAAACTATTCACATGTTGTCGGACACAAGTCCATATTTTAGTAAATATGTATAGGTTCCAAAATGAGATCATTTGAGGTGCACATTTTATAACCTGCATTTTTCACTTTAACATTTCATGAATATTTTATGTCAATAAATACATTTCCTAAGATTTATAATTCTATTTTAGAAACCACCGTGATATATTTAACCACCTCTCCTCTTTTTTTGGACAAACAAGCTGTTTCCAGTTTCTCTACATCATTGAATGAAGGCAATAAGCCTTCATTCAATGTGTTTATTCATTCTTTCCCTTAACAAATATTACGAAGTGTTGTCCTTTGCCAGGCATTGTTGAAAGTAATAAAGACACAGCAAGGAGGATGAGAAATCCCTGCCATCCCTTCTGAAGGGGGAAGAATGAGAATAAACAAACAAATAAATACATACTATGTTGGGAGGTGACAAGGCCTAAATGGAAAATCTAATGAGGGCAGGCGGGAAGTCGGTATGTTACTGGGTGTGTGGGGGAGGAGCTGATACTGGAGCAGAGAAGTGGACAAGGTGAAGGAGTGAGCCCAGCAGACATGTGGGAGAAGAGCATCCAGGCAGAAGGAATAACGCTGGCAAGACCCCAAGGTGCTAGAGTTACATCAAGAGGACCCCTGCACCTGAAATGGATCAGAAGGGGCAGGGAGATGGAGAAGCAGATGACACTGGAGAACACAGTCTGTACTTGGGCTTTAACTCTGAGTGAGATGGGAGCATAGAGGGTTCCGAGCACAGGAGGGACACAACCTGAGTTGTGTTCTTCATAAGTGTTGCTGTGTTATGTTGTGTTCAAATAACTGGCTGCTTGTGGAGGACGGGCAATAGGAAGGCAAGGGTAAAAGCACGGAGACCAGAGGGAAGGCAAATGCAAAATCCGATGGTGGCTTAGCCAAGTGCAGGAAAGGAAAGTGGAGATGGAGGGAAGCGTTTCTTGCCAGCAAACCTTTGTTCACATCTTTGCCTTCTGTTATGAGTTGAATTGTGTTCCAGCGCCCACCTAAAAAAAAAAAAAATCATATGTTGAAGTCCTAACTTCCAGAACTTAGAATGTGACCTTATTTGGAAATGGGGTTGTTGTAGAGTTAATTAGTTAAGATGAGGCCATACTGGAGTAGGGTGAGTCCCTAATTCAGTATGACCAATATCCCTATAAAAAGGGAAGATTTGGAGACAAACACGAACACAAGGGAGAAGGCCATGCAAAGATGAAGGCAGAGATCAGGTGATGTTTCTGTAAGCCAAGAAACGCCAAAGATTGCTACAAACCACAAGAGGCTAGGAGAGGGGCATGGAACAGATTTTTCCCTCAGAGCCTCCAGAAGGAATCAAAGCTACTGATACCTTGATCTTGGACTTCTAGCCTCCAGAACTGAGACAATACATTTCTGTTCTTTAAGCCACCCAGTTTGTGGTACTTTGTTATAGCAGCCCTACCAAACTGATACACCTCCCTAGGAAAATTCCTACAGTAGAATTGCTATTTCAAAGGAAACATATATTAAGGTTTTTGATACATATTTGCATCTAGAAAGGTTGTACCTATTTACATTCCCAACAGCAGCATGTGTAAGTGTCTACTTCATTATATTCTTACTAACACAGGAAATTAGAATTTGTAACATTTCACAGTGTAATAAATAAAACTATCTATTTTATTGTATTTTAATGTGCATTTTTTGATGATTAGAACCTGGATATTTTTATGTGTTTATTGATTATTTTGTGAATTACCTGTTCTCATCCTTTGCCCATTTTTCTACTGGCCTTCTTGCCTATCCTTACTGATTCCTAAGAACTCTTTATATATTAAGGATGTAAACCCTTTTAATAAATATGCACACATACACACAAAATAAACAACTGCCTTTTCAAGTTGTCATTGGCTTTTAATTTTCTTTTTTTTTTTTTTTTTTTTGCGGTACGCGGGCCTCTCACTGTTGTGGCCTCTCCCGTTGCAGAGCACAGGCCCCGGACGTGCAGGCTCAGTGGCCATGGCTCACGGGCCCAGCCGCTCCGCGACATGTGGGATCTTCCCGGACTGGGGCACGAACCTGTGTCCCCTGCATCGGCAGGCGGACTCTCAACCACTGTGTCACCAGGGAAGTCCTGGCTTTTAATTTTTAATAATCTGTATCTGTACTATTACAGTAACCTCTGACTACCTGTGGTTATTGAGACTTCAGATATGGCTAGTCCTACTTGAGATGTGCTATGAGTATAAAATACACACCAGATTTCAAATGCTTAGCATGAAAACAAAGAATATAAAATATCCTATTAATAATTTTTAAGGCTTCCCTGGTGGCGCAGTGGTTGGGAGTCCGCCTGCCGATGCAGGGGACACAGGTTCGTGCCCCGGTCCGGGAAGATCCCACATGCCACGGAACGGCTGGGCCCGTGAGCCATGGCCGCTGAGCCTGCGCGTCTGGAGCCTGTGTTCTGCAACGGGAGAGGCCACAACAGTGAGAGGCACGCATACCGAAAAAAAAAAAGAAAAAAAAATTTTTAGTATTGATTGCATGTTTCCCAATGGATTTACTCTCTTAAATTTTCCCGGTAGACAATCATATCATCTGCAAATCATCTGTCTTTTCTTTATAATGATACTAAGAGGCATCCTTTTCTTGTTCTCCACGTAAACAGTTATACCCCTGTTATTTCATCCTCATCACATCTGCAGGTTTCCTGGCTCCTTCTGGAACGTGCTGCCTTGGTGTTGCAGCTCTCTAGCAGCCCCAGGGCAACCCCACTGGGTTCTGTTTTGACTTAGCTCTAGTTATAGGCAATGGGTGGAGGGAAGGGAGGGAAGCAGACGCTGGGAGAGCACGTGTCGTCTGGAGATGACACCTCTGCATAGGCTCTGAGTAAAAAGGGGGTGCTCTAACTCTTATGAGGAAAAGTGGGCTATTTCTGAAGGGTCTGGGAGTTCCAGGTTGCTGGAGACACCAGCCTAGCTGTCCCCATCCTGTGTGTGTCGGGGTCCTGTTCTTTCCCAACCAGGACCCTGACCTGACACAGCAGACCTGCCTTGCTTGGGCATTTTACCTTCTCTGGAGCTCGGCCACGCTGAGCATTCAGTCCTGGACCTGGGCCTCGGCCCTCCTGCCTTCCTCCTGCAGGAGATGAGCCTCCTTCTATGCTCAGCTTTTTGTTGTCTGTGTCCAGCTGAGTACAGCCACCCAATCCCATTGTTCCTACAGCTGCTGCTTCACCCATATTTCCCAACTACCTGAAATACTGCAACAGTTAATGCATTCTCTTCCAACACTCTGCCATCCCTTTCACCACCAGAGAAAGTGGCAGCAATTAGAGCTCCACTTTGTGCCCGGCTTCCATCAGGACAAGGTTCAAAACCCCATCTTACCACCTGTGTAGTGGGTTGAACTGTGGCCCCACGAAACTATATGTGTCCTGGAAACTCAGACTGTACCTGTATTTGGGAAAAATGGTGTTTGAAAATGTAGTTACGTTAAAAATCTCAAGGCGAGGGGCTTCCC
Source organism: Hyperoodon ampullatus (assembly GCF_949752795.1). NCBI lineage: Eukaryota > Metazoa > Chordata > Mammalia > Artiodactyla > Ziphiidae > Hyperoodon > Hyperoodon ampullatus. The sequence goes on from NC_136921.1 coordinate 6,766,456, forward strand.
TGGTGGCGCAGTGGTTGAGAATCTGCCTGCTAATGCAGGGGACACGGGTTCGAGCCCTGGTCTGGGAGGATCCCACACGCCGCAGAGCAACTAGGCCCGTGAGCCACAACTACTGAGCCTGCGCGTCTGGAGCCTGTGCTCCGCAACAAGAGAGGCCGCGATAGTGAGAGGCCCGTGCACCGCGATGAAGAGTGGCCCCCGCTTGCCACAACTAGAGAAAGCCCTCGCACAGAAACGAAGACCCAACACAGCAAAATAAATTAATTAATTAAAAAAAAAATCTCAAGGCGAGATCCTCCTAGATTAGGGTGGACCTTAAATCCAATGACAAGTGTATTTATTAAAAAAAAGAGGGGAATTCCCTAGTGGTCCAGTGGTTAGGACTCCGCAATTCTACTGCAGGGGGTCCAGGTTTGATCCCTAGTGGGGCAACTAAGATCCCACGAGGCACACAGTGTGGCCAAAAACTAAAAAAGAGAGAAAGGAGGAGAGAAAGCACAGAGGAGAAGTTGATGTGAAGACGGAGTCAGACATTAGAGTGATGCATCTACAAGCCAAGGACATCAAGGACCACCAGAAGCCGCCAGATTCTCCCTGGGAGCCTACAGAAGGAACCAACCCTGCCAACATCTTGGTTTTAGACTTCTGGTTTCCAGAGCTGCTACAGAATGAATATCTGTTGTTTTAATCCACCCAGTCCGTGGTAATTTCTTACGGCAGCCCCAGGAAACTAATACAACCTCCTTTCTAGGACCACTCCTGGAACCAGCTGTCCCAAGTGGGGTTCCTCAGGAAGCAGATGCTGAGATGGAAGTTAGAGCACCAGATATTTATTAAAGACTGCCCTGGGGACTAACACCTGTGCAAGGAAAGGTGGGGGAGAGAAGCAAGAGTGGGCAGAGGACTGAGCTGCAATTCAGGTCCAACGACAGCCTTGGCTGACCTGCGGGGTCCTTCAGAGTTGCCCGGAGCTGGGCCAAGATGGCCACAGTGATCGTCATGCGTGTGGGCCATCCTGGCTGGGTGCGCCCTCGGCTGAGGCAGCCTCTGTAACTGAAGCAGTTCCTGGAGGAGCTGAGGGCTGAAGGCACCTGCTAGAAGCAACTCCAGGAGCTGAGACCCCAGGCCCTTCCTTGAGGAGAAGACTACGTGGTACATCTAGGGCCCCAACTCTGCTTCCGAGACTCAACGCTGCTTTTGTAAGATTCAGCCATGGTTTCCATTACATATAGTTCAGCTGTTTGCACTGCAATCGATTCCACTGTAGGAATAGACCACAATCTATTTATCCATTCTCCTGTTGACTGACATTATTAGGTTTGTGTTATGAGATGAATTGTGTCTCCCTGCAAAATTCGTTGGTTGAATTCCTAACCCCCAGCACCTCTGATATTTGGAGATTAGGACTTTGAGAAGGCAACTATGTTAAAATGAGGTCATGGGGGTGGGACCTAACCCAGTATGACTTGGTCCTTATAAGAGGAGATTAGGACACAGACACACAGGGAAGACCTTAAGGTGAGAGCCCTCAGGAGAAACAGACTCTGCCAGCACCTTGTTCTCATACTTCCAGCCTCCAGAACTGGGAGGAAATAAACTTCTGTGGTTTAAGCCACCCAGTGTGTGTCACATTGTTATAGCAGCCTTTGCAGACCACTGCAGTATGATTCTAGTTTAGGGCTGTTACTGACATGCTCATCTGTGTTCCTTGGTGCACCTGTTCCTAGGCTTCTCTAGGGCATGTGAACTTCTCTGGGGTATAGGCTTCTTAGGTAGGAGTAAAGTGGTTGGTTAAAAGTGTGTAGATAGGCTTCCCTGGTGGCACAGTGGTTGAGAGTCCGCCTGCCGATGCAGGGGACACCGGTTCATGCCCCAGTCTGGGAGGATCCCACGTGCCACGGAGCGGCTGGGCCCATGAGCCATGGCTGCTGAGCCTGCGCGTCCGGAGCCTGTGCTCCGCAACGGGAGACGCAACAACAGTGAGAGGCCCGCGTACCGCAAAAAAAAAAAAAATTGTGTAGATAATGCCCAAGTGTTTCCCAAAGTGGTTGAACTAATTTACATTCTTGTCAGTAAATTCCAGTTGCTTCATAGCCTTGCCAACACTTGGTATTATTACCAGACTTTAAAATTTTTACCAATCAGATGGCACAAAATGGTATCTTGTTGTGGTTTTAATTTGTATTTCCCTGACTGTTAATGTTTACTGGCCAGAATTCCACTGCTGAGAGGGGTGTGTTCCAATCTTCACCCCATTTTTCTATTGTGTTGTCTGTCTTAATCTTATGGATGGATTCATACTGACCTGGAATATATATGTGCTATTAATCTATATTATTATGTATTCAAAAGACTATATTCTTCTGTTTTAGCTACAACTGTCTTTCTTTACTCTATTTCTTTACTTCATGTTGTCTTTTAATGAATAGTTCTTAATTTTTAATGTAGCCAAATGTATCCATTTCTTTTCTTTTTATATAAATTTATTTATTTATTTATTTTTGGCTGTGTTGTGTCTTCGTTGCTGTGCGCGGGCTTTCTCTAGTTGCAGCGAGCGGGGGCTACTCTTCCTTGTGGTGTGCAGGCTTCTCACTGTGGTGGCTTCTCTTGTTGTGGAGCATGGGCTCGAGGCACATGGACTTCAGTAGTTGTGGCACGCGGTCTCAGTAGTTGTGGCACACAGGCTTAGTTGCTCCACGACATGTGGGATCTTCCTGGACCAGGGATCGAACCCGTGTCACCTGCATTGGCAGACGGATTCTTAACCACTGAGCCACCAAGGAAGTCCCCATTTCTTTTTACAGTTAATATTTTTTGTGCTTGACTTAAGAAACCCTTCTGCTCCTCCATCACCCTCCCTCAGCTTTGTTTCTCTCTGAGCAATGCCCTCATTCTCCCCTACTGCGTATGGCTTCCAAGATGCCATAAGGAGAGAAGCCTGGGGGCAAGTGAGCTGCAGACAGCTTTTGTCTTTGGAACTGGCAAATCCAGAAGAAAGAGGACTTGTCTCTCCCACTACCTTTGGATAAAATCCCCGAAAGCACTCTCCTTGGTCCATCTTAAGTCACACCCTCACCTCTGCAGCAAGGAAAGTGCAGCCATATGATTGACAGCCCCATCAGAATGACATTTCGTTCTAAAGGGGCAGGATGCTGAGCTTGTCCACTAGGATCAGAGAGAGAAGCCAGGCATTCAAGGACCCGGAAGAAGGTCAGTATCACTGGAGCATTCTAGAAAGAGAAGAGAGTGGTGTGAGATGAGGCAGATCCACATCACACAGTGTCTCATAGACCATGTCTAGGATTTGAGGGTTTTGATCACTAAAGCAAAGCACTCTACCATGTCTATAGGGTGACTTGGGCCAGCACATTAACAGAGCTGTCATTAACACAGTCATTAACTAAAGTATTGTTTGAAGTTCTGTTGTGAGAGGTTGTCTCTGGCTCAAATGAGATGACTTGCTTTCTGAAGTCCATCATCCAAAAATAAATCATTAGAGTAGCAAGCTTCTATCACATGCTGAGCCTTGGGATTAGTACCATGGAGCATTCTGGAGCACAAAGATGTGGTCCTTGTCCGTAAGGCACTCACAGTCTCATGGGGAGATTAAAATTAACACTGAAGCATTTAGAAAGCAAAGTCTTACTGAGTCCGAACTACCCACCTCGAGCATTGTTATGACATGTAAAACATGTCCTCCCTGGAGCAACAGTGCCTGCTTCTACCTGGAGACCCCACTTCAGACAAATGACAGCAAATGAGGCTGAATTATTAGTTATAATATACGAGCACTAATAGATACCCTTCCAAGTCAAGTTATGAGTCTTGGTTTAAAATACAGATTCCTCTGTTATGTGCTGTGATCAACTATCTAGAATAGCATTTTCTCCTAGAGCGTTCTATGGCAATGGATTGTCCCATATCTGCTCTGTCTAGTACAGTACCCACTGTCCACATTTGACTATTGAGCACTTGAAATGTGGCTAGTGTGACTAACTGAAATTTTAATTTAATTTTATTTGAATTCATTTAAATTTTAATTTTATTTACCACCATGGCTATAGGCAGGGGTGTTTGCTTATGAGTATTCTTTCAGCTGTACATGGATGTTTTATACAGCACTCTGTGATCAATCTCACATTAAAAGGGAAAATATTTAACCAGAAAAAGTCACCACTTATTGTCACCACTATTGTCACTATTATTATTTCAGTGGCATCATTGTCCATTGTCCCCTCCAATAACCAGGAAGAAGGAAAGGTTTTCCCTGCAGCTGTGAGGCAACTATGTCCCCAACTGTTCTCACGCATGTTTCCCAATAGATGGAATTGTAGGTAAGGTCAGTGTAGGTAAGTAGCAATGAGGGCTTTCTCAGGTACTCTGATGAAATGACTCCCCTTTTGACCTGCAGCAGGTCTAGTTGCTTCCATGGATGATGAAATCAGGTCCCCTGTGACCTGCTCTTCTCAGCAATGGGATGTATGAGCCCAACTTCCAGAATGTCAGTTTCACATCAAATGACCCTCTCTGTGATATTAATAGACACTCTCCCCTTCCTGAAACTTATATTCAGTTAAAGAACAAGTAGACATCAAGATAGATATAATAATCCCCAACCAGTGTGACTGGAGCTGAACCTCTTCTCTCCAACAGAACAGCTGCTTGAGGGAATGTAATCTGAAGCAACACCATGGCTTAGAAATGACCTCACCATAATCCTCAAAGCCATCAGAAATGTCAGAAAAATGCTTTGCTACAGTAAGGAGGAAAGCCACAGTCTGAGAGGCAATATTCCCTACTCACAGCCTTTTCAAACTTGTGGCAAAGAAGTGTGATAGTGTCAGACCTCTCTGGGGCAAATTGGTCCATTAGGCTCCATCTACAACAAGGTAGGTGTCCCGTAAAAGCCAAGAAAGAAAGCACAAAGCAGACACCTGGAAAACACAAAAGTGTTGCCCTCCAAAAAGAGGAGAAGGAAAGTAATTTAGCTAACGTCTCTGTACCAGAGCCACTTAGAAATCTCTGCCCTCTTACCTGCACTAATACTTATTTGGTTTCCATTTGGCTTTTTAAAACTAAAAAGCTGGGACTTCTCTGGTGGCGCAGTGGTTAAGAACCCGCTTGCCAATGCAGGGGACACGTGTTCGATCCCTGGTCCGGGAAGATCCCACATGCTGCAGAGCAATTAAGTCCATGAGCCACAACTACTGAGCCTGGGCGCCACAACTACTGAAGCCCACGCGCCTAGAGCCCATGCTCCACAACAAGAGAAGCCACCGCAATGAGAAGCCCGTGCACTACAACAAAGAGTAACCCCCGCTCGCCGCAACTAGAGAAAGCCTGCATGCAGCAACGAAGACCCAACACAGCCAAAGATAATAAATAAATAAAACAAATAAATTTATTTTTTAAAAAAACTATAAAGCTAGATCCAAGAGTTATTTTCTAAAATAAGTTGGTAGTTCTTTCCAGGCTTCAGCAAAACAATGAAATTTGGGATGTTAATTGGAAAAAAACATCTCCGACCAGCTTTCTTTCCTAACTACGTACCTTGGATAGACATCATCCTCTCGCTGCCACTCAAGGTATTGCGATGTGATTTAGAGGTAGCCCCTCTCTTCTGCCTGTTTTCCAGCCCCACACCTGCATGGTTAGGAAATTACATTCTTAGTAACCGTTATGCTTTATGCCAAGCACTGTGCCGGGTGCTCTTACCTAGCTTGTTTTATTTAATCTCCATAACTCCATGAAGCAGATACTATTCCCATTTCACAGATGACATAACTGAGGCTCAGGTCTATTGCCCAAGGTGGCCTTGGTTACAAACTGCAAGATTGTAAGACAGGTCATCACTTTCCTTTGTTGAGATGATCAAGGGATACAATATACGGAAACCCCTTAGCAGTCTCTGCTCAATGAATAGTGTTATTGCTATTACTAATGCTATTACTGCAGGAATTGGATTGCCCCAGGATCCATCTCCCCACCCCCTTACATTTTCTAACACAGAGTCATTCTATCTGGGCCATCCATGAGGACCATGGGAAGCACCGCGCTCTGAGGTGGAGGCACCAGCCCTGCAGACCGTGCTGCAGATGAGCAGGAACGAACACAGGATGCTGAGGGGGAGGACCTTCTGCTGCCGCTGAGTGGCACACGGGCCCCCAGGGAATGCACACACACACAAGGTGTAATAAATGTGTGTCTACCTGTTTTCCGTTCAATATGTTTGAAAAGATGTTTGAAACTTGATTATACTATTTATAATTGTCATACTACCTTGACTTTCGCCAGTACTACATTGTAAAACAGAGTTGTATTTTATGATATTTAACAATGCTTGACACTTTGAAGTGCCACTTTTGTGGAATGAATATGGTATAACATACTTGAGTATGTGTGATACCAACCTTTTTAAAATAAAATATAAATTATAAATATATAGGAAATATATACATATATATAATTAGGAATCACAGGATTATGGAGGTTGAGAAGTCCCACGATCTGCCTTCTGTAAGCTGAGGCCCAGGAGAGCTGGTGGTGTAGCTCCAGTCTGAGTCTGGAGGCCAGAGAACCACGGGACGATTGTCCCAGTCTGAGGGCAAAAGACCAATTTCCTAGTTCAAGCAGAGAGAGGGAGCAAATTCTCCCAGTCCTCTGCTTTTTGCTCTATTCGGGCCCTCTATGGATTGGATGAGGCCCACCCACATTGGGGTGCTTTACTCAGTCTAGCAGTTCAGATACTAATCTCTTCTGGAAACACCTTCACAGACACAGAAGTAATGTTTAACCAGATATCTGGTTATCTGGTGGCCTAGTCAAGTTGATACATAAAATTAACCATTGCCCCAGTCTGGTGAATCAAAAACCCACAGTAAACATAAGCTGGGGCCACATGGGAGGGGAAACTGTCACCAACACTGCCTTAATAATGGGCATTGTCTGGGTTATAGCTGGATGTTCATATTCTTAAACACACTAACTTAAACTCCAAGACCCTTCAGGGTGTAAGGAGTTCACAGTTCTTTTGGGGACAGTTAGGTTCAATAGCACTTACATATTGCAAATGACTGCAGAATGTTCCAGGTAAAGGAGACATTGCTTTCTGCAGTTTCTTCCCCTCTGAGCACTAGCAAATTATGTTACTAATTTCAGAAGAATGATTGCAAATGAAAAACATAACATTTTCATAATAAATTCAATATGTGGTAAAAAAAAAAATACTACTAATAGACCATAGAAAGGAATAGGTATTGAAATGGGAGTTATTATTTTTCTCTGTCACATACTTGCAAAACTATAGACTTAAGAAAATTCATAGAGTTCTAAAATGCATATCCCATTCAGCAATAGAAAAAAAATTGGGATATAAACAAGACATTTAAAATACAGAAGATGAGAAAACAAGTGAGAATTCCTTTTTTTAAAAAAATCTAAATTTTGTGTGACTTTCCTGGCGGTCCAGTGGTTAAGACTTCGCCTTGCAAGGCAGGGGGTGCAGGTTCGATTCCTGGTCAGGGAGCTAAGATCCCGCATGCCTCGTGGCCAAAATACCAAAACAAAACAAAGCAAAAAAACCCAAAACTGAAACAGAATCAATATTGTAACAAATTCAAAAGACTTTCAAAAAAATGGTCCACATCAAAAAAAAATCTTTAAAAGGAATCTAAATTTTGTGCATTTTATAATGATGCTAAATAATTGTGATAAATGAGACAGACAGAAATAATTCTTATTTCTTGCAAGAAATAACCTTAGAAGCAATGGTGTCAGTGGTTGAATATAAAGAGATAAGGATGGTTGAGAAAAGGGGTAAGACTATTAACAAAAAGTTCATTTTGAGTAAGGACTGCATGCACTAAAACTTTTCAAAAAACACGACAGTGTCTCCTGTGCCTTTCAAACACATTCCAGTAAACCATGGGAAGCAAGAAGGATCTGTGATGGGGTGATGGGCTGATGAAGGAAGAAAGGGGAGGCAATCCTGGGACATTTCTAAGGTAGGTAATTTTTTTAAGTATTTAGCAAATTATCAATGATCCTGGTGCCTCCTGTTTTAAAGTTATTCATACATAGGAACAGAGAAGAGCTGATCCTTGAATGCTACAGAGAAAGATGTCCTGAAAATTTTCAGATCCATAAATAATGGGGTGGATTAAAAATAGGTCATCCAAATCAATCTAATCGCCTTCTATTTTTAATGTAAGTTCTTTTCATTGATTTTTAAAATGGATATCCCATTAAAACACATTAACCATGACCCTAAGAGGGTATTTGTATTGCAAAAAGCCTAAGGTGAAGAGTAAAAAGCAATTTCCCACCACATGAAACTGAGGCCGGAACAGCACAAAAGAGGGCTGGAGCCCTACTTTTCCCAGGAAAATCATTTCTGGGTAAAAGCTGGGACATGAAGTATCATCGTGATAAAATGTTGTCCAACTGTATAAGAGCAGTTTTAGAAGGTTTGGAGCCATGTGTGTCTTCTTTGGATAAATGGTCTCTAATTTTGTAGACCCAAGGTGAAAACACATGATTAGTTCTGCTGGGATTTTTATTACATGAATAATGCCTGCTCATAAATGCAGAATACATGTTTATTCTAGTAAATGCAGCTAAGGAAAACAAATATTTAAAATAATCCACAATACCATCATCCAGAGATAACACTGGAAACATTTTGATATGTACACACTCAAATTTTTAAAGTATACAATGTATATATTTTAAATGCAGGTATATAATACATGTTTGTAAACTTTTGTACTAGAAGATCATACACATATTAGATGACAATAAATATATGTGTGTGTGTGTGAGTGTATCACCATTTACTCAAAACTATCCTTCTAGGATTGGACTTTATAAAAAATGCTTCACTAAAGATTCTGCAGCTAAATAACATGCTACCAAATTGACTTTAGGAGAAATTATACAAATTAACGTTCTCCCAAAATATGAGAAAATATTCACTTCGTATTCTCACCAATATTTTTTCTACCAATTATTTTTATTGTTCTTTATCTTTACTAATTTGACAGTTTAAAATAGTGATTCACAGCTTTAAATTTGGTTTTGGAGGCAGGACATTTTATATGTTTATGGGCCTTTTGTACTCCAGCTTTTGTTGATTGCCATTTATGAACTTCGTCCTTTTCTCTTTCAGGGCTTTCATGTTCCTCTTTATATTTTAATATTATTAACATTTTGTAATATATAATAGAGCTACTTTTTCCATTTTGTTGTTTGGCTATTAAATGTTTCTTAGGTTTTTTTTTTTTTTACATCTTTATTGGAGTATAATTGATTAACAATGGTGTGTTAGTTTCTGCTTTATAACAAAATGAATCAGTTATACATATACATATGTTCCCATATCCCCTCCCTCTTGCGTCTTCCTCCCTCCCACCCTCCCTATCCCACCCCTCCAGGCGGTCACAAAGCACCGAGTTGATCTCCCTGTGCTATGCGGCTGCTTCCCACTAGCTAGCTACCTTACGTTTGGTAGTGTATATATGTCCATGCCGCTCTTTCGCTTTGTCACAGCTTACCCTTCCCCCTCCCCATATCCTCAAGTCCATTCTCTAGTGGGTCTGTGTCTTCATTCCTGTCTTAAACCTATGTTCTTCAGGACATTTTTTTTTCTTAAATTCCATATATATGTGTCAGCATACGGTATTTGTCTTTCTCTTTCTGACTTACTTCACTCTGTATGACAAACTCTAGGTCCATCCATCTCATTACAAATAGCTCAACTTCGTTTCTTTTTATGGCTGAGTAATATTCCATTGTATATATGTGCCACATCTTCTTTATCCATTCATCTGTTGATGGACACTTAGGTTGTTTCCATCTCCGGGCTATTGTAAATAGGTCTGCTATGAACATTTTGGTATATAACTTTTTTGAATTATGGTTTTCTCAGGGTATATGCCCAGTAGTGGGATTCCTGGGTCATATGGTAGTTCTATTTGTAGTTTTTTAAGGAACCTCCATACTTTTCTGAATAGTGGCTGTACCAATTCACATTCCTACCAGCAGTGCAAGAGTGTTCCCTTTTTTCCACACCCTCTCCAGCATTTATTGTTTCTAGATTTTTTGATTATGGCCCTTCTGACTGGTGTGAGATGATATCTCATTGTAGTTTTGATTTGCATTTCTCTAATGATTAATGACGTTGAGCATTCTTTCATGTGTTTGTTGGCAGTCTGTGTATCTTCTGTGGAGAAATGTCTACTTAGGTCTTCTGCCCATTTATGGATTGGGTTGTTTTTTTTTTTTTGTTATTGAGCTGCATGAGCTGCTTATAAATTTTGGAGATTAATCCTTTGTCAGTTGCTTCATTTGCAAATATTTTCTCCCATTCTGAGGGTTGTCTTTTGGTCTTGTTTATGGTTTCCTTTGCTGTGCAAAAGCTTTGAAGTTTCATTAGGTCCCATGTGTTTATTTTTGTCTTTATTTCCATTTCTCTAGGAGGTGGGTCCAAAAGGATCTTGCTGTGATTTATGTCATAGAGTGTTCTGCCTATGTTTTCCTCTAAGAGTTTGATAGTGTCTGGCCTTACATTTAGGTCTTTAATCCATTTTGAGCTTATTTTTGTGTATGGTGTTAGGGAGTGATCTAATCTCATACTTTTACATGTCCCTGTCCAGTTTTCCCAGCACCACTTATTGAAGAGACTGTCCTTTCTCCACTGTACATTCCTGCCTCCTTTATCAAAGATAAGGTGACCATATGTGCGTGGGTTTATCTCTGGGCTTTCTATCCTGTTCCATTGATCTATCTTTCTGTTTTTGTGCCAGTACCATACTGTCTTGATTACTGTAGCTTTGTAGTATAGTCTGAAGTCAGGGAGCCTGATTCCTCCAGCTCCATTTTTCATTCTCGAGATTGCTTTGGCTATTCGGGGTCTTTTGTGTTTCCATACAAATTGTGAAATTTTTTGTTCTAGTTCTGTGAAAAATGCCAGTGGTAGTTTGGTAGGGATTGCATTGAATCTGTAGATTGCTTTGGGTAGTAGAGTCATTTTCACAATGTTGATTCTTCCAATCCAAGAACATGGTATATCTCTCCATCTATTTGTATCATCTTTAATTTCTTTCATCAGTGTCTTATAATTTTCTGCATACCGGTCTTTTGTCTCCTTAGGTAGGTTTATTCCTAGATAGTTTATTCTTTTTGTTTCAATGATAAATGGGAGTGTTTTCTTGATTTCACTTTCAGATTTTTCATCATTAGTATATAGGAATGCCAGATATTTCTGTGCACTAATTTTGTATCCTGCTACTTTACCATATTCATTGATTAGCTCTAGTAGTTTTCTGGTAGCATCTTTAGGATTCCCTATGTATAGTATCATGTCATCTGCAAACAGTGACAGCTTTACTTCTTCTTTTCTGATTTGGATTCCTTTTATTTCCTTTTCTTCTCTGATTGCTGTGGCTAAAACTTCCAAAACTATGTTGAATAATAGTGGTGAGAGTGGGCAGCCTTGTCTTGTTCCTGATCTTAGTGGAAATGGATTCAGTTTTTCACCATTGAGGACGATGTTGACTGTGGGTTTGTCATATATGGCCTTTATTATGTTGAGGAAAGTTCCCTCTATGCCTACTTTCTGGAGGGTTTTTATCATAAATGGGTGTTGAATTTTGTCAAAAGCTTTCTCTGCATCTATTGAGAAGATCATATGGTTTTTCTCCTTCAATTTGTTAATATGGTGTATCACGTTGATTGATTTGCGTATATTGAAGAATCCCTGCATTCCTGGAATAAACCCCACTTGATCATGGTGTATGATCCTTTTAATGTGCTGTTGGATTCTGTTTGCTAGTATTTTGTTGAGGATTTTTGCAGCTACGTTCATCAGTGATATTGGCCTGTAGTTTTCTTTCTTTGTGACATCCTTGCCTGGTTTTGGTATCAAGGTGATGGTGGCCTCATAGAATGAGTTTGGGAGTGTTCCACCCTCTGCTATATTTTGGAAGAGTTTGAGAAGGAGAGGTGTTAGCTCTTCTCTAAATGTTTGATAGAATTCGCCTGTGAAGCCATCTGGTCCTGGGGTTTTGTTTGTTGGAAGATTTTTAATCACAGTTTCAATTTCAGTGCTTGTGATTGGTCTGTTCATATTTTCTATTTCTTCCTGATTCAGTCTTGGCAGGTTGTGCATTTCTCAGAATTTGTCCATTTCTTCCAGGTTGTCCATTTTATTGGCATAGAGTTGCTTGTAGTAATCTCTCATGATCTTTTGTATTTCTGCAGTGTCAGTTGTTACTTCTCCTTTTTCATTTCTAATTCTATTGATTTGAGTCTTCTCCCTTTTTTTCTTGATGAGTCTGGCTAATGGTTTATCAATTTTGTTTATCTTCTCAAAGAACCAGCTTTTAGTTTTATTGATCTTTGCTATCGTTTCCTTCATTTCTTTTTCATTTATTTCTGATCTGATTTTTATGATTTCTTTCCTTCTGCTAACTTTGGGGTGTTTTTGTTCTTCTTTCTCTAATTGCTTTAGGTGCAAGGTTACGTTGTTTATTCGAGATGTTTCCTGTTTCTTAAGGTGGGATTGTTTTGCTATAAACTTCCCTCTTAGAACTGCTTTTGCTGCATCCCATAGGTTTTGGGTCATCATGTCTCCATTGTCATTTGTTTCTAGGTATTTTTTGATTTCCTCTTTGATTTCTTCAGTGATCACTTCGTTATTAAGTAGTGTATTGTTTAGCCTCCATGTGTTTGTATTTTTTACAGATCTTTTCCTGTAATTGATATCTAGTCTCATAGCATTGTGGTCGGAAAAGATACTTGATACAATTTCAATTTTCTTAAATTTACCAAGGCTTGATTTGTGACCCAAGATATGATCTATCCTGGAGAATGTTCCATGAGCACTTGAGAAAAGTGTGTATTCTGTTGTTTTTGGATGGAATATCCTATAAATATCAATTAAGTCCATCTTGTTTAATGTATCATTTAAAGCTTGTGTTTCCTTATTTATTTTCATTTTGATTGAGCTGTCCATTGGTGAAAGTGGGGTGTTAAAGTCCCCTACTATGAATGTGTTACTGTCGATTTCCCCTTTTATGGATGTTAGCATTTGCCTTATGTATTGAGGTGCTCCTATGTTGGGTGCATAAATATTTACAATTGTTATATCTTCTTCTTGGATCGATCCCTTGATCATTATGTAGTGTCCTTCTTTGTCTCTTCTAGTAGTCTTTATTTTAAAGTCTATTTTGTCTGATATGAGAATTGCTACTCCAGCTTTCTTTTGATTTCCATTTGCATGGAATATCTTTTTCCATCCCCTTACTTTCACTCTGTATGTGTCTCTAGGTCTGAAGTGTATCTCTTGTAGACAGCATATATATGGGTCTTGTTTTTGTATCCATTCAGCCAATCTGTGTCTTTTGGTGGGAGCATTTAGTCCATTTACATTTAAGGTAATTATCGATATGTATGTTCCTATTCCCATTTTCTTAATTGTTTTGGGTTTGTTATTGTAGGTCTTTTCCTTCTGTTGTGTTTCTTGCCTAGAGAAGTTCCTTTAGCATTTGTTGTAAAGCTGGTTTGGTGGTGCTGAACTCTCTCAGCTTTTGCTTGTCTGTAAACGTTTTAATTTCTCCATCAAATCTGAATGAGATCCTTGCTGGGTAGAGTAATCTTGGTTGCAGGTTTCTCTCCTTCATCACTTTAAATATGTCCTGCCAGTCCCTTCTGGCTTGCAGAGTTTCTGCTGAGAGATCAGCTGTTAACCTTATGGGGATTCCCTTGTGTGTTATTTGTTGTTTTTCCCTTGCTGCTTTTAATATGTTTTCTTTGTATTTAATTTTTGACAGTTTGATTAATATGTGTCTTGGCATATTTCTCCTTGGATTTATCCTGTATGGGACTCTCTGTGCCTCCTGGACTTGACTATTTCCTTTCCCATATTAGGGAAGTTTTCAACTATAATCTCTTCAAATATTTTCTCAGTCCCTTTCTTTTTCTCTTCTTCTTCTGGAACCCCTATAATTCGAATGTTGGTGCGTTTAATGTTGTCCCAGAGGTCTCTGAGACTGTCCTCAGTTCTTTTCATTCTTTTTTCTTTCTTCTGCTGTGCAGTAGTTATTTCCACTATTTTATCTTCCACATCACTTATCCGTTCTTCTGCCTCAGTTATTCTGCTCTTGATCTTATCTAGAGTATTTTTCATTTCATTTATTGTGTTTTTAATCGTTGCTTGATTCATCTTTAGTTCTTCTAGGTCCTTGTTAACTGTTTCTTGCATTTTGTCTATTCTATTTCCAAGATTTTGGATCATCTTTACTATCATTATTCTGAATTCTTTTTCAGGTAGACTGCCTATTTCCTCTTCATTTGTTAGGTCTGGTGGGTTTTTATGTTGCTCCTTCTCCTGCTGTGTGTTTTTCTGTCTTCTCATTTTGCTTGTTACTGTGTTTGGGGTCTCCCTTTTGCAGGCTGCAGGTTCGTAGTTCCTGTTGTTTTTGGTGTCTGTCCCCAGTGGCTAAGGTTGGTTTAGTGGGTTGTGTAGGCTTCCTGGTGGAGGGGACTAGTGCCTGTGTTCTGGTGGATGAGGCTGGATCTTGTCTTTCTGGTGGGCAGGTCCACGTCTGGTGGTGTGTTTTGGGGTGTCTGTGGACTTTTTATGATTTTAGGCAGCCTCTCTGCTAATGGGTGGCGTTGTGTTCCTGTCTTGCTAGTTGTTTGGCATAGGGTGTCCAGCACTGTAGCTTGCTGGTCGTTGAGTGAAGCTGGGTGCTGGTGCTGAGATGGAGATCTCTGGAAGATTTTCGCCGTTTGATATTATGTGGAGCTGGGAGGTCTCTTGTGGACCAGTGTCCTGAAGTTGGTTCTCCGACCTCAGAGGCACAGCATTGACACCTGGCTCCTCAATTTGGGATGATTCATTGTCTATTCATGTATTCCACAGATGCAGGGTACATCAAGTTGATTGTGGAGCTTTAATCCGCTGCTTCTGAGGCTGCTGGGAGAGATTTCCCTTTCTCTTCTTTGTTCTCACAGCTCCCGGGTCTCAGCTTTGGATTTGGCCCCGCCTCTCCATGTAGGTCGAGTGACAGGCTGCACAGGCTCCCCGGAAGGGGGGGGGTGGACAGTGATCTGCGCTCGCACACAGGCCTCGTGGTGGCGGCAGCAGGCCCAGCGTCCCACGCCCGTCTCTGGGGTCCGCGCTTTCAGCCGCGGCTCGCGCCCGTCTCTGGAGCTCCTTTAAGCGGCGCTCTTAATCCCCTCTCCTCGCGCACCAGGAAACAAAGAAGGAAGAAAATGTCTCTTGCCTCTTCGGCAGGTCCAGACTTTTTCCAGGACTCCCTCCCGGCTAGCTGTGGCGTATTAGCCCCTTCAGGCTGTGTTCACGCCACCAGCCCCAGTCCTCTCCCTGCGCTCCGACTGAAGCCCGAGCCTCAGCTCCCAGCGCCGCCCGCCCCGGCGTGCGAGCAGACAAGCCTCTCCGGCTGGTGAGTGCCGGTCGGCCCCGATCCTCTGTGCGGGAATCTCTCCGCTTTGCCCTACCCAGGTACGTGGGGAGTTTCTTGCCTTTTGGGATGTCTGAGGTCTTCTGCCAGCGTTCAGTAGGTGTTCTGTAGGAGTTGTTCCACGTGTAGCTGCATTTCTGGTGTATCTGTGGGGAGGAAGGTGATCTCTGCGTCTTACTCTTCCGCCATCTTCCCCAGAAGTCGGTATTTTTTTCATGAAGAAAATTTTCATTTCTATGTGTTAACATTCTTTTGAAATATATTTTTCTTTACAGCTTTTGCATTTGTGTCATTCTTGGAATTTATTGATTGTGACACAGCAAACATTCTCTAAAATGGCCATTCTTTTTGCCATTTTTTGCCATTTACCCCCCAAAACATGCAAGAGTTAAGATCATAATGAGACTTTAGGAATAAAAATTTCTTGCAGAGTTTGAGACTTCGATTTAGCCAAATACACACAAAGAAGATGGGTCAGTACAGGCGGTCTGCAGTATGGGCTCATGAATGGTGTCTTGGGTTCCCTGGCCAAGCAGGTTAAGAAGGGGCTGTACGATCCACGACCCAATAATTGTTTGCCCTAAAATATAGACTGAACAAAAGGACCTTCTTTCATAAGTTGGCAAGATGATGAGTGACATCATGAAGGTTTTGTAGGCACCCAAGTCTAGATTTGACTAATTGCCTTTTTACAAATTGTTCACTGGTCTAATGGACTGCCAATCACTTGTCTTCAAGGCTGGATTGGATTGGAGCAGAGAATAATCAGTTTATACAACCATATGTTTCTTGTGGAACACAAGATAATCCAGGATAAAAAAAGACAACTGAAATAAGACTGCATACTTATAAAGACACACACACATAAACACACACACAGAGGCAAAGCAAGCAGCTGGAGAATAAGCAAATGTTTTCCAATGTTTCATCTCCAAACCAAAAGGTCTAAGGATCTTATACAAAGACCTAGATTTAGTTACTTTAAACAAAGACCTATTGGTTACAAATCCTAGGATAACAAAATAAATTCAGGAATGAGAGCTCAGTGAGACTTCTTAGAACTCAGATCACTGCTGAGGCAGACCTACCTGGCAGCAGATAAGAAGGACAAATGGAGTTTGGGAACAAGGGACCCAGTGAGTGCCCCTGTTGGTCTGAGGATGCCCTAGAATGCTTCCAATTAGGGGCCCTTGAAATCATCTCAGAAGAAACTCCAGCGCTGTCACAGAATAAGACCACCTCAATAGCTGAACCAAGCTGAGTGTGTTGCTATCGGCCCTGTATTGTATCAGCTGTACGAGAGCAGTTTTAGAATGTCTGTAGCCACATGTGTCTTACTTGGATAAATAATTTTGCAGAGTCAAGGTAAAATCATAAGATTGGTTCTGCTGTGTTTTTTATCACATGAGTAATGCACGCTCCAATTGCAGAAACAATGTTCAATCTAGAAAATGCAGCTAAGGAAAACTAGTATTAAAAATAATTCGTAATACCATCATCCAGAGGTAACACAAGAAACATTTTGATATATACGTGCTCAAATTTTTAAAACATATAATGTGTATATATTTTTTGAAGTGCAAAATTATCTTTTTAAAAACATTTTGAACTTTCAGTGTTCACATTTATTTCTTTTTTATTATTTATTTCAGATTCTTTTCTGTTATAGGTTATTACAAAATATTGAGTATAGTTCCTCATGCTATACAGTAGGTCCTTGTTGGTTATCTATTGTATATATAGTAGTGTGTATATGTTAATCCCAAACCCCTAATGTATATTTTTTAATGCAGGTATGCAATACATATGTTTGCAACCTCTAAAAGGTAACATTTTAGGTGCCAATAAATACAGTTCCTCAAAATTGTTAAATGGAGCACAGATACATATCTATCACCATCACTCAACCATCCTTCTTGTATTGGACTTTACAGTAAGTCCCCTACGTACAAACGAGTTCCACTCCGAGACCCTGTTTGTAAGTCCAATTTGTTCGTAAGTCCAACGAAGTTAGCCTAAGTACCCAACTAACACAATCAGCTATATAGTACTGTATCATAATAGGTTTATAATACTTTTCACACAAATAATACATAAAAAACAAACACAAAAAATAAAGAAAACATCTTTAATCTTACAGTACGGTATCTTGAAAAGTACAGTAGTACAGTACAACAGCTGGCATCCAGGGGCTGGCATCGAGTGAACAGGCAAGAAGACTTACTGACTGGAGGAGGGAGAGGAGGTGGGAGACGGTAGAGCTGAAGGGTCGTCAGCAATAGGAGACGGAGGGCAAGCTGCAATTTCATTCACACCTGACATTGATGGCACACGTCTGGTTCCTTGCTGGATTCAATTCTATCTACCCTCTTGAAAAAATGATCCAGTGACATCTGGGTAGTAGCTCTTTTTTCTCGTCACAGATGACATGGTAGCACTGGACTACATTCTGAACGGCTGCTGCAACCTTCGTGTACTGTTCTATGTTCAGGTCCTGCACCTCAAAAACTAACGGTGCCTCTTCAAATACAGAAAATCCCCTTGCCATTTCCTGCATCGTGAATCTCCTTTGTTCTTCCATTACTTCTTCTTCCTTGTGTCTCTATCCTTTCTCTGGGCCTCCAATTCCTTCAGTTCTTCATTAGTAAGCTCCTCTTGTTGCACAGCAACAGTACTGTACAGTAAAGTACAGAAAAGCACAACCACCTGTGGAGGATGCACGCACGTAACAGTGTACGCCAGACACGTGAACTAAATTACGTGATTGAACATGTGAACGCACTTTCGCATCTTTGAAAGTTCGAAACTTGAAGGTTCGTTATGGAGGAGACTTACTGTATAAACAGTGCTTCACTAAAGATCCTAAATCCTTGCCAACAACCTTAACTACTTCGGATAGATCTCAAAAAGAAGGCTCATTAAATCAAAGAATAAACACATTTTGTGAGCTTTGACTGACATCTTTTGGAAAGTCAATTTGTTGTTGGCTACTTACACCCTCTCCACTTCCATCAGCCCTGAAACAACGGAAGAAAGTAAACCCTTTTCTTGGCAGCCAAACGTATCGCCTTGACGGTTGTGGTTGATAATTCATCCGGAACGACGTTTTCACTGTTACACAGCAGTTTCTGTGTCAACAAAGGGACCAGCCAAAAGCTGTGCTTCTCCAACCACAGAAATATCACTGGTGGTGACATTTCCACATCTTTCCAACATGAAATTATGCACACAGCAACTCTGTGCAGAATAAATCTCCACTTATTATATAAAATTTTATAAAATTGAGGCACATTTTATGAGAGCTGACATAAAATCATTCAAATGAGAATTATTTCCTATGTACACCTGTAATTTGAACAGCGCTTCGAGGGGTGAAAATTCTGGCTGGGCCAACGGGGTGCTGTGCAAGTGCAGCCAGAGGCGGAGATGCTGCTGCCCCACTGAGCATCACCCTCTTCCTTGACGCCTACCAAAACCCCGAGAGAGACTCAGAGGTGCGGCACCCAGCTACTTCCGCTGCCGGGAAGGAGCTGATTTGTGATCCTTCCCCATTACTGGGCGATGGGGGTGGTGGGGGAGGAGTCTGCATAGCTGGTCTGGTTCCTGAGGCCACAGGTTTAGGTTCCTAGGGCGGGGTGGAAGTGGTGTTCCGTAGGGATGGTGTCAAATTAGGAGCATCATTCCGGGCTCCTTCTTCCTGAGCTGGGCCACTACTTTGGACCATGCATGGGGAAAGCTGGTCAGAAAGGACTGGGAGACCAGCGGGCCAATGCACGGGCTTTAGCTGTTTCAGAGGGGAGCGGCCAAAGTGGGTATGTTAATTCAAAAAGACACACGCACCCCAATGTTCATTGCAGCACTATTTACAATGGCCAGGACATGGAAGCAACTTAAATGCCCATCCGCAGATGAATGGATAGGGAAGATGTGGTACATATATACAATGGAATATTACTCAGCCATAAAAAGGATGAAATTGAGTCATTTGTAGAGACGTGGGTGGATCTAGAGACTGTCATACAGAGTGAAGTGGGTCAGAAGGAGAGAAACAAATATCGTATATTAACGCATATATGTGGAACCTAGAAAAATGGTACAAATGAACCGGTTTGCAGGGCAGAAATAGAGACACAGAATTAGAGAACAAACGTATGGACACCATCGGGGGGAAGTGGCGGGGGGGGGGTGGTTGGGATGAATTGGGAGATTGGGATTGACATGTACACACTAATATGTATAAAATAGATAATAAGAACCTGCTGTATAAAAAAATAAAATAAAATTCAAAAAAAGGAAAAAAAGTGGGTATGTTTCTGGACCTTCAGTTAAAGACGTGAACTTGAGAAATCGTTTCCATGAACCTATCCATGAGCCCCTGGGGTAGAGCAGATCCTCGGATAGTCAGTGAAGTGAGGGAAGGATACCCTGAAACCTGGGAGTGGTGTCCTAAGAGTGGGGACCAAGCCCTAGGAGAGGTCAGTTTGGACGTCCCAAGTCTCTAAATGAGATAAGTGTTTGGAACTAACGTATATGGAAACACTGAGTCTAGGGAACAGCACGCTAAATTTATGAGCGCCCCCAAGGGAGGAGGAGACACAAAACTGAGCCTATTTGTGAAAATTGGGAAAGTTACAAATGGGATGTGTAGATTCAGTGGCCACTTGCAGCAAGGTCCTTTGTTACAGGTGGGATTCTCCAGGGAGCAGACAGGGGGACGGAGTTACCATGCAGTATGTTTATTATTAGGGAATGCCCTTCAGATTGGCGGCTGTGAAAGGAAGGAAAAGACTGGGTGCCCATTAGAGTGTCCTTCATTGGCTGAAATGGCCAGGGCTTCAAGTTCCCACCTGGATCTGTCGTTGGATTTGGGCCGCCCTGGGGTTGCAGGATCGGGTGAGGAGCTCTCTACAACTGAGGCAACCCTTGAAGAGGCCGACAGCAGAGGGAGCGGGGGAGAAGCCCTCCCGGCAGCTGCAGCCTGAGGCTGGCCGGCAGCATCTCTGTGTCCATCACAATATATTTCCTACATGAGCCCCGATGTTCTAACACCCCCCTTCTCCCCTAATTTCCGCTGGATCGCGTGATAGGATTGGGGTGCGGGCTGAGAGGAGGTGAAGAGCCCCATCTAAGGGGCCTAATCATGCTCAAAGTTATACTCATTTTTTATCACACATTGTGGTAACCGCACAAGCACATAAATACGGCTCAGTGATGATGCTGAATTATCCATTCTCTAGAGAAAAATGTTACAAAATTAATATCAATGGAGCCGAGTATGCAATAAAAATTATGTACGAAAAAGGTGTGCCCAGGAGGTTAATGAAAATACCGTATTATATTTTCCTGGATTCAGTGACGTTTATCGTATTGCTCCTTTCTAAATGCATGTTCACTTTCCTGCCTCCTTTTGTATTCGTTATTCCGTGATGTCTTTCTCGGCTCTCCGCTCTCGTAACTGCGCGGAGACCAGAGGCGGCCTGGGCGAGAAAGCCGGCCCGGGGCAGGGCTCAGGGCGACATTCAGGTGAGGGGCTGCCCCCCACCGGCGGCGAGTCCCAGCGCAAGTCACCTGGACATCTCTGGTGCACGACAGGGGAAATCAAACTCGTTTGGTCCTGTTGATTAACAAGCACAGGACGCGCGCACGGAAGGTCACGCCATTGACCTCCCAGCGTTAGGCGGCGGATCCCCGCCTCCCCTTTCCGTTCCGTGCGCGCGCCCCGGGCAGGGCGGGGCCAGAAACTCGGGCACGGATTGGCTGGGAGAAAGCTGCGCCAACCTGTTTGAAAGGCCCAATCAGCGCCCTGCCTTTCCGAGACAGCCAATGGAAAACCGGAGGGGCGGGCCGGAAGGGCGGGAGTCGCTATTTGAACCGCGGCGCGGGGAGCGGTCCCCTGTTCGGCTTCCCGCCGAAGTAGGCACTTGGCTCTTTGCGCGCCATGGAGGGCGAGGTCCTGGGAGACGATGAGCTGCTGCGGAAGCTCAGGGACAGCCGCCGCCGCTTCCAGAGGCGCATGCAGCAGCTGATAGAGAAGGTGCGGCTCCCCCCGCTGGAGGGGAGGGGGAGCGGGACGGAAGAGGAAGGAGTAGGGGAGGGAGGAGGAGGCAGGGTTGGGGACTGGGGGGCAGAGACGGGGGTTCGGGACCCCTGAGACTTGCAGCCTCGCGCTGGCGCCTTCTCAGCCCGGGTCAGGGGTTCCCCTCGGCCCTCCGATCTGACGGGATGCCCCTTCCTCTCCCGCAGTACAACCATCCCTTCGAGGACTCCCCGGTGGTGCAGATGTCCACGCTGACCTACGAGACGCCCCAGGGTACGAGTCAGCCCCCCTTTCTGAATATTTACGGTTAAGAGTGTAACTAGAATAGTGTCCTACTAGAGTTTGAGATGCTGTCCCTGCTCTCTTGAAAGTAAACCTTGTTCACCTAGTAGGTACTAAACCGTCACTAGTTCCCTTGAACCTATAAATTACTTAAGTTACTTATTTCCAACAGAATTACTTATTAAGACAGAATTCTGATGGCACATAGATGCACCCTCATTAAAAATGCCCCCGCCTGGGTTGGCATCCTCGCTGGCTGTTTAATAGCCATGTCAGCTTGGGCCCATTGCTTTAGCCAGGCTGTGACTCAGTTTCTTCACCTGTAAAATGGAAAGATGATGACAATAATATTTACTTGGCGTGGAGATTGTGACAGTTACAGAAGATGAAGCTCTTGGAACAGTGCCTGGCACTAGTAACAGTATTGACTGTTATTTGACCTGTTTGATTTGAGGTTCTGAGTACTTTGGAATTTGACCTGAATCTAAGGAGAAGGACCCATTCTGTTTAATGGTTGATGCTGCAAACTGACTTAAATCTCATGGATTCTCTTTGGTAAATAGCTGGAGAAAGTTTGCACTGGGTGAGGTCAGTGCCTGCCATTCAGCCTCATTCCAACTCAGTATTACCTACTAATGAAAATGAATCTCAGACCCGGTTCTGCTGTGCACCGGACAGACAGACACAAAACAGTTTGTAATTAAATGAAATCCTAGCTCTGCTTTTTCAGCTGGCCTAGCCATACCCTGGGTGAAAAATTTATTCAGGCAGAAGCTAAGGTATTCCAGTAGTAGGTTTCTGTTACTCTGGCCTCTGTCAGGTGGTGACAAGTCTAACCTGAATGCAGGACTCAGGAGTGTGTAGAAATCATTCCTAAGGGTGCTGTCAACGGGCTTCACAGTGTTCTCATGGCCTGTTCATGCAAGCATGGGCAGTGTCTGGAATGTTTTGGTCAGTTCACATATCTTGAACATCACTAATTTCACCAGTGAAAACTCATTTCAGACTCCAGTTTGATGAGAACAGTAGTCGAAGCATCCAACACTGTAGCATGTGGAAGACCTCCTGGAGAGCTTGTTGAAACAGATTCCTGGGGCCACTGACAGCAATGCTGGATGTGGATTCGGTGGGTCTGTGTTCTAACAAATTTCTAGCCGATGGGAGCGCAGCTCCCTAGACCTGTAGCTTCCCCTGGAGAGGCACTTAGTTAGGGAGTGGCCTTTTTGATTACATGCTAGCTGACCACTCTTACAGGGTGAATTCCTGCAATTTAAGGCAAAACCATAGGGGGTAGATTGGAACTAACAATCACACTGATTATGGTGAAGACAGCAGGTGAGTAATAGTCATTCACATGTTGACAGCTAAGCATATGCCTGTGCTTCTAAGAGTCTCAGGTTTCTCAGCACCCTGAGAGGTGGGCATTGTTAGAATCATCAGTGTTTCATAGCAGAGGATACAGCAGAGAGAAGTTAAGGAACTTGCCTGTGTCACTTAGCCAAAGTGGCAAAGCTTTGGTTTAACCCCAAGCGCCTCTGTTCAAGCCTCACTCTGTTCTGGAAAGGCCACACAGCTCAGTGGTCAGGACCCCAGAGAGTCACTCCCCTGGGTTCACAGCCTGACCTCACCACATGGGCAAGTGGCCTGGGCTGGTTATTTCACCTTCTTCTTTTGCCTCTGTCCCCATCTGTACAGTGAACTTGGTGAATATCTATCCAAAAGGAACTAAGGGTACCATACGAGTTATATGTCAGTGAGTTGTAAATGAGGCGTACTTGGAAAGGGATAGACTGGAGCCTGGAAGAGTAAGCACCGTGTAATTATTGCTGCTGTTACCATCAGCAGCAGCCATCTCAAGCCTCACAACCCAACCATTCCTTCTTTATTAATTTGAATTTACCTGGGAGCCAACGGAGGTTTAGGGAGAGATTGAGTATCTCGCCCAGATCCTGCTAGCTAGTAAGTGCAGGACTCCAAAACTCAGTGTTTACCCCCTGTGCCGAGGGCTTGCTCTGTAACGTGTACATTGTCCTGAGAAAGCACTTGCATGGTACATGGGGTAAAGAGGTTGCCCTTGAAAAGTGATCTCTCTCTCTGTAGTATATGGATTACACTCAGTGTATGTATTTTGAGGACAGTACTTGGCATACATATGTTCATATGTTCATTGTTAATTTGTGGCTTAATGCTGGATTCAGTGAGCTGCTTGCTGCCTACTAGGTAGGAGAGATTTTCGTTAATGACAGATTTTTGTCTAGTGTTCATTTTTGAAAAACCTTCAACCTCACAAAGATGAGAAACAACAGAATATCAGGAATATGGCTTGGTTATGTCTTGGTTATGTTAGATCTTTCTGTTGCCTGTCACTTTGGTTTTCTTTGAATTCAGATTGAACAGAAACGCAGTATTCATGATTACTTAAGCAGTCATTTTTATTTCTTTTCTTAAGGATTGCGAATTTGGGGAGGAAGATTAATAAAGGAAAGAAATCCAGGACAAATCCAGGTATTCAATGTCAAATTTTATTGCCAACATGCCTTGCCGTGGAGGAAGGTTGATGTGAATAAAGGTGGAGCTGAGCTGGAACTGTGCCCAGGGGCCACTGCAGGGTGTCCTTCCACAGTTTTCTCACCCTAACTGCCCTATTTTCTTGTGTGTAAGGATTTACTGAGATGCATGTCTTCTGTTGCTTGTCAAGTGCAGGTAGGAGCTTGTGATGCTTATGCCCCTTGCATCCCCCTATGTTTCCCCTGCCATGGACCAAGGGGTTCTGACAACTGGAGCCCACCTGTAAGGTGGAGCCAGCTGGATAGACCTCCCCCATCTCCAGCTTCAGCCACAGCTACCAGCTTGCTTTGTCGGGTCCTTACAGGAAAGACCAAATCCAGGTCCTTCCTGGAAGGAAAAAGGCATCTTTCCCTCTTCTGAAAGGAGCAAGAGATTAGGGGGAGGGTGCCCTGTGCCGTTCACTACCTTTTAAAACCCAGGTGTGTTTTTCCCGAGTTTATCCATGGACACAGCAGCTATGTGATCTGTTACCTTCATGGGAGGGGCCTTCCTACTGTGAGGCCCAGGGTGTCTTGTTTTCTTGTGGCAGTGACTTTTGTAAGGATGTCTGGTATCCTCTTAATCACCACTTCTCACCATGTGGTGCTTCCTTGTGGCCAGTTGGGGAGCCAGTGCCCAAGAATGAAAACATCAGTATTAGGGTTACATAGCAATTAACAGCAAATCTGAAATCAAATTTCCTCCTGATTGGTTATTTTAACACATAATACATTTAGTCATAGAAATGTTAGAAATACATATAACTACTGAAAAGTAACCTGACTCGTATACACAGAGATAAGAGATAGTCACTAATAATAATAATATTTTAGTATACTGTGACTCCTGTGTATGTATTTATAAATACACATTTCTTTATCCCCTTTTTTCTTTTAAATACACTTTTTTTTACCCTCTTTTTTCCACTTAGTACATATTGTGAAAACTCCTCTGTCATCTGTTGTATAATTCAATCTCCTTTTTTAAAAAAACCTGCTCTCTTACTGACAGTCATTTAGCTATTTTCACTTTCCTTTATTATAAGTCAGGATCAGCACTCTTTTCCTGCAAAAGTCTAGATCAGGGGTCCCCAACCCCTGGGCCATGGACCGGTACCGGCCGCACAGCAGGGGGTGAGCGGCAGGCCAGCGAGCGAAGCTTCATCTGTATTTACAGCCGTTCCCCATCGCTTGCATTACTGCCTGAGCTCTGCCTTCTGTCAGATCAGTGGCAGCATTAGATTCTCAGGAGCGCAAACCCTACTGGGAACTGCACATGCGAGGGATCTAGGCTGCGCGCTCCTCATGAGAATCTAATGCCTGATGATCTGAGGTGGAGCCGAGGCGGTGATGCGACCGCCGGGGAGCGGCTGCAAATACAGATTGTCATTAGCAGAGAGGTTTGACGGCACAGAGACCATAATAAATCAGTTGCTTGCAGACTCATATCAAAGCCCTATCAGGGAGTGACAAGTGACAGTTAAGCTGCATCTTACGGAGCAGACTGGGCGTAAGCCACACACTTCGAGTGCCACTGTCTCCCATCACCCCCAGATGGGACCATCTAGCTGCAGGAAAACAAGCTCAGGGCTCCCACTGATTCTGCATTATGGTGAGTTGTAGAATGATTTCATTGTATATTGCAATGCAATAATAGAAATAAAGTGCACGATAAATGTAATACACTTGAACCATCCCCAAACCATCCCCCCACCCCCACCCCCCAACCCTCCCGGCCCGGTCCATGGAAAAATTGTCTTCCACGAAACCGGTCCCTGGTGCCAAAAAGGTTGGGGACCGCCGGTCTAGATGGTAGATATTTTAGGCTTTGCTGCCCATGTGGTCTCTGCTGCAGCCACTCAGCTCTGCATCGTAAGGGGAAAGCAGCCAAGGACAATAGGTGAACAGACAGGTACAGCAATGTTCCAATAAAACTTTATTTATAAGACCCCTGTTATATACAGAGACAGAGAACCATTCTTATCTCTTCCCAGTGCTGTCACCCCTATTCAGTAAATGCCAAGAAGTGGGATCATTATGTCAAAGGATATGCATTCTTTAAATTATACATAATGATGGTACCCACTGATCAGCCAGTGCTTGAATGGTCTTGGTGGCAAAGTGTTCTCATCCGGACATTTATTTAATGTTTTTACTTAAAACTAGGAGGAGCCCTCCCTGGAATCTACGGAATTTTAAGCCCCTTTCCTGGGATTAGAAAACTGGGCATGGTCTGTGATGACAACTCAGAGGTCTACTGCCTCACTCAAGTCACCACCTGCTGCCTGTCCTGGGGCTGTGGAGGCAGTAGGCCCCGTGCACTGTGCATTGACTCAAGGGTTTGTCCTATCACATGGCCTGGGTTCTCTTTCCGACCCCAGAGCTGCCCGTAGTTAGACGCTGGTGCCGACTGGCTGCTTCCCCACGATTCTCAGGCCAAGTTCTGTGATGCCTCGGGACACTCTGCCCTATCCCAGCTCACCCAAGGCAAAGGTGGTGACATCCCCCAGGCAGGATTCACAGACACCTAGGAGATGCTGCCTGGGCGCTGCCCCGAAAGGGACAGGCCTCACCACGTTCTCACTCCTGTTCTTGCAGGGCTGGGGTAGTCCTAAAAATATTTTAGCCCATCTGGCATCTTGAATTCTCCAATTTCCCTAATGAGAGCCCATCCATGGCATTCGTTATGGTTGTTAGAGAGGCCAGTTGTGTAGATGAGGCTCTAGAGAGGGAAGTATGGCCTCCTCGGGGGCGGCCCACTGAATGCCCTGCAGGCTGAGTCCCGGTCAGGACAGCTGACCACCCCATGGCCAGAGCTCAGGTTGAAAGTGGCTCCCCATGCCAGGGTCCCACCACATGCTGAGGCTTTTAAAGGAATTGTAGGTCTCATGACATGGAGATAAACTCACTGTTAAGATAAAAAAGTCACAGAAAGTCCCCCAGGGGCCTCTTGAATTTCCAGATTCTACCTGAGGATCTGGTGACAGTTGTGTTCTGTTTTGTTCTTGTTCTGTTTTGGCCTTGGCCCTGTGCTTGCCTCCAGGCCAGGGCCTTCTGGGCCTGTCCACTCGTGCCCCTGTTTCCCCGCTTTCCCTGCTCCATCACTTACCATCCAAGTGGTTTCTGAGGCAGCAGCCCTTGGCATGGCCAGAGGAAGAAAGCTGTGTTCTTTTTCCAAGGGAAAGCTTGTCTATCTCCTAGGAGTTTTGAGGCCTTTTGTACCGTAATATTCTAGAAGAGAAGCCCCAGGAAACTTCCTGTTCTCTCATACACTAAAGGAAGAGGAAGGATTGTCGGTGTGTTACTTGACAGTGGCTTTGAAATGTGTTATGACCGAATCAAGCGTATCTTATCGACTTCAAGGGCTCCCCGGTGAAGACGGACGACAGGACAGATGGACCCACGCGAGTCCCAGCTGGAGGTCACGAGCTTCCCTTGCCCTGCACACAAGTTGAGGGTGAGTGTCCTGGCACTAGAAAGCCAGGTCCGGAGGGACGTGGGTTTTTGTCAGAACATTTCAAGTCTAGATCCCTCACTCTGACTTTTTCCAAGGTGTATTTTAAAAACTAAAACATTTGAAAGTGCCCTGTTACTTCTTTCTAAGCTCTTCTAAGGAGCTGTCTCGCTCACAGTTACATTGTGGTACCTGACACATAAACGGTACTCGAATATTCTAGAATAATAAAGCCCTCACCCCCCACCCACACATTTTGTTTTGTTTTGACCTTTTGCCAAAAAAAAAAAAAAAGGTTAATCTCAAGAATTTATTAACAGTAAGACTTTGATGTGCCCTTGCGGGCTGGTGTCATGGACCACTAACTCCTACGCGCCCTGCAGGCGTCCTTTCTCCTGCTTCCTGTTCCCGTGGGGCCTCCTTTCCCTTCCTCAGGCTAGCCGTGCTGCTAAGCCGCTGGCCCAGTCTGTTTTCTTAGAAATCCACCCATCATCTTTCTTTCTTTCTGTCCCAGCCTCTCCCTCTACCCTGGGTATATCCCATCAGCTCTCACCTTGAACACACAGAACAGAATTCATATCTCCCGTCTCGGGCCCCTTTCTAGCTGCCTCCCCGTGTTCACCTTCCCTTCACAACCCAGTCTGTAACAGTGGTCCATTTCACCACCTCTGGTGTTCTTGGCCCCGTGCACACCTCAGCTGGGCCCCTTCTGGCTTCTGGCTCCGGCTCAAAAGCACACCTTGTGGTGAGGCTCCCGGCAGCCCCGTGGCTGAATCCGGTTGGCATTCTTTGATTGTTATCCTGTTGTCCTCTCAGTAGCATTCAAAGCTTCTGGAAAGTCTGGCCGTGGCCTCAGTGCCCCTGAGCCCCCCGGGCTTTCTTCCTCCCCTCAGCCCCTCTATCGTCCCACCTCCCACCTTCGCTGGTGCCCTTTCCCGAGAGTTGGGCATCTTTGACCCTCACTCCAGTGGAATCCCCTGCCCAGACCCCCTCTGGATGTGTTTATTGCCAGCGGCCTCTCTCCTTGAACTCTTTGTCTGTACTCTGCATATCTCAGCTCAAAAAGCCAACCCACCAGACCTGTCCTCAGGACAAGGCCACCACCGTCTTCCCTGTAGAATGAGCCAGAAACCCAGCACCCTCTTGGCCTCAGCCCCTCCCTCTTCCTCATGTCTGAGACTGCGCTGTCCCGTGCCTTTGCCACCACCGTCTCTCTTGCCCCTCTACCCCATGCCTCCACGGTGCCAGCTCCTGTCTCCACCTGGCCTCCACCCCGCTGACACCTTTAAACGTGCGAATCTGGTCACGTGGCTTCTCTGTTCAAAGCACTGCAATGGCTGCCCATTCCTCTGAGAGTGAAAAGAATTCAGACCATACCTGACCTGCCCACTGTCTTTTCGCTGCCCCCTGGAAGCCCCCTGGTCCCCAGATCAGAGCAGACTCCCACTTTTTTTACCTGTGTTCTCCACACCTGGCTCTTCCCCTTGTGGCAGCTAAACAGCTGAGTAATTACAGACTTTGTAATTGTTCTTGAACACCCATGTCCTGTGGGACTGGCCTTTCTGCAGCCTTTGTCCACCCTGTCCAGGCCCTTGCCCGCACTGGGCAGTCAGAAATATGGGTTGAGTCCTAAAGGGGAAACCGGTGGTCTTTCAGATCAGAACTAGAAAGAACTAGATGGAGATATTTACTCATGGGTGTTATTTGTTTACCGGTATCAATCCAAATTTTAACTCCATAAAGCCTTGGGTCCGTGAATTTCCTGCACTGCTTGAAATCAGTAAAAATAGTTCTTCTTGAGCTGAACTGTCCAGTGTGGTAACCACCAGTCACCTGTGACTATTCAAATTCATTGAAAATTAAGTGAAGTTTCAAATTCAGGTCCCTAGCCTCCCTACCCACATTCCACGTGTTCAACAGCCACGTGTGGCTAGTGGCTGACATCCTGGACAGCAGCTGGGGGACCTTCCGCCATCACAGAAGGTTCTATTGGACAGTGCTGGCCTAGAGGGACTCAGCTTCCAGGATCAGAGGCCATGGAAAGAGCCAGAGGTGATACAAAAGTTGCTTGCCCACGTCTCCCCCGACTCTGGGCATGTTCCTGTTCTGATGGTTTCTCTGCATGGCGACAGATGGCCACGTCCCTATTAAAGGGGGCAATAGGAGTTTTCAGTATAAGGTGTACTCAAGCAATGGAAAAACTATCCTCGAGAGAAAAATGCAAGCTTTCTTTAAAAATTCTGATGGAAATTTCCTTTGCTTTCAGATTCAGTAAGCAGTGACACTGAGACAACTTTATTCCAGGAAGATGTGGTTGCTGGTAACTTGATGGTAAGGCCTGTCTTTTGTAATGAGGGACAGAGTTGAGGCTTGGGGACAAGCACACGTTCTCATGACCTGCATCTTCCTGTAAGTCCCCTTCTGAGGCTCGCTCTCTGCTGACATCACCCCTCAGGTCTCTGTCCCCACGTTCAGATCCCCTAAGGCAGCAAGTCACCCCTTCTCCATTCAGCACGTACTGTCCCAGTTCAAGCCTGATTTGCTGAACTTACGTAAATGTTGGGTGATGTTCCCTCTGCAAATAGAACAATCCCGGTGTGCCCTGGGCCTTGACCGACCTCACAGTGTAGAAAGTTGGGTCCTGAGTCGGTCTTTCCCCATAGAGACGGTGTCATAAGGGAGGTGCTCTGGGGAGCGTTTCCAGGTCAGCCCTCGGGATGGACGGGAACACACAGGACAGAATCCACCCGAGCCTCTGACCTGACCCCTGGGTCAGATGCCAGAATAGCCGGCATGTGGTTTTCCTCTAAAAGCACTACTTTTGTGCAGAGGTTTGCCCGCACACCCGTGTGTGACTGGTAGTGTCTACCTAGAATTAGGTAGTGGCCCTGGGGGAGGAAAGGGGTGCGTTGTGAGGTATTGTGTCGGGGTGGCAGTGAAGAGCAGGCGGCCCTGACGGTAAAGGGCCAAGGTGTCGGCCGTTCCCCGGTGTGTTCCTGTGACCCCCCCAGCCTGCAGCCGCAGGCCCTAAGCCCCACCGGGGTGCACAGTGGAGGCTGAGGCCCCCTATTGCCAATGTATGGCAGGTGAGGGATAGGAAAGGCAAGGGTTCCTGCCCCCTGAGTTGGACACTGAACTTCTTTTCTTATAAACATACCAACTGGGGTCAATTCCAGTAGTTGTGTCCTAAACTCGCCGAAGAATATTGTTTCTTTTTTTCTCTTGTTCTAGTAATATTGTCATAAACTTCTCCAAACTGGTATGTTTTGTCTTTCTATTTTCTTTCGGATTGTTACCATTGGGTCAGTTCCCTAAAGTCGGATTCCAGGGTCAGGTAGATTTTCAGAGGGGGCTGGACCACTTTGTGCTGCTAACAGCAGGAGGTGAAGAAGTGACTTCGAGGAACTTCATTTAAAGACATGTACACTAACGAGGTTGCCAGTGTGTCCCAGGATCCCAGAGCTCGGCCGAACCCAGTAGCTCTTACGAATACTGACTTCTCTTTGGTGTCAGCCTGCAGTGCCCTGGAGCCCATTGAAAAATGAGCTAAGGAGGAAGTACTTGACACAAGTGGATATCCTGCTGCAGGATGAAGGATCTTTGGAGGTAATGTTTCCTAGGGTGTGTCTTCATATAAGTAAACCATGAACTAGAGACACACTGAGGTGTCATCTCATCTTGTTCACTCGCTACAGAGCCTGCAAAGAGCATTTCAATGGCTGTTTCCAAACCGTTTCGCTCACAGGCTCCCCAGTTCCCGCTCTTCCTGAGTAAACACTCTGGGACCCTCGGGCAGCGGGATCGGCTGCCCGCTGTGCTCTGGGCAGCTCACAGGATCTAGTAGGGCCCCCACCCTCAGGTAGAGGGCTTTTAAGCCGCATAATTAGGGAAGCTGTAGCACCCACCTCCCTCCTTCCCTGTCGTGACCGGGGCTGCCACGGGCCACAGGGTGCCTGTTCTGCCTGCTTCGGCCGTGATGTTGGCAAGATTGGGGGCTGCGGTGGACCCCGTGGGAGGTGGGCAGCTCACCAGCCCCTCTCCCAGGCCTGGTGCCCTCCACCTTCCACGGCAGCCAGTTTCCTGGAGCTTTGCCTGAAGGAGAGCAAAAGGCTAAAGGTGGAGTTCACGCAAGGATGCCAACTCTAGTTTTCTAAGTTCTGTCAGTCTCATCTCCTAAAACAAAGGACATTTTTTTTTTTTTTTTGGCTGTGTTGGGTCTTCGTTTCTGTGCGAGGGCTTTCTCTAGTTGCGGCGAGCGGGGGCCACTCTTCATCGCGATGCACGGGCCTCTCTTGTTGCGGAGCACAGGCTCTAGACGCGCAGGCTCAGTAGTTGTGGCTCACGGGCCCAGTTGCCCCGTGGCACGTGGGATCCTCCCAGACCAGGGCTCGAACCTGTGTCCTTTGCATTGGCAGGCAGATTCTCAACCACTGCGCCACCAGGGAAGCCCCCAAAGGACATTTTAATACCAAATAACTAGGAAGTATGTGTTCTAGAATAAATAATTCATCTCAGAGGCAGCCAACTTAACAGGAGCGTGGATATTTCCTTATGCTGCTGCTGATAGTGAGAAGCCTGTATCTGAATGAGTGGAGGTACGGGAAATGCCTTTTTCCTTTGTCTGGAAGCAGCAAGCATGGCCTTTTGGTCGCCCTGCCGGTCAGGGAAGGAGGCCAGGGCCGGGACCAGCTCCGTTGTCCCAGCGACGGGTTCTCCTTCCCTCTGTCCACCTGGACCGGCTGTCCTTGCTGTCAGAGGATAACGGTGGAGGAGGAAAAGCCGCCAGACCTCCCGAGAGAGATTCTAGCAGACGTGGGGCAGTGGTGGCCCTTGGGGGGCAGGGGGCGGTACCTGGAGGCCATGGGGGCAGAGCTCCTGGATCTTGCTAAGACAGCTCTTCCCACCACTGCTGGAGGCCCAGCCGGCCGCTGTCTGTCATCACGGTCGTGCGTGTCGCCACTGCAGCCGCAAATGGATGCGCCGTCTGTGGTTGGGAGAGCAGTTGGGGCAGGAAGCCCAAGCTGACACCTGACAACTCTTTTGTTAAAGTCATCTGCTTTGATTTCAGTGTGCCAGTTACCGAGAGGGAAAGGACACCCATGTGACCCTGGTCCCTTCATTGGCCTCGCCCGCCAGGCCTGCCCAAGGTGAGTGTGACATAGAAACTTTGCACAGACCATTCACTTGTGGTAGAGCCACGGCGCCCTGAGCTGGGCGTGTTTCATCACCATGAACTGTGAGAGACACGTGCACGTCATAGGTAAACTATTACGTGTTAAGAAACAAAGTGCTCTTTCCTTCTGGGACTCGCATGCTAATTGCTAATTAGCTCTTTATCCCAACTTAGCATTTTGAAAATTTTTGAATCTCCAGAAATGTAGGACTCATACAATAAACATCCTTTACCTACGTTTAGCAATTCACATTTTGTCACGTTTGCTCTATCACTCCTGACATACACGCACGTACGTACACGTGTGTATACGTATTTGCGTTCATGTATATACCATCCCTAAATGCTTCAGTGTCTCCGAAGAACAGGCTGAGTCCCCTCAGAACCACATTAAACTTGGCACACGTTGAAATGTCACAGTGACACAATACGGTTTTACCCAGTCATCCCATCGTTGCCCTTTGCAGCCTTTTTGGTTTGTTTAACCAGCTCAGGACCCACTGGGGCACCACCTGTCGTGCTGACTGTCTCCTTCAGTCCAGAAGGGCCCCTCGGCCTTGCCGTTGTCACCATCATCATCTTTGCCATCACTGACTTTCTTGAATAGTCCTGGCCTCCAGTAGATTTGCAGAATGTCCTTCAATTTGGACTTATATGTGGTTAAGTTTATGTTAAATATTTTTGGCAAAAATACTACACAGGTGACGTTTTTGTCCTCTCAGGACGTCCTGTCAGCCTGTCCCATTGTTGGTGACTTGAGTCTGGTTGCACAGTTAAGGCAGGCCCCAGCAGATTTCTCACTGCAGAAGTGCCTTTTATCCTTGGAGTCATCTGTGGATGACCCCTTGAGGTTGCCTGGTAGCCTTTTCCCCAGAACCCACGCACCCCATGGTTTTTAGCATCTCGCCATGACTGTTGCCTGAGCTGGGGCTGAACACAGGCCTTTTCTGGTTCTGCCATTCCCCCTGCCTGCATTCGTTGGCATTCTTGTATAAAGGAGGCTGAGCTGTCTCCCTTCCATTTCTTTATTTTCCCTTCCTTTATCCTCCCCAACATGCTTTTTCTTTATTTAACTTTTCCAGAATCAGTAAGAACTCATGGACTTTTTTTTTTTTTTAATTCACATAAGAATCTGTTGTCAGTTTTCATCACCCGTTAAGCCTGGAGGAGCCCCTTCCGTGCTGGCTGCTGCGTCCTCCGACCTGTCCCCGTGGGGTTTGGAGCTCTTCATCCCCCACCCTGATTCCAGAGTTTTCCCCCAGCCCCCGCTGACTCCTCCTTAACAACGAGGCTCATTTGGCCAGTCGTGCAGCACAAAGTAGCCTCAGGATCACAGCACCTGGTACCACTCTGCTCAACAATGTGCTGAAGAAGGTTCCAGATCTCCAAGCAGCATTATATTATCCTCATTATATTATCCTCAGATAATATCCCACTGAGGGAGCACGTTCAGAGTTATTTGGATTCTATTTTCTCTTTTGGTGTCAGTCTGACATACAATCAGGGTCATTTTCCCTGTCTGTATTCAGTTTTAGAGTTATCCCCATCTTTGTTGGTTTAATTTTATTTTTCTAATATGTAAAACATTTAACATGATGCAAAAGTCAAAGCTGTGTAAAGAGGTGTGTTCAGGAGTCTTCTCCCTTCCCTACCCAGCCCTGTAGGCAAACAGGGTCATTATTTTCTGGTTTCTAATTAATCTTTGACAAGGCAACCAATTTCTAAACCATCACACAGGGAAGGAAGACTCCTTTTAGGAAGGTCAGTGGAGAGTAAATTGTTTTGGTAGCTAGAAAGAAATCTCTGAGAAGAGTCTATTCCCAAATATTTGTGAATTTTTCTTTTGCTTTTGTTTTTCGTATTGCTTAAAAAGAAATCACAATGTTATGTTATACTCCTAAAACTAACATAATGTTATATGTCAGTTATATCTCAATTAAAAATAATAATTAAAAAAAAAAAACCCATGCTGGTCCCCATCCAGCCTTCGGTTCCCTGATCTCTGCGTGTGGTCGGTTTTAAATGGTTAACATGCCTTTGCCTTGTGTGTGTGTTTCTCCAGGATACTACGGTGACATCTCTGAAGAGAGCCCCGGTGGCCCATTTCAGCCAACTTCATTGCCCAGAGAGGGTGATGCTTCACGCTCTTGCTCAGCAGGCCTGGCCCTGGTGCCGAGGGGTGATGGTATCTCCTTACAGGGAGGGACCGGTGGCAGCAGCTTCTCAAGCAGCCGATGCTCTGAGGCTGAGGACATCTGCAACGCGACACTCAGCGATCTGTACGCGGGCATGCTGCACTCCATGAGCTGCCTGCTGGGCGTGAGGCCCTCCTGTGTCATCTCCACCAAGACGTTCATCCGCCAGAACTGGAGCTCCAAGCGGAGGCACAGGTGTAAGAGCAGAATGAACAGAACGAGCTGCAGAGGAGGCGGGCGCTCTAGGAGGAGCCCCCAGGAGAGACGTCCACCTAGCTCCGAACCTGCGAAGGACGTGGCAGTGTTAAGAGATCGCGAGAACATACTCGATGTTTCTGGCCATAAGATGGGTTTAAAATTGGGGAGGGCTTTTCTTGAAGTAAACAAACCCCAGATCCACGCATTCGCTTCACATTGGAAGGAGTTTCCAAGAACGCCTCAGAAGCATCATTCTTCACTGACTTACTTAGACTCCAATGCAGTGTATCATCTTGATCAGGAAAATAGATTCATGACATTAAAGTGGTTGATTTCTCCTGTAAAAATAGGTTCTAGACCCAGAGTACCGCCGGGCGAGGGAGGGAATCGTTATAGGGAGATCGAAATCAGATTTGACAAGCTTCATCAGGAATATTGCTCGAATCTTAGGAAGCAGCCCTGCCTGACTTACCTTCCCAGCTCCTCGGCTGTGGATGTGTACAGAGGTGGTCCAGCAAGCCCTGGTAGCCCCCAGGGCGTAGAAGCCCACAGGCCGACTAGCCCTCTCCGCAGAGCAAAAGCTAAGAGGTTGAGTGAGGCTTTTGAAAGCCTGGGCAAAAGATCTATCAGAGAGGGTAGCTGCCCACCAAAGAGTGATTCCTTCCCTTCACTTTCAAAGACCAACTGCACATGCAGCCCGGGCCGCTCGGAGCAGACCTCTGACCTTGCTTGTCAAGGAAATGATTTGGGAGGATTTAGGAAGTCAGTATCGCTCAACAAAGCCATTTCAGTACCCAGGGTACAACCTCCAGGCTATGCCAGGGATCGTTACAATGACATTAAAGAAAAATTTGACAAGCTTCATCAAAAGTATTGCCAAAAATCGCTTCAGCAGACGCATGTGCCTTCATGTACCAGAGCATCTCCAGATAAAGCAAGTGTGGGAGTTCGGTATCAAAAGGAAGACTTCTTCGGAAAATTCCATCCAGACTCTGGTTCCCAGGGCCCCCCAAACTTGTCATCATCACCCCAGCAGAGCATTAAAAGTCCTCTCGGCTCAAACACAATTGGGGCCCCTCCATCTACAGGTTTTGCTCTCGATGCCAGCTGGGGCCATCAAGTCCCCACAAAACGACGCCGATTATCAGACCCTCAGGTGTACAGACGGTGGGCTGGACCCTGGGATTTCTCACCTGTGGGCAGAGCCATCCCGAGGCCTGGGGAAGAGGCTGGCTCTTTACAGCCCACCTGGGAAGAGAAGAAGGTACGTTTCTGTTTGTCAAATGTGGGTGTTTTGCAACAGGATTCTTAGGTGTTAATTTTCCGAACTTTTTCCCAAATTCTTTTCCTTCCTCTAAAATCAGCATTTTTACACATTTTCTATTGGAGTGCATTTAGGGGATGTTTCTAAAAAGCTTCCCTTAAGACACTCTATCCCATCCTTGTCAAACTGTCACTTCCAGCCTCTTCACCTCACACTCAGAATGTAGCTGTTGCAGGCAAAACGGATCTAGAATTGACGACTCTGACCCCTTCTGGATCCCTCCTGGGGACAGAGCAGGAGTCAGCCCTTGGAGAACCCCCAGCAGCATCCCACACACGTGAGGGGCCGGACCACACGCTGCTGCTCGGCCCACGGTCTCCTGTCCTCCCCACTGAAGCCCATCTGCTCCCAACCTTGGCCACGGTTTAGTTTGCGCAGGTGCCTTAAGCTGAAGCTTTACCCTGCATGCACCATTGTATCTTCTCCAGAGGCAAGCCGCCCTGAGTGGTTAAGTTTTCTCACGTGGGTGCCAGCTTTCCCAGCATGCATTTCAGCATGTTGCACGCAGGGAATTGAACGATGTATCCCGAGTCCATGTCACTTGTCCACTGGCTGATGGGATCTGACTGAGTTTGGTTTGGCCGGCTCCCTCTGGAACTACAATATAAACATACTTAACCATTTTTCTGTATTTTCTTTTCTTTCTCTACTTAACATTATAAATTTCTTGAAAGGGACCGAATCCTCATGAGCTGTGAACGCAAGGAATTTTAAGGGCTAACCTCTGAGTGCCCTCTGTGCTCCAGGCCATGTTAACCCTTTTTCACACCTTCCTTCCTTAATCCCCATGCGAACACTTTGATTAGATAGGTTCTGTCCAATAGGCAGTGCCAGCTCTTCTTCTTATAAGGAAATGTAGTCTTAACTGCTGAATCCACACAGGCAGTGCATGGCTGGGCCAGGATTCGAAAGCCCGTGGCCTTAACCACCAGTTTGCACTGCCTGCCTGAGGGGTTACTGTTACTTTTTTTTTCTTTACGTTCCGTAGGGTATTTATTAAGCATCATAGCATTCTCTATAATGACTCAAATATTTATATATATTCAATGGAGTTGAATACAACAGTTAAGCTTTTGGGGGCAGGCAATGGGAATTGTAGTGGAATTATACTGAAATCCTTTTTTTTTTTTTTTTTTTAGAGGAAAGAACAACACATCTTTCAGGATGGAAGAGAAAAGTGATTTCGTGTTAGAAAACCTCAAAGCTGAAAATCTATTGCCAAGTTATTCTGAAGTATTCCCTCTTTCCTCTCTGATTTTTATGTATTTTTTTAAATTCTCAAGAATATGTGACAACTTGCTTTGCTTATCTGCCCTTCAAAGCAAATTTCTATGAAATTGGTTCCGTTGAGATGACTCTCTGGGTTCTTGGAAATTATGTGAATAAAGTTGACCAATTAAAATTTTTAATGTTATTCTTTATAGGCCGATTTTTCTCGTGTTTTCTTTGTTACATTTAGACGTGGCCAGAGAATCCTCCTTTACATTTCCTATATCCTTAGAGAAATCGTTTGCTACGAAACCTAAGTTTAAGCCCTGGATACAGTGATCCTGGAAGGAAAATACAGCTGCTTAGTCTTTTAAATTCAGACCCATGGGACTTGGTATCTTCCATAATAGGAGGTAGCAAATTGAACCATCGTACAACTTACCCATAAAATAATTCCTAACATTTTAATATTTTTAGATGAAAACATAAACAGTCCTGTGATGGTCCCAAAACACACTTGTAGCCACTCAGCACCCATGACACAGCACCCATGACACCTCATGATTTTTTTTTTTTACCTTCCCAACTTTATTAAAGAAAATGCAGTGATGGTAAATATCTCTAGAACATAGTCAATTTTCTGGAATTCTTCCCTTGAAGACATGACGTTTCCAAACACATGCCAAAGCGTACATGGTTCCCAACTGTACTAAGTAGGTGAGAAGCTGAAATCCTAAAATGTTCATCTTCCAACTTTCCCCAGTCTGTGGTCTGTCTTTGGATCGGCAATAATCGCCTGAACAGCTACTATGGCTTGATTAATCTTTGTCTGTAGCTCTCTGAGCTCCTCTATATGCAGCAGTTGCAGAATTTGAGCAGCTTCATTAAGAACTGCATTTACCTCCTGTGTCAAAACCAAGAATATGCTTGTCTAAAGCAACAGGCAAGCCCTCTTTTGTTTGATTTGCTTTAGCAACTACATCCTGTGTCAGGCGCTCCTGGGCCAAAATGCGAATTGCCTTAAGCATTACCAGGTAATGACGCTGAATCTGAAGAAGGTTAGCCAAAGCCATTACACCAGCCTTAAAATCAGGATTATTTACATCCAAATTGATCAAGGCTCTGCATTTTTAGCTGCATTGTCAGCGTTTTTTATATTATCAGGTACCAAGTCCTTGTATTTTTCAGCATTATCTCCGTATTCAAGTCTAACAGCTAAACCAAGAAGCCAGTCGATTGCTTCTGGTCGATCTTGAATCTTGAAAGGACAGTTAACATCTCTGAGGTACTTTTCAAAGAACTTGGGCCAGTCACTGCTTTGGATGTTTCTTAAATTACCTCTGTCTTCAATCTTGTAGTGTCTGATTTTCTGGTCTTCGAGCCAAACAATAAAGTTTCTAAATTCTGTTTCATCTTTGCAGTTGAAGCCGGCAGGGTTGTGGTAGTCGAGGGCCGTCAGCTTGCGTCGGAACATGGTGCCCGCTGCTCGCTCCGGTCCCCCGGGCTGCGGCCGGGAGAGGAGAGGTGAGGAGGAGCGGGCGGCACAGACACCGGCGACGTGGCAAGAGCACACCTCATGATTTTTATTGGAGCTGTTTATAATAGGATATCACAGTGACTTTTTTTTTTTTGGTTTTAATTTCTATGCCCTTTAATTTTGTCTATATTTTTGATACACATAACATTTAAATTTTTTAATTCTTGTTTTTGTTTTTTTTCAGTTGTAGAGACAGCTTCTCATCTAGGTCACCATAAGGTACAGAGGGCTTATTGGCTTGTACAGGAATGGGCCAAGGTAGACACTGGGAACGTAGGGAGCTCTGGCAATTCACTGGTTCTAGCATCTCTCTCTGGTGGAATTTCAATGATCTCCAAGTATAAATTCCCCCCTTATAACTTGGCCTTGGACAGTGACTTTTTTAAATAAAATATTTCAAGTACTCAGAACACAGCGACAAAACCCATGTACCAACATCCTGAGTAAATGGTTAATATATTGCTGTGTGTAATGGATTTTTTAAGTAAAAGTTTAGAGATGAGATTGAGTTGCACACCTTTCCTTCCCACCCTCCATCCCTAGGTGACCATTCTCCCTGTATTGATGTACCCTTTCCACCCACACCTTGTTTCACTAGGACATTACCTGCGTGTTTTACTCAGCTCTGGCTGCCATAACAAAATATCAAAGACTGGGTACTTAAACAACAGAAGTTTGTTTCTGGAGGCTGGAAGACTGAGATCAGGGAGCCAGCACGGTCGGGCTCTGGGAGGACCCACTTCCTGGCCCACAGACAGCCACCTTCTTGCCGTGTCATGTGGAGAGAGGAGGAGCTCTGGTGTCTCTTAGGAGGGCACTGATCCCGTCATGGGGGCCCCACCCTCGTGACCTCATCCAAACCCAATTACCTCCCAAAGGCCCTGTCTCAGCTACCATCACACTGGGGGTTAGGGCTTCCACTTGTGAATCTGGGGGGACACATTCAGCCCAGAGCCCTGTGAACTGGCAGGGCCTGCACTGCCTGGAGCTGAGAGCCTGGCCAAGAGCCTTACACCTGTCAGGAGGTTCATTTTCCCTCAGTAGAGGCTGGCAGGAGACTGCTGGCTCAGGCTCGGATTTGATGGGTGTGGCCCTGCAATTCTAGACCTTTCCTGCGTGCCTGCGGCTTCCTGAGAGCACAGGCCCTGTTTCTCCTTCGTCAGGAAAACTATCATCCTTGCCCAAAACTGCTTGTGCCTGGCCTCCCTCCCCCGCCCTGCATACCTAGCAGTCGTGCGAAGTCTCACTGGCCAGGCCTAGCTGCCAGAGGCTGGAAAACTGAGTTTGTGATGCTCTGTCGTCTAGTGGAGGAAGGTGTGGCAGAAGGGCCTAGAGGAAGTTGGCTAGATCCTCTCAGCCAATTTATAGGATCTGCCAATAAAGGACCCCATTAACTATACAGAATGGTATGTGTTTTTAACTTTCACATAAACAACTCGGGGCTGTAGGCACTGTGCAACTTTGCCTCACCAAGAGGTGTTTGCATTTGACAGGAGCTGATTGATGAACATGGGTCTACATTGTAGAGTTCCTTAGGTAGCTGGTGTGTCCCACTGTCCCACTGGGTGTTTGCTGCTAAGAATACTCTTCAGCCACCATCCTTGTGCACATGTGCAGATCTACCTGCAGCCCCACCCAGAGGTGACTTGGTCATGTCTTCAACTTCCATAATTATTGCCAAAGTCCTCTCCCAAATGCCTAATCCCATTTGCACTCCATCCAGCAATAATAAAAGGTCCCATTTCCCCACACTGCTGCCACTAGTCAGCGCCACTGTTGTGGGTGTGAAATGCACAGCACTGCAGTTTGCATGCCTTCCTGGGGGGACTGGCTTTTCAAGCACTCTCTCATGTCACTGCTTTTTAATTTGCTGTATTACTGATTTGGGCATATCCTGTATGCCAATCCAATTATATGAATCAATCTAGTTTTATATAAATTGCAAGTTACTTCTTCCATCTGCGACTTATTTAACTTTATGATACTTTATCGTACAGAAGATATATTTTAACATAGAAAAGTTGATGCTTTATTTTTGCTGGCTTCTATTACTTTTAAAGGAAAACCTAGGGTAGGTTTAAGACAATACTGTGTTGTCTTAAATTTTTGCTTTCTGAGTTTGGGTCTGTAAACCATCTGGAAATGTTTCACAGGGGCATTAAGGGAATTGATCAGAGACCTGATTTTACAGTTGTATGGCTTCCCCCAGGACCTGTACCGAAGGGCACATCCCTTTCAACTGTGTCAGTGGGACTCAAGTCTTCCGGCAGCAACGATCTTCACCGCTCGGCAGGAAATAACTTCACTGTCTATTCCACGGGAGCCACCAAACAGTGTGAGAGCACGCTTCCGGGAAGCCTCTGGTGCAGGTTGATTTCCGGGACTGCTCAGCAGCACTCCCGCCCATGGTGCCCAGGGTGGTGACTGCCTTGGGCAGTTGCAGTGAGAATGGTTTGGAAATCCCACCTTCACCTGCTCTGGGGACAACCAGAGACTGTTCTGCAGATGGCCTGAGTGTCGGAAGAGTTTCCCTGCTCTCCCCCCCACTCCCCCTGCTTGTTTCTTGGGCTTGGAGATAATTCCTCCTTTTTGACCCTCTGTTGGGCCCTGCTCCAGGCCTTGCTGGGTCCCTCCCCATCCTGGTCCAACAGGCCCTGATGTGGAAAGGGTGAGGGTAGACAGTGTGGTGTCACTTCCTCTCTGAAACCCCCCGGATTATCTCCTGGCTGTGAACACTCCCTGTGCGCTGCACCGGCACCACCACTGCCCCCACTGGCGGCCACCCTCCCTCACCCTGATGGGTATCATGGTCACTGGTAGATGCCTCCTGTCCCTTTAAGAGCGGGGTCCCTGGAAGCAGAATCCAGACAGCAGCTGGGCTCCTCTGGTTACCCCAGCACAGTGCCTGGCAGTGGACACACCATCCTCATGGCTGGAACTGTGGAAGTGAAATGCAGTGAAGACACAAAGGGGGCTCCAGATCCTCTGGGCTGAGAGGAGCTGCCGGACGTGCACACACTCGGGGGAAGCGGGAATGAAGTTCCCCTTTGCTCCACTGTCCTGGCTCTGGGGCGACATCACCTTACAGTCAGGAATCTGCTTTCCAAATGGCAAGGGAGGTTTATTTCAATGGGAGGAAAGAAAGGGACACTGATTATTTAAGAACAATGCTTTTCTTACAAGCTCAATTAAAAGTGGTTTGCATCGCTGTGGTGGGGTTGGCACGCTGGGGAGAGGCAGGTACATTCTGTATTCAGACCACCTAGGAAGTTCCTTAGGGTGAAACCAAAAGCCAGTGATGACTACAGGTATCCAAGATTTTGAGAGTCTCCAGGGATGCCTTCTGGACCCCAGGATCCGAGTCCAGCTGTAGCTCCTGGAGAGCTGAGAGCGAGCTTAATCAGGAGAGGACGGGGACCCTCGAGGCCAGGCCGGCGCCCTCCGCCTGCCCTGGGCGGTGTGTGCTGATGAAAGCCCTGCCTGGGGAGCTGACTGCGGGGCGAGTGGCTCACAGGGGCTGTGGACTTGGTGGCAGGCGCAGCCATGTCTCCACACACATCTCCCATCTCTGGGGGCTTCCGTTACTTCAACAGGGACAGAAAGACCACCCACAGGACCCAACTGCTGTGTGGATCAGCCAAAGGAATCAGGGCGAGTTATTTCATCAA
The DNA here is from genome assembly GCF_949752795.1 of Hyperoodon ampullatus. Taxonomy (NCBI): domain Eukaryota; kingdom Metazoa; phylum Chordata; class Mammalia; order Artiodactyla; family Ziphiidae; genus Hyperoodon; species Hyperoodon ampullatus. The sequence continues at coordinate 6,809,564 of NC_136921.1, forward strand.
CGTGTGTGGCAGGGAGGGGGCAGAAAGCACAGGGAGCCATCAGAGCTGTCTTGCTGGAAAGCCCACTGCACGTTCCGTTCATCCACCCCTCTGTGCCCTGGCTACACCCCTACCCCCAAAGACAACCAGGTTCAGCTGCCTCTCCCTTCAGGCGGTTTCCCTAAGCTCCCAAATGAGCTTAGTGGACTCATTTTTGACTCATACTTGAGTCTCCATTACTTACAATTCCGTAATGTAGGAAAGTCCAGCTTTTTCAGGTAACGTGCAGACATCTGCTTCATAATGATTCCTGAAATGATAGCCAGGAAATATTCATCACATGGATATTGAGTCAGTGAGAGATGTGGTTTCACCTTATGAGGGTCCCTGTTGAGGGTTTAGTTGAGGATGCTTAGTTGAGAATAGGGCATGTAGGAAGCTCCTTGGGACACACAGACAGGGACTTCCACCTGAACCCAGGTCCCAACCCCTGTCCCCCTGCTCCAGGTCTGGGTCTGACCTGATGGCCTTCAAGTTCCCTCCTGCATCAGGAAACACTTGACTGCTCACCTGCCAGGTTACATGCAGCGATTCTGATCCTTGACAAGTTACTTTTAACATAGGTCATTGTTTCTAGCACGAAGCTGTAGAGAACAGCAGGCTTTTTCTGAGTCTGCAAAAAACAAGTGGCACCCAGAGCCGTGGAGGATGAGATCCTGGAGACCAGCTGCTCACAAAGAGAAGTCCCATCTGTCTGAGGCTGAAGCGTCTGCCCAGAGAGGGCAAGTGCACATATCAAAGTCACACAGCACATTAGTAGCTGAGCAACTTAAGGACCTTCAGTCTTCAGTTATTCTTCTCTGACCCAGAGAGATTACATTTGCCCACAACCTGCACTGTCCAATATGGTAGCCACTGACCACACACGGTCCTTGAGCACCTGAAATGTGGCTAGTCTGAATTAAGTGTAAAGTGCCTCCTATATATTGAAGACACTACCCCCAAAAGGTAAACTATGACATTTATAATTTTATATTGATTGCATATTGAAATGATGATGATTTGGATCTACTGGGTTAAATAAAATCTACTATTAAATTTGGCTTCACCTCTTTTCACATTTTTCAACAGAAATCTTAAAAATGGGTACGTGGTTTGCATTCTCTTTCTGCTGGACAGAGCTGGTCTCAACACCTCACGTCCAGAAGGTGAGCTCAAGGTCACAGGATGAAGCCCCAAGCCCCCAGGGGCCACCTTCCATGGGGCCATCCCCCACAGCTTCCTCACCAAGACAGAGCACAGGGTTATCTGGAAACTGGTCATGTCCTTGGGGGCAATAGCATCACTTTGGTCTGAGGAGCTCTCCAGGGCCTTCCAGCCCCAGAAGTGCACACACTGAAACATGGTAGCCACACAGGCCTAGAGGGACACAGGACAGGACAGCAGGGGAGGTGTCAGGCAGACACAGGGGGTTCACAAAAGGGGTGGGGCTGCCAGGACTGGCATTCCATCAGTAAACTTGAGGGCGACCCCCAAAAGCCTCAGGGAGCCAAAGAAGGGCAGGCTGGTGGGCCCTGGGAGGATGCCTGGGACCCAAGCCCACCAGCCCATGTCACGCCTGTGTGGATAGTTACTAAAACCCCTTGGGAGCAGGTGCAGCCACACTCGCCCCCTCAGCCATTAGCCAGCACCTTGGTGCCCTCAGCAGCCCCACCGGGGACCTGCCCCTCCAGCAGACTAGGGGTCAGGGGCCTGGCTGCGATTGCCAGGATGGGAGTGAGTTTCCTCATGCCAGGGTGATGATGACAAATTCTTCGGCGAGGTGGAGGGGTCTGAGGCAGTGCTGCAGCTCATACATGACCAAGCTGAAGTGGTTTCGGGACAGGGCCACCAGGGTGTCGCTGGCCACCTCTGCCCTCACGTAGCCCTCCACCTCCAGGGGACGGGAGAGGGATGTGTGGCGTCACCACCTGCTCCAGCCCTGCTGGGCTCCCTTGGGCTTGCTCAGCATACTCCTGCCCCAGGAGGTAACCAGACAAGGGCCTCGGGCATCCCAGGCCGCACCTACCAAGGCCCAGCCCCTGGGTCGGTGGGCAGCAGGGCTCTACTACCTGCAGCATCTCCCTCATCTCCGTGGAGGCGATGGTGACCAGCCTCTGGACACAGCACTCCTCCAGCTCCCCCTCCTGCTGGAGGACCTCCTGCAGGATGCTGTAGATGTTGACTTCGCTCTGAGTGGAAATCTGGGGAAGGAGTATGGCGGGTGGGAAGGTCCTGGACGGGGCAGTGGAGGCTGGGAGGGACCCGGCCCTGCCAGAGCACACAAATTCACCACGTTCTCCCTCCTACTGGTCCTCCTCCCAAACAGTGTGAGATTATGATTTATAATAAGAAATTTATATTTGGTCTTCATCCAGTTTCTGGCACAGAGCCCCTAAAATCTTTGGAATTTCCTAAGTGATGAGAGTGACAAAGGTGTCTTTTGTTATATTGAGATGATCTTTGGTCCAATCCTAAGGATGGGGACTGGTTGGCAGGAGAACCAATCATCTGATTAGATGATTGGAACTTTCATTCCCACCCACTTGACCTCCGGGGAGAAGAGAGGGGCTGGAAGTGGAATCAATCCCCAATGGCCAGTGATTTCATCAACCAGGCCTAGATAACGAAGCCTCCATAAAAACCCCAAAGGACAAGGTTCAGAGAGATTCTAGACTGGTGAACAAATAGAGATTTGGCAGGAGTGGCGTGCCCAGAGAGGCCCTGGAAACTTCGCACCCTTTCCCAAATCCTCGCCCTATGTGTCTCTTCCATCTGGTTAGTCCTGAGTTATATCCTGTTAAAATAAACTAGTTATCTAGTAGGTAAAATGTTTCTCTGAGTTCTGTGAGCCACTCTCATAAATTAATTGAACCCGAGGAGGTCATGGGAACCTCCAAACTATAGCCAGTTGGCCAAACTTACGATTGGGGTGGGGGTGGGGTCGTCTTATGGGACTGAGCCCTTAACCTCTGGGATCTGACACTATCTCCAGGTAGACAGTGTCAGAATTGAGTTAAATTGTAGCACACCTAGCTGGTGTCAGAGAATTATTTGGTGGTGGGGGGAACACCCACACATTGGATTTGGATGCAGAATTATCAATGCCTCATCTGGTAGATGACCCCACCATCCTGAAACCGCCTAGGACTCTGACCCCAATTCCGCCATCTCTCACGCCACCCGCTCCCTTTCTCCCATCAGGCTCATCCAACTGGCACTGTCAGTGTGGCCTGCAAACCTGTCCTCTCTTCGCTGTTTTCAGCCCAGCATACTCAGCTAGGCAGGTGTCAAGTGGTCAGCACACAGGGTCCTCCACAGATTTGGCACTGACCCTCTTGCAAGTCCAAGAGGACATCATCTATTTTGCTTCTTAGATAGCTCTTGTCACAAGGGTGGACTCCTCTCCACGGGGGCTGTTACCTGCAAAACGCTCTAGGAAGATGGCCCCCTCCCCTGGCTGGTAAGGAGGTCACTTACCAACAGTCAAGACCTTAGCAAATTGGGGACCTCAAGAGGAGAGGAAGTCAATGAAATTTATACGTTATATGAATGACATCCAGTACAGAGAGTCTTGGCCTTTGTTCCTAGTCTCGATACAGCAAGTAATAGAGGCTTGTGAACTCCAGTGAGAGATTCCTCCTGAAAACTCCTGGACCGAAGAGAACCGTGTGGCCTCCGCTGCCTAGTCCGATGGCCTTTGTTTTCTCAACCTCTTCATTTTTTTTTTTTTTACTGTCCCCTAAGGAGCCTTCTTAAGCGTTTTTTCCTAATTGCCCCCCACCATGAAAATGTAATACCACAGATACTATATAGCTGAGTATACATATCTGTGCTTTGTACATCAAAAACTAAAATATCCTTCACACACACCAACCCCCGACCCCACTGCCGCAAGAACCAATTTTACCTGCTTTGGAGCAGTATCACCCCATTGAGAATTCACGCTCTAGATTTTCAAGGCAAACTCAAGGAAGCCTAGATGTGTAGCTAACACTGTTGCTGCAGATATGTAAACAGCCAGGCAAATTATAATAAGCCCAGCCTAATTTCTGCGATCAAAATTAATCTTTGGAGAATATTTATGGGCGCAAGAGAAAAATTGTCAGAGACTTGGAAAGTGGCATAAAACAGGCACTGGGTGGCCTCCCAGAGGCGGGCTTGGTGCTGTCTGGCTGCCCCTGCAGGATCATCCGGCCTGTGGGAGTGTGTGCCTTTGATCGCCTGTGATCGTCTAGGCTAAGCTACGTCTCCACGGAGACAGAAGGTAAGTTCTAGGAAACTGATGCTGCAAATGATTCCTGTTCGTGACAACGCAAAGGAATTTTGTCTGCTATAGAATGTAAATCTCTATAAGTAAGATTGTCATTTTAACAGATTTTAACATCTTACTGGTTCCTTCACTAATTAAAGAATAACTAGGGCCTCCCTGGTGGCGCAGTGGTTAAGAATCCGCCTGCCATTGCAGGGGACATGGGTTCGAGCCCTGGTCCGGGAAGATCCCACATGCCATGAAGCAACTAGGCCCGTGGGCCACAACTACGGAGCTTGCACTCTAGAGCCGGTGAGCCACAACTACTGAGCCCTTGTGCCGCAACTGCTGAAGCCCACGCGCCTAGAGCCTGTGCTCCGCAACAAGAGAAGCCACCTCAGTGAGAAGCCCGCGCGCCACAATGAAGAGTAGCCCCCACTCGCCTCAACTTGAGAAAGCCCGCGCACAGCAACAAAGACCCAACACAGCCAAAAATAAATAAATAAAATAAAAATTTAAAAAAAAAGAATAACTAAAATCTTTAACACAGGTCAAGTTACAAAATATGCCTACTTGTTTATCATCTGTTTATTGCCACTGATCATTTATCATGGCCTGGGTATTAACCGTGGTTTTTAAAATTTTTCTATATTTCCTGATGCTTTGACTTCTTGGGGCCTTGTGGGTCCTGGAGAGACTGCCCAAGGTTAGTCAATTCCTAGAGATGGCAAACAACTCACCCACTCACGAGCAAGCTTGTCAAATACAAGCAAGCAATCCAGAGTCCACGTACTGGCCACCTCTTCTATCAGGCTCTCACGCTCTGGACCACTATACACCTGCTCTAATCACCCCAGGGCCAGGGACCAGACGACTCAGGGCGGCCCCTACACCCCAGACCTCACTGAAATTATCCGCACTAGCCAATCCGACGTCTGCTCATCCTGCCTCGCCGGATCTTCCCCTACAGAAGCCACAGTAAACACTCCTGCGTACATTTCCCCCTTTTGTTCCCTCTGCCTCCCGCCCGACCCTGCTTCTTCCTTGTGGGCCTGCATGGCATGGCGTGCCCCTGCCTCTTGGGATCTGTGAGTAACAGACCATCTTTTCAAGGGCAATCATCTCCTGAGCTGTTGGTCTCACTATACCTGAATAATAATAAAACCTACGTTTTAAAAGACTTTTGCCTCTGCTCCTGGACCCCGACCTCCCTCAAGGCTACCATGTATCTTCTTTCTATAAAATAAAGCTTGCTATTAAGAATTCCTATAAGGACCTGCTCTGCTACCCTCTCTCAAAAGCTCAAGAATAGTCTAAAATTCAACAGCTCTCCAAGTGTGGTCCCCAGACCAGCAGCAGCGTCACCTGGGACCTTGTTAGAAATGTTGATTCTTGGGCTGCACCCCATACCTACTGAATCAGAAACTCTCACGATGGGCCCCAGAAATCTGAAGTTTTAACAAGTCCTCAGGGGATACAGATGCTCTGGTCCAAACTCTACCCTGTCGTACAAAGCCCACCATGATCTCGGTTACATTTTCCATCACTCCCATCAGCATCCACTACCCCAGCCTCTGCCCCAGTAAACAGCCTGCCCACTGGCCAAGCACCCCTGCACCCTGCATCTGGTGTGTCTCTGTTCCCCCACATCTACCTGCTTCACGCCTGCTCAACATCTTTGTAACTCAGCTCACTTGCTCTAGAGCGGTGACTCCCAAACCCACTGCGTCAGAATACCGAGGAGCTTTGAAAACCTGTGAGTGGCCCAGGCCCCACTTGGGCCTCAAGGGCTGAGACCCTCATAGTCTTGCCATTGTCTGTACCCCAGCACCTAGCCTGCATCCACAACAATCAGTAAATGTGTGCTGAGCAGTGGACGGACGTGCAAACAGGTGGCCAGGCTCAGAGGAGCGGCTGAGGGGGAGGATGTCCTACCTCCAGTACCTGCAGGCAACGGATGAGAGCGTCCATCACCACAGAGGGCTCAGTGGCGGCCTTCTCCCTGATGATCACTGAGGCCAGCATCTTCCGCATGTCAGGACCTGCCCCAGCAGCGTCCGTTTTGGTTGACTCGCTGTCCATGATGTTGAAGAGGTTTGTGACTTGCTGGAAGGTACCTGAGACAAAGGTGGCACAGGTGTGATGCCGAGATGACCATTACAGGGCTTGTTCCTTGTGCTCCAGTCTCCCTGATACCTGCACAGCTCTAGCTCTACCTGGAACATGATTGGGCAGGGACCTTCCTATCCACTGTACAGATGGAGGAACTGAGATCTTGACCAGGACTTGCCCTCCAGGAGTTAGTAGCCGAAATGAGGCAGGAGTGCAGGGAGGGGGTGACTTTCTTACCACTGTCGTCTGGTTCCAGAGGTTCCAGGTCCTCTGTCACGTCCTCATTTGACTCTGTTGATGCTTCTGCCATCTCTTCCTCAAGCTCTTTTGAGATAATAAGATTTGTAAAATACTTGGTGTGTCATCCCACCATAAGACGACCCCCCATGAGTCACACCCTGCATAACCCCCTTCCCTAGAGTGTGGGAGGAACCCGTGACTTGGTTAGACCCATATTCTAGCCAATAGAATATGGCAAAAGCGATGGGAATCTCCCATGATACGATCACTGCCATGATTACATTATGTCATATAAGACTCCATCTTAGCAGACTGGAGAGAGATTCTCATGCTGGCCTTGAAAAGTAAACAGTGGTGATATAAACTGCCTATGGAGGGGGCCATGTCACAAGGAACTGAGGGCCTCAGTCCTACAACTACAAGGAACTGGATTCTGCCAACAGCCACATGAGCTTGGAAGAGGACCAAGCTCCAGAAAGGACGCAGCCCAGACAACATCTTGAGTGCAGCCTTTGAAACCCTAAATAAATGACCCCGCTAAGCCAAGCCTAGACTCCTGACCACGCAAACTGTGGCATAATAAACAGGTGTTATTTTAAGCCACTACATTTAGGTAATTTGTCACACAGTGATTGATAGCTACACTTGGTCAGGAAGGGCCTTTCCTCCCTCTTTTCTGGACACTGAAGACTAATGATTAATGAGAAATCCCCCTCGGCAGGTCTCATCGCTCCTCTCAAGGGGCTCTCTGAACATCAGCAGCTTCTCAAGGGCTGACAAACATCAACACAGACGTCAACACAGAGGCTTAAGAGCTCCCAGATCCTTTTTCCTCCTGTCCCAAGTTCCTCAAACTCCATCCCAGGGCCCTTCACCATCCTGTGCTCCCTTCCTCCTGGGAATCCTTTAAGGAACAAGTCTGGGACCTAAATACTGACCTTTTCTCAGAGTTCTCTCCTGGATGGAACAAAAATACACCACAACAAAAAGCTCCGTTCTCTGCCTGATACACATCAATGGTAATGTGGACACTGGCAGGTTGGGTTGACAAAGGAGTGAGACCTTCGGGCTCCTCAGTCGTAACTCAGACAGGGAACAGGTTCCCTGACAGGGTGGGAGGGTTTCACTAGAATCATCACCGTTGGGTCCCAGACCCTTGGAACTCTCAGATCCAACTGTCTCCCTGAGCTCTGTGAACCCAGGGCTTTGAGGAGTGCACAGGGCCCTGGGATTTCAAAAACCCACATTATTTTGCTAATCAACATTTCTGTCACCCACATGTGGGGTGAGTTATGGTGGCCTGTTTGGGGAAAGGAAATGGAGGGGGGGATTCACAGCCAAGTCCCCTGGGGACGTGGTCATAGGAGCCCAAGGTGGGGAGGTGTGATCCGGGCAGCTGGAGGAGATGGGGGTGACAGAGGGGTCCTGAGAAGAGGATTTCTCTTCCCCAAGGACTGGACAGCTTGCAGGATGGGGCAGTGTGGCCCTACTGACAGCCACTACATTTAGGTAATTTGTCACACAGCTATTGATGGCTACACTTGGTTAGGAAGGGCCTTTCCTCCCTCTCTCCTGGACACTGAAAACTAATGATTAATGAGAAATCCCCCTCGGCAGGTCTCATTGCTCCTCTCAAGGGGCTCTCTCAACATCAGCAGCTTCTTAAGGGCTGACAAACATCAACACAGATGTCAACACTGAGGGATAAAAGCTCCCAAATCCTTTTTCCTCCTGAAGATAAAGAATTTCAAAGAAAGACAGGGCAGTGACCCTGTTTCCCTGAACCAAAAGTGAGGCTCAAAGGATTTCTCTGTCAGTTGTAGCTGTGAGATACAATCCCAATCAACAGTCTGAGCAATAAAATAATGAATTTCTAGGCATCACAGGACAACAGATCAAGACCCAGAGCCACCTAGGTCTAAGACTGCTTAAATAAAATTCCCACGTAATTTCCCATTGTGCACACTGCCAAGAGGGAGCTCCGCAGCCCCTGCTTGTCACCTCTCATACCCCGGAGCCCATGACCCTCAGGAGCCCGTTTCTACTTCACTGAATCCCGGTGGTTAGAAAACGAGTTTCCTCTATGCAGCGCCAAACTCTCATCCTCACAAAATTCACGCATTTTTCCTCAGTCTGCCCTTTGAAGACGCGTAAACCATGATGGGACAGACACCAGAAGGCAGTTATAACATGCCCCTTCTTTCACAGTCCCCTTGGCCCTCCCTCCCACTCCCTTCTGGGCCTTCTTTTCTCTTTCAAAGATTACTCAGTGAAATGGCTGCAATTCCATCCCACAGACTCTGACTGTGTGCCTGCACCATGCAGCTAAGCTTGGCTCTCCATGTTGTGGTGGATACAGAGGTGGGTAGGACACATCATTGTCCTCTGAGAGTCTGAAGACACAACACATGAAAGATTGTGGACTTGGAGCCAGAAGTGAATGTATCAGTTAGCTGTTGCTGTGTAACAAACGACCTCAAAATTGAATGACTGAAAACAACAGTTTATTATTGTTCACAAGTCTATGGGTCAGCCAGGTGGTTCCGTTGATCTGGGCTGTGTCCAGTCAAGCATAACTGGAGTCACTCATGCATCTGTGGTAGCCAGTGGGTTAGATGAGGGTTGGCTGGTCTAAGATGGCCTCACACACATGCTTAGCAGTTGGCTTCCTATTGGCTGAAGTGACTAGGGTGATCAGGAACCATGTCTCCCATCATGCAGCAGGGCTGGGCCAAGTTGTTCTCAGAGCATCTGGGGAGGTTTCCAGGAGAGCGGGCAGACACACCAAGGCATCTCAGGGCCTAGACCTGAACTGTACCTTTCACCTCTGCCACCTTCTAACAGCCAAGGGAGGTCACAGGCAAGTCTGGACTCAAGGGGTGGGGATATAGATTCCCCTCTTGATAGGAAGAGCTGCAATGTGACATTGTGAAGAACATGGCTAGCAGAAGGGGTGGAGGAAGGGGTCCTTTTTTATTATTATTACATACATGGTGGGTGTAAGCCATGGCCAAAAGTGGGGTGCTCCAAATACGTTATCTAGAGAGGATGCTAAGAGGATGAGATCCAGGAGAATGAAGTGGGTTCTGCTTGGTTTACCAAATGAAAATACTTTTTTCTGAGCATGACAGTAATATAGGACTCACATACAGTGCACTCAAACTCAGCCACACATAGTGCTGTCACTCAACTGAGCTTCCCACATCTGCTTCTACAGGAACCACCTGAAAAAAAGAAAACACGTTATTCGTAGAAACCTGTGAGCTTAAGTGCATGGAAGGGCCAGAAAGAAAGTGGAAAAAATGGAAATAGAGTATGTATACAGTGAACACATTTGGGGGTACCTTACCAGCTCACAAGGCTCCCGCTTCCCTGACCCACAGAGTCACAGTTACGGGGTCCTGGCGGCCATGTTTTCCGTCTATAATCCCTCCCCCGCTGCTCCTGATTGGACAAGGAGTGGACACCTGATCCAGCTGGACCAATCAGGTTCTTTCTCACAGGAATTCGGAACTCTGGGCAAGAGAGAATGCAGTCAGTCCCCTGTGAGATCTTGGGGATGAAGGTTCCCGGGACTGAGGAGCGGGGAAGGCCGAGAGGAGAGGGATCCCTAAAGCCGGCGCCCACAGCATGCAGGGACGGGAGGGGGCCAGAGAGGCTCCACTCAGCTCAGCTCCTCTGGAGGCTTGGCTGTGAGCCTCTCACCCTTAGGAAGCACGTCTCCTTACAAAATAACCTCTTTTTTTGCTTAAGATATCCCAAGTTGGGTTCTCTTACTTGTAAACAAGAGGGTCTAAAAACTAGGAGCACAGAGGTGCACAGGAGCATGAACTGGGGGAGGTCAGAGCAGCTCGGGGTCCCTGGGGTTTGGGGGGAGTGAGGGGTGGAGTCGCAGGGAGCCGTGGGCAGTGAGGCCGGGAGACGGTCCCTGGGTGGACCGGGAAGGACCTTGAAGGAGGGGGGACATAGTCCACGAATCAACATGGGGCTCAGAGGTGTGGGATGGAACTGGTGTAAACGGCTTGTGTTCCAAAAGCCGCCTAGGGAAGGAATAAACTGGGCCGGGGTCAGGAGAAATCCTAGCTAGCCATGACCCCAGCTCCAATTTGAAGCCCACACATTTGAAAGTTCTACATGTAACACAAAGCAAAAGACAAACCAACAAAGGTGTGGACAAAATTAAAGAACAAGTGGAAGAAAAAAATGCACGTGACAGGAGGGTATTTTCAGTGATTCAGTAAGCACTCAACAAAGCATCAGGGGCGGGCTTCCCTGCTGGCGCAGAGTCCGCCTGCCGATGCAGGGGACACGGGTTCATGCCCCAGTCCGGGAGGATCCCACATGCCGCGGAGCGGCTGGGCCCGTGATCCATGGCCGCTGAGCCTGCGCGTATGGAGCCTGTGCTCCACAACAGGAGAGGCCACAACAGTGAGAGGCCCGCGTACCACAAAAACAAACAAACAAAAAACAAAAACAAAGCAACAGGGGCTTCCCTGGTGGCTCGGTGGTTAAGAATCCGCCTGCCAATGCAGGGAACACGGTTCGAGCCCTGGTCCGGGAAGATCCCACTTGCCGCAGAGCAACTAAGCCCGTGTGCCACAACTACTGAGCCTGCGCTCTAGAGCCCATGCTCCACAAGAAGAGAAGCCTCCACAATAAGAAGACCGTGCACCGCAACAAAGAGTAGCTGCTTCTCGCTGCAACTAGAGAAAGCCCACGCACAGCAGCCTAAATAAATAAATAAATTTATTAAAAAAATAAAAATAAAGGAAAACAAGAAAAAAGTTTTAAAAAATCATCAGGGTAATACACCCCACAGGAAAACAGGCAAAGGATATTCTCCAAAAAAGAAATACAAATGGCTCATGAGCTTGGAAAAAAAAATGCAACCTTTAATAATAATAACAAGCAATTAAAAACAAAATCCCACTTTTGCCTATGAAACTGATACTTTCTTCTTTCAAGGTAATACTTTATACTGAAGGGAGTGTGAGAACCTGGCTCCCTCATCTTTGATTGAATCTCTCTGGCACAGTTTGGGAATATCTCAAACCATTTGCCCAAGGTAACCATGCATCAGTGCCCCACCCAGATCCCTGTGTTCTTATCTCTTAGTGCACAGGGCCTGACCTCCAACACCACACCTGCATTTCTCTCCCGTGGGATCTCTCTGGGTTTTAAAGCCCTCCTTGCCTGCTCTTGTGGCCGACTGGAAGTGCAGGGAAATTAATACCACCTGGGAGCAGCCAATCACCTACAGGGGCAAGTGCTCAGATCCCCAAGGGCCTTGCCCCTCCGGTCTGGGTAAGTCTGGCATGTTTTCTGCACTGGCTCCCAGTGTCAACCAGCAGGATTCATTTCCCACTGCCCACAGAGAGCTACCTTCTTTTTTTTTTTTTTTTTTTTGCAGTACGCGGGCCTCTCACTGTTGTGGCCTCTCCCGTTGCGGAGCACAGGCTCCGGACGCGCAGGCCCAGAGGCCATGGCTCGTGGGCCCAGCTGCTCCGCGGCATGTGGGATCTTCCCAGACCAGGGCACGAACCCGCGTCCCCTGCATCGGCAGGCAGACTCTCAACCACTGCGCCACCAGGGAAGCCTGAGAGCTGCCTTCTTGATAGTCATCACTCCCCATCCTACTCCCCACTCCCCTTCAGGGTTTCCTTCACTTCCCAGATAAACTCCTTGCCTGTGGATCTTCACCTTAAAGGAACCGAAACAGACAACCATTGATTTGTTGTAAGGCACTTTCCCATGGAAATAGTCATGAATATGTACAAAGACTTAGCTACTAGGATATTCAGTGAAGTCTTTTTTCTAAAAGAAAATAAAAGTGAATACACCAGGAAGTAGTGGTTAAATAAATCCTGGTATATTCATGCAACAGAATATTCCTTGGCCACTTAAAACACATTAAATATTATACAAAGACCTGGAGAGAACATTCACAATAGGATGAAGTGAAGGAAGAATGTTAGAAAACACTAGATATATTTGGTATCTTTGCAATATTTTATAACTATATACATTTGCCAAAATATTTACTAACCGTGGTTATTTGCAGGGAACATGGTTAATGGTGAATTTATTTCCTCGTGTGTGTATGTGTACACCTCTATATTTTTCAAATTTTCTGTCAGAATCATGCATTACTTTTGTAGTAAGAACATGTAGTTTAACAATAAATAAATGCAACACCCATGAAGACACCACCTAATAAATATAATTGATATGAATTTATTAATATGTTTTTAGTTATTACATCAGAGAAAATATACTTGCCAGTCTCTATAATTTAGGCTTTTGTCCAACTCAGATCCATTTGGCTCAAGCACTGATTATCTGCTCAGGCATATCACCCATCAATTTTATACATCATTCTTTCCCCCCAAAGTCAGAAATCTATACCATTCATTCACATCATATCAAGTACAAGGAATAAACGTTTCCTTACTTAAATGCACAAAGTGACATCTGGGAAGCATGAGCATAATTCAGAACCAGCCATTATTGGTGAAGGAATCTATCACAACCATCTACAGATGCCAGAAGATGAGGTTACAACTCATCAGGGGGTAGGGTGGGAGCGGTGGTGGGAAGTGGTGGCTCCCAAACAGGTCCCATTTCTGAGTAGGTAAAGTACTGCAGATTGAAGGAGGGACCTATCCAATCCTCTTTGCAAGTCATTTGAAAGATGACAAGTGTAGTCCAGATTAAAGATGCTGGAGGGAGCAGAAAAGATATTTAAATATCTCTACCTATATGTGTGACTAACGGTTAGATCATTTTTATTTTTTAAAACACACTCTGGGGTGTTATTTTCTGGCAAAGTATTTCTTGAATAAGCATAACATGAATTTAACCTGACTCATTTTGCAAGTTTCCAACCCAGTTCTCAGTGTGCCTTGGATTTATGAGATTTCTTCACTCTCTCTTTTTTCCTGAAGCATTTCCGGAAGGCAAAGGCACAGCCCTTAAAGATGATGAAGCTGACTGTCAGTACGACCGCCAGGAGGAAGCCGATCACATCCAAAGAGTAGTACTGGTACCAGGTGAGGTCATGCGCCGCAGGGCGCAGGTGTGGCGCCCCCTTGTGCCTCATCACAAACTCCACCCAGAATACAGCCAGGTCTAGAGGCTCCATGGGGCGGTCCTTGTGAAGGCTAGAGAGGCGCATGATGTTTTCCTTATAGCTGAACACACAAAGACAGTTATGTGAATGCCTGGAACACCAACAGTAGTGAACCATCCTCTCTCTATGCTTGCTTCCAGTTAGGAACGCTACCAGATTTTCCAAACTTGGCAGAGTTTCTATTGTAACCAGAAAAAACACACACTAAATATTCTTTATCAAAAGAAAGAAAGAAAGAACGAAAGAAAGAGAGAAAGAAAGGGAAAGAAAGAAAGAAAGGAAGGAAGGAAGGGAGAAAGGAAGAAAGAAAACTGGAAGCCAAAATTATAATTTTAAATTATTTGAAACTTGCTTCCTACTTTTCTTCTTTTCGTTTTAGTGATATCATTGTAGGCAGTTGATCATACTTTTTTGGTAACAAGATAAAGAAATAAAGGAAAAGGTCATCTCAGAAATTATTAATGATTTCCCATTCAATGAGATTGTAAACAATCACTTCTAGCCAAAGTAAAAGCCATTTTTAAGTGCCATCTCCAAGACAGTGCTATATTTTCAATTCAACTGTTGAAACATCAAACCTCCAAGTGCTAAATTTTGCATGAAGCAGTGTCTTTGCATCCTGTTAAAGAAAAATGGATTCCTGTTTATTTTGGACTGTGTTGATAGCTGAGTCAGAATATCCAAATCCAAAATGGGTTAGATACTTCAACCCTTAGTATGGATGCACTAAAAGAGGAAGGAGAAGGAGGAGGAGGAGGAGGAGAATGAGGAGGAGGAGGACAAGAAGAAGGCAAGGGAAAGAAAAGAGAGGAGAAAGAGAAAAGTGAGACGCTTATTCAGGAGCAGTTATGATCATTGCTTTTCTTGAATATGTCCGTCATTTTATTTGGATACATTATTATAATGTACTATTAATATTTGGCCATAAATTCTGTTAAACATCTTCCTTGTATATAACTCTTCTCTTATAAAATAGATTTTCTTGGACTTTCATTCATTCATTCAATATTTATTGAGCACCTGATATGGCCTGGTTGTATAATCTGATGTTGGAAATTTTTCCACTTCTTTTTATTTTATGTAGGTCCAGTCCCAGCTTAGAGTGTTGGGAACACGGAGATTCACAATCGGAGATGGCTCAGAAATGAATAGATGAAGTTAGTTAGTAACTTAAGGTGACTGATTAGTGTTTTGTTTGTTTGTTTTTTAATGATAATGTACCAGAGAACTTCTACCAAGTCATTTTTAGGTTACAAGTAGTTGTCCCTACCACTGAACGAAAGGTCAAAATTACATCCCTAATATGAGCCTCAAGAATGAGTTTCCAGCATATGGAAAGAAATCGGGCTTTAATTGTGATATGTGAGCAGCACCACCCGATGCTGACATGCTGGGCTGCCAGAAGCCAATTGGAATGATGTATAAGAACCACACCAACTGCTCTGGGAAGGTTGTTGCTGACACTGTGAGCACTTTACCCTGGGGTTATGTAGACAATTCTTTTTATTCACAGGCATCACACACATGCGAGCACCATCATTTCTAGCACTTTTTCCTTGTCCAGGCTCGGTGTCCCCCTGTGTAGTGTGTCCTCCCATCTGGACACACTCCAGTCTTTTCACATCTGTCTTCCTTCAAAATGAAGCAAGTATGGGTGAAGACTCCTGACACTGTCATAGATACATACACACATGCATGTGCACATGCACATACATAATTGATTATTGGATGAAACCACTCCTGGCAATCACTTCTTCTCCTCAGGTTTTGATCAGCCTATCACTTGTAGCAATACAATAAAGTTCATGCAGAGATAATTTGATCTGGTGGCTTTTTGCCTTTTGAATTGTTTTCATAGCCACATTTGAACAAACTTGACTTTGCTTTTGTTATAAGCCTTTGTCATATCACATGACACACACACACACACACACATTAATAAACCTCATGGACAAAATTTCTCACAGATTTCAGTGCTCGGAAAAGCCTTACCTTTAAGCACCTGGTTTGTTTTTATCTTATGGATACTATGTTTCTTGTAATGGAATACTTCTCTCTTTGCAGGAACTTATAGATCAGACATCTATTATATTGACACTGTTTTTTTTAATTGGAGTTTTAAGTATACCAGGGGAAATAATATTTAAAATCACTTCTGTGATAAATTCCATAGGAATTAAAGCATCTTTTTCTAAAAGGAATAATAATAACCCCAAATCATCTTACTTATAAATTAGATCTTGATGTATTCGTTTTCACATCTGAATATTTATTGTGAAGCGATGGCCAAAATATAAGTAGTATTCCTTGGTAACTTCTCTCTTACCTTTTGTCACTGATGACAGTTTTCAGGGCCTTTTCTAAATCTTCTGAACTCATTTCCAGGATGTTCAAGGTTACTCCAGCTCCCCGGGTCTCCATGCGCTTTGCATTGTCCATCTGGTCACCAAACAAGGGCATCATCACCATCGGAACACCATTACATATTCCTTCATAAACACCATGGGAGCCGGAATGTGTGATAAAGGCCCGAGTCTTTGGGTGACCTGAGAAGCAAAACAGGGAGGGATGCCAGCAGTCAAGCCACTGAGTTTCACAACCTGACATCGTCTAGGTTCTGAAAGCACTCTCAGGACCCAGTGCCATCCACACGTGGCCCTTGCAGAAACGTGCAGAAGAAAATGTGAGTTGAGATGTCCTATTGGGTAAGAAGCAACGTGAGATACATTGGCCATAATATTTTCCAGCTAAACAATTCTTTAGAATAGCCCTGCCTGAGCCACTTTCTTAATTTAACTTTGGTTTGACCTACACATCAAATCCTCCCCACATACCAAGCAGATCATTTTGTGGCAGCCACTTGACAAGTTTTGTATTCTTCGCAAGATTCGGTGGTGGAGTCCCAGTGTACCGCCACAGGACCTTGCAGAAGCAAAAACACAAAAAAACAAACAAACAAAAAAACAAAGTTTAGGAACATAATATGATTTTAAAAACAAAGCAAGACATCTGCTATAGTAGCTAGAAAGTGGAGTCTCTGAATGAATATAACCTTGGCAAGGGTGGGACGTATAGAGACTAAGAAGGCTTCTGGGGATCTGTAACATTCTGTGTCTTGTTCCAGAGGCTTGATTTCATGGGTATGTTCACTTTGTGAACTTATGAACATTTATCAAGCTCTACATTTACGATTTTTGCACTTCTCTGCACTTCAAGGGAAAGTTTACTTAACAAAATGAGTGGCCATAGAACTATTAAAGCAGAAATATAAGAAACAAATCCAGGGTTCTAAGCAACAGCTTTTTGGAGAAATATTCTTATGCAATATGAAGAAACACTATCCTGCCCATTTTATTTTTAAAAATAAATTCTAATATACTTTTGAGTCACTTAGAGAGAAAGAGACCTCCTCGTGAAGTGGATCATGTTTTAACAGAGTAGTTGAGAGTGAAATTGCAAAGAAAGAACAACTTTGGATTAATAATTGGGAAGTGGCAGGGAAACCCAAGCCTAAAGCCCAACTCATAGAATTAATTTAGGTACTGAAAGCCTGGGGTTAGAACTCTTGTGAAGACAGATGAAAAGAAATCGTGTAGAATCTTCTTACTGTCTGAGGTATTTTGCCCAAAGCATCAGCAATTTCCGTAGCTTTCTGCTCTGGAATCTCTGAGATCATTGAGCCCAAAGAGAAGACCACGATACCATGTTCTCCAGAAGCATTTACATAGGCTTCAAATTCCTAGGACCAGAAGAGAAATTTCCAGTTAAATTTTTTTCTCATATTCTTTGGTGACAGCATACATTCAGCTATGAATCAGGTATCTTCCTCTTAAGAATGTGATTAAAGGAGTGTGTGTTTGTGTGTGTGTGTGTGTGTGTGTGTGTGATAGAGACACAAAGCATTAGTGTGTGTTAGAGCATCCCTCCCTCCCTAACTGCCTTCCCTCCCCCAGGAGGAAGGCTTCCCGCTTACAGAGTTATCACTTGGGTTCTTCTTTAAGATACAGAATCCAGGTAATGTGCCAAGTTTCCAAAAGAAAAGTGATCTGAGGTAAGACCAGATCCGCTTCCCCAGGGCTTCAGGCAGCTGGGAAAGTCTGGGAGGAAAGCAGGCCTTTAAGGGTGGGCGGGGCTGAAGCAGAGGGTTGAAGACAACAGGGAGGAGGGAAGAGAGGGAAAGGGGCATCCTGGAGAGAGGAGAGAGCCTTCCAGCAGACTCTGTGGAAGGAAACATTGGAGGAGAGGAACACTGTCCAAAGAGGACTTCAGAAAGCTTTCTATGGACATTAAAGCTCTCGTATTGCCTGTCTAAGAAAATCTACAGTAAAGACCTGTATTACTTTTCAAGGTTTCTAGAATATTCTTTTATATTGAAAGAATGAATGGAGTCAAAGCCGAAAGCTACAGACAGCATTAAGGATTAGACTCACGATTAAGGAAAAAGCCTCAAAGAGCAAAAACATCCTTTCACAGCTCTTGCTTCCCTGCAGCCTATGGCAGTTTCCCATATGGCAGCCAAACACACTTGGATGATTAAAGATCATATTCATGTCAACTCAGTGTTGAAATTCAACCAGTCAACCATGCATTTTTCCGCCTTTCCTGGAGAAGAGTTTCTAAAGAGTTTAAGTGAACTTGCCTGCTTGAGCAAGAAGAGTATACAGAAGTTTATTTGAATCTTTCTTTGCTGGTTCCTTAATTTACTGTAGAAAGTAAACTAGGTATGAAAAATACAAAATAGGGGACAGGAACTCTTGCCGAGTGTGTCCCAGTGATCTGAGTCCCTTCTGTGAAGTTCAGAGAAGGTCAAGGGCATGTGAGTAAACCCTGACTACCAAAGCCACTGGTGGGAAGGAGAAACAGGCAGAATCTTCACCCACCCAGCATATGACCCTCACAGAGTGCTCATGTCCTGTTCCAGAAGCTGATTCCTTATATCACTATGTCCATCACTGTCATCCAAGGAAGGCTGCAAATGTAAGGCTGCTCCATTGTCTCAGGAGGCATCCAACAAGGATCATCCGCAGGCATTACGGCATTGGCTATTTAAGGACAAACCTCAAGATGAGGCAATGGGACTTTTTGAAGAAACTTCTGGGCCAGATGACACAAGGAATAAGGAATGAAGAACAGAGAGAGGGCTACATGCTAAGCCCTTTGCAGTTTACACCAGCTTGTTGCCCTCTGCGTGTGAGACAGCATCATTCAAAAATGAGGGGCTGAATTGATTCAAAGTCCTTCCCTTTGCCAACGGCGTCCTATTGCCATTAAGTCGAATTTTTTTTTAAGAAGGAATAATTTTTTTCTCTTTGGCCGCGCTGTGCGGCTTGTGGGACCTTAGTTCCCCAACCAGGGATTGAACCCAGGCCCTCGGCAATGAAAGTACAGAGTCCTAACCACTGGACCGCCAGGGAATTCCCAAGGAGTAATTTTGTTAATCAAGTGAGTTTTGGTATATTTGAACTGTACACCGTGATTGATTTTCCAGTTAACAATGAATCTTACAACCACTAGAACACGAGCAATCTGTGGTTCCCTTGAATAAAGCAGGAAAACGGGATTTTAGAAAATGTCTGTGTGTATGCGGTGAGAATCAGAGATGGCAGGTATCCCAACTAGTAAATACAGATTCTAGTTTACGACCTGGCAAAGGCCCTTCCCTAAAGTAATAGGGAATAGACTTAGAGACGGATGTCAAACAAAAGCTCTGAAAGGATGCAACAAAATGAGAACAGCAGCATTATCCATTAGCATTAGAACCTGGAGATGAGTGGTGGGTGTGTTTCAGGAAGAGAGGAAGGAAGCTCCTAGATTCAGCCCTCGACAATAATCTTAGCTCAGCCTGATCTGTTCCTAAACTTCAGAGCCAATGCCAGAGTGCTCCAGGCTTCAGGAAATACATGCACACACACCTGCATGCACACACATGCAGGGGCACACACATACACAGTGGGAATCCACTTAAAGGAAATACAGCAAGGCATAAGTAGGGCAATTTTCCCCAACTGTCGGTTATTAATGATCTAATTAACTCCCTGAGAGTCTCCAGATGATTTTACATGTCTCCAAAGAGTGCCAAGGGCATTAGTGAGACTGTGTGATGTGGTTGGCTTTGCCCAGAACTGCGGGGTTTCCTGGGACTTTCAGTGTTAAAAACCAGAACAGTCCTGGACAAACCAGGATGCTGGCTACCCTGGATGTGAGCTAGGAGACTTCAGACGGGGCTCAGCACACATGATTTTCAGAGACGGCTGCCAAGCTTGATTCCAAGCATGCCGGTAAAGCCACTGACCAGCCCTACTGCCAGCCCATCCCACTGTCTATTCTGCCCCCACCAGCCTCAGGCCCTGTTCTAGGCCCCTGGCTCCTGGCAGCTGTCTTGGCCTTTCCCATTGGGCTCATCTGAAAGGTCAGAGAGCGGGTATCATCCTCCCCGCCGACCACGCTGAATTTCCTAAATTTCCTAGGACCTTCCCTCCTTCATGAAACCCACTCTCACTTTAACCTTGTCTAGAAAGGGCCAACGTCCCCTCCTTCCATACCCTTCCACAGCCACTCAGCCACAGTAGGATATGATTAACACAGAGGGAACGTGCAGGGCCATAAACACCCAAAGTTAGGTAATATCACTTGGCTGGAGTTTAAATGCCATGAAAGTCCGTTTACAGATCACAGAAGGGCAAGCTGCACAGCTTGTGTTATCATGGCCAGTGTCGATTCTGGTCCAGTACAGGATTCAGTAATGGTAAGGTCTACCTCCTACTTGGCAAAACTTCCCCTAAACCTTGCCCCGATTTCACAGTCTCTCGAATGGCCAAAGAGCGAAGCCACGTGTTGACTG
This sequence comes from Hyperoodon ampullatus, assembly GCF_949752795.1. Lineage (NCBI taxonomy): Eukaryota > Metazoa > Chordata > Mammalia > Artiodactyla > Ziphiidae > Hyperoodon > Hyperoodon ampullatus. The sequence continues at coordinate 6,830,156 of NC_136921.1, forward strand.
AAATAAACCTCGACCCCCCACCTCTTATCCCATTCCAAAAAAATAAGGCTCCCCGAAACGAAAAGACTTGCCTACTCCAAGGAAGCTTTTAATATAAAAATCCTGACTTTTGCTGCAAGTTTAGTATGTTTAGTTCCAGGCTTTTATTAGATTTTTCCTTCCCAAATGCCTTTTGTTTTGCAAGAAGCCTCGTGAAACCCTTACTTTGTTGGAAGCATGTCGCTTTCTCATTATACATTCAGAGCCACTTACAAACATTGCAGTCTTCCCCGGTCAGCACTCTTTCTTTTCCTCGTCATCTTCAAGTATGTTCTCACCCATCTTCTGTTTGGCTGTTTTCCTCACAACTAATGTGGATGTATGGATGTCATCTCTGTATCTCTACATGTCTGTAAAGATGATCTCTCACCCTGAGAGGGGACTGACATCTTGGAATTCTTGAGTTTCATGCCTTTTCTCTCGACACTGTTCTATCATCTTTATTCTTTCAGACACCCCAAAGGTATGGCCAACACCAGGCTGTGCTTTCTCTATGGACTCTCATTACCAAATGAGGATTTTATCTTTATTCTTGAAAAGTTCTGGACCTTTACCAATAGCATTGGGAGTAGGATGGTCCCCACTAGAGGGAGGGAAGTGCAGAGTAACATTCTTTAATTAATAAAAAGGAAAAAAGATAACAGCAACGTGACAAACCAGCAAAAATCAAGAAAAGGGGAGATGACAAAGCAAAATAAAAATAAACTGGAAGAATTATAATCAAATCTATCAACTGTTAAGTACAAACAGGAAAAATTCAACTATTTAAGGAATCTGCCTGACTAGGTTAAGAATATCAGCTCCATGTTGTTTAAAGAGAAAGAAGAAGGTTGAAGATACGGAGTAGTAAAGAGGCACTAGAGAAGTGTAAACAAAAATAATGCAGGAATGGTGATATTAATATCCAAAAAAGTGGAATTGCAAATTAAAAGCATTTAAAATAGGACAAGGAGAGCTACTATTTGGTACAACTTACAGAGACATTCTCACACCTAAGCTTATTTGCACCAAACAAGGCAGCAACCAATACATACTCAATACAATTCACCACTTAGACAAATTTACAGGGGAAGAAATATATCAATAAATGATATAAAAATATGATATCAAGAAAGGTAGTTGATAAAGTTCTGCAGCCTCTCCCACTAAACATCCAAAATAAAGAAGGAAATCATTTAAATAAATAAAGACTGTTTGCCAAAAACCAATGGCAAACTTAACGCAAAGCAATGAAATGAAAATCTCACTTGGATGTGCTGGCTAGCTTTCTTTCCTTTGACCTGAGATACGCCCATTGGTTTGATGATATTTCACCCCTTCCTTTTCCTCTGTCTGAAAGAGAATCATTAATGGTTTTCTATACTCTTAGGTTTTCTCATCTTGCTTTCAGAAAATCAACACCACCTCCTTCTTTCTTCACCAGACCACCCCATCAGACACAAATGTGTCCAATGGGCCATTTCTCAGAATCTTATTGCCATAGGACCTTTGAGGGATTATCAGATCTCTCTCCACATTACAGGGGCGGAATCAGAGCCCCACTCTGGAGACTCTGTCTTGCAGCAGTGAGGTGGAGGCATCCACCTGACACTTGATTTCTCCTGGTTTCTTCCCACTGCCCAGAGTTTCTCCTGGCTGTGACAATTACATGATCATTTAAAATATGAATCATGTCAGTGGCACACTGGAAATAAGATTCATCACTCTCCAAGGGTGATGATAGCCCCTTAGTAGGAGCCAGACTCAGCACCTGGAAAGTGCCTGAGCTACCAGCAGATCCTCAACCAATACTTGAAAAACAAATGAATGCACGCCCACTGAAATGTCATCTTCTTGAAGAATCCTTCCCAAACCCCCTTTTGAAGGAGCCTCTCCTGCTATTCTCTATCTCCTCTGTTGAGATTTGGAAGAGGATGTGAATGCTACTTTTCTGCATACTTGCAATGGTGTAGGGGAAAAAAATTTACATATAAACATTTAAGAGAGATGCATGAACTTTCTGCCCATTGTCAGAACCTGGCTATCTGGTGATTTGCTTAGTAGAGGAAATGGAACTGCAGGATTCAGCCTATCAGAATATCTAGAAATGGACCTTTAATCAGGAACATAAAGGCAATTTTCCCTGCTGGGATCTACAGATATCAAAAAATTATTTGAGCCATCTTGACTCCTGTGAGCCTGACCCAGTCACAGGCAAAGTGCATGAAGCACAATTTTGTTCTCTGCAAGGAACCCTGAACCCAGCATGCTGTGCTTATGGCATTTAAATGGTGTTGCATCTAATTGATTATTATCTGCTGGAGCATACAGAATAAAGTGGCCAAAATACACTTTCCTGAAGTATCTGATAAACGAAATAACCCAGAAGATGATACCAAAGACAGCTATAAATTACAACTCAGACCTAGGAGACTGGTGAGATAGAAATCAACGAGAGAGGACATTTGAGACTATCTCAGCATGCTCATTCAGCATCTGTGGCAAGCTCATCTACCCAAAGCACTTGCCAGACTACAGACATCTAAAGTTCCCACTCGGGGCTTCCCTGGTGGTGCAGTGGTTGAGAGTCCGCCTGCCGATGCAGGGGACACGGGTTCATGCCCCGGTCCGGGAAGATCCCACATGCCGCGGAGCGGCTGGGCCCGTGAGCCATGGCCGCTGAGCCTGCGAGTCCGGAGTCTGTGCTCCGCAACGGGAGAGCCCACAACAGTGAGAGACCTGCGTACCGCCAAAAAAAAAATAAATAAATAAATAAAAATAAAGTTCCCACTCAAATACACACCTGAGATAGTGGCTTTTTGCTAGCGCAGTTAATCCCACCAATAAAAACTGTATTGGGCATGATGGGCCTTGGGTAATTATTTACAAAGTCGCTTCTGAGAAGCCAGATAGATGCATAGCTCATAAGGTCCTGGAGAGTCACGTCTTTCTGAAGGACTTCCGAGGCAAGTGGTGCGTACTGGGAATAAACCACACTGCACAGAAAGCTCTCTGACAAGGCAATGAGTATGTTCTTCACCCGCTGCAGGAAGGTCATGCGATCTGAGTTAAAGGACAGAGGCCTGGGCACATAGGACGGTGGGTTGGGGCACTGGGTACCCTGAAAGTCCAGGCTGCACGGCAGTCCATTCAAGAAGAACACGGCAGGCACAGCCAGGTACTGGGCCACGATGGGGCCGCAGGGAAGGAAAGGGTCAGTCAATACAGCATCAAAGCCGCCTTCTGCCAGGGAGGACATCAACTCCTTGTTGTGCAGTAAATGGGAGCAGGCGGAAAACAGTAGAGCTGAGTCATCTTTGACTTTCTTGTATATTTTGACCACGCGCTGCAGAAAAGGATCGTTCTCGAAAACATTACGCCCAAGGTTTACAAAAGCCACTTCCAAGTCCTCCCTGCGGAATGGCACGGGATACCTCTTCAAGGTGTAAGATGCCCCTTCCTTAATGTGCAGGGAGGCGTCGGGTGCGAGGACCACTATATCATGTCCCTTGTGCTGCAGCTGATGGACGATCCTGATCAAACTCAGCCAGTGGCTGCCGTCTATGGGGACCACCAACAGCTTCCCACCCTGCGTCAGGGCAGGGCCAAGCGCACACAGCAGCAGGCCCAGGATGAGTGGACGTGGACCCTGGGACCCTGCTGTCATGGTGCCCCTGCCGTTGCTACCAAGACTGTCACCTGCCGGAGGTCTACCCTCTCCCACTTACACAGCGCAAGAACCAAACTGCACAGCAAGTTAATGTTTGATTATTTCACATGACGATCCCTGTCAGTCAGCTAGTAGTACCTGGAAGTTTACTTTTAGAGATAAAGAGGGCAGAACTGGACTAGGTCTCTTCATAGGCAACAACAGTTTAACTGGCTGGAATTCCTTAACAATCACTTGAATCACATTTTTTTATATCTTTGTTGGAGTATAATTGCTTTACAATCTTGTGTTAGTTTCTGCTTTATAACAAAGTGAATCAGCTATACATATATCCCCATATCGCCTCCCTCTTGAGCCTCCCTGCCACCCTCCCTATCCCACCCCTCTAGGTGGTTGCAAAGCACCGAGCTGATCTCCCTGTGCTATGCGGCTGCTTCCCACTAGCTATCTATTTTACATTCGGTAGTGTATATACGTCCATGCCACTCTCTCACTTCGTCCCAGCTTACCCTTCCCCCTCCCCGTGTCCGCAAGTCCATTCTCTACGTCTGCGTCTTTATTCCTCTCCTGCCCCTAGGTTCTTCAGAACCATTTTTTTTTTAGATTCCATATATATGCATTAGCATACGGTATTTGTTTTTCTCTTTCTGACTTACTTCACTCTGTATGACAGACTCCAAGTCCATGCACCTCGCTACAAATAACTCGATTTCATTTCTTTTTATGGCTGAGTAATATTCCATTGTCTGTTTGTGCCACATCTTCTTTATCCATTCATCTGTCAATGGACATTTAGGTTGCTTCCATGTCCTGGCTATTGTAAATAGTGCTACAATGAACATTGTGGTACATGTCTCTTTTTGAATTATGGTTTTCTCAGGGTATATGCCCAGTAGTGGGATTGCTGGTCGTATGGTAGCTCTATTTTTAGTTTTTTAATTTACCTCCATGCTGTTCTCCGTAGTGGCTGTATCAATTTACATTCCCATCAGCAGTGCAGGAGAGTTCCCTTTTCTCCATACCCTCTCCAGCATTTATTTTTTGTAGATTTTTTGATGATGGCCATTCTCACCAGTGTGAGGTGATACCTCATTGCAGTTCTGATTTGCATTTCTCTAATGATTAGTGATGTTGAGCATCCTTTCATGTGTTTGTTGGCAATCTGTATGTCTTCTTTGGAGAAATGTCTATTTAGGTCTTCTGCCCATTTTGGGGTTGAGTGTTAGTTTCAGGTGTACAGCAAAGCAATTCAGCTTTATATATATATATATATATATATATATATATATATATATATATATATATATATATATATATTCTTTTTCAGATTCTTTTCCATTATAGGTTATTACACAATACTGAATATAGTTCCCTGTGCTATGCAGTAGGTCCTTGTTGGTTATCTATTTTATATATAGTGTGTGTATGTGTTAATCCAGCACTCCTAATTTATCCCTCCCCCCGCCCTTTCCCCTTTGGTAACCACAAATTTGTTTTCTACATCTGAGTCTGTTTCTATTTTGTAAATAAGTTCATTTGTATTATTTTGTAGACTCCACATATAAGTGATATCATATGATATTTGTCTTTCTCTGTCTGACTTACCTCACTCTGTATGATGATCTCTAGTTGCATCCATGTTGCTGCAAATGGCATTCTTTCATTCTTTTTTATGGCTGAGTAATAGTCCATTGTGAGATAGAGAGATAGATAGATAGATAGATAGATAGATAGATATACCCAGCCACCACATCATTTTTTGATTCATTCATCCAGCCAACATCTATTGATTCCGGCACAGTACTGGGCTTGGAGTCTCCAGCAGAAACCACCACAGATGCGTCTTCCACCTCCCCAGAATTCATGCTCCATCTAGAGAGACAGACTGACAATCTAAACAGATAAACAGACACATCAGAGGTTGTGACCTAGCAGGCTAAGAAGGAAATGAATGCTGCTGGAGTAGAGAATGATGGGAAAGGAAGCCCAACTCAAGTCTGTGTGCACAGAAGGCCTTTCTCAGGGCAGATCTATATCCATTCAGGGAGGCAGTGAGAGAGCACTCGATAAATAAGAAACCAAAAGACATCAGGCAGCAAAAGGTCAACTGTGCTCATCGCACAGGCCCAACGTCTAGGGGAAAGAAGACACTCTGGGAAATTCTGATGATCAGTTGAAGGCGAAGGGGCAAGATGAACAAAAATACTAAGAGGAATACATACCTGTTGAGCGTATGCTGTGTGCCAGGTATGACGCTTACTACTTTACAACACATCTTAGGTAAACCCCAAGAACTGTGCTGTAAAAGCTGATACTCTTATTCCCATTTTACAAACAAAGACACTGAGGCTCAGAGAGATGGAGTGATTTGCCAAAGTCCTGTATTTACTAAGTGGCAGATCTGAGACCCAGGCCCTGGGTGTAGAAGCCTGGAAGCACTGCCTCTTAACCACGACTCCCCACGGCCTCAAGCAGGGCCCAGACAACAGTATTAAGACTGAGATGGAAATGGACAACAAACCAGAAGACAGAAGTAGAGCTGTAATCGCCACAGTCATTACCCAATCAAAATAAATGGAGAGAAGGCAGATGGCAGGACTTTGGGATTAAGTAGAATGTACTCCCACAGCAATACCCAGCACTAGCTGGTGCTCCAAAGATCGGGCGAAGGGTCAGGGAGCCAAGTATGGTAGCCGCCGAATAGAAGTGCCCCTCCCCAAGAAAGGGCAAATCGGAGTGCAGACAGAACTGAGCACCTCGCTCTTTCCTTTTGGGATCCATTGTTGTCTGACACAACCCCAGGATGAAAGCACAGAGCCCGAACTTTTCACTATGGACATCACTGGCCCATCCTTGGGGGTCTGTTAGGAGGTTCATGGAGAAACTGCTAACTTAAACTGATGTCCTGTTCACAGGGCCCCCCTCATCCTGGTACTTAGAGTAGTTACTTAGAGTCCCTTTTTCCTGTACCACCATCCTTCCTCCGCAGACCTCCAGTCTTGTGTGTGCTTACGTATGGGTGAACATGTGTGCACGTGCTCACACTCATGTACTCTGAAGCTCTCTGCCCTCCCTGCCCTGCCCGGACACTCAGCAATTCTCCAGGACCAAGATTCTGGGTGAACAGAAAAGAGGTAGCAATGCTTTTGCTCATTGGTGTGTGCTTATCTGCCATTCTGAAACTCATAGTCCAGTTTGAACAGTAAGGGCAGTAATTCTTCCGAAGTCTCAATGTTGTGAGAGTTCATCTGTAGATCACACAGAGCAAAGGGGCTGTAAGTACACACAGTCACCCCGGTAATGATTTTGTGGCTTTCCTGCACAATGCAGAAACTCAGAAAATTTTGAGGCCTCTGTGCCCTTGGATGGTTTGGGATCGTGGCTCTGCCCATGACCAGGAAATGTTCTTTACCATTATGAATAGCAGACAATCCACACACTGTCAAGAATTATGACCAAGAACCACAACTAAGCAATTCGATAAAGCTCCTGCCCTGAAACCTGTGAAGATCTGACACTCAAAATCCATTGTTAATTCCTTTACTCATCAAATATTTATGGGAAGTCTTGGCCCTCCCAGCACCATGCTAGGAGCTGGGGCCAGAAACCCAAGTTAGAAATGGTCTGTGCCTGTCAAGAGGGCTCTGGTGGACAAACAACCAGGCAATTACAGGGCAGAGTAAGATGTGCCCTGGTGGGGGAGCATGGGTGACCAAGGAAACTGAGCAGGCCAGTGATGTAGTCTTGCTTTAGGGGCTACTGAAGAGTGGGGCGTCTGCAAGAGCATTCCTGAAACCCATTGGAAGGTGATTTCTTTTAAAGCTGAAGCCAATAGTTAAGAAACCCACCACTCCACAGACTCCTAGTTCTTTTGATGGAATCAGATTGGAGCTGCTTGCTACTAAACTAAAAGGGCTACATAAACAAGTCCTTTGCCCTCTGGATAACCTGTGGGACCCTGCAGGGGGAAACAAAGCCATCTTCCTTAAATCTCTGTAGCATTGTGCTTTATTCTGCCTTGTACCCCTTAGCAGTCTGCCTATCTGTCTCTGCTACTAGACTCTCTCTGTGTCTCTGCCTCTATCTATGTATCTATCTATTCACATATATATATACATATATATGTCCACAGGTTCAGCTTTGGAACCAGTCTCTCACACAGGTGGCCGTCCATGGTTTTGCAGACAGTAAGACTCAGTAAATGTCTCTGTATGGATGTGACACCCGTCCTCCCTTTGCTCTAGGCCCCATGTCCAAGCAAGAAAGTGCCGAATCCGAATCATTCTACCACTGTTTCTCAGACCCACCTGCCATGGTCCTGCTTCAGGGCCTCAACCCCCAAGCCCCCTAATCCCTACCTGTCCCTTTTGGTTCCCTGCATCAGCTGTCCCCACGCCACCACCACCCCTGAAACCTTGGTCAACAGATCCCTAGGGCCCGGCATAGGATTCAGACTCCTCAGCCTTGCCCTCAGAACCCCCTGGGACGGACTCCAGCTCGCCCCTCCTCTCCAGCCCCTCTGCTTCACCCCTCCCTCTACCCCTTTCCCTCCTGCGATTCTGGATCACTTAACCCTCCCAAAACACACCTTGTATTTTTCCAGATTGCTTTGTTTACACCGGACTCTACGGCCAGTCTGCTTCCCACTACTGTTTATTGCGTGCCTAGCAAATGCCAAGTTCAGGTCTTCAGTCTCTCCAGGTGATATGGAGTCAGCAGTGTGTCATGATGAAATGGTGCACCCTTTTGGATCTACTACCCTTCATGATGAAATGTTGAGAGTTCATTGGTTAATCATTTCCTCTTAGAACTAAGTGACCTTTATTGGTGGTGCCTCACCATTTATGAAAGCAAAGAATATAGAGTCAGGGAGAGAGTGAGGAGGAGGTGGAAAGAAGTCAGAGGTCAAAAAGAAAATCATGGTTATGATACAGCAGTTTTAGCAGAAGTAATCGTTGAACCCCAAGTTTACCCACAGCACTATAAACATGGCCAAACAAGCTTTAGTCACTTTGATATACTAGACGAGGTGTTCACAAACTATGGGCCAGAGCCCCCTGGGGATCCCCAAGATTTCATCAGAGAATTTCGCAAAGTTAAAACTATTTTCATGATAATGATATTTGACTTTCGTGTACAGTAGAATTTCCCAGTGGCTACATGACACGTGATATAGCAATACATTGAATGTAGAAGCAGATATAAAAATCTAGCTCTCTGGTAAGCTCTCTGTTAAGATGAAAAAAATGTGAAATGAAACCACTCTTCATTAAATTTCTTTGGCTTGAAAACGAGTTATTTTTCCATAAAAATATGATTTATGTTAGCATGTAATGGGTTTATCGTTATTAAATTGACTAATTAACTTTGACTGTTTTAATTTTTAATGAAGTAAGTACTGATAGATATAACCCACATAAAATCAGAAGGGTCCTGAAGCCAAAAAGTTGGAGAAATGCTGTCCTAGACAAATGATACCACTGTCCTTCAGCCCAGGGTCGGACTAAACTCACTCCTGTTGCTCTATCCCTATCTCAGGCCGAGGGGAACCCTGACGTAAACCCTATTTTAAGGAAAGCATTTCCTAAGGCATTCAGAGCCACTGCCCCTATTTGGAGACCACAGGTCAGCTGAGGGCCGGGTGGGCGGAGCAAATAGGTGGGCGGGGCCTCCACGCCTGCGTGAAACACGTCACAGAGCGCCTCGTGGGGAGAGCATTCTGGGATGCGGCCTCAGCCAGTGAGACGCGGGCCTCGTCATAAGGGGCGGGCCTCGTCACAAGGGGCACCCCCTCCGGGCAGCCTGGCCTGGTGGGCACTCTGGCCCATGCCCCAGGGCTGACGGCCGCACCGCTCACCCTGTCCCTGGCCTGCAGGCTGTGCCCGGCCGTCCAGCATGGTGGACTACTACGAGGTGCTGGGCGTGCCCCGCCAGGCCTCGATTGAGGCCATCAGGAAGGCGTACCGCAAGCTGGCGCTCAAGTGGCACCCGGACAAAAACCCTGAGAACAAGGAGGAGGCAGAGAGGAGATTCAGACAAGTGGCCCAGGCCTACGAGGTGTTGTCAGACGCCGAGAAGAGGGACGTCTACGACCGATACGGCGAGGCTGGAGTGGAGGGCAGCTGGGACGGCAGGCCCTTCGGGGACCCCTTCGAGGACCCCTTCACCTTCCGGGACCCGGCCGACATCTTCAGGGAGTTCTTCGGCGGCCGGGACCCGTTTTTGCCTCACTTCTTCAGAGACCCGCTTGAGAACATTTTGGGCGGTCGGAGGAACTCCCGGGGAAGCAGACGCAGAGGGTCCGCACCGATTTTCTCCACCTTCAGTGAATTTCCAGCATTTGGAGGCGGTTTTTCTTCCTTTGATACAGGATTTACCTCCTTTGGTTCCCTGGGGAATGGGGACCTTTCTTCCTTCTCCATGTCTTGTAGTGGTGGGACGGGCAACTTCAAATCCACGTCGACTTCCTCCGAAATCATTAATGGCAAGAAGATCACCACCAAGAGAATCATTGAGAGTGGCCAAGAAAAGATAGAGGTGGAAGAAGATGGAGAGTTAAAGTCCGTGATAATAAATGGCAAAGAGCAGTTGCTACGCCTTGATACCAAGTGATTCCGGTCCACATTTAATTCAGAGCACATTTTGAGGAAGAGCAGGACGTTCTTTTTTTTTTTTTTTTTTTTGAAGATTGCAAGCGAACTCTACTTTCAAAACAACTGTACTCAAGAATTTAGAAACAGTTCAAGGCGATGCCTATTTGTTGTTGTTGGGACCACAGAATGGGACCTCTGTTTTTCTTTAAAACTGTGGTAAATATCTGTATGCACTTTGCTATTTATTAAACATCCCAAGGCTGACAGTGATTATTTCAGTGTACTAAGACAGAATGTTCACCACCGCACTTTGAACCTTGCCTTTCAATTTTGTTTGAAGTGTGAGCCAAGTAGCTCGCTCTGAAGTTAACATTGTGAAGATAAATACATTTACTTCAATTTTTTAGCTCAAAGTAGTAAGAGATATGAATATATGAATAATACTCCTGGCTTACAGATGGTTTTTAGTTCTACATAATGCTGGTGACATAGTAAGAGTTGACTGTTTAAAAATAGCGGTAAACCTAGGCTTTTTAAAAACAGGTAAACCTGGCACAGGCGATGTATTAGTTTCCTATGGCTGCTGTAACAAATTACCACAAACTTGGTGGCTTGAAACAGTGTCTGTTTATTCTCTTAGAGATCTGGAGGTCGGAAGTCTGAAATTGGTTTCATTGGATTGAAGTCAGTGTTAGCAGGGAGCGTGTTCCCTCCAAAGGCTTAGGCAAAATACTTAAATTCCTCATGGTTACCGTTAGTTAATAGGATCCTTAGGACACTATTAAGATAACTTGACTTAAACAGTAATTAAAAAAAAAAAAACAGTGGTGATGACTCAAAAACTATTCAATTGCTAGCTGTACCCAAACTGGTTCTACAACTATGAATGCTGGAAATGTAAAAAAGCGTTTCCATAAGGCTACACAAAGCTATCCCATTGCCATGTGTATGATGTATTTCATTTCAAGTTAGATTGACAAAAGCCAGAAATATTGGAAGGATTGGAATAGTGGAAAGTTTGGAATATTGATTGAGTGATGAAACACACACACATCTGAGAGGATAGCTTTCTGTTGGCACAATTTATGTCCCCAAAGGGGGCATGGTTGCCTTAGGATAGTCCACTGCAAAATGTTCCATCCTCCTTGGTCATCTCCCAAAGAAAGGTTTACGTAAGGCATGAGAGCAAAAAGACAACTGGACAGACTAAAACTGCAGCATGTTCTTAGTTCTTTACCGAAAAGTCATGTGACCTGAGCACATTGTTAACAAACTTAGAATATATGAGATTGAGTTTGGATACCCTTTGGTCCTTTAAAGTCCAATCCCCATGGAATGACATGCAAAAAATACACAGCAGGGACACAGGATTCAGCCACCACTCTCCTACAGGGACACGCGGAGTCTGTTAAAACCATATCAAATCAACAGTCACTGAAGTACCTCGGCAGTGCTGCTTATATACTCTGTACAAGCAGGATCAGAATAAAACAGACCACTCGGGCTTTTCAAAAATGAGTTCACTTGCTTGCCAGGCAAGGGAACACACTGTTGAAGACATTCATGGTGGTTGAGGGAGCTGGAAGGGATGGGGAGCAGGGAGAGAAGGGATGTTAGGAGTTTTGAAGTGATAGGAAGGAAGGTGCACAGTTTCATGGTGCTTATGCTAATTAAGGGTAGAAAATTACCGTTCTGGATAGAGCAAAATAAGTGCATTTGTATACAAATGGTTAAAATAAGTCCCCATTGTTCAGTGGTCTGGTAAGTCTTCAGCTGAATCCAGTAAGAGTTGGGCACACCAAGATGACACAGAGGTCTTAGATCTTCAACCGCTCTGGGTAGTTAGAATAGTTGAGGGCAAAGACAGCATTCAGTTTTGATATATCCTGGATTAGTACTGCTAAGTGGAAAGTTTCCCTTTTACAGAAATAGAAAACATTTAAGGAATTTTCAGGGAATTCCCTGGTGGTCTAGTGGTTAGGCACTTTCACTGCCATGGCCCCGGTTCAATCCCTGGTCAGGGAATTAAGATCCCTGCAAGCTGTGAGGTGTGGCCAAAAAAATTTTTTCAAAACTGAAAATCTTTTTTTGTTTTGTTTTTCTGTTTTTTTGTGTGGTATGCGGGCCTCTCACTGTTGTGGCCTCTCCCGTTGCGGAGCACAGGCTCCAGACGCGCAGGCTCAGCGGCCATGGCTCACGGGCCCAGCTGCTCCGCGGCATGTGGGATCTTCCCGGACCAGGGCACGAACCTGTGTCCCCTGCATCGGCAGGCGGACTCTCAACCACTGCGCCACCAGGGAAGCCCTGAAAATCTTTTTTAAATGTCTTGACTCAAAAAATCACACTGCTGTAGGCCTGTATATAAGTATTCCTCTTTTATGGAAAGGTTTGAATGGGTTTCAGAGTGGAAGAAAAGCATTTCCTCTGGTGCAAAAGTGACCGTCTCAAGTCCCCTGCGTTGGATTCCCTCCATGGAATCACTAACACCACCCCACAGAACACACCAGGAGGGAAAAGTGTGTTCCTGTGAGCTCCAAGAGACCTGGGGACCTGTAGTCAGCAGAATCCAGATAGACACTTCCCCGCTGGAGCGCCACAAGTAACCAGTTCTAGTTTAGCTTATCTCACACAACAGAAAGCATTTGAAAGAAAGAATGCTCTCTTCAAATAACCATTAAGGATCAGTCTTCTTTCCCCTGTGTTTCCATTCTTCTGTCTCCAAACAGGGAGGGAGTTCCTCTTCATCTTGGGCAATCATTCACCCAAATGCTTACTTGTCCAGGAATTTCTAATTCCACTTTCTCAGTAAACACAGATTCATTTCCTCTTCTCCTACTCTCCTTTGAACCCTTTCTGTACAATTTCAACGACCACCAATGAGCATATGCAGCAATCTAATGTGATCACACTCTGGGAAAGAGTCAACAGCCTCATTAATGAAATAGTCTATTCTCCATCTTTAACCCATGCAGCTGAATTTTGGACTTATTAGTAACTTACAGAACTCTTTCCTCCTATTAATATGCAACTTGTAAAATACCCAATCAGAAATAAGCTTTGTTAAGGTGGAGCTCTCTAAGGAAAGCTCCTTATTTGTTTTTTTGTTTTTGTTTTTGTCTTCCACTTAGTGGATGAGAATACTTAATGTAAAATCAGGGAGAATGCTTCATTTGAAGTATCTATATTTGGCAAAATAAAGAGGAACTCTTTACCTTGGAACTTTATGAAAACAAAACCATTTGTTGAAAATGAGTATATTCATATTATGGGAGGGGCAGTAGCTAACTTGGAAGCAAAAGAGTGAATTTTTTTAATGCATATTGAAAGCAGTAAAGATCATAATTGATAATGCAAAAGTAAAATCAGTGTAGAAGTGTGCTCTTCTGGAGATCATCTCCCAGAATGCGTCAGAAAAATAGAGTAGATAGGATTGAAGAGCAACATGAGAGCAACAGAGCCTGGAAAGTAGAAATCTGTGGGTGACAGATGTTCCCCAAGAAGAGACAAGAACAAAATTTCAATAACTTAGAGGAAAACTTTCAAGTTTTCAATAAGATCTGGGTTGAACTTTAGGCTGATGGTGTGTGGTAGGCAGAAAAATGGCCCTGCAGAGAAGTTCACATTCTAATCTCTGGAAGCTGTGAATATGTTGCCTTACATGGCAAAGGGACTTTGTAGATATGATTAAGTTAAGGGTCTTGCCATAAGGAGGTTACCATGGATTATCTGGGTAGTTTCAACCTAACCCCACGGGCCCTTATAAGTGAGAGGGAGTCAAGAATGTCAGAGATCTGGAGATGCTGTACTGCATTTACATGGAAGTGGAAAAGTACCAGAGAATTCCCAAATTAACAACAAATAAAATCGTTTATAAAAAAAGGAAAAAGGAAACACAAAAAGAATGAGCTTATACTAAATAGAAGGAATAAAATAATCATGTGAATGAACAGAATTCTTACATCGAAAGAAATAGATTGGATGGAGATTTTTTTATATTTTTTAAATTTTTAAGTAAACTTTTAAATAAAGTTTTCAAGTTAAAAGAGATAGACTTCACATACATGGTCAAGTTACTTTTTTCAAGGGTTCAAAGAATATTCAATAGGGACAGTCATTTCAAGAAATGGTGCTGGGAAAACTAAATATCCAAATGTAAAAAATGAATTTGGACTCTTACTGATGTCATATAAAAAATTAACTCAAAATGGATCAAGGATCTAAAACTATAAAACTCTTAGAAGAAGGCATAGGACAAAACTTCACAACATTGAATTTGGAGAAGATTTCTTGAAAATTACACCAAAGGCATAGTTAATGAAAAATAACAAATTGCTGATAGTTTTGGTTTTCTTTTTGCGGGGGGACATGCCACACAGCATGAGGGAACTTAGTTCCCCGACCAGGGATCAACCCCGTGCACCCTGCAGTGGAAATGCAGAGTCTTAACCACTGGACCACCAGGGAAGTCCCTAAAAAATTAACAAATTGGACTTCATGAAACAATTTTAAATGTGTACATCAAAAGATATTATCACAGAGTTAAAAGGCAGACCATAGAATGGGAGAAAATATTTTCAAATCATATATTTGATAAGGGATGAATATCCAGAATATATAGAGAACTCCTAAAACTCAAAAACAACCAAAAGACCTGATTCAAAAATGGGCAAAGGACTTAGACATTTCTTGACATATGTGCAAATGACCAATAAGCACATGAAAAGATGCTCAACATCATTAATCATTAGGGAAATGCAAATCAAAACTACAGTGAGATGTCACCTCACACCGATTAGGATGGCTATCATTTAAAAAAAATACAAAAAACAAACAAAACAAAGCAAAAAATACAGAAAACATGCCTGGCAGAAGATGTGGAGAAATTGAAACCCTCATGTACTGTTGGTGGGAATGTAAAATGGTGCAGCCACTGTGGAAAACAGTATGGCAGCTCCTCAAAAAATTAAAAATAGAAATACCAGATGATCCAGCAATTCCACTTCTGGGTATATACCCAAAAGAATTGAAAGCAGCATCTCAAAGAGATAATTGTATGCCCATGTTCATAGCAGCATTATTCACAATAGCCAGAAGGTGAAAGCAAATTGTGTCCATTGGCAGTTGAAACGCAAAATATGGTCTGTCTATACAATGGAATATTATTCAGACATAAAAAGGAAGGAAATTCTGACATATACGACAACATGAATGAACCTGGAGGATATGATGCTAAGTAAAATAAGTCAGTATCAAAAAGACACATACTATATGATTCCACTTATATGAGGTACCTAGAGTAGTCAGATTCATAGAGACAGAGAGTAAAATGGTGATTGCCAGGGACTAGGGAGTTGGGCAAATGGGGAGATGTTGTTTAAGGGACGTAGAGTTTCAGTTTTTCAAGATGAAGAGCTCTGGAGTTTTGTTGCACAACAATGTGAGTATAATTAACACTACTAAACCATACCCTAAAAAATGGTTAAGATGGTAAATCTTATATTAGGGGTGTTTGACCACAATTAAACATTTTTAAGAAGCAAACTTTATGAAGAAAACACAGCAGTCATAAACCTATGTGCACCAATCTAGCAGCTATATGTTTAAAGTAAAAACTATTAAAATTCCATATGTAAATTGACCAAAATTCAGTTAAATGGGAAAATAATTTCAGACACCATTTTCAGATTTGGGCACAGTGAGATTTTTTTTAAATAAAAAATTGAAAATATACATTTTTAGTTTTATCTATGGAACATTTACAAGCGTTGATCATATGCTGTCTGATATAGTAGCAACTAGCTACACATGACTATTGAGCACTTGAAATGTACATAGCCCAAATTGATATGTGCTGTAAGTGTGAAATACATACCAGATTTTGAAGACTTAGTATGAAATTTAAACATGTGAACTATCTCATTAATAACTTTATATTGAGGCAAGTGGGCAAGATGTCAGATTGGAAAGAACTTGAGCTCACTTCCTGCCGCAGGCACAGCAGTATTACAATTTACAGAGCAAATATTGAAGAGAAAGACCTGAAGACTAGCAGAAAAGATCTTCTACAACTAAATATATAAAGAAGGAACCACAAGAAGATGTGTAGGAGAGGTGGAGACAAGGTAGAGTCAAGACCCATATCCTTGGGCGGATGACCCACAAATGGGGGATAATCACAATTGCAGAGGTTCTCCCTAAGGACTGAAGGATATGAGCCTACATTGGTCTTCCCAGCCTGGGGGTCCTGAACCAGGAAGGAGAGCTTCCAGAACATTGGGCTTTGAAAGCCAGTAGGGCTTACTTTCCAGAGAGCCAAGGAGCTGTAGGATATAGAGACTCCACTCTCCAAGGGTACACACAAAATCTCACATATACTAGGACCCAGGGCAGAAGCCGTAATCTGAAAGGAGCCTGGTTCAGACCTGCCTGCTGATCTTGGAGAGCCTCCCAGAGAGGCAGGAGGCAACAGGAGATCATCCTGGGGATATACGCACTGGCAGCAGCTCTGTTGGGGAGCTCCGTTCTACCACAGTAACACTGTGCTGGCAAGTGACATTTTGGAATCTTCCCTCTAGCTTATTAGCATGGGGACCCAGCCCCACCCACCAGCCTGTCAACACCAGTACTAGGATGCCTCAGGCCAAGTAGCTAGTTGAGTGGAGACACAGGCCCATCCACTAGTAGGCCAGCTTCCTTAGGACCCCCTGAGCTCGCAGCCACCTGGGACATGGCCCCATCTGCCAGAAGGCCCAGGATCTGGCCCTGTCCACCAGAGGGCCCAGGACATGGACTTGCCTACCAGTGCATCAGCACTAGTCCAGGGACCCCCTGGGCCTCACCCCACCCTCCAGCAGGCTGATACCAGCTCCAGGACCCTCAGGCCCTGCAGCCAGAGACTCCAGGATCTGGCTCCACCTACCAGTGGGCCAGCATTAGGTATATACATAGATATACATGGCCCCAACATAGGAGAACCTAAATACAAAAAGCAAATATTAACAGACATAAAAAGAGAAGTTGACACTAAACAACAATATTAGAGTACTTTAAAACCCCACATACATCAATGGATGCATCATTCAGACAAAATCAATAAGGAAACACTGGCCTTAAACAACACATTAGGCCAGGTAGACTTAATAGATATAGGTAGAACACTCCACCCAAAAGCAACAGAATACACATTCTTTTCAAGGGCACATGGAACATTCTACAGGGTAGATCACACATTAGGCCACAAAACAAGTCTCAGTAAACTTAAGAAGACTGAAATCATATCAAGCACCTTTTCCAACCACGATGCTATGAAACCAGAAATCAACTACAAGGAAAAAATTGCAAAAAACACAAACACATGAAGGCTAAACAGTATGCTACTAAACAACCAATGGGTCATTGAAGAAATCAAAGAGGAAATTAAAAAATACCTGGAGACAAATGAAAACGAAAACACAACAATCCAAAATCTATGGGAAACAGCAAAAGTAGTTCTAAGAGGGAAGTTTAGAGCAATACAAGCGTACCTCAGGAAATAAGAAAAATCTCAAATAAACAACCTAACCTTACACCTAAAGTAACTAAAGAGAATAAACAAACCCCAAAGTTAGTATGAAAAAAATAAAGATCAGGGCAGAAATTTAAAAGATCAATGAAACTAAGAACCGATTCTTTGAAAAGATAAACAAAATTGGTAAACCTTCAGCCAGACTCATCAAGAAAAAAGAGAGAGGGCCCAAATAAATAAAATCAGAAATGAGAAAGAGGAAGTCACAACAAACACCATAAAATATATAAAGGATCATAAGAGATTATTGTGAACAATTATATGCCAATAAAATGGACAACCTGGAAGACATGGACAGATTCCTAGAAATGTACAATCTCCCAAGACTGAACCAGGAAGAAATAGAAAATATGAACAGACCAATTACCAATAATGAAATTGAATCAGTAATAAAATACTCCCAAGAAATTGAAGTCCAGGACCAAATGGCTTCACAGGTGAATTCTACCAAACATTTAGAGAAGAGTTAACACCTATCCTTTTCAAACTATTCCAAAAAATAGGAGAGGAAGGAATGCTTCTTAACTCATGCTTTGAGGCCAGCATCACCCTGATACCAAAACTAGAAAAAGATATCACACACACACACACACACACACACACACACACATTACAGACCAATGCCACTGATGAACATAGATGCAAAAATCTCAACAAAATATTAGCAAACCGAACTCAGTGGTACATTAAAAAGATCATACACCACAATCAAGTGGGATTTATCCCAGAGATGCACAGATTGTTCAATAGCTGCAAATCAGTCAATGTGATACACCACATTAACAAACTGAAGATTAAAAGTCATATGATCCTCTCAATAGATGTGGGAAAATCTTTTGACAAAATTCAACATCCATTTATTAAAAAAAAAAAAAACTCCACAAAGTGGGTATAGCGGTAAAATACCTCAGACTAATAAAGGCCATATATGACAAGCCCACAACTAACACCATACTCAGTGGTGAAAAGCTGAAAGCATTTCCTCTAAGATCAAGAACAAGACTCTTGCCACTTTTAATAAACATAATATTATAAGTCCTGGCCATGGCAATCAGACAAGAAAAAGAAATAAAAGGAATCCAAATTGGAAAGGAATAAGTAAAACTGTCATTCTTTACAGATGACATGACACTCACTATACATAGAAAAGCCTAAAGGCACGATCAAAAACTACTAGAACGCATCAGTGAACTGGGTAAAGTTGTGGGACACAAAACTATTATACAGAAATCTGTTGCATTTCTATACACTGACAATGAACTATCCAAAAAAAGAAATTAATGATACAATTTTATTTTCAATCACATCAAAAAGAATGAAATACCTAGGAATAAATCTAACTAAGGAGGTAAAACATCTATACTAGGAAAACTGTAAGACACTGATGAAAGAAATTGAAAATGACACAGATGGAAAGATACACTGTGCTCATGGATTGGAAGAATTAATATTGTTAAAATGACCATACAACCCAAGGCAAACTACAGATTCAACACAATACCTATTAAAACACCAACAGCATTTTTCACAGAATGAGAACAAATAATTCTAAAATTTGTATAGAAACAGAAAAGACCCTGAATAACCAAAAAAAAAAAAAAAAATCTTGAGAGAGAAGAACAGAACTGGAGCAGCAACAAGGACGGACCTAGAGATTATCATACTAAGTGAAGTTATGTCAGACAGAGAAAGACAATAATCATGTGATATTACTTATATGTGGAATCTAAAAAAATGATACAAATGAACTTATTTACAAAACAGAAACAGACACAGAAAAGAAACCTATGGTTACCAAAGGGGAAGGCGAGGGGAGGTTTAAATTAGGAGCTTGGGATTAACAGATACACACGACTATATATAAAATAGATACATAGCAAGTTCTTACTGTATAACACAGGGAACTGTACTCAATACCTTGTAATAATCTATAATGGAAAAGAATCGGAAAAAGAATATATATCTGAATAACTTTGCTGTACAACAGAAATTAACACAACATTGTAAATTAACTACACTTCAAATTTTAAAAAGAGAAGAACTGGAGGCGTCATGCTCCCTGGTTTCAAACTATACTACAAAGCTACAGTGATCAAAACAGTATGGTACTTCAGTCTATGACTGAAGGCAATTTGTGGGATGATACACATAGAAGAAACACCATGTAAAAAACTTCTTCTTGCTGTTAATGTTAGTGTATGGTAGCTGTGAGTGCTGCTCCAACTATGTTTGCAACTGTACATGCCAAATCTAATAGCCCAGAAACCATCACAAATGAACTTCCCTTGATGGAAAGAATAATTATGATCCCAGTGAGGGCTAAAAAAGAAAGATAAAGAAGCCAAACACAACTGGTAGAATCTGGACATGTAAGTAATAAAAACTGGGGATTATTTAAAGTGCTCATTTGGAAATATGAAAATATGGTCACATTCCCCACTGCTATTATTTCATTTTATTTTTTTTAAAAAACATGTTATTTTTTTTTTACTCTTTATTTTATTTATTTATTTTTGGCTGCATTGGGTCTTTGTTGCTGCGTGTGGACTTTCTCTAGTTGCGGCGAGCAGGGGCTACCCTTCATTGTAGTTCGCGGGCTTCTCATTGTGGTGGCTTCTCTTGTTGCAGAGCACTGGCTCTAGGTGCATGAGCTTCAGTAGTTGTAGCACGAGGGCTCAGTAGTTGTGGCTCATGGGCTCTAGAGCACAGGCTCAGTAGTTGTGGTGCACAGGCTTAGTTGCTCCACGGCATGTGGGATCTTCCCAGACCAGGGCTTGAACCCATGTCCCCTGCACTGTCAGGTGGATTCTTAACCACTGCACTACCAGGGAAGCCCCCCACTGCTATTATTTTAAATAAAAATGTTGAGAATCACACACACACAAAAACAGGATGGTACTGGCATAAAAACGGACGCATAGATCAATGCAACAGAATATAGAGCAGAAATAAACCCACACTTATATGGGCAATTAATCTATGACAAAGGCAGTAAGAATATACAATGAGGGGAAGACAGCCTCTTCAGTAAATGGTGTTGGGAAAACATGACTACATACAAAAGATCAAAGTGGATTACTCTCTCATACCATGCACAAAAATAAATTCAAAATAGATTAAAGACTTAAATGTAAGACCTGAAACCATAAAAATTCTAGAAGAAAACACAGGCAGTATGCTCTTTAACTTCAATATTAGTAATTTTTTTGGATATGTCTCCTCAAGCAAGGGAAACAAAAGCAAAATAAACAAATGGGACTATAACAAACTAAAATCTTTTTTTTCATGTAATAATGTATATTTTAATATCAGATTTGTGTCGTGATTTAGAACAATAAATATCACACAGTGAAAAATTTATCATAAACTAAATGCAATAACAAGAGGAAACAAATGCTTATGCACACATTACCAAGGTATTTACAGTAAATTATAGTGTAGAGTTCCATCACAGCATATTTGTGTACAAAGCTGCTAATGTGAACACTGAAAGAAATCTGTCATGTAGCTCTTTAATCTTGATTTAATAAAGTTTGTACAGTATCAAATAATATCAAAAGTCTAAAAAAATGCAGTGAGTTTTTATATCATGTTTATAAATTATTGTTTATATACCATAAAAAATAAGGTCAAGAGTGCAGTTTTAAAAAAAGTAGAAATTGTTATTCTTGGTAAGAACTAGAAAAATGTATTGTCCCAAATAAGAAGCAATCTAAAGACTTATACAGTTTCCTAGGCATTTTCCTTTAACTCTCATACAACCTTGGTTACCGTATCCTATAAGATAAACCAACACAAACGGAGTGAGATAATCTTTTTATTAAAATAATAAAAGACACAGATCTAGTAATGAGAAACACTGGAAGTAAATATAATGATAGGCCTCCCCCAAAATGAATTAAATGACTTTTTGCTTGCAGGAATGAATGGGCTATTACTGAATGTGATAAAACTTGGGAAATTTCAAAGCATTTCTAAAAATTTTAATCTTTTTCAAGTTTTTAGGTATAACTGGCAATGGTGCATACATCCCAGGATTATGAAACTTTCTCGTATAATATAACTAAGACAAAATGTGACTTAAAGGTGCTAAATCATATCACAGAAAATAAAGATTAAGGATCCAGTAATTAAAAGGCAGCAGTATAGAAACCAGTCAAGAAGAAGCAGATGGACAGAACACAACTCTGTGTCTTAATTGGCACTTACCACAGTAACTAGTTATATTTTGACAAATTGTAGAACAAATGCCTATATTGAAATACGTGTGATACATGAACCATTTATATAAGAAACTGAAAGGGTAAAATTACTGGCTTATAAAACAAATTAAATTTAGAGAAAAGAAAAAAATAAAAGGAATGTGAAGAAAAATCTTACTTTTAAACTTACTGTGGGATCAAAATATTGACGGAGCTCTATCAGTCAAGAGCGGTCTTCCTGCTGCTGAGACAGGCAGGCAGCTGAGCCTGGCGCACCACTACCCCTCCTCTCTCCAAATGCTACTATGTAACTGGTGCTTTGTTTGTAGGACACTGAGCAATAGAGGCTTTTTTTTTGTTTTTTACTGAATGGAGTAAGTTCCTTGGTTGGGTTAACATATATAGATTGCCCGAGACAATAAAAACTTCACCATTACATTAGGTTAATGGGGAATGAAGGCCTTCCTAGTTCTGACAGGAGAAAAGGGTTGGCTGCTGAAGACAGTATGCGTGCTCTGTAGGCTACATACGTACATACTTAATAATTAATCACCTTCAGTAGAAGATTAAAAATTGATGGCTAGGGTGGGAGGGAGGGAAACGCAAGAGGGAGGAGATATGGGGATATACGTATATGTATAACTGATTCACTTTGTTATAAAGTGGAAACTAACACACCACTGTAAAGCAATTATACTCCAATAAAGATGTTAAAAAAAAATCAATGGCTATGGATGCTTGTGCAGAATCTTCCCTCCCTCTGACAAATTTCACAGGTAATCCCTTCCATTACTCTGTCTTCTAGGGCCTGTTCAGGGCACTCATGTGCCTGCTTGAAAGTGTAGCTTCTCTTTTTGAAGATGCTATTGAATGTTTTCATTGGCTGCACTTGTACAAAACCATTTCGGAAGGGAAGTTCCATGGAACTCATGTTGTGCCTGCTTTGCTTGAGGCTGGGTGCCTGCGATCCACAGTGATGGTCGTGGATGCACGGCGACGCAGTAGAGGAGCGCCGCGCCTTCTGGTAGCTGTCCAGTTCCTCCGACAGGTCTGCAGACATCTCCTTGTCTCTCGGTGAAAACAGTTCATAATAAGGAGGATCAAACTCTTCTTGAAATCCAGTTTTCTTAAAAGCAGTTTTGCAAGCCATGACCTTTTTTCGAGGCTGTTTCACTTGTACTAAAATAGAAATAATGAGAAGGACCAAGACAATCCCTGACGCAATGCCAACAACTGTTCCGTGAGTTTCAGTGATTTGTTCAAACAGTCCTGTTTTTTTCTTTTCTTTACAATGATTTTCATCCCAAGGGTATGCACAGTTTTGAACCCCATTACAGACTAAAGAATTATTGATGCACATGTTGCTATGGCAAAAGAAAGTGCTGTCTGTGCAGGGAGGCTCCACAAAGGAAGTAAAAAGCATTCTGAACGTGCTAAGCCGACTACCTTCATCAGCCCACATCCGTATCACCCCAACTCCTGTTTTAAGCATTACATCATGGGCCACAGTGCCGCAAAACTTGGCCTTCAGATTTTCAATAGAACTGCTCCCATCGTAGACTGCAACAAAGTTTCTCTTGCATTCATTTGAGTGCTCCATTTGATAATCTAGGAACCTCAGATAAATCTTATCTTTTGGAGTAGCTTTAATCGTCCACACGCAATCAACTGCTTGGCCGGGTTTTGTTTTCTCCCCTTGTTCTACCCGACTCGAACGTACTATTCCGTCAGCTCCTGACAATTCAAACTGGCCATCTCCTAGGTAAGTAAAGTCTGGATCTGGAATAAACGAATATTTTGCTAGAAATCCCAGTCCTTCAAGTTCTTCATCAGAACTGAACTTAATCCACATGAATCTCCCTGTTGATCTAATTAATGGATCAACACGTGCACGAGAAACCAAATGGCCCGCTCCAGCTTCCAAGTGATCAAACCGACATTCAAATGATGGTTCTAATACAATAACGTGCATCCAAGGTCAGCTGTGTTTTTTGACGTGGAGCAGCTTCCAAAATGTAGATACATCCCTTGTTTGGTGGATATGAGTCAGGATAATCTGGTGAAGCAAAATGACCTCCATTGCTGGTTCGAACCCAAAGGCCACGCTGGGTTGCAGGAACGTGCTTGATTCCAATATTTTGTCCATCTTGGGTCTTTGGGGCCACAGCAATCCCTTCCACTACAAGTATCGTTATTCACCTCACAGGACGGAGGAGAGCTGCTCCAGGGCCACGATCCCGAGCTACCCGGCGCTTCGCTGCGGGGCCGAGGAGGCGGCGGCGGCAGCCCCGCTCCATCCCCATCGCCCGCCACCAGGTTGCTCCCCGAGGGGTAGGGCTCAGGTCCTGCGGCCGCCATGCCCGAGCCTCCCGCGGGCTCTTGCGCTGCCCCAGCCCCGCGACGGGGCGCCGCCGCCTTGCTCCGCGGCGCTCCGTCCCATCGACCGCCTCGGAGCGCGGACCGGAGGGACCTGACCTGCGCCGTCCGCCGCGGCGCAGACCCCGCCCAAGTTCAGACTAAAATCTTTTGAACAACAAAGGAAATTAGTAACAAAAGGAAAAGGCCACTTACTGAATGGGAGAAGATATTTGCAAATGATGTATCTGATAAGGGGTTACTACCCAAAATACGGAAAGAAAACATACAAGTCAACAACAACAACGACAACAAATAACATGATTAAAAATCGGCAAAGGACTCAAATAGACATTTTTCCAGAGAAGACATACAGATGGCCAATAGGCACATGAAAAGATTCTCAACATCATTAATCATCAAGGAAATGCAAATCAAAACCACAATAAGATTATCACTGCACACCTGTCAGAATGGCTATTATCAAAAAGACAAGAAGTAACAAGCGTTGGTGAGGATGTAGAGAAAAGGGAATCCTCTTACATTGTTGGTGCAAACGCAAATTGGGGAAGCCACTATAGAAAACAACAGGAAACGTCCTCAAAAAATTAAAAATAGAAACCCCATACGATCCAGCATTTCTACTTCTGGGCACTTATCCAAAGAAAGGAAAGCACCAATTAGAAAATATATATGCATCCATATGTTCACTGCAGCATTACTTACAATAGACAAGAATATTGGCTATTGCATATTACTCAGCCATAAAAAAGAATGGAATCTTGTTTTTGTGACAACATAGATGGACCTGGGGCTATTATGCTTAGTGAAATAAGTCAGATAGAGAAAGATAAATACTGTATGATTTCACTTACATGTGGAAAATAAAAGGCAAAGCAAATGAACAACATGAACAACTATAACAAAACAGAAACAGACTCATAGATACAGAGAACAAACAGGTAGTTGATAGAGTGGAGGGGAGTAGGGGAAGAAGAGAAATGGTTGGGAGGGATTAAGATACAAACTTCAGGGATTCCCTGGTGGCACAGTGGTTGAGAGTCCGCCTGCCGATGCAGGGGACACGGGTTCGTGCCCCGGTCCTGGAAGATCCCACATGCTGCGGAGCGGCTGGGCCCGTGAGCCATGGCCCCTGAGCCTGTGCGTCCGGAGCCTGTGCTCCACAACGGGAGAGGCCACAACAGTGAGAGGCCCTCATACCGCAAAAAAAAAAAAAAAAAAAAAAGATACAAACTTCAGTTGCAAAATATATGTCACAGGTAAGAAATTAGAGTGTGAGAAATACTGTCAACAGTTATGTAATATCTTTCTACGGTGACTATCATAGCCTGATTTACTGTAGTGATTATTTTGAAGTGTATGGAAGTACTGAATCACTATGTAGTGTGATAGGAGCTAACATAGTGCTATAGGTCAATTATACTTCAAAAACAAACAAGCTTATAGAAATAGAAATTCGATTTGTGGCCACCAGAAGCGTGGAATGGGGGGAGGGGGAATTGGATGAAGGCGGTCAAAGGGTACAAACTCCCAGTTGTAAGAGAAATAAGTGCCAGGGATGTAATGTACAACATGGTAAAGATAATTAGCACTGCTCTATGTTATCTATGAAAGTCGCTGAGAGTAAATTCTAAGAGTTCTCACCCTAAGGAAAAAAAAATTTTCTGTTCCTTTCATTTTGTATCTATATACGATGACGGGTGATCACTAAACTTATTGCAGTAAGCATCTCATGATCTAGGTAAGTCAATCACTATGCTGTCCACTTTAAGCTTATACAGTGCTGCATGTCAATTATATCTCAATAAAACTGGAAGAAACAATGGCAAACGAGTACCTGAAAAATTTTTTATATTGAGTATATGTTTAATGGATCATGTTTTTTGATATATTTGATTCAATAAAATATATTATTAAAATTAATTTTAACCCTCATTTTGCTTTTTGTAATATGTCTACTAAAAAGCTTTCAATTATATATGTGGCTTGTATTATATTTCTATTGGATAATTCTGCACTAGACCATAAAGAAAACCTATTAAGAAAATTTTTAAAGCAATGACCCCAAAAGAAACATTCTCTGATTATAATTCAAAATCATTAGAGAAAAGTGAGAGAAAGATGGCGACAAAAAATCTTAACTATATGGGAATTAAGAAACAACCTTGTTTAAAAAAATAGATAGGGCTTCCCTGGTGGCGCAGTGGTTGAGAGTCCGCCTGCCGGTGCAGGGGAAACGGGTTCGTGCCCCGGTCTGGGAGGATCCCACATGCCGCGGAGCGGCTGGGCCCGTGAGCCATGGCCGCTGGGCCTGTGCGTCCGGAGCCTGTGCTCCGCAACGGGAGAGGCCACAACAGTGAGAGGCCCACATACCGCAAAAAAAAAAAAAAAAAAAAAAAAAAAAAAGATAGCCACTGACTCAAAGAGGAAATCAATAATGTAAATTTAAGGAAAAAAAATGAGAGCAATTCATACCAAAATCTAAGGATTCAAGAAAATGTTTTATGTATGACCTTCAATTCTTCATTATTAAGAAAACATAAAGGAATTTAATGCTTACCTAAGGAAATTAGAAAAACAGCTATAACATAAATCAAGGGATACAGGGATGATAGCATTAATAAAAACAATAAGCTGCAGTTAATGAAATAGAAAACAAAAATAGTAAAAAGAATAAGCAAATCCAAAAGTTATTTCTTTGAGAAGACCAATAATATAATTCAACCCATCATAAACTTTAAGAAGGAGAAGGAACAAAAATATTAAAAGTTTAGACTTTAATCTTTCATATTTTGAGAAGAATTTCCATAAACATTTAAAGGAGTCATATCTAAGGGTAAACCAAACCAAATAAATAAGAATGACAAAATCTCAAAGTAAAAAAAAAGCTAGTGGAACAAAAAAGATAATGCTGTGCTTACAATGTATAAATCTTGAGAATTTCAGTGTAAATGATCTTTCATGTACCAAATAAATTGGCACAAACATATCTACATGCCTCCAAATGACATGCCTCCAGATGACATACCTTGTCTTGCTTGGCACCGTTTAAATAATGATAATAGATAATATTTGTGTGCTCTCTGTGACAGTATTAAGGTCAGAATGGTTAGGTCACCCACCCAAGGTCATTCAGCTATAAAATGGTAGTGAGGATTTGAACCAATGCAGTCTACTCTAGAGAATATATTCACACAGAAAAAGTAAAAAGAAAAGAGTGGCAATTGTTTTTTAAATGCCTCCCTACTTTCCCTTTTTACAAATCTAATAGATACATACATATTTTATAATTGGTCAAATGCATTGCATATAGGAAGAAAAACAAGTAGAATAGATCCTTTACGGTGTGAGCAAAAAAGAAAAATGAAGTTAGAGTCCTGTGCAATAACATATACTACATTAATAAAAAGAGATACAAAAGTAAGAATACAAAAACTATAAGAGATCTAAAGTCATGGAAGTTAATATAAATTCAGTGACTATTACATAAAAGGGCAAAAGAGATGGCTAACTCAGTGGATTAAGAAACAAATCTGGCCCCCAAGAGTCCTGTTTCAATTAAACCCAAATATTCAGGGTTAACCTAAGAAGACTCTGAAAGGATGAGGAAAGCAGTAGTTCCTGTCATGGAAACTCGGGGTGGGGTGGCTTTGGCCGGGGTAGGTTTGGTGATGTGGTCAGCCCCTCCTAACAAACCCTTCCTCTTTGAAACTCATTTCTCAGCATCACTGTCCCCACCTTCACTGAGTTTATAGGCTCAGTTTTACCACCTCTCTAGCCCCTGCCACTATCCTTCGATGCCCTCAGTGTCCCAAGTAGAAGACCTATCTGACATGCCATCAAATTCAGGTACATCCCCACATTTTACTCCAGACACCAACTCCTGGTCAGAAGACTTCTCATCAGCACAGCTCCATCTCTGAAAAGTTGGACTCAATTATTTCTTTCTCTGATCAGAGAGACCCCAACTTCTCTCTCTGGCATTGTCTCACTTCCACTTAATTTTTCAACCTCTCTGAAACTTCTGCTTCCTTTTGGTGTTTAGGTCTCCTGTGACCACACCTCCGTCCCTTCCAAGACAAAACCACTATGAACTATCAGGTTAACAAATGTAATTTGGGACTTCCCTGGTGGAGCAGTGGTTAAGAATCCGCTTGCCAGTGCAGGGGACATGGGTTCAAGCCCTGGTCTGGGAAGATCCCATATGCCGCGGAGCAACTAAGCCCATGCACCACAACTACTGAGCCTGTGCTCTAGAGCCCGTGAGCCACAACTACTGAGCCCGCGTGCCACAACTACTGAAACCCGTGCACCTAGAGCCCGTGCTCCGCAACAAGAGAAGCCACCACAATGAGAAGCCCGCGCACCACAACGAAGTGTAGCCCCCACTTGCCGCAACTAGAGAAAGCCAGTGCACAGCAACGAAGACCCAATGCAGCCAAAAATAAGCAAATTAATTAATTAAACAACAACAACAACAACAAAAAAGCCAGACTTGTAAAAAAAAACAAAAAAAAAGAAGTGTTTAAAAAGATTTTTATAACAAATGTAATTTGCCAGTTCTTTCTTCCTTCTTGAACACCCTCAAGCAAAAACCCCTGATGGATGGATTCACAGCTCAAGTTCTCTGCTCCTACTCAGCTGGAGAAAATTGCACAACTGTTACGAACGTGCCTTTACTAAAGGGCGATCACGGTTGAATCACACCATTGCTTGTCAGTCCTATTATGGACCCTCACCCCTTCCTCTCATTCCTCTCAAAGACCATCGCAAACCTTTACTGCACTACTGGAGGCACTTTAACAATTTATCTCACCAAAGACTGTTAGAAGGAGAATGAGAGGTGGAAATCTTTTTTTTTTTTTTTTTTTTTTTTTTGTGGTACGCAGGCCTCTCTCACTGTTGTGGCCTCTCCCATTGTGGAGCACAGGCTCCGGACGCGCAGGCTCAGCGGCCATGGCTCACGGGCCCAGCCGCTCCGTGGCATGTGGGATCTTCCCGGACCGGGGCACGAACCCGTGTCCCCTGCATCGGCAGGCGGACTCTCAACCACTGTGCCACCAGGGAAGCCCGGTGGAAATCTTTAAAAAGATCAGTAGATAAATAAGCACCTGCAAGTACGTTTTTTAAAAAACTGTGCTCCACTTGGAACATTGATTGAATAAAAGCACCAATACAGACCCGAGATAATGGTTTCCTGTTGGCACAGTTGATACCCCCAATGAAGACCATGTTGGGCATGATTGGCCGGGGGTAGTCCATCACAAAGTCTCCTCTGAACAGCCAAATGGATGCAGAGCCAAAAATATCCACCAGCGACACCTCTCTGTGAAGAAGCTCAGAGGCCATACGTGCATAAGGAGTGAAAGAAACTTGGCAAATGTACTTGAGGGTCAAAGGGTAGAGCATGTTCTTGATCCTTTGGAAGAATGTCATGTGGTCTGAATTCATTGTTAGTAACCTAGGAACATATGAAAAAGGGTTTGGGCACGCTGTGCCCTCAATATCTAAGTCACATGGAACGGAACGCAAAAAATACACAGCCGGAATCGACAGGTACTTAGCCAGCACTGCTCCGCACGGGTAAACAGGGTCTGTTAAAACCACATCAAAGGAACTGGCATTCAGGTGCCTGATCAGGTCCTTGTTATACAATAGTTCCTCACAAAACCTTTGAAAGACCAAAGACACATTTTTCAAAGAGGCCATAACTTCCAAAAACAGTGTTAGAAAATGTATTCTTTCAAAAAGCAGATGAATCTTGCCTGTCATGACGTAATCCAATTCATCCTGGGTGTATGGAACGGCATAGGTTTTCATGGTGAAAAAGTCCTCTGCCTTGATGTGTATATTCACCTCAGGAGAAAGGACCACTGCCTGGTGGCCTCTGGCATGGAGCTCCCGCACGGCCTCCCGCATGCTGAGCCAGTGGCTGCCCTCCATGGGGACCACCAGCACCTTCCCAGCCTCGGCCCATCGCCCGACGCACAGGCAGAGCAAGAGGCCAGGGAGCACCTGCCAGGGAAGCTGCAGTCCCAGGGACATCTCTGCAGAAGCCCAAAGCAGCTGACTTTCCGTTCAGGCTGTGCCACCTGCATTTGTTTTCTTTATCTTATCATCAGGCCATTTAAGCAAAATGGCATGTAACCGGAAGGCAGTGCCCCCTCATTACATTAATCATTACAGAATAAGCCTATCCCTGTGTTTCATCACCTCTGCCTTCACCCAGGGAAAGACCACTCCCCCTTATCTTGGAAAAACTCATCTGACTCTGCTGCTCCCTCTGGGGAGCATTCTAGTTCACTCTCTTGTTTTTCATCCAATGCCCAAAACAAGGCTGTGCCTGCGCATTCCCTTTGATCACCTCCTATTTCTCTGTTAACCACGTTCTATGGGGCTGTGACTGAGCTCTGCGGGGTCACATATGCCCTAGTCCCAGCCAGAACCTCTCTGCTGGATGTGACCTTATTTGATAACTCTTTCAACTCTTTCCCCCAATCATGGGTGAACAGAGCACACCCAGGAAAATATATAACATTGCCAAGACAGCTTTCTCTCAGCGGGGAGGGGATGCCGGCTGTCTGTTTTGTTCCCGTTCCACATGGGGACACCTCTTGCAACGTTCAGGGCAGAGTCTATTGAAGTGGCTGTCAGCTATGGAAATATCTGGAGGAATTCCGGAGGAAGGACAGCAGAAGGGTTGGTTGAGAATTCTGTATCTACCTCACGGAATAGGGGTTGCCGTTATCTAAGGCGTCAATGGACAAGGCAACCCTTAGCAATGACAGAGTGGAGTCAGAGAGTGCCGTCCCCTGGCCTCGGAGCAGGCTCTCTGAATTCCTCTTCTGATGCTGGAGGCTCCAGTCTTCTGCTACTCTGTTTAGGGACTGGGGTGTACATTAATCTGGGCCTTTGTTACATCTTATAGTTTATGTTCAGATTCTGCTCCAAGGTCATTTACAGTCCTAAGTCCTGATAAGGACAGATTCCTCCAGAACAGAGGGGCTCCATAATTTGTGGGACCTTCTGAGGTGGGGCCCATGAGTCTGGTCCTGCTACAGAGACTGATGCCCACACGTGCTCAGCAAGACTGACATCTCCGTGTCCCGTCTGCCCTGGGGATGGTGCGGGAGGGCTCCTTGGGCTGCCCAGCTCTCTCTCTCTCACTGAGCACGCTCTTCTGCATCCATGGCTTCTGCCCTAGCGACATCCTGTCGCAGGCTGCAGGACCAGCCAGGCTGAGGCTTCCCTTTCGGAGAAAGTTACCCCCATTAGGGATCCGCCACTGAGCAATGCGTGCACACCAAGACGCCTCCTGTGTCATACCAGCTGCCACTGTGCAGAGAGCGTTTGCTTCAACCGTCCTTGGAGGCTGTGAGTCCAGGGTCCTGCTTCTCTTATTTCCCCTCCAACAGCAACATCTATGCTCTCTTTTTCTGGCTCCTCTTTCTCTCCCAGCCACATCACTAACTGCGTGTTTTCCCCAAGGCTCAATTTCTGTCCTCGACTCCCAGGTTAGATCCTATCGTTTCTGTCCCCCATTCATTTCCACAAACAGCCATGCAGAATTTCTTGAGAGTGTAGGATCAAGGCTGCTCATGTGCTACTTTCAGGGTATAAGGATATGCTAGGGAAGGGAGCAGCGCCGCCGGGAGGGTGGGACTTCAAGTTTGGTTTTGCTGCTGCAGCTGCTGTCAGTGTTGTTGGCAAGAGAAGCTGCTGTTTGGGTTTCCAGCCACCAGTGAATCTAGCGACACCCTATCTGGTGGCAGAAGCAGCAAGTTAGGAGAGTTGTATCCCCTTCATTCTGCTAAGAACTCAGTAACCCCTGTTACTGGTCCGGCTCTAACTGCAATGGACACCTGTCAGTGAGTATCCAGGGCAACATTCTGGCTTTCCTCACTGTGATCAGCTGCCGTGTGTTTGCCACTCAACCTAATACAGATGATATAAGCCAAGTAAGGATACACAGTGCACTTCGGGGATTGGAAAGGGTGGTGGTGTTTTCTCTGCTCCAGTTAGAGGTATCAGTCTAGACTAGAATAAAATAAATGAAGAGGCATACAACATCCCACGTGGGAAGATTTAACATTGCAACACTCTTGATTTTGCCCCCAATTAAGCTATAGATGTAATGGCAGGCCAAGCAAAATCTCCCTGGGATTTGTAATATGACCAAAAATATATATATTTTTAAATTCACCTAGAAGCATTTCTATCAGTCCAATGCTCCCACACATAATGATTATAATCCCTTGGGAAATTTTTTTTTTTTGCCCCTGCCACACGGCTCGTGGTATTGACTGGGGATCAAACCCTGCCCCAGCAGTGGGAGCTCCAGGTCCTAACCATTGGACCACCAGGGAATTCCCGGGAAATATTTCTTTTTGAAAGGCTATCTGAAGGCACTGGAGAGCAAGCCAAAGCAGTGGAGGTTGAAAGGGAGGAAGGAGACAGCAGATGGCATAGGAGCCCCAGGGTGGCCAAGAGCCAAAGGAGAGTTTCCCCGCTCATCAGAGCGCCCACCTCTCCTACTCTACCCTCGCCCGATGCACCAGCTCCTACCTCTCAACAGGGAGAATATCCACAACCCATCTGTGCCCATGTGGCCAGAAAGTAGCCAGCACCTCAGTCAGCCCATCACCCCCAGGGAGCCGGCATCACCCTGGGGCAGTGGACTTGACAAGCCCCTAATGTCTCCACCAAGCTGTGGTGTGTT
Organism: Hyperoodon ampullatus; assembly: GCF_949752795.1. Lineage (NCBI taxonomy): Eukaryota > Metazoa > Chordata > Mammalia > Artiodactyla > Ziphiidae > Hyperoodon > Hyperoodon ampullatus. The sequence goes on from NC_136921.1 coordinate 6,863,298, forward strand.
TCCTTGGCAACCCTGCATCATCCTTGGAAGCTGTGCGTCCATGGTCCCGGTTCTCTTATTTCCCCTCCAACAGCAACATCTATGCTCTCTTTTTCTGTCCCAGCCACATAACTGCAGGTTTTCCCCAAGGCTCAGTTTCTGACCTCTACTCTCAGCTTACATCCTATCATATCTGTCAAGCAGATTACCGGGCACTGGTCACCAATCCCAGAGCAGGACACCAACTACCTGGAGAATAGCAAAGATCATCACTATGCCAGCCACCAGGAATAGAAGTACAAACACCTCTGCCCACTGCATGTCGGTATCTGAGTCGCCAAGAAGAACACAGTGCAGTCACACACTGGATGGGACAACACTTTAGTTATGTAGAGAAGACACAGAGCAAGATCAGCTCCAACAGTGGGCATCAGTCTTCCATGGCCAGTCCGTCTCCCCTGATGCCTGATGCAAGGCAATTTGCCTACATGCATCCCCCCTGTGCCGCGGTGGAAAGACCCCATGCCCTCTCCGAGGAGGACAGATATAACAGTAGGGTTGGCCAAGTGCCATAAGATGCACGCACTTCAAACAAAGACAAAAGAGAAGTCATTGAAACTGAAACAGGGAAAGATACTCCCACACAAGGTGATAAGCCCAGCATAGGCTCTTGGTAAGGAAGAGTTCTAAGCCAAGGCCCATTCTTATGCCACCAAGTGAGGGCCAAAACACTACATGCATGAGACTGCCTTTCCCAACACAAATTTTTATGGCTTTATGCAAGAGGGCAAGTCATATTTGGTGCTTTGATGGGCCCCACCTGCACAGAGGCATGGACATGGCAGGAAGCATTCCTAACAGTAAGAGAACTGTATACCTTGGGAAACTCATGAAGCATACAAGCGCAGGAAGCAGGAGGCTGAAAACGGAGAGGGCTGTATTCACCTCTAGGACTGCTGTAACAAAGTGCCCCAAACTGGGTGACTTAGAACAACAGAAATTTATTGTCTCACATTCTGAGGGCACAGTCCAAATCAAGGTGTCAGCAAGGCCATGCTCCCTCTGAAGGAGAATCTTTCCTTGACTCTTCCAGCTTCTGGTGTTTGCCTGCAACCTTGGTCTTCCTTGGCTTATAGGTGCATCACTCTTCCCATCTTCCCCCTGGGTCTTTACATTATCTTCTTTCTGTGCATGTCTGTCTCTGTGGCTAAATCTCTTTTCATAAGGACACTGGTCATATTGGATTAGGGTCAACCCAAATGACCTCATTTAACTTGACTACCTCTGTAAACACACTGTGTCCAAATAAGCTCATATTCTGAGGTGCTAAGGGTTAGGATTACAACATATCTTTTTCGAGGGGGCCACAATTCAACCTATAACTAAGGACCACAAGCTGGGGGCTTGAGCTTCATCCCGAAGTCTCGGGCAACAACTAAAGTTGTTGTGGCCTGGCCAAGTTTGTGTTTTTTAAAAGTCCCTTTTGCAAAGAAGTAGGGAATAGTTCAGAGGGGTCACCCTGGACCCCAGGTGTCATATTCAGAGGCTGTTTGTGTGAGGTGAGGGCCTGAATCAAAGTTGCAGGAGCACTGGAGACAGAACAGATGTGAGAGGCAGTACAAGAAGCATCTGCTAGGGGGCGCTCACAGAGGACAGCGCATGAAGGATGGGTCCAGAGAAGGCAGGGACAGGGCTGCAGAGGGCATCCCGCACTGCCCAGGGGAGGATGGTCTGGATCTGGAAGTTGTGTGTAGACTGGGCACTAGAAAGGGGCTCTTAGCTATGGGTGAAATATTTCAGCCCTGAACTATTCCCCCAAACCAATTAAAATATCTGTGAGTATTGGGGTGAGGGCAGGAACACACCTGCAGAGGAGTGAGACTGTTCTTGTCCCATTAAAGGGCTCTCTCCCATTCTACATTAATGCAGTGGCATTTTACTTAGACGTTGGTGTCATCTGATCTCTACTTGCACTTCTTGTACTTGGAGCCCCTGGGGAGAGCTGGACCCCTGGGAGGATGGTGGTACCTTCACAGAGATGCGGGCCCTGGGGAGAAGCAGGGCTGTGGGGAGGGAGGAGCCTGTGTTCCTCGTGCCTGTGAGGATATGTCCAAGCTAGTTGGCTTCACGGATCTGGAGCAGCGGAGGGGCCTGGATTGCACAGATGGACTTGGAACCATCAGGATATGGTGGTGATTGAAGCCAGGGGTGTGGGTGAGGTCACCCCAAAAAAGGCCAGAAATAGAAAGCGACATCTCTCGAGCTTGACCCCTGAGAGATGGTATTTCCCACTGCCACTCTCATAAAGCTAAACAGAAAAACTAAAACTATTTAAACTTTTTGAAGAAGACATAGGACCAAATCTTCATACCTTAGGGTAGGCAAAGATTTCTTAAGACACAAAAAGTACAAACTATTAAAAAATTGACTAGTCGGACTTTATCAAAATTTAAAACTTTTGCTCTTTGAAAGACATTATTTTAAAAATATAATATAAACCACACACCAGGAGAAAACATCAGCAAAACATGTATCTGACAAAGGACTTGTATCCTGAACATATAAAGAACTCTTACAGCTCAAAAATAAGAAGACAACTACCCCAATAAAAATGAGCAGAAGATTTGAAGGGACACTTTTCTTTTTAAAGATATGCATGTGATCAGTAAGCACATGAAAAGACATTCATCAGCAGCAGTCATAAAGAAATGCAAATTAGGGAGTCCCTGGTGGCCTAGTGGTTAGGATTCGGCACTTTCACTGCTGTGGCCAAGGTTCAATCCCTGGTCCGGGACCTGAGATACCACAAGCCGTGCAGTGTGACCAAAAAAGAAGGAAGGAAAGAAGGAAAGAAAGAAAGAAATGAAAATTAAAGCCACAGTGAAATTCTACTATGCATCCACAAGAGTGGTTAAGATATAAAAAACTGATAATAGCAAGTGTCAGCAAGAATGTAGGTGCAGGAATGTAAAATAGTACAATTACTTTAAAAAGCAGTTTGGCTGTTTCTTATAAAGTTTACATACACCTACCATATGACCCAGCAATCCTGCTTCTACGTATCTACCCAAGAAATACAAAACGATTCACTCACATAAACACAAGTACTCAAATATTCATAGCAGCTTTTTTTCCACTCATATTTGTATAATTCCATTCAGATGAAACTCTAGGAAAGATTATTCTAATCTCGGTGACAGATACCGGATCAGTGGTTGCCTAAGGTCTAGGGAAAGTGTTGGTTGACAGGGATAGAACACAAAGCCAGTTACTGGAGTGATGGAAGTGTCCCATATCCTGACTGTGGTGACAGTTACATGGGTATATAAAATTATAACTCAGAAATGTACAGTTAAAATGGTGCATTTTGTTATATGTAAATAATACCTCAATAGCATTAATTATTTTAAAAATACGATAAATTGAAAAGATACAATGCAATGGCAAAAGAATAAAACTTTCCAGAGCTGATAAAGACCAAAATCTACCATGGAAAGACATATATATTCTAAGAAACATTAATAGAAAAATACCGGACTTCCCTGGAGGTCCAGTGGTTAAGACTGCGCTTCCACTGCAGGGGGCTTGGGTTTGACCCCTGGTCAGGGAAATAAGATCCCACATGCCATGTGGTGCAGCCAAAAAATAATAAAAATTTAAAAAGGAGACGGCTGCCCTTAAAAAAAAAAAAGAGAGAGAGAAAGAAAAATACCCATAGCTAATAGTGTTTCTTTCACTTGCTGGGGAATTTGTTAAATTTCAAGTTTAAATTTAAAAGTATCTATGAGTAACACAATAGGGAAAAAAATACCTAAAAGAGAACAAAGATCAAAGACTTCAAATACAAAATGCTTATAAGCCCCAAAATGATTGCCTTAAAAGTTGACAGATCATCCTTTCCTGGGGACATTTCTATTTAGTACCCACCCACATTTTCTTAAAATAAACTCAGATTAGGACACAGAGAAATCTATATGATAATAGATTTATAAGATAAACTAGCAATGAAAAACCTGACATCTAAATTGAAAACATCTTTAATTTGTCCAGTGTGGAAAGTCATTAGGAAGTGACTCATCCCAGCGACCTCCCCTGGACTTCAGGTGAGGCTCCGCGTGAGCTGCTCTGGGATAGAACATGTGACCTAGACCTCAACCGATTAGCACATATCATCCCTTCGGCCACAGTGATTAGTGCAGAGATGGACATGTCACTTAATGAGACCCAGTGAGGCAGAAGAACTTCACTAGGAATTCTGGGAAAAGGACTCTGGCTAGAGCCCCAGGTGCTTGGGTATCATGACACCCAGAAGGATATCATCAGAAGCAGATACAAGAATTAAAGGTGAAAAATGGGTCCTGGTGTCATGGTTTCATCCCTGGAGCAAGCCACACCTAATCAGTATACCCTGAGATTTTCCCAGTATTTGAGCCAATAAAATTGCAAGCAATGAAAAGCCTTCCAACAAATTCACTGAGTCAAGAATATGGTGGGGTTAACCGAAGAGCTAATATAATCAGAGGTTGCATCAGTTATATTCATTGAGGGAGGTCAGCTCCAGCTCTCTTCTTCACTGGTAAAACAACTTAATTTTTTTAAAAAGATAAACAGTTAATGAGAGAAATGCAAATTAAGATAACCTTGAGTTTTTTCACCTATTGGATTGGCAAAAACCTAAAGTCTGAAGATAAGTGTGAGCAAGAATTTGAAGAAAAGGATAAATGCTCTGTAGGTGTGTTCCTGCCCTCACCCCAATACTCGCAGATATTTTAATTGGTTTGGGGGAATAGTTCAGGGGCTGAAATATTTCACCCATAGCTAAGAACCCCTTTCTAGTGCCCAGTCTATGCACAACTTCCAGATCCAGACCATCCTCCCCTGGGCAAATTTCATTGCATATAACTTCCGCAAAGGTCACAGGCAAGGTGCTTCCCAGGAGTTTCCAGTCTGCACAGGTAGGCAGATAGGGGAAAGGTTAGGCCCTTGGCCTCTAAAAGCTCTATGTCTGGACTCATTGTACATGAATGTTCATAGCAGCATTAGTCATAATAGCTAAAATAGTGAAAACAGCCCAAATGTCCATCAACTGATGAACAGATGAATAGATATGCATACCCATACAAAGGAATATTATTCAGCCATAAAAAGGAGTAAAATACCAATACATTCTACAAAACGAATGAACCCTGAAAAGTAAATGAAAGAAGCCAGTCACAAAGTACCATGTATTGTACGATTCCATTCTTCTGAAATACAGTAAGTTCCCTACATACGAACCTTCAAGTTGCGAACTTTCAAAGATGAGAAGGTGCGTTTGCATGTCCAATCACATAAGTTAGTTCGTGTGTCTGGCGTACATTGTCACATGCATGTATCCTCTACAAGTGGTTGTGCTTTTGTGTACTTTACTGTACGGTACTGTATAACGTACAGTAGTACAGTATCTTTATTTCAAACCTAGGATGTGAGTGAGTGAAATGGCACCTTGCCCTCCGTCTCCTATTGTTGTCGATCCTTCAGCTCTACCATCTCCCACCTCCTCTCCCTCCTCCAGTCAGTAACTCTTCTTGCCTGTTCACTCGATGCCCACCCCTGGATGCCAGCTGCTATACTGTACTACTGTACTTTCAAGGTACTATATAAGATTAAAATTTTTTTCTTTATTTTTTGTGCTTGTTTTTTATGTATTATTTGTGTGGAAAGTATTATAAACCTATTACAGTACAGTATTATATAGCCGATTGTGTTAGTTGGGTACCTAGGCTAACTATGCTGGACTTATGAACAATTTGGACGTATGAATGCGCTCTCAGAAAGGAGCTCGTTTGAATGTAGGGGACTTACTGTATCCGGAACAGGTGAATCCACAGAGACAAAAAGTAGATTAGTGGTTGCCAGGGGCTGGAGAAGAGGGGGAGTGACTGCCAAGGGACATGGGGTGTCCTTTTGGAGTGAGGATGTGACCTAGAATTAGACAACGATGATGATTATTCCTATCTTCCAATATACAAAAGACCATTGATTGTATATTTTAAAAGGGTGAATTATGTTGTAATTTTTTTTAAAAAAGAATGTCTGCATTGGAATCCTGTCTTCCCCACTTACCAGAGCTGTGACCGTGGGCAACTCACTCAACCTCTCTGTGCCTCAGTTTCATTATCTGCAAAACGGGGCTAATAACAATGTCAACCCATGTTGGCTTTTGTTATATTTAATTTCTAAACTCTCCCTAAGGGGACTCTATCCATCTGAGGGTTAAATAATTCATAGGAGGCTCCCAACAAGCGGAGAATATTGACATCTGATCATGTTGTTTTGAAAAGAGCCTGATCTCATCGTTACTGTTAATATTGTGAGGGTTGGAAATAATCGTACTGGGAAATACCTAGCACCACGCAGTTATGGCAGTTACAGCTGTCACTGATTCTTTGCCACACACCTGGCATTCTACATGCATTATCATTTCTGATCTGGAAAAGAGCTGTGTGTGGTGCTACTATTTTATCCCTATTTAACCTATTTAGAAACAGTGGTTCTTACCCAAGGTGATGTCGCTGCTAAGTGTCAGAGCTGGGGTATTTACTGGCATGAAAAATCTAAAACATTTACTTTCTGGCCCTTTACATAAAGTTTGCCTGATATAACATCTTGAATTTACACGAACAAAATAATATGTTCTCTGCTCCAAAAACACTTAAATTCACTTTTAGCACATGTATGATGGTAAGTGCTTAATTATTTTTATTCCAAAAAAATTTCCTCGTAAGAATGGGGTGCTTTATACAAGTCTGTACATTCTACAGCCCAACCAATATTTTGATTCTCGTTTTCTTGCATTCAGTCATGCTAAATAAATCCAAACATTATCATCTCTGTGTGTGTGTGTGTGTGTGTGTGTGTGTGTGTGTGTGTACCCAGTCTGGGTGAAACTTCCTCAGCTGTGTGAGGATCCAGGGGTCCCCAGTGGGCAAGGCAAGGTGAACAGAGGCCCTTATAAAATGCTGTCCTAGCCAGACTTGATTCATGCTCTAAGTAGTAGGAGTTACATAAGCAGAGTGTCCATAACATATATTCACTGAGTACATAATCCATCTGTAACCTCTCCTTAGTTCGAAGGGGAAAGTAAGACCCCCAATATGTGAGAGAATATGACTATATTATAAAATGTACTGAGCCTTATAAGCAGCCAGATCAATAGATAAAAATAAATAGGACTTCCCTAATAAAATAATAGGCTGAGATAAGCATTTCATCTGGATTTAGAGACTCTGCATTTGCCAGGAATATTACTCCTGTATTTGAAAATACCTTTTCAATTGCAAGTGATTGAACTCCAATTCAAACTGTCTGGACCAACTATTCAACATTATTCATAAACTATTGAATAATTGTTATTGAACTAATGACTCAATGATGTTTTGAAGGTATATTTTTCAGTGAAACAAAATAAGAGGTATGAATATGAGAGGTTATTATTTGCAGACGATATTGTATACCTAAAAAAACTTACAAACTACTAAGAGTAATTAGTAGTATGGCTAGATCAAGATAAATGTGCAAATGCAAAGCTATACTTTAATTTCCACTTCAAAATAGAAATGAAAATATACTCTGTTCACAATAGTTTCTAAAGTAATAAAATGCCTAGGAATAAATTTTAATAAGAAAAAATAAAAGACATACAAAGAAAAATGCAAATTTTCATTGGTAGACTTAAAACAAGATCTGAATAAGTAAAGAGAAGTACTATATTCTGAATAGGAAAAGCATAGCAAAAAGATGTCTCTCATTCTATTTATTGGGTCAACCAGCCTTCTGGGACTACTACCCCACCCGTTTACACCCACCTTGCATCTCTTAATAAATGTGGAAGAGCTGTTCCCCTATGAGCCGGCACCGTGATTACAGGTTTCCGTAACAAAACGAAAGCATTTTGGGCCCGCTTCTTAGCACAAGGCACACTCACCCCCCTCATCCCTATGCTAGTGATTATCGAACTATCAGCCTGTTTATCCAGCCGGTACACTAGCTGTGTGATTAACAGCCAATATTACAGCAGGTCATGTATTAATACATCTAATCAGAGGAACAATCTTAGCGCTAAAAAGCATCAACACCATCACGGCTCTCATTACATTCATTGCTCTCACCCTACTCACTATCCTCGAATTTGCCACTGCTATAATTCCAGCCTATGTATTTACCCTCTTAGTATGCTTAGATCTGTATGACAACACATAATGACCCACCAGACCCACGCGTACCACATAGTAAACCCCAGTCCTTGACCCCTTACAGAAGCCCTTTTCATAACGTCGGGCCTAATCATGTAATTTCACTTAACTCAATAATTCTACTAATATTAGGCCTACTAACCAACACTCTCACAGTATATCAGTGATGACGAGATGTTATTCGAGAAAGCACCTTCCAAGGCCATCACACGCCAATCGTCCAAAAGGGACTTTGATACGGAATAATCTTATTTATCGTCTCAGAAGTCCTCTTCTTTTGAGCCTTCTATCACTCAAGCCTCGCCCCTACCCCTAAATTAGGCGGGTGCTGGGCGCCAATAGGCATTCGCCCTCCAAACCCCCTAGAGGTGCCACTTCTCAACACTTGCATGCTATTAGCCTCTGGGTATCTACACCTGGGCCCACCACAGCCTTATGGAAGGAAATCGCAAGCACATACTCCAAGCCCTCTTTATTACAATTGCCCTTGGCGTCTATTTCACACCCCTCCAAGCCTCAGAGTATTACAAAGCCCCATTTACAATCTCAGATGGGGTATATGGGTCAACTTTCTTCATAGCCACAGGCTTCCACAGACTGCACATAATCATTGGGTCCACCTTCCTTATTGTTTGTTTCCTGCACCGATTAAAATTTCACTTCCCATCCAACCACCACTTCGGCTTTGAAGCCGCTGCTTGATACTGACATTTTGTAGATGTTTTATGACTATTCCTTTTCCTATCTATCTATTGATGAGGCTCATCATTCTTTTTTTTTTAATTTTTTTATTAGTTTCTGCTTTATAACAAAGTGAATCAGTCATACATATACATCCGTTCCCACATCCCTTCCCTCATGCATCTCCCTCCCTCCCACCCTCCCCATCCCACCCCTCCAGGCGGTCACAAAGCACCAAACTGATCTCCCTGTGCTCTGCGGCTGCTTCCCACTATCTATCTACCTCACGTTTGGTAGTGTATACATGTCCATGCCTCTCTTTCGCTTTGTCATCATTCTTATAGTATTAATTGGTGCAACTGACTTGTAATCAGTTAGTTTCAGTACACCCCCGAAAAAGAATAATAAACTTAATACTGACCCTATTAACACATCCTGCACTGGCCTCATTGCTTGTACTCATCGCCTTCTGACTCTCCCAGCTAAACACGTACACAGAGAAAACAAACCCTTATGAATGCGCATTGGACCCTATAGGATCCGCCCGCCTGCCTTTTTCCATAAAATTTTCCCGAGTAGCAATCACATTCCTCCTTTTCCACCTAGAAAGTGCCCTCCTACTGCCCCTCCCCTGAGCAACTCTAACAAGTAATCTAAAAACAATACTCACCATGGTTTTACTTTTAACCTCATTATTGGCAATTAGCCTGGCCTATGAGTGAACTCAAAAAGGACTGGAGTGGACTGAACTAAACTGTATTTAGTTTAAAACAAAACAAATTATTTTGACTCATTAGATTATGATTAAACTCCTAATTACCAAGTGTCTTCAGTGTATATAAATATTATTATAGCTTTCATTATATCCCTTATAGGATTACTAATATATCTATCTCACCTAATATCCTCACTACTATGTCTAGAAGGCATAATATTATCACTATTCATCCTGGCGACCCTAACAATCCTAAATTCACACCTCACCTCAGCCAGCATAATACCCATCATCCTGCTGGTGTTCGCAGCCTGTGAAGCGGCACGCAGATTAGCCTTATTATCCCCACAATTATACTAACACCCCTAACTTGACTATCAAAAAGCAACACAATCTGAATTAACTCCACAACCCGTAGTCTGCTAATTAGTCTCACAAGCTTACTTCTTCTTAATCAATTTAATGACAATAGCCTTAATTTCTCATTAATATTCTTTTCGGACTCCCTATCTGCACCATCATTGATCCTAACAATGTGGCTCCTTTCCCTAATACTAATAGCCAGTCAATCTCACCTTTCTCAAATGAGTAAAAATATTTTACATAATATTAACAGAACCCTAATGGTTTATTTTTATATTTTGGACTAGATAAAACAATTTTCACTTTTGTGAAGGAGAATAAATTATAAGAATCACTAAGAAAACTTGGAACAAAAAGAATAATGAGTATGGGGCATGCCCTACCAGATATTAAAACTTACTACAAAGCTACTATAATCAAAATATGGTCCTGGCACATGAATAGATAAATAAATCAGTGGAGCAAGACTGGAAGTACAAAAGCAGATGCAAATAAATATGGGAATTTAAGATATGATAATGATGCATTTCAATTCAATGAATGAAGGAGGATTTTTTATTAAATGATGTTGGGATAATGGACTATCCATTTAGGAAAAATAATGAAGTTAGATCCTTATACCATGCAAAATTCTTATTGTAAGAAATAAAACTATTAACATTGGTGGAATTAAAACATTAAGACATAATATGAAAAAAAATGCTTATATATGTCAGACTTGGAAAGATCTAAACAAGCTGAAATCCAGAAGCCATTAAAGGAAAAGTCAACCAGTTTGACTACCCAAAAATGAAAGTCCCGTATGAGGAAAGATGAAAGACAGCCAAGGAAAAAAATATTTACAGCACATATAAAAACCTAAGTATGAATATTCCTAATACTCAAGAGACATAATAATTAGCTATAAAAAAGAAAGTTCTATAAATATGATTAGAGAATGTGAATACATAACTCACAAAAGAGGAAATACAAATGGCCAGTATATCTAAGAAAATAGGAAACAAAAATTGATGCAGCTATGTAGAATTATTTTGCTAAAAATTTTAAACTTTGACAACTTCTGGAGGTGGAGGGGGTATAGAAAAACAGACCTCTTGTATACTTTTGACCAAAGTGTCAGGTTGTTCAATATTTTGAAAGCAATTTGTTGAATTCATTAAAATATAGTATGTACATACTATTTGACCCAGCAACACTACTCCTATGGACTCTAGCTTACAGAGATAAGAGCAAAGAAACATAGAAATATATGAAGGTAAAGAAATTAAGAATGTGAATACAGTCTTGATTATAAAAGAAAAAATGGGAAAAGCTATCAATATCTATCAATATTGGTTAGTTGAATAAACTATGGTACATCCAAAGTAAAGAATTTTATGCAACCATTAAAAAGAATGTGACACTGATGAAAGAAATTAAAGATGATACAAATAGATGGAGAGATGTACCATGTTCTTGGATTGGAAGAATCAACATTGTGAAAATGACTCTACTACCCAAAGCAATCTACAGATTCAATGCAATCCCTATCAAACTACCACTGGCATTTTTCACAGAACTAGAACAAAAAATTTCACAATTTGTATGGAAACACAAAAGACCCCGAATAGCCAAAACAATCTCGAGAACGAAAAATGGAGCTGGAGGAATCAGGCTCCCTGACTTCAGACTATACTACAAAGCTACAGTAATCAAGACAGTATGGTACTGGCACAAAAACAGAAAGATAGATCAGTGGAACAGGATAGAAAGCCCAGAGATAAACCCACACACATATGGTCACCTTATCTTTGATAAAGGAGGCAGGAATGTACAGTGGAGAAAGGACAGTCTCTTCAATAAGTGGTGCTGGGAAAACTGGACAGGGACATGTAAAAGTATGAGATTAGATCACTCCCTAACACCATACACAAAAATAAGCTCAAAATGGATTAAAAACCTAAATGTAAGGCCAGACACTATCAAACTCTTAGAGGAAAACATAGGCAGAACACTCTACGACATAAATCACAGCAAGATCCTTTTTGACCCACCTCTTAGAGAAATGGAAATAAAGACAAAAATAAACACATGGGACCTAATGAAACTTCAAAGCTTTTGCACAGCAAAGGAAACCATAAACAAGACCAAAAGACAACCCTCAGAATGGGAGAAAATATTTGCAAATGAAGCAACTGACAAAGGATTAATCTCCAAAATTTATAAGCAGCTCATGCAGCTCAATAACAAAAAAACAAACAAACCAATCCAAAAATGGGCAGAAGACCTAAATAGACATTTCTCCACAGAAGATATACAGACTGCCAACAAACACATGAAAGGATGCTCAACATCTTTACTCATTAGAGAAATGCAAATCAAAACTACAATGAGATATCATCTCACACCAGTCAGAATGGCCATCATCAAAAAATCTAGAAACAATAAATGCTGGAGAGGGTGTGGAAAAAAGGGAACACTCTTGCACTGCTGGTGGGAATGTGAATTGGTACAGCCACTATGGAGAACGGTATGGAGGTTCCTTAAAAAACTACAAATAGAACTACCATATGACCCAGCAATCCCACTACTGGGCATATACCCTGAGAAAACCATAATTCAAAAAGAGACATGTACCAAAATGTTCATAGCAGCCCTATTTACAATAGCCCGGAAATGGAAACAACCTAAGTGTCCATCATCGGATGAATGGGTAAAGAAGATGTGGCACATATATACAATGGAATATTACTCAGCCATAAAAAGAAACGAAATTGAGCTATTTGTAATGAGGTGGATGGACCTAGAGCCTGTCATACAGAGTGAAGTAAGTCAGAACGAGAAAGACAAATACTGTATGCTAACATATATATACGGAATTTAAGGGGAAAAAAATGTCATGAAGAACATAGGGGTAAGACAGGAATAAAGACACAGACCTACTAGAGAATGGACTTGAGGATATGGGGAGGGGGAAGGGTAAGCTGTGACAAAGTGAAAGAGCGGCATGGACATATATACACTACCAAACGTAAGGTAGATAGCTAGTGGGAAGCAGCCGCATAGCACAGAGAGATCAGCTCGATGCTTTGTGACCGCCTGGAGGGGTGGGATAGGGAGGGTGGGAGGGAGACGCAAAAGGGAGGGGATATGGGAACATATGTATATGTATAACTGATTAAATTTGTTATAAAGCAAAAAAAATAAATAAATAAATAAATAAATAAAAAGAATGTGACAGATTTGTATGTACTGACTGTAGATGTCCACAATTTATTGGCAAGTGAAAAAAAAGCAAGGTAAAGGACAATAATCTGGTCTGATACTAGATTGTATTTTAATAAGTGAGTGTGAGAATTTACATTGGACATATGCACTTATATTAAATAATATTAAATAATTTCAGAAAAATTGGAAAAGATACATACAAAACGGCTAAAAGCATTTTCCTATAGGGGGTGGCATTGGATTAACAAAAGAGAAGTTTCATTTCTTACTGTATTTTTCAGTATTTTTCCTAAAACAGGATTTAAAAATGCAGCCTGGAAATTATATACAATTACATCAATTGTCATCAATTGTATACACATACATATCAAAGAAGACAGCTTTGTAAAATTTGATGATGCACAATTAAATGAACTGGCACAAAATAGTTTGTTCAACCGGGGAGAAATTACAAATGCAAAGGATATAAAGGACAAATCACAGTTTAGTAAGGAATCTTTTTTTTTTTAATGTCCAAAGCCTGATTAATTCTTAATATGCTAAAGGAGAAGTAACTTACCTTCGACAACGGCTTTCCCTCATAGCAGTTGATGCCACCAATGAAGACCATGTTGGGCATCACAGGTTTGGGATAGTTCAAAACAAAGTCACGTCGTAACAACCAAATTGATATTTGGCTGAAGAGATCAGATGCTGTGACAGTTGTCTGGAGAACCTCCGAGGCAATTTCTACAACATTTTTGAAAAGATAGTGGCAAAGTAAACGTTCCTCCAAGTGTCGGATATGATTCCACAGTCTCTGTCCGAAAGTCATGACATCAGAGAACCCTGAGAAATCTCTAGGAACGTAAGAAAGAGCCATGGGACACTGAGTGCTTTCTTCAAGATAATGGCAAAAGACTCCCCTGGTGAAGACCACAGATGGGAGTGAAAGATATTTGGCTACAATTAAGCCACACATATCAAAAGGATCTAGAAACACTGCGTCAAAAGAACTCTCTTTTAAGTATTTTACTAATTTTTTGTCTTCAAATAAACTCTTACAATGTGAAAAAAAGTAGTCAAAAGCTTTGTTGGACGGACTCATCAACAAAGAAAGTAAACTTCGCGGCTGAGCTTTCCAGTGAAAATCCGTGAACTTCTGGAACTCACTATTCAAATTCTCCAGAGTGTAAGACGTGGAATAAGTCTTTACCGTAAAATTGAATGAACTTCCCAGGTACCAACTCACCTCTGGTATGACTAAGACCACCTCATGCCCTCTGTGGGCAAGTTTCTCCACGACTGGACGCATGGTAAACCAGTGGCTCCCATCCATGGGCACTACCAGCAGTTTGCCTGCTTCAGCAAAGCCAGGTGTCAGCAGCAGACACATGCACAGAGGAAGGAAGCCGGTTAAAATCGCAGGAGCCATCTGTTAACTACAGCCCAGAGCAATCCAGCTGTCTGGATTCCAAGCTCATGTAACAGGAGCGGCATAAGTACAGGCACAAAACCTGCTTCAGGAGAGGGCGTGTATTTAGACATTCATAAAAAAAAATTATACTCATTGCCAATGAATTACTCATAAGGATGATAATGAATGAGAAGCATTTGCTGAAACAGGTAGTAGTATGTTTTCCAGATGAGATAGCTTTTGATCTTTACCATGAGCAGAGACATTGCACTGCAATGCCCTTTTAGAAACAGAATCATTAAGCAATGTTCTTGGAACCTAAGGACTCAGAATGATTAAAAAAAAAAAAAGAGGGTAAGTTTCAATAAAGCTGGTATATTTGCAGTTTGTCCCAAAGGAAAATTTGGATTTTATCTTCAGAGTACCAAAGACTCTTTGCCCAGAAAGTGATTGGCATCCCAGATTCCAAGGAAAGATTTGAAGCACCTTGCCACTGACCTCCTCACTGGCAGTGAACTTGAGGTCGACAAGAGTCTCTGCAATGCTTGATGTTACTGCTTGTCTTATTCCATTTCCAAACCCTCTGAGGCTTCCGAAATGTTGAGATAAGATTGACAACCCCACCTCCCATTCTAGGGATGTGATGGAATGTGTTTGTCATCTATTTTAAATTGCTTTCTCTAGATATGTCACATAATAGGGTTACCCACCGAATGTTTGTCTGAAGCACTCTGCTGGGACTGCTTTCTCTTTTCTCTGCTTCTACAGTCCTCTGTTTAGACATCTGCTGTGGGATTGCCCCAATAGGCCTGGTATCCTCCATCAGGAATCTCTGTATCTGTCTCACACTCTATCAAGCACTCCTTGAGGTCAGGGGACATATCTTCATATTTGTACTCTCCTCCCACAATACCCATGCTATGCCTCGTACAGCGAAAGCACACAAGGAAATGTTTGTTGCATCGGACCAAACTACACTATGAAGGTTTTCTAGACACCTTCATGGGTAAACTCATTGGTGTCAGATTAGATCTTGAGGACCATTTGGTGAGGGATTCTAGAGCCAACCTAGGGGCATAAACTTTGTTAGGGGTCCAGATGGCTCCGTCCAGGACACCCAAACTATAACTGGTGACATTTGCTTAGTCACCATTTACCTTGGTGACTGGAAAAGTTTCAGATAAATGTCTGAAAAATAAAAATGGTGGTGAGTGGTCTACCTGCAGGTAGGCTTATTTTAGAATAGATATCAATGAAATAGAGAATAGAAAACAATAGAGATAATCAATGAACCCAAAAGCTCGTTCTTTGAAAAACTGAATTAACTTGATAAAGCTCTAGCCAAACTGATTAGAAAAAAAAAAAAAAGAAAAAGAGAGAGAGAGAGAAGAAATGACCAATAACAGCAATGAGAGAAGTGGCATCGCTACAGGTTCTATAGATATTAAAAGAATAAGAGAATATCATGAACAGGTTTATGCCAATATATTCTACAACTTAGATGAAATGGACAAATTTCTTAAAAGATGCAAACTACTAGAATTTAATCAAGAATAAATAAATAAGCTGAATAGAAATAACTTATGTATTTTAAATTTAAATTACATTTGCAATACAAACTTTCCCACAAATAAAACCTCAAACCCAGATAACTTCACTGATAAATGTACCAAACATTGGAAAAAGAAGTACTACCAATTATCATTCCAGAAAATATTCTGGAATATAGATACAATATACTCCAGTAGAAGCATAGGGAATTTCCTAATTCACTCTATGAGACAGTTACCGAGTCCAGGCTCACTCTGCTCGCCACACGACAGGCCAGTAAATAGGGAGACAAGGTGTTCAGGCAAGCATCCCCCCAAAAAATCTTATCGGGGTCTGGATACCAGTTTCTTTTACAGAACAGAGAGGGTGAAGAGGTGACGAAGTAAAGTAAGAAGGCCATTAATTTCACAAAATATCTCCTGGCTTGGCCAGCATGGGGGAGGTGATGTGTCAATTTCTTCTTTGCTGCAGCCATTCACAGGTGGGCAGGGTCAGATTGTCTCCCTGAGAGCTGAACAAAGGTCCTTTAGTTTAACATTCAGGCAGAGGGGTAGGGTTCCCTGAGGCAGGCCATTGTGTATGATTATAATAATAAAAGTAAATGAAAAGCAAAGGTTAAAGTAGCAAAGGTTAAAGTAAAAGAAACAGATCCAACATGGAGTCGGATTTTGCTCTTCCCTGTTACAAGACCATAGAATTGGTCTATGAGACCAGCATTGCCACATAACAAAACTAAATAAGGAGTTTGGAGCAGAGAAAGGTTTATTGCAAGGCCATGCAAGGAGACGAGGTGGTTCATGCTCTGAAAAGTCTCAAGCTCCCTGAAGGGTTTTGGCAAAGCATTTTTAAAGGGCAGGTGAGGCGGGGCTGTCACAGGGTACTGTCAGCTTGTGCACAATTCTTTCTTTTTTTTTTTTTTTTTTTTTTTTAACGGTATGTGGGCCTCTCACTGTTGTGGCCTCTCCCGTTGCGGAGCACAGGCTCCGGATGCGCAGGCTCAGCGGCCATGGCTCACAGGCCCAGCCACTCCGCGGCATGTGGGATCTTCCCGGATCGGGGCACGAACCCGTGTCCCCTGCATTGGCAGGCGGACTCTCAACCACTGTGCCACCAGGGAAGCCCCAACTTGTGCACAATTCTGTGATGGGCTGATGGTGAGGCAGCAGGGCGGTGTCACAGGGGTTAAGATTATCAGTCGTTAGGCTCCAGGAGGCCTGGGGGTCTGTGCTCATGGTCAGCAAGTAGTTTTTCCACTTGGTGGGGGGTTTCCACATCTGCAAAACAGCGCAGGAAATTTGCATCAAATACTATTATCTACCCTGGCTTTTTTGTTTGTTTGTTTGTTCTGGCTCATGAAATTCTTTTGTTTGTCATGGAAATGTAAGAGTAGAATATTAATACATTTCAGTTTAGTTCTGTAATGTCAGGAATTTTTCAAAAAAATTAGAAGATGGACTGGAGCTTTTTCTTTGTGAATAGAAACTGAAAAAAAAATTACTATTATGTAGGTACTTCAGAGAAGAGCTAAAGCAGAGGATATGGGGGAAGGCATGTCCTGGGAAGGCCCCATAGGGCCCTGCTCGGTTACACTATAGACCAATACCCCTCAAGAACATAGATGCAAAAATTCTAAACAAAAATTTAACAAACCAAATTCAATAATATAAACATATATATGTACCATGTAATACATAAAAATATAATACGTCATAACCAAGTGAGATTTACTCCAGGAGTGCAAGGCTGTTTTAACATTAGAAAATCAATCAAGGTAATTCACCATATAAATAAACTAAAAAAGTAAAACCATGTAATCATTTCAATAGGCACAGAAAAAAATGTTTGATAAAATCCAACATCCATTTCTGATAAAAATTCTCAGCAAACTAGGAAAAGAAGGGAAGTTTCTCAACCTAATAAAGGGCATGGATCAATATGAGAAACCCACAGTTGGGGCTTCCCTGGTGAGGGAAGTTCGCACCCTGCAATGAAGAGTAGCCTCCGCTCGCCGCAACTAGTGAAAGCCTGCGTGCAGCAACCAAGACCCAAGGCAGCCAAAAATAAATAAATAAATAAATTTATTTTAAAAAAAATAGTGTTTGGACCATGGTGGAATTTCTGGACTAGATACCAGAGAATCACCAAAGCCTCTTTGGTAGAGAAATGCGAGCTCAGGGTGTGCCTCAGATGGATCTGGTAGTGACATGCATGATGGGATGGAGAAAGCGGCAGTCCACCTAAAATGTTGTCATTCTAACGTGGGTGAGACTTAATGAGGGTCTGACAGGCAGATAGGGAGCCATGGAAAGCAGAGAGGGAGCCATGGAAACAGAAGAAGCATTGTCCAGGTGATACTTTGAGTTACAAATGATTGGATTCATGGAGAAAAGATGAAGTTTCAAAGACAGCTCCGAGACTTTGATGCTGGATGAGGGGACGGATGGTGGTGTTAACAGACCTTTCATTCATTTAACACATATTTATTAGGATCCTGTAATGAGCCAGGCACTGTTGAGATGGCCGGGATATAGCTGGGTACAAGGGTGAGCCTGCGTCCTCAGAAGCTAAGCTTCCAGTGCTAATTCTTGGGCAGGGAATGGAACTTTGAGGAATATCCATTGTTAGGAAGAGGGGAATGAAGCACAGCGGGCAAAGAAGAAGCAGTCAAAAGGCAGAAAGAGAAGCAGCAGGATAGAGTGCCTTGGAGCCAGGGATGAGAATCATGAAGAGGAGCCTGCCAAGGGGGCAAGGTGGCCGAGGGAAGACTCATAAGAACTGAGAAGGTGCGATTCCCACTGTGGTTTCCTGGTCTAGACCTTCAACCTTTCAGCTGGTCCCCTGCCTCCAGTTCTTTCCCTACCGACACTTCCTGAACATTTGCAGCCACAGGAATGTCGCTATGTTCCAAATACAAATCCCTTAGGCTGGCATTCACTTTGACTCCTGCCTTGTGGCTTCGTCTATCGCTATTGCTGTTCTCAATCTCTCAAATCTTTAGCTGAAGTCAAGATGATTTTCTTCCCGTCGTCCTCATTCGACAGGAGGGACGGCCAGAAGAGCCTAAATAGGCTATTGAAAGAGTCCACCAAAGGTGCTCAAGAGGGCAAGAGAGGAGATTTTGAAGTATTTTTGGCGTACTCTTGTGTATGAGAGTTGGCGCAGACAAAGTAAGCACTGAGGATGTTATAAAGGATCAAAGTTACTTGGAACATTTTTCACTGGAGATACACCTGTAAAATGTCTCTGTAAGTGCACGGCACTCTTGAAGCCCTACACAAATGTTTCCAAGGTTTAAGTAACTTGGCATTAGCCGGGCCAAATGACAAGCGATCTTTGTAAGCTCTACTGCAACTCACATGAGTTGCGAACAGAAATAAAAATAAACTTTAAAAAGTGAACGAATGAGTGGCCGGCTCACCGAGCGGACTCGCGAACCCGCCAGCAGACAAGGAAGCGAGCACTGTCCACCCAACGCGACTCGCGCATTCTCAGGCCAAAAGAACTACATTGCCCATAAGGCCCCGCGCCGCGGGCCGGCGCTACCCCGCCGGGCATCCTGGGAGACGTAGTCCGTGCGTTCCATAAATCGCTCACGCGTTTTGCCGCGGGAGAGCTGCCCACGTCAACATGGCGGTCCCCGGTAGAGGCGTGTTCTTTCGCTTCGAGTTTTGGCCGGGGCGGGGGTCTGGGCTTTAGGCAGTAAGTGGGGCCTGCGACCGGGGAATCTCGGGAGGGATGAGCGGGGCCGAGGCGAGAGGCTGCCCGGGCCGGCCCCGGGATGCGGCGTCCTCCTGGTGTAGGGCTGCGGTCCCCCGCCGCGGGGACCTCTGCCTCCTCGCGCGCCTGGGCTCGGTGGCTTGGAGGGCTTGAGGGCCTGGTCTGACCGTGGAGTGGAGGAGACCGGAATCTAGACCACGCGCTCGAGGCCGCGCTTTCAAGTTCCATTTCTTGTGCTTTTCTTCTGAGGAACGGGTTGAAAAGGCAAATAATAGCATTTCAGCGTTTCCTATCGCTTAGGAACTGTGCTAGGCGCCTGGCCTTTCTCGTCTCCAGGTGACCCTCCTCCACACTCGATGTGAGAGACCTGGAGCGGATTCTTTAGATCCCAGGAGCTCATGTTGGGATCACTGGATGGATACATGTTGTAAAGCCCTCGGGGCTCCATGATTTAAATGGCAGTGGTTTTTTTGGTTTGTTTTTTGTGTTTTTTTTTTAATGGCAGTGTTTTTTTCCCACTGAATCTCCACCCGGCTGTCCGGCTTCGGGGACATGTACTAAACTACTATAAAGATTAATTTGTTCCCTTTAACTTATTTAAGTGTCATAATCTGGTGCAAGGAGTTTGAGAAGCAGAGATTTTAGGAAGTGACTCATGGTCCCTAGGCCACTGTCAACGCTCAGAATCTAGCTGTGGCTCTGCTACCTGAGCAGATTAGGTGTATGGATGGGTTGTCTTTCTTTTTTCACAAGTGATATCAATATGCCTTTTTAAAAACAGCTGTCATTTATTGTGGGCTAAACCCTGTACCCTAAATGCCTTTCTTTCAATATGTTATTTGATGGTTTAAATGACCCCGCGTGACAGTTGGTGTCGCATTTTACTTACAAGAACACGGGTTAAGTAACCTGCCCACGGTCGCACAGGTAGTGCGGAGCAGGGATGAAAAAATTCAGGTCTTGCCGCCTCCAAAGCCCGAACTACTGTCTGTACTTTCTAAAGAGTGACTTAAAATGGAGACTCCCAAGTATAAAAGGGAGATGTGGGGAAGTTTTTTTTAAAAATAAAAACGTTTCTATAACATGTTATTTTTTTTTTAAGGGTAGTATTTAGTTTCACAATGTTTGGGGACCTGTTTGAAGAGGATTATTCCAGTGTGTCAAACGATCATTATGGAAAAGGGAAGAAATTAAAGACCAAAGCTTTGGAGCCACCTGCTCCTAGAGAATTCACCAATTTAAGTGGAATCAGAAATCAGGGTGGAACCTGTTACCTCAATTCCCTTCTTCAGACTCTTCATTTCACACCTGAATTCAGAGGTATGCTATGTTACATGCATTTGGCTGGTAATATGTATCCTCGTATCTCCCTGTAATTAATTATGCAGAATCACAAATAGACAAAGTATTTTAAATGTGTATTCGACAGTGTGTGTTAATTGTTGCTAATGAGGGACTTAAATTGGTAATTCTGCAGAGGAAGGTGAAGCTTAAATTATGAATACTTTCTGTGTGATCAGTCATGTTCCGTAAAAAGATAAAAAAAAATAAGGCAATGTATTTCTTTTCAAATTCCTATCATTTAAAGTACAACATAGACAATTTTGTCATGAGTGCCAGCCTTCATTATTGTACACCATTTGTATTTTTGAGTTTCTCAAAGTAATAAACACTCAAACCAGAGTTACTCAGTACAGTTATATGCTTCCTTTTGGAGTGGGGAGGAGTTGTCACATTATTCATACAGTCCACAATCGTTTATCTGAAGTTCTGAAATCTGGAAAACTCTTGACAGCCTGACCTAATAATCTGAACTTGTTTGGCCTGAGAGCTTGACCTGCTGTGAGACTGTTTATAGCCTTAATTATCTCACTTGGGTGAGCAGTCATACATTTGTTACAGGAATATATTTTTTTTAACTTTCACATTTTTTTTTATTCTCTGGAATTGTATAATGCTTTAGGCTAGAGACTGCCTAATTTTTTTTTTTTTTACAACTTTATTGGAGTATAATTGCTTTACAGTGGTGTGTTAGTTTCTGCTTTATAACAAAGTGAATCAGTTATACATATACATATATCCCCATATCTCCTCCCTCTTGCATTTCCCTCCCTCCCACCCTCCCTTGTTACAGGAATATTAAGTCCTTGATTAATAGATACTGTTTGTCCCAGACTCTGCTGGGGATGTAACGTTAACATATTGGACCCTTTCTTCATATTACCTTTCTAAAATCTGGAAATTCTGAATTCCAGAGATCCAAGGTGTTAGATAAGGGACTGTGTGTATAAGGAACAGAAACCCACTCAAAGTAGCTCAATTAAAAGGGAGGTTTACTGTAAGAATATAGAGGAATCTCCTAGAAATCACCTACAGGAAGCCACCCTGACCTCCTTGGACCCTTGATTTCTTGCCCCTATTTTTCTCTACATGTTTGTCCCATTCCTCCTCTGCAAACCAGCCTCCTCCACAAGGGTCTTAGTCTCTGTGTTCCCTTGATTTCAGTGTGAAGATTCCTCTGCCTTCACATGGCCCTGACTGGGGGCCCCCAGCTATGAAGCTCCATGACTGTAGCTCAGCTCCCCACCATGTCTCCATATTCCGAGGACAGACAACCTGGCTCATCCTGTATCCAGTATCTCATCCCCCTTCCCACCACTACCAAATTTAGCAAAGTTTTGTGACACTTTCTGTTGCTTCTAAGCTTACAGAGACGTCCTGCCTCCAGAGATTTAGTGTATAATTACCATTATCCCCTTCCCAGGGCCATTCTAATGGGTCGAAGTGCATGTGGATTTGAGTGTTGCCTCTTGTCTGTGACTCCATCCACTCCATAAAAATATCCCCCCAGTGCCTTCAGTAGTTCCACCGTTAGAAATTTGGAGCATGAATAAGCGGGTTCCTAGGGAGGTTAAGTTTTTCCCAAGTTTTAGTATAATTGAAGTTCAAGGGCAACTTAAAGTAGAGAAGTAGCCTTAAGAAGAGGGTGAGGAAGGCGACTGTTGGGGAAGGCAGGCAGGTCATGGAGAGCGCCGGGCCCCCTTCTCTCTAGCAAAGGGGGTGGCCAGCCAAGCACATGGGCCGACACCTTAGTGTGACTCGCACACTCCTAGTAAGGCGTAGCGCGGATCCTGAAGCTTATTGAAGAAGGCGTACAATTTGGAAAGGGTAAGGACTGGCAGAGAACTGAGGGGAAATTTTTGCAACTTGTTGGAATCATATTTAAATGAATAGGACTAGATTGGGTTCCACTGTACTCCCAGATCAGTGTACCTGGGAGTAGTGGGAGGCGATTGTGGAAGTCTTTGTATGGTTTTTATGCTTTAACCTTTATGTTTGTAACCTTCATGTAGTGTCTTTCCCTGTTCCTGCCGGGAGCTCGGGAGGAATATAACATAACAGTAATCACTAAGGCAGCAGTGGTTTTCAGTGCAAGGCAACACCCGTCCCATCCCTTATCTCCCTGGAGTATATCAGAGTCTCCCAGTAGGTGTTCCTATCTGTTTGAATATAGACTTCCCAAAAGATTCAGATACGCCCCACTGGGTGGCGTACCCAGACATTGAATTATAAACAAGTTCTGGAGACCGGCACTGGGTTGCCAACGTCTTTTTCCAGGTAAGGTCACCACCATCTGTTATTACCCTCAATGCAGAAAAGATATTTTCATACCCAAATGGGAAGGGCGTTATCTCAGAGTTAAAGGTGCTCCTTCTCATGAAAGAATGGTTGGAAGTCTCACATGTGGCTTGTTAACAAACACGTGTGACACTATTATATATTGTGTATTTCCTAGTATTCCTCATGTGGCTTTTGGGACCCACTGCCATAGGCAATAAGAAGCCACCAAAGATTTCTGATGTTACGGTTTTTATATGTATAATTTTCCTTTTACAGCTCTCCCTTGTTGAAACCTTAGCTTCCCACTTTCTAATAGGGTCAGTGGTTAAAAATAACAGTACCAGAAAGCAAGATGTATAGGGTAAGGGTGTAAATATTGTCAAGTCATATTTCTGAATCTTTAACTGATTTTTACTTACTGGTGGCCTTGGCTTTCTAAAACAGTTTTCAAAAATGAGATAATGTCATTTACATCTGTGATTCTACTTTTTTGTTTAGAAGCTTTATTTTCTCTTGGCCCGGAAGAGCTTGGTTCGTTAGAGGATAAGGATAAACCTGACGCAAAGGTATTAAAATCTTTGATTCACAGGGGTTTTCTGGAGTACTGAGGAAATGTTTTAAGGAAAGAATTAAGTTGCTTATTCGTAGGAATCAATAATTTTATTAATTACCAAATATGATCTTTATTTTCAGAAAGTGTCTTGGCCTGTACCTTACTGTTAAGGGAACTGCCCTTCCAACAGAGAATTACTTATGCACATGCAATGCTGCTGCTGCTTTTTAGACATACCTCTCTCTCCATTAAGGACATACTCACGAGTTGTCTGCACTAGCACGCCAAAAAGTCCACTTAATGCACTTACTTGTAGCAACAACAAAAAATAAGGGGCCAGTATTCTTTCAGTTTGGTATTCTGGAAGTAAATTGAGTGAGGGATTGGTTTACTGTAAATGCGTATCTAATCATGTTTCTCCCTTGCTTAAACATCATTCAGAACTTCATCACCCTCAGACTAAAATCTGTACTTTTTTTTTTGGCCATGCTGTGTGGCGTGCAGGATCTCAGTTCCCCGACTAGGGATCAAACTCATGCCCCCCAGCAGTGGAAGCGCTGAGTCTTAACCACTGGACCTCCAGGGAAGTCTCCTAAAATCTGTACTTTTTTTTAAATAAATTTTTTAATACATTTATTTATTACTTACTTTTGGCTGCGTTGGGTCTTTGTTGCTGGACGCGGGCTTTCTCTAGTTGTGGCGAGTGGGGGCTACTCCTTGTTGTGGTGCGCAGGCTTCTCATTGTGGTGGCTTCTCTTGTTGCGGAGCACAGGCTCTAGGTGTGCGGGCTTCAGTAGTTGTGGCTCGTGGGCTCAGTAGTTGTGGCTCGAAGGCTCTAGAGCACAGGCTCAGTAGTTGTGGTGCTTGGGCTTAGCTGCTCCACAGCATGTGGGATCTTCCCGGACCAGGGATCAAACCCACGTCCCCTGCACTGGCAGGCAGATTCTCAACCACTGTGCCACCAGGGAAGCCCTGTACTTTTTTTTTTTTTAATAAATTTATTTATTCATTTATTTATTTTTGGCTGCCTTGGGTCTTTGTTGCTGAGCACAGGCTTCTCATTGCGGTGGCTCTTCTTGTTGCGGAGCACAGACTCTAGGCACGTGGGCTTCAGTAGTTGTGGCACACAGGCTCAGTAGTTGTGGCTCGTGGGCTCTAGAGCGCTGGCTCAAAAGTTGTGGTGCATGGCTTAGTTGCTCCGCGGCATGAGGGGTCCTCCCGGACCAGGGCTTGAACCCGTGTCCCCTGCATTGGCAGGCAGATTCTTTTTTTTTAAATAAATTTATTTATTTATTTATTTATTTTTGTCTGAGTTACGTCTTGGTTGCTGCGCACAGGGTTTATCTCTGGTTGCCACGAATGGGGGCTACTCTTCGTTGCAGTGCGAAGGCTTTTCATTGCGGTGGCTTCTCTTGTTGCAGAGCACGGGCTCTAGGCGTGTAGGCATGCCGGCTTCAGTAGTTGCAGCACACATGCTCTGTAGTTGTGGCTCGTGGGCTCTAGAGCGCAGGCTCAGTAGTTGTGGCGCACAGGCTTAGCTGCTCTGCGTCATGTGGGATCTTCCCGGACCAGGGCTTGAACCCGTGTCCCCTGCATTGGCAGGCGGATTCTTATCCACTGCGCCACCAGGGAATCCCCTGGCAGGCAGATTCTTAACCAATGCGCCACCAGGGAAGTCCAGCCCTGTACTTCTTATTAAGAGTCTTTCATGATCCAGCCCAATGCTTCTCCAACTCCCCGTGTGGCAAAGAGCCCGTTTTTTTTGTTTTTTTATTCACAATCTGTTGCAGATCAGACTTTCATTGGATATAATAAAAATGCTGTGGCAATGCAAAATTGCCATAAAGTTTTCTAAAGGTTTATTCTTACTTTAGATATTTAAGTCCAGTCTTCAGATCAGGCTCCAGGCAGCCTTCTCAGGGCCCTGGCCCAGAGCACACAGGCAGGAACGGGCGTGGCGCCAGCAGGAAGAAAGCAACGGAGGGTGCAGCCAGCCCTGTGAGATACTTGTGACTGGAAAATTCCTCATAGGGAGTATGTCTGTAACTGAGGTATTTTGGAGAAAGGATGAACTATTAGAGACTTGAATTACTGTCATTCTGTAAATAATTGGGTGGTTTATTAGGGCCTGTTTGGGTTTTAATACTGATCTGTGATATGTCAGTATAGCTAAGAATTGTATTGAATTAAAATTTTCAAAGAAAAATGAATCTTCATTCACCCTTTACAGTATTTATAAATTTTCTCCCAAGTGAACTAAATGAACTAGGAGGTAGGAGAAAATTAGTATGCAGTTCTTTTAAAAAGGCCCAACCAACATTTAAAAGATATTTAGAAATGCATTTTTTTCTCATTCAGGTCCGAATCATACCTTTGCAGTTACAGCGGTTGTTTGCACAGCTTCTGCTCTTAGACCAGGAAGCCGCGTCCACCGCAGACCTCACTGACAGCTTTGGGTGGACCAGTGATGAGGTATGAAGGTCAGCTTCTCCAGGGGAGAGTGACCAGCAGTAAAGACTGAACACTGGCTTCATAATGTTATCTAACTTCTCCTTTAATTTTGTCTTATGGTCTCAAGATATTGTTTAAATATTTACTTCTAATATTAGATAATTACAAACCAGTAAAACATTTTTAGACACTTGGCTGTATCCAGGATTTTATGAATGAGTGTGATTTGGGGTTGAGGGAGAGGGTTGAAGATACAGGGAGAAGTATAAGAGCTGGGTTTTATCATTTCTACCATTTGTATAGTCTAGTTGAGGTATACCACCTGTTACATTAATGGAAATTGCCATTTTTATAGCAAACTGCTTATCAACTTAAAAAGCTGACTGGCAGTAATTCTGTCTGCCTTTATGGCATGCTTGTGTGTTTGAATCTGGGTGTTCCAATTTGAACATTTGCTTCAAGCAAAACAGTGAAACCATTCTCGGCAGGTCTTTTCATTTTCACTGTCCTGCCTTTCTCCTGACTGTCTTCATTTTCTTCCTGTATCCTACTGTGTGTGGACGTCCTCTCGTTTTTTTGTTGAGTTCCTAAAAAGTATTTCACTGTATACAAACACTAAACATTTGTCAGCACTAAGATGTGTGTTGTCGATATTGATGAGCTGTTAGCTGTATAAAATCAAAGCTAGGTCTGTGGTTTTTTATGGAATAGATGCAGAGATGAAGGTATGGGAGACCATCACAGAATTTAAAGAGACAATGATCAGAATAAGGGTATGTTGCCTTCAAAAATAAACTATAAACTCTTGTCTTTTAACCAGAAACACTCATTGACTAGATGATGCCATGTGGTTAGAGAGGTGGGGCTTGGGCTTGGGAGTACAGTGGGGTGTAATACATTCCCTAAAGAGTGTGTGTTGAGTTTCTGGTGTAGGGCAGGGGCTTAGGGTTAATTCCCTTTTTCTTTCCTTGTTTTTAAAAAAAACTGCTTTATTGAGATAAAATTCTTCTGCCCTAAGCTTCCCTCTTTTAAAGGGTACAATTCAGTGGGTGTTTTTAGTATATTCACAGAGTTGTACAAGCATCACTACAGTCAATTTTAGAACATTTCACCACCCCAGAAAGAAACCCCATACCCATTACCAGTCACCCACACCCTGCATGCCCTTTCCCCTGAGTCCCTGGCCACCACTAATCTCTCTGTCTCTGTGGATTTGCCTGTTCTGGACACTGCACAAAAATGGTATTGTATAATATGTGAACTTTTGTAACTAGCTTCTTTCACTTAAAGTAATGTTTTCAAAATTCATTCGTGTTGTAGTATGTATCAGCACTTCATTCCTTTTTATTGCCAGATAATCTTCTGTTGGATGGGTATGCCACGGTGGTTTGTGTTTTTTTTTAATCTAGTCATCAGTTGATGGAATTCCCTTTGTTTTTGATAATGAGCTTCCTCTCAATTGCTGGCTTCATACTTCTTAAAAAACTGTGAAAACTTTATTGATTGATTTCTAAATAAAATCATGTAGTAAACCCTCTAGGACTGGACCTGCAGTGGTAGAGAGGGTCTCTGAGGCACCTTTGCCAAATTTAGGATTGTTCAGAAACAGATCTTGAAACTTCCACAAGTTTTCTGTCCCATCAGAACCAGTGATATTGGAGAAATTTATATCACCTAGTGTCTTGTGTGTTAAAAACTAAGAAAAAGATCCTGAGTCCCACGTGTTACTCCAGCTTCCATCTACTTTCTCAGCTTCTCTTCATATGACACTTACCTTCAAAGTCATCGTCCCTCACTGCCTCTACTTCTGCGCTTTCCATTTGCTCTCTGCCCGCTTCCTGCCTTCTTGTCACAGTCACTCACGGCACCCTCACGCCAGGTCCTGGAGACGCCGCTTGTCTCTCCATAGCCCTCAGTAGTAGCGCCCACCACCCCTCCGCTGTTCCCGTGACCTCGCTCTCCTGGTTCTCCGCTGCCTGGCTCTTCCTCGGGTTCCTGTGCTGGTTCTTTCTTGTTTTCTCCACTTCTAAGTGTTGGTGTGCCCCTTGGCTTTGGGTTTATAAATGGTTCTTTGGGAGTAGTTCAGCCTGTTCACATACAGTTGCATGATTCATAGATTAAAGCAGGTTCCATCAGAATTTTTCTCAGTAGCACTGTGTTAGTCTTCCTTTAGTTGGGCTGTATATATCAAAGCAGCAAATTCTAGTTCTTTTCAAATGCTGATAATTCAGAGTGTTTACCAGTCCCTCTGAGCTGAGATTCCACTGTGCACACACTGCCGGCTCTTAGAGAGACTGCTCTGTGCCTGTATGTTCCCTCTTCCCCCCTCCTCTCTGTGGCCCGGCCATGCATATGGTGTCCCACAGAATAAATGCACTTTCCTGTTTTCAAGTGAATTGAGTTATATGTACACACTGAACACCATCTGTTTATATTTTCATTTTGTAGTAAAAGTAGAAATAGGTGATGGTCTCTAACCTGCTCTCAGCTTGTTTAGCACAGTCATCCTTACATTTGATCGAGGCTTACCTTTGGATTTCTAGATACGTCTTGTGTTTTTAAACTAATATCACTTTAAAAATCTGTTTTTAAAAATCTGAAGCACAAAATTACATTTAAAAGTTACCTGTTTTATAGGAAATGAGGCAACATGATGTACAGGAACTGAATCGCATTCTCTTTAGTGCTCTGGAAACTTCTTTAGTTGGGACCTCCGGCCATGACCTCATCAGTCGTCTATATCACGGAACCATTGTTAACCAGATTGTTTGTAAAGAATGTAAGAATGTCAGTGAAAAGCAGGTGAATATGCAAGAGTATTTTAGTAATAAGTTAAATCATAAATTATAATTCATGCAATTCAATCTGTGATCTATACCACATGAGGATTAATGTGTTTATTACTAGAAATAACTTTATCAGTTTTTTCTTGTACTCTAGCTACACCCAGATTATAAATTTATAATCCAGATTTTTCCATGTAAACTGAAAGAAGTAGATATCTTAAGATGTAGCTTTAATCATTTATTTAGTACTCTAATATTTAGAAAGTAGATTTGGGGGGTGTTTACAAGTAGGGACCAGTGACCTTATGAGAAAAGCCAATATCATTATGGTTGGTGGTTGGAATATTATAAAGAAAGTTACTTAGAGAAGTAATAAAAATAGAGAATACTGAGGAATATTTAAATTGACAATTAGATCTGTAATTAAATATTGGATTTAGTTTATTGATACCCCTCAGAAAGTTCATTTGTATGCATGTGCTTAGGTTTAAATATTATTTATATAAAGATATTATAATCCTGTTTAAGCTAGTGTAACCTTCAATTCTTTGTCATAACAGAGATTGCCCATTTCATCTAATTGGAAATTTGCTCATATAAATATAATAATCACTACTTGCACTACAAATCTTATATAGCAAATGATTTCATCAATGAACAGTTGTCCTTTAATAAAAATATTTTTTTATGGCAAGAGTTATAGAAAGTTTCTGTATTTGACTATATGAGTAAAATAATTAAATGCCATTTTCTAAATGTTGCATTAATTGCTTTTTAGAATATATATGTATATATATATATTTCTATTTTTTATGAAAGTGTTGGGCATAAAAAAGACTTTTTGGCCCTTATTGCCTATGCTAATAGAAGGTTTAGCCAGCCTAGTTTGGAAATATTAAGATGTTGTATGTCTTTGGATTACTGTATGATTGACCAGTATAATGTAATGATTCACAAAGTAATTTCAAAACATAACATATATGAAGGCACGTTATAAACTACAGACATTAACTTTTCACATATTTATATTATAAATCACATATGAATGTTACTTTTATTACTTCAGATTTCCACCTTGAACTAATTAGTGCTATTATTTTACAATCCCCATAATCCCTTAAGGTAATGCTGTTGCACAGACATGCACACAAAATGATAAATGTGCTTTAAACTTGTCAAATTGTAACTGGTTATTACTAGAAATATGTTGTAATTCAAATGTACTTTTAGTAGAATTGGTAGACTCGCATTTTGCAAAATACACTCTTAATTTTCGTAAAAATACCTTTGTATCCTGGCTCAAAATAATTTTTTTCTTAAACCAGCCCTAGCAGAAGAGGAGGAAGAAGAGTTTACATGAGAGAGTCCAACCCTGGCCTTGCCATGCCAGCCTAGAGACTAAGACAGCACTAATAACCCTGCACATATACTCTTCTCAATTCGTGTATTAAATGGTTTGTCTTATTTCCTGATAAAATAGGTTTCGTTGTGTCTACAGTGAACTTGTAAACTGGTTCCTGATGTATTTTAAGCTAAGTTATAGTTTGGTTTAGAAAGAATAATTTATTGTTATGAATTTCACAGTATCTAATCAGGAGATGTATACGTTCATATATAGAAAAAATATATGTGTTTTAGAAAAAAATATATCTGATTATTCCCAGTGTATGTGTGAATTGGTGATGTTTGTGACCCTCTGTGGAATTGTTTTTTCAATGTTATATTCATGTGTATTTCAGGAAGACTTCTTAGATCTCACAGTAGCGGTCAGAAATGTATCAGGTTTGGAAGATGCACTCTGGAACATGTATGTGGAAGAGGAAGTCTTTGACTACGACAACTTGTACCACTGTGGGACTTGTGACAGGCTGGTTAAAGCAGCAAAGGTAAAGATAGATCCTTGCCTTTTCTAAGTGTGCCTGCTCAGTGTTTGGTAGCAGGAAGGTCCCTCAAGGGAAGTCAACTTGTATGAAGTGTCTTGAAGATATACATGAAGCTCTTAATTAGTACTAAGGATTGAAAAGACATTTATATTATATATATGTGTGTGTGTGTATGTGTGTGTGTGTACTTTAATTTTTTACAGTAAAGCATTTTTTTTAAGCTTTCAACCCAGCAGTTCTCTCAGCTTCTTTTTCTCACAGGAAAAAATTATTTGTACCTCAGTGTTTCTTAAATCTTTTTTTTTTTTTTTTTTTTGCAAGTTACCATTATGAAGAAGGCAATATATTTTTATTTCTGCCAACCAGGAAGCTTGTTGAGCTTTCCTTTGTTTGGTCTACCACTGTACAAATGGCTTTCTTTATTTTCACATTTGCAGTTATTTTACAGTATTGATGTGTGTATATTTCCTCCCTGACTAGCAAATCCAATATGGCCTTTCCTCCTCCCCCAGTTGGAAGTACGTATCTTGCTAATTACAGGGATTGACAGAGCGTGCCAGGGTTTCTCTCTGTACAACAGAGCAAAATACAGGAAAAAAGGAGGACAAGATTTAAGCAAGTGATTTCTTTTGCAACATGGCATCAACTCAGCTGCTATTATTATCTGCAGTAGCAACTATTTCACTGCTGGCAGATGATATGACAGGCTGTTCATTAGTGTGATAACCTTGAACTCAATTGAACCAGTGGTTATTGAATCCTGGCTTAAAGAAATACCACTAAAGATGTATCTTTGCAGTTACTCTGTTAAGACAGAGTGTTAGCACTATTCCTAGAGCTGACAATATTGAATTTTCAGCAAAGAAAATGAGGGTTGGTTTAGATAGCACACAACATTGATTTGTATCCTGGGGATTATAGGTGAAAATGTAATTGAAAACAATAAACCCCATGCCTGTAGCTTTCACAATAGGATTTGAAACCAGGGTGAATTTTATATTGTTTAATATTTATTTCCATCTAGCCTTTACCCCTTTATGAAAACCAAAGAGGGGTTTATTTTTTGCTTATTTATTTTGTATTTCCTCTTTAGTGTTACAACTACAACCTAATAAAATAAATATAAAATTCAGAGGATGAAGCATCTTGGAAAGACACTTAAACACATTCTTAGTTTTTGGTTGACCTTAATTTGCACATTAGTAAAATAAGAACCTTTTGTTAAACAAAAGCAATTCTTGTATGCACCTTTTCTATCATTGGTTTAATTCTTTTTCAGTGGAAGTGTTTTGATCTTGATACTTTAAAAATTCCCTTCTAGCTGGGTTAGATTTATTGCATTCTAAGGTTAGGCTTGGTTGCATTACCTAAATTAATGCAGATCATCTTGTTCTGAGCAGTCTTTCTTTCCTGAGCCACATTATAGTTGAGTTACTCACTTTTTTTAGATGTTTTTTTTTTGAGCTAGTTTGAAAATCTGCCATGTTGTTAGGTTGCTGTATTTTCATTTAACTTTTCTTTTCACCCACTAGATTTGTAGAATTGTTTTAAATATATTTTTAGGAATCTTAGATGTTTATGATTATGGATAATTTTAAATGTGGGGAAGGATTCTTTTTGCCTCCTCACATGCCTTTAGTGCAAGGGGATTGAGAAAAGCTGATGCCTTTTAAATAAAAAGTAGCTCAGTTTAGTGTTTTGTTTTAAAGCAAGGCATTAAAAAATATCTTATTATCTGCTTTTAAGAACTGTGAAACCCCAGTCAATGGATGTCAACATTTGAAGAGTTAGAGTCCTTTTGAAAGTCTAGTGAAAGCTGTGGCTCTTCTCCCCAGAAAAATACATATACACATACAATTTTCATATAATTTCAAGGGTTCAGATCCATTGAAACACGTCCCCAGGTCACAGGTTAAGAGCTCCGTTCTTCAGTAAATAAGAACTGTGTGTCTGCTAGGTAAAGTAGACATAGCGACCTAGGGGGAAAGTGAAAGGTGAAAGGCCAGGGCTCGGGCAGGAAAGAAGCACTATTAGAGGGGCTTCCCTGGTGGCGCAGTGGTTAAGAATCCACCTGACAATGCAGGGGACACGGGTTCGAGCCCTGGGCCGGGAAGATCCCACATGCCACGGAGCAGCTAAGCCCGTGCAGCACAACTACTGAGCCTGTGCTCTAGAGCCTGCGAGCCACAACTACTGAGCCCATGTGCCACAACTTCTGAAGCCGGCGCTCCTAGAGCCTGTGCTCCGCAACGAGGGGAGCCACCGCAATGAGAAGCCCGCGCACCGCAACGAAGAGTAGCCCCCACTCGCTGCAACTAGAGAAATCCCACGTGCAGCACCGAAGACCCAACACAGCCAAAAGTAAATAAATAAATTAAATTAATAAAAAAAAAAAAAAGAAGAAACACTGTTTGGACTTCCATGGTGACGCAGTGGTTGAGAATCCGCCTGTAAATGCAGGGTACACGGATTTGAGCCCTGGTCCGGGAAGATCCCACATGCTGCGGAGCAACTAAGCCTGTGTGCCACAACTACTGAGCCTGCGCTCTAGAGCCCGTGTGCCACAACTACTGAAGCCCGTGTGCCTAGAGCCCAAGCTCTGCAACAAGAGAAGCCACCGCAATGATAAGCCCATGCTCCACAACGAAGAGTAGCCCCCACTCATCGCAACTAGAGAAAGCCCGTGTGCAGCAACGAAGACCCAACAACGAAGACCCAATGCAGCCAAAAATAAATAAACTGATTAATTAATTAATTAATTTTTTTAAAAAAGCACTGTTAGAGGGGGAGCACCCCCATCAGATAGCTTTGTTAGGATAGTGACATTAAAACGTACAAATGGGTTGTGAATTTTTAGTTGTAAGTATAAGTGAGTGATATCACCTTTAGCCCCATAAAAATAGATGAGTTTATATCAAGAGCTATATTGAGTCCATGGTGATTAGTTTATGTGACTTAAGGACATATTTCTCTTAAAACTGTGTCATAGGTCACTTTTTTATATCTTAAGAAACATTATGTATTCTTCTATATGATTCAGCTTTTAAAAATTAAAAATTTTTTCTTTTGACAGTCGGCCAAATTGCGTAAGCTGCCTCCCTTTCTTACTTTTTCATTATTAAGATTTAATTTTGATTTTGTGAAGTGTGAACGATACAAGGAAACAAGCTGTTATACGTTCCCTCTCCGGATCAATCTCAAGCCATTTTGTGAACAGGTTTGAACTATTTTGTATTGAAATTCTTTCTTTTACCCTCTCAAGATTGAATCTTTTATTGACCTTATTTACAGTTGGCTTAGTGCAGAGTCTCTCAGCCTTGGCACTGTTAACATTTAGAGTTGCATAATTCTCTGTTGTGGTGGGATGGGCCCTGTATTGTAGGATATTAAGCAGCATCCCTGGCCTCTACCTACTAGATGACAGTAGCATCTCCCGCTTCTGCCCCCAGTAGTGACAAAAATGTCTTCAGACTTTGCCAAATATCTGTGTCTCCAGTGGGGAGGGAAGGTGGGTAAAATTGCTCCCGGCTGAGAACCACTAGTTTATTACAGTTCTTTTGAATTTCCAAAGTATGGATTTATTCCCAGTTCTTTTTACTAAACTCTCCTTGAAAAAACTTTGAAATGAAAATTTAAGAACAGAATTAGAAATGACCCTGCATTAAGGAACAATTACCATTCCGTAGTACATTCCTATTTGGATTTAGTTTACTTTAGATGCAAGAATGAATTACACATCTAGAAAGTGAACAAGAAATTGGAATGTCACTAGTGTAGAATTTGTAATCCTTAAGACACGGGAAAGAAAAAGTTTTAAAAACAAATTAGTGACATAATCTACTTACTTTATAAGCTATTTAGAAATATTTTCTATGTAATTGTATACATGCCAAGATCAGAGTGATGAGACTGATGCATTTCTTACTACAAATCATTCTTTATATGTGTAAGTCCAGAACATTTATTAGCCAGCTGTTGAATTTCTATGTATAAAAGTAATCTTTTTTTCTAAATGGTCTAAAATTCAGGTGGGGCTTTCTCTACTTCAAGCCTAATTACTGAGCTTTTTGGTTTCGTTATTATATTAATTTCCATTCAAAGCTTCTACTGTGTTGGCCCTGAGCCTGTTACTGGCACGCATAGAATAAACAGGTTTTCCAGAGTACTTCCCCTGCTCCTATTTGCTGCCTGAAAAAAAAACTTTGTTTTCGGAATAATTGAGTTAGTTCTCTTTTTTTCTTCCCATTTTTATTGAGAAATTATTGACATACATCACTGTGTAAGTTTAAGGTATACAGAATGAGGGCTTGGTTTACATATATTATGAAACGATTACCACAATAAGTTTAGTTAACATCCATCATCTCATAGAAAAATTTTTGTCCTTTTCTAAAAAGTAGTTTGTCATGGGAGTTCCCTGGTGACCTAGTGGTTAGGATTCCTGGCTTTCACTGCCATGACCCGGATTCAATCCCTGGTTGGGGAACTGAGATTCTGCAAGCTGTGCAGTGCAGCCAAAAAAAAAACAGTAGTTTGTCACATGATTTTGACATGCGTTGAAATAACAAAACTGAAAAAAGCAAAACAGCACTTATCTGAGAAATTTACAATAATTTTACTTTCTGATTTCTGTATTAATGAAAAAAATTATCATTTTGCATCTTTGTTTACATCTCTCTTGTTTTTTCCCTAAGCCAGACATTTTAAAAATGCTGCTTACTTAAAAAGTACAGTTTAAGCAAATAAGTTCTTAAATAATTGGTACTCCCTCAAGTAGCGTCCATATGCCAAGTGTCCCTTAACCTAAAGGAGATTTTTTTAATGCCAGTGTAGGTGTTCATAATTACAGAGCACGTTACTTGTAGAAGAGATTGATCATAGAATTGATAAATCAGGAAAGAACCTGTTCATTTCACTAAACTGCCTCTAAGGGAAACCAGCTAGTATTCATGACTGCTGAACTCCTGTTATATGCAGAGGACTGAAGCATCAGGAGGGGTGATAGATAGTAGATACCCCTTTGACTTTGAGGTGCATGACAATCTAGTTAAAATATAGGACGAATTCAACTGCTAAAGAGCACATTTATAAAGCAGCATAATAGGTTTAATACAAGATGGTTTTTTCTTGCTAAAACTCTGATAGGGTAGTGTGTGTTTTGTTATCACATGGGGTTACATGATTTTAGCCAAAGTACATAAAAATAACATCTTGTTTGGATATATATATATATATATATTTTTTTTTTTTTTTAATATTTATTTGGCTACGTCGGGTCTTAGTTGCAGCTTGAGGGATCTTTTGTTGCGGTGTGCGGGCTTCTCTCTAGTTGTGGCGCACGGGGTTAGTTGCCCCGTGGCATGTGGGATCTTAGTTCCCCCAGGGATCAAACCTGCTTCTCCTGCATTGGAAGGTGGATTCTTAACCAGTGGACCACCAGGGAAGTCCCTGGATATATGTTTTTATGTTTAACTCGGAGGCAGAATTTGGCGTAATGTGATTGGTATTAGATCAACGATAGATAATTTTCAGTCTAAGAATTACGAATTTCAAATTTTAAAGCCGATTAATCAAATTTATCTTAATTTACCCTAAATAACAATAATAGTGAAGTTTCTTACTAACTTTAATAGTTGAAATTTTTTTTCCGCCTTTGGTTATGTATCTTCTTATTTTATGTAAACTGTATCAATGTTTGTGCTCTTTCTTGTAGAGTGAATTAGATGACTTGGAATATATGTATGACCTCTTCTCAGTTATTATACACAAAGGTGGTTGCTACGGAGGCCATTATCATGTGTATATTAAAGATGTAGATCATTTGGGAAACTGGCAGTTTCAAGTAAGTATAGAAATTAGATTAAAAGTATCTTTGCAACTTTTTCCTTTCCTAGTCCCATTATTTTGGTGAGGCTAATCTTTTGCCATTTATTATATATTCACTCTGTAGAAAACTTATAGGCACTGAAAGTTAATACAGATAGAAGTTTAAATTTTTTATTTCTAAATAATTTCACACTTACAGAAAAATAACCAGCATAGTACAAACACCTCCTGTATACTCTTCACCTAGGTTCTCCAGTTGTTAAACATCTTGCCACGTTTATGCAGGCACATCCTCTGTATACAGATGCATGTGCACACACACACGGTTAGCATTATCAGTGCTGACCACTAGAGATAAAGTTGAAGACATTAGACCTCTTTGCCCCTAAATAACTCAGTGTTTATCTCCTGAGAACCAGGACATTCTCTTACATAAGCGTAGGTCAAAATCAGGAACTTTAACACTGATATAATATTATTTATTATCTAATATATGTTTTATATTCAGATTTCACAGCAGCCTCGTCCAAATCCTTGAGATCATTTTCTTCCCCACTCTAGTATCAAGCCCAGGATCATGCATTAGATTTAGTTAGCATATGTCTTAAGTCTCCTTTAATCAGTAACCATTCCTCAGCTTTTCTTTCTTTCATGGCACCAACCAAAGATTTTCCTCCTATATTGTCTTCTAAAACTTTTATAGTTTTGCCTTTTACAATTGAAACTTCAGTCTTCCTGGAATGCTTTGCTGTGAATGTTTTGATGTTGTTTTTCCATCTGGGTACCCAGTTGCCCATTACCATTTATTGAATGATCCATTCTTTCCCCACCAGTTTACAATGCCAGTTCTGTTATATCAATTGTTTTCTTACATTTGAGTCCATTTTGGGGCTCTGTATTCTGTTTTTGTTGTTGTTGTTATTGTTCTTTTTTTCTATTCCTAGGCAAATACCACATTGTTAATTTCTGTAGCTTTATACTATGTTATGATAACTGGTAGGGCAAGTCTCCCTATGTGTTATTATTCTTCAGGAGTGTTTTGCCTGTCTTGGATTTTAATGCTTTTCTGAACATTTCTAAAATCACCTTGTCAATATTCTCACACATACACACACATAAAAGTAGTGGCATTTTGTATCTACATGTGTAAACAAGATACATCTTTTTGGTTTTTAGAGCTTCTTTAATGTCTTCTACAAAAGTTTCGTAATTTTCTCTAGAAAAGAAAGCACTAATTGGGAATCCACTTCCAGTTATTTGCAGTGGGAAAAATTATAATCTGTTACACACCAGCACCAAACTCTCAACCAGTTTTCTAAAATGTAACTAAAACACTGGTAAGTTCCAACCCATCATGTTAGGATGTAGAATGCTTAAAACCTACCTTCAAGAGTGTCAAACAGTTAATATCGTTGTGAATGAAAAATTGCTCCACATGTAATAACATGGCTTCTCTGAGTGCCAGCAGTATTGAAGATGCTGTGTTCCCTTTGTTGACATTCACTTTGCCTTTCAGAACATCTACCTGTGTTTCTGATGCTCTATCAGTTGTACTTAGAATGTGCTGAGAGATAACTATGTTTTGTAAAGTTTGGGTATTTAAAGTCTAAGTGTTCTAGTGGGAAAATGTTGATCAGGGAGGTGTTCTGTGGGGCTGTGTCTATACTGTATTTTTTGGACTATTCATGGCTGGTGTGTTGAAGTACAGTTATCTTTAGTACATTGATTTTATCATCAACCATCTTGCTAAACCCTCTTACGTTGTAGACATTTTTGGAAAAAGACAGTTTTATTTCACTCTTTCTGGTCCTTAACCTTCCATTTCTTTTATTTCTAGAACTGGGTTTATCCAGTTCTGAGTTGAGGAAGCCATACAAGCCTCTCTCAAATGCTTGTGCCCTATTTGCCAAGACACTAGCTTGTTTGGGAGCACTCCGGTCAGATGGAGTGAAGCCCTTCTCATCCTCCTCTGGTCTGATTCCGCCCTCCCTGTTTCCATCCTTCGCTGCTGCTTCTCACCCTGTTGCCGTCCTTCACGCTGCTGTCTCACAGCCGCAGGGTCCCCTGGTAGCGAGCCTTACTCTCTAGGGCACCCCCAGCCCTTTCAAACGATTATTTTAACTTTATTTCATTCTCTCTAAAAGGTGAAGTTGAAGCCTTTTATTAGATTCTCATAGAAACTAGCGAACAGGCCTCATAAATGGTTATGATGTTGTTCATTTATTTTTTTCTCTTTGCCTTTCCCACTGTGGTTCTTGGTTTTGTCCTTCCATTTGTGGTAGCCTTTTCTTCCGACGTTGCCCTCTCTCTCTTCAGCCTTAGAGAGTGCTCCTGCCCTCCACGTCGGTTCAGCTTCCACCTCGGGAGTGCGTCTCTGCCTTCCTCCACGCTGGCTGCAGACATTTCTTCAATTTTGCTCAGCCATTGTCAGATTTCAGGCACTTCTCTAGCTGGTGGGATTTATCCTCAGTATTTTGAGGCATAAAATATTTATTTACACTTTCCTATTTAAGTTTATCATCGACGTCATGCACAGAGGTAGCTTCACACTGTGTGGTGAGGTAGCGTGGCTCAAAAAGTAATGATTCTTTTCTTCGCGTCTTCCTTCTGGTTTGTGCTTCCTTGCACTTCTCCGCAATTTTGTGTTCATTTCTTTGGAAGTGATCAGCAGCGTCAGGCTCTTCTCCCGGTTCCATCACGTGACTTGAGGGCAGGCAGGCGTTCTTTCATCTGGTTTTGCCCTCTGCACTGCTGCTCTGGTCTTGAAGCTCTGGTACTTTAGCAAGGTCTTCCTCGGGGCTTAAAGAACAATCAGAAGATTGCTTTCTGTTTGTGCTTGTGTATTTCCTTAGTCACGGCCTCTATGAAGCATCCCTTTTTTTTTTTTTTTAATTCTGCTCTTTAAGAATCACGAGCTTTGTGGTGTTCACATAATGATGAGTGCTTTAAGAATTGCAACTTCAGTAGGTACACCTGCTGGACACTGCTTGTCTCTCTACTACCATTATCCTGAGAGATCTCTTATACCTAGAGACAGAGGATTCCAGATACACTGAACGTAGACAGGTATTGTTTTTTTCTGCTTATACTTTAGCAATTTCTTCTTCCCTTTCAAGGAGCTGTCTGCAAGGAACAAGTTTCATGACCCACCCCACATAATGCTCCCTGGGTGAAAGCCAACATCTCAGTCTCTCTCATCCTAAGTAGAAGATGATCTCTTGCCTCTTGCTTGGAGGTCATTAACTATTCAAAATGTGGCTCTCGATCTGGTGTAAAGAGGAGCCTCACCTGTGCCTTCCAGAGTGGGGTCTTTTGCTTCACTGATGGTTGAAATCACTTCAAACATCATCTTGCACATTTGAGGATGTGGGACAACGAGGCTTTACAACAGCTCCAAGTAGGCAGCCCTGGGACTGGTGCCTCCTGGACCAGCCTGTCCCCACAAGGCCAAGGTTGGACACCGGCAGAGTGCAGGAGGACTAGGCCCAGCCCACGTGCCACCTGCACCAGCGTGTTACACCCTAGGCAATGCCAGCCTGCATCTCCCCGCCTACCATTTTTAAATCTCTTGTTCCTTAGCCATAAATGTTTTTAAACATTAAACATACTATTTTATTATTCTCTGATAATTGCAGTGTCTGAAGACTTTGTGGGTCTTTGGATATCTGCTGATTCTGTTTCCTTATGATTTTGTTGTTTTAGACTGTGGTCTTGGTTGGCTGGTTGGTTTTTTAAGAACACGGTGTAGGAGTAATTTGAAGCCTGAGTTAAAAGTACCTTCCTCCACGAAAGATGTGTATTTGTCTCTACCACATGCCTGGGGTCACCTCCAACCTTTAATACCTTTAAAATAAGATCTAGACTTGGTGGTTCTAGAGCCATACAACTCATGTGAATTTGGGCCACAAACCCACATGAAGACCTGCTTGTGATTACAGATTATTAGAGGAAATGTTTTTCTACCTTCATCTAGTATCAAGGTCAAAACAAGCAAGTTTCTCATTGTCCTTTGTTGTGGGGTGGATTTTTTGGTAGGTCATGCTTATATTGATAGTGTAGTCCTTTCAGGTTTCTAGCTTTCCGCTGGAATCTATCTTTGTGGTATAATACAAAATATATACTTGGTCCTTGTCCCAGGTCCCTGGCACAGAGCTCCTTGAAATTTCCTGAGTGATAGGCATGTCTTTTCTTGTTCATAATGAACCCCTTTCAACCATACCTGAGTTTATGCTAATGAGATTACCTGCGGGGTGAGGGCTGGTCAGCAGAGAAACCAACCACATGATTAGAGGGTTGGAACTTTCAGACCCGCCCCCACCCAGGGAGGCACAGGGGCTGGAGATGGAGTTTGGTCACCAAGGGCCAATGATTTAATCAATCATGACTACATAATGAAACTTTGATTAACACTCTGAAAGAAGAGGACTAAGGGAGTTTCCAGGTTGGTGAGTACATCCATGTGCAGGGAGGGTGGCCACCCCAACTCCACGCGGACAGAGGCTTCTGCGCTTGGGACCCTCTCCAGCCTTGCCCTGTGTACCTTCATCTGGCTGTTCGTTTGTATCCTTTGTAATAAACTGTAGTCCTGAATATAAGTTCCTGAGTTCTATGAGCTGTTCCAGGAAATTATCAGACATGAAGTGGAGCTTGTAGAATTTGTAATCAGCCAGGCAGAGGTGCAGGTGGCCTGGGACCCCCATTTGCAGCTGGTATCTGAAGTGAGGGCAGTCTCGTGGCACTTAGCAACATTAGTGTCAGAATTGAATTAATGGACAGCCAGGTGGTGTCAAAGAATTGGAGAGCTGGTTGTTTAGAAAACCAGCCATTCACCTCCCCACTTTGGGTAGGTCCTTACGCATTGTCTCCCAGACCCTGTCCTGTATGAGCATCAAGGTGGAAGCTGTGTGTCAGCAAGGTTGGGCGGCTGGAGACCTCAACTCTGGATTTCTTCCCTGGATTCCTATGTCACTTGTTCTCTGAGGATTTTCCCAATGTTCTCTTGCTAGTTCAGCATGTGTTTAAAAAGATATTTTCTTTTGTTGTGTGTTTTAACTTTATCCAGCATTTTTAGTAATTTTACAGTAGGATGGTTGTATTTCATCTGCCATATTCTTCTATATTTCTTTATTATTTTTATCTTATGTTAACTGTTTAGGTCTATTTGTGTTTATGATTTTAAGCCAGTTTAAAATACCTTTGCAAGATGCCATGTATGAAAAAAAAATACAAATACCTTATCAGGGGAATTTTGACATGTTTCCAAGTAACTTCATAAGATGGGGTGAAAACTTGGGTGATCAGAAAATAGGAGGGAGGGACTTCTCTGGTGGCGGAGCGGTTAAGAATCTGCCTGCCAATGCCGGGGACACGGGTTCGAGCCCTGGTCCAGGAAGATCCCATATGCCACGGAGCAACTAAGCCCATGTTCCACAACTTCTGAGCCCGCGTGCCACAGCTACTGAAGCCCGCGCACCTAGAGCCCGTGTTCCACAATAAGAGAAGCCACTGCAATGAGAAGCCTGCACACCACAACGAAGAGTAGCCCCTGCTCGCCGCAACTAGAGAAAGCCCGTGCACAGCAACGAAGACCCAACACAGCCAAAAATAGATAGATAGATAGATAGATAGATAGATACATAATTTATTAAAAAGAAAATAGGGAATGTTTAAGCTGAGCTTGCAGAGGTTGGTAGGATTTTGTTAGGCCAACATAAGTGAGTGAGAATAAATTGGGTGGAGACCAGAAAATATTTTGAACTGAATGATAACGAAAACACAACATATCAAAATTGTAGGATGCAGCTAAAGTAGTGCTTAGTGGGAAAATGTTGGAACCCGCTGTGTGTATTGTGCTAGAAGCTTTCCTTATCTCACAATCCCAATTTACAGATAATGCCAGAGAGATTAGGTAATTTGTCCAGGATTATTCAACCACAGTTGAAATTTAAAACCAGGCTGCCTGATTCCAAAGCATATACAAATTATTATGATGTTTTTATCATCATTTCTCCATCTTGAAACCTCCGTGGCACAAACACTCCTATTTCGTTAACTGCTTTTTAAGGGATTAGTGATAGAAACTTTTTTTTTTACTTTTATTTGCATTTATTTTTTGTGGCATTTATTCCTGGG
Organism: Hyperoodon ampullatus; assembly: GCF_949752795.1. Taxonomy (NCBI): domain Eukaryota; kingdom Metazoa; phylum Chordata; class Mammalia; order Artiodactyla; family Ziphiidae; genus Hyperoodon; species Hyperoodon ampullatus. The sequence goes on from NC_136921.1 coordinate 6,906,393, forward strand.
CCATAAGTTTTTGTTTCTTCAGTTTCTTCTGGGCAACCTCCCCTTCTGGTTTAGGAACAATCTGTTCTTTTTCAATAAGGATCATCTCAATGTGGCAGGGAGAGCTTATGTATGGGTTGATCCGACCATGAGCTCTGTAAGTCCTGCGCCGCATCTTGTGGGTTTTGTTCACCTGGATGTGCTCAATGACCAGAGAATCTACATCTAAGCCCTTAAGTTCAGCATTACTCTGCATTTTTGAGCATGTGCAGTAGAAATTCAACACTCTTTTTGGGCCACGGACCCTGCATCCAGCCCCACTGTTTGGCCTGGGCACACCTACCAACTCCACCATTGTAATGACGGAATGGCACACACTGCTTCTTTAAAGGGACATCCTTCAGATACTTGGTGGCTTTTCAGATATGCATATCCTTAATGGCCTGGGCAGTTTCATGCGTGTTCTTAAAGTGAACACGAAGATTTGAATCTCTTGACTTGCATGATTTTGTGGGGTTGTCTGGGTCAGGTGAATAGTGAAGTATTTTTAGAGGTCACCTCAGGCCGCTTACCAGAAAAGCGAAATTTTTTTATTGTTTTCTTTCTTAGGAGGACAAAAGTAATCCAGATGTGAATTTGGAAGATCTTCAAAATGAAGAAGAGATTGATGATCCATTGATGATTTTAAAAGCAGTCTTATTACAGGTAGAGAGAGTGTGTGTGAGTGTTTATATTTGTGTATGTATATCAGATCTATGATTCAGTTGGCAGAAGTGATATTTTTACTATTCATAGTCTTTTGGGAAATTCTCTGTGTCTATTTAAGAATTTTTTTTATTGGAGACTTTCTGGTTATAAAAGGAATACATATGAATAGTAGAAAATTTGAGGGGAAAAAATTAGGAAGTATATAAAGAAACAAAGTTTAAATAAACCAAATGTCCAGTCATTGTTAACACTTTGATATATATTCTTTGCATTCTATTTCCTTTGTGTTTATATACATATATTGGGATTGGGTTACAAGTTTTTGTGATATTATTATTGTTATTTTAAATAGAATTGGGATTTACTTTACATACGGTTTTGGAATTTACTGTTTTCCCATATTATCCTTTTAATGTCTATAGGACCTGAAGTTATGTCCCCTTTTTCCTTCCCAATATTGATAATACCTCACGTATAAGACTTTTAATGTTTGCTTCGTACCCTGTTGCAAAGATGGTAGTCTCATTTCATTTATTCATTCATTCTTAATAAACAGTTTTTTTTCTCAATTTCTTACTAGGGACCTAGGTTGAGTATTGGTCTATGGCCACTATATTAGTCTACTAGGGCTGCCATAACAAAATCCCACAGACTGGGTGTCTAACGTAACAGAAATTTATTTTCTCATAGTGCTGGAGGCTGGAAGTTCAGATCAAGGTGTCAGCAGGTTTCTTCTGAGGCCTCTCTCCTTGGCTTGCGGATGGCTGCCTTCTTGCTCCTTTCTCACATGGCCTTTTCTATGTGCATGCGCATCCCTGTGTCTTTGTGTGTCCAAATTTCCTCTTATAAGGACACCAGTCAGAATGGTTAAGGGCCCACCCTAAAGGCCTCATTTTAACTTAATCACTTCTTCAAAGGCCCTATCCAAATATAGTCACAGTTGAAATTTTGAGGCTAGGAATTCAGCATATGAATTCTGATAGTAGAGGGACACATTTCAGCCCATAATAGTCACTTCTTACCCCCTTTTAGAACTTGGTATACTTCAAAACATTCAGAAGAGACAGCCTTTTTGCACTAAAGTATTTCTTCTAAAAATCCCACATAGTATCAGGAATTTACCAAACCTTGGAATACTCTTTGGATATTGCTCTTGAAATGTTTAAACTTTGTCACATGGAAAGTGGCAAAATTCAAGTTTTCTAAACTTAGGCTTAATCTATTTTTTAAAAAACTTTTTATTTTGAAACAATTATGGTTAATCCACTTACATGTTTGCTGTTACAGGCACATTTATTAATCCTGTTGGGTCCGTTGAACTCATAAGTGTTGAGGTTATATCTTATCAGATTTTCTTAAATGACTTTCTTTTCTTTCATAAGGAGGAGAGTAATCTAATTCCTGTTGATCAGCTGGGCCAGAAACTCTTGAAAAAGATAGGAATATCTTGGAATAAGAAATACAGAAAACAGTATGGACCACTGCGAAAGGTAATACATGACATCCTTATAAGAAGTCCTATTCCCAGGAAATTTTATTATGATTTTGGCAACATGAATTTCTTTGGGGAAGGAAATTTAAATTAGACGGAAATACAATTAGTATTTTTGTTTAATGGTTAGAATTCAGTTAATTATTAAGTAATTTATAGAATCAAGAAGTAAGCAAAAAAAGAATAGAGGAGGGGCTTTTAATCACGACAGCAAAACATGTCACAAAGTTCATATCCTAAAGCTTATCATCTTATTTATAGAAACGTCTTCAGGTATTCACCCAAATTTCACTTTTATCTTTCTTTGACACACAGTTCTACTAAACTTGGCAATCTGGTTTCTTAGGCTGTAAGGTTAGGTGCAAAAACTGGTACTGCCAGACTTGGGAGACAAAAACTTGACTAAAAACAAGCAAAGCAACAGAACAGTTAGTCAGTATTTTGGAGCTATTTCTTGTACAAGCAAAGAGCGTACACAATATAGTCTGCGTTTAAGTTCATCTTTTAACTAGACCACAGTTCATAAACGAAGTCAATGACCATGAGTTCATAGACAGTCTTAGGTTTTCATTTAAAACGATTGGATCAGTGTTTCAATATTTTACTGTTAAGTATGTTATCAGCTGTGCAGGGACTTTTTTGTCTTGTTTTGTTTTTAAATAAAAATATCCTTCATAAGTTTGAGGAAGTTAGCTTGTATTTATAGTTGACTGATAGTCTTATCTCTTTTTTCTTTGAGGTTAATTTGTGCTTTTATTTGCCAGTATAACTTAACTACAATGGCTTGCAAACTTTTTTGACCTAAAAAATGCATCTTACATCACAATCCAACACACACGTATATAACTTGTATACATACGTGTATATCTGAAATGAGTTTTGCCAAAAATACCTATCCTAGCACTGAATGTTCCTTTTTTTACGACTTTTTTTTTGAGTAGTTTTAGGTTTACAACAAAATTAGCAAGAAGGTACAGAAATTTCCCATATTCCCACATACATGCGTAGGTGTTATCAGTATCACTCATCAGGGTGGTTTCTTTTTTTTTTCCCTAAACCAAGGATGAACTACATTGACACATCATAATGGCCAAAGTCCACAGTTCACCTAAAGTTCATTCTAATGGAGTAGATAGTATGGTACATTCTGTAGGTTTGGACAAAAGTATACTGACATATATCCATTGTTATAATGTCATACAAAGTATTTTCACTGCACTAAAAAACTGTACTCTGTATTCATCACCCCTCTCCCCCAAACTCCTGGCAACCACTGAACTTTTTATTGTCTCCATAGTTTTGCCTTTTCCAGAATGGCATATAGTTGGAATCTCTCTCTTGCTTTCTTTTTTTTTCTCTTGAAAAGAGAGGTTCAAAGCCTTTATATTTATGAGACCACTCATGGCCCACCCATTCATGGGCTGGACGGGCTCTAAGTGGCAGGACTTCCCCACTAAATGCTGCAGCTTTTCTTCCAATATTGAACCCTGTCCCACTGGTCGTGCCCAGCAGCCACGTGAAGTGCAGGAGGACACATGTAGAGTATTTGTTCATAGGAAGGCCAAAAGTCTTATGCCCGTTATCACAATGAACCCAGATTCCTTTCGGGTGTGATATAAGCAGCTGATAGTTTTATCTTGAATAGAGGTTGGATTTTATCAAATGCTGTTTTGTTTACATTTATCGATGTGATCACATGGCTTTTCTCTTTTATTCAGTTAATGTGAATTCTGTTGACTGACCTTTTCAATGTTAAAGCACATCTTACATTTCTGGGGTAAAGCACACTTGGTCGTGATATACTTGTATGTATTGCTATACACAATTGGCTCATATTTTACTAAGGATTTTGTGTCTGAGAGATATGGGTCTTTAATTTTCTTTTTCTGTAATATCTTTGTCAGGTTTTAGTATCAGGGTTATGCAGGACTCAAAAGAAGTTAGGAAATATTCCCTTTTTTATATTCTTGGAAAGGATTTCTCTGAGATAGATTATTATTTCTTTCTTAAATGTTTGGTGAAGCTAGTTAGACCTGGAATTTTTTTATGGCAAGGTTTTTAAATTATAGTTTTAATTTCTTTATTTGTAGAGTTGTTTTAGATTTTTTATTTCTTGAATTATTTTGGAAAATTATATTTTTTAAAGAATTTGTCCTTTTATCTATGGTGTCAAATTTATTGGCATGAAGCTATTCAAAATGTCTCATATTATCTTTTCTAGTGTCTGTAGGACCTAACTTTCCTCTTTTTAATTCCTGATATTAATAATTTGTGTTTGCTTACTTTTGTTTTTCATAAGTCTTGCTTAGGGCTTATCAGTTTATTAAGCTTTTCAAAAAACAACTTTTTTGCCTTTGTTGATTTTTCTCTACTAATCTGTTTTCTACTTCATTGATTTCTTCTCTTGTTTTTAATTATTTCCTTCCTTTTACCTTTGGGATTTAATTTAATCATCTTTTTCTAGCTTCTTGGGTTGGTATCGGTTGTTTTTTAAACCTGCCTTTTTAAATTTTTTTTTTTTTTTTTTTTTTCCAGTACGTGGGCCTCTCACTGTTGTGGCCTCTCCCGTTGCGGAGCACAGGCTCCGTACGCGCAGGCTCAGTGGCCATGGCTCACGGGCCCAGCCGCTCCGCGGCATGTGGGATCTTCCTAGACCGGGACATGAACCCGCATCCCCTGCATCAGCAGACGGACTCTCAACCACTGCGCCACCAGGGAAGCCCTAAATTTTTTTTTTTTTTAATAAATTTATTTATTTATTTTTTGGCTGCGTTGGGTCTTCATTTCTGTGTGAGGGCTTTCTCCAGTTGCGGCGAGCGGGGACCACTCTTCATCACGCTGCGCAGGCCTCTCACTGTTGCGGCCTCTCCCGTTGCGGAGCACAGGCTCCAGACATGCAGGCTCAGTAGTGTGGCTCAAGGGCCTACTTGCTCCGCGGCACGTGGGATCTTCCCAGACCAGGGCTTGAACCCGTGTCCCCTGCATTGGCAGGCAGATTCTTAACCACTGCACCACCAGGGAAGCCCTAAACCTGCCTTTTAATTCATGCTTTTAAATCTATAATTTCCTTCTTAGTGCTAATTTAGCTGTAGCTAAATTTGACATGTTTTCATTATCTTTCAATTCAAAATATTTTGTAATTTTTCCTTCTGATTCTTTTATTGACCCATGAGGTTTTTGGAGGTGGATTGCTTAATTTCCAAATATTTGGGGAATTTCTAGTTATCTTTTTGTTATATCTATAAATTGATGTCTAATTCCATTTTACTCTGAAAACATGCTCTCTATGATTTCACTTATTTTGAATTTTTTGAGACTTGTTTCATGCCTCAGGATATGGTCTGTCTTGCTGAATGTTTCTATTCACCAGTAAAGTTATTAATTTTCTGCAGTTGTTGGGTATAGTGTTTCATAAATGTCAGCTAGGTCAAATTGGTTAATAACATTCTTTATTTCATCCCTATTAACTAATTTTTCTGTCTTTTTGTTGTATCAGTTACTGAGAGAGTAGTTTTAAATCTCCAACTGTAATTGTACCTTTGCCCTTTCGTCCTTTTACTGTTGACAGTTTTGCTTCATGTATCTTGAAGATACATTATTAGTTGCATACACGTTTTGGATTGTTAATGGCCTCTTGACATATGCCCTTCCTTTATCTCTGCTAATAGTCCTTACCTCCACATCTACCTTATCTGGTATTAATGTAACATACAAGCTTTCTAATGCAAGTGTGTCTCTTGTAAACAGTATGAAGTTGGTTCTTGCTTATTTTGGAAAATTGTGATTTTTAAGGAATTTGTTCTCAAAGTGTCAAATTTCTTAGTATAAAGTTGTTTGAAATATTACCATATTGTCCTTTTAATTTCTGTAGGACCTGTAGGACCCTATTTCATTTCTGATACTGGTAATTTGTGTTTTTTAGCTTTCTTTTGCATCAGTCTTGCTAGGGATTTATCAAGGTTATTATACTTTTCTTTTTAAAAAATAATTAATTAACTTAACTTTTGGCTGTGTTGGGTCTTTGCATGCAGTCTTTCTAGTTGTGGTGAGTAGGGGCTACTCTTTGTCGCAGTGCACGGACTTCTTATTGCAGTGGCTTCTTTTGTGGAGCACGGGCTCTAGGCGCACAGGCCTCAGTAGTTGTTGCACACGGGCTCAGTAGTTGTGGCTCGTGGGCTCTAGAGCGCAGACTCAGTAGTTGCGGCACACGGGCTTAGTTGCTCCACAGCATGTGGGACCTTCCCAGACCGGGGCTCGAACCCATGTCCCCTGCATTGGCAGGCGTATTCTTAACCACTGCACCACCAGGGAAGTCCAAGGTTATTAAACTTCTCAAAGAAACAGCTTTGCATTTGTTGTTTTTCTCTATTGTTCATCTGTTTTCTATCAAATGATAGAGTTTGACAGTCTCTTCCTTTAAATTAGAATGTTCAGTCCATTTATTTTTTATTAATTTTTTTAAAGATTAATTAATTTATTTATTTTGGGCTGCATTGGGTCTTTGCTGCACATGGGCTTTCTCTAGTTGCAGTGAGCGGAGGCTGCTCTTTGTTGCAATGCGTGGAGTTCTCATTGCAGTGGCTTCTCTTGTTGGGGAGCACAGGTTCTAGGCGCGCGGGCTTCAGTAGTTGTGGCACGTGGGCTCAGTAGTTGTGGCTCGCGGGCTTTAGAGCACAGGCTCAGTAGTTGTGGCGCGTGGGCTTAGTTGCTCCGCGGCATGTGGGATCTTCCCAGACCAGGGATTAAACCCGTGTTCCCTGCATTGGCAGGCAGATTCTTAGCCACTGCACCACCAGGGAAGCCCCCATTTATTTTTAATATATTAAATTGTGTGGTTGAGTTTGAATTTATCATGTAGCCATTTGTTTTTTATTTGCTTCTCCTGTCTTTCTTGCCTTTCTTTCTTTGTCTTTCTTATCTTTGGATTAATCAAGTAATTTTTAATGTTTGATTTTTGTCTCCTCTGTTGACTTTTTAGCTGTACTACTTTAACTTTTTTACTCTAGGGATTACACTATACATAAGTTAATATTATAAATTACAGACCAATAGTGTAACACTTCATGTACAAGGTAAGATGTACAAGGTACAATAGTATAATTCCATTTCCCGACTTCCATCCTTTTCTGCTGTTGTCTTATATTTTACCATTATATGTAAATTCACCGTTTGGGTATGTATGTATGTATGTATGTGTTTACTTTAAACATTTAAGCAACTTTTAAAGAAATTAATGAAAAAACCATGTTTTATTTTATCCATTCTGATGTTCATTGCTCCTTCTTGCATGTCCAGGTTTGCATCTAATATCATTTCCCTTCAACCTAGAGAACTTCCTTTAGCGGTTCTTGGGCATCCAGAACTGCTGGCAAAAATATTCTCAGCTTTTGTTTGTCTGAAGTTTTTATCTTGCATTCATTTGTTTAAATGGTATTTTTGCTGGATATAGAATTCTTTTTTTTTTTAATTATTTATTTTTGGTTGCATTGGGTCTTCATTGCTGCACACGGACTTTCTCTAGTTGGGTCGAGTGGGGGCTACTCTTCGTGGTGGTGTGCAGGCTTCTCATTGCAATGGCTTCTCTTGTTGTGGAGCACGGGCTCTAGGCACGCAGGCTTCAGTAGTTATGGCACATGGGCTCAATAGTTGTGGCTCGTGGGCTCTAGAGCAGAGGCTCAGTGGTTGTGGTGCACAGGCTTAGTTGCTCCATGGCATGTGGGATCTTCCCAGACCGGGGATCGAACCCATGTCCCCTGCATTGGCAGGCTCCCGCACCACCAGGGAAGTCCTGGATACAGAATTCTAGGTTAATAGCTCTTATTGGTTTTTTCAGCACTTTAAAGATGTCGTTTTATTATGTTTTGGCTTCCTTTATTTTGGCTGAGAAGTCAGTGTTACTTAAATGTAATGTGTCTTTTTTTTCTGTCTACTTTTAAGATAATCTCTTTATCTTTGGTTTTTAGCCATTTAATAACAGTGTGTCTCAGTATGGTGTTCTTTGTGTTTATTTGCTTTGTATTTGCTAAGATTTTTTTTATCTGTGGCTTGAAATCTTTCTTCAGTTTTGGCCATTATATTTTCAATTTGCTTTTATGCCCCATTATCTCTCTCTTCTTCAGAAATTGCAGTTACATATATATTGGACCATTCAGTATTTCCTCACTGGTCTTAGATATTCTAGCAAGAGGGTTTTTTTTTCCCCTTACCTTCAATTTGGATAATTTCCATTGATCCGTCTTCATGTTCATTGATTCTTTCTCCTACTGTATCCAGTCTTCTGTTAAGCCCAGTCAGTGAATTAATGAATTTTTTCATTTCAGATATTTTGTTATTCAGCTGTAGAATTTTTTCTTAGCTCTTATTTAAAGTGCCCATTTCTCTGCTGAAATTCCCCATTTGAACCTACTCTGTACATCCTTTCCTGTAAATTTACATATTTCAATAGCTGTTTACTCTTATAACATCTGGATTAGTTCTGGGTCTGTATTTATTACCTTTTTTTCCTCTTGTGAATTGACCGTGTCACCTCTTGGTTATGAATCACATTGTCCTTTTTCTTTGCATGTCATATACTCTTATATTGCCTACTGGACATTGTGGATGATGTGTTTTAGAGGCTGTGGATTATGTTACTTGTTTTTAGAAGGTTTATTTATTTATTATTTTTGGCTGCATTGGGTCTTCGTTGCTGTGCGTGGGCTTTCTCTAGTTGCAGCGAGTGGGGACTACTGTTTGTTGCGGTGCACAGGCTTCTTATTGCAGAGGCTTCTCTTGTTGTGGAGCACGGGCTCTAGGTGCGTGGGCTCAGTAGCTGTGGCTCATGGGCTCTAGAGCACAGGCTTAGTAGTTGTGGCTCACGGGCTCAGTTGCTCCGCGGCATGTGGGATCTTCCCGGACCAGGGCTTGAACCCATGTCCCCTGCATTGGCAGGCTGATTCTTAACCACTGCACCACCAGGCAAGTCCTGTGTTATTGTTTCTAAAGGGTTTTTCATTATATTCTAACAGGCCATTAAGTAACTTTGAATCACGTTGATCCTGTGGGAGCTTCATTTGGGGCTTTGGTAGGGTGGATCTGTTGCATTTAGCTGTTAGTCCTAGGGAGTAGCTGTTAGTCTTGGGGCCTGGATGGTCCTCCCTGTTAAGGCAGAGGTTAGCAAACATGGGGAAACTATGGCTTGCTGCCTTTTTTTGTACAGCCCACAGGTAAGAACTGTCTTTATATTTTCAAACAGTTATCTTTAGAAAGGTGCTCAAGTTTGCCTCTTAGCCCACAAAGCCTAAAATGTTTACCGTCTGGCCCTTTATAGAAAAGTTTGCCAATCCCTGACCTGAGTCATGGCCCTTCTAGAATTTCAGTGGAAAGCCTGAGGTGTTTGTCATATGCCTCTCATTTGGCAGGACTTCAACTCCATGCTCTTTCTTTTTTTTTTTCTAATCTATCTTAATTTATTCATCCATTCACAACATGTTTATTTAACTCTTTGCTCTTTCTACCCAGCAGCAGGGCACTAAAATCTCTACTCAGATCTTAAATCTCCCAGCTGTTGCTTTCTGCTCAGTTCCTTGGGTCTCAGGCTGTCCATGTACCATTTAAGACTCAGCCAAGGATTTGAGGAGGATTTGATAGAGATTTGGGGCTCCTTTATGGGATTTTTCTCTTTCACTTTCTAGGCTCTGTGGCTGTCTCAAATTCTGTTTCCTTAGTCCAGTAAGACTCTTGCCCTTTGCTTGAACTCTCTTCCGCCATGCTCTGCTACAAACTGGGAAGTGGTGGGTTAATGCAGGACTCACCTAGCTTGTTTCCCTTTTGAAGGATTATGTTCCCTCCACTTTATTTTTTTTTTATTTTTATTTTTTTGCGGTACGCGGGCCTCTCACCGTCGCGGCCTCTCCTGTTGCGGAGCACAGGCTCTGGATGCGCAGGCCCAGCGGCCATGGCCCACAGGCCCAGCCGCTCCGCGGCACGTGGGATCCTCCCAGACCGGGGCACGAACCCGTGTCCCCTGCATCGGCAGGCGGACTCCCAACCACTGCACCACCAGGGAAGCCCCGTTCCCTCCACTTTAGGTCAGCTTTTGGTTACTCTCCAAACAATTGTTTTCATTATTTTGTCTAAAGTTTATAATTTTTAATCAGTGGGGTTAGTCCAATTAAAAGTTCTCTGCCATTACTGGAACCAGACTGCACTGAAGTTTGAGGTTTAAGAGTTTATCCTCAACTATCAAACAAAGAAAAGATTCGCTATACAGAAAGTATTCATTACTCAGAGGTTTCAAATTATTATTTTATTGTACTTAAATTAGCTACAAAACTATATTACCATCTGTTATACACAGTGTTAACAATAATGCCTTTGGGTCATATGCCCTATACCCTTCTGTTTGATTAGAGAGTATACATTATCATAAATTCTTCCTTTCCAAGCAAAAATGAGAAAATCACTTTTCCATGTTGATTGTGATCTAAGCAAATGTTACATATACCTCCCAAGTGATTTTCTACATAAAGTAGTTTGTACTGAGAGAAAAGGGGGAGATACAAAGCCACATAGAGATTAGGGAATGAAAGAAGAGTAAAGTAGGGGACGGGGAGGTGGGATAGGCAATGGGGGGAGAAGTTTTTTTTCTTCCTCATCCTTTAGGTAGAGGAACCTGAGAAATAATAGTCTTTGAGATTATGACTTAAGCCTTTCAATGTTTTGATTTCCTGAGCTAGCTTGTCAGCCTCCGGGACAGACAACACTTAATTTAGTTAATGTAAGCTTATAATTATGACTATATCCCAACAGTTTGTCTGAGTCACTAGTTTTGAAATTATCTTCTATGGTACTTCACTGTATAATTGCCTTTGTTTTGTGCTCTGTTTGGATTGCTTTAAACATTTCAAAAGTGTTTGTTCTATCTAATCTGTTTCAGTAAAGACTTTTTAAAAACAGCGTCGCGAGGTATAATTAAAATAGTTTTAAGATTGTGTCATGGCAGCTTTCTCCCTTGGTATAACTGTTAGACTATTTAACAGAAAGCACTCTGGTTTTTATTAAATGTTTTATTATGGCCGGAATGAAATTTTTTTTCCTCTTAGCTGACCAGGCCAAAAAGTTGACGTTAAAATATCTAATCACAGAAAGGAAGGTAAAGATTTTGTAATCATGTCAATGAAATTTTTTTTCATTAACCTAATGTTTGTTTGTTTTTTCTGTATAGTTTTTACAGCTTCATTCTCAGATATTTCTGCTCAGTTCAGATGAAAATACAGTTAGTCTATTGAAGGACTCTTCTCTCCAGGCTGAGTCTGATATACGAAGAAATGATCAACAACTTTTGAAGACACTTACTTCAGAACCCCCAGGATTAAATGATAGACCCTCCTGTCCCCACTGGTTTGATATAAACGATTCCAAAGTCCAACCAATCAAGGAAAAGGATATTGAACAGCAATTTCAGGGTAAAGAAAGTGCCTACATGTTGTTTTATCGGAAATCCCAGTTGCAGAGACCCCCTGAAGGTATGGAAAGATAAATGTCCCTATTTGTTTAAGTTGATCACTTTAGAAGATAAATACTGAATGTTGTTTGAAAGTTTACCGTTTTAGAAGGTTTACTCTTGAAACATTTTAAAATATTTTCAAGCTAGCCATAAGAAATATACCAGAAAAAATTCAACATTCTGTCCTTTTATAAAGATTATATATTTCTGTTTTTTTTCCCCTGTAATAGTATGAGGCTGTAGTTAGATTTTCAAAATTGCATTTTCTTGGATCACATCATGTTTTCTTGTTGTGTGGGCAGACGTGACTGTCCTCTGCTGAGGCTTCTCTCTGCAGTTTGGCCATGTGTTGTCTTTGAGTTGCAAGTGGCCTTGGTCTTATTTTCATGTGTTCTCTTTTATTTTCATTTCTTTTTTCCTTTTCCTCGAGGTAATAAGTCTTTAAGCAATTGAAATATCTCTGAAGCTCTCTGTTGAATCTTCTAAGAGAGTTCATACCATGGTGGGGGTTAAACACTGAGACCCACAGTGATAAATTTTTGAATTGAAGCTACTAACATGAATCAGTCTGTAAGACTTTATGTGATCACTTCCCAAAATTTATGCAAAAGTAAAAAATCCTAACTGGGAAAGCTCTTTAGATTGAGACATATCTGTGATTAGAGATGAGGTTACTGTTCTTAGAGAGTGAGCATAGTGATCATTTCTGTAAAGAATAAGAATAAAGCAGTTAGTGATTTGCAGATGAATCAAAGGAACTCTCTGGATCTGAAACAGTTACATAACTGCTCTGTTGACCAGAAGGGGCTTTGTTTTTTTCTGAGGGGAAAAAATATGGTAATCGTTCTGATAAAAATATTGGGAAGCTGAATTCACAGTTACAGAAATATATATCAATTTCTTCAGATGACGTATTGTCCTTTTCACTGAATTGAACTTCAGTGTGTACACGATTGGAATATGTACTAAGTGACAATTTTCCAGTTAGCTTAAGATTTGAATAAAGATCTAACCAAAATCTTGATGGACTTTTTTGGGGGATAAATGGATGGAACTTGGCAAAATGATTCTAAAATTTACCTAGGAAGATAAATTAATGAAAATTGAAGAAGGAACTACTCAAGGAAAATTTACTGTATCAGTATAAGCATATTTATAGTGCTGTAGCAATTCAGACAGTGTAGTGCTAGTGCAAAGAGGTGGGCAGACCATTGAGCAGTAAGCCCAGAAGTTGATCTAAGTATCTTTAAGATTTTAATCCATGAAAAGGTAGCTTTTCAGATAAATAGGGGAAAAATGCATTAATAAATACAACTGAGAAGTTGGTTAGTTGCTAATCACTTGAATTAGCAGTTAGTACAATCAAGTGATTATATTTATCACTTGCATGAAATTATAGTTCCTTTAATGTTTATGTAAAAAAGGAGCCTTCAAATGCATAAAATATAAATATTTTTCTGATCTTAAGGTAGAGAAGACCTTTCTAAGCATAAAAGCAACGAAAAAAGAATTGAGGAAAAGTGATATAAACCTTATTACATAATACCAAAAGGCAAATGACAAGCTAGTGGAAAACAGCAAAATATATGACAAATTTATTTCCCCTATCTGTAGAGTGCTCTTACATTTATTCCATTGTGCTCAGTAGTAAATTGGGAAAAGGATATAAATAACTCATGTACAAAAGAAGAAATAAGGACAACCAATAAACTGCAAAAAAAAAATATTCCATCTGGCCCATAACCAAAAAACATGAATCATAGCAGCAATGAATGACAACCTTTTTCCTACCAAATCAAATATTTCTGTTAACCTGGTTCTCAGCAGTTGGCACTACCTCTATATTTGGAATGTATGTAAAGTAATACAACCAATTTGGTTGTATGTACTTAAAAACCTTAAACCAATAATTATACTTCCACAAATTTGTCTTGAAATAATCAGGACTGTGTATACCTATTTATGTTCAAAGATGTTTGCTACCCCCGTTATTTTATAGTAATGACTAGCAGAAAATCACCTAAATGTCTACCAGAAAAGGATTGGTTAGATTAATTATGCTATTTATAGAATGGGCTACTATGCAATCATTTAAAGATTTGGAAAACTATTCACAATATATGAAATGAAAAAGAATTTACATGTTTGTTGACTATACTCCCAGTTGCTTTAAATAAGCGTGGTGTGGTGTGTGTGTGTATGTGTATGTATAGACACATTGTGTAGAATAGAAAAAAGACCAGAAGTATATAGATCACATTTTAGCAGTATTCCCTAGGAGTGGGATTATAGGTAATATTTATTTATTTTACATTAAAAAAAATCATTTCCAGAACTTTCACAGTGACCAATTATTACATTTGTTATCAAGAAGAAAACAGCAGGTGTTCTTTTTAAAAAGTATATTTAAAAAGAGTTGAAGAAGTGGAATTCTCTAGCTTGGCTTAAAGAACTGTTTACCTTTCATATGTTTTAACGTTTTCAATTTGAAGATGGGAAAACTGAGATCCAGAGAAAATTCACGTTCACACAGGCAGTAGAAGCTTTCCTAGCTCCCAGCGAGGTCCTTTCTAGTTTTCTGTGCCACCTCTTCAGCAGCCAGTTTTTATGTAGTCAGCACAAGTTAATGGAAAATTTTGTTCACAGCTCGAGCTAACCCAAGGTACAAGGTTCCATGTCATTTGCTGAATGAAATGGATGCAGCCAACATTGAACTACAAATAAAAAGGTAATTTTAAATTACTTTTAGAGTTTGAATAGTTTTTCTGGGGAACAAGGATCTAATTTAGGTCTTAAGTATTCAGTAATGAAAATTAAAGAGGAAAAAAAGTCAACTGTTTAATGCCAGTGTCTTTTTATTAGCTGCTGAATTTTTATACTGAGAGTATCTTTTACTTTGAAATTACCCAGTGGGAGTGAATGAAATAATGACAAATGGCCATCGCTAAGTAGAGATTGAAGCCTAAGAAAACTAGAGAAATCTGTGTGAGCACGTAGTTGTGCTGAATGAATTGTGTCCTGGCCTGTCAGGTTATTCCCTCGGCACAGACAGAGCCCATTGTGAAAATTCACCCTCATGTGTAAGTGGTTTGTGAAGAACTGGCCCGTAGTGACATCAGACCAGAGGTGGGCAGAGGGGAGGAAATGTGGAGTCTACAGACTGTTTGGCTTAATGTCAATCTTGGGCAAAACCCTACAATGGATTATTAAAGGGATGGTTTGTGAGAACTTGATGATCTGAACATTCTCTTTTGAGGTCTAACCTTGGACCATGAAGAACTGGTTCTTTATTTGCTCTCTGGGTCGGTGGGGTACTGGATTAGGGAAATGGATGTTCCCATGGTCTCCTTGTGGACCCGAGGGGCTGATTACATAGCAGGGACATGTTCAACATTTTTTATCATTGATTTGAAGCTGAGAAAAAAAATAGGTAGATTGAATGGCAAATTAAGATCAGAGGAGATCTCAACAAAAATCAAGACACTAAAAATATAAAAATTTAACAGAGTAAAATATCTTAAGTGCGAAAGATAACCAACTTGCATGCGTGGTGTGGATTAGCAGTTGGTATTAAAACCAAAAACAACCTATGGGGTTTTAGTCAGCGGGCACTGAGCTTTTTAATGTGGTCATCGAAAAGCTAGTGCTGTCCTTGACCACATTCACAGAACTGTGCCTGAGGTACCTGAATGGTGGCTGTAGCTTCATCCAACTCTCCATTGGTGGGGCTGCCTGAAGTGTTTTTGGTGCTGTGCTTCACAGCAGCTGAATGGGTTCAGAAAAGTGTAGCAAGCGCCTGGCTGCTGCTGAGGCCATCTGACTTGGAGAGAGCAGACACCAGGGATCATGAGGCTGACTTCAAATAGTTTATGGGAGAGTCTGTGGGGTCTAGTTGAAGCAAGGAGAAAATAGAAGCTGTAAACCTAGCACTTACCACAGTTATAGGAACGTGTTTCCAGCATTTTGTTCATAATTATAATCTCAGCATTGGACGAGTTCAAGTGTCAGTATTTGTTCAGAGTAACATTGCACAGTGTGCATTAAAACCATCTTCCTTGGAATTCACGGTGGCAGAGCTATTAATTGAGAAACTAAAATGAGTTATTTTGGAGCATGGAAGAAAAGGATGTTAATTATAATTAGGTGGAGTGGAGAACGTCTTTATATTGTAAATCAAATATTTTTGGTTTGAGATGAAACAGTATCTGTTGTAAAAACATGGCATTTATGTATTTTTTATGCCTCTTTAAAGGACAGAATGTGATTCTACAAACAATAATTTTGAATTGCATCTCCACCTCGGCCCTCATTATCATTTCTTCAATGGGGCTCTGCACCCAGTAGTCTCTCAAACAGAAAGCATGTTGGATTTGACCTTTGATAAAAGAAAAACTTTAGGAGATCTTCGACAATCAATATTTCAGGTAATTTAGCCTCACTTACTCTTAATAGACATTAAGGTCTGTCTTAAGCTGGATTCTCCTTTTCAAACTTCTGTTTAGGATACAACTATTTATTTTTCACAGCTGCTTAGGAAAATCCTACGTCTCCCACTTCCATAGAGGGATGGTCCAAGTGTTCTCCCCTCACTTGTAAGTCTCTTAGAGAGGCTTTTCTGCACAAGCAAGACTCACAGAGTCCTGCCAGCAGGTTTTCAGGGGAGAATCAAGCCTGGTATATTTAATCTGGGGGAGAGAAAGAGTATAAGGTTGTCTCTTTTGGGGAAAATAAATGAAAGAGAATTGTTTTTTAAAAGGAGTGAAAGGATAGATAATTATATTGCCTAAAACCAAGAGCTACTAAACAAATAAAAGCAACTAACTTTTCTACCTTTCAGTATAGAATAACATTTATTAATAAGATTCCTAAGTGAAGGACAATGTCTGCTGGTCTATAGTAAAAGCAAACAGCGTTGTAATCTTGTCTCTAAATTATTTATCCAGTCGTGTTTAACGACGACAACAACAGTGCTCTTTATTTTACTTACAATGTTTTCATATAAATTCTATCATTTGATTCTTTAACCTCATGAGGGCAAGATAACCCCATTTTAAAGATGAGGAAATTGTGATTTAAAGAGATCTAATGGCTTGCCCAGGGTCAGACATCTAGTTAGCAGTCGAACTAGGACTCCAGCCCTGGTCTCCCTACTCTTTCTTTCCTCTTAATTATACTTCACTCCACACTACTTCCTGATAGAGGAAAAGGGAAATAGAAAATGTAAGCTTCCCCCCCCACCCCAGAATTAAGTGAATTTTCTGAAAAACTATATCATTTACCAAAATTATTAGCTTTCTTTTGATTTTCCTCTTGTACAAAGAAAAGCAGACCAATTTCTTCTTTAACTTTAGTTGATTTGAATATTTAAATGTTGGATCAGGATCGAGATTTCTAAAATTATCTACTACTTCTGAACTTTTCCACTAAAAGTTTATTTCTGAGCCAATCCTGACAGTGATGATATAGGTGGACTTGGGGATTTGACCCTGCCTAGGGTAACGTTTCAAGTGGGAAAGACCTTGGTCACCTTTATAAGGTTTAGATTTCACACCAGTCTGCTTTTTGATGGTTTAAGTGCACATCTCTGTTATCTTAGAATTAAGCCACTGGCAAGAGGCTGAGAGACTGACAGTTAAGTAATCATGTGTAAGTATGAAATTTCTTCTTAAGAGGACTATCTTGTGATGTTGTGGAGAGGGACGAAGTAGGACTGACCTTTACTGGTGACACGGTTTTGGTGAGGTTACCACAGTCCCCAGAGTCTTGGAGCTAGAAACTTAAAAAACAAATCCCTGGTAATCTATTAAATAAACTGGTAATGCCACTTTTTAAATTTACAGTGGGAGACATTCCTTTCGAGAAACAAGAGTATTCGTGTGTGCTGCTTTTCCCTGAATAGTACTGATTAAACACATAATTTTTGTTCTTTGGGACCAGGATTCCTGGGCTGGCACACTGATCATTTTGCCTTCTGATAAAAGTGATCTTCCCATAAATTAAGTAGAAATGGTTGTTGTTTAGATGGTCATTGTGCTCTTTGTGTATGTCAAGGTTCTTCAGTCACTAATGGATGTGAGATTAACCGTCTTTGGATTTGACTGATTTAACACTGAAAGATGTCTACTTTCCTCATTTTTGGTGCTGGATGGGGATTGTCGTATTCATTTTCTGGTTCCCTGTATCAGCTACATAAGTAAATTGGCACAGTGCTCTTCTTACTTAACCTGGAAAAGTGATCTATATGTGATTTTTCATTGTTTTCTTTTCTTTCATTCATATTCTGCAGCTGTTAGAATTTTGGGAAGGAGATATGGTTCTTAGTGTTGCAAAGTTTGTACCAGCAGGACTTCATGTTTACCAGACACTTGATGGTAAGAGAAATATTAAAACACAGCAACTTATTGTGCCTATGTACATTTTGTGGGGCTCATCTGTGACTTTCTGCTCTTGGCCAGTCTTTCCCCTACATACTACTTTTCTTAGCTATGCAGGTTCTCATCACATTGGTTTTAACAAATAATATATTTAGTTTTTCATATTTAATAAAAACAAATAATTTATTTAGTTTATAATGTATCCAATATATGTAATGTGTGAAATTTTGCTAACATGGAAATGTTTTATATTTTCTGAAATTAAGGCTACTTCTCTACCTAAACAAATTTTTTCTTAAAGGCTTTGGAAATTTTTTTATATTACCACAAACTTCTGAGCAAATGGTTTGAAACCATTTAAATCTTGTTAAATATGGCTTGTTTTTTTAATCCAATCTCAGCTTCAGACTTTGTAGCAAAACAAACAAAAGTACTTCAGGAGCTTAAAAGTACTTCCTTTAAATAACAACAGAACAGTAACAGCAGTAGCAGCAGTGACATTTATCTTGGACTTCATGGTGCCAGATACTGAGATAAGTGTTCTGTGTAAATTATCTAATTTGATTTTCACAAAATTCTATTATCCCCATTTCATAAATGAGAAAACTGAAGCATAGAGGCTTGAAGTCCACAAGGTCTTACAGCTCATTAGTGGGTGAGTGAGGACCGCTTGATGTGTAAGCCTTCCCCGTGTTCACAGTGTCAAGTACAGTTGACCTTTTATATTAACTTTTTTTTTCCTGCTTTCATGCCCACAAATCTTATGGGGGAAATGCTTACATAAAATGAAAACAGAGAGAAAAAAAAAAGGCTAAAGAGTGTGATGGAAGGAATAAAGATAAAAATAATATAAAATAATATCAATATAACAAACATAATTACTCCCTTTTTCTTAGTTTTCCTCAATGACAATGCTTTTTTTCAAACAAATGTTTGTGTCTTGGCTGTTGCTTTAGTTAAATATTTTTTTGATGATCATGAGAATGGTTTCACTGATAATCTCATCTTCCTAGGAGATCACCTAACACTGTGTGAAATTGAAATTGCTGATGGGGAAGACATCTTTGTATGGAATGGGGTGGAGGTAAATAAGTGTTGAAGAAATGTTCACAAGAGTTTTGTATATTTTTTAAGTTATTGTGATAAAATTTTATTCAGCATATGTGACGACACTTACATATTAGAAAACTGCTGAAATATCCAATAAATTTTAAGTACAATCAGTGTTGGTTATATGTTCAAGAGATAGTTGTAGAACACCTCCATGGTGCCAGGCTGTGTGTCAGAAGCTAGACACAAAGGTAAATAATCAGTTTGTATCCTTCAGGCATGTAGTGTGGGTCACTGCACTAAGATAAGTGAGCAGGAGGGTCGTACACACTCTTGATGAGGATTCAGAAGGAGCGGTTCGTTACACTGTTAGGGCTGGAGGTGACTTAAGGGAGCACAGTCAAGAGGGCAGTGAGGAGGATCTCACCCACTCAGTGGGCGTCCTCGGTGCACCTCATACATTTACCACTGCTGAGGACTCACAGTCTGTCTCCACTTCAGATTCCTCTCCTAAAAAGTAAAAGATGGCTAAGAAAAAGCTTCAAAAATCTAAAGCTGTTCTTGTGATATTTAAAAGACATTTGTGAAAACTTTATTTCACTTGAAAAAAAATGGGAATTGTTCTACAAGAGTCTTTTACTACATTACTGTGTTGACTTAATTTTGGCAAATATGAACTATACTAATGGCTGACTCGATCTTGTTATAGGTTGGCGGAATCCAGATTCAAGCTGGTAGTGACTGTGAACCTCTGCTTTTAAATGTTCTTCGTCCGGCAACAAGCAATGAAGAAGAGGAGTGTCAGCAGTTGATAGACTCTCCACATGTCTTTCCATCTAATGCAGAAATAGGTAGTGTACTCACAGCCTTTGCAATCCCAGCCGGAGTCATCTTAGTCAACAGTGCTGAGTCCGTAGGTGAAGAGAGCTGGACCACCATTCCCAAGGAAGACTTGAAGAAGACATTCAGAGAACAAGGTCTCAGAAATGGAAGCTCAATTTTAATTCAGGATTCTAATGATGGTACCAGGTAACATGCTAAGAAGAGAATTCTTTTTAAACTTATTTTAGTTACAGTGCTATATCTTAGAACTCTAGAGTTTTATGTTAATAATGATGAGAGTTAAATGTTTCTTTTTATTTCTAGACATTGTGTTCTATATATTGTAAATAGGAATGTTCGTGGTTAGACAACCTGGAGAAAAATGGTATTGTAATGTGATTTTTTTTTTTTGTAAATGTGGTAACTGAATAATATAGGTATAGGCTAGATATAGTATAGATTAGTTGGCAGTAAAACAGAATCTTATCAAATAAGTCTGATTAGCACTCATTATAAGATGGAGGGCACATTCTCACAGAGAAAGTTCCTAAAATTTTTCATGAGGAAGGTATTATCACAGCTGAATTTGTCTCATCACAAGACTCTCAGAAGGCAATTCAGTTTTTTGTTATAATCCTTTTTATGATGCCTGAGAGCCTCCCAGCTGCCCAGGTAAGGCAATTACTTGGGGAATTGCAGCCTTGGTTCCTGTAGGTCCCATTTGAAGCTCAGGAGTGCTTCCTCTCTTCATTTTTGTTATCCATGTCTGTGCCAGTACATTTCTGTGGTCAGCATTATCATACACGGTAACCCCCCCAACTTCCATACATTGCAGACTTCAGGTTATGACCAATGAATCAGGTGCCTGCTTTATCAGTGCTGTGAATATACTTAGATTCCAGAGGCTCTGTATTATTGTTTATTAGTGGCTGTGACATAGAGAAACAGAGCACGTGTGAAGTGTGTTTAGTTTGTGTTACATTTATCACTCTGGTTTCGACAAGTGTTTTCCAGACATTTATTTCCCTACCTTGTTTATTTAATTTAAAAGTTTATTATATATTTCTTTTTAGAAGATAATATACATTCATTAGGACTTGGGAAATATAGAGGTGAAGACAGGAGACCCAAAACAGCATCACCATACCACTCATGCAGTGTCTGTCACTGTTAGCTTTCTGAGCCCGAATAATTGGGTTTTTGTTTTGAAGGGTTTTTTTCTTATTAATTTATTATTTTATATATATATATATATATATATATAATTTTTGGCTGCGTTGGGTCTTCGTTGCTGTGCGCGGGCTTTCTCTAGTTGCAGTGAGCGGGGGCTACTCTTCGTTGTGGTGCACGGGCTTCTCGTTGCAGTGGCTTCTCTTGTTGCAGAGCACGGGCTCTAGGCGTGCGGGCTTCAGTAGTGGTGGCTCACGGGCTCTAGAGTGCAGGCTCAGTAGTTGTGGTGCACGGGCTTATTAGTTCCTCCACGGCATGTGGGATCTTCCCGGACCAGGGCTTGAACCCATGTCCCCTGCATTGGCAGGCGGATTCTCAACCACTGTGCCACCAGGAAAGTCCGGTTTTTTCCTTTTTAAACATAATAGTGATGATTTTATAGATAAATAGTTATATCCTGCTTTCCCCTCATGTTTGAAGGCTCTTCATAAACCTCATTTCATGGCTGCATAATAACCTATGTTGATGTTATAGGTTACCTGACTGCTCCTGTGTGAGGAGCGGGTAGCGACAAGGCCTTGGGGGCCAGCTGCCTGGCTTTGTTTCCAGCTTTATCACTTACTAGTAGTGTGACCGTGGGCAAGTTATGTCATCCCTCTCTGCTTAATTTCTTCTTCTGTAAAATGAGCATAATAATTAGTACCAGCTTCATACAGTTGTAAGGATTGAAAGAGTTAAGAGCTTACAAGTGTTTACACATGGTAAGTGCTAAGTAGTTTAGCTAGCATTCTTGTTATCATCCAGTTTTTCATTATTTTAAGGTGGTCTTCAGGGAACGTCTTTGTGCTTAAAACTTTGCTCTATTTAAGATTGCTAACTCAAGGTGGAGTCCCAGAGTGGAATAACTGAAATGAAGAGCAGAATTGTGGTGTAGGGCTCTGCTACGCACTCCCAAAGAGGGCTCCCGCTCACCCACTCAGTGCCTCTGTGTGAATTAGTGAGAAGTCACTCCTCCCTCAAGAACCTTTACTATCATCTGTAGGAAAATCTTGTTAGAACAAGACACTCCACTGCCATCTGCTGTCATAAAATTTTTTAAAACCTCTATAATGAAAATACAAATATACAGTGTATATGATGTGAATGATATCCATTGGGTGTGGTACTTTTTTTTTTTTGCGGTACGCGGGCCTCTCACTGCTGTGGCCTCTCCCGTTGTGGAGCACAGGCTCCGGATGCTCAGGCTCAGTGGCCATGGCTCACGGGCCCAGCCGCTCCGCGGCACGTGGGATCTTCCCGGACCGGGGCACGAACCCGCGTCCCCTGCATCGGCAGGCGGACTCTCAACCACTGCGCCACCAGGGAAGCCCAGATGTGGTACTTTTATTCAGTGTCAGTCCGCACGGCTGTGCACGCTGTCCTGCTGTTAAACTACTATGGGTGGGCTTTTGGCGTAGGTACTCTTTTAAAGCTCCCCTAGTGATTGCAGCGTGCAGGTAGACGTTAACAACTGATTGTTCAATTACAACAGTTCTCTTTGAAAAATGTGGCAACAAGTTATTTGTATAAATCAAAGAATATTTGGAATCATGAATATAGACTCCGTGGAATACTGTCTTAACACTACCCTAAAAAGATAGTGAACTTTCAAAAACCCAACTCAGTAGAACTTGGTCACCTTTAATTAGTCACATGAAGTGACACATGCAGAATTTTAGAATTGGTGCCTAAAGAAAAGCATGAATTTTCCAATCCTCTCTGATCCATAAAAGGGCTGTGTAAAGACACATTTTTTAAATGTCTTTTTACCTACAGTTTGTTGACCAGACAAGGGAAATGGATCACCAGTGTGAATGAGATTGACTGGCTCCAAGTTAAAAATTTATGCCCATTAGACTCTGAAGAAGAGCAAGTTAAAATATCAGCAACTCTTAACACAGTGAGTAGAATATTGATTTAAGTGTGGTTGACAGTTTTTAAGTAATACAATTTTATTTAGAAAGCAGTGCCTTAATCTTTCAGAACAGCTGTCTCAGTAAACTTCTAAATCTTAAGAAATCACCTTTTTATTTGTAACATTTGATTATTGCTAATTTACCTTTGTTAGCCCTTGGCATATTTCAAGAAAATATATGCCTTTTTTTCCCTCTAAAGCCTAGAATTAGAATGTGGGAGTTACCTTTTTAATTAGTTGATGGAATCTTCTGACTTTGATAACTGAAATGCTATTTTCAAGAGTCTTTTCTATATTTTTAAAACAAGGTATATATGTTTTGGTTTTGTGTTCTTTGGTGTTTGGGTTTTTTAAAGTTTATCTTAAATTGCTCTACAGTATACTCTGTGCTCTGTATAAAGCCAGTTGCTCTTCAAAGGGATTTTTTTTTTCAGTTTTCCATTTAAGGCTATTATACTGGTTTCCTTAAACATTATTTCAGGAAACATCTTTTTATATTTATGTAGTCTCCATTTATTAAGTTTTTCTGTAAC
Source organism: Hyperoodon ampullatus (assembly GCF_949752795.1). Lineage (NCBI taxonomy): Eukaryota > Metazoa > Chordata > Mammalia > Artiodactyla > Ziphiidae > Hyperoodon > Hyperoodon ampullatus. Next base: position 6,929,962 of record NC_136921.1, read on the forward strand.
TTTATTTTAAAAATTTAGAGTGTTTTCTTTTATATAAAATTATAGTTTCTTAAGGTTTGTTTGTACATTAGTGGGAACAGTATAAGGTCAATGCCCCAAAGCTCAGGAGACCTACCGCCCTGACCCTGAATGGGAGGCTGGTGCAGTCCTTGATTGCTGCAGCCTCTGTTCCTTCTTGGCACAGTGCAGGGCACCGGTGGGGAAGTAGAGTCAATGATCTCTGTCGTCAGCTTTACCCCTAAATTTCCACGATTTTATGCCCTAGAGGCAATTAGCCTAAATTTTAAAAAAGAAAAGAAAACACAATCTAAAATAATTTAAGTCGAAATTTTAAATAGTACCCTTGGATTAGTACATTTTTATATTATTAATGCTTATTAATTATTAGTACAGTTTTATATTATATTATTAATGAAGATACGAGATCTTCCCAGACCAGGGATCGAACCCGTGTCCCCTGCACTGGCCCTGAATTCATCATTCTTAACATAAACCTATAGTTTCTTTTGTTTGCTATCATCAGAAAAGTTAACTGTCAGCTTTTGCCTTTCGCTACTATTATGTCTTTGGTTTTCTAAAGTTTTCTGTAGGTGGCCTTCCCATTCCAATTATTATCAATTTGGTGAAAGCTTAACCAAGATCTAAGTTTTTGCCTTTGACTTTGTAGAAGAGAGAAAATAATTTCAGGGATGGAAAAAAAATGATTTTCAAGTAGGCAAAAACTGCTAAATGTAAGGTAATTAATAACTCAACCTGTATATGCACACACTGACAGTCTTCATTTTCCTCCTCTCCCATTGTTTTTAACTTATACACAGTCATTAGTTTATTTCTCTATTTTAGGTGGTGTTTGATATTCGAATTAAAGCCATAAAGGAATTAAAATTAATGAAGGAACTAGGTAATCATTTATGTTTGCTTTTGGTTTTTTGGCTTAATTTAGTTTTGTTTTGATTTTTAATTGAAAAAAATATGGGAGAGTACTAAAAATAATTTAGGGAAAACTCACGTATCTACCACCCAAAATGGACAAATGTTAACATCTTGCCATGTGTTTGTTTTTGCCTCAAACATTACAAATAAAGTCCTCTATGTTCTCCTCCTCAGACCTATCATCCTTCCCCAGGTGCAACCAGTATATCTGATTTGGGTGTGTATCTAGTTCATGCATTCACATTGTACTATATATATTATACCTCTCTCTATATATGTATGTGTGTATATTGTATTTTTACATTTATGTAAATTCTATCTTAATGAATATAACATTCCACAAACTCACTGTTCACTCGGCATTAAGTTTTCTTTTACAGCTTTATTGAGGTATAATTTACATATCATAAAACATCCATTTTAAGCATAATTCAGTGATTATTACTAAATGTATAAAGTCGTACAACCATCACAGGAATCCAGTTTTAGAACAGTTCCATCACTCCAAAAAGATCTCTCGTTCCCATTTGCATACCAAGCCCCTGACAGCCATTCATCTACTTTCTGTTTCTTTTGACTTGCTTTTCTGGACATTTCATGTAAATGAAAGCATGTTATATGTAGTCTTTTGTGTCTGGCTTCTTTCACTCAGCATATCATTTTTGAGATTCATCCATGATTTAGCATGTTTCAATAGTTTGTTCCTTTTTATTGCTGACTGGATAAAAAATAATATATTGTATGGATTGTATGGCTATATCACATTTTGTTTGTTCATTACCAGTTGACAGACATTTGGATTGTTTCCACTTTGGGGCTTTTATGACTGATTCTGCTATAAACATTATGTCTTTGTATAGACCTGTGTTTTCAATTCTCCTGGGTAGACGTACAGAATTGGAATTGCTGGGTCATATGGCAAAGTTATGTTTAACTTTATAAGAAACTGCCGTACTATTTTCCAAAGTGGCTGAATCATTTACATACCCACTGACAATGTATCAGGGTTGCAGTTTCTTCACATCCTTGCCAATATTTATAATTGTCTTTTTTTTATTTTATTTATTTATTTTGTTTATTTTTGGCTGTGTTGGGTCTTCGTTGCTGCGCACAGGCTTTCTCTAGTTGCGGCGAGTATGGGCTTCTCATTGCGGTGGCTTCTCTTATTGCAGAGCATGGGCTGTAGGCGTATGGGCTTCAGTAGTTGTGGCTCAGAGGCTCTAGAGCGCAGGCTCAGTAGTTGTGGCGCACAGGCTTAGTTGCTCCACGGCATGTGGGATCTTCCTGGACCAGGGCTTGAACTTGTGTCCCATGCATTGGCAGGTGGATTCTTAACCACTGTGCCACCAGGGAAGTCCTATAATTGTCTTTTTGATTGTAGCCATTTTAGTGAACATGAATTGGTATCTCCTGTGTTTAATTGCGTTTTCCTGATGCAGTGATGGTGAGCACTATTGATGTGCTTATCATCTATTTGTATACTCTAAGGACCCTATTAAAACTACTAGAATTAATAAGTGAGTTTAACAAGAGCTCAAAATCAATATATAAAAATCCATATGTTTACTAGCAACAAAAAAATGGAAAATTAAATTAAGAAAACATTTATAATAGCATAAACTATCATGAAATACTTGGGGGTAAATTTAACAAGATATGTTGAAGACCTGTACACCGGGAACTAGAAAACATTGCCATGAAAAATAAAAGAAGACCCAAATAAATTAAATGATGTACCATATTCTTGGATCAGAAGACACAGTACTATTAAGAGGCTAATTCTCTCAAAACTTATTTGTACATTCAGTGCACTCTCACTCAAAATTCTGGCAGGGTTTTTTTTTTTTTGGTGGAAATTGACAAGATGATTCTTAAATTTCTGTGGAAATGCAAAGAACCTAAAGTATCCATAACAATTTTAGAGGAAATAAAGAACAAAGTTGGAAGAGTTACACCATCTGATTTCAAGACTTACTCTGAAACTATAGAAATCAAGACAGTGTGTGTGGTCATGAGGGTCGACATATGGAGCGGAGTTCAGCACGTGTGGCCTACAACCTGCTTCTGCACAGCCAGTGAGCTAAGAATAGTTTTTACATTTTTTAAGGGCTCTTTTAAGAAGAAGAATGTGTGGGCTTCCCTGGTGGCGCAGTGGTTGAGAGTCCGCCTGCCAATGCAGGGGACATGGGTTCGTGCCCCGGTCCAGGAGGATCCCACATGCCGCAGAGCGGCTGGGCCCGTGAGCCATGGCCACTGAGCCTGTGCGTCCGGAGCCTGTGCTCCGCAACGGGAGAGGCCACAGCAGTGAGAGGTCTACGTACAGCACACACAAAAAAAAAAAAAGAGAAGAAGAGTGTGCAACAGAGATCATATGTGGAAATGTTCCAGAGTATTTACAACAGAACTACATTGAAAAGCCAGAAATAGATGCAAACATATTTAGTCAGTTGACTTTCAACAGAAGTGCCAAGGTATTTCCATGGGGAAAGATACTATTTCAGCATACAGTGCTGGACCAATTGAATATCAATAGATGCAAAAAAATGAACCTCCAACTTTGCCTTACATCATGTAAAAAATGAACTCAAAATGGATCATAGAACTTCCCTGGTGGCACAGTGGTTAAGAGTCCGTCTGCCAATGCAGTGGACACGGGTTCAACCCCTGGTCGGGGAAGATCCCACATGCCGCGGAGCAACTAAGCCCGTGGACCACAACTACTAAGCCTGTGCTCTAGAGCCCATGCTCCACAACAAGAGAAGCCACTGCAATGAGAAGCCCACATACTGCAACGAACAGTAGCCCCCGCTTGCCACAACTAGAGAAAGCCCGTGTGCAGCAACAAAGACCCAACACAGCAAAAAATAAATTAAAAAAAAAAAAGATCATTGACTTCAATGTTAAAACCTAAAACTGTAAAACTTCTGGGGGAAAACATAGAAAATCTCTGTTACTTTTACCATAAGGAAGAGATTTTTTTTAAAAGATAGGACTTAGTACAAACCATGAAAGTAAAAGCAAATTGGACTACTACAAAATTTTAAAAGCATTTGAAAAGGCAGGCCACAAACTGAGAAAAAAGTTATAAAACACATATTTGACAATAGACTTGCATCCAGGCTATATAAAAAATACTTATAACCTAATCAGAAGACAACCCAAATTGGGAAGCCACTTTACAAAAGAAAATCTACCTATGAACACCCAATAAGCACAGGAGAAGACACTCAGTATCATTAGCCAACAAACTAAAACCGTAATGACGCATCACTGCACGCCTAGTAGAATGATTACAATTTTAAATGCTGACAAAACTAAGTGATATCGAAGACGTGGATCAACTGGGACTGCCGCGTGTTGCTGGTGGGAGTGTAAAATGGTACAGTCGCTTTGGTAAGGAGTTAGCTTAGTTCCTGTGAATTTAAATATTCACTTATCAGTTCTCCTGGATTTTTATCCAAGAAAAATTAAAACATGTATCCTTACAAATACTATAAACTTTCATAACCAAAAATGGGAAACAATCCAAATGTCAGTGAGCAGGTGAACAAATTGTGATGTATCCATACAATGGGATGCTATTCATCAATAAAAGAAGTAAACTACCACCCCATGCAAAACATGGATGAATCTCAAAGACATCATGCCAAGCAAAAGAAGCTAGTCACAAAAGAGTAATACTCTTAGGATTCCACTTATCGATGTGAAATTGTCAAAAAAGAAAACCTAAGCTGTAGTTACAGAGGCAGATCAGCATTAGGGGATGGGGGATTGACTACGGAGTGTCATGAGGGAATTTGGGGGGGTGATGCAAATTATATCTCAATTTGCTGGTGGTTACTGAGTGTTTTCATCGACCTCTTTTAAACTGTGCACTTAAACTGGATGTGTTTTATTATAAGTAAATTATACCTCAATAAAGTGACTTAAGAATATATGGTTTATTAAAATGAATAGTTTGTTGTCTTCCCGTGTCACAGATCTCCTTTCTTCCACTCCTTCGCTCTGAACTATTCTTTACATAGCAAGTGATCTTCTTAAACGTAGGTGAATCAGATCATGTCACCCTCTGCTTAAAGCCCTGTTGTGCTCTTTGCACTTGGTAGTATATTGCCTGCGGCTCCTGGCCTACAGGAACCTGCTTCGTCTGGCCATTGCCTAACTAACCTCCTTGCAGTCCACTCACCTGCTTATTCACAGCATACTTCCCACGCTGACTTCGTGGAATTTCTGGTCGCAGGCTCTCTTCCACCCCCGAGACTTCTTTTTTTTTTTTAAAGCAGAGGGAGGTTTTTTGTTTTTTTGTTTTTACATATTTATTTTTGGCTGCGTTGGGTCTTTGTTTCTGCGCGTGGGCTTTCTCTAGTTGTGGAGAGCGGGGGCTGCTCTTCACTGTGGTGGCTTCTCTTGTTACGGAGCTCAGACTCTAGGCGCACAGGCTTCAGTAGATGTGCCTCCCGGGCTCTAGAGCACAGGCTGTGTCGCTGTGGCGCACAGGCTTAGTTCCTCCGCAGCCTGTGGGATCTTCCCGGACCAGGGATCAAACCCATGTCCCCTGCATCGGCAGGTGGATTCTTAACCACTGCACCACCAGGGAAGCCCCCCTGAGACCTCTTAATCCTGTAATCTTTTTTGAACTCTGTTCCCTTTACTCTTCATCTGCTAACTTCAGTCACTCATTTGGTCTTAGCTGAAATATTATTTCCGTCATCCCTGGCTACACAATCTCAGTTCATCTGTCTATCGTACTCTAACGCCCATCCTTCCCTTCGTAGCACTTACACTGTAACTATCTGTGTTTTGTGTTATGAATGTCCACCTCCCCCATTAGATGAGGCTCTTTGCGGGCAGAGTCCATGGCTGTTTTTCTTATTGTCAGCTTCTAGGACAGTGCCTGGCACATAGAAGATACATGACGTGTGTTGAATGAAAGTGAAAATTTTTTAAAAAAACAATATTTAAATTAACATTTTTTTAATTGGAGAACTCTTTTACATAAGCTGTTTCAGTTGTCAAGGAGTTTGTATTAGAATTCTATGCTGGCTTCACATTACTGTAGTATAAGGGCTAGAACTCAGGAATCTCAAAGAGATTCTGTTCTGTTCAGATAAAGTTAGAACTTCTAAGGCCCGTGGCATTCCTGCCCTCTCAGAAGCCTCCACCCCTTTGAATTCCCCCACCTCATATGCAACTTGGTAAGAATTCTGTTTGGAATTAAAACCTAATATACTTCTTCCCACAAAGCAGGAGTCTTTACATCCTCAAAAACAGGGCATACTGGCCCTAATCCATTTACTAACTAAGCATAAAAATCACCTAACTTATTTTAAATCTAGGCAGTCTCTGCGCAGTTCTAATTCACATGAATTTTAGTTACCACCGTTTATCTGTTACCCAGCAGCATGGTTCAAATTTCAGCTGCCACCGGATATTAACTGAGTAATTGCATAAAGTACAAACTTTGCTACTAGCTCTTTAGTCTACAGATCACTGTGAAATAACATGTACATCATGATCAGTGACCAGTTACTTCACTCTTTAAAGCCTATCAGTAATTGGTCAGTGCATAGCTGCTATTAATTTTTACCATATAGACAACAAAGTGTGTAGTTTATTGCCTCCTTTTCTTCCAGTGGTAAACTCAGGTAACATTTTACAAGAATGGATAATCGAATTAGCCAACAATGGTAAAAGTGCAGGAAAGAAACGAAAGCGTATGGGACTTCCCTTGTGGCACAGTGGTTAAGAATTTGCCTGCCAATGCAGGGGACACGGGTTCGAGCCCTGGTCCGGGAAGATCCCACATGCCATGGAGCCACTAAGCCCGTGCACCACAACTACTGAGCCTGCGCTCTAGAGCCCGAGAGCCACAACTACTGAAGCCCATGCGCCTAGAGCCCGTGCTCCGCAACAAGAGAAGCCACCGCACTGAGAAGCCCGCGCACCGCAACGAAGAGTAGCCCCTGCTCACCGCAACTAGAGAAAGTCGCACGCAGCCACAAAAGGCCCAACACAGCCAATAAATAAATAAATAAATAAGTAAATTTATTTTAAAAAGAGAGAAACAAAAGTATATGGAGCTATAGAAGAAAAAGCTGGCTGTGGGAATGCTGGCACTGCCGTCATTTGAGAGAATCCAGATGTGCAGCCAGAGGAACTTAACATAAACTCACAGGAGTGAGGAAAGTGGTTGTGACGAAAAGTATATGAAGATATCCCAGAGGAGTCAATGCTGGCAGAAAAACTTCATATTAAAGGAGCTCTTGGAGATATTTCATGAAATTGAAAGTACAAAACATAAAATACTGGAAGCTGATCCAAATTTAGAGTATCATTAGGGGCTAGAAAAGATGTCCACCCTGTACTGCAAGCTCTACGAGACAAAAGCAATCCCTGTTTAAACTAGTCTTGTGGTTTTTACAAAGAAAACATTTTAATTCTCAGTGTCTGTAGTGTTTTGTTTTTTTTTTAATCTATTATTTTTGGCTGTGTTGGGTCTCGGTTGCTGCGCACGGGCTTTCTCTAGTTGTGGTGAGCGGGGGCTGCTCTTCGTTGTGGTGCGTGGGCTTCTCACTGTGGTGGCTTCTCTTGTTGCGGAGCACGGGGTCTAGGCACGTGGGCTTCAGTAGTTGCGGTATGTGGGCTCAGTAGTTGTGGTTCGCAGGCCCTAAAGCGCGGGCTCAGTAGTTGTGGCGCCTGGGCTTAGTTGCTCCGCGGCATGTGGGATCTTCCCGGCCCAGGGCTCGAACCCATGTCCCCTGCATGGGCAGATGGATTCTTAACCACTGCGCCACCAGGGAAGCCCCCTGTAGTGTTTTAAATTACAGTGTAAATATTAGTTTGCTATTTTTTTATTTCACTGTACATGTATAACTGACAGAGTTTTTAATGTTTTGACAAAAAATGTTAAAGATCACAGTACAATCATAATTTTTTTTAAGATTTCCGTGCACAGTTTCAATTTGCACAGGCGTTCTTAGGGTCCTGCACTGCTGTGCAAAGGGAAGACTGCCTGTATGTTTTTTTTTGTCGTTGGGTTTTTTTGCTTGTTTTTGGGGGGTTTTTTAGCTTCCTGCTAATTAACACAGTATAGAATCTCTCTTTGGTTTTCTTTGTTTGCTGCACTAACCAGCATCTTTTTATTTATAGCCGAGGACAGCTGTTTGAGACCTATTGATAGAAACGGGAAGCTTCTTTGTCCAGGTAAATCTTTTTGGTAGCCTTCAAAAGCTGACACCTACTCATGCCACCTATCTTTCTCAAAACTTTTACCTTAAACAGTGACTTCCAATACCTAATATTCTTAAGTTACCTTTTAGAAACTGGTTTATAGAACAGACTTTCATCCAGATATCTTCCTTGTGAATTACAGAAAGTCTTAACCAAAAATCAAACACTTCTGTTTTCTAAAGGAAAACACCTGTCTTTCTGATTAGCTGACGTGCATTTTAGTCATGGTTTTGCCCTAGTTGTATCTTTCTAGATTTATTATCAGAGTTTTTTATTTGTTTTGTTGATTTTATCGTGATACCAGTTATCACAGTAACCAGAGTCTTGGTTCTTACCTCTGTAACGCATCTTGTCATTAGACTTAATTTACTCTTTTGATGGTAGTCACCATAGCAGCTTTAAACTTGGAAGAAGCTGGTCCATCATGCATGAATCAATTCAGAATATTACATAATCCATGCAGACAACAGCTCTCTTTTGTTAAGTATGAATCTAGAACATTCATAGCTGCCTCTTATTTCTTAGCATTGCTGTACAGATAACAAGAGTATACGTCCTAGAGTGAGAAAATCTAAGATCAAACATAACTGTATATAATCCTTTTGCATGGAGTATAACTCAGTTTTTTTCTTTCTTAACATTCTTGATTTACAAAGAAAGGCTGATTTCAGTGTATTAGTTTGTCCAAAGGTAGGAATTAATAACATTTACCATGTTATCAAAATTCTTTTTAGTGCCAGACAATTACACTTTGAAGGAAGCAGAATTGAAGATGGGGAGTTCATTGGGACTGTGTCCTGGAAAAGCACCAACTTCTTCTCAGGTAAAAGGAGATCACCTGACGGACCCAAATCAACCTTACCATGATCAGAAGTTCTTAATTGTATGATTCATTCCTTAACTACTGCAGTAATACTGTTTTTCTTAAAATTTTTCTTTTCCTTAAATGATACCTTTTATTTAGGAATACATCCATATAGTTCTCTGTGTTTAAGTCAAAAATACTATGTCAAAGTATATTCATAAGGTTGTTTTTCTGTGAAAATTTTGTGGTTAAGGGAGATCTTTAAAGTTGAGTGGCCACCAGTTTCAACCACCATAATTCATAAATTCTAAAATGTACCCTTTTTCTCCTACATTTTAACATCTGTGAGATTAAGATGCATCTTACAATCAGTGGCATCCTGCACTGTAGCTGATGCTATGCTTCCTTTCTTGGTAGTGCATAAAATAATAAGTAACAACTGGCAGCATTTTAGATTTAATGAAATACAGTATACTGATTTTGAACTTAATTACTCCCTGCAATAATATAATAGACTCACAGCAGATTTTTCTTTATCGGTATTAATTTTATTTACAGAATACTATGAGGTTGACCTTTGCCTAGAACCCTATCTACTTAATAAACTTTCATTACAGTCCAAAAGCCATAACGATGTCCTTACTGTTAAGACTCAGTGTCACGGTAAAGCTAAACTCCTATCAGGATCCCCATGGCTCCCAGATCCCTGATATGGAATTAATCCATTTCATTAGTTTCCCAACTACCTCCCCTTTAATTTGTTCTTCCCCAAACTCTAACAAATAGTAGTGCATGACAAGATCATAGGAGATAAAACATGAGAACTGTGGTTGAGTTAGAAAGGAAAAATAGGCTGTAAAGAACTGAATTGACGAGATCAGATTTACATTTTTCCTGTGGGTTCCAGGGAGTTAAAGTATGTGGGACCTCTGGACAGAAAATAAGATCACAAACTAATGACTCAGAAAAAAACACAGTTAATGCTCATAGTGTATAGTAATTGCAAATCTCTTTGAGGAATGACTGAGAGAGAGATGGAGATCATACTAGAATAAATAATGTCTGTGGGAGATGTTTCTTAGGAGTAAAAACATTGGTGATAAAGAATCTTACATTTCTAGGTAGTCAAGATTATTGTTTAAATTGTAACTTTAAAATATCCAACGTAGACTTGTTTTTACATAATTTGAGATTTTTATTAAAGTTTTATGACCATTGGCTTTTCAGTTTTGGAAATAAATATTTATAGAATTTTGAAATTCAAATTAAATTGCATTTATACCTCTATCTTGATCTTAGCTGTTCCTGTTTTTCGCTGTGGGGAGCGATGTTCAGCCTGGGACAGAGATGGAGATCATAGTAGAAGAAACAATATCTGTGAGAGATGTAAGGAATTTTACTTTGGGTGGCCGGGGTCTGTGGGTGTTTGGTATGGGGAGCAGTGGGAACCTGTGTTAGGATTTTGAGATCCTAAGGGTAGGGTTTACATAATATCCATTAAAGAATTCTATGTATTCACTAAAAGAATAGTTTGGATTGCTTGAAAGGTGGTGAGCCAGCTGTGGTTTTAAAAATAAGATTATTCTTTTTTCTTGTCTGACTACTAATAATACATGTTTATTGTAGAAATTTGGGATATATAAAAACGGGTTAAAAGAAAAAAATTAAAACCCCTCATTATCCCTTATCCCACTAATGTTAACATTTTGGCATATTTCCTTCTGCTGTTTCTACATTATGTGTACACACATAATCTCACACACACAGGTGTGAACGTGTGTGTGTGATAAAGCAAACAATTATGTGAATGTCACTGAGAACAGGGACTTTCAGTCTTGGAAAATGGAGAGACAGATAATATCAGTGTGGTTAAAGAAAGCCTGTACTCCTGAATTTGTTTTTTTGTTTTGTTTTAAATATTTATTTATTTGTTTGCTTGTTTGTTTACTTATTTATTTATTTTGGCTGCGCCATGTGGGAATCTTTGTTGCACCATGCAGGATCTTTAGTTGTGGTGTGCGGACTTCTTTTTTTAATATTTATTTATTTATTTATTTATAATTTAAATTTTTTTAATTTTAAATTTTTTTTTTTTTTTTATACAGCAGGTTGTTATTAGTTACCCACTTTATACATATTAATGTATGCATGTCAATCCCAATCTCCCAATTCATCCCACCACCACCACCCCCCGCCCCGCTGCTTTCCGCCCTTGGTGTCCATACGTTTGTTCTCTACATCTGTGTCTCTATTTCTGCCCTGCAAACCGGTTCATCTGTACCATTTTTCTAGGTTCCACATGTATGCATTAATATACGACATTTGTTTTTCTCTTTCTGACTTATTTCACTCTGTATGACAGTCTCTGGATTCATCCATGTCTCTACAAATGACCCAATTTCCTTCCTTTTTATGGCTGAGTAATATTCCATTGTATATATGTACCACATCTTCTTTATCCATTCATCTGTCGATGGGCATTTAGGTTGCTTCCATGACCTGGCTATGGTAAATAGTGCTGCAGTGAACATTGGGGTGCATGTATCTTTTTGAATTATGGGTTTCTCTGGGTATATGCCCAGTAGTGGGATGCCCATTCTAACTGGTGTGAGGTGATACCTCATTGTAGTTTTGATTTGCATTTCTCTAATAATTGGTGATGTTGAGCAGCCTTTCATGTGCTTCTTGGCCATCTGTATGTCTTCTTTGGAGAAATGTCTATTTAGGTCTTCTGCCCATTTTTGGATTGGGTTGTATGTTTTTTAATATTGAGCTGCATGAGCTGTTTGTATATTTTGGAGATTAATCCTTTGTCTATTGATTCATTTGCAAATATTTTCTCCCATTCTGAGGGTTGTCTTTTTGTCTTGTTTGTAGTTTCCTTTGCTGTGCAAAAGCATTTAAGTTTCATTATGTCCCATTTGTTTATTTTTGTTTTTATTTCCATTACTCTAGGAAGTGGATCAAAAAAGATCTTGCTGTGATTCATATCAAAGAGTTTTCTTCCTATGTTTTCCTCTAAGAGTTTTATAGTGTCTGGTCTTACGTTTAGGTCTCTAATCCATTTTGAGTTCAGTTTTCTGTATGGTGTTAGGGAGTATTCTAATTTCATTCTTTTACATGTAGCTGTCCAGTTTTCCCAGCACCACTTACTGAAGAGACTGTCTTTTCTCCATTGTAAATCCTTGCGTCCTTTGTCATAGATTAGTTGACCATAGGTGTGTGGGTTTATATGTGGGCTTTCTATCCTGTTCCATTGATCTATATTTCTGTTTTTGTGCCAGTGTCTTGATGACTGTAGCTTTGTAGTATAGTCTGAAGTCAGGGAGTCTTGATTCCTCCAGCTCCATTTTTTTCCCTCAAGACTGCTTTGGCTATTCAGGGTCTTTTGTGTCTCCATACAGATTTTAAGAGTTTTTGTTGTAGTTCTGTAAAAATGCCATTGGTAATTTGATAGGGATTGCATTGAATCTGTAGATTGCTTTGGGTAGTTAGTCATTTTCACAATATTGATTCTTCAGTCCAAGAACATGGTATATCTTTCCATCTGCTTGTATCATCTTTAATTTCTTTCATCATTGTCTTATAGTTTTCTGCATACAGGTCTTTTGTCTCCCTTGGTAGGTTTATTCCTAGGTATTTTATTCTTTTTGTTGCAGTGGCAAATGGGAGTGTTTCCTTAATTTCTCTTTCAGATTGTTCATCATTAGTGTATATGAATGCAAGAGATTTCTGTGCATTAATTTTGTATCCTGCACCTTTACCAAATTCATTGATTAGCTCTAGTAGTTTTCTGGTGGCATCTTTAGGATTCTGTATGTATAGTATCATGTCATCTGCAAACAGTGACAGTTTTACTTGTTTTCCAATTTGTATTCCTTTTATTTCTTTTTCTTCTCTGATTGCCGTGGCTAGGGCTTCCAAAATTATGTTGAATAATAGTGGTGAGAGTGGACATCCTTTTCTTGTTCCTGATCTTAGAGGAAATGCTTTCAGTTTTTCACCATTGAGAATGATGTTTGCTGTGGGTTTTTGTCGTATATGGCCTTTATTATGTTGAGGTAGGTTCCCTCTGTGCCCACTTTCTGGAGAGTTTTTTTTGTTTGTTTTTTGGGGTTTTTTTTGTGGTACGCGGGCCTCTCACTGTTGTGGCCTCTCCCGTTGCGGAGCACAGGCTCTGTACGCGCAGGCCCAGCGGCCATGGCTCACGGGCCCAGCCGCTCCGCGGCATGTGGGATCTTTCCGGACCGGGGCACGAACGCGTGTCCCCTGCATCGGCAGGCGGACTCTCAACCACTGCGCCACCAGGGAAGCCCTGGAGAGTTTTTATCATAAATGTGTGTTGAATTTTGTCAAAAGCTTTTTCTGCATCTATTGAGATGATCATGTGGTTTTTATCCTTCAGTTTGTTAATATGGTGTATCACGTTGATTGATTTGCGTATATTAAAGAATCCTTGCGTCCCTGGGATAAATCCCATTTGATCATGGTGTATAATCCTTTTAATGTGTTGTTGGATTCTGTTTGCTAGTATTTTGTTGAGAATTTTTGCATCTCTATTCATCAGTGATATTGGTCTGTAATTTTCTTTTTTTGTAGTATCTTTGTCTGGTTTTGGTATCAGGGTGATGATGGCCTCATAGAATGAGTTTGAGAGTGTTCTTTCCTCTGCAACTTTTTGGAAGAGTTTGAGAAGGATGGATGTTAGCTCTTCCCTGAATATTTGATAGAATTCACCTCTGAAGTCATCTGGTCCTGGACTTTTGTTTGTTGGAAGATTTTTAATCACAGTTTCAATTTCATTACTTGTGATTGGTCTGTTAATGTTTTCTATTTCTTCCTGGTTCAGTCTTGGAAGGTTATACCTTTCTAAAAATTTGTCCATTTCTTCCAGGTTGTCCATTTTATTGGCATAGAGTTGCTTGTAGTAGTCTCTCAGGGTGCTTTGTATTTCTGCGGTGTACGTTGTAACTTCTCCTTTTTCATTTCTAATTTTATTGATTTGAGTCCTCTCCCTCCTTTTCTGATGAGTTTGGCTAATGGTTTATCAATTTTGTTTATCTTCTCAAAGAACCAGCTTTTAGTTTTATTGATCTTTGCTACTGTTTTCTTTGTTTCTATTTCATTTATTTCTGCTCTGATCTTTATGATTTTTTCCTTTTCCTAATAACTTTGGGTTTTTTCTTCTTTCTCTAGTTCGTTTAGGTGTAAGTTTAGATTGTTTATTTGAGATTTTTCTTGTTTCTTGAGGTAGGCTTGCATTGCTATAAACTTCCCTCTTAGAACTGCTTTTGCTGCATCCCATAGGTTTTGGATCGTCGTGTATTGTTGTCATTTGTCTCTAGGTATTTTTCGATTTCCTCTTTGATTTCTTCAGTGATCTCTTGGTTATTTAGTAACATATTGTTTAGCCTCCACGTGTTTGTGTTTTTTACGTTTTTTTCCCTGTAATTCATTTCTAATCTCATAGTGTTGTGGTCAGAAAAGGTGCTTGAGATGATTTCAATTTTCTTAAATTTACTGAGGCTTGATTTGTGACCCAAGATGTGATCTATCCTGGAGAATGTTCCATGCGCACTTGAGAAGAAAGTGTAATCTGCTGTTTTTGGATGGAATGTCCTATAAATATCAATTAAATCTATCTGGTCTATTGTGTCATTTAAAGCTTCTGTTTCCTTACTTATTTTCATTTTGGATGATCTGTCCATTGGTGTAAGTGAGGTGTTAAAGTCCCCTACTATTATTGTGTTATTGTCGATTTCCTGTTTTATAGCTGTTAGCAGTTGCCTTATGTATTGAGGTGCTCCTATGTTGGGTGCATATATATTTATAATTGTTATATCTTTTTCTTGGATTGATCCCTTGATCAATATGTAGTGTCCTTCCTTGTCCCTTGTAACATTCTTTATTTTAAAGTCTATTTTATCTGATATGAGTATTGCTACTCCAGCTTTCTTTTGGTTTCCATTTGCATGGAATATCTTTTTCCATCCCCTCACTTTCAGTCTGTATGTGTCCCTAGGTCTGAAGTAGGTCTCTTGTAGACAGCATATAGATGGGTCTTGTTTTTGTATCCGTTCAGCAAACCTGTGTCTTGTGGTTGGAGCACTTAATCATTTAAGGTAATTATCGATATGTATGTTCCTATTACCATTTTTGTAATGGTTTGGGGTTTATTTTTGTAGGTCCTTTTCTTCTCTTGTGTTTCCCACTTAGAGAAGTTCCTTTAGCATTTGTTGTAGAGCTGGTTTGGTGGTGCTGAATTCTCTTAGCTTTTGCTTGTCTGTAAAGCTTTTGATTTCTCCATCGAATCTGAATGAGATCCTTGCTGGGTAGAGTAATCTTGGTTGTAGGTTCTTCCCTTTCATCACTTTAAATATGTCATGCCACTCCCTTCTGGCTTGTAGAGTTTCTGTGGAGAATTCAGCAGTTAACCTTATGGGAGTTCCCTTGTATGTTATCTGTCGTTTTCCCCTTGCTGCTTTCAATAATTTTTCTTTGTCTTTAATTTTTGCCAATTTGATTACTGTGTGTCTCAGCACGTTTCTCCTTGGGTTTATCTTGTATGGGACTCTCTGCGCTTCCTGGACTTAGTTGGCTCTTTCCTTTCCCACGTTAGGGAAATTTTCAACTATAATTCTCTTCAAATATTTTCTCTGGTCCTTTCTCTCTCTCTTCTCCTTCTGGGACCCCTATGATGCAAATGTTGTTGCATATAATGTTATCCCAGAAGTCTCTTAGGCTGTCTTCATTTCCTTTCATTCTTTTTTCTTTATTCTGTTCCGCAGCAGCGAATTCCACCATTCTGTCTTCCAGGGTCACTTATCTGTTCTTCTGCCTCAGTTATTCTGCTACTGATTCCTTCTAGTTTATTTTTCATTTCAGTTATTGTATTGTTCATCTCTGTTTGTTTGTTCTTTAATTCTTCTAGGTCTTTGCTAAACATTTCTTGCATCTTCTTGATCTTTGCCTCCATTCTTTTTCCAAGGTCCTGGATCATCTTCACTATCATTATTCTGAATTCTTTTCTGGAAGGTTGCCTATCTCCACTTCATTTAGTTGTTTTTCTGGGGTTTTATCTTGTTCCTTCATCTGGTACACAGTCCTCTGCCTTTTCATCTTGTCTATCTTTCTGTGAATGTGGTTTTTGTTCCATAGGCTGCAGGATTGTAGTTCTTCTTGCTTCTCCTGTCTGCCCTCTGGTGGATTCTATTTATTTATTTATTCATTTGGTTATGTTGGGTCTTAGTTGCAGCATGCAGGCACTTTGTTGCAGCACGCAGGCTCTAGAGCACACAGGCTTAGTTGCCCCGTGGCATGTAGTATCTTAGTTCCCTGGCCAGGGATCGAACCCGGGCCCCCTGCTTTGGGAGCACAGAGTCTTACCCACTGGATCACCAGGGAAGTCCCTGTGCTCCTGAATTTGAATTAGAAGAATTAGAATGAACCTGATATATTTTTTTCTTTAAAAAATTATTTTTCTAGCTCTGTCCCCTGAAATCGCTTATAGAAACAGTGATCAACCTGGTAGTAGCAAGCATCCCAGCGTTCAGATTGTGGTCACTAAATACCATTTCCTAGAGGAATTAGGGCTTCTTGGAGTAATGGCTGGTTCTGTATCTAGGTCAGGAAAGTGTATGATGAGCCTGGAACATCTCATCAGGACAGAAAACAGTATAGCTAGCAAAGACCTCTGGGATCAACAAAGAGAGTCAGGAGCCAACCTGAAGATAAGAGTTTGAACCTCCGTGGGAATAATAATGAAAATTGCTTCACACGTACGTAAAATCCATGAGTTCACAGTGATCCTAAAAAATATGCTATTCATTGCTTACCTGTAGTGGATGCTAGGGAACCATAAATGAAAGAGTCAAGCATGTATCTTTTTCTTTGCAAACTATACCTCACATCAACCAAATAGATAATGAGAAGATTTTTTTAGTAGACATATCCCAGCTAACAAAATGAAGAAAGAATTTTAGACTATCACTGTTTTTCAACTCCTAATGAATTAATGGATCTAAGCAAGGATCCTGAAAAACTGCTAACAACTCCAAAAGAGCAACACCCAGACATTTAGAAGTTGAAAACAATACCCGTGCTCTTGCCAAAAAAACAAAACAAAACTGCACGTGAGTCCGATCAAGCCTCTAGGTCTGAGTACCAGTTTCTATGAAGTACAGGGGACAGAGGGACCTGCTAAGTGCACCACAGGCCTGCAGTAAGCACTGTCCTGACGTGGAAAACTCCTCTTCAAGAAATCAGCTGCAGTGTGAGACAGCTTGTAGGTTAAAGGAGACTTAGGAGAAATAGCAGGTAGGTGCAATGTATGGAATTTATGTGGCCCTTGATTCAAACCAAAAGAACTGTAGGAACAGTTTAAGAGAAAGTAAGGAAATTTGAACACTGACAGAATATTTGTTATTTACGAGTTCTTAATTTTTTTAGATATTATAATTATTTAAGAGTTACGTTTTTTAAAAGAATCTTCATCGTTTAGAGCTGAGTACTGAATATCAATAAATGAAATGATACCTGACATTTGCTTCAAAAGAATGTGAGGAGCGAGTCAGGGGAAGTGGGCGGGGCACAGACAGACAGGACTGGCCGCAGCAGGAGTTGAGGCTGGCAGTGGACACCTGAGGGTTCATTTTACTGTCCTCTGCATGTGTGTGAAATTTTCCATGATAAAACATTTTTTTAATTTTTTATTATTTTTTTAATAAATTTATTTATTTATATTTATTTTTGGCTGCATTGGGTCTTTGTTGCTGCACATGGGCTTTCTCTAGTTGTGGTGAGCAGGGGCTACTCTTCGTTATGGTGCGCGGGCTTCTCATTGCGGTGGCTTCTCTAATTATGGAACATGGGCTCTAGGCACATGGACTTCAGTAGTTGTGCGCGGGCTCAATAGTTATGGCTTGAGGGCTCTAGAGCACAGGCTCAGTAGCTGTGGCGCATGGGCTTGGTTGCTCCATGGCATGCGGGATCTTCCCGGACCAGGGCTAGAACCTGCATCCCCTGCATAGGCAGGCGGGTTCTTAACCACTGTGCCACCAGGGAAGTCCCCAAACATTTTTTAAATAAAATATTTTTTTACCCTTTGTTACAAGCTGTAAATATTTACCCAGGTTTTCATTTGCCTTTTAACTTTAATACGTCTTTTGTTTGGGGATTTTTTTAGCTTTAAAAAAAGGTTTATTATTGACTTACTGCCAACAAGTGATACATATCATAAGAATCAGACATTAGCGTGTCCCTGATAAGGTTTGGACTTGTGCTAGATGATTCTAAGGAGGGATAAGGGCTAATTTTGGATTGGATGCTATCAAGAATTGGGGGGCAATTCAGTATCTTATTTATGTTTGTAAGTTGGAAGTGTAAAGAGGGATTGGAAATATCATTGGAAAGGCAGCAGTTACTTAGAGGAAAGACGGTGAGTCACTTTGTGCCTGGGATGTGGCCTTGGGTAACTGTAGTGTTTTTTCGTTTCAAAGAACGGAAACCACAAAACTTTTCAAAGGTGCGATGTGTATGTCTTTCTTCTCTTCTATCCTGAAGCCACTGCAGGCAGAGTCATTCCCTGTGCCCACCCACCCCCCTTCCCCCAGCTGAAACTGCTCTGTCAAGGCTGTCAGTGTCTTCCATGTCGCTGTGTCCAGTGAGCAGGTCTCAGCCTTCATCTTACTTGCTCTTTCAGCAGCAGTGACATACTTGATGACTTTTGTCACTTGCTTCGAGAAGACCGCAGCTCTTTAGGTTTTCCTCCCACCTCTCCGGCCTACCGGTTCTCAGTCTGTGTGTCCTCTCTCTCTGCCTTGTGAGCACCTCATGCTCAAGTCGTAGACGCCATACTCATATGTCCAGCTACTCTCTGGTTGTCTGATTGTCATCCCAAATTATAGCACACCCACAACAGAGCTCCTGATCTCTCTCAAACATACTTCACTCACATTTCCCTTTTCTATTACGGTGGCTCCATTTTCTGCTTGCTTAGGCCCAAAACGTTGAAATCGTCTTTGATTCTTTTCTTTCTTACTTCATAACCAGTGTTTCAGGAAATCGTTTTGGTTCTACCATCAGGATTTATCTGGGATCTGATCACATCTTATTCCTTCCACTGCTGTCACCCCTTCACCTCTCATCTGGATTATTCCAGCAGCTTCCTAACCGATCTCCTTCCTTCCAGCCTGACACCTCCCAGGGTGTGTTCTTACAAAGAAGTGGAGTAATGCTTTAAAGTGTAAGATCAGTCAGTCCTCTGCACACAGCCCTGCTCTGCTTTCCCATCTCACTCGGGGTTGGGGGGAGCCCCGAGTGACCTTGCAAGGCCCCGTGTGATCTGGCCCTTTGGTATCTTTAAAAAAAAAAAAAATGTCTTACTATTACTCTCGCTTGTTCTCCTCCAGCCGCGTTGGTCACTGTGCTGTTCCTGAAACAGGCCTTTCCTCTATCTGGAACACAGTTAGGTTGAATGCTCAATTGCTTGTTTTTCTTAAATAATGGAGGCCTTTGAGACTGCAGTTTTCTTTGAATATGGCTTTGGTCCCATTCTCTGTTTTTTTTAAAATAAACTTATTTTATTTATTATTTATTTT
Organism: Hyperoodon ampullatus; assembly: GCF_949752795.1. NCBI lineage: Eukaryota > Metazoa > Chordata > Mammalia > Artiodactyla > Ziphiidae > Hyperoodon > Hyperoodon ampullatus. Next base: position 6,949,528 of record NC_136921.1, read on the forward strand.
TGGCTGCGTTGGGTCTTCATTGCTGCGCGCGGGCTTTCTCTAGTTGCGGCAAGCAGGAGCTACTCTTCGTTGCGGTGTGCGGGCTTCTCAGTGTGGTGACTTCTCTTGTTGCACAGCATGGACTCTAGGCGCATGGGCTTCAGTAGTTGCAGCACAAGGGCTCAGTAGTTGTGGCTTGTGGGCTCTAGAGCGCAGGCTCAGCAGTTGTGGTGCACGGGCTTAGTTACTCTGCGGCATGTGGGATCTTCCCGGACCAGGGCTCGAACCCATGTCCCCTGCGTGGGCAGGCGGATTCTGAACCACTGTGCCACCAGGGAAGCCCCCATTCCCTGTTTTAACATACTGTGTTGTCATTGTCATCATTTTCTAAACAATCTTTAATTCTAGAGTCTCTTTTATTTTCAATCAGACAAGTAATTGTGGATTTAGTCTTATTTTTTAAACTTTGGGGGGACTAAAAATCCCCCTTGGTCACCACCCTATTCTTGTCCCTTCCCCAGAAGTCACTGTTGTCATTGGACAGTATAATCTTATCCACATCAGTAGAGTGTATCCTTCCATACCTTTGCTGTGTGTGTACCAATGTGTGGGTATGTATGTACATGTAGAAATAAGAGCTTGACTTGTATGGTTTTCTTTAAAATCATAAATGAGATCCCAGAACTTTGTTTTACTTAAAATATTTTAAAGATCTTTTAAGACCAGTAAATATAAATCTCTTTTATCCTTTTAATTGTTTTAAGACCTCTCATAGTTTATTCAGATGTTCCCCTGTTAATCCAGGGATGTCTGGATTGTTTGCCATTTTTCTCCTAATCCAAGCAGGGCAGCAGTGATCATCCTTTGTACTATTCCCTTCTGCTCTATTATAGTATAAAGGAAATTTTACATACTCCTTTGCCCTAAATTTTTTTTTACATCTTTATTGGAGTATAATTGCTTTACAGTGGTGTGTTAGTTTCTGCTTTATAACAAAGTGAATCAGTTATACATATACACATGTTCCCATATCTCTTCCCTCTTGCGTCTCCCTCCTCCCACCCTCCCTATCCCACCCCTCTAGGTGGTCACAAAGCACCGAGCTGATCTCCCTGTGCTATGCGGCTGCTTCCCACTAGCTATCTATTTTACATTTGGTAGTGTATATATGTCCATGCCACTCTCTCGCTTTGTCACAGCTTTAAGAATGTCTTTCCCCTCAAGAAGTTGGGAGTTTTTTATGACTATTTTTCTTTTGTTTAAACGTCTGTTAATCGTGTCTTGTTTATTGAATTGTGCCATGAGCTCACAGTATGCATAGTTCTTCCCTCATGAGCTGATGTATGACCAGTTGTTTCTTAGATGATAAATAAAAGCTAATCTCCTTCTCTAGGAGTCAGAGCTCTGTGAAATCAACCTGATTAATCACATCTGGTCAAAAATACACTGTTAGTTCTCATAAGAAGGGAATCATACTGCAGTCCTGGAAGTGGATGAACTTTTAGATAGACCTGGTTGCGAACACCGGAAACTGGTTTTCCCTGCTGAGTTGGCACCACCTAGCCCTTAAGAAGTGCTTACTTAATCACTGCACCGTGTGTATCTTTATCTATTTGAGAATTACTAAATATAATCAGACTCAGATAGGCCCAGGGTCAAAAACGGGTGTTTCTCACAATACTGTAAGTCAGATATAGAACAACTAATGAACATAGTTTTTTTTTTTTTTCTTACAGTGTTTAAAGGTAATGCTGGAGAAATCTGGCCTATCAGGTAAGTTACAGACCATGATGATACATAAGTTTATCCACATCCTTTACTTATAATAAATTTTCTATAAGCCTAATGAAAACTTTTCAGACCTTTTTTTTCTCCAGGGTTGTCAGTTATGCTTTACATTTCTATACGTACATAATTCTCCTGGTTCTTGTTTGCAGGCTAAAAGAAAACTAGTTGGAGGTTAGCCTACTTCTAAGGAAATAGAGCCTAGATAGGAAACAACAAAGGTACAGAAGAGATTCAGTTAAGATTTAGACCCTCTGGAGTTTCCTAGATCTTTTGCTGAATTTCTTTTTTTAACCTCATGGATTCAGAATTTCAGTGCATTGTGTTTCAGGCCAGTATTTCTGTGTATAGATTAGGGAATGTAATATGAATGAAAAAAATAAACCCAGGGTATCCTGAAGTGGCTACCCAGGTGGAAGCACGGAGCAAGCTTGAGGAGGCACCACACTGCTTTCATTGGAGTGAGTGCTTGCCATTCTCTCCACCATAGTGGAAGCACGGGGCTCCGTTATCTGGCAGGGACGTTCACTTGCTCAGCTTCTAGGAGTTTCTGTGCGATGCCTCAGGTCATCTCGACAGTAGTCCTCCCATGCAGGGATCATCCCCCGTTCCCACTTTACAGATGCTGAAAATGGTTAAACGGCTTACCAGTGTTACAGAGCAAGTAGCTAGGTGGCTCTGATTTCAGAACTCTGATTTCTTTCTACCGTGCTGTGCTATGAAGTAATGGTGTTCACTCTTAACTTACTTTTTTTTTTTAAACAAACTTAGATTAAGTTAAATATCGATATAAATCTTACTGCATTTAAAACTAGAACCGATGACAAAAGAGGGTCTACAAAGAACAGTATTGGGATTCAAAACCTGTGGCCCGTGCAAGATAAATGTGAGGTCTATGTTTCTTCCCTCGTCTGTAGCTTCTTTCGGTGGGTGGGGGAGTTGACTGTTATAAAACATTGCTAGTTTTTTAACCATCAGGATTTTCAACTTTTGCTCAGTTCCCTCTCCCCGAAAAAAATTCTCTCCCCATGTCGTGAGTGTGTAGCAAGCATGCTGAAAAACTGAAATCTGATTAACCTTCATAAATGTTCATTTGTACCAACTACAATGAAGCACTAAAGGACATGCTTTCGTTAGATCGCTGCTGACTGGATAGGACAGGTTTGCTGTACATGTTATCAGTTGCTGAGCGATGTTAGCGTGTATTTTCGTCTAAGACAGTGAAATAAAACTCAACTTCATGACTTTAGGAGGGATTCTGTGCTATGTTTGTACATCTGTCTATGCTTAACGTGTGACGTGGATGCGCGTGTGTACTTGTAAATAATAAAGGTGTAAGTAGATGTTGCATACTAGTGCCAAGGCTTCTTTTTATTTGCAAGTATACAGTTCTTGGTGGAATAGAGAGGAAATTAACCAAGTTGGGGCAATGACTTAATTTTTTTCAGGCCCTGGAAGAGATAATTTACTTTAAAAATTAGTTAATACTTATTAGATCATATCCCATTTGATATTCATTTATCCAGAAGGGTGTTTCCTGACAAACTCTTAAAACATTATTCTGAATTCTTTTTCATTTGATTTTGATTCCTTCATAGGAGACGCATGGCATTTACGAAAAATGGATTGGTGCTATGAAGCTGGGGAGGCTTTATGTGAAGAAGTAAGATTATTTCTGTACATTTCATTTGTAAAGTGATTGTGTTTATTTTGTATTTTCATAAGGATACCACCCTACTCATGTGAATAAATTCTAGAGAAAGCTTTACTTTTTTTTTAGGATATACATATCCATATGTGGGTCTACTTTTTCCTTACTGCAGTTTTTTCATAGAGTCAGAGGGAAAGTTTCAGCTAAGTGGGAACATAACTAACATCTGTATTGAGTCTTCTTTTGATAAGAGAATATGTCTCTAGTAGTAGTTCTTCACTAACAGGCAGAGAACTACAGAGAACAAAAGACATTTGAACCAGTGAAAGAATTTGAAGATACACTCTGAATTTTGAAACCTGAATATTTTAATCTGAGAGTTTCTCTGTAAGTTAGTGGTGGCAGAATTCATCTTACCAACCAATCACTTAGGCTCTGATTCAAACTGCATCTCTAAATCCAGCCCAGACTCTTAGGGTACACTTAGGAGCAGTGTTATCACAGGATGTTTGGAATCTGGTTGATCTTCTTTTTTCTTCTTCTTCTTTTTTTTTTTTTTAATTTATTTATTTATTTTTGGGTGTGTTGGGTCTTCGTTTCTGCGCGAGGGCTTTCTCTAGTTGCGGCGAGCAGGGGCCACTCTTCATCGCGGTGCGCGGGCCTCTCACTATCGCGGCCTCTCTTGTTGCGGAGCACAGGCTCTAGACATGCAGGCTCAGTAGTTGTGGCACATGGGCCTAGTTGCTCCGCGGCATGTGGGATCTTCCCACACCAGGGCTCGAACCCGTGTCCCCTGCATTGGTAGGCAGATTCTCAACCACTGCGCCACCAGGGAAGCCCTCTTCTTCTTCTTTTAAAAAACTTTTATTGAAGTGTAGTTGATTTACAATGTTGTGTTAGTTTCAGGTGTACAGCACAGAGATTCGGTTAAATGTATATATTCTATTATTAATAAGATATTGAGTATAGTTTCCTGTGCTGTACAGTCGGTCCTTATTGGTTATCTCTTTTATATATAGTCGTGTGTATATGTTAATCCCAAACGCCTAATTTATCCCTCCCCGCCGTTCCCCTTTGGTAACCATAAGTTTGTTTTCTATGTCTGTGTGTCTATTTCTGTTTTGTAAATAAGTTCATTTGTATCATTTTTTTAGATTCCACGTGTAAGTGATATCATACGATATTTGTCTTTCTTTGACTTACTTCACTTAGTATGACAATCTCTAGGTCCATCTGTGTTACTGCAAATGGCATTATTTCTTTTTTTTAATGGCTGAGTAATATTCCACTGTATATATGTACCACATCTTCTTTACCTATTCATCTGTCAATGGGCATTTAGGTTGTTTCCATGTCTTGGCTGTTGTATATCGTGCCACTGTGAACACTGCAGTGTATGTATGTTTTCAAATTAGCGTTTTCTCCAGATATATGCCCAGGAGTGGGACCACTGGATCATATGGTAGCTCTATTTTTAGTTTAGTTTTTTTTTTTTTTTTTTTTTTTTTTGCGGTACGTGGGCCTCTCGCTGTTGTGGCCTCTCCCGTTGCGGAGCACAGGCTCCTGATGCACAGGCTCAGCAGCCATGGCTCACGGGCCCAGCCGCTCCGCGGCATGTGGGATCCTCCCGGACCGGGGCACAAACCCGTGTCCCCTGCATCGGCAGGCGGACTCTCAACCACTGCGCCACCAGAGAAGCCCTATTTTTAGTTTTTTAAGGAACCTCCATAGTGTTCTCCATAGTGGCTGCACCAATCTACATTCCCATCAACAGTGCAAGAGGGTTCCCTTTTCTCTACACCCTCTCCAGCATTTATTATTTTTTATTTTTTTAAATAAATTTATTTATTTATTTTTGGCTGCACTGGGTCTTCATTGATGCGCAGGCTCTCTCTAGTTGCGGTGAGCGGGGGCTGCTCTTCATTGCGGTGTGCAGGCTTCTCATTACAGTGGCTTCTCTTGTTGCAGAGCACAGGCTCTAGGCGTGTGGGCTTCAGTAGTTGTAGCATGCGGGCTCAGTCGTTGTGGCGCACAGGCTTAGTTGCTCTGTGGCATGTGGGTTCTTCCCAGACCAGGGCTCGAACCCGTGTCCCCTGAATTGGCAGGCGGATTCTTAACCACTGCGCCACCAGGGAAGTCCCTCTAGTATTTATTCCTTCCAGACTTTTTGATGATGGCCATTCTGACTGGTGTGAGGTGATACCTCACTGCAGTTTCGATTTGCATTTCTCTGATAATTAGTGATGTGAGCATCTTTTCATGTTGGTTCATCATTTTATTGTTGCTCCAAGTAGCATCAGACCTCACAGTCCAGATCCATGGCCTTAGAAGCAGACCCAGAGTAAAGCTTTCTGAGAAAAAAGCTTAGACAGTTGTGCTCACTCCCCTTTCCCCAGCCTTTATCCGCCTGCTTTCTGTTCAGGGAGACACTGGCATTGAACATCAACAGAGGTTGATCTGAAGCAGGGCCCTCCGGGGAACAGTGCTTGCTGTGTAACAGTCGGGGACAATACAGAGAGGCTCCTCTTGAGTCCTGGACAGGAATTTGACTGCCTAGAGTTAAAAAGTGAACCTCAAAGAATCTTCAGGACATACAGTTTGGATGTCAAAAGAGTATATCTAGTCGAATGGTTTCCTTATTTTCTCCTCTTATTAATTCCCAAATCAGTATCAAACAGTTCATCTAAAAGCAAACTCATTACCCTCAGAACTGGCTCCGCTTCCCAGATTTGCTTCTTGTCTTTCCCATCCTGATCTTTTTCAGCCTGAAATGTGGCTTACGCTACTTACCTTATAGCCATCATATTTGGTCTCAGCCTTCAATCAGTTTTTCCACTCCTTCTTGACCATTCCCACTGCTGGCCTCCTGGTCCAAGCCCTGTTTTTTTGTGTTTTTTTGCCTCTTAACTAAGTTACTACAACTGGCTTCCCTGAGCCCATGTGTTCCCCACTTCAGTATGTCACAGGTGTGGCAGCTTAGATTGATCTTTAAAAACCCCCTTCGCAGAAATCGAGTGGCTTTTTTTTTTTTTTTTTGCGATGCGCGGGCCTCTCACTGTTGTGGCCTCTCCCGTTGCGGAGTACAGGCTCCGGACGCGCAGGCTCAGCGGCCATGGCTCACGGGCCCAGCCGCTCCGCGGCATGTGGGATCCTCCCGGACCGGGGCACGAACCCGTGTCCCCTGCATCGGCAGGCAGACTCTCAACCACTGCGCCACCAGGGAAGCCCAAGTGGCTTTTTTAAAGCAACTGAAAACTCTTTTTTTTCCGTTCCACGTCCCTTTGACCTGTGACCACCTTTCCAACCCAGTTTTCTTTCCCATTACTCTCCAGCAGATACCTCCCATTCTAATTAATCTAGTCTCTTAGCTCTTCCCCAAAACAAGTCATACTGACTCTTGACTTAACCTTGACTTCGCCGTGTTCTTCTTTCCTTGAGAAATTCCTTCTTGTTTCCTCTGGCTTTCCCAAATCCAGCCCATCTTTTAGGCTTAACTAAAATTTTATCTTCTGTAAGTTAATCTGTCATTTCTTATCTCATCCATCTCCCTTCCTTTCATCTTTTACAGTTCATAATTATACAGTTTTAATACATAATGATATATATATACTTTTTTATGGTTTTAGCTTATTTCCATCTCTTCAGTATCTGCTTCGTTATTCATTTACTTATCTTGAAAGGGTAATAGAGGCATAGGGCTTTTTAAAAAAGATCGAATGGTCTCTTTCTTCCTTTCAGAAGTCATAAGTGACAAAAAAGATTTTCACTTTCTGTATTCCCAGGATGCAGCACTGAAAGAGCTTATGCTCTCTTCCGGAGACACTTTGCTTTTAATTGAAGGAAAACTTCCTCCTCTGGTAAGATTTTGCTCCTAAATAGACGTTTTGTAAATAACATTTACTATTTTATGATTGCAAGGATGATATGTTCTCATTGTGTGAAAATGGGGAAATACAATCATAAAGAGAATAGAGTACTTACCCAAAATCCTACCAATCAGACAGCTACTATATTTTACATCATTATATATTTTCTTCCTATAAAGTCAAATTGTATTTAATTTCCTACTTTTTATATTTTGTTTTTTAACCTGACCATAAAATCCAGAACAATCATTATATCCAATATATGACTTACCACAGTTTTATTCACCTATATCCCTGTTGTTCGGATTTTAGCTTGTTTTAAATTTTTTGTTCTTATAAATAGTAATAAATATAAATCCTTCTTAAGACAATTCTAAAGATGGAATTAAGAAGCCAAATTGTTTTCCCAAAGAGTCGTACCAAGTTTACAGTCCTAATGTGGGTCTGTGAGAGGGCTCACACCGCTGCTCTTCCATAGACACTGTGTATTACCACTTGGAAAAGCCATTACTTATTAGTTTGTTTTTGTTTTTGTTTTAATGTGGACACATGTAAAGATGAAAATGACCCAGAATTCCAGCATTCAGATAATCATTTGCTTATGATTAGAAAACTCAGACAGTGTAGAAGGCTACGAAATGATAAACAGAAGTTTCTCCCATATCTTTCTCTCCAGAAAGAGCCACAATAAACTTATTTTTCCTTGTGTATCCTTCCAAGAAAAAAATTATGCCTGTTTGTATGCTGAATGTAAATATGTGCGTATCCTTTTCAAAGTTTACATAAAGGGTGTCATATTCTATGCACTGTTTTATACCTTTTGTTTTTTGTTTGTTTTTATTCATTTAATATATCTTGAGGATCTCACATCAGCACATACAGACCTACCTTATTCTTTTTCATGACTTCATAGAATTCTGTTGTATTTTATACTGTGCTCTTTAAAGTTAATTTTTGAATTGATAATATTCATGATACAAAATTCAAAGTGTATAAAAAGCTGGGCCAGGAAAAGTATCCCCCATCCCTCCTGTCCCCCTGCCACTTGGGGTCCTCCCTCCACAGGCAGCCAGCTTCCTCTGTATCCCTCCAGAGGCACATGCTTTTTAATGCACACACACACGTATGTATGTGTATATACATAACATATATGTACATATCCATATGTATATACATATTTTTATTTACACAAATGATTATAAGCTTGACACCCTATTCTGCACCTAGCTTTTTTCATTACCCCCATATATATATGATATGATATGCCATATCAGTACCCATAAAGTTATCTTATTCTATTTGATATGTATGGAGGTACCATGATTTATTTTTTAACCAATCTCTTTTCAAAGAATATTTAGGTTGTATCCAGTCTTTGTTGATACAAATAACACTGCCAAAAATATCGTTTATTTGCCATTTTGCACATATATATCTACAGGATATTCCTAGAATTGAAATCGCTTTGTCAAAAGTTATGGCCTACCATAATATAACCAGTCTTCTGAAGAGGGACCTTGAGGTTGTTTCATGGTTTTTGCTACCATAAATGATTTACAGTGAATATCTTTGTACGCATGGGCTAGTATATCAGAAGGTAAAATCCTAACCATGGAATGGCTGGGTTGGTCAAAGGGCTCGGGCATTTTAAATTTTGACAGCACCAAATTACCATCCAGAAACTTCGCAGCAGTTTATACTCCTGGAACCAATTTACAGGAGTTCAGGTTTACTTACAGTTTCACCAGCGTAGAATATTATTAGACTTTCTGGTTTTTGACAAGTGAAAAAAAATGGAGTTTTTTGCTCTGATTTACATTTATTTATTTACTGCGTGGAAGTTGAGTATTTATTAATCTTCACCAATTTGATAAACAGAAAAATATTCTCATTTTAATATGCATTTCTTGAAATACACATTTAAAATACTTTACATGTTTTTTTTTTTCACATTCTCATCTTCTGTTGTTGGAAATTGAGCACCGTAATGGCAACTGATCTTTCATTTAGTAAATCTATTCAAGTTCTTTACCCACTCAAAAAAGGGATGGGGAAGAACCAGTTAAATTAGTAAAACTGAAATTACAGAATGTGTTTAAGGAGATGAGTTTATTTCATGTAGTTGGTATATAGGAATGCACCTTAGATCAGTAGGTTGTTGGATCTCTATAAAGTTCCTTTAGAAACTTTTATAAATAAAAACTGCATGTAACTGGTGCTTGTGCTATGGTGCTCTTACAATGCCTGAAAACATTTATATAGTTTGTTCTGTCAAATGTTTTGTTAGTTTATTTATACGTTTCACTTACTGTAGCTACTAAGATATAGAACAGGGACTTCCCTGGTGGCGCAGTGTATAAGACTCCACGCTCCTAGTGCAGGGGGCCTGGGTTTGATCCCTGGTCAGGGAACTAGATCCCACATGCATGCTGCAACTAAGAGTTTGCATGCCACAACTAAGGAGCCCTGGAGCCACAACTAAGACCCAGTGCAACAAAATTTTGAAAAAGAAGATATAGAACATTGGTCCCAGTCATCCTAAAGACTGATTTTTATGATTTTAAACTTTGATTGTAAAAACAGTAAGCAAGTATAATACATGACAGTTAATACATATATCTTAAGGAAAAATAAATTCAGGAACATTTTCTGTATCAAGATGTTTCTTTCTGGGAATTCCCTGGTGGTCCAGTGGTTAGGACTCCTTGCTTTCACTGCCGAGGGCACAGGTTCTATCCCTGGTCAGGGAACTAAGATCCCACAAGATGCCTGGCATGGCCAAAAAAAAAAAGTTTCTTTCTGTGGAAGTAGAAGTTGACGTAATCTATGTGCATCACAGCAGTTGGAAATCTCCATTCCTCAGGGTTTCCTGAAGTTGCCCATCTGGTGGTACCAGCCACGGGGTCCCTTGCATCACTGGAAGAGTCATCAGGACCAGAAAAACTGTACCTTTTCTCAAGGCGGGGTCTGGAGAGCTAATTCCATCCAAGGTGAGAACACAACAGAATTACAGCAGCCAGTGTGTCATAAAGAAAAGTAAAATGATTGCTTCTGCTGAGAGGCAACTGAAATATGTATTTTTTAAATATAAGGTTGAAAATCACATCTATTCCATAATTCATAGTATAATAATAATACCATCCTATTTTTATACAGTGGTTTGTAACCACTATAAAATACCAACTTTTTTTTTTTTGGCTTTACCTTTCATTTGCCATCTGTTATTTTTATTATCATTATTATTATAGCAATATATTACACTTTTTCAAGGAATTGTTACATAATATCACCTCTCAAGCGCCTCATGGCAATAGGAATAGCGGCCCCAGTTATTGTAACAGACTAAAACTTTGAAGCTTCAGTCGCTTCCAGTGACTTCACTGCAGCCCCAAGGGGCGGAGAGCCAGGGCTGCAGTCCAGACCCCACGCAGCTCCTGTTCTTTTTGCTGCCGCCACCCAGGAGCTCCTTCAAGGGCGTTCCAGCTCACTGACTTCTGAGAAGACTCACAGACAGGGTATAAACATATTGTTTCACTCTAAGTTTCTTCTCCACAGGCAGAATTCAGCACACACGTCATGATGAGCAAAGGCAGGGAGTTTGAATTGCCATTGTAAAAAGTGGGTTTCCACTTCATTATAAGAAGATACAAGTTAATCTCCTTTGTAACTGTAGATAAAGAGAATATATTTTTAGTAGGACCAAGTTTTTATATTTTTTTCCTTTTATCATGCTTAATTATTTAGCTTTTTTAATGCCTTGAAGTATTATATACTTATATTTCTTTTTATCTTTTAAAATTCAGTACTGAAACTAACATAAATGATCTCCTTACTTTTTGAAGTTAGGATTATATGTATAGAGCAATAAAATACTTCATGTTGAATTAGCTATGAAATTGGCATTATTATTTTTTGTTTGAGTTATATTAGACATGTTAAACAATTCTAAAAATGATTTTGTGATAGAATAATAGTTACAACTTAGAAAGCAGTGTGTTTCTCCATGAAAGTAAAGAAAACAGTTCATTTTTTTGGTAGTCCTTCTGTATCACAACATACGGCAAATATTTTTATTTCTGAGAATTTCCTAAAAGTGTCTTTCAGGTAATACCAGCTTACAGCATCCTTAAGACACAAGAAGGACCACTCATGAAGAGAGCTTTTTTACTTAATTTACTTACAATTAATTTTCTATTATGTATTAGCAGTGTGCCCAGCAGTAAGCAAAGACATTTAACTAAAGCAAAAATGAGTCAAATTACTGATTTCAAATTTAGTTATCAACTTTTATATCCAGAGTTTTATATGAGAGAGCATTTTGTTTTCCCCTTTTTAAAACAAATGTAGAAAGCCCTTCATATTGTCAAGAATTCTTTCAGTCAGTAAACGTTTATTGGACATTTATTGTGTGGCACCCACCATTCCTGGCACTGGAGAGACAAACAAGATAGATGACCTGTTCTCTCTTGAAAATCATATTCTGTAGGGGAGACAGATTAAAAAAAAATATATATATATATATATATATGTAAAAAAACACATGCATACACACAAGAAAACAGACAAAAGAGTAACAAGTTGGGACAAGTGTTACGAGAGAGAAACAGGTTAAATAAAAGATGAGAACAGGGCAGAGTATCCAACCAGCAGAGTCCTCTTTGAGGAGGGAGAGGGTGTGGGAAAGAGCATTCCAGGTAGACAGCACACGTGTAAAATTCCTCACAGCCATCCTAGTGAGAAGACCTGGTGCTGTGCCCACAGCACGCTCCCTGGCTGCCCATCTGCTGGGCCCTGCTTCCTCCCTGTGAAGTCCTGAGGGGCTGACCCGAGGAATTCACATTCTGAGTTGCTTGGATGGAACTGTACTAAACCCGTTTGCAGTATCAAAACGTGGCCTGTATTTCAGAAATAAGAGCTAAGTACGTCTAAAGCTCCTGTCAAACATCTTGCTCTGTCCTTTGCAGATGCTCCCAGTGACGCGCATGCAGAAGTTTCCCTCCGCTACTTGGGAGACGTTGAAATCTCAGAAGATGCTACCTTGGGGGAGCTGAAGTCTCAGGTCAGCCTTCCTCCTGCAGCGTACCTTAGTGGTGATCTGGCTGCTTCCAGTGAGATATTAATATATTCTTCTATTTCCTTTTCCCTCAATTACAGTCTGTTCTGATAGGGCATGTGTTATATGCCAGGTTCAGTGGTGAGTACCCAACAGGCCACACCCACATGTTGCTCAGACAGCTCCCTGGGTTGGTTTCTACCAGTTGCCTGTGGCTTTCATTTATCCCCTCTCTGACAGGCATGCTGCGCTTTCATTTGAAATCTCCTCAGTGACTTGCAGCTTATGTTCATTTTGATTTTTTAGGGAAACATTTGTTGGAACATTTGTAAAGCATTCACTTTACTCCTTTATTTACATTGTTTTTGTGTCATTGTGATTCATGTGTTAAATGTTGTTAGTAAAAGCTGTGTTGTCAGTTGCCCAGGAGGTCAGAATATCAGGTTTATGTTAGGATGTTAAACTAGATACTGGATTGTTTTCCTGAACATTAATACTCACAGACAGAGTGTTCTGTCCAAATGGAAAGGCTGGGTTGAATACAACACAAAATGCTTAAGAAGCCTCTTACTCTCATTGGATTAAAATGAACATCCCTTCTTGCTCTTAAAGGAAAAAGTGTAGGTGCATGTAAGGTGAATGTCAGTCATTGATTGACTTCTGTGTGTCTTCAATATCTGAAATATCTTCCTCAAAAAAAACAAATGGTCTTATTCTAATAAGAACAAGTAGAGACTTTTTTTCTTATATTAGATTAAAAGATACAAAATTGCTGTTTCTAGATTTAAAACGGATGAATATTGGCCATTTTATATACTACAGCCTAAGTATATAAATAGTTATCCACTCCTACAGAATTAGTCCAGCGGTTGGGGCCTAGCATTTGGATCCAGAGATTCTGAAATATTTCAAAATCAGAAGTTATTTCCATGGCAGAGCAAACTTTGTTGAATTATATTAGCACAGATGGAAGTTGAAGATGAGTCCTTGCTTTTATTAGAGAGGCCTCTGCTCTTGAGTTATAGTCATATAGAAATTAAAGTTTCATTTTCTAAAACATAATCCTTGAAAAGGAGCTTTTGGCTCAGATTTAGAAACAGAAAAGTCACTTATCTCTCAGGCTGATTGCAGTAGAGAGGAATACAAAAATTACTCAGGGTTAATTTCATTTAAATGATATTCCTGTGGATTTTTTGGTAGATATTATCATTACCTAAGATACTCTTTCCCTTAAGTGTCATTGTTTGTGTAGCGCTTCATTTTTTTTTTTCCTAAAGCAGTCTGTTTTTAAGAGTGCTTTTTCCGATGTCTGTTTCTTTTCTAGGCCATGACCTTGCCCTCCTTCTCGGAGTTTTCCATCCCATCGCCCGCCTTCCTTAGAGCCTGGACGGTGGAAAGTAGGCGCCCCGGCAGGCTCTTACGAGTCCACTATCAGCAGCTCAGGTAGGGTTCTCAGTGAACACTCCCCAACAGCCCGTTCTAGGTCATTCCACATTTGTCATGTTTTTGATACTTTTTACCGTAAATTAAACTCTGAGACAACTTCAGTTTCTCATATTAAGTATAAATGTAGTTTCATCTGTTTTTACTATGGTCCAGAGACTGTGAACAAAATTTTGATTGTTTTTTCCCCCCAGCTTTATTGAGATATAATTGCCATATAACACTGTATAAATTTAAGGTGTACAACCTATTGATTTGACAGACATATATTGCAGAATGATTACCACCACAGCATTAGCGAATAACCTCCATCACATCATATAATCGCCATTTCCTTTTTGTGAGAACATTTAAGATCTACTTTCTTATTAGCAACTTTCAAGTATATAATTCAGTGTTATAAGATGAATATGTTCTGGGGATGTCATGTACAGCATGTTGATATAGTTTATAACTGGAAGTATGTACCCTTTGACCAACATCTCCCCTTTACAGCCAGTCCCAGTCCCTGGTAACCACCATCCTAGTCCCTGTTTCTATTAGTTCAGCTTTTTTAGATTCCACATATAAGTGCTATCATACAGCAGTTGTCTTATCTCACTTAGCATAATGCCCTCAGGGTCCATCCATGTTGTCTCAAACAACAGGATGTCCTTCTTTCTTATGACTGAATGATATTCCTTTGTGTGTGTATTATGAGTGTGTGTACACTACATACATACACCACATCTTTATCCATTCATTGGTTAACAGACACCAGGTTTTTCCATATCTTGCCTACTGTGCATAATGCTGCAATGAACATGGGAGTGCAGATAATCTCTCTGAGATCCTGTTTTCATTTCCTCTGGTGAGGTACCCAGAAATGGGATTGCTGGATCATATGGTAGTTCTATTTTTAATTTTTTGAGGAACCTCCATACTGTTTTTCTATAGTGGCTGAACCAATTTACATTCCCACCAGCATTGAACAAGGGTTCCCTTTCCTCCACATCCTCAGAAACACTTGCTATCTCTTGTCTTTTTGATGATAAGCATTCTAACAGGTGTGAGATGATACCTCATTGTGGTTTTGATTTGCATTTCCCTGATGATTAATGTTGTTGAGTACCTTTTCATGTACCTGTTGGCCATTAGTGTGTCTTTAAAAAAAAAAGTCTGTTCACGTCCTCTGCCATTTTTAAATCAGATTGTTTGCTTTTTGCTATTGAGTTGTATGAGTTCTCTATATACTTTGAATATTAACCCCTTAGATTTGCAAATACTTTCTGCTGCTTCATAGGTTGCCTTTTCATTTTGTTGATGGTTTCTTTTGCTGTGCAGAAGCTTTTTATTTTGATGTAGTCCCACTTGTTTATTTTTGCTTTTATTGCTTTTGCTTTGGGTGTCAAATCCAGAAAATCATTGCCAAGGCTGATGTCAAGGAGCTTACTCCCCTGTCTTCTTCTAGGAGTTTTACAATTTCACGTCTTAACGTTCAAATCTTTTAATCTGTTTTAAGTTGATTTTTGCATAAGGTGTAAGATAGGGGTCTAGTTTTGTTCCTTTGCATGAGACTGTCCAGTTGCCCCCAGCACCATTTATTGAAGAGAATCTTTTCCCCATTCTGTGTTCTTGGCTCCTATGTCATAAATTAATTGACCATATATGCATGCGTTTATTTCTGGGCTCTCTATTGTGTTCTTTTTTTTTTCTTTGGCCATTCTGTGTGGTATGCGGGATGTTAGTTCCCTGACCAGGGATCAAACCTGCTCCCCCTGAAGTGGAAGTGCGGAGTCTTAACCACTGGACCACCAGGGAAGTTCCTCTTTTGGGTTCCATTGATGTATGTGTCTTTGTTTATGCTGGTACTATACCGTTTTGATTACTGTAGCTTTATAGTGTAGTTTGAAATGAGGAAGCATGATGCCATCAGCTTTATTCTTCTTTTTTTTTTTAATTTATTTTTATTTATTTTTTGGCTGCGTTGGGTCTTTGTTGCTTTATGTGGGCTTTCTCTAGTTGTGGCGCGAGGGCTTTTCATTGTGGTGGCTTCTCTTGTTGCAGAGCACAGGCTCTAGGCGCGCAGACTTCAGTAGTTGTGGCTCACGGGCTCTAGCGTGCAGGCTCAGTAGTTGTGGTGCACGGGCTTAGTTGCTCCGCAGCATGTGGGATCTTCCCAGACCAGGGCTCGAACCCGTGTCCCCTGCATTGGCAGGCAGATTCTTAACCACTGCGCCACCAGGGAAGCCCTGTTCTTTGTTAAGAAAAGATTGCTTTGGCTATTCAAGGTCTTTTGTGGGTCTATACCAATTTTAGAACTGTTTTTTCTATTTCTAATTGAAAAATGCTTTTGAAATTTTGATAAGGATTGCACTGAATTTGTAGATTGTTTTGGGTAGTATGGACATTTTAACAATGTTCTCCCAATCGACGATGGAATAGCTTTCCATTTATTTGAATCTTCAGTTTCTTTCATCAGTGTCTTATAGTTTTCAGCATACAGATCTTTTACCTCCTTGGTTAAATTTATTCCAAAGTATTTTATTCTTTTTGATGCTGTTGGAAATGGGATTGTTTTCTTAATTTCTCTTTCTGATAATTTATTGTTGGTATATAAAATGCAGCTGATATTTATATATTGATTTTGTATCCCACAACTTTACTGAATTCATTTATTTGTTTTAACAGATTTTTGGTGGAGACTTTAGAGTTTTCTATAAATATGATCATGTAATCTGCAGATGGAGACAACTTTACTTCATCCTTTCCAATCTGGATGCCTTTTATTTTTTTTTCTTGTCTAATTGCTCTGGCTAGCACTTCCACCAATGTGTTGCATATGAGTGGCAAGAGTGGGCATCCTTGTCTTATTCCTGATCTCAGAGGAAAAGCTTTCAGCTTTTCACCATTGAGTATGATACTAGCCATGGGCTTTTCATATATGGCCTTTATTGCATTGAGGTACATTCCCTCTATATCCAGTTTGTTGAGAATTTTTAACGTGAAAGAATGTCAAATGCTTTTTCTGCATCTGTTGAGATGATCATATGATTTCTTCCTTCATTCTGTTAACATGGTTGTATCACACCAATTGATTTGTGAATGTTTAACATCTTTGCATCCCTTGCAGAAATCCCACTTGATCATGGTGTATGATCCTTTTAATGTACTGTTGAATTTGGTTTGCTAATATTTCTTTGAGGATTTTTGCATTTATGTTCATCAAGGATATTGGCCTTTAATTTTCTTTTCTTATAATGTCCTTGGTCTGGTTTTGATATCAAGGTAATGCTGGCCTCATAAAATGAGTTTGGAAGTGTTCCCTCCTGTTCTTTTTTTTTTTTTTTTTTTGGAAGAGTTTGGGAAGGATTGGTATTAATTCTTCTTTTGGTAGCATACATCAGTATAGCCATCTGGTCCTCAACTTTTTTTTGTTAGGAGGTTTTTGATTACTGATTCAATCTTTTTTTTTCCCTTACTGAATTTTATTTATTTTTGGCTGCGTTGGGTCTTTGTTGCTGCACGCAGGCTTTCTCTAGTTGCAGCGAGTGGGGGCTACTCTTCGTTGCAGCGTGTGGGCTTCTCATTGCAGAGCACAGGCTCTAGGTGCGCAGGCTTCAGTAGTTGCAGCACGTGGGTTCAGTAGTTGTGGCCTGCAGTCTCTAGAGCCTGCAGTCTCTAGAGTTGTGGCTCACGGGCTTAGTTGCTCCGCAGCATGTGGGATCTTCCCGGACCAGGGCTTGAACCCATGTCCCCTGCATTGGCAGGTGGATTCTTAACCACTGTGCCACCAGGGAAACCCCCGATTCAAACTTCTTACTCATAATTGGTCTGTTCAGATTTTCTGTTTCTTTATGATTCAATCTTGGTAGGTTGTATGTTTCTGGGAATTTATCCATTTCTTCTACGTTGTCCAATTTTTTGGTGTATAATTGTTCATGGTAGTTTCTTAAATTTTGAGTGTTCTTATATGGTATAATATTTCACTTAAGAATACTTGAAATTGGTTAGAAAAAACTGAAAATATTAAGTGATATGTCATTCAGTATTATTTTGTTTCATTTGTTATCAGGGAATATAAATTGGGACGGAGAACTGAGATCTGCTTAGAGCCCCTTCAGAAAGAAGAAGACTTGGGGTAAGATGTCCTACTACACATGCAAAATTATACACTTGGCTGATCCCAGTGGATAGTTTCTTTACTATCGA
This sequence comes from Hyperoodon ampullatus, assembly GCF_949752795.1. NCBI lineage: Eukaryota > Metazoa > Chordata > Mammalia > Artiodactyla > Ziphiidae > Hyperoodon > Hyperoodon ampullatus. Next base: position 6,967,496 of record NC_136921.1, read on the forward strand.
TTAAGGTGTTAAATTTTTAAGTGTTTTTTCCACTGCTTCTAAGGAGTCTGGCAACTTAAAACAGATTGTGTTCTAGAAATGTGTTTGTATGTCTGGTGTCTAGATCTTAGAACTCATTTTTCCATAAAGACAGAATTTTTCAGTAAGTCCCAATGCATGTTGAACCCATAATGATCTTGAAGTATAAGCAAGGTGCTCATCCCAAGCTCTTATCAGTGCCTGCAGACAGTCTGTTGTCAAACCAAATGACAGTAACACCTGACATGCTGCCCCTTGTCCTACTTTTTTCATCCTAATATCACCTGACATACACTTGTTGAATTATCAATTATTATCTGTCTCCCACTACTAGATTGTAAGGTTTTGAGAGTGAGCACTTTGTTTTTTGGTCACTGCTGCACCCCCAATACCTAGGACAGTGCCTTTGTCATAGTCAATAATTATTTATGGAATAAAGAAGCACCCCAAAGTTGTCCACGTTCAAGCCTATTTTTTTTTCATTATAGGACATTCTTTTATAAGACATTTTTGTCAGTAACATTTTGTCAATTAAGATTCCTTTTACCTGATGTGACATGATGATTCTTGTTGCCCTCCTGTTGTATAACAACTCTACTCTTTCAACCGTGTGACCTTCATTTGATCCCACTGTTTTATAAAAATGCATTCTTAATGCAAACTGTATTACTAGGAGTAGTTTCCTGGAGGGGAATTTCTGGATCAAATGGTATGGACATTTTAAACCTCTTATTTGTTAAATTCCTTTCCAGGTAAGTTATACCATTATGTTTCCACAAGCTGTGTTTCTAAGTATTTATTTCACCTCACCATCAAACCGTCATTGAATGTTGTCATTGTTTAAATGTTTGCTAAATTGATAAATGAAAAATGGTTATCTTGTCTCATTTGCTTCAATGCTTTGATTGCTAGTAAGATTAGGGCGTTTGTTCAAAGGCTTGTAAACCATTTGTATTTTGTGAGTGAGTGCATCGTTTCATATATTTCGCCTGTTTTTTATGGGGTCTTAGAAAAAAGTCTAATTTGTGTGAGCTCTTTCTATAATATTGAATATATCATGTTACATAATATAAATGGACCCTGACCCTGTCACGTTTGTCGTGAGCAGTGTCCTTTTGAAGACCATGCTGTGCACTTCCTTAGCCCCCTTCCCCATCCGCGCTTCTGTCCCTGACTGACCTCTGGAGCACTCTTGCCCCCCCTCAGCGAGGACCCTGGCTCCTGGTGGTCTTCACCCAGACTCTGTCGCCTCCTTGGCAGCTCCTGCATCTACACTGACCACACTTTGTGTGCTCTGGGACCTCAGCTCTGCTCACTGACCTCAGCAACACCTACACCCTCTCAAAACTTCCTTCTTGATCACAGTCCCCCGCTTTCAGTCCAGTCTCCTAATTCACTGGGCCCTCGCTCTCCCTGTGTTGCCTGTTTCCTCCAATTGTGTCACCCTTTCTTTTGATAAAAACACCAGTATAATAGAAACACAGCATTAAAATCGTTCATTGTCTCACCATCCTTAAAAGTTTTCATTTCTCCTCTCCACCTTCCAATTCTTATCTGTAGTTTTTATTTCACGTCCTATCTAAAACAATCTCCATACATCTAAATTTCTTTCTGACCTTTCTGAATGTTTCTCCTCTTTCTCTTCCTTCAAGGACCTCTTATCTGTGCTCATCTCCTGCAAAGGTTTCCTTTGCTCTTACAACTACACCCATCATCTTCTCTTCCTAACTCTAAGCCCTCAGTTTCTTCTCCCTGGCTAAGTTTTCTGCCAGCTTCACAGATTCTGGTTCTGAAATCAGCATTTCCTAGGAAGTTGCCGTAGCGGGAAACCCCTCTTCCATCACCGGGATAGCCCTGCTGGCCCTTTCAGCTCTGTCTCCAGTCCTCTTCCCTCCGTGCCCCACTGAGGAACTTCTTCCTCCGCCTTCAGCCTTGCCTGCTGCCTCCCCAGGGACTCTGCTGAGGACTCAGAATGGGAGCTCACCTCCATTCTGGGTCAGGATTGAAGGAAATCAAAGTAAAGGTTTCCCACTAGCATTCAGGGTTTAAGGGAAATCTCTCCTTATAAAAAAAACCCAGAAGAGTCAAAGGAGAAGCTTTGCCATTCACACCTGCCGTAGTTATTGCATGTTTCCCATTTTGTTGTAAATCTTACATGTGACTGTTTTCTGATGCAGCCCCCAGCATGTGCTGCTGAGGACACAGATGCGCCTCCCTGGCAAGAGGGCATATGCCTTGCCTGTGGACTTGGTGTGGGACACTGCCCGAGGCTGGACGGCCGGCTCCCTGAGGCACCGAGTGGCCGATTTCTATTCTCTTCCTGTGGAGAAAATTGAAATTGCCAAATACCTTCCTGAAAAGTTTGAGTGGCTTCCAGTACCTAGCTGGGTAAAGTTGTGGGGCTTCCTCGGGGAAATCGGGCCTCACTGGCATAGTGAATAATTAACTGCAGTTTTCCACAGACAGGGAATTTAGTAAGAATTTGAGATTGAGTTTTCTTTATTCAAGATACTTAATTTTTCTGTAGAACCAGCAAATTACCAAGAGGAAAAAGAAGAAAAAGCAAGATAATTTGCAGGGGGCGCCTTATCACTTGAAAGATGGAGATACTATTGGCATTAAGGTACGTTTTTAACAGTAAACTTACCACTTTGACAAAACACCAGAATCAAATGATTTTATAGAGAAGTTTTATCAGATCTTCAAGGCATAGATAATCCCATTTTATATAAATTGTTTCAAAAAGTGGGGGGAAAAAAGAGGGAAAGCAGACAACTCATTTTTTAAAATAAATAAATAAATAAATAAATTGTATTTATTTATTTATTGGCTGCGTTGGGTCTTCATTGCTGCGTGCGGGCTTTCTCTAGTTGCAGCGAGTGGGGGCTACTCTTCCTTGCGGTGTGTGGGCTTCTCATTGCAGTGGCTTCTCGATGCAGATCACAGGCTCTAGGCGCGCGGGCTTCAGTAGCTGTGGCACACGGGCTCAGTAGTCGTGGCTCGCGGGCTCTAGAGCGCAGCCTCAGTAGTTGTGGCGCACGGGCTTAGTTGCTCCGCGGCATGTGGGATCTTCCCGGACCAGGGATCAAACCCGTGTCCCCTGCATTGGCAGGCGGATTCTTAACCACTGCGCCACCAGGGAAGCCCCCAGAGCACTCATTTTATGAGGCCAGTAGACCCTCAATACCAAAACCTTAATTTTGGGTCTGACTTGAATGAAAATGCTCTGAAGTTTTATCACTAAGTGTGTTGCTGTAGGTTTTATGTAGGTACCTGTATTAGGTTAAGACATTTCCTTCCATTCCTAGTTTACTCTAAGTTCTTTTTTTTTTAAATCATGAATGAGCACTGGATTTTTAATATTAAATTTTTTGTTCTGTGCTTTTTCTGCATCTGTTTAATTAGCCATATCGTTTTTCTTCTTCAATCTGGTAATGTGTTATTACATAAACATGTTCTCAACACTGAACCATCCTTGCATTCCTTGGACAAACCTACTTTGTTGTCATATAATAATATTTTTTGTATTAAGGGTGAATGATTTAAATCCTTAATTTAAGAATTAATAATTTATTAATATTAAATTATTGATTTATTAATAATTTGATTCTTAAATAATTTTTTATATTAAGGAATACGTATTCCTTTAATCACCACTTCTGTTCAACATTGTACTAAAGAATGGGACCAATGTAATATGACATTCCACCCAACGAAGAAAAGCAAATAAATAAACAAAAATTGAAAGATAGGTAAAAGAAATTCTAAAAGGAAAATACAAAACTGTTCTTAGTTTTTCTACAGTCAAACCATCAGCTCTGTTTAAGAGATTTCAAAAGGTTTTAAGATCAACGTACATAAAATTACAGGGTACCTGGGAATATGCCCAACAGAAAGACTTGTAAGCCTTTTTTGGAGAGTATTACAAAAATAGTGAGAGGCATTAATGCTTCAGTTAGATACAGAATCATATCATGTTCTTGGAAGGGAAGCCTCACAACAGTAAAAATATCAGTTTCCCCCACATCTACCCCCAGTGACTGACAAACCATGTAGATTAGATTAAAGAGAATAAATTCATGTGGAAGAGCAAAGGGCCAGAGAGCTAAGATATTTTTAAAGAACAAGATCGCGGTATTGCCGTACCAAGAATTAAGACTGATTGATTGATTACACATCTGTGGTGACCGTTTAGCTGTGGGGCAGGGGAAGAATTGAAACAGAATCACCCATATATATAGGGAAACTTGACAGGTATTTGAGGGCAACGTTACAAATGGATTATTCAATAGTTACGGTCGTAACTTTGATTTCATTTTCATAAAGAGGGTCGCCAAATTTGTGTAAGCTTCGGGCCCCATAAAATCCATATCCACCTCTGCTCACACCTATATAACAATCAGCATGAAGACTTAAATGTGAAAAGCACTTCAACCATTAGAAGAAAAGATAAAAGAAAAATTTTTATGACTTAGTTCAAGAAGGATTTCTTAAAGGAAAGGATCAATAAATTTGACTACAGTTGACCCTTGAACAACACGGGTTTGAACTGCGTGGGTCCAGTTATATGCAGATTTTTTTTCAATAAATACATACAGTACTACGTGATCTACAGTTGGTTGAATCCACAGGTGTGGAACCTCAGATACAGAGGCCTGCTCTGGACTTGAGCACCCCAGGAGTCTGGTTTCTGTGGCAAGTCCTGGAACCGGTCCCCTGTGAATACTGAGGGACGACTGAACGTTAAAAGTAAAACCCTCCTTTCACCAAAGGAGACCGTCCAAAGTGAGAAAACAGGCCACAAATAGGAAAAGATACCTACAAGGATAAGACCAACAAGGATTATTATCCAGAATATGTAAAGTACTTCTACAAATCAGTTACAAAAGAAGAATCTTTGCCCATCTCTCCCCTAACACCCAGCAATTCCCAGAAAACGAAATGGCCAGAAAGCAGGTGAAAAGATAGCTTCCCAGTAACCAGGGACCTGCAAAATAAAGCCGGGAGCTGCTGGGCCAGATTCTTGGGTCTCCCGTGCAGCACCAGGAAGAGGGCCAAGTAGACCGCAGTTGGCGGTAAGGGCGCCCGTACGGTGCGGCCAAGGAATTCCACTTCAGATATAAATCCTAGAAACACCCATGTGTATGGGGAGATGTACAGAAATGTGCATTGAAGGGCTATTTGATTTGTAATAGCATAGATTGGAAAGAACCGAAATTACCCTTAGAAAGGGAATACGTAAAATGGGAAAAAAGAAGTATTGATATGGTGGTAGAGAACACAGCAGATACAACAGATAAACCAGAGCTACAGATGTCAGTGTGAACATACATCCAATTATTTAGTGTTGAAAAAGTCACAGAACAGTCATTTATAGAAAGTATAAAACCAGGTAAAATGCTGAGGATTGCTGGGAGTCGTGTTCCTGTGTAGTGAAGACAAAAATGGGCACAATCGCACTGAAGTCAGCGGAGCAGCTACCTCTAGTGAGGGGAGTGGCATCAACAGACTGTGCCTCTTCCTTGAAAACTGAAAATGAAGCAAACATGGTAAAAGGTTAATACTGTTAATAGGTAACTCACTGAGCGTTTTGTATTTGCCAGGAGCCGTCCATGTATACATTTAATTCAGTTTTTCCTCATAACAACCGTAGAAAGTCGTGCCATCCTGAGCCGAAGAAAAGGCGGCCAGGGGGTTACGTGACCGGGGCCCGTGGACAGGGTTCGCCGCGCCCACCTCCTGCCCCCCCGAGAACCTGGGCATCTGTCCCAGGGTTTCCATATTTTCTCTGATCTTGTGATGTTTCAGTTTTATAAAGCACGTCATAAATAGCATTGGAACTAAAACTATACGATTTATCATGCCCCATTTATCGGAATAGAGATTATCATCTTTGTCGCAGTGTTTTTCCCACCTGAGCGCGGAGAAGGAGTGAAGCCCTCCTGCAGCCCCTTCAGCTGACGTGTCAGACGCAGAAGGGCCACTGCCCCTGTAATCAGCGTTAACTCTCCCAGATCCGCACTTGGGAACACAGCCAGTAACCCTGGGGTCCCTAACGTGGGGGTCTGGCAGGCCTCAGAATTGCCTTGTTGTGACACTTTCCTCCCGGGCACCTGTCCTCAGGGTTAGCATTTTGGCTGGTGGACGCTGACGGAGACCAGCCTGTGGGAGCAGCGGGGTCTGCGGTGAATCACAGTCTCTGACCGACTGTGAGTCCCGGGAAGGCAGAGGGAGCGCCTGCTCCGTGTAAAGCACCGGGGTGGCTCCGGGGAGATGCCAGGAAGCCCAGAAGCTCAGGGTGCAGCTAGGGAGGCGCAGGGGACGCAGACAGCAGGGTCGCACTGGCTGTAGGCGGCCTGTGCCTGCGGCCTCGGCTACCTCGGGACCCTTTGCCCACTCACTCGGGGAGCAGTGAACGGTAACCCCGCCTCAAGCGCCTCCGGCCACTAGCTCACTTTGTTTTCATCAAGCGCATCAGTTACTAATCTGGTTTATGTAAATTTGGATATCCCCTTCTGTCAATTTAGGTGATTGTTTTACACACATCTCTCTTAAACACAGACTAAAAAGATGTGTGAAAACATTGCTCATTAATTATTTTGAAATGCAGAATCTCCTGGTTGAAGAAGATGATGATTTCAGTACAGTCAGAGATGACATTGAAAGAGAAAAACAGAAAGAGTTCGCTCTGGGGAAAAAGAAAAGGTAAGTTAGGGTCCTCACCTACGTGACAGATTCCACCGCGACCTCCAGGCGCTGGCGCTCCTGCTCTCGCTGGAAAGCTCCTGACTGAGGCGTGGAGAGAAACAGCGGAACCCTCCTCCCTGCCTGCGCTTGCCCACCTTCTCTCCATCACGTCCTAGAGAGGCTTCCTGGGGACCGTGCAGGAGGAACCCGGGCGCAGCTCCCTGCGAGGACGAGGCCCCTCCCCGAGCTCCGGGTCTCGTTCTCCCTCCGCCGGGGCCCTGTTCCTGCAGTCGGCCTCCCCCATCCCTGGGTCTCTTCCTTCGGACACCCGCCCTGGCTTGTCTAGGGTTCGGCTTCCTGACCCTTCTCCAGCTGTGTCCTCCTGCTGTCACCTCCATCCCTCTCCACCCCGTCCGTCCCCTCCAGGCAGCCAGCCAGGTTGCTAACCCAGCCGACCCGCCCCTTGGAGGGAGCTCCCTCCCCATCCATCTTCCTCGCTCTGCTCTGCCCGAGTCACGTCACCTCGGGTGGGCTCGCTCCTTCCTCCTCTGTACACAGCCCAGCTCTCTCCTGGCCTCCAGACCACGTACACCTATCAGAATCTACTGGAACCTTCCACCAGTGCTGATACTTGAAACTCCACGTGCCTGGACCTGGCTCCCACCGCCGCGGTCCGCATAGTCATCACCCCGCAGGCCACACCAGGGGCGCGGGTGGTTGTCCTAATCTAGCCCCACCTCCAGTCTCCTGAGGTCTTGTGTCCTGTCCCCGTTCTAACTGCTTCTGGCTTGGTAGCCTCTCCTCTCTGCAGTAGCCTTTGAACCAGGCTGCCTGCCTGGTCCAGCCCCTGCTCACCTCAGCCTTCCTCTCCCCCCACCTTCCACAGCTTGGGTACCAAGTGTCAGGCGTTGTGACGGCAGCAAGAAGACATGCCCTCCGCCTGGCATGCAGGACAGGGAAGCGAGGGCCGGGGTGGAGGCGGTGTCCCCCAGGCGTGTGACCCTGTAACCATGTGCGGAGCTGGGCGTTTCAGACGTGAGCATCTGGGAAGGTCACGCTTGGATTGGGAAGGTGAAGCAGGAAAGACTGCGCTGCTCTGAGACACCTTCCCTCAGCAGCTGGGAAAAGCCCCGAGGCTGCACCGCTCTGTGGGGAGGGCGTGGGAATGCGCCCCGGGGAGGGGTACCCGGAGGCCCCTGAGGGAGCAATGCGGAAATGCTGCCCAAACTGCCAGCGTGCGTCTCTGCGGCCCGCCCTGACTTGACCCTGAAAGTTGGAATGAGATGTGGAGTTACTCCTCGACCTGGTGGGGCCCTTGGCGTCTGGGATGTGACCCCATGATGGCCTCTCTGTCCCCGCAGCCAGGAAGCCCTTCGTGTGCGGAGTGGCGACGTCCCCTCTGGTGCAGAGACGCCTGCCCGCCCCCGTGGACCAGAAGCTTCTCTCTCCATCCACGTCAGGAGCTTCAGATAGCACCGGGCCTCCACGCTCCTGCTGCAGGTCCTGGCCCGTTTCCTGGTTTCCGCCTGGTGCGGACACGGACTGAGAGCCCTGCTTTGTCACGAGCAGAGGGGGCGCTCCATCGCAGGCCAGGCGAGTGCGCTTGCCACCCGCTCCGTGGCGCATCCCCCCGGGCTGGCACGGACCTGGCCGCGCCACAGGTGCCAACCGGCTGACACCCTCGCGCCAACACTCGAGCCCCGCCACCATCTCTATACAAAAATTGACTGGTTTTGCATTAACTGCAGGCGTGGGTGACGTGCCACATGGCTCATCCCTGCACACCTGTCTCTAAAGTACCCCTGCCCCACTCCCTCTCTCACGCTGTTCAGGTGACTCCTTTGGTATCTGTGGCCGCCCAGGCTCTGACAGCTCGGCCCACAGCAATGGGCTGGTCAGGCTCATGCTGTGACATAAACAGGAGTCTGTTTTCTGGTCCCCAAACGGCACGTTTCCACTTTGGTCTGAGTTAGAAGTGGTTCTGAAGCGTTACCTCCCTTTCCGGGATGAGGAGACCGACGGGGCATCCTCTGAGGTCGGGCGCTGCTGGGGAGGGAGCAGCATGAGCTGGCGGCCAACCCGTGCTGTCTGTGGTCAGAACATTCTCTCCGGGGCCTCTTCCTTCTGGGAGCCTGACGGGGAGGCAGGGTCGTGGCAGACAAGCCTGGGAAGGGCCGAGGGGACAGTCCTGAGGAGCCTCGATTAAAATGGGAAAAAAAGAAAATGTGAACCAAGAGTCTTAATGCAGCATAGCTGGCTATCACATTTACAAGATGTAAGTGGTATTTAGGATAGCTACGTCGCGTCTGTGTTACTGAGCTGAGTGATTTAGGACACCGGGGTGATTCACTTTCTCAAGCTCAGTCGGAAGCAGGAATTCCTGAGAAGATACAATAAATTCTTCACTTTCTTATACCTCAGTGATGCTTTATAGCGACTCTCTTGCTAAGTATGGTTATCTCCTTGATTTCACAGTTTTTCATCAGCCTTTTTTACCACTGATGATATTAAAATAGCTCTTAAATGTAAGGGATGGAAAGGAAATGACACATGTGGGCTAAGCCTCCGCCTGCACCACCGGCGTAAGGAAATTGCGTGAACGTCGCTGCGCCCGCGCCGCTCTTCCGCAGAGCTCGCCACTGAGTGGGATGAATGCCCTGCGCTTCCTTCCTCTGTCCTCCCTCCTTCCCAACTGTGTCACCACCACCACTAGAAACTCTGGTCTCTGCGCGTGCGTCTGAAACTGTTGGCTCGCGAATTACATACTAATTTGTATTGAATCAGTCGTGCTTTAAGAACTTGGACTTCGGCGAGTGCTTTCGGCCTCAAACACTAACTCTGTCTCAGGAGACGCGCACGTGGGGTCCAGACTCTCCAGACGCACCTGGCGGGCAGTGACGAGGCCGAAGTGTAAGCTCCCTGACTGACCGCCGCTCTGTGTGGAGGCTATTGGGTCCCTTTTCCCGTAACTGACAGGGCTCCTTGGTGTGCCCCCTCACTCCACTGTAAGAAAACACTAATGTTCTAAGTGGAAAGCCTTGCTTCTGAGAGGCCAGCGGCCTTGCTGGGCATCACCTACCACGACAGGCAGGGGTCAAGGTGCTGCGCGGTGTCCACGGTGAGCGGCCGGGGCCTCGGGTGGTCTCTACTTGTCGGCTTGCTCCCCCCTCCTTCCTTCCTTCCTCCCTTCCAGTTCAGGGATGCAGTGGGGCTCCAGGGAGAGAGCTGTAAGAGTTTGTTAAAGAAAAAATAAACTTCAATTTGTAACCTCCCGTCTCTGTGCGCTGACTGCTTCATGTTCTGGCCTTTTTCCCAAATGAACTTCAGATGCTAAGTCGCTGGGGTTTATGTTTAGAAATACCACTTCAGTACTGCTGTAGAAATAACAGAACTGTGTTTTGGTTTTAAATAAACTCAGACTCGTGGGAATAATTGTATTTGAAGAAACTGGAAGTGGTCTGGTTCTCTTTTCCTTCTAGGAAAATAGAACTGGCAGGGGTGCTTGTGTTACAGAAAACATATTTACTCAACTGTGACACTTTCCTGGCAAAAAGGGGAGGCGGGGCCCAAGAAGTCCCTGATAACCCAGAATCCTGGCTCGGAGAGGTTAGCTTCCCTCTGAGACAGACTTGGCTGTGAAGGGCCGAGTCCTGGGCCCCTCAGCCCGGCTGGACGGGAGACGCGGCAGCCGCGCCTTCCGTGCTCAGTCCTGCCCCATCAGTAAAAGACATGACCAATCACCGTGGGTGTGTGTGTGTTCTGGGAAGGCACCACACTGCAGAGAGGAGGGTGAAGCCATGACAGCGACACACAAGCTAGTTAAAGGAAGAGACGTCTCCAGCGCCCACCAGGGGCCCGATGCCTGCATCCTGGCTCAGGCTGCCTTGAGCGGACCTGACGCGCCCACAGCTTCTCCCCCCGGGGAGAAGGTGGCTCTAGTCCCGGGGTGGGGGGGCACCTTCCTATCAGCAGCCTCAACTCCCACAGCCCAGGGGCCGGGCCCTTGGGCCCACCGGCTCCTGCCCACAGCCTGGGGTCTGGGTTGGGCCCAACGGATGGAGCGCCTCACGGTTCGGCCAGCAGCAGCTCAATGACAAATGATTCGACTTGGAACCAGCGTACCGAGGGGGTGGGGACCACGATACAACGGCTCTTCTGGAAGTCGAGGCCACCCCAACGGTCACGGCCTCCACGGTGACGGGCGCTGCACAACCGCCCTGCCTGGCGCCGCGGAGGCCCGCCCGGCCCCGGGGGTGCGCCTGGCGGCGGCCATGCCAGGGCGCTTCCCTCCCGTGCGCACACGTCCTGGAGACCTGGGACCACAGGCAATTTTGTTCTCAGCGTGGGGCCCAGCTGGTAACATGACTTCCCGGAAAGCACAGCTCAGCAGGCTTTTTGGTCAATCTGCTTCCATCCACGGTGCGAGCGAGAAAGCCTTCAGGTCCCTAGCTGGCGGGTTTTCCTCTGCGAGTTTTACAACCTGCTTATTAGGCTTTTATGATCAAAACTGGCAACAGACGCCGCTCCGAGGCCGGCACCTGGGCTGGGCGGCCAGCGCGGTCACAGTTGCCATCCCAGTGTGAGAGGGACCACAGGCTCCCAGGCCAGGATGCCTGCGTGTGACTGAGGCCGTTCCCTCACCTGTCAGAGTGGGCTGGGGTGGGTGTCAGACCTGGGACACAGGACCAGCATGGCCCTCGAGGTGTGATCTCCGGTACCCAACTGCCCCGTGACTCCCGTCCCTGCCACGTGCTGCTGGGACAAGTTGTGAACCTCTCTGAGCCTGTGTCCTCATCTGTAAAATGCAGATACCCACCTCATAGGATTGCTGAGGAACACAGGTGAGCTAGGATGTGTGAAGTCCTGAAGCCAGCACCTGACATAAAATAACAGAAATGTGTTAGGCCAGCAGCATTGTGATCAGCCATCACTTGCATAGCCCCATTCCCTCTGCACCCACCGGTTTAGTCAAGAGTGTGTGATACAGTTCTAGACAATGAGACATTAGGGGAGGTGAGTGGAAGCCAGACTTTCTGAAATGTTTCCTTTTACCTTAAAAAGAGACGCAGGAGCTTCCCTGGTGGCGCAGTGGTTGAGAGTCCGCCTGCCGAGGCAGGGGACACGGGTTCGTGCCCCGGTCCGGGAAGATCCCACATGCCGTGGAGCGGCTGGGCCTATGAGCCACGGCCGCTGAGCCTGCGCGTCCGGAGCCTGTGCTCCGCAATGGGAGAGGCCACAACAGTGAGAGGCCCGCGTACCGCAAAAAAAAAAAAATTAAAAAGAGACGCAGAAGAGACAACCCTCGTATACACCCACACCTTAGCCTGGACATGGTCACGTTTGGATGTGATCCCTGGAATAGTGGCAGTTATCTTGTAAGCAGGAGGCCTGATCCTGGATGGCCAGGTGGGGGGAGCACGCACACCAGGACAAAAACGGGGCTCTACTAAGCATAGGAGGAGAGAGGAGAAAGCTGCTGGGGAGGCAACCTACACATCCAAAGCCCACACAGCCCTATGGTACCCTGCCAGCCTGGTTTTCGACTCTGTGATCCCAGCCCCCATCCCTCACCCCAGGAAACTGGGGGATGATTAAAGTGACCTTGAGCTTGGAGAGGCAGCTCCCTTGTAATAAAGGTGCTATGATTAAACAGCCGTAAGTAGGGAAGCTCCGGTTTGCAGTTACACGTGAAAGACTTAGGAGGTTAGAATATTAGCTAAAATGACCCAGCCCTCAGTAGGTTGGGCTGAAGCTGCACGTGATTAAGCCTGAGAACCTTGGTGCTACCTGGCCCCAAGGTTGCTGAATTTTTTTTTTTTTTTTTTTTTTTTTTTTTTTGCTGTACGTGGGCCTCTCACTGTTGTGGCCCCTCCCGCTGCGGAGCACAGGCTCCGGACGCGCAGGCTCAACGGCCACGGCCCACGGGCCCAACCGCTCCGCGGCACGTGGGATCCTCCCAGACCGGGGCACGAACCCGTGTCCCCTGCATCGGCAGGCGGACTCCCAACCACTGCGCCACCAGGGAAGCCCGGTTGCTGAATTTTTAATTCAACAGATCCTAGAACCTACACCCTAAATAATACAATGGCATTCATCCCACTTTGCTTTTCAGCCACCGCCAATTCAACCTGTTTTTAGAGCAGCTGAAAAACGTAATTCTGAACCCAGTTCGAGAAGATTTGGGGCAACGACATCTTACGTCCAAGCGCAAGGAATGGTAACAAGAAACCCGACAGTGAAAGATCAAAACCAGGCTTGTTTTATTTATACACAGAACGTATTTACAACCCCAGATGTGGATATGTACATAGCGATACAGGAGGCGTTTGCTTCCACGGTGGGCGCTGTATAAATTAAGATCATAAATATGGGGGAAGCCCCACCAGAGGGCACAAAACCTTTTCTCCAAGACTCCAGGGATCCCTCCTCCCTCCCTCTACACTGACAGGACCGTGAGACCCCAGGGGCCCCCGAGGGACAGCCATCCAGCAGCACGGCGGGGGCCCGGAGGGCAGCCCCACGCGCAGCAACACGCACCACAACGCGCGTGGGACACCGCCCCAAAGACGCGGCCTCGCGCAACGCTTGCGTTTATCCCACTCGCTCTCACTCACTACCCTCAGAAAGTGGTTTCACGTAAACAGTGTCGCTCTAATCACTGACGACGTTACCTTTAAACACCACGCTTGACCTAAACCTAAGGCTTTCCCACGGGAGGGCGCTGAGGGCCGCGGTGGCCCCCGAGCACCGGCCACCAAGCCCCGCGTGCGCCCTCCTCCGCCGAGTCCCCGCCTGTGCGTCGGCCCTGAGGGCCTCAGAGCCCGGGGTGCCCCCCGCCCGAAGCAACAGAGCAGAGGGCGTCTGGCACCGCGGGCCGGGCCAGCCTGTTCTACTTTGAAACCCAGGGACTTGCGGCGACTGGGTTTCCTCCACCTCCCTCCACCCGCGGCGGCTCTGATGGGCGGGAACCTCGGGGCGGAAGAGAGTGACACACTACCTCCGAGGCGCAGGCGGCTGAGCGCACGTGCAGAGCGCGGCCACCCCGTCCGCGGGGACAAGCTGGCCTGGGGCAGGGCCTCGGCCGAGCTCAGCGCAGGGAGGCCCGCCAGTGGGAGCCCCCGCCGGCCGGAGGCAGCGGCCGACTGCGCGGCGGGCGGGGAGCCGGCAGAGCGTGTGCGAAGCGAGCGGCAGGTCAGTGCTGCTCCGCCGCGCGCCCCATGGGCCCCTCGGGACGACAGCGCCCCCGCTCCCGGGCCCCTCGGGACGGCGGCACACAGCCCCCGGGAGGCGGAAGGGGAGAAAAGGGCCAAGTCCCAGGCGGTGAGGACCGGGGTGCCGCCGGGGACGGTCCCGGCTCAGCTTCCTCCCCGCGGAGGGACGCCGACCTGGCCGCTCGAGACGAGAAGTCGCCCCGGGGTGAGAAACTCTGGGCGGCCCCTGACGCCCCGGCAGCCCGGGAAGCCTCCTCCACACAGAAAACACGGACCAGCCTCTGTCCGCGGGGAGACGACAGGCCAGGCGTCCTGGGCACAGAGGGGACCCCGCGCCCGCAGCCCAGGGACCGAGGGGCCGAGACGGACGGGGCGCGAGCTCGTCAGCCCCGGACCGTAACTACCATCTGCTCGGCCTAAGGGGGACCCAGCGTCGCCTTCGTGTCAGACGGAACCGGCGGGACGGAAGGCAGCCAGGCCGCGCCCACACCAGGGCACTCAGACGCGTGGGGACACAGCGCGGGCCGGAGGGGGCGGGAGACAGTGCCCCGCGCTGCGCCGCTGAGGGCGCGCGGAGGAGCCCGGGCCCCGGACGGGGCGGAGGCGGCATCGGCTGGAAGGTAGCTGTGTTGCGGGTCGGGACCCGGGGCCCGGGCCGCCGGGCCGGGTCGGAGCGGCGGGAGTAGCACCATGAGCGGCGCCGAGCCGGCTCAGTCGCGGGAGGCGCGGGGGACGCAGGCCCAGAGGGCGGAGGCTAGGCCTCGGCGGCAGGGGTGCTGCGGCTCAGCTCCTTGATGCCACACAGGATCCTCTTCATGTGGCCCACCTTGGTCACGCCGAGGTCCTGCAAGGAGAGGACAGCGCTCAGGCCCCGGCGCGCCGCCGCCCGCGTCCGAACGCGAGTGAGGGTGAAAGCGACAACGGGGGACGCAGCCGGAGACGATGCCCGAAACCAGCAGCCCGCGGCCGCCCGCCACGTCCCGGTCCCTGACGGGAGTCATCAAGGGCACACGGAGCAAGACACAGACGAGCGAGGCAGAAGAAAAATCAAAGGGAGCTACCCTTACTGGGTAGCTCGGCGGCCTCTCAGCCTCTCGGGGCGGGACGCGAGAGCGCCAGGCTCCGGGAGCCCCGGGTCAGGGCGCCCCACGTCCTCCCGTCCTCCCGTCCTCCCGAGGGCAGGGAGACAGGCGAGCAGGGCCACTGGGGGAGCCAGAAAGCGGCCAACTGGGGAAGGAACCCCGTCCGCTGGGTCCCCTTCACCCGATGGCCGTCATCACAGAGAACGCTTCAGCTTGACTAGCGGAGGGCTGCATTCCCCAAAGGGTTTTTAGCGCTAACATGGCTCACTGTCCAGTTAGGCTAAGAGAGCGAGGCTCCCCACGGGGTCTGCTCGGGCTTTGGCCGCAGCAGGTGAGACATCACGTCTGGGAGCCGCCGCGCATCACCCCCAGGTCGTCACCCCGGGTCGCGCACAAAGGCCTGAGAAGAACGGTGAGGAGACTGCTGACGCTGGGACGCGGCCAGGTCAGAGGGTGGGGACAGGGGGGCCGCGGGGAGCGCAGGTGCGCCTTCCCAGGAGATGCTGTGGAAGTACCTTGAGGTCCCTGCGCTCCAGGTGCAGGAGCTCTGAGCCCCGGATGTCGTGCCGCATGAAGATGTCCTTATACTCACAGAGACTGAGGTGCTCCAGCCAGGCAGCAACCTCCTCTGTGCCCCAGAGGTGAACTGTCGGAGACGGAAAAGCACGAGTGCAATGAGTGCCCAGAGCCCAGCGCGAAGCAGGCGGCGGCCCGCGCCCGAGACACCCCAGCAAGCGGCACCCGAGACGCCCCAGCAAGCAGGCGCCCGAGACGCCCCAGCAAGCAGGCGCCCGAGACACCCCAGCGGCAGGCACCCACCACCCAGCCCCAGGTGCCGCCCCAGGCTGTGCAGAAAGAGGAGGGGAGCTGCCCGCCCTCGAGCTGCCGCAGAAGCTGGTGTCTGTTCCTGCCAGGTCACTGGCAGCCTTCTGTCCCAGGAGGGACACATGGGTCTGACTGCGGCTGAGGTCAGCTTCCCTCTCCCTTCTAGAGGGGTCCATTTCACTTCCAGCCCACAGCAGGAAGGGAAACATACGCAGAGATTCCATGGAGTCAGAGCCACCATCATTCAAAGAAACCCAATTTTTGGACAAACATGCGAAGAAGAAAAATCAAAGGGAGCTACCCTTACTGGCAGCAAATGCCACCCCCAAATCCAGGCTTGGGGCTGCCCAGCACCTGAGAGCCTGGGGGCAGCTGTGCTCAGGGCCGACACTTTGAATGGAGATTCTAAAGCCCCAGTTGACTGACCCAGAGGAGAAACATCCTGTAGTGCCATTTTCTATTGATTTCACGGCCCAGGGCCACTGGCAGCCCAGGTTCCCGGCGCAGGGGCCTTGATCAATGAACTGATTAATGGGGGACGAGCAGCCCCGCAGAGGAAGCAGGCACAGGGGGCCAATGTGTGGCTGGAGTGTGAGCTGTGTCTCTGTCTTGTCACCTCTGCTGTCTCCTCCCCACCTTGTGCCCCAATCTAGCGCAGGCAGGCGGCTCGGTGGCCTGTCACCCCGAATCTGCACCGGGAGCAAGTTCAGGGCAGGGCGTGACACCGGTGAGCCTCCCACGTGGAGCGGGAAAGCCGGGGTGCGGTTCTGTAGCCACAGACGAGTCGGCGCAGGGCGTGACCGGAGGCCGTGGCCCCGGGACAATGGGGCCGAGCACCAGGCCAGGGAAAAAGCAGAGCCTGGGCCCCGCACAGCCCGGGCGGCCAGGAGAACAGCAGAGGGCAGGTACCCGGGGCTCCCAGGCTGCTGCGAGCTTCTCTGTTCTTGTTATTCTTCTCCTTCTTAAACTTGGTCACCAGGCGGAATTTACCGCTGCGGCTGCGCTTGGAAAGATCCAGCATCACGTTCTGTGTGGCAAACGAGAAACGGTGAGTCAGACCCCGGTTCACCAAGACCTCAGCCACCCCTCGACCAGACAGGCACGGAGCTAGGAAGACACGTCGTTCCTGATACTCTTATTCCCGGGCTTTTCCTTGACTTTTAGTCCTGTATTTATTGCTGATTTTTTAATGCCTTTAAAAAGCAGTTTCACAGTGATAAGTATCTATTTTCATATTCTTTTTTTTTTCATTTTATAGTGTTTATTTCTCACGTGACTAGAAAGCTCTCTCTATTATTATTTAAATATCAGGACCATTATATCAAGATTGGCAAGTTATTAGCCACTCTTCCAGCATGGGCAGGCTTTGACTATCAGCATCACGAGTATCTTTCTAAATAAAGCTTTTCCTGCACTTTGCACTGTTTCCTTGCGATCTGCTCCCTGAGGCAGAATCAAGGAGGGAAGGGAGTCAGAGGGACACGGGGACTGGGTCCCTGCTCGGTGGCCACCTCCCCACAGAGCAGTCCAGGGCACGGCGGAGCCATCGCTACCCCTTCCCCACGGGTCTGTGGACCTTCTCTGCTGATTCTCACAGAAGCTAGGGCAGGGGTCTCCGCCAGTAAAGCATTTTGTGCACACACAAACAGGTACCTGTTCTGATAATGTGTATAAACCTATTCACAAATAAAGAAAGCGTAATTTCCTTATTTTTCAGGTGTGCCACTTTCTTCCTGGCCCCGCCGGCCTGGATTCTGCCCCTGGGCCCTGTCTACCTACATCCCCACAGCGACCGGCACAGTTAGGACTGCGCAGCTTTATGACACACTTTCAGATCTGACGGGGACATCAGGTCACACTGAAAAAACTCCATCGGCATTTTCACTGGGATTGCACCCAACCTAGAGCCTGGAAATACTAAGCATCTCCACACCCAGACTGTCGTGACCCTGCATCTTCATCACGCCCCTGCACGGTCATCTTCGTGGAAAGAGACCTCTTACAATGACATTTTCTAGTCAATGACTGTGAGTACTGAAGAAACTTGTTTTCACAGAAGTCTTATTCTTGGCAAAACCATCAAGCGCCCATTCTCGCACAGCTGCTCCACGCAAGAACTCCAGCTCCCGGGCGGTCAGCCCAGTCACGGGCTCTCTGGCCCCAAGACGAGCCGCCCCTCACTCCTCAGCGCCACCCGCAGGAGGGGCGGCCACGTGTGAGGCAGGTCCTCTCCAGAATCCACACAAAATCCGATTCCTGACTCTACAATTTCTTTCTTCAATGCAAACATGAGCTTTACATTTACTTCTAACTTTTTCAATATGCATATTTTCTTCCACTGGTAAGACGAGGAGACTAGTAGAATGTGGCTGATTATCGAGCTGTTATCTTATTTAACCTCCTCCGGCCTTTTAAAAGCAGATTTCAGACATCAAATTACTCCACCCATAAGCACTTCAGTATGCAACTCTAAGAATACTCTTTTGAAAACATATTCATGGCACCATCATCACTCCTGATACCACTAACAAGAAGTCATTTGGCTCTCATGAATCCATTTGTATCGGATCTCCCCGACTGCTCCAAAGGTTTATCCTCACAGCTGGATATGTGTGGGTAAACATCTGGAGCAAACCTTTGAATCAGGACCCTGACGGGGTTCACAGGGGACACCCAGCTCTTGTGGCTCAGTCTCTCCCCCTCGGGGCCACCTGTAGAGACCTGCCGTCTGCCCTGCAGGACAACTCGTGCTCTGGCTCTGACGGGCGTCTCCCTGCCTCCCCACTCCCCGTGTGGTCCAGAGCTGCTGATTCCATCAATCTCGTGTCCCCAGGGACGCAAAATGGCGCTTTAATCCTATACGCTCCAGCTAGAATTCTGTTATAAAGAACTTCTTTCATCAACTATTTGATTTAAAGAAATAACTTCAAGGGATCTACTGATAATACTGAAGTCTGGAATCCAACGTGCTGGTTTTTTAAAAATGAAATGTTTAAAGTTCTGGAGATCTGTTTCCTAACAATGTGCATATACTCAACACTACTTGAACTATACACTTAAAAATGACAAAGATGGGGCTTCCCTGGTGGCGCAGTGGTTGAGAGTCCGCCTGCCGATGCAGGGGACGTGCGTTCGTGCCCCGGTCTGGGAAGATCCCACATGCCGCGGAGCGGCTGGGCCCGTAAGCCATGGCCGCTGAGCCTGCGCGTCCGGAGCCTGTGCTCCGCAACGGGAGACGCCACAACAGTGAGAGGCCCACGTACAGCAACAAAAAAAAAAAAAAAAATGACAAAGATGGTAAATTGTGTTTTTCTACCACAATTTAAAAAAATGAACTGGGACAATGTCCATCTTTTTCCAGCTTTGACATTTTCTTATATACGGAAATTACATATTCCTTGACATTTTCCCTTTGGAAGTAAAATTTATTTTTTCAAGTTGTTCTGTGACTTTTAAAATATCTTGAAATTTCAATTTGTGTAATTTAAATTTTTTCTGAAAAATCAAGTTTCATCAAGATTGTAAGATTCACTGTCATTTCTTTGTATATGCTGTAACTTGATTAATGCCCATATCTGTTGTTATAGCCCCTTATCATTTTGTTCATTCCCCCCCCCCGCCGCCAATTACATCTGCCAGAGGAGACGTTTTTTTTTTTTACTTTCAAAGAATCAGCTCAAAGACCTATCACTTCTTTTCCTTTCAAATAAGTGATTTTCCTATTTTTATGCCAGTAGAAATACGGTGCCTCCCCCTCCAAGGTTCCCTTTGCCCTTCACACTTTACCTCCTCCTGCTGCCTTGCATGGGGATGAGCCGGAGTCCCAGAGGGTGGCAGCACTGAGCTGGAAGGCACCAGCGGAGTTGGCTGGAGAAACCAGGAGCCCAGGAGCCAGCGTGGTTTTCCCTTCACTCCCGGGGCCCCTGGCCCTCGGTTGGTTTCTGGCCTCAGGCCCCATCGGGTGAATGCCTGTAGTAACACCTCCCCGGCTGGCTCCAGAGGGTTTCTGGTGTTTCAACTACACCTCAGGTGCCATCGGTACTATTCCCCACCTACTACTGCAAGAACGAACACCTGCTCTGTCTCAGCAGCCCACATCTAGGGACCCTGGAAACCAGGGCCACTCTAGACGTGGCTTAGGGGGTTCATCAGGCAGCATTCAGGTCAGCCATCCAGGGAGGACTCGTGGTGCTCTGTGTTTGTTTCCATGGTGGCTGCATGGCATTTGGTGATAGTTGTTCTGCAAACACTTTTAGGCTTAAAGCTTTAGAGCCACACAATCCCTGTGACATGGGCTTTTACTCCTAAGACCTGACAGTCCCAAATAAACTGAGGTGCTTGGTCACCCTGCAACTGGGCACCAGGCTGTGAGCCTCCCACCGCAGCAGCTGCTACCCTGCCCGTGAACTGAAGAAAATCCTTGCCCTCCCTGTCTTCACTGAAGAATCTGCATGGAGGCAGAAGCTACCCACCTGCGCAGGGCAGCGCACTGGGAGCACAGGGGCCATGGTTTACAGCTGGCACAATTTCTGTTCTGAGTTAGTATCTGAGGTTTCCTTGTGGCCTAGAGCTGTGCTGCTCAAACTATCCCTGGAAAAGAACCAGCGTTAAAAATTCCCGTTCCATAGTGGACTGGTACTTAAATGAAAGAAAGTAAAACAAATTACTAGAAAAATGAAACCCCCAAAAGGCATACAAAATACAAACCTCAGTTTTTTTATTGGGACTTCCCTGGTGGCGCAGTGGTTAAGAATCCGCCCGCCAACGCAGGGGACACAGGTTCGAGCCCTGGTCCGGGAAGATCCCACGTGCCGCGGAGCAACTACACTCGTGTGCCACAACTACTGAGCCTGCGCTCTAGAGCCCATGAGCCACAACTACTGAGCCCGCGTGCCACAACTACTGAAGCCCGCGCGTGCCTAGAGCCTGTGCTCCACAACAAGCCACCCCGATGAGAAGCCCGCGCACCGCAACAAAGAGCAGCCCCCGCTCGCTGCAACCAGAGAAAGCCCAAGTGCAGCAACAAAGATGCAACGTGGCCAAAAATAAATGAATAAATAAATAAATTTATTTTAAAAAATTTATTATTTTCAACATAAATAAAGTTTCCCTCTCAAGTGCTTCAAAGTTTCTAAACGCTTCCTCTCAATTTCTACAACGATAACAAAGAGTTTCATACCATCAGTAGTAGTCCCAGTTTAGAAAATGATCAGATTTTCTAACGTCCTATGGGCAACAGAAAAGAAAGCATTTTCCCTCTTTGCAGAGTATAAAATTCTCTCTATAGAGAAGCATGATATAGACTTGTATATATATTCTACATATACGCATTCTATCAACTTGCTTTGTTCAGATGTTGTGACCGTTTGTTTTACGTGATTAATCACGGACTGATAGGGATAGCTCACACTACAAAATTGGGTTTCTGACACTTCCTATCATTTCAAGAAGTTGTAGCTTTACATATTTTATGCATGTAAATTAAGATTAAAATTTTGGGGGTCATCACTAAAAGAACAGACAGAAGAGTACATATTTCCAGACTAGTAGAGGGGACAAACAGAATTGTGTGGGAAGGAGAGACTCATCAATCAAAAAGGAGAAACGAAAAGAAACAAAAAAATGGGACAGAAAGCACAAAATATGGTAAAAATATATCTAAATATCATAATCATAATAAATATAAATAGACTGAACTCTCCAATCAAAACAGAGTACTATACCAAATAAAACCCCAAAATTTAGCAATGCTATTTATAAGAGCGACACTCCAAATAAAGCGTGAAAGTGAAAGTATGAAAAAGTATGAAAAAGAATATACCAAACAAGTGGACTTGAAAACAAAGAGAGTTAACAAAGGTCTTTATATATAATGATGAAACTTGTATGCATCCAATAACATAACCTCAAAATACATATAGCAAATATACACAAAACCGCAAGGATAAACTGAGACATCTACATTCACGGTTAGAGAGTTCAACAGTAACTGACAGATCAAGAAGACACAAAAATAGGGGGCCTCCCTGGTGGCGCAGTGGTTGAGAGTCCGCCTGCCGATGCAGGGGATACGGGTTCGTGCCCCGGTCTGGGAGGATCCCATATGCCGCGGAGCGGCTGGGCCCGTGAGCCATGGCTGCTGAGCCTGCGCATCCGGAGCCTGTGCTCCGCAACGGGAGAGGCCACAACAGTGAGAGGCCCGCGTACCACAAAAAAAAAAAAAAAAAAAAAAAAAAAAAAAAAAAAAAAAAGAAGACACAAAAATAAAAAACAAAGTAAGGACTTAATGACGTAAATAATTACAACTGGATATAAGGTACGTTTATAAAAACTGACCACCTTTTGGGCCATAAAGTAAGTTTCAACAGCTTTCAAAGGCCTGGTAACATACAAACAACTGCCTTTGAACACAGTGAAATTAAGTTAAAAATCAATAACAAAAAACTTATCAGAAAAATATCTCACATATTGGGAAATACATACTTTAAGTCATTTAAATGTTATATTAGGACAAGATTTTATCATTATTATAACCATCATAAGTTTATCTCAGAATTATACAATATATAGTATAATGATATGGTTATTATCTTTTACCAATATAAAGTGATCCTCTATCATTTACTGCCTTAGGTATGCAATTCTATTTTTACATTGTTACTTTGGATTTTTTATTGTGCTTTCTTGAAATTGTTTTAATCTTTCTGGGTCACAATTTTTTATTGAGGGTATGGAAGAGAAAACTGGGCTCCTGTGACTAGTATTTGGTTAGATTTCTTTTTTTTTTTCCTAACACAATCTAAGAATAATTTGCTTTTAAGAGGAGCAGTTATATTATTTTCTATTTTCTTATTTTTATGCTGTTAGCTCCATCTTTACTACTTCTTTTATTTTCTTTTACGATACAGACTACATTTTGCTTGTGTCTTTTGTGGTGATTCAAAAAGACATACACCTTTTCAATTTTACTAAAAGCTACCTTTAAAACTGACTCTACCTTTCTCTAATTATCGAAGTCAAGAACTTTCATTAACCTTCCTCCACCGTAAGAGGAGGGACCTTATGTGCCCTCACTCCCAGCCATGTCCTCTTCCCTGTCTCCCCACTGCACTGTCTGCACTTCACAGGCTCTGACAACATAATCTGGAATCACGGGCCTAGGTTACTGCTACATTTGTTGAATATCTTACGTATTATTATTATTGTAGTAATTTTCTTTAAATGAAATTTTTATAACTAACTACAAATTTTGATGAGCTTGGCCGGGCCCTCTGAACCAAAATGTCCTCATTCTTCAGTTGTTGAGTTTTGTTTCTTGGCTGGAAGGCCTCTGAGCCAGTTTTCCAGGCAGGGGTCACATCTATCAACAAACGCCTGCATGTTCAAGAAGAGCTCTGGACTGCCGGCCCCGTCCCCTCGCCCTATTGCTGCCCACGGGTCCTGACAACGAGCCGGCAGCAGGGGCACCTAATGTGTCTAGCAGTTCTTTACCTGGTGAACTCTTCTCCCGGCCCACCTCTGTTCCACCCCTGAGAGGAAGGCCACCTAGGGTTTGCCCCTCTCCAGGTGCTGCCCGCAAAAACCAACCACCCAACACCAAGAGCCTCTCCAGGGCCTTCTTCCTGCCTCTCCTGCTTCAGGAGACACTACCCCCAGGGCGCACATGCCCGGGGTCCCATCTGTTGTCCCAGCTATAAGACCCGCGCAAGCTGGGGTCTCTAAATACGCACAAC
The DNA here is from genome assembly GCF_949752795.1 of Hyperoodon ampullatus. Lineage (NCBI taxonomy): Eukaryota > Metazoa > Chordata > Mammalia > Artiodactyla > Ziphiidae > Hyperoodon > Hyperoodon ampullatus. Next base: position 6,991,052 of record NC_136921.1, read on the forward strand.
AGAAAAGCGTGACTGTGAGTTGAACACAGCAACTCTGCCCCTGTCAACAACAAACTCCCAAGAAGTTGCTGTTTAGCCAACCGATGTGCCTCCACACTGGGGGCAAATAGTGGGGCTGGGCTCAGCCTTCTTTCCACCTATGTCCTGGACAGCACCGCAGTTCTGTTGCCGAGGGCAACTTGTGCCCCAGTCACCAAGGGTCATTCTTAAGAGCAATTCCCAATTCCTTCCTACCTGCCGAAGTTCATCTCTGTGCCTTCAAGGCATCTTAAAAGAGAAGCGTGGGAGGCCAGATCAGGGGCTGCAGGACCAACATCATCTTAATCCCGAAGCTGCACAGAGCACGTGAGTTCAGGCACTGAAGGTTGTGCCGCTGTGTCCGGGGACACCGCGCTGAAGCCCTGTGACCCACATACCTCTTCATCACCAGGCTCCATGGGCTGGCACAGCCAGGGCGTGTCCGCCAGCTTCCTGAGCTGCTGGTCCATCTCGACGAGGGCAGCCGTGAGCCGTTCCTTCTGAGGGGGATCCAACTGCTGCTCCAGGCAGGGAGGGAAGAGACACAGCTGGTTACCGGCAGGGAGGAGCTGGGGCCGTGGCAGAGCCCCACGTAGACGGGAGGTCTGCCCCAGGGGCTGGGCTGCTCTCAGAGAGTTTTCTAAAAACTTGCAAGGAAACTGAGTCCCAGAACGCCACTTAAGGGCCAGACTCAGAACCTCCCCTCGTAAGTAGTGTCGGGTGAGAGAATTAAACTCTCCTCTCGTAAATGATGGGGCAGGCCCAGCTTGTCTCAAATCGCATCAGCATGGCTGACAGGTCACCTGCTCTGGTTTCCTCGGGACCCTCTCTCGGAAGCGGGGGAGCAGCCCGCCTGCACCAGAGCGCAGGAAGCATGGTGGGGCCGTGGAGGCAGCAGCTGGAACGTGTCAGGACAGTGCGGTATTTTGGAATGAGAGCAGAGAGTGTGGAACTGGACTCTTAGGGCGGTTCTCCAGTGACTTCGCCTCCTTGACCTCCCACCTCCTCGTTTTTTAAAACAAGGAGGTTGGCCAGGCGCTCTCTCGGGTCTGCCCTACGCTAGCTTCTGCGATTCAGTCCAACTCCAGCCGCACGCCTCTGCAGGGCTGACTCATCAGCCAGGCTGCAGGGCTGAGTGAGGAAGGCGGCCGGGGGAAAAGGCCGGCCAGCCTGGCCGCGGCGGTGGCCGCACACCTGGGGGGCCTGGGGCAGAGCGCCGTCTACAACACAGGAGGTCCCGGACACCCTGGAGATGACGTGGCGAGATGTGGCCAGAGGGTTTGAGCATCACCACACCGTCAGCTCAGATGGCCTCTGAGGCCCCTCCGACAGGGGGCCTAGAATTCTCAAGGCCGGGGATCCTGGGCTGAGGCGGGCTGCCCTCTGTGCGCACAGCAAGCGGCCCCCCAGCTCACCAGGGCCAGCTTCCCCGCCAGCAACAGCTCCGTCTCGCTGCGCAGAGCTCTGACGTTATTCACCATCTCCAGCACGAAGCTGCAGCTCAGCCCCTGGGAGGAACCAGAACAGACACCGTGGAGACGGCCCGAGGGCGAAAGGGGCCCGTGGGAGAAAGGCCGGAAAAGCGCAGGCACCTCTGCGGCCCTGGGCTTGCCGTACACCCGGTCCATGGCCTTGGAGCTGGCGTTGACGGCGTGGGCGAGCTCCTGCTCCACGTCTCGGTGGGACCGCGCTGCTTCCCGGATGCTGGAGGGAGACACGGCGCTCATCAGACCGAAGAGCGGCAGCCTGCGAGTCGCCTCGCTGGAACACAAGCCCAGGTTCGGCCCAGAGGGCCAACAAGACCACGACTCGACCGTGATGACCCGTGACGGCCGATCGTTTCCTGGCGGGTGGCGGAGGAGGCCTTAAATGGGAAATCTGACAACAAAATCCCAAACTTTTCTAGAAACTCAGCCAAGGCGGTAAATGCCCCAAATGAGACCTACACCTTGTAAAACAGCGAGCGGGTAAGTAGCAGAAGGCAGAGGAGGAGAAAGCCAGGACAAAGCTAGACTGGGCCGTGGAGGGGCTCCAGGCCTGTGGCGGCTCCCGGCAGGGGCAGGGGAGGCACAATGCAGAGACACCGCCAGACAGCAGCTGAAGGGGGTCAGCGGATGTGGCCAACGAGAGGGCACAGGTCACCAGGCGGAAGGGCCATGCTGGAGCGAGGTGGGTGGACACAGCGGGGGGAGGGGAGAATGGACAGTGGGCAGAGCAGCGACCACTGTGCTGGAAGGTCCAGAGTAGGAGAAGGAAACGCCTTTGGCTGTTGGCTTTTGTTTTTTCAAAATAACTACACTGTCTGCTTCTTAAGTGCAAACCCGCTCTCTGGGGGCTAAAGGAGGCAGGAGGGGTACTATTCTCAGAGATCCGGGATAGGCTGTAAAACCTATGAGCTGCCTCTGAAAACGCCGGTGGTGTGAAGCTTCCACCTGCATAAACCCCGAGTAATCCCTGGAAGACTGTCAGTGAAAATACCAAAGCCCGGGGTTAACAGAAACCCGGGCCAGGCCCTCGTGAAGGAGGCAGACGGCACATAAGATCCGGCAAGGGCATCTCAACGCCTGCGGCCCAGCCGCGGACCTGGGTCGTCCCAGTGACGTCAGGGGGCCCGGGCGCTCTCGCGGAGGAGTGGATCACGGAGGAAAGGTGGCGCCCACCTGTGGATGAGGGCCCCCGCTGCCTGCCCAAACTGGTCCATCTGGTTGGCTTCCTCCTCGGACAGGATCTCCGGGTGCAGAGAGAAAGACGGAGGGCGGGGCAGCTCACACTTCTGCTTGTCCTCCCAGGACTTCAGGGTGTTCTCAAAGGCCTAGGGCACGGGAGCCAGCGTTACACTCTCTCCTGCCAGCACACATCTAACAACAAGCACTGCTGGGACGCTAGTGGGATAACCGGCTAGAAAGGCAGACGTTCTTTTTAACGCTGGGGGGAGGGGGAGCGGTCCTAGAAAGCAGAGCCCTGTTCACTTAATCTTAATCTTCAAAAAAAATAAATAAATTCCTGGAACAAAACGTTAAAAACTCCAGGTCTTCTCCTAGAAGGGGCACATGTGCGCCGCAGGCAGTCCGTCTTACCCGATCCCTGGTGAGCGTCTGTGCCCGGTTCTTGTGGATAATCCGAATGTACCCTGGCGGCTGGATCCAGGCCTCTCCGTCCACCTGCACAGGTACGCCCTCATCCCCCAGGATGGAGATCTTCACCGTGCGACACTGAGCAAACATCACAGCCGTCACCGAGCTGCACCCAGGAGCCTTCAAGTGCTGTCAGCACCACAGGCACCGTCCTGCCCTACACACCCCTGCACCGGCCGGCTGACCCCTGGGGTGACACCATACCCCGCCCCCCACCAGCCTCCGGGGTCAGAGCATCCCCGCCTGGGGCGCACGCAGCTCATGGAGCCCGGGGGGTCTGCCCCACCCCGCTCCCACTGCCCTGCACCCAGCACCGCCATCTGTGATCGCAGTGCAGGGAACTCGGTGCTCAGACACCAGCACCAGGTGCAGGGCGGGGACACATGACCACCAAGAGCTGCTGGGTCCCTGGGCACGTGGGGACACTCCCAGGACAGAGCAAACACCCAACAAGTGCTCCTTTTTTCAACAAAAAATACTGCCAAGGAATTAAAATTGTGAAATTCAAGCAGCCCACGGCAGGGACAGAAAGGACTGGGGTTCAGAGGAGCATGAACTCCCCATCTCTGTGCCTGAGAACATCGCCCGCCCCAACCCCACCAACAGACACACCCTTCCCAACCCATTACCAGAAGTACCGGATGGGGAACCCACCCTGCCACCCGCTAGCCGGGCCTCTGAGCAGCCGGGCAAGGCCACGCACTCGGCCTCTGTTCCCAGACTCAGGCTGTGGCTTCTAAGAGCTGCAGGCCCAGGGGCCAAGGTCAGCCAGGCCCGTCTCATCTCACCCACCTCAGCAGGGGTGGGCAGGAAACAGGTGGTACCCACAGAGTGAGTCAGGGAGGGAGCTCAGGGAGGGTACAAGCCAGCCCCAGTTTCGAAAGTATTTTTTAATTGTCAAAACACGGCAGGTGAGAATGGGCTCTGGACCAGGAGGCGGCCGGGGCGATCCTGGAAAAGCGCCCACTCCCCTGGGCTCTGAACCCCGGGGGCCCGTTTATCTCGAGAGCGCGGCTCTGGGCCAGGCCTGCCGCCCCAAACGTGTGTGAGCCCCAGCTCCACCCAGGCCCCTCCCACCTCCAGGACCACGGCGGTACCTGGGCGATTCGGTGATGCTGCAGCTTTATGACACGGGAGACGGCCATCTGCATGCTGCCGAACACGGCGACCACCTCCAAGATCTTGTCATCAAACGACGGGGCTGCAAAGGTCTGGAAGGGCCGGCGTTAGAGCTGACCTCTGCTCCCAGCTTCCCTGAACACGCCCCTCACCACGCGCATCCTTCTCACCTGGGGGCCGCTGTGCTGGCGAGAGCCCGACAGGCCCACTAGTAGGAGAAGCTACGGGGTCAACACTTGCTGACGGGTCTCCACGTCAGAGCCTGAGAGCAGCTGCCTGAGATCAAACCCCAGGCCTGCCACTCACTAGCGTGGGAGCTTGGGCAACTTACTGTCTCTCTACCTGGGTTCCCTCATCTGTAAAATGGGGCTAACACGGGTACTACGTTCCTCACAGGTTCTCATGAGGGCCGTCAACAGGCACAGCGCTGAGAAGAGGGACCGGCACACGCTCAGTGTGCAGCCGGTGTCAACTGTTTTTATTAGCTATTACGTACGAAGGAAGTCAGGCCCCTGGTTAAAACCTACCAACACCCCCAGAGTTCTCGGCATAAATTCCAAACTCCTCCCTGCCTTACACGACCCCACGGGAGCTCTGAGCTCTCCGTGCTCCGCCCAGCACGCACAGCACCAGTGAGCCTCCTTCCCGCACCCGGCCCGGCCCTGCCCAGCCGCCAAGCCTTCACATACACTGTTCCCTCCTCCTGCCCCACACCCACCTGACCTGTCCAACCCCGAGTCACCCTCAGGTCTCAGTGTAGATGTCCCTCCTCCTAGGAGTCTTCCCAGACCTGGGCCCGGATTCCAAGCCACACCTGCGACCATGCCTGTCCTGCCTGGCATCCCTTTTTCAAGGCCACGGGAGCGGGGCCTGCCTGCCTTGCTCTCCGCTGCGCCCCCGCTGCCGGCACAAGGGCCCCGCTCCACCCATCCCTCCGCCTCACTGACAGGGCACCCCCAGAGCGGGAGGCTCCACCACGGCTCCCGAAGGGGCCGCCCCTCTGGGGACCCCGGCCCCATCCCCTTCCCTGAGCTCGGCCCATGCTGCCCAGCACCCCGGTACGTACATCGTCCTCCTTGGTGCCCCCCCAGAAGTTGGTCCCTCCAGCATAGCTGGGAATGTTGAGGACAGCAATTCCCTGGAGACTGGGCAGTGGGATGGGTCGCCCGTCACACTGAGCGGTAGAAATGCGTGAAAGGAGAGAAGAGAGAACCAGGCTTCAGCCGGGGGCTCCCTCCCCCCAGCACTCCACCCAGGGCTAAGGCCGAGGGGCCACTGGGTCAGCAGAGGGGCCGGCAGGGGCCCGCCTGCTCACCTCCAGCAGGACCTTCTGCTCCAGGTTTTTGTAGGTTCTGTGCAGCAGCTCTCTGGTGCCGAGGACTCCGTACCACATCATGTTCTTGGTGCGACTCCTAGGGGTGGAAAGCAAAGGACTGACGTGGGTCTCAGCTTTCTCTGCACAGCTACCTACGGCCCTTGCTGCCACCTCATCACAAATGGGTCACATCGGGCAATCACTCCCAGCAGCGACACCGTTAAGATGAGGAGGACATGCCCTTGTCACATGTCCACGCGAGATGGGCTAAAGAGATATATTATTCACTGACCAGAAATTCTGCCAAAGAGTAACACTGCCAAGAAAGTGATCATACCCTGAGAGGTAAAAAAGGTAAGACATTACAGAACCTCACAAAAAAACGTATAAATCACAATTTTTTTTCCAGCTATAAAATTATGCTTACCACAGAAAATTTGGAAAGGGCAGAAAAGCACAAAAGAGAATTCACAATCCCCACATCTGTAAGTGCTGATGATAAATGCTTCAGTGTATTTCCTTAGGAACTTGATTTACAGCTGAAATAGCGGTAACTGTGCACTTCACCCTGCACGGAGAGCACTGCCCTGTGTCCTGAGCACGAATGACCACAACGGGGCACTTCCCACCAGCACTCGCTGAATTAACCCCTGTGACGGGTCTCTACTTGTGCCCACCCCTGAGCTCTATAACGTACGTGGCAGTAGCCCTTGGTAAACGCCTCCTTGACGAAGTTCCCAATTACTTTTTAAGGGTCGATGTGTAGAAGTGGCATCTTCTAAGTAGACCTTCTCAAAGATACAAACTCAGGCAAGATTATATATCAGGATCCCATGTTTCTAAAAACATATCACATGTGGCCTTGCTCCTCACCTGTTCTGCTCTGATAAATTACCTGCATTTCAATGCCTTTTCAGTTGTATTCAGACTAACAGGGGTATCTTCAAATGACTTGGGCTCCCATCATGTGCTGTGTAACAGGGATGACCCCTGGGGACCTCTGAGACTTTTCCGACACTCGAGCCCCAGAGCTCCAAGGTTTTTGAGTTCTTATGCTTGATTTTGTTTTCCGAGAAAGGTCCAAGCACACAGGAGTTGGGGGATTGCCGGGCAACTCCTCGGGTGTCACTGTGACCCCCCGCTCCGAGTGACAAGGGCACCTGGCGGGGGCAGGTCTGCAGGCTCTCCAGCAAGGGGCCCCCTCCTCCTGCATCAATGGCTGTTCTCCGCCCAAACTCCACACCAGCTTCCCTGTCTCTAGTTCTAGAAAGTCATAGCTGAACAGTCTGCCCTCCAGGTGATGGCCACCGTGGGGTGGGGCGGGAGACATCAACTCCGTTCTTCCCTTGTCACGTCTCCCCGGAGGAGAGGACTTTCTACTTCAGCCAGGAGGAAACCTTCCCATTCCTCTCCGTCCTCTCCCCGGCCAGGGGTAGACAGTACGTGGTGATTTAGGGGAGAACCTGAACACCCCCAGCGAAACACCCCCCGGGGCCTCTCCTGTGGCATTTGCCTGCTCGAGGGCCTTGCGGGGGAGCAAGCCCTGACCCCACCTGAGGGTGACATGGAGATGCCACTGCCGTGGCCACGACACACAGACGCGCCCCGCTTTCTGACAAGGCATTCGGGCTCCATGTCTGTACTCCACCTGAGGGCTCTGTGCGCCCCAGAAATCACCCCACGGCCGGAAGGAGAAGCCAGCACAAGACCCGAGGACAGGCACGCGCAGGAGCCGCACCCACCTACCCACCTGCACTGCTCCGGGTGCTCATCACGCTTGTTGTTGAAGTCCAGGGAGATCTTCGCATCCAGGCCGATGCCAAAGTAATTGTTCATGACGCACTTCTCTGTGTAATACTCTCTGCAAAGGGGTATTTCAGGCCATTTAGAACAACCCTGCGTGCCAGCCTCTGAGCAGTTCTTCCTGAGGGCAAAACTCAGTTTTTTTGTTTGTTTGTTTTGGTTTTTTTGGGGGGGCGGGGAGGTAACAGCATTACTGACATGTAACTCACATACCATACAATTTACCCATTTAAAATGTCCAACTCCATAGTGATTGTCCATGTATTCAGAGTCACGACAATCAATTTTAGAACAGCTCATCACCCCAAAAAGAAAGTCCACATCCTTCAGCCATGAGCCCCAACCCCTCCCCAGTGCCGGCAACCACTAATCTGCTTTCTGTTCTCTGCGAACTTGCAGATTCTGGATGGTTCCTAGAAATGAAATCACACAGCGTGTGACCCTTTGCGTCTGGCTCCCATCACTGAGCACGTTTTCACGCCACGAGCACTGGGCTCATCTGAGTTCAGTGCTTCAGCTGGTTAATGGCGAACAGCGACGACCCAATGCAGGGATCCTCGGCTGACGGACCTTTGGGTTGCTTCACTTTTGAGCTATGATTTGTGAACCCTCATACACACGCTTCAGTGGGGACGTGTTTTCTCTCCTCTTGGGAGTAACCCTAGGAAGGGACCTGCTGGGCCATGTGGAAACCCTGGGTTTTGAGGGACCGCCAGACTGTCTTAAAAGTGGCTGCACCACCTCACGTTCCCATCAGCAATGTTAAACCTGATGACATCCATGGCACACACGCCCACATATGCTTACACCCTGGATCCCAAAACGTCCCTCAAACGTCCCTAGACCCAATCAAAGCAAAGTCCCCAATTTGAACATGTCCAGCCCAGCCCCACGTCCCAGGTCCACCGCGGGTAAGACTCCTCCCGGCCCCTCACCCCCGTGAGCGAGGCCCGGCACGCCACGCTGGGGAGGGAGGAGAGGAGAGCAGCTTGCGTCTCCCCAGGGGAAGGAGAAGCCTCTCCCTGAAGGAAGAGACCACAGCCCTCGCTGCCAAGTATGGAAATGCAGGGACCCCGGGTGACGGAAAGAGACAGCACATCTAGTTCCGGAGGCCTCTGTGGGCGCTGCTCATGGAAGGCTACAGCTCTGGCCTTGTTGGGGAGGACAACTCAGGAAGGGTCAGGACCAGAGCCCCCGACAGGCCCCGGCGTGAGAAGCAGACAGGAGGGTGGTGCCAGGCTGGGGACAAGGACACGGGCCAGCACTGGAGCAGGTGTGGGAACCCAGGCCACCCTGCAGGAAAACTGGCTGCCACTGTGCAGGCTTGCAGCTCTGCTTCCCGAAAGCCAGAGTCTCTGAACCGCACATTTCTCACTGCTACTCTCCCCACCACGCCGGACACACATGGTGGACAACTTTTAACCAACTGCCACTAGCCACTAGCTGCCCAGAACTTGCTATCAGCCAGCAGAAAGGGAAATCTAGAAGGCTGGGCTTTCAAAATACCATTTGTCCCCGCAACGGTCTCTACACACACGAGAACAAGCTGCGTGAAAGGCCTCACTGCCTTTGACGCTGGGCAGTGGACACGGCACGTGGCACGCAGAGCAGTGTCGGGACTTCGTTCCCCAGAGTCCAAGCCCAGGACAGCATCTCCCCAGGCACGGCGAGGAGGCGCTTCCAGCCCGGGAGCTACACTAACGGGAGCAGCAGACCCGCCGGAAGGAAGGCGGTCAGGAGGCGGCGCCAACGTGGGGCCAGCAAGGACCGCGGGGAGGACGACCGAGGACACGGGCAGAGCCTCCAAGCCTGCCGAGGCCCCAGAAGGTCAGGCATGCGCCAGGACGGCGCCTCCCTACCCAGGCATTCCCAACACACCCTCTGCCCCGGACGCCTCACACCTTATAGGTTTTCCTTATCGGCAAACGCCAGCTGGAAAAGGGTCACGCAGGGAGCTGCTCACGATTTTCTCTAGTTAATTCCAAGCCAGTTTTCTACGCTCCAGCATTCAGCTGACAACATGCCCCCTTGGTTTACCCCATACTCACAGGTTTTCTGGTTCGGAGTTAAAGGGATCGGCATTAATTAATAATCGACTGATGACTGAACCTCCAGGCAAGGAACCAGACATCCCGGCACGAACATCTGTAAGGCAGAAAACAGGAGACAGCACTGCCTGGGGGCTCCCAAATGAAGAGGCCGTCGTGTCTTTGAGGCTGATGGTCCACAGGTTCTTCAGAAGGTTATTATAATAAGATGTTTCTAAAATACTGCATAAAAATGTCCAAACTTTGACAATTAATAGTCTCAGGGCAAAAATCACTATCATAAATCCATATTCACAGAACAAAAACGAACACCGGGTGGTAACCGACACCTATGAGACACATCAGAAAGGAGCTCACAAAGATAGTTCTCACTAAATTTAAGAAAGTCCACCAAGATGATTCCTACTGCAACTAATCGTAGGGTCTAGTCACACAACGTTATAAGGCTAAACTCATGAGAAAAGGTTAAACATCAAGGAACCCTCCAGGTGACCAGAACCCTCAAGATACCTGCACCCATTGTAAAAATTTAAATGATAAACAGTAAGGCTGAGATGGGGCCCTGCTTTTGAACATTCTGCCAATCCGTCCCTTCCAGTAGCGTCTTTGCTGCTTATTAACCAAATCTGTCTCAGCCTCTCTTCCCTAGAGCTTCCGCAATTTTCTTTCTATTCAGTTGAGATTCACCTAGAAATTGCCAAATCGCTTACAGGAGCAGCGCGTGCTCTAGCTTGCCCAGGAGGCCGCAGGAAGCTGGTTAAGGGAGTCTTATCAGCAATTTCGACCCCTCGTACCACTCCTTCCTACTGCAGACACAAAGTGCTATCATGACTCTCTCTGAGGGAAGAAGCAACAGGAGCTGCCTTGACATGATCCTGGGCAAAATGAAGGCAAGGCAAGGGGACTGGGCCCGACTCTCCTGGTGGCCAGCTGTGCTCCTTCTGCAATCATGCTGGAAACAAAGGGGTGACCCACCGACTCCCCATCACGACCTGCCGGCCCTTCCCTCTTCACTCAGCCCAACTCCTATTTACCTATCAGCACCCAACTGAGTATCACCTCCTCAGTGACATCTTCCTGGGACCCCAGGGCGACGATTTGAATGCCGTCTGCTCTTTGTAATAAACAAGAGCACTTTTCATACCGTGATATGACTCTGAAATTCTGCCTGTCTTCCCCATGGACCTATGAACTCTTGGAAGACAGGGGCCCGGTCTCGTGAACCCCTCAGACTACTGCCAGGCAGAGCGAGTGACAGCTGGGTGCTGAGCTGGAAAGCTCAGTGCCTGGCCTGCGCCCCTCCCCCAGACACACAGGCCTCTGTGCGGTGCCGGCGACCCCGGCCCACGCGGGGAACACTCACTCGGGAACAGGATCTTCGTGTTCAGCGCTGGCAGGCTGTCCCGGTTTCCTGACTGCGAAGGAAGAGAGGCAGAACCCCCCGGGGACAAGCTTCCTTTGCTTATCAGCTTTTCACACGGGGATTTGGACACTATGAGAACAGAACAGAAAACAGAACGCGACTGAGCTACTGGCAGCTTCATCGGAGAAAGGAGCAGGCGGAGGGGGGCCGAGGGAAGCGAGGAGTGGGCCACCCGCCGCGGCCGAGTGTGCAAGACGAGGAGCGCGGCAGGGAGCAAGGAGGGGAAACGAGAAAGGGGACACAGAGGCGAGCGGGCTCGGACACCCGCCAAAGAGACACAGGCCCCTGAGGGGCTGGGGCCGCGGTGACGTGACGAGGCCGGGGAGGGGGAGGGGCGGCCTGCAACCGCAGTCAGGCCGCGGGGTCTGTGCACGGGCAGGGGCGAGTCCTGCACAGGAACGTGGTGGAGGAAACTCTGGGGCAGGATCTCCCGGTGGCTCGCAAAGGCCACGAGCGAGGGGGCCGCGCAGAGTTGGGGCTGTTCCAGGAGGGCTAGGGGTCCGCAGGTGGTGGCCCGTACAGCTGGGTGGTCCCTTACCACCCGGAGCAAACGTGGTATGTGGCCGGCTGCAGCCAGGAGGCCCCAAGCCCTGGGTGAGGACCCCGGGTGTGCAGGGAGGGCCTGCTGGGTCTGGGCGCGCAGGGAGGTTCAGAGGGAAGCACCGCCCCAGCAGCAAGGTCGCCCCCTGCCCAGGATCCTGCCAGGCCTGCACCAGGCAAACTGCACACAGCAGGTGGTATGTGAGACAGGTCACCTGTTTGAAACTTTTTACACTTCCAAGTGGCCACAGAAACCGTCAGAAAGCACCCGTAAGCTTCCCAAGGCAAGCTTCTGAGCATCGCAGACAAAAAGGCCTGATGGCGGCGCCGCGGGTCACCAGGGCTGCTGTACCTCTGCGGAGGCTCCTGCCCTTGGCAGCGCCGTGGCCCTCGCCGTGGCACGCTCTGTCGTCCGACTTCAGGTCCTTCTTCTCCTCCGACTCGGAAAGACCTAAGATGAACCCCTCCTGCTCTTGGGTCTGGGCGTTTTGCTCGTCCACAGCTGTGCAAGGCAAGGGTATTTGCAGCTGAGCGCACAGACGTTACCCCGCAGGCACCACCGGGCTGGCGGGGCTCCCACTGCACGCGGACCCCCTCCTCATCTCACTCATCTCCCTTCAAATGTCGTCTCGGCTGAAGGCTTAGACCCGAAGCTCCGACCCGTCCCACTTTCTCCCCGGCCCTGGCACACAGGGCACCGGGACCCTCGTGCCAGCTGGCTGGGGAGGAGGGCCGAGGGCTGGGAGAGACGGAGGGGAGGGGAGAAACGAGCGAGAGCACGCGCAGCCCGGAGGGAGCAGTGCACCCGCCAGCGCGCAGGGGCAGGTCACGACCTCACTGTTCTCACTGTAAGAAGCAGCAGATCGATCTGCTCAGAGAGAAAAGGGTCTGATGAGAGCGGAAAAGGTATGAGATGGTTTCTGAAGGTACCGAGAGAGAAGACAGAAGCAAACTTGCTGGGGAGGATCTCAGGGTCTGGGTGAGGGTGGAGGTAATGAAGTTCACAGGTCACTGTGGTTTTACAGCGTTCTCTTCAAAGCTTAGCAAAGAGTCTAGGAAAAGGGAGCGATTGACTGGGCGAGTCTTTAATCCTATGCAGGGGTGCCTCTCTCTCCCAGGCCGACTAAGGACAGTCAGCAGTGGCATCCTGGACACCAGGGCCGGTGACCTGTCCGGGCCCCGGGCCCCTCGACCACTGCAGCCGGCGCCTGCCTCACACACCACAGCACAGACGCTCCCCCCGCCTTTTTTTTTTTTTTCTTTCTGTTAAAAGTATTTTGTCTTGTTTTAATATTTCATCAGCTTTACAGGGTTACAATTGTCTAAAATATTTCTGGTTTAAATACAATCTGCATATAATGTTATAAAATGTAAACTTTCAGTGTTCTTTCAATTTCAAAATCACACCTTTTTTCTCTTTTTTTGGTCTTTCTTTTCCCCCCTCCCTTTCAATACCTGAATGTCCTACAAAAAATAAAATAAATCGTCACAGGCTGCCCCGCCGCGGCCAGGGCGCGACAGGCTGGGCCCAGCCAGAGGTAGAGAGCAGTTTTACATCTTTTTATTGGAAGTTTTTTTCCCTTTAACCCGAGTTCAGGCGCGGTCCCCATGCCCTCTGACAAACCCCAGAGAAACTGAAATTTCACATGTCAGGAATGAAAGGCTGAAGTCGTGTTTGCCAACAAAAAAGGCAGAAGCAAAATTAAGGGGGGGAAGGAAGAAAGGACGGTAGTGGGCAAACATGCTACCAGTGAGAAAAGGGGCTGTACAAACGCACAGTTACAAGCCAACCCACCCCCCAGGCCCCGTCCCGCCCCCGCCCACCCCCCAGCCAGAAAGCTACAGCCCTGCGGCCGGTTTGGAGGTCACAAGGAAGCCTCTAGAAGCAGCCCATCCACAAGCACCTCCAGAGCGGGGGGGACCCCTGGACCCCCTCTCCACCCTGGGTTTGGGGGTCCCCAACCTCAGCGTGCTGCTGAGCCCCGCCTGTTCTGGAGTGGACAGCACTCAGCCCCCATCCCCTTACGTCCCGGTTTGCATAAGGGGTGCTGAGTGGCACCCCGGAAACCCCCCCAACAGGCAGCGGTGGGGCTGGGGGGCGCCCCAGGCAGAGGTAGGGCCCCTGGGGGCTGAGCGCCCGCTGGCCCCGGGCCCCCCTGGCGTTTCCACAGCCGGTGGACTCCCCCTGACCCATCCCCTACAATCATCAGCGTCGCTCAGCACCGCAGGCACACACTGAGTTAGACCCGGGGGAAGGCGCCTCCCCTGCGGGACACCGGCTCCCCCAGACACCCGCGGATGCTCAACAGGACGCACGGGGGTGGGACGCTGAGCTGGGAGCTGGTTGGGGCGGGCGGCTGGGCGGGGGTCCTGGCATCATTAGTCAGACCTGAGGCAGAAAGAGATTCGCAGCGGGGCCGCCCACACGCCCGTCCGCCCACACGCTGGCAGAATGGGGGGCGGAGGGCAGCCGCCCGCGCTCCTGCAGTCAGGTGTCCCCCCGTCTCTGAGCACCGACCCGGCTCACCCGGCCTCCGACCCCATCCTCACCTCTGTCCGTCACATCGTCCTACAGCCTCATCTCCCACCTCTGGCCCGGGCCCACCTCCCTCCTGGGCACAGGGCCGTCCTCCGCGGGTGTCCTCAGAGCACCTCAGGTCTCAGCACCGAGGCCCTCCTCGGAGCCCCCACCCCTGGGGACAGTCCCACCTCTAAGCGGACAGGGCCAGGCTGCGCCTGAGGTCTGGCAGAGCTGCCGCAGGTGAGGACGCTTCCAGGGAGTGGGTCCCCCAACACGCTCCCCCGGTGTGCCTGCGCGAGGCACCTTTCCACCAGCTGGGGGCGCCCTCTCGACTCTGCCGTCCGCTCAGTGTCTTTCCATCGGGCACAGGCCCTGAGGAAGGAGGCGCTGGCCTGTGTCAGGCGGTCCAGAGCGGCTCTGGCCTACACGGTGGGTCCCTCTGCGTCTCGCGCCACGTTTGGGGGGAAACTGGGAGCTCCCGGGGCTGGCCTGCAGAGAGCCCCGCGGCATCCAGAGCCCGGCTACCTTTCTCTGTGTGCTCTATGATCTGGCGAATCGCCTTCTTCAGGCTGTTGGCTCTCAGCATGAGCTGCTCCCGAGGACGGAATATCTGCGGCCGGGCTGGGCAGGCCGACCCCACGGTGCGGTCCCCGGTGGAGCTGGAGCCACAGCTGCCGCCCGCCCCCTCCCCGTCTTCCGCCTCCTCGGCGATGGTGGGGGGTGGCGTGGGCAGAGAGGACGAGGCCTGGGACTCATCATCCAGGGTCTTGAGGAGAGAATCCAGCTTCTCTTTCAGCACAGAGCACTGGGCGGGGAACAGAGGAGGGAGTGGAGGGGCTGCTGCCCCGCCCAGACACCCACCCCAGGTGCCCAGGACGCACCTTCCTGGCCATGACCTCCGACTCCTCGGAGCTCTCGGTGGTCTTCTCGTAGGCCTTCCCCACCCGAGCCACGAAGTCCTTCACGGTCTCACAGAGCACTCTGTGGGGGGGAACGCGGGGAGAGGCTTCTAGAGAGACAGTCCTGGCTGGGACCCTGGCTCCCCCGAGGCCGCCGGGCACTCACTTGGCCGAGGAGATCACCACCGAGTGCTGGTCGGAGGTCAGGATCTTAGAGAGATGGGCCGCGACCGAGTCTTCATAGAAGAGGATCTGCTGCACCTGCCATTGCCCCAAACAGGGCGGGCGACTGTCAGCCCCACGACGGAGCCCGGTGAGCTCCACGCTAACCCCCGCCCCTTGCCGGCGAGCCCCAGCTCACTTCACGCTAATCTGACAGATTTCAAAAGCTTCACGGAGCTGTGGACGAAGGGATCTTAACAGAAAAGAACACGGTGATAAAACCTCGTGAATGGCTCGTGCTGCTTTCGTCGGAGATTCAACACAGCCAGCCTGTGCTGGGCTGGAGTCCTGAATCCTGCGTCCTCCTCAGCAGCACAGGCGGCAGGCAGGGTCCTCAGCTGAGGCTCCACTCGTATTTCTCTGCCTGGCTGGAACTCGGCCCGGGCCCCTCTCCACCTCTCGATACAAATCACCCCCTTCACCGCTCACCCCTGCCTGCGGGACTGGGGTCGCTCACCCTCTGTGACGAGCCCTCTCTTTAGACCTTGGCCCTGGGTCGGCCAACTTTACTACTGGCCAGAGAGTAAATATTTAGGCTTTGTATACGTGCGTACGCTCCCTCTCTTAAAACGCGCAAACCATTCTCTGCTCACAGGCCAGGTCACAGCAGCCCAGGCGGGTGTGGCCTGGGGGGCTGTAGTTTGCCAACTGCTGCCCTTGACCCTCCTGAGGGGCAGACGGGCCCTGGCAGAGCCCTCTCTCCTGCTCAGCCAGCAGCCAGCTTGCCCAGTGGGGTGAGCACAGCTGGGCGCCCAGCGCTGCGCCAGTCTGGGCCCTGAGGGAACCACTGATGACAAAAACCAGCGTAAAGTGAAAAGAAGAGCTGAACACTGAACTAGCACAGACTGACGGCAAGGGTGGGACGTGGAGGAGGCGGGCCCAGAGCGGGAGCCTGGGCTGGGCGGGGGCACTGGCAGCAGGGGGCGGCAAGTCCTAGGGGGCCATCGACACAGAGGACCCCAAATCCGGCGACACCCCAGGAGGCCCCCAGATGACCACCAATCCTGTGGGGGCAGAGGCCACGGGCTGCAGCTCCACCTCGGCTGGCCCTGCCCCTGCGTGGGTCTAACCTAGGGAAGGACGTCTACGGGTGGAGGCAGGGCCCCAAAGTGGTGAGGACAGTGAGCACGCGGCAGGGCAACTGGAAGTACCTCGGAGCCCTCACTCAAGTCTTCGGTGACAGTGGAAGAGGAGGCCGGCCGGGGGAGTTTGGTCTCGTAGGCCATGACGCTCCACCTGCACACACAAAGGAGCTCTCAGCAGGTCGGCTCGAGCCCCCAGGCAGGCCCCGTGCCTCTCCCACCTCCCCAACTTGTGGCCTGGGGGCTTGATCTCATGACAGCCCTAACTTCATCTGTAAGCCTTTATCTTGACTCCCGTGTCCCTAACCTGGCTCCTCACTTAGTCACAACCCATTGGACACTGCAGCTCCACTGAAGGAGGTGAAAGGCATCCCATAATGCTGCTTCTGGGAAAATGGGCTTCCCCTCTTCAGAGCTGAAATCACTCAGCCAGCAGCCAGCTCTCCCGCGGGGGCTGAGCATTTCACAGCCTCCAAAGGCACGTAGGCCTCCCTTCAATAGAGAAGAAACGGTAGAGGCAGCTGGAGAGGGTTCAAGACCACACCTGCTCGTTGCAGCGCAGGAGCCTAAGAGAGAATACGGGCGTTTCAGCAACACCAGGTCCTGCAGGCTGCGGTCAGGGGTTTCATACGTGAGCTCAGCACTAAGCAGCTCGCTCGAGAAGAACGCCCAAGTTATTTCTAAACACACAGAGGAGAGTTGTCCAAAACTTAAGATTCTTCTGGGAACATGGAATTGCTCAACTATGCAATAAGTCTTCCTTATTGCAAGACTCTGCTGACAGGTATCAGACGAGGCTGCAAAGGCCAAAGGGGACAGGGCCACCTTCTCTAACGGCCCAGAGGATCGGGCCTGGCTGGTGAGACCTGATCGCTCGAGGGCACAGTGCCAACCTGTCCTGCTCGTCAGCTCTTTCATAACCTGATCGCCAGGTAAAGCCCACCAGAGACAAGGATTCCTGCTCAGGCCGAATTTTTACAAGTAACTGCAGAGGGCCTATGGTTTCCAGGGACCCTGGGTTGAGAACACCTAGTCAAGGGGACTCGTGCGGTCCACTCACCTGTCCAGCATCTTGGTGCTGGCTCTTTCCAGCTTCTCCAAGATCTGCGGGAGCTGGGTGTCATCGTCACAGGCCGAGCCCCAGCCTAACACGCGAGCCAGGTCATTCCCTGTGCCGAGGGGCAGCACTCCCAGCTGACACTGAGACACGGGGGGAAGACACGCGTCAAACACCCTCCTTTTCACCTACAAGGTGTGAGGTCTGATCTCACACGGTGTGGTGCTCGCATTCCAGGCAGAGCCAGTAGGCAGGGCAGGACAGATGTCTCTCTAATCCGACAGAAAATTCCTCTCCCACCCACAGGCCTGCTTCTCATCTGCTGCCGTATCTGACAATCAATCCTCTACAACCGCCCAGATCTACATTCCCACCTTCACAGCTGTGGCCACAGTGCTGACTGCTGAGTATCTGAACCCCCGAAAAATCAGTCTATACGACTTCCCTCCGCCTGCTTCTCCGCCCTCTACAGCACCACACTAACACCTTCCTTCCCCTCACAGCACCTTCCACGGCTTTAAGTCCTATCAAGACAGGCGCCAGGACTTCCAGCCTGGCCGTCAAACTGGAGCACACCCCAGCACTCGGCCTGCACCCCTCCGCCTGTCACTCCCCAGAGACCCCCTGCACTGCTCAGGCCCCGCCCTCCACCTGGAATTCCCACTAAGAGCCCCCTGTGGAAACCCCACCTAGCCAGTTCAGTGCTTAGGAAGCTCCCCAGACACCAGCTGCCCAAGAGCCTTCGACCTCCGAGCCCGACACGCAGGGTGGGGGAGGGTCCCTGGACCCCCTAAGCACGGCACAGCCCGTGGTCACCTGCCGCGGCCACTGAGGGAGGCCCTCCACCCTGCCAGGGACAGCAAGCTGGACAGAGCAGGTGAGGAGGACAAGGAAGCCCCAGCACCAGGGGGAGGGGACCTGGCGCCGGCTTCCAGGAGCCTTAAAGGAAAGGAGCAGGCAGCACGGTGAAGGGACAGTGGCGTTCCGGGAGAGGTGACCCCCCGCCAAGTCAGAGCTCAGACGGGGAGGGCCGTGAGGAGAGAGCAGTCGGAGAAGCAGAGGAGGAAGAAGCAGCCGAACTGAGGCCTCACTCTGAGTCCGGACCTTCTCCTAAGTCAAGAGCCACCGGGGAGCACTCAGCAAGGGTGCACGAGCAGAGCCTCCCCAAGGAAGGTCCTCGGGGAGGTGAGGACCGGCGGGGACCGGCGCGGCCCAAGAGGCTCAAGGAGGTGCGTGAGCAGAACTGCCCAAGGGGAAGGCCCCCTCGAGGAGTGGAGAGATGGAGCCCGGGGCCAGCCCGGGCACACACGGCTGTGCTGGACACTCCAGGGTGGCAGGTTAACCAGAGACGAGGAGGGAGGGTGAGGGAAGGCTCAAGAACTACTGTCAGATCTCCGGCTTGGATATCGGGTAGGATCACGGGCCACAGAGAAGCCAAAGGAAATGAATGCTCCCTGAACTCAGGTGAATGCAGGAAAACCTGTCTTCCTGACTTGTGATAATGAACTTGGTAACGATCCTGGAAGTGAACAAAACCTAAGATTGGACCTAAGTGTACTGCTCTAACTTCACCACGAGGGGGCAGTGCTCTCTTTCCCGAGCAACTGGCCTCCCTAGAGCTGAGCAGTTACTTGCACACCCGGGGTCCCCGCTCCAACGTCATTCCAGGAGCTAAACGCTGACAGCAAAAGGTCCACCCCGCCTACAAAGACCACCAACGTGTTGAAGGACAAGTGACAAATGAGGAAAAATATGGGCAACAAGGATTTCACATCCCTAATATAACAATAATCCTTAGAAATCAATTTTTAAAAAAGTAAATACCCCAGTAGAATATTAGGTTAAAAAAAAACATGAACAGATGATTCATTTAAAAATTCATAGTTAATTGAGGATATGCTTGACTTCACCAGTATTAAAGAAATAAAAATGAAACATACCATTTTTTTGTCTACTAAGTTGGGCAAAAGCCTTAAGATGTACAATGGACAGCATATGCGAAAACACAGTTTTATGAGCATTAGGAATATAAACTGGAGAGCAGTCTGGCAATATTACCAAAATTTAAATTTGGGTACTCTTCAAAAGAGAACATAATTGGGACACTGTATACATGGTTTTCACCAGCACTGTCATTATGAAGCAATCTGAGTGTCCATCCATGGGGGGAGATGAGCTAAACCCAGGGCTGGCGTAGCCCTGCCCAGTGGAAAATCATCACATAGGCCTCCATTTAAACTGATGGATCAAGAGGTGCCCACAATGTGTTGGTTAAAAACTGACACTACACAATATACTGTAAGGGTACCATGAGTCCATTTAAATTAAAACTGCATCGCACACTGTACTATATACATTTTGATAGAGAGAGGTCTGAAGGATAGTTACTGAAATGTTGGCAGTGGTTAATTATTGGGGGCGGGGGGTGTGAGGGAGCTGGAGCAGAAAATAAATCAACACTTAAAAAACAACCCTACTCTGACCCGAAGCTCAAGTATACTTCTGAGCCCTGCTCGCCAGCAGGAGGCATCAGGCAGTAGGCGGCATCACTACCCAATAAGGAGCCGCACCCAGATCCGCCCGTGCCTGGGACCTGCGGGGATGGAAGTGTTCTTTTCGTTGGGTCCCTGGGCCCATGACGCCATCAAGCTACCTGCTCTTCCCTCCAAGACCACCCCAAGGGGACGAGGAGTGCCCCCCGAGATGACACAGCCTCTCTGTAACGGTGGCGTCGCTCTCCCGTGGGGCCGGCCCCTCCACACCCAGGTACCTGTTTGTGAAGGTTGAGGCTGTCGATTTCAGAGAGGACCCAACCAACACTGCCATCTCCACCACAAACCAGAATCCGGAACGTATCAAACTTCTGGAATAAGCGTAGGCTGCAAAGAAAACAGAATGTCAATGAAATGAGGTCCACTCTAAGGGACAGGTAGCCAATGGCCAGTCAGTCTGGGGCTGGGGGACCCCCTCTGTGCTCCTCAAGGCCGACCCTGCGGCCCCTCCTGCGAAAAGGCCTCTCGGAGGCTGGAGCCAGGCTGTGCTTAGGCTCCGCCCACTGGGGCCGCTGGGCGCCTGAGAGCAAAGGCCGGCCCCCCTCAGCCCCCAGCCCACCCACCGTCCCCGCACTTGGCCAGCCCCGCACGTGTCTTCAGGAGCCCCGAGCTGCAGGATCCTGCCCACGCTGTCCCTGTCCTCTGGGCCACTCCGCCCGCCCAGGTGACCGACCCACCCTGCGCCCCTCGTGACTCCAGCTCCATCTCCTTCCTGTGCTCCTCTTGGCGGCCCTGCCCCTGGCTCGCAGCATCCCTCCCAGTACACCCGGCAGCCTTCCGTTCACTCCCCAGCCGCTTCCTGGGTGGCCTTATCCGCGTCTTGGCTTCAGGGACGACACAGACGCTGATGACCCTGAATGACCCTGACAACGATCCCTCGGCTCTCCTGAAGGACAACACGTGCGCTTGTCTACCAGAACGTGCCACTCGGTGTTGCACGGGCGCCTCCTCGACTGACGTTTCCTTCCTCAGAGAAAGGCAGCGCCACCACCAACCCAGTTACCGGGCAGGCCCCGTCGTCCCCTCTCGCAACCCCTCCAGGAGCCTCCCGTCTCCTTCAAGATGCCTCCAATTCGTGCTACCAGCCTCATCTTCCCAAAACCAGTGTCGTCGGGTGTCCGGCTTTGGAAGGGGCCGCTTGCTTCCAGGAGAGGTTCAAACCTTTCAGCAGCCCCCACGGCCCTCCCTGGCCAGGAGCTGCCACCATGTGTCCGCACCTCTGCACACAGCCCACCCTCTGCCTAGAGGGCTCCCTGCCTCCCTCCCCACTACCAGAAACTCTCCTCAAACGCTAGCTCGGCGGGGAAACTGAGACCCCCATCTGACTCGTAAGCCCCTTCTCTTGGTTCCCAAAGAACCTGCACACCACACTGCCAACGAGACAGATCGCCTGCCTTGGGCCTGGACTGTCCGTCCGCGCCCGTCCCCGGCAGGCAGGGCGCCCCCTTGGCCGGGCTTTGCATCCAGCACAGTCCGAGCGGGGGGAAGGCCTCAGACAACAAACAGGACCAGGTGACAGGGAACTCGGGGACGTAACAGAGGGGCGAGGCTGCACCAGACCTTCAGGCTGGGAGAGAAGCAGCCACACGTGTCCTTTAAGAACACTGACCTCCCTCAGGCCTCCAGCTCTCTGGAGAAGATGGGACACGTCAAGGCCAGGAATCAGGAAAACGAAGCCGTATCTCTAAGTTTTCTTAGGAACAGTGTGAGAGCAAGGCTGCTTCCCAGAAACGGGACCTGTCTAAGCCAAGTACACCGCACCTCTGCAGGTCTGCACGTCCTTAACGCCTACTACGAGCTGTGGGGCTTGCATGCTTCTCCAAAGGAACACATGCTCATTCCGCGGTCCTACTGTGCAGCCCGCCCTGCCCAACACCCCTTCGGGGCATTCCTCCAACATCCCTGGCGCCTTGGAGAGCAGCGGCCTGCACCTGTCTGGTGAATCCCCGCAGGGCACCTCCAGGGTCCCTCCAGGGAAGGGGGTGCTGTCACCAAGGAAACAGGCTAGAGAGCTGCCACCGGTGACCATTTTCCAATAGCAGGTCTCTCCAACCAGACCCAGGCTCAGGTCACAGGAGCACCCAGCTCCAAAACCAACACCCTCCCGGGAGCCTCCCAGGAGCGCACACGCCCCCAGAGAGCAGGCTCTGCGGGCACTGTCTGCTGCAAACATCCTGCACCACCTCCCACACGTGCCGGGGGCTCGCAGAGCTCCCACCTGGAGCCGGTGCTCCCAAACGAGGAAGGAGTTGGTTCAAATGCCAGAATTTACAAAAGCAAACGTTTTCCACAAACCTCTGGATTGTATAAAACTAGAAAGCACATGTCAGGTCTCTTACTTTGCCAGATACACCGGGCCTTGCACATCTGCACGTCACGGCACCTGCAACTTAAGTAACCTCAAGTGCCCTCTAAAATGGAAAATCTCCCTTTTGGCCTCACTGGAAAAAAGCTTCCTACTCGATACTAAGCAGCCATTCAAAAAAATGAGGCAGATCTGTAACTACTGACATCAGAACACATCCACACTGCTGTCGGCTGACACCCATAAATAGCACACTGCACAAGGGCAGGTAACCTAGGCCCCCACCTGGTTTCAAAGTCTGTGTGTGCACACAACTGAAACACGCACTGGAATGTTGGAAGGACACACAACTCTATGAAACATTCAGAGTGGACACCTCTGCCAGTGGAATTTGGGAAGGGTAACTTTTATTTCCTATTTAAAATTTTCTGTATCTTTGTATCTTTAAATAAGCATGCATTTTCTTCAAACGGTTTTTAAACTCCAAGAAAGATATATTTTACAAGCTTCCTACCCAAGGTGTGGTCCTCCATTCATGAGGTCAAAGACCTGGGCAGGGTTCAGCAGCTGCTTGAATCTTCTGAGGAACTTCACACCCTGGTTGTCCCCACTTTTTGAATTGACGAAGACCAACAATGGACTCGTGCAGGATGGAGGACACGTGGCCTTCCAGAAGCCTGGGTGTGAGGACAGAAAAGGACACAAGAAAATCTGAAAGCCACGAAAGACATCAGGGCGCCCTCAACCGTGCACCAAGTAGACTCCCCCCGTGGGACCTACAACTTAAACGTACATGCCCAGGAAACCAGCAAGAGATTAATCCACGTTTCCACAACGCCATCCCCCGTGTAGAGGGAAGTGAGTCCTCATCTGGTCTGACCTCACTTTTGCAGGACTCTACATGTCAGACACTGCTCTCAATCTAGCAGAGGTGACTTCTGGAGACACGTGCCCCGGTTCCCAAGTTCCCACCAACACATGTTAATATGCATCATCAAGTACCACCTGGACAAGCGAGCGCAGAGGCGGAAGAGCGTGTAATTAATATCAGCTACTAGACGAGCCTAGTTGACGGACAGCCCACGTCAAAGACGGAGAAGCATCTTAGACTCGGTTTCTACTCAACAGCCAATGGACCCACCACCTTCAAGTAAGGTCCTGGCCTTGAGTCCAAGATGCCCAGAAGCCCAGCTGCCAGGACACTGTTCACCACCTCCTCTCCTCTCCCCGCAGGGGTGGGCCTGACCTCTTCCCAACTGCATCTCAAAATCACTGACATAACCAATTCCAGAGCGGGGGAGGGGAGAAGGCCTGGAGAAGGAAGCACGAGGAAATGGCTGAGACGGGAGAGCGTGTGGCACCCACCATCGGAATCGATGCTGTTGAGAGCGGTGGGCGGGATGACCGACACTTTGCACAGGCCCAGCGGGCACTTGGTCAGTAAGGATTCTTTACACGCCGTGTGCACCTGGAACACAGACCCGCTCGTCACAGGGGGCGCCAGCCTCCCTCCCGCACCCCAGAGCTCTCCCCAGCCCTGCCGCCGCAGGAGCCGTGCTCTCGGATCCAGCCGGCCTGTGCCCATCTGGCATTTGCCCAGCGGCTGCGCTCGCTCACCATGGCCTTGCACCAGAGGCAGCGCCAGTCCTGCAGACGCAGCACGCTGCCGCAGGTCTTGTCGCACACCGTGCACTTGGCGCTCACAGGCAGGTTCCCCTCCAGCCACTGGTGAGGCATGGCGATCTGCAAGCCACGCAGAGACATGCACCGGGGGCGTCCTCACAGCCTCCACGCAGGCCAAGGGGACCCTCAGGCAAAAATGCTCCAAAATGAATTCCACGAGGGGGTGGGGCGGGGTCTGCAGAGCCCTGTCCCCCCCACTGCTCCCCTACGGGCATCCACAACTCACAGGGACTGGTCAGAGCTCGAGGCCCCCAGACACCAGCATAACCAACCAAAGGAAACCCTGCCCTCACGCTCCTCAAGAAAGAGACCTGAGCACAGGAGGGAGGAGGCGGGGGTGCCTCTCACCCCGGTGCTAGGAGGGCCATGCAGGGTCCCCGGGCATACCCCGTCCTCGTCCTCGATGATGTCCTTCCCGATGGAGGCCAGCGTGGTCCACTTGCAGTTACTGGTCGCACGCACAGCACAGCGTTTGTGGGCCTTAAACTTACACACTGTGAGAGAATGAGCACGTTAACCCTCGGAGCTGCGGTCGTGGTCTGGGGTGAACTGCCCCGCTCTCCTGGGAAAGTTGGGAACCAACATACGTGGTTAGTTTACTCATAAACGAAACCACCAGGATGCGTGCAGAGACCGCTCACGGGGAGGCCAGGCGTCCAGCCTGGCCAGGGGGCGGCAGGCTTTCTGTGAAGGGCCGGAGACGGAGCAGCTCTGGCTCCACAGGCCCACCATTCGGCTCTGTCCCCGCAGCACAAGGGCCGCCGTGGCCACGCTTCACATACAGACGCTGAACTTTAAGTTTCACGGGATGTTCTGTGTCACAAAACAGTTGCCTTCTTTTGATATTTTCCAACCTTTTAAAACTGTAAAAACCATTCTTAAGCTCACAGGCTGTACGACATCAGGCAGCAGGCGGGACCTGGGCCTGGGGCCACGGTTCACCTCTCTGCTCCTGCCCAAGCCCAGTGCTTCTGTCCTCTAGCTCTGGAGGACCATTTACCCAGAGAGGGGCTGAGAGATACTTTAACTCCTTCTTCCCTGTGTCCTCTATGTCTCCTCTTTGTGTCTCATTACTACCAATGCCCTTCTTTTTACTCTGTTCCGTTACTACAAATAATAGTTTATCGAAGACTCCCGAGCAGGCACAGCAAACAAGGGTGGAGCCATACAAGACACTCTACTCCTAACTGACCTCAGGTGACTGTGCTCGGACTCCTAAGGCTTTGTCATGTCAAACCTCAGGCCACTCTTCCCAGCAGGAAACACATCGTTCGTACCTTCACAGGACAGTCCGTGGGACGTGACCCCAGACAGAGCCTCTCGGCACACATTGCAGTAGGTGGGCCTCGCATGGGAGCAGGCGTACCAGTTGTGCATCCCTGAGAAGTGGTCCATGCTGTACTGGGTAGGCTGCGAACAAAGAACAAAGATGGCAAAGGTGAGGCACCCCTCTGACCTCCCTAAACATGGTAACGTGGACAAGATTCAATAAGAAATCAGACAGGGTCACTGCCCGATGGCCCAAAGATGAGCAACAAGCCTTAAGTTTGCAAGGAGCACGCTGAGAAAGTGAGCTCCAGACCATAACGGCCCAGCATGGGGGACATTCAGATGGCAGAATACAAGGGGGAGGGTGACAAAAAGGGAGGGCTTCCTCCCCTAACCTCAAAGTGCTCCCTGCTCTGGACCGTCTTCAGCGCTGCGATCCAGTCTTCCATCTCTTTTCTGTTATCTGCACATAGGATGAGTTTCCTACATGGAGTGATGACCTAGAGAAAGAAACAAGAAACATGCAACATGTCCACGAGAAGAAGACAAATGCTAGCAACTATGAAAACTTTTTAAAAACCTACCTTCACTATATACTTTCTTTTTTCATGAAAAAGTACTGTTTCATTCAAGTATTCAATTGAACAGAACATAAAGATGGTTGTCATGGGTCATTAAAAGTCAAGAACAATCTCAAACCAAAAAGACAATCAAATTTAGATTACAGATTCACCAAAATCAACTCAAGTGAACATTTACCAACTATCTACTACTGAGACACGGTAATCGGCCGTAGGCAATTTTATTTGTTTATTTATTTATTGCTCTTTATTGCTGCATGTGGGCTTTCTCTAGTTGCAGCAAGCAAGGGCTACTCTTCCTTGCAGTGCACGGGCTTCTCATCATTGAGGTGGCTTCTCTTTGTTGTGCAGCACGGGTTCTAGGTGCACGGGCTTCAGTAGTTGTGGCACATGGGCTCAGTAGTTGTGGCTCACGGGCTCTAGAGCGCAGGCTCAGTAGTTGTGGTGCATGGGCTTAGTTGCTCTGTGGCATGTGGGATCTTCCCGGACCAGGGCTCGAACCCATGTCCCCTGCATTGGCAGGCGGATTCTTAACCACTGCGCCACCAGGAAAGTACTGGCAATTTTTTTTAAAGGAAAAGAAAACACAGTTTCCATTGCTCCAAAGAGCTCACAAGCTGACATCTAGCACTTGAACAGTTTAGGGAAGTCTGATCCACAGTTACTGTAGGAGGGCTTCCCTGGTGGCGCAGTGGTTGAGAGTCCGCCTGCCGATGCAGGGGACACGGGTTCATGCCCCGGTCCGGGAAGATCCCACATGCCGTGGAGTGGCTGGGCCCGTGAGCCATGGCCGCTGATCCTGCGTGTCCGGAGCCTGTGCTCCACAACGAGAGAGGCCACAACAGTGAGAGGCCCGCGTACCACAAAAAAAAAAAAAGAAAAACACAGTTACTGTAGGAATTTCCCGTGCATTTCAAGCATATCATACATAAATGTTCTTTTAAAAAAACCTTTACTGTATGACAATGGAACAACAACCAGCTACTACAGTCAGGCCTGAACAATTTAACTAGAAATGAGGTCATGAACCTGGTAATAATCAACAAATGAAAATTATATCTACAACATATAGAGTTTTTTATAAATCAATAGAAAAAAAGGCTATGAACTTGCATTTCACAAAAGAAATACAAAATGGCTAATAAAGGAATGAAAAGATGCTTAATCACTCTCATAACTGGGGAGCACAAATGAAAACAGCAAACTATTTTTCACCTATCAGATTGGCACAGTTCTTAGAGACAATAATCCAGTGTTGGAAAAGGTGTGAGAGAAGAGAGTTCTCCTCAAGTACTCACAGGAGGGAAACAGAGTATAAACCTTTTAGAGAAAAATTTGACAATGTCTATCAAAATTTTTTAAAGTCAAAACCTTTTACCTAATTATTTTTATGCTATAAAATAGCTACATGGTTCCAAAGTCAAATTGACAAAATAAGGCATTGATTTTAGGTGTGTCCCCTCATCCTAGTTCCCTCCCTTCCCGAAAGGCAGCTTTAAAAATAAATAAATAGAAGTATGGTTTATTCTCCCATTTGTAAGATACATGCAAATACATGTATATATTCATATTCTCTCTTTTCAAAACAGTAGCGTACCACAGACCCTTCTGTCCACGCTCTGCTTTTTTAATTTAATCACAGTTGGCCCTTGAATAGCACAGGTTTGAACTACAAGGGTCCACTTACACGCAGGCTTTTTCCAACAGCAAATACTCCATGACACGTGGCTGGCTAAATCCACAGATGTGAACCATGGCTAGGGAAGAGCTGTGGCAAAGGAGGGCCGATTATAAATTATACCTGGATTTCCAACTGCACGGAGGGTCAGGGTCCCTGACCTCTGCGCTGTTCAAGGGTCAGCTGCACACATCCTGGCCATCACTCCTTAGCAAAAGACCGCGATTCCTTATTCTTCCAACAGCTGCCCGGTGCTCCACTGCACAGAAGCACCAGAGTCTGTTCAACTAGTCCCTATTCACGGAAGGTCTATGTTACCGAAAATCCTTCATTATTTCAAACAGCGGCACAATGAACAGCCTTTACATGGATCTTTTCATTTTTTTACTGGGGTTTTTGGAATAAACTCCTAGAAGGAGAACTGCCCTGACACAGAATAACTGCATACCTAATTTTGCTGCTATTGCCAAATTTCCCTCCAGGGGGTTTGTACCATTTCGCATTCCCACCAGCAGTGTTAGGAAAATGCCTGCTTCCTCATGGATAAAATACGTTATTTAACTTTTGGATGCTTGCCCATTTTAGAGCTTTCATTTATATTAGAAAGATCCAATTTAGGAATACCCAACTTAAGTTATTAGATGATCATGTTTCTGGCTCAGAAAATTTAGAAATAGTATTTTATAGATTATCTCTTCCGTGATTTCCATAAACTACCTACAAAGCTTAATCACAGAAGGGGGTAAATAGAACTGGGTCACAAGCTGTTCATTCTTTCATGACTGGGGTAACCACGATAACTCCACGTAGGGACCAGGCTGGGTGTAAAAGAGTTAAGCCTAGGAGAGGATGCAGGGAGATGGAAAGACAGAACACAGAGGCCTGGAGCAGCTGCGCCCTCCTGGGGTCAGGGTGGTGGGAGCTGCTCTTTCACTCCTGGAGAGCACGGCAGGCGGCTGCACCCTACCCTCCCAGCAGACGCCGGCCAGGTGTCTGCTCTGGACATGGGCTCCCAAGGCCATGACAGGCAAGGTTCCTACTCACACAGAACTTGCACTGGGGAGAGACAGACAAACCACAAAACAATTTCAGACAGTGACAGGAAGCGGGTCGTGTGCAAGGGGGCTGGTGGGTGCTCTGGACCGGGTGGTCAGGGAAGGCCGTGGCAGCCTAGCAACCGCCAATGGCCTGGGGTCGGTGCATAAGGAATTTTCATCAGCAACTGTATGTCTATAAGATCTCAGCAAACACTTCTTTATTATTCACTCCAGGGTGAGTTTTCATACTTGAACAGTTTTATGAGCATAATAAATAGTTACAGAAAGATAGTACATTTATTTTGCATAACTCAGGGACTTATTAGGAGTTACTATGATATCTACAGAAGAGAACAATGAGATTTTTTATGCCCATCCTATTTTAGGTCTTGACCAACAGATGAATGTCCAAGAACCTGGTTTTCAGCCTTCTTTTTTTAAACTCTTGTGCCTGTTTGAAGATACCTCATACAGAATCCCACCTGGACACTGACTGTTTGGGAAACGTTTCCCTTCTGGAAAAGGAGAGGTGTTAGAAGTCACCTGCCAGGGTTGTCATGGGACTGAACGGGGCCAAATGTGCACAGGACCCAGCAGGGGGCCCAACACACCCCTGGTCTGAAGCCCTGCGAGATGTGTAACTTGGAGCAGCTGCCTGTGCCTCTACTTGCTCACCTGAAAACTGGGGCTATTAATGGTGCTGTCACATCCTAGCGGTGCTGTGACGTGTGGGGCAGGGACCACGTAAGGTGCTGAGAACAGCGCCTCGTATGTAAACACCCCACCACCATTACTCTTGGTGCTACTTCAGGCTCTAGGTCCTGATCTTAGGGTATTTTCTCTTTGATGGAACTAAAAGATGGCTCTTCATGTGGACAAATCTCCCTGAGACCATTCTGGTGCCAAGAGTCCACCTCCCGATCATGAGAATCATCACAGAGGACGCCCACCAAATAAAAATCAATCTCTGCTTCTCCCCGACTACGCCCTGCCACCTTGAGTCAGAATCTGTATTTCTTAGTTGCCCACAAGATGGCTCATCACTCCATTCCCTTGAAGGCTCCGCCTCCCTTTGGTCGCCTGCAAGCTCCTCAAGAGCCCTCCAGCCCTGGGGAAGCTTCATGGGAGAGGTGAGGCTGGGAGGGTCTCCTCAGGAGGAAGGGAAAGGGGAGGCTGTTTCTGAGAGAGAAGTCTTGGGCGGGACTTCCTACTGAATGAACCCCTTGGTTTTGGAGACACAGCGGGCAGGACAGGAGCCAGGAGAGAAGCAGGTGTTGGATGAGTCCGAGGCAGGAGGAAGGCAGGATTCAGGGAAGATGCCCTAAGGAATAATAAGAGTGTCCCTTTGTTTGGGCTGCAGCCAATACTGTAACTCCTAGAAACCAAGGAATGGTGCGAAAAAACTAGAACTACCTCCAAAACCTAGCCTTCACACAGAAAAGACTTTAGAGACTACAAGTCTCTAAATTTTTCAAGCAAATTTGTATGGTAAGAAACAGTTCACACAACTCAATGAACTTAGAAGGTAAATGCAAATTAAAAGTAGGGTAATAACGTGAACTTAGAACAAATCAGCGACAGCACAGAGATTCAGCGGGCTAGGTCCACGACTGGAATAAGCAGACGTGGTATTAAGGGACGGAGCAGAGAAATACGATGGGGCGAGAAGACAGACAGCCACGTGGAAACCCGCAAACTCAAGAGGGAAAGCACACCACACACCCTGAAATCAGAACATGAATGAAACAGAACGGATATCCCAGAGGAAGAGCAGAGAAAACAGTGCAAGTATTCCTCACATAATCCTTTGAGGAGGCCAGAAGCACAATAAACAGATCTGAATTCTTAGACACTTGCTGGAATTCTCCTGAGGCAGAAAAACTTAAAAATCAGTAAGAAGGGCTTCCCTGGTGGCACAGTGGTTGAGAGTCCGCCTGCGGATGCAGGGGACACGGGTTCGTGACCCGGTCCGGGATGATCCCACATGCCGCAGAGTGGCTGGGCCCGTGAGCCATGGCCGCTGAGCCTGCGCGTCCGGAGCCTGTGCTCCGCAACGGGAGAGGCCACAACAGTGAGAGGCCCGCGTACCGGAAAAAAAAAAAAAAATCAGTAAGAAGAGAAGCAGACCAACTAACAGGAAAACAGACAGAAGACTTCAACAGTTATCTCACAACAGTTATTTCACAAGTGACCAATAAGGGACACGAAAAGGTGCCCAACTTGATTAGTCATCTGGGAAGTAGAAATTAAAACCCCCCATGTGGTACACCTTTCATGGTGGCTGAGCTAAAAAAAGTGCTCAGTGTCAAAAGACAGTATGGAGCGCTGGCGATGATGCAGAGCAACCAGAATTCTCATGCGGTTCTGGTGGGAATGCAATTTGGTACAGCCACCCTATGGCTCAGCAATTCCACCCATCGGCCCAACAGAAATACAAACATATCTCCTTCTCGTCGAGACACAGACAAGGACTTCATGGCATCACTACTCTTAAGAGGCCCGTACTAGACACAACCCAAATGCCCTGCATGGGTAAAGTGGATAAATAACCTATAATGTATTAGTACAATGGAATACTGCAGAGCAATGAGAATGAACCACCTGCTGCTACATGCAATAATGTGATGAGTTTTACAATGCTGAAAGAAGCCAGACACAAAAATACATATATACTATTCATATAAGTTCATTATGCATATACAAAGTTAAAAAAAAAGTAAAACTAATCTATAGGGTTAGAAACTAGCTGCTTCCAGGAGTTGCTTTTGGAGAGAAGGGTACAAAAGAGAGCTACTGGAGGCTGCTAATGTTCTGTTCCTTGATCCGGAACATTCATTAACCTGTAGATGCTATAATCGATACACTTTTCCATATGTGTGCTATACTTCAGTAAAAAGAATACAGAGCTTCGAATAAAACTAACCATGTAACTGAATCAAAAGAAAAATGGCAGGGACTTCCCTGGTGGCACAGTGGTTAAGAATTCGCATGCCAATGCAGGGGACACGGGTTCAAGCCCTGGGCCAGGAAGATCCCACATGCCGCAGAGCGACTAAGCCCATGCGCCACAACTATTGAGCCTGCACCACAAGCCACAACTACTGAGGCCATGCGTCACAACTACTGAAGCCCAAGCACCCTAGATCCCGTGCACCGCAACCACTGAGCCCAGGTGCCACAACTACTGAAGCCCGCACACTTTAGGGCCCACGTGCCACAACTACTGAGCCCACGTGCTGCTACTGAAGCCCGCACGCCTACAGCCCATGCTCCGTAACAAGAGAAGCCACCGTGATGCGAAGCCTGCGCACCGTGACGAAGAACAGACCCCGCCCACTGCAGCTAGAGGAAGCCGCGCGCGGCAACGAAGACCCAACGGAGCACCCCGCACCAAAAAAAAAAAAAAAAAAGACAAACGGCATAGCTACCCAGACCCTTGGATAAAGTCTGTTTAGAAAACTAAATGTACAAGAGAGGCAAAAAAAGACAGAAGTGTATACATGAGAGACTGGCAGAGCTATATTAAAATAGTCGACAGATCTTAAACACAGGAAAAGTGGTCAGCCTTACTCATAAGATAAATGCAAATTAAAATTACAAGATACCTATTTTTTACCTACACGAGCTTGATAACCTGCTCTGTTGAGTCTCATACATCGAGGTGTAAATAAACTCCTACAGAGAACATCTGGTGAAATCTAGCAAACTTTAAAATATACATCTTTGTCTTAGCAATAGTGCTTCTACAACTATGTCTTCAGGAGCACTGACACAGAGTGTATATGAGGTAATTCATGAAAGTTCACTGTAAAGACAAAAGGAGCAACTGAAATACTGATCAAGGCATGACTGGCAGGACACTGGCGACATAGATCATGGCACCTTCATATATCAGGAGCCTACACAGCCTTAAACAGACTGAAGCTACTTACTCTTCATGCCCTTACAGGGATCAGCCTCTAAGATATATTGTTAAGTGCTCAGAACAAACTGCAGGAATAGTCTGGGTGTACAGGAAAAAGTAACTTAATCACCTCTGGGAGGGGACTTCTGAGGGACTGGGAAACTTACTTTATACCTTTCATCCTTTTGAGCTCTTTACCATGTGCATGTATTCATTATAATTATTTTAAAAATAAAGCCTTAAGTTTATAATATATGCTAAAAACAAAAAAAAGAACTTTTTAAGTTCTATATTTTTTCCTTATTAATTTTTGCTCCCATCCTTTCATAGAAATGATCTTCCTGGAAATATGAGAAAATGCTAGATACTCTAAATGAATCTAAGACACCCAAGTCAGATAAATATCTTCCAATATCCTGGGAAGAATTAGCCGGGGAGGTTACTAAACCCCGGGCAGTGATCTTTGAGAAATCAAGGAGAAAAAGGAGACATGGTGGAAACACACAGATATGATGTCTCAATGGCGAAGGTGGACGCTTGAGTTACACACACAGGAGCGGACAGGACAGCAAAGCAACCAAGAGGATGTCAGCAGTGACTCCCCTGGCCGGGCACTTGGCAATGCTGGGAAATCTGCTAGGTGTTGACAGGTGTCTGCTTGTCCCAGCTTCCCCACCACGTGATGGAGGAGGTTATCAGGAGAGGAAACTGAGCCCTGCCGAGTGACTTGCCCCAAGTCCCACAAGTAACGAAGCAGGGGGCCGGGACCCTGGGCAGGCTGGCTCAGGCGTGGCTCCTGACCTCTACCCAACAGTGGGTCCCCACCTGGATTCCAGGCAAGACTGCCAGGTGAGCAATGCCAGGAATGGAGGGGCTGAATGTAGGGAAGGAACCGGCAGTTGCCAAGACTTCTCCTAGGCTCACTCGGAACAGGCAGTGTCTGGTGCACTGCATTTCCTTTTTTTTTTTTTTTTTTTTTGGCGGTACACGGGCCTCTCACTGTTGTGGCCTCTCCCACTGCGGAGCACACGCTCCAGATGTGCAGGCCCAGTGGCCATGGCTCACAGGCCCAGCCACTCTACGGCATGTGGGATCTTCCCGGACCGGGGCACGAACCCGTGTCCCCTGCATCGGCAGGCGGACTCTCAACCACTGCGCCACCAGGAAAGCCCCGCATTTCCTTTTTTTTTTTTTGCGGTACGCGGGCCTCTCAGTGTTGCGGCCTCTCCCTTTGCAGAGCACAGGCTCCGGATGCGCAGGCTCAGCGGCCATGGCTCACGGGCCCAGCCGCTCCGCGGCATGTGGGATCCTCCCGGACCGCGGCACGAACCCGTGTCGCAGGCGGACTCTCAACCACTGCGCCACCAGGGAAGCCCCCCTGCATTTCCTTTTTGACAGGAATACTGGCCTGGAGGATCAGTGCAAGGATGACATGGACATCTCACTGAGTCACCCGACCGCTGCCCCTCCCACTCCAACCAGGTTTCCCAAGAGTTCAAAATAGAGGGTGGAGAAATACGATCTGGGGGACGATGACAAGGGCGGTCCATGATTCACCAGCAAAGTCCTGTCCAGCAATTCCTCACCACGGATTTCGATGTGCCTCTCATTTGTAAATGAGACCTTAAATGACAAAAAGATCGAGATCCTGCAAATTTTGTCATGCTGGGACTACAGGCCAAGCCAAACCTCCTTAGCAGTAATAAATGTGAGGCCCTGAGCCTGGAATGGGCCAAAGGCCACGACAAGCAGGGCAAGCAGGCAGAGCAGACATGCAGCCTGGGTCATCAGATTTCACAGATCCAAAAATAATAAGAGTAACCAGCAGACTTCTGATTCCGGGAAGACGGTTAGAGATACTTTTCCTTATTCCTCTGGCTAAGTACAGCTAAAATCCTGGACTTAGATATAAAAAAATATGCAAAGGCTCTGAAGGGTGGAGAGAAGAGGGCCTGAGGAATGACAAGGCACTGAGTTCTCTCGGGTCTCTGTTTGTCCCCGACATCCTAAACATGGAGCTGAAGAAGCCCAGCCAGAAACACCCAGGAGTACAGAAAGAATTTAAAAGCTCACCAAAAGCCTGCCCTCTCCGGCCGTGGCTCCAGGAAAGGGGAGCCTAACAAGGCAGAATCAACAGTGGGAGAGCAGCCAATAACCACCCTACTCCAGCCAAACGGAGACAACTGTGGCCCCCATGCCCACCACGCAGGCAGCAGTAAGGCTCCAGCACCGGCCACGTGTTGCCCAGAGAACACCAGGTAGGGACTTTCACCCCTGCCAGCCACATCCCCACAGTGTCAGAGGGTATACAGAGGCAAATTAGCACAAGAAAAGGTATTCAACATCAACAGCCATTCAGAAAATGCTCATTAAAATCACAATATGACTACACACCTACGAGAATGGCTAAAAGAAAAAAGTGACAACACCAAATGCTAGAGAAGATGTCAAGAAACTGGCGCATATTGGGGGGAATGTACACCCACTCTGCAAAACAGTTTGGCAGTTTCTTTAAAAACCAAATGTGAAACTACAAGACAACCCAGGGATTACACTCTTGGGCATTTATCCCAAGAAATGAAGACCTGTGTTCACACAAAATACCTGTCCATGAATGTTTATAGCAGCTTTATTGATAAGCACCAAAACCTGGAAACAACCCAGATGTCCTTCAGTGGTAAATGATTAAACTCACAGTGGCACACCCATTCCATGGAACACCACTCTGTATAAAAAGAAACTTTCATACACACAGCAACCTGGAGGGATCTCCAAAGAGCTCTGCTGGGTGAAAAAGCCAATCCCGAAAGGTTACATACCACCTGATCCCATTTACAGAACATTCTTGAGATAACAAAATTACAGAACAGATTGGTGGTTGCCAGGGGATAAGAACTGGAGTGGGTGTGGCTATAAAAGGACAACCAGGTGATCCTTGTGGAGATGGAAACCTGGATCTTAACAGTATCAATATCAACTTCCTGGTTGTGATATTTTACTTTAGTTTTTCAAGATGTTACCAACGATGGAACTGGGTAAAGGACACAAAGGATCTCTGTATTATTTCAATTTCATGTGAATCTACAATGATCTCGAACTAAAAGGTTTAATTAAAAATAAGTAACCACAATCAACGTTTTCTAAAAACTCGTATGTTTAAATTAAATGTTAAACATTCAGAACAATGCCGTATTTCTTAAGAACAGGGGCACGTGTGGTCTCACTCAGCACAGATTAAAAGTACCTTGCTATAAAGTCCTTTATCTGTAGGTGGCACAAACTCTTGAAATTCACATCTGATTTGCCAAAGAAATATTATGCGGACAAACCCTGGGTACATAATCTCAAAGAAAACGAAATTGGGTCCTCCCCACGTGACATGAGGGTCACAGTGCTCGCGGTTTTCCGGCTGTGACACGTGGGCTGGTAGTCACACCTGCACAAGACAGAGCCCCGGAAATGGCAGGACTCGCTTCTGTACACAACAGCGCTTGAGAAATCAGTGAAGCCACGTCTTACGTCAGCTGTGAACCTCAGTCCTGCCTGCAAACAGCTCTGTACTTCCAGGGTGGGCCAGCCCCAGCGCCCGCAGACAGCAGGTGCTCTCCGGGAGCAACCAGAAACACCCTCAAGACAAGCTGCCCCCCCCGCTCCAGACCCACAGATCCCACTGCCCACCGGACAGGCCCACGCACACACCGAGACACGTCCTCCTGCCAACTGCCTACCACCCCCGGAGGCCTCAACCTCACCTCCTCTCCCACGCTCAACCCTCATCTGGAGGCTCCAAACTCTTCCTTTCTTCTCAGAAATAAATTCAGTCAGTCTTCCGTTCCAACAAACAGACAAGATCCCTGTTCCCTGGAGCTTACATTCAAATTCAGACAGGAAATAAATACTGTAATAAAGAAGTAAATTATACAGCACAGAGAGTAGTACTGGTGATAAAGTTTATGGGGAGAGGAGAGAGACCAGAAGAAGGAGGTCAGGAGACTGAGGCAGGCCTTGCTGGAAAAGACTGGAAGGGTGTGGAAGAGAAGAGCCTGAAGCAGGAGCGCAGCCAGTGGCTGGAGCGAGTGAGCCGGGGAGAGGGGCCGGGCAGCCTGGAGAAGCGACAGGGCCCAGAGTGCCCTGGGGGCACCTGTAAGAGCTCTGGCTTTTAGCCCCAGTGAAATGGGGGCCGTGGAGCTTTTGAGCAGAAGGCTGACATCTGACGTGGGTTTAAAAAGCATCGTTCTGGTTGCATTATTGAAAACTGGGCGCAGGAGGTAGGGCAGAAGTCGGGAGGCCTTGTGGGAGCGTGCTCAGCAATCCCATCTAGCGACCAAGGGGAGGGAGGGCGGGACTCGGACGCCTCCTGAAGACAAGGGGTTTCCTGACAGAATGTACAGACAGGAGCCACAAAGACCCCTGGAGCAGCGGGGGAGAGGCCGCCACCCTGGGAGGGGAAGGCTCTGAGCCGGCTTGGCAGCTGGGAGCCGGGGGGCAGCAGTGCAATTCTGGACGTGCTGGGCTTAGGGTGTCTACCCAGATGCTGGGCATGGCCAAGATTTTATCTCGTTCATGAGACTTCATCACCTTGCCATCAGCCTGGCTACATTATAAAAGGAAATAACATCACTCACAAGTTACCACTGTTGGCGGGTCGCTTAAAAAATTTAAAAGTTTTTCAGAGCAACTTGACAATATCTCATCAAGCTAAAGACGCGCACACCTGGCAATTCTGGCCTTAGAAGCACACTCTAGAGAAACTCGTGCTGTGTGCCCAGGAAGGCTAGTATAAGACTGTTTGTTCCCTGCAGCGCTGTCTGTAAGGCTGAAATCTGGGAAAACAAGTCAACAGTGGGACACATCATACGCTGGACCCCAATGTAAGCCACAAAACTAACCCTGGAGCATTGTGAGCCTCAACTCACTGTACCTGTGAAAAGTTCTGAGGCTCACGTCCCACTCCCTGGAAATTCTGATTTAATTCTAGAAATCAGGAATCTGTCATTTTAAACCTTGAACCACTTAACTAAAGATGAATGTATCCACATGGATAAAACTCAGAAACACAATAATGGGTGAGAAAAAAGCAAGCTGCAGGAGGTGTGTAGTGTGACACCATTTATTAGAAGTTTTTAAACTGATTAAACAATACTATGTATTGTTTATACCTACATATGTGAGTAGAGAAAGTATTAAAAAGGACGCAAACAAATGATAAACCGCAAACTCAGAATGGGGGTGACCTCAGGGAAGGGAGGGCAGGAAGGGAACAGGATAAGAAAGGGAATATAAAGGACTCCAAGAACATCCATAATGTTTCTTTCTCAGGCTGGGAAGTGTACAGAGTTGTTCATTATGTTACTTTTTGAATGCCTGAAATATTTAATAATTTTTAAAAATGTTAAATGTTTTGGCACAAAAATATGCTAAAATATCCAAGCTAGGGCTAGACATATACTATGTTTTGTACTTATAGTTTATAGTATTTACACACAAACACACACACATACAGAGTATGTACAATTTACTGTACTTATGGTTTACAGTATAAATTTATAGTTTGCCTTGTGGTACAGCTTAGCCCCACAGAAGGGAATTGTGTCAGCCTGAAACCATGCCTGCAGACAGATTCTGCTGGTAAAACCGGGGAATCTCCAGCAGCCTGAACTTGGCGGCCGTGCGTTCATTCACTCACCACACAGAACGCCCTCCTCTGGGCACTCGCGTGGCGGTCACACTCCCCGCCCACCTCTGCTGGCTGCCATGCGCTTCATAGCAGACACAACTGTTCCTAATTTGCCTCTCAAATTTCTTATCTCAAAGTAGATTTCTGAATCCTACAAGAGCTGGCTGAGTGTGTGAAAATGAAGTTGATGCTGTATGAAGGGAGAAAGGGGGAAGCGCTGGCTGGACGGCTCAGCAGGAAGCTTTGAGAGACCAACAAAGAACCTTCTCTCCCAACACACCCCCTGGTCAACCAGTAGGGTGGCAGCTACCAGAAGCTAACATCAAACCCCAGAAACGTCCTTTTTGAGGATTCTCAAAGCACACAGAGATACATGTCCTGCTGCTCAAAGGACAAGCAAGCTCAGTAAGCCCAGGGATGGAATGAGAGGCGTGGAGAGAGGACAGTACAGCACAGCAGTTACAACAGACTGAGCCATCAGAGGGCCACTGGGACAGATGCCTTGTCCCTTTAGTCCTCAGCTTCTTAACCTCAGGGTCATGGCCCCGGTGAATGAGAGAGGCCGTTATTGCTGTTCGTGCCTGGAGCTGTCACCTGCTGTCCTCCAGCAGGAAGGCATTGGTCCAAAGGCCAGCACAGCTCAGGGCATGTGAGGCGACGATGAGAGCAAAAGGCTGGCTCCCCAGCTGCTCCCACAGCGAGACGGCAGTCACAGCAGACACCTGGCTACAAGAGACACCCAGCAGCCCATGTGGGCATCTGGTCAACACGTGCCTGAAGCGCCGTCTGACGCCACTGGGCAAAAATCACCCGCATCTACGGGCAGACTACTTGAGGCTCTGTGGTACTTGGGGATCTGGGTGAAACTTCTCCTGTGACAAAGCTCAGACAATGGGAATTCATCACCGAGAAGCTTATCCGACCTGCAGGCTTTCTACTCGGCCAGGTGGTGACCAAAGAGCGTTTCTAGCATGTGGGTGAAGTCACACCACCAAGCCCATAGCTTTAAAAATCCCAGCCTTCCGCTTCCGAGAAATAGAAGACATAAATCAGCCCTCTAGAGGTACTTACAATAACCTACAATTCACTCCACTTACTTCATTCTAAATCCTTATAATTTTAGCTTCTTCCCCACACAGCTTCCCACGGCCTCATCACCCACCATCACCTAGAACACTTACCTTCCACTCTTCCCTCTTTCAGAACGTTTTCCAACTGCTCAAAATGGATCAGAATTGAAGTGACCCAGCAAAAACAAAACTCAAGTTTTAAAGCCGATGG
This sequence comes from Hyperoodon ampullatus, assembly GCF_949752795.1. Lineage (NCBI taxonomy): Eukaryota > Metazoa > Chordata > Mammalia > Artiodactyla > Ziphiidae > Hyperoodon > Hyperoodon ampullatus. The sequence goes on from NC_136921.1 coordinate 7,030,200, forward strand.
GCAAGAACCTGTGGGTCACCGAAGTAGACCAGAGACGCACAGAAGCCCATCAGCACGGCGCAGTTTAGCCACCGACCCAAAGAGGGGCAAAGGGGCCGTGTCCGCGCAGGATTAGGAACCTGGAAATACTCGGCTAAATATAGCTCCCCGGTCCGCGGGGCTTGGAAAGGTGGCCAAGAATAAGCATCTGGCACGCTCAGTCATTTCTGTCACTTCCTGTTACTCACATCCTGCCATTCCGATGCTGCCCGAAACACTGGGTTCGCCATACACAATCCCCACCTGGAAGCCCCGATATACAGACTATTCACGACAGCTGGGATGTACGTAGACAAGGGACTTCCTCACACAGTATCATACGAAACACAAAAATAGACACCACCACACAAACAAGCTCCTGGAGGGCCCTGTGGGAAAGCAGCCCGGGATGCTGGTCCAGACACCCAGGCTCCCCACCCCACATCTGCCCTCCAGAGAGGAACCAGGCCTCGACTGCTGACAGGACACCCTCCTCTCTGAAGCTGCACCTCACCTCCAGTCACAAGGCAGCTTTGGGGGCAAAGAGGGGTCCCCACCACCACTGCTACTCAACCTACCCGGGGGCCTGAAGCATCCAGTCAAAGCCAAGCACCCTCTTCCCTGCCCACCTCCCAGTCCTCCTGAGGACACTGGCCACAGGGACTGCAGGACGCCCAGGCAGGGAGCAAAGCCAACCGGGCCACAGGTCAAACTCACTTATCAGAAGACGGATTTTTCAAAAGGAACAAAAAGTAAGATGAAGCAAAAGGTACAAGTTATACCTACAACTGAAATGGGATGAAAGTATTTCAAGTTACTCATCTATTCAATATTTCAACGGTGCTTCATTAGCTTTGAAATGGGTTCAACGTGAGGGAAACCTTGGAGATGAGAGGCGGCCCTGAGCAGGGTGGCAGAGGCAGAGAGCCCCTGGGGGGAGGGGTACCATTGCCCACGAAGGGCACCCAGGTATGGGGGTGGTGCCCCAGAGGCAGGAAACAGGAGACGGCAAGCAGAAGGCAAAATACAAACAAACAAAATCTAACATGCTTCCAATAGCAAAATGCTAGAAATAGCCTAAATCTCCAAAAACTGGGGAGTGGTGAAATACATAAATAATGACATGTTTCATATGATGGGATACCATTTAGCCAATTTTAAAAAGGGCGATGACAGTGCATATTTATGTACAGAGATGTTCATAAGATAATAAATTTTAAAAGCAGGCTACAAATTAGTATGCATAATTGGTCTGATTTTTTGTAAAAAACTGAAGTGTATGTATTGATATTCACAGGAAAATGCCTAAATCTATGTCTATATCAGGGTCTCTGAACCCCAGCACTACTGACCCTCTGGGCCCCATAATTCTTTGTTGCAGGGACTGTCCCCCACAGCACTGGAGGGTGCTGAACAGCATCCTTGAACATGCCAGTAGCATGCCCTCAACAACCCCCTCACCTAGGTGTCACACGCCACAATGTCTCCAACTGCCAAATGTCCTTCTGTGGGCGATTCTCACCTCCCCACTCCTTAGTCCCGCCCGTGTTTGAGAACCACAGGGCTCTATAACAGTGTTTGCATCTATGATCTCAGTTGTAAGACTACTGAGGGTTTATTGTTCGTTTTGGTTATGTGTGCTTAATTATTTATAAGGAACGGGCTATTTGTATACAAAAACTGAATAAACGAACAATCTGAGCACTGGTAAAACATTACAGGTGTTTTTGCTATAATGTACAATTTGAGTTGCCGAAAATCCTCACATTCTACAAAAGTGCACAGTAAAAAGTTTCAGCCTCGTGGGAAAGGATGAGCTGCAGCAGACCACTCAGAACCTAGGCAAGGCTGTAGCCAAGCGTTAACAGAACAAGAATCTTAATAAAAACACGAGTACCGTACAAACTTTAAAGTACGTAAGGAAATACTACAGTAAATATAGAACTTGACCTGTGAAAAAAATGAAGGAGCTTCATGGATGGAAGCTGCTGCAGCTGAGTTACAGATCAGAGACAGGCAAAGCGCACAGAGACCAAGATTCAATAAGCAAGTTGCAGGCAGAGCCTGCAGGCCTCGAGGGCAGGGCTGTGCTCCTCTCCCTGGCTGGCCGTGCTGGGTCAGTACACTTTTTGTTACGGAAACACACCACAGCAGGAAGGACTTTACTTGCATCTCCCTCTTGGATACTGCACAAAAGGAACGATTAGCTCAAACCCCTAGAATTATGATTATCCCAGTGATAATGAACTCTAAACCAAAGTACCCTGGCAGTGGGTCCTGAAGGGACGTGAGGATGGAGGGAGTGGAATGGGAGTGCCTGGGCAATCTAACCTGGAGGCCACCATGCGGTCACAATTTATCTGTTTTCCTCTGGGATTATTTGATGATAAATCTGCATATACCCAGGTGTATCCGCAGTAACCTTACAGTTAGCAACTATCAAGGGAGGGGAGGGGAGGGGAGGAGACGCATAGCAACCTCTATAGTCCAAGGTCCGCCTGCCATGCACTTTTCTGATCACTGAAGGTCAAGCTGATTAGGCAGTCAGACTTCCAAGAGCAAAGTGGCCTGAGGTAAGAACACCTGCATCTGCTGACTCTCCAGGCGTCCGTCCCTGGGACAAAGTCTTGTGCACATCTTTACTGATGAGCTGATCTCAGGCTGTCTGTTTGTTAAGTAAACCAGGGACTAGCTACCAGGCAGCATGCCATGCCGCCAGAAACAAACAAAACACCGAAGGAAAAAACAAGGTTTACAAAGAATTTATTAAAGGGCATATTTATATTACACTTCTGTGTTTAAAAATATATATTTAAAGGAAGGGACACACATAGGCTGGAAAACTGGAAGTTGACACCTCAGGTTTTTTTCTTTTCCTTCTGGTTTTCTGTATCTTCCAAAATGTCTATAGTAAGGGATATTTTTAAATTATCTATGTTTCTTTTTTCCTACAAAATCAACATCTGGGACAAAAACTACGAGTTGCCTACACAACTAGCATTTTCCCTTCTTCCTCACGAACTGACCTTGCTGCTCCTGATGGCCCCTAGCTTGGCCCAGCTCACAGAGCATGTTCCACCGCCCCTGACCTAGGGACGCAAAAGAGGTACACAAGCTGACGTGCTGGGGCTGGTGGGGGGACCTACCAGTAAGGTTCTTTGAGGGGACGACACAGTGGCAGACTCTGCCCGCCCACTCCCTGCGGTCCCTGCTCCTGGCATTTGGCCCCCGGGAGGGGCCCTGAGACCCTGCCGACTGTGGGGCTCCAGACTGGCTAAGCCTGCTGGGCCCTAGTCTTTTCAAGGAGAAAAAAACAAACCTCTGCCTTATTTAAACCACTGTCACCTGGGTTTTCTGTTAAACACCCCAGACCTAAACTGAATTAAGACACCATCTCTATCAACACACAGAGAAGAAAACCGTGCCACAGAGACTGAGCCTTCTTCACGCTCCAGGTAAAGAACTTGATTTACTTCGTTACATGAGAACTGAAAACTGTCCACTCAAATGGCAGCAGCACCAAGGGAGCCTGATTTAACAGAGTAACAGTAAGGCTGAAATAATAACACCACAGATCAAATCTGACGACTTCCGTCAGGGCTGGGCAAACTTCAGTCTGCCACCTGTTCTTGAAATAAAGTTTTATTAGAACACAGCCACACCTGTTCATTTACATACTGTCTCTGGGTGCTGCAGACAGCCACAGAGACCCAACAGCCGCCAAGGCCTGAAATGCCTGGCCCTTTAGAGAACTTTGCTGCTGACCTCTGATATACATCATTCCATACATCTTAGGAGGAACATAAAGAGAATTTGCTATGTATAAGAGAGATAAATAACAAGGACCTACTGTATAGCACAGGGGACTATATTCAATATCCTGTAACAACCTACAATGGAAAAGAATCTGGAAAAGAATGGATATATGTAGATATGTATAACTGAATCACTTTGCTGTACACCTGAAACTATCACAACACTGTAAGTCAACTATACTTCAATTCAAAACTGGTTTAAAAAAAAAGAATTTAATGTGAAGGTGTTAAATGCAATTTGCTGCATAAAAGATGGAATTTGCACCTTGTCCCTTTTCTGACTCTGGTTCCTCTAAGGAGGGGATCTCTGCTCTGTTCCCAGAGGAATCCCTGAGTGCCTGGCAGATAGTACGCACTCAATAAATAATGACGGAATGGAACACTTGCCCTTAACATGAAAGGTCACCTCTGAAAACTGTGTATATATGCTCACACTTACTAAGCAATGTAGGATGAAAAGCCTTACAAAGTGAAAACTACCACAACAATATATACTTCCTCAAATCTCCCCCAACACCCCCTCCCCCAGTTTATGTGAACTATTTCAATGTAGTTTACCCAGTGGGTTGAGGATTCCCAGGTTCTCTGACCTTACTGTGACTCAGTCTGGGAGATAAAAGGTCTGGGAAAATGACCACATCTCACGCTGAAGTCACACTGCTACGTACATGAGGATGCTCTCAAGTTTTGCTCCCAGCAAAGGACTAGGCCAGCAGGTGTGGGTCCTTTCAGCCCCTCCCCAGTCCCCTTGGGTGGGGACCCTGGCAGTGAGATGGCCTCACCACCACCACCCCCAGGCAATGAAAGGGGTGGTAACTCCTCCTCTTGGAACTGATTCTAAGGAAAATGTCTTCAGACATGTTACCACTGCATTAAAAAAGTAAACACCACAACGTGAAGGTTTCCAATTCGATGGTGTGAAGCAAAGCTGGAGGAGGAGACGAGGTGAGGACGGCTGGACCCGAGCTGCTTCGCGCACAGCTCACAGCCATCACGTGGTCCTGCTTGGGTTCAGCTGGAAGGTGAGGTCACAGACTTGCACAAGTGTCCGTGACGGAACAACCATCTGTTCCAACAACCAACCCCATGTCACACACTAGGGGACGGATGCACAGAGAGGGAAGGTAGCTCCCCAAGGCCACACAGTTTGTAGGAGGCACAGCCAGGACCAGAAGAAGATGGCCAACACGTGTCCAGGGCACATCGTGGCCTGTGGAGCTCCCTCCTGGAGGGATGAAGTGCCCACCGACCTTGGGGCTTAGGGGAGCTGTGCAGGCTGGCACGTGGACACGGCACTCTAACTAACACGGCAGGCTATGTCCTTCAAATCTAGACCCAGGATGGAGACAGGACCCTGAGAAGCACAGCCCTTGTTCTCAGCTCCCAGTTCTGCCAAGGGAGCCCTGGTTCCCACACCCAACCTCTGTAGCTGCACAGTAGGCACACAAAGACCTAGACCCCAAGATGCAAAGGGGGGAGTGAGCACCAGACACCCTTCTAGATGCCAAGGACCTGAATGGAGTTTATAGCCACAGCGCTCATGTCCTCTCAGAGATGTCCAGTCCAGATCACCTGCTCTCTCTCACTCCCTGACTAATGTACTCAGTCCAGGGGCTGTCACTAGTAAGCAGTCCAGGAAAGGGCATCTCGGACCCATCCCAGTCGGGCAAGTAGGTCACAGGCAAGGTGACTTTCAGGATAATGCCCCCTCACCTATAACCACTCCCCCTCAACTTCAGACAGTTTACCCCTTTCCTCTGACCAAGCTTCCTATATTCCTCTGGTATTTCAAGTATATTTCAAAAATGAAAAGAAGTAATTCCAACCACAGGATTTAACATTTAAAAAAAAAAAAAAAAAAAAAAAACCAAGACAGAAAAAGGTTGAAGATATTTCTTCCCTCGGCAAGCCCTGACTCAGAGGGTCTGTCTACCAGAGCTATGGACACATCCCCATGTATCTGGACAGCTGCAGTGGAAGGGCAAGGCATGCGGTCAGCCGAGGCCATATGGCCTGACTCAGGAGCCACCTCCCCTTGTCATGACACAGCTATGACACAGTCCCATGTGGATGGAGGAGAGAGAAGTTTCGCAGAGATGCCGAGGGATGGAGACACAGCAACAACAAACCAATCAACCCAACAAATATTTCTAGAATGCCTACTTTGTGCCAGCATGTCTCAGGGTGCTAGAATGGAGAGAGAGTCAGCAAGCCCAGGACATCCCTTCTCTAGAGAAGTTGACACCTCTCCAACAGAGAGAAACTGGAAGGGAAAAGGAGTACGTAAAATGTCAATGTAGACAAGAAACAAAAAACCTGAGGAGCCTATATCCATTTAAAAATTTAATTTATTATCAAAAATTTCAAAAGGTATTATCAAAAACCTTCCCAAATAGAAAGATCCACACCTAGTTTCACTGGTAAGTTTAGCAAAAATTTAAGAAAGAAGTAACACCAAACTGTATCAGAAAATAGAGGGAGGAACAATGATCCTCCTCGTTTTATAATGCTAGCTTACATGTTTTATAAAGCCAGCTTACTCTAAGTGCCAAAACCTGACAAAAACAAAAGGATTACAGATCAGTATCTCTCATGGATAGAGATGCAAACACCCCTAACAAAATAACAGCAAACTGAATCCAATAATAAGTAAAAGGATAATACATCATGAGGAAATAGGGTTTATCCCAGGAATGCGAGGTTGGTTTAACATTGGAAAAATCAGTCAATTTCATTTCTCCTTTTAATAAAATAAAGGAGAAAATCCATATGATCACTTCAACAGATGCCAAAAAAGCATCTGATGAAATTCAACACCCATTCATAATAAGTATTCTCAACAAACAGGAAAATCCTCAGTGATACAGGCTATGTAAAAAAGCCTACAGCTAACATCATACTTAACAGTGAAGAGCTTAACTGTTTCCTGTTAAGACTCAAAGAAATGAAAGGATTTCTGCTTTCACTCCTTCTATTCAACATTGCACTGGCAGTCCAAGCCTTTGCAATGAGACAAGAAAAAGAAATATAAGGCATTTGGGTCAGAAGGACATAAAGCTGTCCCTACTTTGCAGATGATATGACTGTTTACATAGAAATTTCTGGGGAATCTACAACAACTACTAGAACTACGAAGTTATTTTCCAAGACCACAAAAGCCATTGTTTGCAGCAAACAATTGGAAAATATTTCTATTTCATTTATTTAATAGGCACAAAAAACAAACTACACAGAAATTAATCTAAGAAAAGACATTAACGTTATCTGAAAGGGCTTCCCTGGTGGCGCAGTGGTTGAGAGTCCACCTGCTGATGCAGGGTACATGGGTTGGTGCCCTGGTCTGGGAAGATCCCACATGCCGCGGAGCGGCTGGGCCCATGAGCCATGGCCGCTGAGCCTGTGCGTCCGGAGCCTGTGCTCCGCAACGGGAGAGGCTGCAACAGTGAAAGGACCGCGTACCGCAAAAAAAAGATATCTGAAAACTACAAAACTGCTACTGAAAACTACAAAACTTTGCTGGGAGAAATTAAAGAAGACCTAAATAAATACAGAGATATATCATGTTCATGGGAAAACCCAATGTTATTAACATATCAATTCTCTCCAAACTGATTTATAGATTCAATGCAACCTCAGTCAAGATTCCAGCAAGCCCTTTTTAAATAGAAACTGACCAGTTAATTTTTATTTAAATAAAAATGCAAAGGGTGGGCTTCCCTGGTGGCGCAGTGGTTGAGAGTCCGCCTGCCAGTGAAGGGGACAAGGGTTCGTGCCCCAGTCCAGGAAGATCCCACATGCCGAGGAGCAGCTAGGCCCGTGAGCCATGGCCGCTGAGCCTGCGCATCCGGAGCCTGTGCTCCACAACGGGAGAGGCCACAGCAGTGAGAGGCCCGGGTACCGCACAAAAAAAAAAAAAAAAAAAAAAAAATGCAAAGGGTTTTGAATAACCAAAGCAATTTTAAGAAAGAAAAACAGAATTAAGAGGGCTTGCCCTGTCTGATTTCAACACTTACTGTAAAGTAACAGTAATCAAGAAAGTGTGGAATCAGGATAGGGGCAGACATAGATCAATGGAACAGAATAGAAAGCCTGGAGATAGATTTACAAATATATGGTCAACTGACTTGTGACAAAGGTGTCAAAGTAATTCAATGTGGAAAGGAAAGTCTCTTCAACAAATGCTGCTGGAACAACTGAACATCCATATGGGAAAAAAAAATGAACATCAACTCTTACCTCACATTATACATAAAATTTAACCATAATCCTAACTGTAAAACCTAAAACTGCAAAACTTCTAGAAGAAAAATCTTTGCAATGCTGAGGTAGAAAGGGTTTCTTGGATAGAACAAAAATTTCACCAAAGACTCCATTCTTCTACAAATGCCATTAAGAAAAAGGCAAGCCAGAACAAGAAAAACATTCACAACACATATATCACAGACCAATATCCAGAATATATGAAGAGCTCTTACAATTCAATAGTAAGACAAACAAGTCAATACAAAAATGGACAGATGATTCTACCATACTCTTCACAGAAGAAGACATACAAATAGTCTATAAGTACATGAAAAGATGCTGACATCATTTGTCATCGGGGAATGGAAATTAAAACCACGAGACACTATTATGTATCTATTAGGACATGTAAAATAAAAAGATAAAATAAAAAGACTGACCACACCAAGTACTGGTGAGGATGTGGAAAACTGGAACTCTCATGCACTATTGGTGAGAATGTAAACTTCCAACTACTCTGCAAAACAGCTGAGCAGTTTCTTGAAAAGTTAAACATAACACCTACTATATGACCCAGCAATTCTACTAGTAAGTTTTTACCCAAGGGAAATGAAAACATATGTCCACACAAAGACTTATATACAAATGTTCATGGCAGCTTTGTCTGCATTAGCTCCAAACTGGGAACTGCTTGAATGGCCACCACAGGTAAATGGATCAACAAATTGGGGGGAAAAACCAAATTACTGATACACCCAAAATAGAAAACTTCAAAATCATTATACTAAGGCAAAGAAGCCAGATATATATATATAAAAAAAAAAGGACACACTACCATTATTCAATTTATATAGAATTCTAAAAAATGCAAACTACTCTACAGAGACAGAAAAGAGATCCTTGTTTGCCTGAGGAGGGATATGGAGAGAGAATGGATTACAAGGAAATTTTCAGGGGGATGGAAATGTTTGTTATCCTGACTGTGGTGACAGTTTCAACAGGGGTGTGTGTGTGTGTGTGTGTGTGTGTGTGTGTGTGCGCGTGCACGTCCGTGTGTGTGTGAGAGAGAAACTCATAAAGCTGTAACAGTGCAGTTCATTGTACAGCAATTAGGCCTCAAGTACGCTATAAAAATATTTTTAATGTTAATGTATCTTAGTGCACTAGAATATTCTTTAAGTTACAGGGTTGAACCTTTCTCTAAATGACTAGATGACCATAGGGTTTATCATCCAAGCCAGGAAATTTCTGCAAGTGGGTGCTAAAAATAATTGACAAGTGTTAACTCATCTACAACAGGGTGTGTAAACTGGCAGTGCCCAGGAAAGCCAGCACTTACAGCTTTGGGAACAACAAATACCTAATCTATTCCTTGGTGTGATTAGATACCTCTTGCATACAGCAAACCATAAAGTTCATTCCTCAGAAGACAGAGAGCCAAGCTGGCAACAGCCTCAAGGGTCAGCTATCTTGGACCCTTATTTCCCAGGTCAAGGAAGCAGCCCTGGTTTTCAGTGTCAGGGACAGGACAGATGCCAAGGCTCCTGCCTCAAGGTCAGTGTCCCTTCAGCCCCTCCAAGGATAAGGGGGGAGTCACCCCCACTCCTAACGATTTTCCAAATGTCTAATTACTCTGATTCACCATCATTAGACCTTTGCAGACTGAGAACAATTAGGAAACAGAGAAGACAGTGCCCTGACACTAACCAGCTTTTCTGGATGGAGGTGAGTCTGGTTGCACCCAGAGCAGCTGGGCGCAGGGGAGTTCCCGGCCTTACCTGAGCACCTCTGCACCTGGCTGAGTCTTGGGGTTTAGCTAAACATCCTGTAAGAACTAGTACAATAGCTCGGGATCACATGTTTCTTTTTGAGTCTACATTTCAAACTAAGTGCTTCAGCTGTGGAGGAGGAGGGATTATTGAGTCAAAAAACAGCATAGTCTCCCCACCAGCAAGCAGGGAATTATCTTAGTTTGATAACAAGTTGTTTCAAGAAAATAAAAAATTCCACCACTCTATGCACTCTGAAATACCAGATTATTCTGGAACAGAAAAGCAGGATTTTTTTTAAACATAATACCCTACAGAGTGACACCATTTTCCTAACTTTCAAGGAAAAAACCAGACAGAGAGGACACGGCTCAATCATGTCCTTGGACATTTACCAAGTATTTATGAAACCTGGACATTTATCTGAACATTTACCAAAGAACACTGGGTAAGGAATGGCTAAAATTATTCATTTCCTGGACACCCCAAGAAAAACTGAATCAAATCTATGTTTCTCCACTGTTTCTTCTCTCAAAGAACTTTACAAAACTACTATGGTCAAACTACAGTCTCTCAACTGTCCTTTTTTGTTTGTTTCCTCTATCACTTGTAAATAAAGACAATCAGAAGTGTTGACAATTAACACACACATATATACACATGCATACACAACACATACACACATACCCCCCAATAGTATTGTGAAAGTGGCTTCGATTTCATAAACACAACCCCCTACTCAAAAATAACACACAGCCCTGACAAGTAACAGCATCCTCCCGCACCCCAATTCTAAATATACTTAACAGACACCACAACTAGTTCCACCGCTCACCAGCCAGGCTGCCAGAAGACAGTGTTCTCTCTCTCTGCCTGCCTGGAACGACTGTAAGAACCAAATGCTAAGGCCTCACGTGGAGTACGCGGCTCTTTGGACCATCTGTGTCACAGAGCAGGTGCTGCCTTCAGCAAAACCCCACACTTAGCAAACACACAGCCACCAATTTGGCTCAAAGCCTGCTTCTTCCCGCTTCTTGAAACTGAGAACACAGAGTGGATTATAAAGCATGGAATTCACTGGATTAACTTCCTCCTGCAGCTGCTCTCCTAGTCCTGCTCCACTGTCCAAGGCGTGTTTTAACAATCCGAGCATTTAATTCACTAAGCACCTACTATGTGCCAGGTGCTTGCCCCTCCCCTCCCCAGGTGCGAGATAGTACTGCCCCGACTTTTTCCAATAGGAGAATGAAGCTACAGGTATAAGAAGCTGAGATCCCACAGCTGACGGCTGACACAGCCAGGACATGAGGTCAGGCCCTCCTGGAGCTCTGCGCTTGGGGAGGGACCAGGCAGTGCGCTCAGGCGGCAGGAGCCGCTGTCCTAACATGGGGCTTCCCGTCTGGCACAGCTTCTATATGAGGACTTACGGGACAGCCTCAACCCACAAGTACAACCCTCCCCATCCCAGATCCAGGCCGGCAGTCACAGAAATTGGGAAGAGTTTTTTCCATGCAAGGAAATTTGCCAATTATATATATAGCTTTTCCTCTCTCTGAGCCAAAGTGACTGGTGTAGGGGTTTTGCCCAGGAAATATCTGAGCTCCAAACAAGCTGAAAAGGAAAACTGATGTTGAAATCTGGATAAAGGTCATGGTTGCTCACCAAAGGAGTGGCGCCTGACCACCCCACAGGCTGACATCTGCTGGAAACAGCTGAGAAACTCAGGTCCATGGTTTCACCTCATGCAGGCCTACAAAGGGACTCTCATTCATTCAACAAACTTGAATGCCAAATGGATAAGATTTAAAACAACTAAAAATAATACATAAATCCATCATATATTGTAGCTTCTTTTTTTTTTTAAGGTGTTGGGGGTAGGAGTTTATTAATTAATTTATTTATTTTTGCTGTGTTGGGTCTTCGTTTCTGTGCGAGGGTTTTCTCTAGTTGTGGCAAGTGGGGGCCACTCCTCATCGCGGTGCGTGGGCCTCTCACTATCGCAGCCTCTCTTGCTGCGGAGCACAAGCTCCAGACGCGCAGGCTCAGTAGTTGTGGCTCACGGGCCTAGTTGCTCCGCGGCATGTGGGATCCTCGCAGACCAGGGCTCGAACCCGTGTCCCCTGCATTAGCAGGCAGACTCTCAACCACTGCGCCACCAGGGAAGCCCTGTAGCTTCGTTTTTATTTAGAGTTATCAGGCTATAACTAACAGAAACAGGAAAAATAAAATATAAGGGAAAACCAAATGTGATTTTAAATAAACAAATTAAACAAAGATACCTTATATTTTTAATTACATTTGTGTTTCCTTTATATTTTATTTTTCCTGTTTTTATTAGTTATTTGCCTGATAATCCTTAAGGATAATAATTCTTTCCTGATACCTACTCTTCAGCTGCAGATGCTATTTTTAACACTGCCAAGAAAAGTAATCTCATCTGAAATCCTTTGGAATTTCTACAAATCAGAATAACTGCTAAGTGTTAGCAAGTTGACCCCTATTACTTTCCTACTAGTAGTGATAACTGGTAGTGGAGATAAAAACTAGGAAACATTCAGAGGGCACTTTTTTGCCAACCCAATGACCAATGAGATGGAGTCTAGTATTATCCCCATTTCACAGATGAGAAAACTGAGTCTTAGATGAAGTATCTTACCCTAAGTCATAGAGCTAAAAAAAGAAGACCACCTTTATAATATACCTCACAAAACTTCTGGATACCATAAAACATTTCAACAATAGTACTGGGAGGAAAGGAAGTAATAAATACAGACATGAAAAATCACTCCTCTCTATGTATGGCATGGTTATTCTGACATAGTCATTTCAGGGCAACCATCAGGATGATGCTATGAGCAAAGCCTGCTAGGTCCCTATGCCAATGGTCATACGTTGTAGTCATTTGACTAACAGAAATGCTAAGTCATTTTTGGGAAACCACACAAAATTTCAATATGGAATTTTGCAGAAAAGCCGCCCTCTAAACATGTATATCCTAAATGTAATTCTCATTCAATTTCTACTGAAATTATACTGAAACTTGGAATGTCTTTTTTGTGCCATGGACCCCTTTTGGCAGTCTGGTGAAGCCTATTGGACCCTCTCAGAATGTCTCTAAAGGCAGAAAATGAAATACCATTGCAATGAAAATCAGTTCTAATAAAATATAGTCAAACCCACTGACCCCTTGTGGGGAAGAAGGTCCATGAACCTAGGTAAAAAAACCTCTGCCAGGCAACACCTTTTCTTTTCTCCTCCCTCTCCCCCACCTCCCAAAAGGAGATAAGGGGGTGACTGGCACTCTAGCAGTCATCTTGGACCAGGAGAATCAAATTCTGGAGGGACCCAGATGACCCTGTAGAACTGCCATGCTGATCAAGGACTGCCTACTTCTGTATAGAAAAATAAATCTTTACGTGTTCACACCATTTTTATTTTGACAACTATTTTTTACAAGTAGACGTAGTGGGTTGAAAGATGGCCTCCAAAAAAATATACCCGTGTTCTAATCCCCAGAACCTGTGAATATGAGCTTATTTGGAAAAAGCCTTTGTAAACATATTAAGGATCTTAGGATGCAATCATCCTGGATTATCTGGGTGACCCTAAATCCAGTGACAAGTGTCCCTATAAGAGACAGAAGAAAGGACACAGGGGAAGGAGGAGAAAGTCCTGCAAAGATGGAGGCAGCGATGGGGGTGATGCAGCCACAAGCCAAGGAGTGCCTGGAGCCACCAGAAGCTGGAAGAGGCATGGAATGGAATCTCCCCTAAGACCTCGGCTGGGAGTGCAGGCCTGCCAACACCTTGATTTCAGACTTCTGGCCTCCAGAAATGTGAGAGAATACATTTCTGTTGTTCTAAGCCATATGGTCATTTGTCATGGCAGCCCCAGGAAACTAATTTAGCAGCCAAACCTATTTCTAATATACACACCTTTATGATCTTCTAAACATTAAATACTAAAAATTAAATGTAAACTCCCTTTCAGGTATGCAGTGCTGTATATGGCATTATGCAGAAACAGCTCTCTAAACACGTATATCCTAAATTGACTTCTCATTCAGTGTATACTGAAAACTCTCTATTTTCAATCCCCATTATTTGGCCAATCCATTTTCCTGAAATTTAAGAATAAACCGAGGGTGTCCTTGCCTTCACTCTATCCTTACGTCACGCCACTAAGCATTCACTTCTTGCTTCCTGCCCTCTGCCCAAGCTCCTTCCGCCCCCTCCCAACCACCCCTCACCCCTCGCGCCAGCGTGTTCTCGACTTCTCCACTGCCCTTCTCCAGGCTGCGCTGCCTGCAGAGCAGATGTTCCCAACTTTCTGCTCACGTTTCTTCCTCCAGTGGCTCGGTCACTGACACTAGGGTCCCTTGAGCTGTCTGTCCACTTCCTCATCATGAAACCCAGCCCAGCCTCCTCCTTTCCTTTACTACAGGTACATGACACACTCACCAGAGATTCTGGGGGTATAGGATAAGTTAAAGTTCCAGTTGTGACCCATCTAAAATAATGTGAAGTAAGCAGAAGCTGAAATACAGAAGTCCTCATGCTCAGAAATGAAGCTGTAAACCAGAACCAAACCAGAATCACGCAGAGCTGAAGGAAGTTTTATCTTCTCAACCTCAAGTCAGGCGACAGAGGTGAGAAAGGCCCCACGACCGAGCAAAGGCCGCCCTCAGGAAAACCTGCACCCTCTGCTGAGCAAAGGAACCCAGCACGGGAGCTACTCTGCAGGGAGAGACCACACTCATTTTCCCAAATGTCCCTCCTGTGATCTAAGACGCTTGTGCTAGCATTATCTGAAACAGGAAAAACTGCAAACATTCTAAGTCCCTAATACTGCAGGAGTAAATGAAGTTTAACTGATCAGCTATGACTCATCTACATGATGAAATACCCACAACTAGAGAGGTGGTCATTATAGAGGCTCACAATGTGGGAACATTTATACGATGAAATAATAAATAAAGCCAAAATATAAAACTATACATATGTTGATGTACATAAAACATATGCAAAACTTAATGTTTGCCTATGAAAAAGTCTTAAGGGAACATGAAAAAAGAAAACAGCTGCTGAGCTACTGCAGGATCTTCGTTTTTTCCACTTTAAATTTCCTTTAAAATCATTATCACAATTCAAACACTTTAAGAACTACGTTAATAAGCTGTCTGCACACTGTTGGTCTGTTGGTCTGTCAGTGAATGGGAGCTCCTGGGTGCTATTCCTGGAACATCTGACCTGCGGGCTCGCCCATGCCGTCTCTGCAAGAGGCCTGTCCCCCAGGTCCCGCTCACACATCCCCTTCTCAGCAGAAGTTTCCACTCTCCAGGCCGACTGAGACACTTCTTTCTCCTCTCTCTCACGGCCTTTTGCACCTTCCTCTGCATTACACCTGTCACAGGGTCCAATCATGATTTCTGTTCACGTCTAACAGCCCGTAAGAAGTCTCTAGGCACAGGAAACGCACCTTCTACCTCCGTCCACCCCCAGACACCTAACGGAGCTTGCCACAGCAGGGACTTCTTTCCCTTTGAAAGAAGGGAAGACGAGTCTTTCTAAAACATGCATCTTTTCCAACTGATCTCTACATGATTTCAGAAATAAGGTTGCCAGGGTAAAGTCTTACTTGTCAAGTTATTCCTATATTCTCCAGCGGTAAGCAAGAAGCTTTCAAGCTGTCAAACCTGGAAATGCACACAGAGCAAAGGAGCCAGCCCCTCCCGAAGCTACTCACCAGAATCCAGAAGCACACAGCTCCAGGGAGCTCCTAGGTCCTGCTCACTCCCATTAACAAAAAGGGGCCCGGCCCACAGGACCACCTGCAATAACGAACGTCTGTTCCACTGGGCTTCACAAAGGAGCAACAATTCTCTGAACAGAAAGTGGCAGCAGAACCGACTTCCTGGCTCCCGCTCACTCGCACAGCTGGCACGTGCCCTGCACTGGGGCGGCAAGCTGTGAGAGAGAACCCCTGACTTCAAGTCAAGACGCAGAAGGTGAGACCACGTGCCCAGATTACTAAGGAGGCTGCACTCAGCACTGCAGGAGTGTGGGTCCCAAATGTGGCTGCACCTCGAAATCGAGGAGAGCTTCGAAAAATCACCCATTTGTAAATCAGCAGCAGAATCTCTGGGGATGGTGCCAGGAACCCTTTTTTTAAGTTCTAAAGGGTGATCAGGCATAGCCAAGGCTGGGAGCCACCGCCCTGAGGGAGAAGGCAGCAGAGCGTTGGTTCCCTTCTGACCACAGCATGAATAGGAAGGTCTTAGGGAACAGGGTGTTTTCACCCTACCTTTGAGGAATGGACCGGGTTGACGGGGAGAGTTTGGGGAGAGGGCCTCAGACCGAGGGGCCCCGCAGAGACCACGGTCAGCAGGCGACCGTGCACAGGGCATTCGTTCCCTGCAAAAAGAGCAGGCTGGACTGGAGAAGGTCCGTGTCAGGGAGAGGTTGGGAGGGTCGGGGAGCGCCAGATCCCCTGGATGGCATTAGATAAGAAACGAGGAGGCACTCGAGGACTTAGAGTGCTTTTAAGTATGGGCAGAAGATGCCTCTTTTTAATGGTTTTATATTCAGGTATATTCCAGTAAAACTCGTCTTTCCTCTTCAAGGTCCAACTCCACTGCAGCTGCTCCTATGGCCCGGGTAGGAGTGAACAGACTGCTCCAGGCCAGTGAGATCTGGAGTGATCACAGGACGATCCATTTAAGAAACACAAGTATACCAAACCAAAGAAAATTTTCTAATTAAGACCAATGACACAGTAAATTAATTTGGTCCATTGCTTTCCATCATTAACTCATCGAATACTCACTTGTTATAGTAAGTGCCTATTATCGTATTGTCATTAATAGCAACCACTTTCGTCACGCCTACATTACATTAATTCATTTAACCCTTCCAACAGCCCACAAGCAGGTACTATTATTATCCCTACTCCTCAGATGAGGAAACTGAGGCTCAGAGCCGTGTGGGATTTGCCCAAGGTCACTCAGCCGGTCAGAGGCCAAGCTGGGACTCACGCCCTGGCTTCCCAGTCCTTGCCTTTGCACCCTGCTTCTGTGCAAGGCCCTGTGCGAGCACTTTCAGACATAAAGAAAGAACCATAACCCAGCCCTGCTGTCTAGGCTCTTACACCTGAGTGAGGAAACACAGATCCTGAACATTCAAAGACAGAGTCCCTGACTCCTCTGGGAAACCCGAAATTTGGAAATTCCACATAGCACGTAACTTCCTCCATAAATTAAGCAAAATGTAACTGACCACGTCACAGCAAACACACAGGTGGAACCATCAGGCTCCTTGCTTCCTTCTCCACAGCGCTGGGCCTGGCTCTCCCCTGAGGGCAGCCTCCGTCCCTACCCAACTCTGACCATGTGGGGGCCCAGAGCCCCACCCAGGGGGGCCGTGAGCTCCCACCAGCCCCAGGACTCAGAGGTGTTGCCTCGGCCAAACCAGCGAGCCGCGCGTGGTGCCGGTGTGGCCGCAGGTGCCCGGGGCGTCCCTGACTGAGGTGAGGGGCTTGGGGAAACATACCATCCTCTCCGAGAGGCAACGCAGGCTGGGAGCCTGTGAACCCCGCACGCTCCAGGCTCCTCACCCTCGCGGGGACACAGCCGGGGCTCGGCACTCAACCTGCTCCCCAGCGTCCATCAGGAGCACCTGTGTCCACCTCAGATGACGCGGCCCTTTATCCTACTCGTTGAGAAAATCTTCACTAAATTGAATTTGGCTCTGATTCTGCCTCCCTCAAAAGGGACAGAGCCTGACACCAGCCACCATGAAGTCAGTGTCTGGGGTGAAATTTCTAAAAATGGAAGCGGCCAGCAACACACCCTGGTACAGGGAGAAAGTACAGAGCTGCCAGAGGCTCCCCCTGTGCAATGTAACTGTGATACCTTGTGCAGAGCTGCTTTCTAGGAAGCGTCTAGAAGCATCTCTCATTGATTGCTCAATACCCGTTTTTCTTCAGTGCTGTTCCTGAATCATGCAGAACAAAGAACAGCGCTGCTAACAAAGAGAACAGTGTTTAACCAAACTGCCTGCAAGGCCCTGTCCCCCCTCCACCTCCCTCACCTGCCACAGAAAAGGCCACCTGTCCAACCTCCTCAAGCCCATTCTGGCCACCTCTTCCCTGCAGATCTATTCTCCAGCAGCAGCCATAACAAAAACCCACAGGCTTTAAAAATCTTCCCAATACATATGGCAAAAAGGTCCAAACTGCCCACAGCCTGGAAAGCACTTCACCTCTGCCCTCTGCCCATCTCGCCACCCTCACATGCTCCACTCCCTCTGACAGGAACCACTTCAACCCCAGACACCTGGCATCACTGGCCACGGCCCCCCTCAGCCTCAGGTCTCCACACGTCTCTCCCGGCCACGCCGCAGCCACGGAAAGGCCTGCCCTGACACCCGCTCGCCGCTGCAGCCAAGCTCCTTCCTTCTTGGCCTGCTGCTCCTAACTGCTCAGTACCTGCCACTCACACAGGACTGCTCACTACATGAAAGGGAGCTCTTTTACTGCTAGCCAGCACCTGTCCACTGAAAGCACTCTACTGAGTGAAATCAGTGAGAGGAACAGGGCCAGAATCATCCTGGAACTAGTGGTGATCAAGTCACTCTTCAACATATAATTATGAGCACCTACTGTGTGCTGGCACTTGGGTAAAACAGTGAACAAAACAGACAAAAATCCTTGCTCTCACGCAGCACAGCATTTAACAAAGTAAACAAAACTGCATGGACTCGAGCAGCGACTCTCAAGGGAGGGATGGCGGGGGTGGGGCAGTGTGAGAACAGAGCTCTGCTGTGCCCCACTGCTTTCATTTGTTTTTGCTGCATTCTGAAACTTCAAATAACTTTAAAGGAGTGTGATGACATTTCATCAAATATTTATCAAAATAGAACACAGGTTTAAAATGATGGAACACTGACTTGAAGAAATAAGTAAACGAAAGCACTCAACTCTAATGGCCCTACAATTCCTGGGCTGCTGTGGGAAGATTATAAAAGAATAGCTATAGCTCCAGGCTATAGCTCTAGGCTATAGCTAGCTCTATAGCTCTAGGCTGTGTGGGAAGATTATAAAAGAAGCCATCATAGGACTTGAATACAACTAAAATCACTAAAGAAGGCTCAAAGATGACTAGATCAGGGAGGGGGGATGTCCAAAGTCCGTGAAGACATTTGGATACCCAAGAGGAAATGCACGTGCTCAAAGGACAATCTTTCCCTGAGGCAGGAAAATGACAATGTTAAACAGAAAGCATTTAAAAAATATTTTCTCTATCAAATGAGAATAAGCCAAGATAAAAACAAAGTAAATTAATTGGTAGAAGCAATACTTGAAGAGGTAATAACCAAGACTTCCCCCAAACTGACAACAGAAGGGACATATAGCTTCAGATTTCAGAAGTGCTAGGAACACTAAGCAAGATAAACACAAAGAACCATGACTGGAAAAATCACAGTAAAACAGCACAATGCCAAAGGAAAAGAAAAATCTTAAAAATAGTCAGACGGGGTGCGGGGCGGGGGCAAGGTATATTATCATCCAAGGAACAACAATAGGACTGACAAGTTACTTTTAACAAAAATAATGGAAGCTACAATACAATGGAATGACATTTTTAGATTGCTGAAAGAAAATGGCTGCCATGCTAGAACTGTATAACAAGCAAGAATAACCTTCAAAAAGTTGAAATAAAACAAAAGTAGAAACCAACACTAAAGAAATTAAAGAGAATTTTTCACAGAAAGAATATTACCCCACAGATCACAGAAATACAGAAAGAAATGAAGGGCAACAGAAAAGGCAAAAATATTCACTAGAAATCTAAATGACTGTCGACTGTATAATAATGTCCTATGAGGTTTCAAATATATGTAAAATTAAAGTAAATAACAAACCAGCACAAAGGCAAGAGGTGACTATAGAGAGGTTTCCTTTTTTTTTTAATTTATTTATTTTATTTATTTATTTTTGGCTGTGTTGGGTCTTCGTTGCTGCACACGGGCTTTCTCTAGTTGCAGTGAGCGGGGTCTACTCTTCGTCGTGGGGCGTGGGCTTCTCATTGCGGTGGCTTCTCTTGTTGCGGAGCACGGGCTCAGTAGTTGTGGCTCGCGGACTCTAGACTGCAGGCTCAGTAGCTGTGGCGCACAGGCTTAGTTGCTCCACGGCATGTGTGATCTTCCCAGACCAGAGACTGAACAAACCCATGTCCCCTGCATTGGCAGGCGGATTCTTAACCACAGCGCCACCAGGGAAGTCCTGAGAGGTTTCCTTCTTAAGTACCAGAAATTAATGGAAATTTCAATTATAATTTCAATAGCAATGAAGAGTATAGAGAGTTTAAATGCTCTAAGATCCCTGCATTGTCTGGGAAGCACTAATCTGTAGTAGAAGTTAGTAAGTCAAGGATATATTTTGCAATCTATAAAATATCCACTAAAATAATGTATATGAAACAAGCTAAAAGAGCAGGAAATGAAATAATTCATCTATTTTAGAAAGAAAGATGTGAAAAAATATAAAATGTGAGACAAAGAGAAAACAAGTAATAATGTATTGGATTTGTACCCAAATACAAGAGAATCTAAAACTAAGTATAGATTAAACATAATCTAGTTAAAGGCACCATCCAATAGACAATTTAAAAAACCACACAACTTTATGCTGCTTACAAGAGACACATCTTAAATATAAAAAAAAGGTTTAAAGTAAAAGGATGGAAAATTATATACCACTACTTACAATACAATTACTAACCAAAATGAAGCTACTGTAGCTACAGTAACATCAAAGTAAACTTTAAGGCAAAAAACATTAAGAGAAATAAAAGGTTATTTCATGATAAAAGGGTCAATCTAGTAAGAATATAAAATAATTCTAAATCTGTATGCATTTAATAATAAGCCTTCAAATATATAAAGCAAAAATTAACAGAATGAAAACAAAAAACAGGTAAGTCCACTATCACAGTAGGAGACTTTAATAAATATCACTCAATAACTAACAGGACAAACAGAAAAACTAGTCAGAAGGTTATAAAAGATTTGAGAAAAATGATTAAACTTTTGTCCTAATCAACTTACAAGAACTAATGAATCCAAGTTCTGTTCAAATGCACATAGAACATTTATGAAAAGTGACCATTTACTGAGTCATAAAGAAAGTCTCAACAACTTTAAAGGACTGAAATCATTCCGAGTGTGTTCTCTGATCACAGTAGAGTTAAGACTAGAAAAATCGGACTTCCCTGGTGGCACAGTGGTTAAGAATCCGCCTGCCGATGCAGGGGACACGGGTTCGAGCCCTGGTCCGAGAAGTTCCCACATGCCGCGGAACAACTAAGCCCGTGTGCCACAACTACTGAGCCTGTGTTCTAGAACCCGTGAGCCACAACTACTGAGCCCGCGTGCCACAACTACTGAAGCCTGAGTGCCTAGAGCCCGTGCTCCGCAACAAGAGAAGCCACCGCTGTGAGAAGCCCACACACTGCAACAAAGAGTAGCCCCCACTCACCGCAACTAGAGAAAAGCCCATGCACGATGAAGACCCAATGCAGCCAAAACAAACAAAAAAAAGACTAGAAAAATCACCCAAATGCCATGAAATTAGGAAACACACAGATCAGAAGCAGACACAAAAGAATATACACAGAAGACTATGAGCTCATTTACATCAAATATCTAACACAGTCAACATGAATCTATAGTATTAGAAGTTAGGCTGGTGGTTACATGTCGCCGGGGGTGGGGGAGGGGGAACAACTGGGTGATATCGCGAGGGGAGCTTCCCAGGGCCTAGACGTGTTCCACAGCTTGATCTGGGTGACGGTTACACATCAAGCTCTGTACATACATCTGTGCACTTTTCAGTTTGGAAGTCATATTTAGATTTTTAAATTATTTAGAATATACAAACTTTCAGTAAAGCAGAAATGCTGCTTTGACAAACTCCTCTGAAGAGTCATAGTAGTTAAAATATACGTTCAGAATACAGAAAATCTGTAAATTTTTTGATAAGGCTGAAAATTATTTTTAAATTATCCCATGAAAAGAAATATAAGGGGAAAATGAGAAGTATTTTAACCTGACAATTTTGGCCTATTATTAGTGTATGAAATCTAGTTTTTTAAAAAAACAAACAAAAAAAAGGACCACTAAAACAAGCATAGCCAATGGGGGCAAACTTATGTAGATAAATAGAGTAAGAGAGAGGAGTAATTTTGAACCCCCAAAATACAGAGCTGACTATGCAAAAGCACATGAAAAATCAATTCATAAAGAAATTAATACAAGTGGCCAACAGACTGTGAGAAATGTTTGACCTCACTTTGATAATCAAAGAAATAAAACAAATTACCATTTTTATCAAAGTGGCAAAGAGGTTCTAAAATTTTAACACATGGTATTTGTGAAAGGATAGAAAAAAACCACGTTGTGAAGTCCTACTCATACAAGTTCTAAAGGCAATTTGGCAATAATACACCAAAAGCCCTTTAGTTTTCATAGATTAATATAAACATGTTTAACTATCAAAAACATATTTCATGTTATTTCAGAGGCTGGGACACGAAACTGGCAAATCCCCTTTTCCTCTTCATGCTGCTGTTATGTTCTGTGGCCTGGTAAGGGGTGACCCCACTTGAAGGTAAGAATGCAGAGGACTCTGTCTGCTCCTACTCCCCATCTTCTGAGAGTTCCCACGGCCAAACCTCCACCTCATCTAAAGGCATATCGTGTCTTTAGCTGCATCCCACCTTCACTTTGTTCTTAAAGAACAGAAGACAAGCAGACCCCTCTCCAGTTACGTAAGCCTCCTTCGTACCATTGCTTCCATCAAACCTGTATAAAAATCTCTCCTCTCCCCCAGGTATTTCCTCCCATCTCCCTTGGAAGTCTCTTGTCCCTGGATCCTTATTTCTTTATGATACACTTCTTTGGCCATTTTAGGGAGAAATTAAAATGGAGTCTTTTCTAATGTGGAGCAAATTTACTCATTCTTTTCCAGTTACAAAAGGTTCCCATCTGTTGGCTGATTCATGATAACAGCAACTTTCACTGCCTTGCTCTTTGTATCAGGCACGCAATTTTAATAGCAAGTGTGGAATTTGGAAATTACTACCGGAATAGCTGGAAAACTAAATGAGATATCCCAGGAAATGTAGTAGCTTCTGGGCAAATGCATTAATTCATTCTGCACTCAGTTCCCTGAACACATGGGCCAGGCACTGGCAAAGTCCAAGGCCAGGCCCTGCCTCCTAGGACCTGCATGCAGATTCCTGCAGTTTGCTGTATGGGAAGTGACAGGTTCAGAGTTCAGACAGTAAATACTGCACGGCGTTAGAAATGGGAGAGTCCAGAACCTACCGACCCTCTGTGGAAGCATGCCTTGGGGAAGTGGGCACCGGTCAACTGGCTCCAAACACTCCCCATGTATCCCTAAATTCCAGACGCCATCACGGATTGCTCAGAAATGGTCTCCTTATCTTGGGATATTTCTGGGGAACTTCATTATTAATCTTTCTCTTGTCCTTTCAGCACATCCTCAGATGAAAAAGTTTTTACAGCACTAACAAAATCTAAAATAAATGTGAAAGAATCAGTGCCTCTGCCCCAAGGGCTGGGAAACCGTCCATGACCGCCCCACAGGAACTGGCTGGACATCTGGAAGTCAACTATTTGGCACACATTTTCCCATAGAGACAGTATATAAATCAGGGTTCATTCTCAAATCAGACTGACAAAGCTCCATAATAACTCATGTAGTACCAAAGCACAGTGGCATACTATTTTTTATGGAGATATAATTCCCATACAATTCATCCTTTTACGGTATACAATTCAGTGGTTTTTAGCATATTCATAAAGTTGTGCAACCATCACCACTATCTAATGTTAGAACATTCTGCCACAAACCCCCAACTAAAATCCGGTACCCATTAGCACTCCTCCTTCCCACAGCCTCTGGCAACCACTAATCTACTGTCTCTACAGATTTGACTATTGTGCATTTCATATAAATGCGATCATAAAATATGTGGTCTTTTGGGTCTGGCTTTCATTCAGCATGTTTTCAAGGCCCATCCAAGTTGTAACACGTATCAGTACCTCATTTATTTTTCAAAAGCATTTTAAAAGTTCACACTTTCTACCTCAAAAGGGATTCCATTTCTAAGAACTTAGGCTATGGAAATAATCAGAAATATACAAAAGTATCTGTGTACAAGTGTACAGCACAGTGTTATTTTATACGAAAAAATGGAATATACGGACTGGTTAAACGTATACATTTATATGATGGAATACTATGCAACACGAATAAACAAGATTTTGAAGGATATTATAAGAAAAAAAGCTCACTGTTAAGTGAAGAAAGAGGTTAAAAACTATACTTTATAAAACACATTTGGTGGGAACGACATAAATCAATATATATTATTAGGTATCTTTGGGTAGTAGGAATGTGGATGGTTTTAAATTTCCTATTTTATTTATACACTTCAAAATTTTCTTCAATAACTTTATCAGAAATGTAATTTATCTTGACTAACATTTTTCTACTGCGAGAAAAAACAACTTTGGAATGTTGGAATGTGAACAGAAATGCACTCAGTTAAATTCTGAGTCCCCAATGTCTTTTAATTATTTATATATATGAAAATAAAAATGAGTTAATCAATAAGTTATTTTTAAAAGTTATGAAAAGCAGACAGAAGACAATAAATATAAATGCATAAAGTGAATTAGGTAATAGAAAAATGGAATTGTTCAATAATCTAAGAACTGGATCTCTTAAAAAACAAAATGATAGAGTTTAAGAAATATGACAAGACAGTCTCCCAAGGCAATAGAAATAAAAGCAAAAATAAACAAATGGGACATAATCAAACTTATAAGCTTTTTCACAGCAAAGGAAACCATAAGCAAAATGAGAAGACAACCTACTGACTGGAAGAAAATATTTGCAATTGATACAACTGACAAGGGCTTAATTTCCAAAATATACAAACAGCTCATACAACTCAATAACAAAAAAACGAGCAACCCAATAAAAAAATGGGCAGAAGACCTAAACAGACATTTCTCCAAAGAAGACATACAGGTGGCCAACAGGCACATGAAAAGATGCTCAACATCACTAATTACTAGAGAAATGCAAATCAAAACCACAATGAGGTACCACCACACACCGCTCAGAATGGCCATCATTAGAAAGTCTACAAATAACAAATGCTGGAGAGGGTGTGAAGAAAAGGGAACCCTCCTACACTGTTGGTGGGAATATAAATTGGTGCAGCCACTATGGAAAACAGTATGGAGGTTGCTCAAAAAACTAAAAATAGAGTTGCCATATAATCCATCAATCCCGGTAAAACTATAATTTGAAAGATACATGCACCCCTGTGTTCACAGCAGCATTATTTACAATAGCCAAGACATGGAAACAACCTAAATGTCCATCAACAGATGAATGGATAAAGAAGATGTGATATGTATATACAATGGAATATTACCCAGCCATAAAAAAGAATGAAATAATGCCATTTGCGGCAACATGGATGGACCGAGAGATTATCATACTAAGTCAGAAAGTCCGAAAGAGAAAGACAAATACAAGATGACATCACTTATATGTGGAATCTAAAACACGACACAAACGAACATATCTATGAAACAGAAACAGACTCACAGACATAGAACAGACTTGTGGTTGCCAAAGGGGAGAGTAGGTAGGGGAGGGATGGAGGTTAGGGTTGGGAGTTCGGGATTAGCAGATGCAAACTATTATATATAGAATGAATAAACAACAAGGCCCTATTGTATAGGAACAGGGAACTATATTCAATATCCTGTGATAAACCACAATGTAAAAGAATATGAAAAAAGAATATATATATGTATAACAGTCACTTTGCTGTACAGAAAAAATTAACACAGCATTGTAAATCAACTATACTTCAATAAAATTGTTAAAAAGAGAGAAATATGACAAGAAAAACAAAAGCTAAACAAGTAAAATTAGGTATGTGAAAGGGGATCTAACCAGAGACATTTATGTTTAAAGTGCAGGACTTCCCCGGTGGTCCAGTGGTTAAGACTGCATGCTTCCAATGCAGGGGACATGGGTTCGATCCCTGGTCGGGGAACTAGGATACCGCATGCCACATGGCATGGCCAAAAATAAATAAATAAAAATAAAGTGCAAACAATAAATGTTACTAAATTTGAAGGTGTGGAATAAATGGGAAAGTAAATACCAAAATGGACTCAAGAAGTAAAAAAGTTCCTATGATCAAAAAGCAAAAACAAACCTTTTAGGGACTTCCCTGGTGGTCCAGTGGTTAAGAATCTGCCTTCCAATACAGGGGACGTGGGTTCGATCCCTGGTCGGGGAAGTAAGGTCCCACATGCTGCGGGGCAACTAAGCCCACACGCCACATCTAGAGAGGATGCCTGCGTGCCGCAAGGAAGAGCCCGCGCTCCAAAACAAAAGATCCCACGTGCCACAACTAAGAGCAGACGCAGCCATAAATAAATAAATAAATAAATTTTTTTTAAATTGCAATAAACCTTTTAGGTTTATTCAGAGCCTTATTACCTCCCTGAAAAGTAAATTCTCTCAAACTTTCAAGAAATAATCAACTCTAAAGCTATAAAAATGTTCCAGAGCACAAAAAGTCATGGACAGTTACTAAATGAATTTTATGGGGCTAGTTTAACTCCGAAATCAAAACACAACAAAGGCTACCTCCCACCCAAAGAAAAGCACACACGCTTTCAGAAAATTCTAAATCCAAAATTAGGGTATAACATTCAACATTACCAGGAACAATTTATTATTATGAAATGTACAAATACCTAAAACCAAATTGATCATCTAAATTAATGTTCAAAACACTCCAGTGAAATTCAACACCTACTCCTAGTAAACACTCTAAAAGCCATAAATCAAAGAATAATCCACATCCATAGTTGTCTCCCCAGCCAGTAAGTAAACAATAAAACTAATGCAGAAAAAGTAAAAATAGTCCAAATAAAACGAGGAATAAGATAAAAGAGGCCGGGCTTCCCTGGTGGCGCAGTGGTTGAGAGTCTGCCTGCCGATGTAGGGGACGCGGGTTTGTGCCCCGGTCTGGGAAGATCCCACATGCCGCGGAGCGGCTGGGCCCGTGAGCCATGGCCGCTGAGCCTGCGCCTCCGGAGCCTGTGCTCCGCCACGGGAGAGGCCACAACAGTGAGAGGCCCGCGTACCGCAAAAAAAAAAAGAAAAAAAAAAAGATAAAAGAGGCCGTCAGGGAATTCTGACTAATTCGATAAGCCACAAAGTAAAACCAAGAGCAGTTAACTACATCAAAACAAAATAAGTAGAAGTTTAAATGAAGGAAGGAAAATTCCATTTGGAGCAGCAACATAATCAATCCATAAATAAACAAGTTAAAAAAAACCTGAAAGTAGCTAAAACTAATACTAACCCAAAATGTTAGATCCTAAACATGAAGAAAATTACCCACCTTGAATGAGTTATAAAAGAATTGAAAAAAGGTAGGGAACATACTGTATTTCTAGATAAGATCACTTAATAACACAAAGAAAAATATTTTAAAATATTCCATTCCTGCTATTAGAGTCATACCTTACACATGAGGTTCTAAAGTCAGCCCCCAAAGCCAAAACTGTAAAGTCATACAAGAAATGCTGTACAGCTATTAAAAAATGTGATGAACAATTAGATCAATCAACATGGGGAAATGTCCACCATAAACTGTCAAGAGAAAAAAATAAAACCAAACATGTAAAACAAAAGGATCACTACGATCTCATGTTATATGTGGGTAAAGACATAGATATTTAGACATGAAGATAATCACTCTAAAGTGAGCAGCTGGGGCTTCCCTGGTGGCGCAGTGGTTGAGAGTCCGCCTGTCGATGTGGGGACACGGGTTCGTGCCCCAGTCCGGGAGGATCCCACATGCCGCGGAGCGGCTGGGCCCGTGAGCCATGGCCGCTAAGCCTGCGCGTCCGGAGCCTGTGCTCCGCAACGGGAGAGGCCACAACAGTGAGAGGCCCGCGTACCGCAAAAAAAAAATAAAAATAAAAAAAATAATAAAGTGAGCAGCTGGCTACCTCTGGGTACTGAGGTCACACGATTTTATGCATTTAGAACTTTTGCAGAAAGTACAACATAATTTCTATAAATGTGTTGGGGGGAGGAGCTTTAAAAAGAAAAGAAGTACACCAAAATATCAATATTCTATGTTTTGAAGTGGCTGAATGATGGCTGTTTATTTTTAATATAAATTTATTTATTTATTTATTTATTTTTGGCAGCATCGCGTCTTCATTGCTGCGTGGGTTTTCTCTAGTTGCGGCGAGCAGGGGCTACTCTTCGTTGCGGTGCGCGGGCTTCTCACTGCGGTGGCTTCTCTTGTTGCGGAGCATGGGCTCTAAGCACGCAGGCCTCAGCAGTTGTGGCTCACGGGCTCTAGAGCGCAGGCTCAGTAGTTGTGGCGCACGGGCTTAGTTGCTCCGCGGCATATGGGATCCTCCCAGACCAGGGATCAAACCCGTGTCCCCTGCATTGGCAGGTGGATTCCCAACCACTGCACCACCAGGGAAGTCCCCTGATGGCTGTTTTTTAATTGCTTCAATATTTTCTGTATTTTCCAGATTTTCTATAACAATCATGAAAAACAAACCTCTGTGCAAAACTGTTAAAGAAATGTAAACTACAACGTGTTTTAAAAATTCATTTGGTCCCTCTTGTTCTTTTGTGTTTAATGTGCGAAATTCTCAGTTATTCTCCAACCATAGTATTATTTTGAACCTTAAATTCAAAATTTACCAGGAATTGTTCCAACCAGAGAGCAAAGGATGAAAAGTCTGAACTGCTCACACACATTTGTTCAAATTAAACAGGAAAACCAAATGTGGTGAAGAATCAAGAAAGGTGTGCGTCCAGAGGCTTACCGTAAAGCTGTTGTTGACATTTTTGGTGCTGGATTCAGCCACACTGGCGTCTGTCAGGTCCACCTCATCAAATATGATCGACTGGAAAGACACAGGGACTGCAGTCAGTGGGGGCTAAGGTGCCCCTGGCCCAGGGCTGCCCACCACTCTCCCTCGACCCCAGGCAAGCACTTGAGAACTAAATGAACGCTGAGTGAGTTCACCCTACCTGCTTCTGACAAAGCACCAAGCTCACAGGTATAGCTCAAGACTTTTTTTTAGTCCAGGGAGTTCCCCAGTGATTGCATTAATGGAACCAAAAATACGTCCTCATACGAGTCCACCTGAGAGGGCAGGTTCCCGACTGAAGGTCCTCTGTCCTTCCGACTTTAGTTTCTCCACCTCGCACATTTGCGGGGAGAGGTCCCGGCTAAAATAAACAATTCTACGGGAAGAGAGACTGACCGAAATAGAAGGGACCCAGCCATGAAAGAAAACAAGGGAGCGGAGAGAATCTAGTCCTGGAGAGAGAGACAGTCAGGCTCCAGAGGAAGGGCTGGGAACCAGGCCTGAGACGCCCCCCTCCCCATTTTCCTCTCCTCTCTCTCCCAAATCCCCGCCCCGTTCATAGCCTTCACCTCCTGTTTACCTTTCCGTCCCCTCTAGGAGGACTCCATCAGGAACCCCTGGAGGAAACGCTAATAAGTTAGAAAAGAGACTCAGTCTTTTAAGTAACTCCCCCACCCCTCCAACTAAAATAACTGTAAGGGTTTGTATTTTTTTAATGAAGGATGTGGTCAGAACCCTATCTAAACAAGTTATTCTGTTCAATTTCAAATTTTAATGCACTAACTCACTAGGGATACATCTCAAAATGTAAATTATTCAGATACCAGATTTTTTTTAATACCAAAATATTAGTATTGACTGCAATACTGATACAAAAAAGACTGGTATTCAGAACACCAAAAACTAGGTTTGCAGACACGCTAGTGTTTGAAGTGTACATGACACCACAGTCGTCTAAACTGGGCAGTGACTCAGGGACTCTCAGTGGCTCCTCCTCTGTCACTGGCATCTGCCTGGTGATTCTAGCTTTAAATCTTACACAGATGGAACATGGGAAGAAGGATCATGGCTAGAAAGCCAGAGGCAATTTCTGTTCACACACCAAAAAGCCCAACACACTTTAAAAATACTTTTAGTTAGATTCACAGGTACATACACTCAACTCCAAACTCATCAAGTTGTATACATTAAGTATCTGTACAGCTTTTTGTAAGCCAATTATACCTTACTAAAGTGTTTTTAAGAAAAAGATATTTAGGCCGTAATAAGAGATTTTTAAGCCAGTTACCCCCAATTTTTCTGAAAAAAAAAAGATATCTAATGGTAATGTGGTTATTTCTGTGACCTTTTCTCCTTTCCCCATTGGTTACACATGACATTAAAGAAAAAGAAAATGAATTAAAATATCAGTGTTCATAAGAAATAAACATGCTTGAGACAAATAAAACCCAGCACCCTAGAGTATTACAAAACTCGCTCAAAATAACAGATCTAGAATCGAAGGTTTTTCCCAAGATGAGGACGCAGAACCCAGTCTCTCCCTGAAGCTCCTCGGATAGTTTTCTCTCGTTAAGTTTCCTCCACTGCATCTCACCTTGGCGGTTTTTGCATAGTACAGCGTTCGCCCTCGAAGCTTAAAGTATCTCCTTTTTGATCGTTGGAATGAATTGTTCTGTTTGGTCAGCATCCCCTCTTTGATGACGGTCTGAAAGCACAGAAACGGATTCATGAGCGTGTGTTTTCGCGGTGCCGTGCGCTTGTCCACTGACTCCAGTTCATTTGTGTCTCTAATGGGCCGATGGCTTAACAGAACTATTTCACACTCTCCCCAAACCCTGACCTATGGACAGGCTAAGCACGCGGCCAGGGGAGGGTGACACAATTCTCCAGGGGGCAATGGCGTGCCAGAGTGGCGGGGGGAGGGGCATGGGGGTGTGTCAGAGGCCCAAGGTGTGCCCTGCATATGCCCTGGGGTGGGGGTGGGGGGTTAGCAGAAGCGGGGCGCAGGACCACCGTTAGTGGCCCCAGGCCAGTGCTCTCTCCAACTTCAGCATTTGGTATTTTTCAGCTATTCTTGGCCCCGTCTCCGTGTTCTCTGGCTTCCTGCCATTTCTCAGGATCCTGTTGCCAAAACTGTCGACGTAGGTTGCTATGGGGTTCAGTGCAGTTCCAGGCCTGCCCCCTTGGGCCCTCACCCCTGTTCACAGGCTGGGCATGTGCGTCTACCCATACTGTAACAAGGAGAAGAGCCACTGCCAAAGTCACTAAAACTCCTCCACCCCCAAAATCTGACCAACCCACCACCAAGCAGGAGTTCAAAGAGAATCACGAGGTGAACAGCAGTCCACTCAGCTCAGCTCAATTAAAGCCAAGAATGGGGCATGGCTTCTCCTGAAGCTGCTTCCCGGGCACTTACCAAACGGGAGGAGGGAGCCCTACACACCACTTACAAGCTGAAAGTTCAAGGACCTACCTGATCATTAGATGTGTTGAACTACTCAGAGCCACTAACACAGTCAAAACTAATAAACAAGGTGCCCTGAAACAAGTGCCTGGCTTCCAGCATCTGCACACACCTCAACAAATGTCCATTCTACACGGAGGCCCACCATGCGATGGAGGCAGAATGTATAAAAATTCTGCTCAAGGACAAGAACATGGGTCCAGAGAAGCTTTTGTGTAATTACCCAATCCCCTAGAGCTCTGCACTTTAGGTAACTTTTTAAGTAGCTGTACAAAGCACTTGAGCGTCTGTGGCCACTTAAGACGACATACGATGAAACCAGACACAGAAGCCCTACGTCACCCCAATGTGTCAGAGGCAAGAGCAGATGTCTGTGCTGCCTGGTCCCTCCATCATCCGGCTCCTAACGGGGAGGGAGTGGAACCCGCGATGCACTGATACCCCCCGTAGAAGAATGCTGAAGACAACCCCCTACACACACCACCAGCATCTGGCTGTGCACCAGGACCCCCCCGTGAGAGCCCCACGCTCCAGGTGTCCTGGGAGGCCGGCAGCACTGCTCCTCCCCTTATCCCCGCCACACAACGTCCTCTTGGAGCTTCCTGGGCACAGTGGGCTGCACACGCCAGCTTGCGACGCCATGCTGGGTCTGATGGAATTTGCACTGTCAGGGCTGGCCCAGCAGCACAAAGAACAACCATTTCCACTTCCCTAGAGAATCAACTCTGGGGGGAAAAACCACTGAGGAACCGCCCTACTCATTATGTGGCATGCATCTTCACCTTTACTTCTGAAGAGGCCACCCACTGTTCTTCCAGGTAATTAAGGAGAGAGGAACACATCACCCAAGATCAAGGTAAGAGACATGTGCCAATCCAAGGCAGAGAGAAAGTCCCAACCTCTGGTCCCAGGAGCTCCTGAAATACAGAAGGACTGTTAGGTTGTTTCCTAAGATTCTTTTCAGACCCAAGTGCACATGGTGATGCTATTTCAATGTGCTCCTCAAAGACAGGACAGCTGACTGTGCCCAGCGGGGCAGACACAAGACGCCTGCTGTACTCTCCAGGAGAGCCTTTCCTCTGGACCCCGCAGGACCCGCTCACAGACCAAGTCACCTCTCCTCGCCCCCAAATGTCTTCCTTACCTCTGCAGAGGAAGTCATCACTTCCATATCTTTCCCAAATGCAAATTAAAGAAAAAAAGAGGAAAAAAGGCACCGAAACCAACAAGCCCAGACGCAGAAAAGTTATAAGAAGTTATCTTTAAAGGATAAATGCTAGAGTATTTTTCTTGCATCTCCCGCTACACATGTCACACATAAAAGAAAAGCAGAATTAAACCAAAATCCACTCCCACTCCCACACACACTCACAAATCTTTCAGAGAGCGGATGAGAGCTGCGATCTTGGGCTACCAAAGGAGAGCTGTTGTTCTATTTATAGAACAACAGTGCTCAGAAAAAGACTCTGGTGGGTTTCAGCGGAAAAGGCTGGGGAAAAGATAAAGACTAGTATTTCTTTGAAGCTTTCTCAGAAACTGCATTTCTTCTCCTATTCACTGCTAGTGGAAGACTATAGATATGCTGCAGAATATTTTTAACACTCAGTCAAAAGCAATGCACTAAAAGTGGTCAAGAAAAGAACACCCCTGACTAATCTGCTGTGCTTTGCATTTGGCAGCCTGTAAGCAGCACCCACAGGAAACTGCTCAGCTGGCAGGGCTCCTCCTCACGCCCACCGGAGCAGAGAACCAGAAGTCCAAACCCAGACCCAAGAGGGGCTGGTCGCTTATGCTGGTCAGCCAGGCTCTTAGAAATCATTTTGTCAAGTTCTTTGCACAAACGACAGGGCCGACTCTGTCCTTCAAGCCATCCGGGGCACCTTCATTATCATCGGGGACAAAGGACAGATTTGCAACACACACACAGGCACTGAGAATCAGAGCGGCAAGTAAGTGGGAAGTGGAAGCATGTGGCCCACCTCCAAACGGAGAAGATGCAAATCCCAAGCCGGGTTGCAGAATGGAAGCCGGCAGGGTATTCAGCCTGAGCCAAAGCCACCCACTGACTGACAGAGACACGCCCAACCCACAGGTAAGGTGGCCCAGGCACCTGCCACAGGCGAAGCTCGAGTCCTAGTCATCCTGCTCAGGAGCAAAGAACGGAGTAAGGCAGCTCCGGAAATGCCCTTCAAAAGCCTGCAAACCAGTGGGCAGAGAAGCCGAGGTCAGGCCTGCCTTGTTGGGGCCCTGTTCACCCAGTCACGAGGGAGGATGACCCCTCTCTGCAAAGGCAGTGGGAGCTCCTGCTCCCACCCTCCCAGACATGCAGCAGCAGTGGCTCAGAGGGCTCCAGGGACAGCTCAGACCAGAGGAGGACAGAGGACACAGGACGCCAAGGAGGGAACAATTCCCCCACAAGGGAAGGCTTCCCAGAGCAGGTCTTAGAAGATGAGCAGGGGTCTGAGCAGGCCAGGCAGAGAGGTCCACAGCCTCCTACAGGCTGCAGGCAGAGCCCAAGAGGGCTGGGAAGGTGGGCAAAGGGCCCAGATCACTGACAGCCAGACCTCCCAGTCACAGGGCCCCCAAATCAGGGGGCCGTATCTCAGGGTGTACATTTTACTTAAGAAAGATGATTTTGGCCAGAATGCGGAGAAGAGGGAGTGGGGATGAAATCAGGAGGCAGGCAGAACACTCCAGAAACTCTTATAAGACGGCAGCCAACGAGGAGCACCTGGGAGGATGAGGCATGCTCACAGGCATGAGAGCGTTTAAAAGAAGACAAACCACAGACGGGGTGAAGGGGACGACCCCGAGGGGTCTCCTGGGGGAGGATGTGGCCTTCGTTTTAGACGTGCTGACTCAGGACGCCAGAGACGCCTGGGGGAGCTGAGTGGAGGGCCAGCAGCAGATAATGCAGTTGGGGCACAAGACAAAGTTTAAGGGGGAGACACCTCAATGAAGTCCCTTACGGGGTAGGAGTGGAATGAGAAGAGGCTCAAGGAACTGGGAACCCCAAGACACGAACATCAGGTACAGAGAGGAGGTGGGAGTCCAAAACGGAAGACAAGAAGGAAGTGGCACAAAACCAGGGAAGCAGACGAGAAAGCACCGAGAAGGCATCGTGGATGACACCTGCTAAGGGCTGAGGTCGAGTGTACGGGTGAGGTCATCAGTGGGGCCCAGGAGGAGCCAGACGAGAGGTCCGTGAGGAGTCACTGAGGACCCGCCGCCGGAGCAGACTCTCGACCTGACCCAGGGCAAAGCCAGATCAAAGTGCAATGAATGTGACCCGGATGGGAGGAAGCAAAGACGCTAGGTTGTTTTGTTTTTTGGTTTTTTTTTTTTGCGGTACGCGGGCCTCCCACAGTTGCGGCCTCTCCCGCTGCGGAGCACAGGCTCCGGACGCGCAGGCTCAGCGGCCATGGCTCACGGGCCCAGCCGTTCCGCGGCACGTGGGATCTTCCCGGACCGGGGCACGAACCCATGTCCCTGCATCGGCAGGCGGACCCTCAACCACTGCGCCACCAAGGAAGCCCCTAGGTTGTTTTTTTAATTTGCATGTTTCTTAACTTTTTATGAACTTGGAATTGTTCTGTACATGAACTTCCTATTCCTTCTGTCCTAATGTGTTGTCAACAGCCTTCCGTATTAGTAAATATATTTTTGTCTGCTACAGAGTATTTCACTGTAGTGATGTGCGTGCATCATTCAACACACTCCCACTGCTGGAACATTTAGAATGCTTCCTGCTCAATATTATCAACAATGCTTCAAAGATTAGTGCCATAATGGAATATCCCCACATGTCCTGGGCTACTCCTTAGAGCAAAGTACTAGAAGTAGAACTTGGGGATCCAAGCCCAGAAACAGATGCTCACAGGTTTGAAAGCGTGATGTATGACAGCAGGCTGGGGAGAGAGGGACTAGTCAGTGGAGCTGAGACATCAGGTCATCTAAGGGGAAAGGTGCAATTGGTCCCGTACCTCACACACCACACAGGAATCACTTCCGGGTGGCCTACAGATTCAGTGTAACAGGAGAAACTTTAAAAGCTTCAGTAGACAATATAGAATCATTTCTTTATGACCTTAGAACTGGAAAAAATTTCTTAAATAGGATTTTTAAAATACTAAACATAAACTATAAGATTGCTGAAACCAACTTTATTCCCACGGAGAAACTCTAGCCATCAGACACCTTATAAAGAAACAGAAGAGAGGGGCTTCCCTGGTGGTGCAGTGGTTAAGAATCCGCCTGCCAATGCAGGGGACACGGGTTCGAGCCCTGGTCCAGGAAGATCCCACATGCCACGGAGCAGCTAAGCCCGTGTGCCACAACTACTGCGCCTGCGCTCTAGAGCCCGCATGCTGCAACCACTGAAGCCCGTGTGCCACAGCTACTGAAGCCCGCACACCTAGAGCCCATGCTCCGCAACAAGAGAAGCCACCACGATGTGAAGCCAGCACACCACAATGAAGAGTAGCCCCCACTCACCAGAACTAGAGAAAGCCCGTGTGCAGCAACAAAGACCCAACGCAGCAAAAATAAATTTTTTTTAAAAAGTGTTAATTTAAATTTGCACATCACTTGAAATTTTCATGAGCATTTTTATATCTATTTGCCTTCTTAAGAGAACAAACACTTATGGTCTATGAGACAGACACTAATATTCTGAGTGACAAATAAGAAAACTGGTCACTGAGTAATTTGTCCAAGGTTAAACAGCTAACAACAGACCACAAAAGAAATGTCAGGCCTCCTTACTCTTATCTCAAACCTCCTTCTAGGGCTTAGGAATACCCTAATAAATAAACAGGAAACAACCAGAAAATAATTTGCTCACAAAACACAGGCATGTACAGCATACCCAAGACCAAGAGATTATTTTAAACACTTACTAAGTGAGTGCCCACCCTATCTACCACATACATACAAGCCATTTTCACCTTTTAATCCTCACGCCGACTTTGGAGGCATGTAGTAATATTCCCATTTTATAGACTAGGAAACTGAGAGTCAGAAGAATTAAGTAACTCACTCAAGGCCACATGGCTAGTAAATGGAAGACCTGAAATTCAAACCTAGAACCTAGTCAGGCCAAAAATAGCTGTTGGCAAGTCTATGACCGTCCATCATGAAGGCTGTGTCCCTCGCCAGACCAAGAGAGGCCCAAGGGCTATGGCTGTCTTATTGATCTTATTCATCTTAATTACCCAGTGCCCAGCACTGAGAATTCTGAGGAAACTTTCTGCAAAATATCATAAAGGGCTAATATCCCTAATCTATAAAAAGGTTCTTAAAATTTGAGAACTAACAACCTGATAGAAAAATGGGCAAAAAATATGAACAGCCATTTCACAAAAAAATTAAAATAGTACGTTTCACAAAAAATAAATTTAAATGGCCCTTAAATACATGAAAAGATGCTCGACCTAGCTCATAATAAGAGAAAAACAAATTGAAACTAAACTAAAATACTATTCTCACTATCAGATTGACAACAACAAAAAAAAGGCAACACACTCTGGGTGAGACTGAGGAAACAGGCTGGTCCGACTGCAAGATGAGGTAAACCTTGAGGACCAGAATCTGGCAAAACCCAGCAAATCAGACATGCATCTACCCTCTGATCCAGCAAGCCCATTCCAAGGAAACTATCCCACAGACACTCTAGCAAAAATATAAAATGAGGTTTGTGCAAGGATATTTGCTACAAAATATAGCAAAAGACTGAAAATAATCCAAGTGGTTGAATAAACTATGGTACTTTCAGGAAACAGAATACTACACCATTGTAAAAGGAATGAGGAAGATCTTTATACAGCTATGGAATGATCTCCAGATTATATTAAGTGAAAAAAGAAAGGTTCAGAACATGTATGGAGTATGCTACCTTTTGCGTAAAAAGGATATTTGTGTGTGTGTGTATAGACAGAAATAAAATTAAAAGTAAATATGTGCATATATTATTTTTAAATTTTCAAACAGAAACAATGAAAGAATAAACCAAAATAATAAAAATGGTTACCTATGGGGAAAGAGAAGGACAGAACAGACCAGACAGGGGAGGAAGGCACATCATCTTAAAAAGGACTCGCATGGGAGGGCAGCCCCTGCAGGGCAGCAGCACCTAGGGGCGCTAACACTGGCCCACGCCCACGGCTTTCCAAGGCCAGCCCCACTTCATCCGAACAACCACCTCCTACGGGGGGCACTGCCAACATTCCCACTTCACAGAGAGAGGCAAGGATGAGACGGCGTCGGTACCCATGCCGTGCCTGCTCTGTGCCAGGAACTTAGTTCTCGTCAGTATTTCATCCAGTCTTCACCACCCTGTGAAGAGTTACTACCCCCTTTCACTTACAAAGAAACAGGTCCAGAGAGGACCTATGTCTGCAGAGAAGGGTCAGAGGTGGGGCTTCAAACCCGGGTGTGTCTGATTCCAACTCTCTCCACACTTCCAGATTGAGTGAAAGGAACCCAGTCTTCCAGGGTGAGCACACGGACAGACGTGCATGTCTCAAGGCACAGCCATCTCCCCTACCCACAAGGTTGGCCTCCGAACACATGCGGAGGCTCAGTTAAGGCACCAAAGACTCACCCGGCCTCTGTGAGCCTAGACAGTAAAATCCATCTCCCCACGGACCTGTGGAATGACATGCACACTTTGTTCCAACAAATATTTACTGAACACTTAGTGCAAGCACTGCTAGGAATATGATGATGAAAAAGACAGGACCCTTGACCCTTAAGGAAGCTGCATACTGGTAGAGGGATACTTTTACAAAGTAAAAGGGACCCTGAGAATTTGCTTTTTAAATACTCAGAATAAAGCAGGGCTCAGGGCTGGGGACAGATGACACAAAAAAGGCACAAGGCTGACAACTGTTTGGACTGGTGATTAATTAAACTCCTCTCCCTACTTTTGTGCATGTTTGGAAATTTCCATTACAGGGGTACAGACAGGGTGCTCTGGAAACTCAGATGTGAACAAAACACAACAGAGGCTTGAACGCAAGGCCTGAAGCTGCTACCTCTTAGGCTAAAGGCAGCCACTGCCTTACCACAGTTTCCTGATCGTTCAATCCCCCCCAGAAGGTGCTATACAGAGCGGAAAATGCCTGAGAAAACAGCTTAGACACTGCAAAGGGCTACACAAATGCAAGATAGTACCCTAACCATCGTTACTCAAATTCCTCTTCCCTGGGCACACGCTCAACCCGCTGATCCCTCGCCCATTTTCAGACATTAGGTGGAAATAAAGTCCAGCGTTAAACAGCCCAACTCGGGGCTGACGGGCTCACTGGAGGTTACTTTTTCTTTACTTGAGAACACTCAAGAGTCCAGCCACTGCTAACACCTGACACTAACATCCTGAGATAATATCCTTCCAGTGTGTTTTCAGTATATAAATAAAACAGAAAAGTGGGGTTATATAATGTACAGATTATTTAATAACCTGCTTTTCCAAACGATACATTGTGGCCAGATCTGCTTTTATTTTATGTTTTGTTTCTCTACAGCCTACTTCTACTTCATTTATTTAGATGCTTAAGGACGCTGACATAATTACGAACAAATCTAAGAAACTGAGTGCTTCATATATCAAACAGTCTCAACCAAGCTAAACTGTACCTTATTTACACCAAGACCTTGAACTCTCCGCTTACATAAGTTGAGATTTATTTTCAACACAGGAATTAAAAGTTTAAACAAGTGGGAACATAACTAAAATGTTCCACATAATATACACATTTATTAGGATACTATGAAATTTAAATCCTATGTTTTCACAAATCTGGCTCCTTAAATTTAATGTTTGACCCAACAGTTCAAACTGTTCAGCTGTGTCTTAGGACATTCCAGAGAAGCAACTGAGGGCAGACTCATCTCCACCTTCTACTAACACACAGCGTCTGTGGCAAGACAGACGCTCTTACTGTAAGGAATCTTCAGTTGAAGAGTAACATGTTATGCTTTTTTGTTTTCTTTAGTATAAAATAATAATGCTCATTTTAGAAAATGCAGAAAAGAAATAAAAATAATCCCAACTGCACCACCAGCACGATCCCTGACATCAGTTTGGAAGCTCTCACCTCCTTGGCACACAGCTGAATGTCCATACACACTGCCTCTCTGATTTCCCAACATCACAAAGTACTGTCCAAAGTACCGCTCTCCTTCATCACCTGGATGGCTGATGAGGCCAAGGGCAGCTCCTTGCTCTGCCACTTCCCGGCCGTGTGGCCTCGCGCTGCTGGGTGCCTCAGCCCCGCCATGGCAACCTTCATGCAGTTGTGAAGTTCGTAAGACCACCCACGCACAGTACTCAGTGTAGGACCAGCACCAAACAGGTGTCGGCTAATGTCATTAACTCACTGAGTTGTTAAACTGAAGTGTTTCTGGGTTTGCAACTTTTTATATTTAATGGTGCAATAAACATGTTGCCCATGATGCTTTTTCATATTTAAGATTAGTTCTTCAAGGTAGGGTCCCACCAGTGGAATTACTGGGGCAAGAGTTTGCAGTTTCTTGGAGTTTTTCACTGTGTCACCAAATCGCTGCCCCAAGTGTTTATACCCATATGTGCTGCCAGAGGGCAAAGCAGCTACAAGGCTTCTATAAACAGCAAAATCCCAGCTCATACACAATACTGGTAAAATACAAAACGACACACAGAAC
The DNA here is from genome assembly GCF_949752795.1 of Hyperoodon ampullatus. NCBI lineage: Eukaryota > Metazoa > Chordata > Mammalia > Artiodactyla > Ziphiidae > Hyperoodon > Hyperoodon ampullatus. The sequence goes on from NC_136921.1 coordinate 7,070,224, forward strand.
ATATTACAAGTAGACTGTAAAAAAACACTTAAACGATTAGACTCCCACCTCAGTCTTGACAAACCTGGGTCCTCTTAAAGTACATGAAAACTTTGAGCCACCACAGAGAGAATGGGGATAAAGAACAATTTCCCAGACTTCCTTTTCACTCAGCTTCTGAGTACTAGTTCATCTTTATCAAAGAGTTCAAATACAAAAACTATCAAATGGGATTGGATTTAAGGAGGTGAGTATTTATTTCACATCTTCCCAAACCACAGAAAGAACTGAATTCACCCTCAAACATGAAATGGAGAAGACTTCTATGGCAGTAAAAATTCTGAAATGCAGATATCTCCTTTTAAACCCTTTAAATGTGTAAATGTATTATAATCATCCATAACAATAATTCTACTAAAAACCACTTTACTGAGACCAATCCAAAATGGCTGGGACTTCCCTGGTGGTCCAGTGGGTAAGACTCTGCACTCCCAACGCAGGGGGCCTGGGTTCGATCCCTAGTTGGGGAACCAGATCCCACATGCATGCCGCAACTAAGAGTCTGCATGCCACAACTAAAAGATCCCTCATGCCACACGAAGATCCGGCACAGCCAAAATAAATAAATAAACAGTAAATTAAAAAAAAAAAAATGGTCAAGACTACCAAGCAATCCTAAAAAGTTCATTAGCTAGTTTTATGTATTAGAAGGTATAGACCTTCAAAAGCAGAATCCAGTTAACAAAAAGAGGCCCTCTTCAACCAACGGTGCTGGGACAACTGGAGACTCACATGCAAAAGAATGAAGGTGGACCGCTACCTCACAACACATGGAAAAATTAACTCAAAATGGATCAAAGACTAAACATAATAGCTAAAACTATAAAATGTCTAGAAGAAAACTTAGGCACACGTATTCTTGACCTTGGATTTGGCAATGGTTTCTTAAATATGATACCTAAAGCAACAGCAAAATAAGACAAAATAAACTAGACTTCATCAAAGTTAAACTTTTATGCATAAAAGGACACCATCAAGAGCGAAAAGACAAAATCCTCAACAAAATATTATCAACTGAATCCAACAACACATAAAAAGGATCCTACATCATGATCAAGCTGGATTCATCCCAGGTTCACAAGGATGGTTCAATATACACATATCAATCAATGTGATACACCACATCAACAAAGGAAAAGACAAAAACCACATGATCATCTCAACAGATGCAGAAAAAGCATGTGATAAAATTCAACATCCATTCACGATAAAAAAAAATTCTCACCAAAGTGGGCATAGAGGGAACATATTTCAACATAATAAAAGCCATTTACAACAAACCCACAGCCAACATAGTACTCAATGGTGAAAAACTGAGTCTTCCCACCACTTCTACTGAACATAGTATTGGAAGTCCTAGCCACAGCAATCAGATAAGAAAAAGAAATAAAAGGTATCTAATTGGAAGGGAAGAGGTAAAACTGTCATCATTTGCAGATGACATGATACTACATATAGAAAATCCTAAAGACGCCACACAGAAACTATTAGAACTGATTAAATGAATTCAGCAAGGCAGCAGTATACAAAATTAACACAGAGAAATCAGCTGCATCTCTTTACATTAATAATGAAATATCAGAAAGAGAAAGAAAAAAAATCCCTTTTAAAATCACATCAAAAAATAAATAAATAAAATACTTAGTAATAAACCTGACTAAGGAGGTGAAAGACACATATGCTGAGAACTATAAAACACTGATAAAGGAAACTGAAGATGACTCAAAGAAATGGAAAGGTATCCCATGCTCATGGATTGGAAAAATTAATATTGTTAAAATGGCCACACTACCCAAAGCAATCTACAGATTTCATGTGAGCCCTATCAAATTACCTGTGACATTTTTCACAGAACTATAACAAATAATCATAAAATGTATGTGGAACCACAAAAGACCCAGAATTGCCAAAGCTATCCTAAGGAAAAAGAACAAAGCTGGAGGTATAACCCTCCCAGACTTCAGACAATACTACAAAGCTACATTGATCAAAGCAGCATGGTACTTGCACAAAAACAGACATATGGATCAATGGAACAGAACAGAGAGCCCAGAAATAAACTCACACACTTACAGTCAATTAATCTTCAATAAAGGAGGCAAGAATATACCATGGAGAAAAGACAGTCTCTTCACCAAGTGGTGTTGGGAAAGCTAGACAGCTGCATGTAAATCAATGAAGTTAGAACACTCCCTCACACCATACACAAAAATAAACTCAAAATGGCTTAAAGACTTAAATGTAAGACATGACACCATAAAACTCCTAGAAGAAAACATAAAACTCCTAGAAGAGAATATAGGTAAAACATTCTCTGACATAAATCATAGCAATGTTTTCTTAGGTCAGTCTCCCAAGGCAAAAGAAATAAAAGCAAAAATAAATGAATGGGACCCAATCAAACTTACAAACTTTTGCACAGCAAACGAAACCATAAAGAAAACAAAAAGATGACCTACAGAATGGGAGAAAATATTTGAAAACAGTGTGACCAAAAAGGGCTTAATTTCCAAAATATACAAACAGCTCATACAGTTCAATATCAGAAAAACAAACAACCCAATCAAAAAATGGGCAGAAGACCTAAGTAGACATTTCTCCAAAGAAGACATACAGATGGCCAACAGGCACATGGAAAGATGCTCAACATCGCTAATTACTAGGAATTCCCTGGTGGTCCAGTAGTTTGGACTCCATGCTTTCACTGTTGAGGGCCCAGTTTCAATCCCTGGTTGGGGAACTAAGATCCCACAAGCTGCGTGGTGTGACCAAGGAAAAAAATAAAAAGTAAAATAAAATAAAACATCGCTAATTATTAAAGAAATGCAAATCAAAGCTATAATGAAGTACCACCTCACACCAATCAGAATGGTCATCATTAAAAAGTCTACAAATAATAAATGCTGGAGAGGGTGTGCAGAAAAGGGAACCCTCCTACACTGTTGGTGGGAATGCAAATTGGTGCAGCCACTATGGAGAACGGTATGGAGGTTCCTTTAAAAACTGGAAATAGAATTACCATATGATTCAGCAATCCCACTCCTGGGTAAGTAACCAAAGAAAACTCTAATTCGAAAAGATACATGCACCCCAATGTTCACAGCAGCACTATTTACAATAGCCAAGACATGGAAGCAACCTAAGTGTCCATCAGCAGATGAATGGATAAAATGGATAATAAGAACCTGCTGTTTAAAAAAAAAATAAAATTTTTAAAAAAATACTTTCACTACATTTTTTTCTCTCTTTAAAACTATAACTTTGAAAGGCCTGTTCTTGAAGGTCAGGGAGAATTCCACTGAAATTCAATGTGGTCAATATGATTTGTAGTCTTCAGAGATTCAAAATAAATAAATGAAAAAAAGAAAAAAAAAAGATGTGGTATATACATACACACACACACAAACACACTGGAATATTACTCAGCCATAAAAAAGAATGAAATAATGTCACTGGCAGCAACAGGGGTGGACCTAGAGAGTATCATACTAAGTGAAGTAAGTCAGAGAGAGAAAGACCAATATCATATGATATAATTTTTAAGTGGAATCTAAAAAAATGATACAAATGAACTTATTTACAAAACAGAAACAGACTCACAACAAACTTATGGTTACCAAAGGGGAAGCGGGGGAGGGATAAATTAGGAGCTTGGGATTAACAGATACACACTGCTATATATAAAATAAACAACAAGGACCTACTGCATAGCACAGGGAACTATATTCAATACCTTGTAATAACCTATAATGGAAAAGAATCTGAAAAAGTGTGTGTGTGTGTGTATGTGTGTGTGTGTGTGTGTGTGTGTGTATATATGAATCATTTTGCTTTACACCAGAAACTAACACAACATTATAAATCAACTATACTTCAATAAAATTTTTTTAAAAATAAAAAGAGTGGGCTTCCCTGGTGGCGCAGTGGTTGAGAGTCCGCCTGCCGATGCAGGGGACACGGGTTCATGCCCCAGTTCGGGAAGATCCCACATGCCTCGGAGCGGCTGGGCCCGTGAGCCATGTCCGCTGAGCCTGCGCGTCCGGAGCCTGTGCTCTGCAACGGGAAGGCCCACAACAGTGAGAGGCCCGCGTACCGCAAAAAGAAAAAAAATAATAATAATAAAATAAAATAATTAAAGTTAAAAAAAAATAAAAAGAGTGAAAAGACAACCCGCAGAATGGGAGAAAATATTTGCAAATCATATGTCTGAGAACTGTCTATTATCTAAAATATACAAAGAACTCTTACAACTAAACAACAAAAAAATAAACCAATTTTAAAATGGGCAAAGGACTGGAATAGACATTTCTCCAAATAAGATATATAAATGGCCAATAAGCACATGAAAAGATGCGCAACACCATTAGTAATTAAAGAAATGCAAATCAATACCATGAGATACCACTTCACACCCTCCAGGATGGCCGTAATCAAAAAAAAAAAAGAGAGAGAGAGAGAGAGAGAAGGGAAGGAAGAAAGGGCAGAAAATAACAAGTGTTGACAAGTGTGAAGAAATTGGAACCCTCAAACATTGCTGTTGGAAATGTACAATGCTGCAGCCATTGTGAAAAAGTTTGCAAATTCCTAAGTAAGATGAACACAGAATTACCCAGCAACTCCACTCCCTAGGTGTACACCCAAAAGAACTGAAGACAGACATTCAAACAGTATTCCTAGCAGCTCTACTCATAATAGCCAAAGGGTAGAAGCAATTCAAATATACATCAACAGATAAACAGATAAAACAAATGGAGTATTATTCCATACAATGAATGTTACTCAGCCATAAAAAGGAATGAAGTACTGACACACGCTACAACATGGATGAACCCTGAAACATTATGCTAAGGGAAAGATGCCAGACACAAAAGGCCACACACATATTTTATGATTCCACTTACGTGAAATGTCCAAAATAGGCAAACCCACAGAGATGGAAAGCAGGGTAGTGGCTGCCAGGGCCTGAGGAAGAAGAGGGAGTGGGGAATGACTTCTTAATGCGGAAGGGGTTTCAATGTGGGGGATAAAGAAGTTCTGGAAGTGAAAGTGGTGATGGAAGGGTGACCCTCTTCCATCCTACCCCAAGGACAAAGCACTGTTCATCCTGGAGCCTGAGGAGCCGGGCCCAGGAAAACCACCACAAACCAGGCACCCTCACCTTCAGATGCAGAAGAGCAGAGGCAGCCAGAAATGGGTGGCAGGTGACCCAAAACCTCACACTACTCAGACCGAGATGGCGGGGAGAGTCACTAGACCTGGGCCCAGTCTCATATGGGACTCACATTTCTTCCAGAGCCAAGCACACAGCTAACAGCAGTTCAAACCCACAGACCAGCAAACACCATTCAAGGATCAATAAATCAAAACAAAAACAAAAACAAAAAAGTGGAGGTGGGAGTTTAAAGATATACGATAAAGCACATACATAAATCTGAAATGAATTATTACAGAAAACAGAAGACCTTTTTAGAAAATATGTGCTTCCTGTAAAAGATTACAGGAGGACACTGCCTCTACTAAAAAAATTAAAGTTAAATTTTTTTTAAAGAACAGGGAGCACCAATGTGAACAATATGAAATTAAAAGACAACAAGCTAAGATATAGGCCATGATTAGGATAGGAAGCAAAAATAATCACACTACAGCAGAATTAAAATCCACATGGAAGGGGCTACAGGGGAAATGCACACTGCTGAAAATGTCATTGATGGTGCACAGGACAAAACTGAGGTGCCCACAGAGTGCTGCTGGATACAGTGGAGAGGAGAAAAGACTGAGAGAAAAGCTCATGGACAGAGTGGTGACGGGACAGATTATTTAACCTACAAATAATAAGAACCACCCAAAAGGAACACAAAATAAATGGAGATGCAATAATCAGAGGTAGAGAAGACAAAAGCCTTCCACCTCATTTATTAATACTGCCCCAAAAAGGAAAGCAAAGAGCTGCCAGCCTGATGTGCTGAAATCACTGGGCACTGTCTGTCCCAAGCACAGGAGAGAGGACAGCATCACACATGGGCCATCCCCTCTGCCCTGCATCCCCACCTCTGGGCTCCATCCTGAAGATTAAAAGACAGATCGTGACACAGCAAGCAAGCGCTCAAAGACCAAAGAGCCAGCTTGAAAGGGCTCTCCTGGGAAAATGGGGACAATCTGAGCATGAAAAAGAATGACTATAACTGATCACAAAACTGAATAAAAAGTCATGAATCCACAGTGATAACCACCCCCCCTCCACCAGCAGAGAGACAGAGGGAGAGAGAAACAAAACAAAACCATTTGCCTCCACTAGGGACGACTATTCTACCAAACCCTTACTTTGAAAATTGGTAATTAAACAGAAAGAATCCAGCAATTACCCTGCCTTTGGTAGGAAGAAATGTAGTCGTTCCCCAGCTGCACTGGGAAAAATTTACCAAATACCAACAGATAATTGTGGAAGAAACGACAGAAAGCTGAGGGAGGAGGTAGGTCCATTTTTCAAACTCTCTCAAGCTCTCTTAATAAAACCGATTCAGGCCAGTTAATTATGTATAAATGCTGAAAATCATTTGGTAAAAAGTTGTTGGATAAAAGGATTATTTGCAGGGTGTCTAGGAATCACCTCACAGATTACTTCCTAATCTCAAAGAAGGAAATCCACATTTCCAGTAGAAATATCTAGCATCTCCACATAAACCAAATGATGACACAGCAGAGGAGACTGCCTGCCTGACAGGACACGGAACATCCCACACCTAGGAGATTTGCCCAAAACATCAACCTGAATATAATTGAGTCTTCAAACCTCTCTTTCAGCTTATAGCAAATACAGAGTATAAAAGAACGATGCAAAAGAAACCATGAGGAAACAATCAGACAAATCCAGAATCAGATTTTACAAGACAACTGCCCTTGTCTCGTCAAAAAGTCAATGTCGGAGAGAGGAGGGGAGGGGAGGGGAGAGATGGCGAAGGTTGCTGAGGGCAGCTATCCTAGGTTAAGAGACTAAAGAGATGCAACCAATGCATGAATTTTAATTGGTACATGGTTCCCAAAAGGGAGGCTATAAAGGGCATTTTTGGTTCAACTGGGGAAAACTAAAAAGGATATAGATATTAGAAAATTACAATTAATATCTTAGGTATAATAATGGTATATAGGAAAATGTCCTTATTTTTTCAGGAGTACTTATTTGTAGGAGTTCAGGTGTAAAAATGGACTATATAGGAAATGTCATTTTTAGAAGATACACATTGAGCTCTTTAGGGATAGACTGTCATGATGCCTACAAATGGTTTAGTAAATCATTTATTTCTATACAATACATATAGATAAAGCATATTTGGCAATATGTTACCAACTGCTGAATCTTGATAGTAAGTATATTAGGTACCTTTTTAATTTTTCACAATAAAAAACTGAAGAGCTTTCCTTGCAAAGGTATTCTTCACAGAATACGTGGTACAACCGTTACAGAGGATAAGAAAAAAGAGATTTTAATAGCATGGAGAAATGCTCACAACACTGAAGTGAAAACTTACATCTAGTTTCATTTCAACTAAATTAAACATATCCAGAAAAACAGTCCAGAAGGAAATACCAAAGTAACAATACAGCTGGTGCTGGTGGACCTCCAGGTGCTGCAATCAGGGACTGACTTTCTCCCCCAGCCCTTGCCCAGCTCTCCTACTTCCTTCTCCGACGGACCCTCCTCCTCTACTTGCTTCCTAAAAGCCAGTGGCCCCAGATCGGCCCAGACCCCCTTCCACTGTCCACTATTGTCCCTCTCAGGCTCCGAGGAACCATTCCTACTGTCTGCGCATGACGGTTATGGGGCTGGACAGAACACACCAGGAAGAGGTGTAATCTGGAATCTGTGAGACCCAGGTGGCTTCAGGGCACACCCACAAGCCACCTAACTGCCTCTGTGTCCCTCATCTGTGAAGCTGGCATAGCTGAGAAGAAGAGGATCCTGGACACCATGCAGGAGAGCTCAGTGAGAGCAGAATCCCCAGAGCTGGTCCTCACTGGTCCTCAACCACAGCTCCTCACTGGAAAGAGCTCCATTCGCCAGCCAGTCACGTGAACCACGAGCCTCCCCCGCCTCCCCCTCCTCCCCAACACCCTCATCAAACCATCACCGAGTTCTCACAATGTCAAATCCAACTAATTCTCTCCATCACCACTGCCACAACCCTGGCCCAGGCTACCATCATCTCTCACCACATGGGTCAGCCAGCATCCACTCAGGCAGCCACAACACAGCCAGAGCAATCTTTCCAACCTGGATCAGATGTCTCACTCCTTCCTAAAATCTTAAAGCAATAGTATCCCGTTATTACAGAGCTTCTACCCGGCTCCCCAGCCTCATGGCACAAATCAAGGTCTCCTCAACTCTTGCTAACTCTACCCACACCAGCTTTCTTTCAGCCTCTTGATTTCCCCAAGCTCCCCCTGGCCACAGGGCCTTTGCATACCTCTTTGACCAACTACCTCCTCCTCATTCTTTTATTTACCTTTTTTTTTTAATCTTTTTCAGTACAGCACAGGGAATATAATGACTTTAAATGGAGCATAATCTATGAAAATATTGAATCACCATGTTGTACACCGGAAACTAATATAATGCTGTAAATCAACTATACTTCAATTAAAAAAATCTTTTTCATTACAGAATAGCACACATGAAGTCCACAAAACAAAAATGTATAATTATCACAAGCTGAGAACCCAATCAACCACCACCTAGGTGAAGAAACAACACTACCGGCCCTGCAGAAGCTCCCTCTCTCAAGGACCATCCAGTCACTACCCACCACTTCCCACCACCCCGACTTCTCTGGTAGTCGTCTTCCTTGCTCGTAGCTTAAACACACAAGCAGGCAAGTCTAAACTCCTTAGTGTCCTACCTGATCTGAACTGGATGTAAACGGAATCATATGGAATGTACTCTTTTATGTCTGGCTTTTTTGGCCTGCAACATTAATGGCTGTGATTAATCCTTAAATCAGCAGGTAGCAGTAGTTCATTTTCACTGATGTACAGCATTCTCTTGTAACATACTATAATTTATCAATTCTACTGCTGACAGACACTTGGGTTGCTTCCACTTTTGAGCTGTTACAAATAATACACTAGTAATATGCTTGTACATGCCTCTTGGAGTACATTTGCTTACATAAGCTATTAGATATATACCCAGAAGTAGAATTGCTGAAACACAGGGTATACATGCCTTCAACTTTAATAGATGCTGCTACAATATCTTGTAAAGTGGTGTTACCAATTTAATATTCCCACCAGAGCATTCCCTTGCTCCACATCCACACTCACACCTGAAGAGACGCCCTATGGAAGATATACGTATAGGGCAAGATACTGGGAGGCGGGGGGTAGAGCATCCATGCCCGCTCCGGGTGTGCCACCCTCCCAGCATAGTACTGCATTCACCAACCCAGAAGCTCCCCGAATCTCCTTGTTAAAGAGATTTTATAACTCAAACCTCCAGCCCCACTCCACTCCTAGGAAGCTGGGGGTAGGTTGGGGGGGGTCTCTATTTCCTGGAAGATTTTATGTAAAACTGGTATTATTTCTTCCTTAAATGCTTAGAATTCACTGGTAAAGTCATCTGGGCCTAGAGTTTTCCTTGTTGGAAGATTTCAAATTATGGATTCAATATCTTTAATAGTTATAAAGACAATTTACATTTCTATTTCTGTGTCAGCTTGAAGTCGTGTTTTTCTAGGAATTTGTCCACTTCATCTAAAGATTCAAATTTACTTGTATAAAGTTGTTTATACCTGCCTACTCTTTTTAACATCTGCAAGATCTTCGATGATGTCCCTTTTTCATTCCTAACATTAATTATTTGCTTTCTCTAATTTTTTCCTGATTACTCCTGCTGGGGTTTGTCAATTTTGTCAGATTTTTTTTTTCCAAAGACTCCATCTTTGCCTTTGTTTATCCTTTCTAATGAATATTTTTCATTTTGTTAAATTCTGCTCTTCATTATTTCCTTCATTCTATTTTCTTTGAGTTTAATGTGTTGCTAGCCTTCTAATCACCTACTACACAGCCTAGCTCATGGATTTTCAGCAGTCTTCTTCTGTAACATAAATGCATTTAAAGATATAAGCCTCCCTCTAAACATGACTTCAGCTGTATCCCATTAGTTATATGTATTTTGCTATCATTCAACTGAAAACATTTTCTAGCTTTGACTCATAAGTTATTTGGAAACAAATTTCTAAATTTCCAGATACATGAGGATTTTCATTTTACTGATTTCTAGCTTAATTCCACTGTTGTTAGAGAACACAGTCTGTATAATTTCAATATTTTGAAATCTGTTGAGAATTGCCTTGTGGCCAGCACATAGTGAATTTTGACCAATGTGTCCTGTGCTTTTGAAAAGAACTTCGATTCTGCAATTACTCGGTACAGTGTTCTATATAAGTCCATTAGGTCAAGTTTAGTACTTTGTTGTTCAATTTTTCTTTATTTTTATAAATTTTTGTCTGCTTATCATAACAGCCTCTGAAAGAGGTGTGTTTAATATCCCACTATGATCATAGGTTTATTTCCATTACAGTTGTATTAATTTTTCTTCTAAATATTTTGAAGTTACATTAGGTATATACAGAGTTTAAATTATTGTATCTAAAATAAAACTTTTATCATTTATCAGTATCAAAGCTTTATCTCTAATAATAAATCCTGCCCTCAAAGACTATTTTGTCTGACATTAAAATACTATAGCAACTTTCTTTAGGTTGATGTGTGCATAGTATTTTTTCCCATTCTTTTACTTTCAATCTTTTTATATCCTTCTGTTTTAAATATATCTCTCTTAAATAACCTGGTCTACTTTTGTTTTCTTACCTGTCTGACAATCTCTGACTTTTAACTGGAGCATTCAAATTCACTTATATTTAACGTGATTACTGCTATACTGGGAGTTAAGTCTATCCACTTACTGTTTGCTTTCTCTCTGTTCCACTTGTTCAATGTTTCCTTTTCTCTCCTTTTTTTTTTTAAATTTTATTGAAGTATAGTTGATTTACAGTGTTGTGTTAATTTCTGCTGTACAGCAAAGTGATTCAGTTATACATATATATATATACACGTTCTTTTTTATATTCTTTTTCATTATGGTTTATCACAGGGTACTGAATATAGTTTCCTGTGCTATACAACAGGATCTTGTTGTTTATCCATAACAGTTTGCATCTGCTAATCCCAAACCCCCAATCTCTCCCTCTCTCTTTTTTCTCCTTTCTTGCCTTCTTTCAGATTTGGAATTTCTTATTATTCAATTTTTCTTGCCTTTTAGCTTAGATACCATATCATCTTCACAATTTAGTGGCTGCTGCACAGATTACAACATGTATCCCTGACTTGTCTAATATTAATTGGTTCTTTTTTCTTTTTCCTGGAATTGCAAGGAAAACTTTAAACAGTTTTATTCCATTTACCTCCTTTCTGACTTACATACCGTTGCTATGTATTTTAATTCTATATATATTTCAAACCCAAAGACAGATGGAGAGATATACTATGTTCTTGGATTGGAAGAATCAACATTATGAAAATGACTATACTACCCAAAGCAATCTACAGATTCAATGCAATCCCTATCAAACTACCATTGGCATTTTTCACAGAACTAGAACAAAAAATTTCACAATTTGTATGGAAACACAAAAGACCCTGAATAGCCAAAGCAATCTTGAGAAAGAAAAACGGAGCTGGAGGAATCAGGCTCCCAGACTTCAGACTATACTACAAAGCTACAGTAATCAAGACACTATGGAACTGGCACAAAAATAGAATATAGATCAATGGAACAAGATAGAAAGCCCAGAGATAAACCCACGCACATATGGTCACCTTATTTTTGATAAAGGAGGCAAGAATATACAATGGAGAAAAGACAGCCTCTTCAATAAGTGGTGCTGGGAAAACTGGACAGCTACATGTAAAAGAATGAAATTAGAACACTTCCTAACACCATACACAAAAATAAACTCAAAATGGATTAAAGACCTGAATGTAAGGCCAGACACTATAAAACTCTTAGAGGAAAACATAGGCAGAACACTCTATGACATCAATCACAGCAAGATCCTTTTGACCCATCTCCTAGAGAAATGGAAATAAAAACAAAAATAAACAAATGGGACCTAATGAAACTTCAAAGCTTTTGCACAGCAAAGGAAAACATAAACAAGACGAAAAGACAGCCCTCAGAATGGGAGAAAATATTTGCAAATGAACCAACTGACAAAGAATTAATCTCCAAAATTTACAAGCAGCTCATGCAGCTCAATATCAAAAAAACAAACAACCCAATCCAAAAATGGGCAGAAGACCTAAATAGACATTTCTCCAAAGAAGATATACAGATTGCCAACAAACACATGAAAGGATGCTCAACATCACTAATCATTAGAGAAATCCAAGTCAAAACTACAATGAGGTATCACCTCACACCAGCCAGAATGGCCATCGTCAAAAAATCTACAAACAATAAATGCTGGAGAAGGTGTGGAGAAAAGGGAACCCTCTTGCACTATTGGTGGGAATGCAAATTGATACAGCCACTATGGAGAACAGTATGGAGGTTCCTTAAAAAACTAAAAACAGAACTACCATATGACCCAGCAATCCCACTGTTGGGCATATACCCTGAGAAAAACATAATTCAAAAAGAGTCACGGGGGGCCTCCCTGGTGGCGCAGTGGTTGAGAGTCCGCCTGCCGATGCAGGGGATACGGGTTCGTGCCCCGGTCTGGGAGGATCCCATGTGCCGCGGAGCGGCTGGGCCCGTGGGCCATGGCCGCTGAGCCTGCGCGTCCGGAGCCTGTGCTCCGCAACGGGAGAGGCCACAACAGTGAGAGGCCCGCGTACCACAAAAAAAAAAAAAAAAAAAGAGTCACGGGCTTCCCTGGTGGCGCAGTGGTTGAGAGTCCGCCTGCCGATGGAGGGGACACGGGTTTGTGCCCCGGTCCGGGAAGATCCCACATGCCGCGGAGCGGCTGGGCCCGTGAGCCATGGCCACTGAGCCTGCGCGTCCGGAGCCTGTGCTCCGCAACGGGAGAGGCCACAGCAGTGAGAGGCCCGCATACCGCAAAAAAAAAAAAAAAAAAAAAAAAAAAAGAGAGTCACGTACCACAATGTTCACTGCAGCTCTATTTACAATAGCCAGGACATGGAAGCAACCTAAGTGTCCATCAACAGATGAATGGATAAAGAAGATGTGGCACATATATATAATGGAATATTACTCAGCCATAAAAAAGAAATGAAATTCAGTTATTTGTAGTGAGGTGGATGGACCTAGAGACTGTCATACAGAGTGAAGTTAAGTCAGAAAGAGAAAAACAGGGCTTCCCTGGTGGCGCAGTGGTTGACAGTCCGCCTGCCAATGCAGAGAACGAGGGTTCGTGCCCCGGTCCGGGAAGATCCCACATGCCACGGAGCGGCTGGGTCCGTGAGCCATGGCCGCTGAGCCTGCGCGTCCCGAGCCTGTGCTCCACAACGGGAGAGGCCACAACAGTGAGAAGCCCACGTATCACAAAAAAAAAAAAAAAAAGAAAGAAAGAGAAAAACAAATACCGTATGCTAACACATATATATGGAATCTAAAAAAAAAAAAAAAAAAAGGCTCTGAAGAACCTAGGGGCAGGACAGGAATAAAGATGCAGACGTAGAGGATGGACTTGAGGACATGGGGAGGGGGAAGGGTAAGCTGGGAAGAAGTGAGAGAGTGGCATGGACATATATACACTACTAAATGTAAAATAGATAGCTAGTGGGAAGCAGCCGCATAGCACAGGGAGATCAGCTGGGTGCTTTGTGACCACCCAGAGGGGCGGGATAGGGAGGGTGGGAGGGAGATGCAAGAGGGAGGAGATATGGGGATATATGTAGATGTATAGCTGATTCACTTTGATATAAAGCAGAAACTAACACACCATTGTAAAGCAATTATACTCCAATAAAGATGTTAAAAAAAAAATTCAGCAGTTGATAATCATTCAGTTTTCCATGTAAGTGCCCTTTTCATTGCTCTTCATTCCTTCCTGAAACACTAACCCTTCACCTAAGATCATTTTCCTTTAGCCAGACACAAAAACACTCCTTGATGTTTCCTTCATTATGGGTCTGCACACAAAAAATTGATTTTGTTTATTTGAAAACATCTTTATTTCAGCTTTATTTCTGAAGGATCTTTTGGCTGAGTAATGAATTAGGGTTAGCAGTTTCTTCCAGCACTTAAATTTTGATTGACTTCTGCTTCCATGGCTTCTGTTAAGAACACAGCTGTCAATCTCACTGTTGCTCTTTTGAGGGTAATCTGTCTCCAGTTGCTTTCAAGTCTCCTCTTCATCTGTGGTTTTCAGCAGTTTTATTATGAAGTGATAGGTGAGGCTTTCTTTGTGTTCACAGGCTACTGAATCTGTGGGTGGTGCCTTTTAATAGTTGTGGGAATTTCTCGGGCATTATCTTTACAAATGTTGTTTCTGCCCAATTTTCTCATAAAAGACCTTTTCACTGTTATCTCTGACTCCTGCCTTATCTGCTAATTTCTCCATTTTTTTATGTCTCCATAAGGCTTCCTTATGGGTAATTTTCTTTTGAGCTGTCTTCTGGGCCACTGAATTCTTTCTTCAGCCGTGTCTATTCTACCCTTCCTTTGAGAACTTAACTTTGATTATTACATTTGCCAGTTTTAGAATTTTCATTTGGTTCTTTTTCAGTTTCTAGTTCTCTGCCAGAATTCTCAGTCTGGTCTTTTAGCTCCTTAAACATAGTAAGCATAGTTGTTTCAAAATCTGTGTCTGATGTCTAGAGCCCCTGTTAATCTGTCTTTATAGTCTTGCTGTTTCCATTGGTTTTAATTCACGTGGCCTTGCCTCCCCGTGTGTCTGTTCTTCACTGAACACAAAACAGTGAGTTTACAACATGGCTTGTGAAAATAACTGGATGACTGGATGATGTCATCTCCCTCTACAGAGGACTGAAGTTGCTTCTGTTAAGCACCTAAAAACAACAGCACTCTGGGATTACCTTAATTTCAGAGACCTGACATGCTATGAAGCATGACTGCAGGCCTTTGGAAGTCCTACTTCTAATCCTCCTCATTCCTTGGAAGTGGCTTTTTGGGATCCTAAACCAAATTGAGGGAGCTCACCCAGGATTGCTGCCCTTTGGCAGATCCCAATACCTCAGGTCCCACAGGCATTTCTGACTGCTTCACAGAGCTCAGCCCCTCGGCGTCCCCTTCAGAGTTAGTATATGCCCTACGTTAGTTTCCTGTGGCTGCCCCGTAACCAAGGCCACAGACTGGGAGGCTTAAACAACAGAAATTTGTTGTCCCACAATCCAGGAAGCTAGAAGTCCAAAATCAAGGTGTCAGCAGGGCCACACTCCCTCTAAAGGATCCAGGGGAGATTCCGCCTATTACCTCTTCTAGTGGCCCCACCTGGTCCTTGGTTTGTGACAGCAAAGATCTAAATCGCTGGCTCTGTTTTCACATGGCTTTTTTCTCTGTGTTCCTTTGTGTCCAAATCTTCCTCCTCTTTCTTTTACAAAGACACCAGACATTAGATTTAGGGTCCTTTCATCACCAAAACAACCCTACAGTACCTATGTGGTTATTCTATTAACGCCTTCTTCAGACTACTAGCTCTAGGGGTGTTCTTTGTTGTTCAGGAAGGCCTCCCCAAGTGCCAGCACACAGAACAATTTTAAGATCTCTACTATTTACTGAGTTAAACTGAATCTGTGAAATAAAGAAAATAACACCTAGCCCATGCTATTCCCACTAGTATTCAATAAATTAACAATTTTTTAAAAAGATATTCACTGTTAATTGTCTGCCAGATTTGTTTTTATTTGCTATTCTGGCTGCTAGAGATGGAGACTCACCCAGATCAGCTTGAGCTGGGGGCGGAGGGGTTCGGGGGGATGGCTACTGGTCAAGATACAAAAAGTGAACAATCAGAAAGACAGAAATAATCATAAAAGCAACCATTTATTGAATGCTCATAATATGCCAGGCTCGACGCTAAATAAGCGTTGCACAAAGACTACTCCACTTGATTCTATGAGTTATCATCATTTTTATTTTACAGATCTGAGAACTATTATTATCATTTCTATTTTGCAGAGATAGAAACTGAGGCTCAGGAACACACACCTAACATTTACTGTCCCCACCCGTTACCCAAGAGCTAGTATTTTCCCTATTTACAGAAAAGGAAACCAAGTCTTGAGAGGTTTGGAGACTTGTTCGTGACACCAAAGTTTAGACTCTTAAATACTGCTACATACTAGCTTTAAAAAAACCTTTTAGGGACTTCTCCGGTGGTCCAGTGGTTAAGAATCCATCTTGCAGTGCAAGGGATGCCACTTCCATCCCTGGTCAGGGAACTAAGATCCCACATGTCTCGGGGCAACTAAGCCCACGAGCCACAACTAGAGAGAGGCCCACGTGCCACAACGAAAGATCCCACGTGCTGCAACTAAGACCCGACACAGTCAAATAAATAAATAAATAAATATTTTAAAAAACAAAAAACAAAAACTTTTATACCACTTCACACCCACTAGGATAGCTGTAATCAAAAAGATAAAACAACTGAGGACGTGAAGAAACTGGAACCCTCATACCTTACTGGTGGAAATGTAAAATAGTGCAGTCACTTTGGAAAACAGTCTGGCAGTTTCTCAAGGACTAAGAATAGAGTTACCATGTGACCCAGCAAATCTACTCCTAGGTATATATCCACCAGAAATGAAACATATGTACACACAGAAATAAGTACATGAATGTTCATAGCAGCATTATCCAGAATAGCCAAAAAGTGAAAATAACCCAAATGCCCAGCAACAGATGAATGTAAATAAAACGTAGTAAATCCATACAACGGTATATTACTCAGCAGTAAAATGAAAAGAAGTACTGGCACAGGCTACAACATGGATGAATTTTGAACACATTTTACTAAGTGAAAGAAACCAGACACAAAGGGTACATACTGCATATTATATTTATATGAGATGTCTAGAATCAGCAAATCCACAAAACAGAAAGCAGACTAGCAGTTGCCTAGGGTTGAGAGAGTTGGGAGAAAACGGGGAGTAAATGCTAATGGTTATGGGTTTCTTTTTTTTTTGGTTGCATTGGGTCTTCGTTGCTGCACGTGGGCTTCCTCTAATTGTGGTGCGCAGGCTTCTCATTGCAGTGGCTTCTCTTGTTGCGGAGCATGGGCTCTAGGCGGCCTGGCTTCAGTAGTTGTGGCATGCGGGCTCAGTAGTTGTGGCTCGAGGGCTCTAGAGCGCAGGCTCAGTAGTTGTGGCACACGGGCTTAGTTGCTCCGCGACATGTGGGATCTTCCTGGACCAGGGATCGAACCTGTGTCCCCTGTATTGGCAGGTGGATTCTTAACCAATGCGCCACCAGGAAAGTCCCATGGGTTTCCCTTTGGGGTGATGAGAATGTTCTAAAACTGACTGCGGTGATGATTACACAACCGTAGATATACTAGAAAACACTGAACTGTACACTTTAAATGAGTGAGCTGCATGGTATGTGAATTTTATCTTAGTAAAGCTGTTTTTTAAGTATTTTGCAACTTGAACATTTTACTTAATTTCTACTAGTCTTCATTTCACAATGGAAAAAATACTTTGTTTAAATTTGAAATTAAGAATATAGGCACTTTAATGCACAAAGCCAAAAATGTTAACTTTTTTAAAACTTTTAAATAAATTAAGCTCCATCTTAACTGATAAGTCTTCACACAATCACACTGTTCTCTACTCAGATTTCAAAATACCTTATAATGTGTTCATAAGCTAATTTACCAGTGTATTAGTTCCATTTTCTTTTTTCCACACTAGCTATGTGGTCCTATAAAATCACTACTGTGTACTATGGTAAGGAAATGAAATGAAGTAATGTGTTTGCTGGGGACAGTTGGAACATGTGAAAATATCAGACGTACATGAAATGCTAAACTAATGAACGACCATCGCAAATCTATACACATCAAATTTTCAAAGACTTTCCCCATCAAAGACTTGGGAAAAAGTTTTAAAAGAACCTCACGAATAAAGATTTTTTTTGGCGCTTGGTAAGGCTTCTCTTTACACATGTCCTCATGGTCTTGTTTCTCAAAGTCTGGTCCATGACCAGCAGCAGCAGCATCTCCTGGGAGGTGATAAATGCAGAACCTCTAGCCCCACTCCAGACCTACTCAACCAGAATCTGCATTTTAACAAGATCCCGAGGGGACGTGTCTGCACATGAAAATTCGAGAAGCACTGTCGTAAGACACTTCCTTTTCTTTTTCCATTAAGACAGCTCTAGCTTGCACTGGACTAATGTTTCAACAACTTGACATACATACAGCTCTGGTCCTGAGCCAGCTTGTCCTCAGTTCCATTCCTCACCCTTCTGCTCTACTGCATTGCAGATGGGCTGATCCCCGCAGGCTGGGCTTCCCAAGCAGGAGGGGGCATGGGGTGAGTCTCCAGGAGCAGCTGTGTCCTTCCAAGCCTCCAGCCCCCGCCAGATGACCCATGGTGGTTCCAGCCTCTGGCGAGTCATAGTTGTTCCTGATACGCTGCCTCCCGGCTTGTCTTCCAGCTTCGGGGTGGCAGTGGTTTCCTGTTTGCTGCCTCGTCGCAGGGTTACCTCACTGCCCACTGTGTGCATTCTCAATTCTTCAGCACCTGTGCGACCACTCCCCATTGAACTCCCTCTGTTTTAAATACTTAAAGTGGGTCGTTCCTTTTTGGACTCAGAATGATACCCCATACCATTCTGGATATTTCCCCTGTGCACCACATATACCAGAGGAATTTTCTGAACGGCTTATCTGCTTTAAAAGGGGGAGTGGGGAAGGGAGGTTGGGAGCTACCACACACACAGTAAACCTCACATTCCAGCAATCTCTAACAACCCAAAAGAAAACTCAACTTTAAGCTATTTGTACAGCAGATGTGCCTGTATTCAGAAACTCAAGTCCTCGGGGTGTATTTTTAACACTCTACCCATCACTCCTCCTCAGCCAGAACAGCTGGTGTAACAGCTATTGTTTTAAGAGGAAAAAAAAAAGCCTCCTTAAGAACAGAATTCCGGACAAACACTGGAATCTCTGAGAGATCAAATCTTAATAACAGTTGTAAATCACATGATCCACCCCATACTGGGCACACACCATGCCTGAGGACCAAGCAACAGGTGAGAACACCTCCTAGCAGTACCATTTAGGGCTACTTGGAGATCTTTCTAAAAGCACCTCTGACCCATCACTCTCAGGCTCTGAATAATCCTTAGTGGCTCCCTCTTGCCCAAGGCCACAAACCCAACTCCAGGGCTATCCTTTCAAAATCCAGCCTGATCTACCTTGCCAGCCTCTTCCTCATTCCTCTCAATCTGACCCACTCACCTTCTGACCATTCCCAGGTGTGCCTAAACCTGTAGATACAACATTCAACTAGGTGGAAAGTCCTCTCTTTCCTTACTTAGCCCGACAAACTCTTTCCCGCAAGATCCTGCCTCCCAGGGTAGCTGGATTCTCAGTCCTCTAAGCTTCCACAGCACTTACTACATCATACTGTCGCATGGACAGATGTCCACCTCCTACAGGCTGGGAACCCCGAAATGGAGAAACTGCCTTCCATCTCGGGATCCTGACCATAGTTCAGATCCAGATCCAAGTTACTACCAGTGACACCCTGGGCAAGACACTTACCCTCTCCACCTCCAATTCCATAAGACGGGAATGACAGACAACACCCAACACAGTGGGTTATCACCAAGGCTAATGAGTTAACCCATGTAAAGTGCTGTCAAGTTAACCCAAGAAAAGTGCCTGGCACACAGTAAGCACTGGAGAATTGCTAGCGTTATAATTATTACTATTACTGTTATATCTGGAACAAAGGAGGTGTTCAATACCTATGTGCTGAATGACTGGAGCACTGCACAATAAAACTGTTTGTAACATTAGGACAAAAGATTACCCCATCCCAGGTATCAGAGGCTGACATGAGATTAAGAAATGGCTCCCCCGGTAAAAGTACCAGCTGAACTCACTGGCCCTGGAGGAAAAGCGCACTGCAGCGGGATGAGATAGTCTGTGCCAGCTGGATCTGCCCAGGCTGCCCACAGGCCCAGTCTGCCCTCAGCCACCTGTCCAACCACCTGCCTGAGGAAGCCGTGTGCTAACACAGAGGGCTCACCTGCAGCAAAACCCAAAAGCAGTTTGCAACAGAAACCGCAATGGGAAAACAAAGGGTGCAACTTTACTCCTGCAGAAAGGAAATGCGTCTTTCTGCAGCTAATACTTCGCGTCTGGAGTTCTCCACCGAGAGTGAGATGCCAAGCGGGTGCGCAGCCAGGGACAGCCCCCTCTCCCCTCTTTCCCGAGGAGGGAGAGAGAGACGGTCACGGGACGCGCATCCCTGCCCTTTCCCGCACGAAAATCCACGCGAGGGGAAGGAAGGGAAGAGCCCCATACCTGGGTCCAATCGGATTTCTCAGGGGCCACAGGTGAGTGCACAGCACCCAGCGGGAAAGAGCCCGATCCGTCCTCAGAAATGTGCGGAACCCGGGTCGGGGAGCGCTCGCCGGCCGGACGCAGCCAGGAGTCCCCATTTCTGGTGCGCTCGCCCCCCAGCCTACAGGCCTGTCCCTCCCGGTCCTCGCGGCACGGGGCTTCCTCGCGGCCCGCCCCGCCAAGCGCCCCGCCGGCCCGGCCCCGCGCGGCGCCCACCTGCTCCCCGGCCCGGGGTCCCCGCCGCCGCCCCGCCGGGAGGCGCGCTCAGCCCCGAGCGCCTGGTCCGTTACCCCGCGGAGCGCGCTCCGTCCGGGCAGCGGCGCCCGGCGGGACCCTAGGCCGGGCCGGGCCGGGCCTGGGCGGCTGCTCGGGCCGAACTGCGGGCCTCACGGGGCTGCCGCGGCGTGAGGGGCGCGCGCCCGGGCCGCCGCCGCGGGCTCACCTTCTGGCGGATCTGGCCCGACGTGGACACCTTGCGGATAAGCTTCTGCGGGGAGCCGGGCTCCGCCTCGGGCTCGCTGTCGGACGACTCCTCAGGCGGCGGCGGCGGAGGCGGCTGCGGCGGACCCGGCTGAGGGGCACCCGCCGCCGCCGCCATGCTGCCGGGCCAGCGCGCGCACAGCGGGCGGGGGCGGGGCCGGGGCCGGGGCCGAGCCGGGCTGGGGGCGGGGCCTTTAGGGGCGGGGCCGGGACCGCGGTCTCCAGCTCCGCCCCTCCGCGCCCCCTGCCGGCCGCGCGCGCAGCCGGAGGTGGCGCCCCTGTCGGGCGTCTCTTCGCCCCCACAGGTGGTGTCAGAACCACAGGTTTTAGCATCTGTTTCTTTTCTTCCTGGGACACAAGTTGTGTGGGGTTTTTTTATTTCTGTGTTCACTCTTTTTCATCTGTAATGTTCTCCTTCAAGAATGTGAGTGACCTCCAGGCGGCCTGGGACTGTCTTTCTTGCCCTGCATCGTGTCTCCAGCATCTAAAAGCAGGGTCTGGCATTTAGTAGTTAGTTGCACGACAAACAGTTCGAGGAGTGGGTGAATGCATGCATGAATGCAGGAAAGAAGGTACTTGGACAGGCCTCTGGGATGCCGGAACAGGGATACACAGTTCCATCCGAGAAGGCTTCCTGGAGAAAAAGATAAAGTGAGACGGAAAATGTGAGCAGGAGTTATCCCTAACCGGGGACCCCTGTTCCAGGCCAAGAGATGAGATTGTGCAAAGATCTGGAGGCAAGAAAGAACATATCTCTGGAAAAAAGGGAAACTGTAGCCTAAAGGAAGGAAAATACTTGAAGAGATGAGCCTGGGGGCGGGCAGGTCAGACTGGGCCTTGGTAAACCTGATAAGGGGGTTGGTCTTTTAGGCTGAGTCCTGAAGGCAACAGGAAGCCCTTGAGCCATCTTAACCCTGGGCGGGGCTAAGTCACACAGCTGAGGACTGCGATCCAGGCTTTGAAGCAATCGGGGCAGGTGGCTGCCCTGGATTACTGGGAGGGGCTGGGGAGACAGAGAAGTGGACATAGGAGGGTAGCTGGAGGAGAGGCGGAGGCAATTTGGGATACGCCCAACCTTCCCAGCTAAGACATCTGGAGGAGAGGGAGTGAAGTGGGAGGTGAGTGTTTGCTGCCCTATGGGACATCCAGGTGGAGAAGGGTTTGGTGCCACCTGAGAAGGGCAAATCCTCTTTAAAGACCCTATCTCCAAATACAGCCACATTCTGAGGCAGTAAGGGGCTGCACAATTTTCCCCTTACCCTTTCAAAGGGCTGCTCCTAGAGACACAGTGGCTCCTGTCCTGCCTGCGGGTCAGCATGCTCTGGCCCCCACTGCACTGGGCAATGCTTTCCAGAGGCAAAATAAGTGAGACACCCCCCCCCCAGGGGCCACAGAGGAGCATCTGGCGTGGGGACATGGCCAGGGGAATGGATTCACCGCCAGGACAGAGCATGTCAGGGCCTAATGCAGGAACACTCTGGGACACACTGGGGACCCCTGGTGAACCCAGCTGTGCTGCCCAGTGCTGTAGCCACCAGCCACGTGTGGCTACTTCAATTTCAAGTTCAATTAATTAAAATTTAATTTTCAGTTCCTCAGTCACACTCGCCACATTTCAGCTGCATGTGGTCTAGCAGCTACCACACGGGACAGCACAAATATAGAACATTTCCATCGTCGCAGAAAGTTCCGCAATGCAGGAGGACAGTGATGGCTCCCATATACTGCCCACTGGCCACACACCAGACACTTGACCAGCGACTCTAGTCCACACACATGTCCCCCAGAGCAAGCTTGATGGTCTCATTCTAGAGATGAAGACCTGAGGTTCAGATACGTCTCCCAAGGAATTCATGAGAGGCAGAATTTGAACTTGGACTATGTGATTCCCAAATCCTTGACCCTTCAGGGCTAGGCCTCCCAGGAAGCTGAGGCTCCAAGAAGCTCATAGGAGGAAAGAGGAGAGAAGGGTCTTGTTATGGGCTGACTTGTGTCCCCCGTCCCAACATTCATACGTTGAAGTCCTAATCCTCTAGTACCTAAGAATGTGGCCGTATTTGGAGATAGGTAGGTAATCAAGTTAAGGAGGTAATCAAGTTAAAATGAGGTAATTTTAAGGAGGTAATCAAGTTAAAATGAGGAGGTAATCAAGTTAAATTGAGGCCATTAGGATGGGCCCTAATCCAATACAACTGGTGTCCTTACATCAATAAGAAGACATTTGGACGCAGACAGGCTCCAAGGGGAGACCATGCGAAGACACACAGAGAAGTCATCTGCAAGAAAAGGATAGAGGCCTCAGAAGAATCTGACCCTGTCGACACCTTGGTCTCAGACTTCTGGTCTCCAGAATTGTGAGAAAATAAATTTCTGTTGTTTAGGCCCCCAGGTCTGTGGTACTTGGTTATGACAGCAAGGAGCTGACTAATAAGGGCACAGAGGGGAGGGTGTCCTGCATCTCCACGGAGACTGGTGATTTTTGTATCAACTAATTACAATGTAGTGTGATACATAAGTGCAAAAATCTAAGGGTGTTATAGGGGGAGGGACGGTACAGCAGGAGAAAGAGTTATAACTCTGCCGGAGGTGTCAGGGGAGCCTCTCCAGAGGACGGGTGACCCCAGCCTGGTGTGGAGATTTGAACTGAAAGGTGAGGGGATGGAGGGAATTTTCCAGGAAAACACAAAAAGGCAGGAAAACACAAATAGGCAAGTTGGGAGGATGACAGGGATCTGGATTTGCTGCTGAGCCACTGGTCAGGTTGTGGGGAGTCTGGAAGGTGAGCTGCACCAGGACTCAAAACAGCCTCTGTTTGGCTCTGGAGCAAGGACATTATCCTCTGGGCACCAGAGCCACTGAAGAGGTTTTGAAAAGCAGAGGAGGGTTCTATCCCTGGTCGGGGAACTAAGATCCCACATGCCTCGCGGCGTGGCCCAAAAACAAAAGAAAAGAAAGAAAAGCAGAGGGACTAATGTCTCTGGGCAGAGAGTGATCCAGCGGAGAAAAGGCTAGAAACAGAGAGGGCATTAATAAGTGATTCACTACAAACTGTTATATAGAGAGTAGATATAAAACAAGGTATAGCACAGGGAACTATGTTCAATATCCTGTGATAAACCATAATGGAAAAGAATACAAAAAAGAATATATATGTATATATATATATGTGTGTATGTATATATATATATATATGTATGTATGTATAACTGAATCACTTTGCTGTATGGCAGAAATGAACACATTGTAAATAACTTCAATTTTTTTTTTTTAAATTGACTTACCGGGACTTCCCTGGTGGTCCAGTGGATAAGACTCCACGCTCCCAGTGCAGGGAGCCCCGGTTCCATCCCTGGTCGGGGAACTAGATCCCGCATGCATGCCTCAAGAGTTCTCATGCCTCAACTAAGAGTCTGCATGCCACAACTAAAGATCCCGTGTGCTGCAACTAAGACCTGGTGCAGCCTAAATAAATAAATAAATAAAGATTTTTAAAAAATAAATAAAGTGACTTACCAATCCAGGCAATGCTGATTTGGGCCAGAACCGAGGAGGTAGTTGTGGAGGTGGAGAGAGGAGGTGACAGACAGAAGACGTAGTAGAGGGAAGGAGAGGGACCAGGTGCTCCCTGTCAGAAGATTAGGGAGCAGGGGGAGTCGGAATGCCTCCCAGATACGGGGCTTTCCAGGGAAGAACGCCCCACTGAGCCCAGTAGGCCTAGGGGAGAAGATGAACTTGGTTTGGAGCAAACTGAGCTTGAGATGCCTGGGTGTGCTGTTGCCTATGCCCGTCAGATGCTCAGGGGATACCAGGGTCCCAGAATCCATTATTTTATTTATTTATTTATTTTTGCGGTACGCGGGCCTCTCACTGTTGTGGCCTCTCCCGTTGCGGAGCACAGACAGGCTCCGGACGCGCAGGCTCAGCGGCCATGGCTCACGGGCCCAGCCACTCCACGGCATGTGGGATCTTCCTGGACTGGGGCACGAACCCGTGTCCCCTGCATCGGCAGGCGGACTCTCAACCACTGCACCACCAGGGAAGCCCAGAATCCATCATTTTAGAGGCGAAAAGCCAAGGGCATGAACGTGAACGCAAGGGAGAGTTGGGAGGCAGAGATTGTGGCTGAGGAGGAGTCTATTTGCAATTATAAAAAAGTGCTAGAAATTGTCACAGCCAAGAGGAGCCTAAGGAAATGTGATGACTAAATGTCATGTGGGATCTTGGAACAGAAAAAGGACATTAGGTAAAAACTAAGGAAATCTGAATAAAGAATGGGCTTCAGTTTAATAATAATATGTAAATATTGATTCATTCAGTGTGGCAAAGGCACCATCCTAATGTAAGATGTTAATAATTTAGAGGAAACTGGGTATGGGGAAACTCACTGTACTTTCTTTGCAACTTTTCTGTAAATCTGAAACTATTTGAAAATAAAAAGTATATTTTTAAAAAGAGGATTAGGCTTAGTAAGAACTATATTATGTTCTTAAATCAGAGGAACATAACTGCCATATTTTCTCTGATGAGCAAAGAAGCCTTTGTGTTCTCTGGTGGCTGCAGAGTGCTGTTCCCTTGGAGACCACCCCCAAGGTGGCATGCCTGCAAGAGCACATTCTACCTCCT
This sequence comes from Hyperoodon ampullatus, assembly GCF_949752795.1. Lineage (NCBI taxonomy): Eukaryota > Metazoa > Chordata > Mammalia > Artiodactyla > Ziphiidae > Hyperoodon > Hyperoodon ampullatus. The sequence goes on from NC_136921.1 coordinate 7,095,927, forward strand.
TATGCAGTGAGTCACGCTGTGAATAATCTCTAACAATATGCTGCTCCCCGAGTTTACCCCACCTTAAGGGCATATCAAGGTGGCAGTAATAACACACTTCACATCCAACCTAATCTTTCTTCTCGACCTGTCAATGTAGAAGTGCACCTCCTGTCAAAAAGAACCGCTTCACGGTAGAATAGATAAAGGATGCACTTGAAAACATGGGAGTTATCATTTTATCCTGAACTGCGGTTATGATTGACATCTGGAGCAGGACATTGCTTTACTGTGTGCGACATGTAGTTCCCCTGGCCCCCAGGACCTGTGTCAACCAAATACTGCCCCCATACATTTCGAAGTGCACCCAGCTTCCGCCCCCTCCCTGCGCACCCCCCAAGCATAAGTAAACTAAACCCTTAGGGTTGTGATATTAGACTGGGAGGCAAGCAGTGAAAAATGTTAAAGGAATAGGAAAACAGACACTCTAAAAAGAAGTTATCTACATGTGATAAAATTGTAGAGAACTAAATACACACACACGAATACAAGTAAAAAGGGGGGAATCTGGAAAAGATGGGTGGATTACAACTACATGTGAATCTATAATTATCTCAATAATATTTTCAACTTAAAAACAAACTTAAGGGCAGCCATTGTTGAATCATAAATGCTCCGACACCCACCCCAAACTCTCATATACACATTCAGCAACAAAAGGTGAGCAAAGGGAATTCCCTGGCGGTCCAGTGGTTAGGACTCTGAGCTTTCACTGCAGGGGGCACGTGTTCAATCCCTGGTCAGGGAACCAAAATCCCGCATGCCACACGGTGTAGCCAAAAAAAAAAAAAAAAAATGGTGAGCAAAGTTCTGGTTGTTATAGACTCAGGGAAACCGGAGTTTAAGTCTTGACTCCAACTCTCACTAGCTGTGTGACCTTGGGTAAGGTACATCACCTCTCTGAACTGCAGTTTCCTCATCTAACAAATGGGAAGCATGGCTGGAATGGTTAGATGTAACAGGTGAAGTGCCTAGCACAAGGCAGGTGCCCAATAAATAGCAGGGACCCCTACTTCTCCTTTGGTTGCAGGTTGCAGAACTTTGCCCCAAGTTCTCAGCTGCCGCTTTCTCCATGCAGCACCCTCAGCTCTTCTGCACCCTGTTTCTCCCACTGCACCTACCTAGAAAACCCTGGGCTGCACATCCAACCTGCACACGGGACATCCTGCCTTCCGACGCCAGAGCAGACACAATGCCTCTACTGCGCAGGCCCAGCCAAGGCGAGGTTCCATATCCCGTTCGGGGCAGCGGCTGCTCACTTCCTGCTCACACCCGCATGCCCTTGTAGGGGCGGCCAGCTGCAGATCGTAAACTAGCCAGCAGGCGAAAGTCAGGCGTTTTGGTACCAGAATAACCTGGAGGGCCAGGGCTGTCCTGACCTCTGTTCTCCAGGGACTGGCCTTCCAGCTCTTCTCTCTGGCTCTCACACCCACACAAGGGTCCGACCTATTACTGCCCACCCTGACTTAGGATATCCTGGGGTCAAGCAATGCAGGAACCAAGTGGCTGATCCTCTCACCAGGCCCTGCCAGGCAGACTCCCAAGTCCCTGGCTTGCCCGGCATCTCGGGCAGGAGCCAACCACAGCCAACCTGTGGGCTTGTGGGGTAGGAGGGCAGTGGACGGGCTCAGATTCCCAGAGGAGCATGCCGCCCTCCCTGAGCATCCTGAGAGAGGGCTGTGGCTGGAATGGAAGCCTGCCGAGGGGGAAATCGTGTCTGACCCTGCAAACCCACAGCTCTCTGCCTGTATTTTTTTCTTAATTTTTTTTTGGCCGCATCACGCAGCATGCGGGATCTCAGTTCCCTGACCAGGGATCGAACCCGTGCCCCCTGCAGTGGAAGCGCAGAGTCTTAACCACCGGACAGCCAGGGAAGTCCCATGCCTGTATTGTTATTATTGGTATTCCTCCTCCAGAAATGAATCCTCATCCCTGTCAATATCAGAATGCCTCATATCCAACACTCGAGTTCAAACCTTGCTTTGTGTGTATGGGACCCTGTCCAAGGTTCCCAAGTGGAGCCTCCGGTCTAAATCCCAGTCCCCAGGACACAAACCAGCCTGGAATCCTGCTGAACAAACCCAGATGTGGGAGCCTTCATATGCATGGAACCCACACTGTGTCTGGCCCTCCGCCACTGCTCTGGGTCCTGGAGACCTGACCCCGAGTGTCCAGCCCACACATGCCCCCTCCCATTCACCCTCGTACCTCCTGTGAGCGGGTTAGACTGTGCAGAACTCTCCAACCGGCCTTCCTCCTATTCCCTTGAGACATAGACCAGAGCCTACACGTCCCCCAAGCCCCTCTGTGGCCACCAAGAGAGCCGTTCAGCCTCTCTGCCATCATAAGCAGGCCCCCAGGCCGGGGTACCACGGGCCAAGAAGGGGATTCTGTGAAGGACAGGGCCCTGGCGTCACCTCCGTTACGTCTCCTCCCTTCCTCCCAGACGTGAGCGTCCTTTCCCCCACCCCTTCTATGCCCAGGCTCAACGAAGACAGTCTAAACAAGAAGCCTGTCTGATTCACAGTGAACCCCCTCTTCTGGGACAGCCCATTCCCGGGGCTGGGCTCTGCCATCGTTGGTCCCAGGGCACTGATACCCTGACCGAAGCTGGGCCAGATTCTCCTGCCCAGAAACGGCACATGGGAACCAGAGGCTCGGAGACTAGGAGCATTTGGTTCTGAGCCACCACCAGGTGAATGGCCACCCCAGAGGGCAGGACCCTGAGCTCCTGGGCTGGGACACCGGGCTTTCTCTGATGTCCACCCAGCCCAGGTGTGGCAACTGGAGGTCCTTCCTTTAAGTCAGTTCTCTGAGCCACTCTGAGGTCCTTCCGATGCATTCCTTTTTTTCCCCTTTAAACCAGCCAACTCGCATTTCGTTCTTTGCATTCAGTGGAAACAACCAACAGACCAGAGCCCAAACAGGACTTGGACCCAGAAGTTAAATCAGAGATGAAGAGTGTTTTTACCCACATTTGTCCACCGCCCTGTTTCTCTTGGGAGGCTCTTTGGGTGCCCTGGAGCTAGGATTGGTCAGGTCATTAGACACACTGCTCCCCCCTCCAAGTTTCCAGGGAAACAGCTTACCCCAGGGGTCCTGGAGAAAGCCGGGACACACCAGGCCCCTTCTGGTGAGCGCATTGATTTCAGGACGGCTTCTCGCCTTGATGGGTCTCCTTTCTAGATGCTGCCCTCCCCCTGCCCAGACTCAGGGGCCCTCAAGGCTGCAGCTTGAGTGCTGTTGACGTCACTCAGCTTCCCCAACAAGTCAGCCTGACTCACAACCAGGACAGAAGAGACAAACTTTATTTCTGTGAAGAAGACCCGCACTTTGGTATTTAGCATAACTAAAGGGCTAACTGTGGGGCGCTGCTACCATACTGCTAACGACCCCATTTCCCCCATCCTGAGCCGGCCTCTTCACTCATCCACGGCCGCCTCCTGGTCTGTCTTCTCTTCCTTAATTTCTCTTCCATCTTTCAGATTTTGACGAGCAAACTCCTCAAAAACAAGATTTTCATCCTGAAAACTAAAATAAAACAAAGAACACTTTGATCATGGCATGTTCTTCGAAGCTTTCAATGAGATCTTGAAGAAAACAAGATCCTTGATCTCCCTTCTGCAACACAGGAACTGATCAAGATTTTCCTACGTGATGGAACATGGGACAATGCCATTCTCCTCATAGTTTTTCAAGTAAAATCTCTTTAACAAACAAAAATCAGAGAAAGGGAAGGAACCCACAGAGTAGACATATATGCCCGGAATAACTGTGTGTGTGTATGTGAATGTGTGCGCGTGTATGCGTATGTGTGCACGTGTATGCGTGTGTGTGCGCGTGTATGCGTATGTGTGCGCGTGTGTATGCGTGTATGCATGTCCTGGTACTAGGGAGCAAAAGGAAAGCCAGGCCCTGCGCCGGTATCGAGAGCACGGGGCGTATATGGAAAGACCCAAAAAGGGGTTTGCGCTTGTCTTGTGCAGATCTCAGCCTATCAATAACCACTGTTGTGGTTGGACTGGCCCTTGTGGTTCCTGTTACGACTGCAAGAGGCCCTTCAGCAATAACCATCTGGAAACTTTTAGAAAATAAAGGTTTATTACTTACAGGACCTGAAAATTTCACAGCATATACCTGGGGTCACACAGCGAGGTTGTGGGTAGGGAGGGAGGGCACACCGCACAGGCCTGGGGTTCTGCCTTTATTGGGGTTGGAGGTGGGGGCCTAGGGTTTCGAGGGCTCACTCTTTATTGGTGAATTTAAAACAGAAGAGCGGGAATTTAAAGTGCAGAAAGACAAAAAACAAGTGGCTCAAATGATCTGCTATTGAAATCAACCAAACTCTCTAAAACAAAGGAGAGGGAGAGCCGGCCTGGCTCTGATCGAGTCCAGTGGCTGGCAATGTGTTTATTCGAAATAGCCATTGCTGAAGTGGATGCCTCTTTGAAGCGGATGCCTCGGCAATCAAAGCTTAAGTCAGGCACTTGCATTACAAAAAAAGAAAAAACAGAAACAACTGTGAGGGGTCACATTAGGGCTGTGGAGAAGGAGGTCACAGAACGGGATAACGCCAAGCAGTGCTCACCTTTTCTTGGTCTTATCTGTGAGCATGGAAGAAAGGAGAGAGAGATCTATTAGCATAAATCCTGTCTACTGGAAATTTTCTTCCTTTGTTAGGTCACTTCATAGGTGGAGGAATAAAAGGCCTAGATATACGCATTTCATGAGAATGGCGTGTAATTCCTGCTTCTTTGCCATTTCCCCACTCGGAGGGCCTTTCTCCCCGCATTTTTAACCATTGCTTCCTCTAAAAGTTGCCACCACAACCTTCACCTCCCCAGACGGAATCAGCCACAATCTCGCCTCTAGGACCCTTTCCCTGATTAGCCTCAGCCCCTCTGATGTTGTGCTTCTCCTTTCTAAGCCTTTCTCCCTATGTGCCCTTTGGACCCTGTCCAGATCAGAGTGCCCAGGAGCTGTTACGACCCACACTCCGGGCCCTGACTTCCACGGTCCGGCTCTCTAGGGGTGAGTCCTGGGACTTGACACTGAACCAGTACTCCAGTGGCTGGGGGGAGGGGGTGACTAAAGCTTGAGAACCACTCCCTGGCCCCTCAGGGAGTTTGATTTCTCTCTTAACACATTGATCTTGGGGTGGAGGGCGGGTGCGGGGAGTGGGTTAGATTTTCACATATATTTTGCAGACCCAGGGTTATTGCTAATTCTTTGTGAGGTTTTCTGCTTTTTGTTTTTGGTTTTTTTAATTACTTTTTCTTATTTATTTATTTGGCAGCGTTGGGCCTTTGTTGCTACACACGGGCTTTCTCTAGTTGCGGCGAGCAGGGGCTACTCTTCGTCGTGGGGCGCGGGCTTCTCACTGCAGTGGCTTCTCTTGTTGCGGAGCACGGGCTCTAGAGCACAGGCTCAGTAGTTGTGGCGCATGGACTTAGCTGCTCCGCGGCATGTGGGATCTTCCCGGACCAGGGATCAAACACGTGTCCCCTGCACTGGCAGGCGGATTCCTAACCACTGCGCCACCAGGGAAGCCCCTTGTTTTTGTTTTTATTTTAGCTTTCTGCTGCCCACCTAGTAAAGTCCTAGTGTAATCGCCTCACCACCCACCATGGTGAGCCAGGAAGAGCTAAGTGAGGCTACACAGCTCCAGAGGGTTTGGGGGAGCTTGTGGCAGGGCTGAGCCACTGCCCTTATCTCTTGTGCCTGTCTGGAAGGCAGTACCAGGAGGGAAGTGTCTGTGTGGGCTGCTAACCACAGGGGACCTACAGAGAGGCTGACTCATCAAAAAACCCCTGGGCAAGAACCATACTGGACCCCCTCCACCGTTGTATGTAATAAGTTCTGGTAGCATTTCTCCAGAACTTATTACATACAAATTACTTGGCCCCTGGCCCTGGCAGGGCTTCTTAACTCCAACTTATGCTTTCTCTGCTTAGCATCTACCCGTCTCAACTCAGGGCACCGGGGACCATCTTACCAGGCAGGTAAGATGTGAGCATGCATCTGTGAATGAAACTTGGGACTCATAAACCTCTGGAAATCAAAATTTCGAGGCCATGGGGTGATTTGTCCTTTCTCCCCAAAATCTCACAGTATAAAAGATCATTGGGGGCTTCCCTGGTGGCACAGTGGTTGAGAGTCCGCCTGCCGATGCAGGGGACACGGGTTCGTGCCCCGGTCCGGGAAGATCCCACATGCCGCGGAGCGGCTGGGCCCGTGAGCCATGGCTGCTGAGCCTGCGCGTCCGGAGCCTGTGCGCCGCAACGGGAGAGGCCACAACAGTGAGAGGCCCGCGTACTGCAAAAAAAAAAAAAAAAAAGATCATTGGTTTAGCCTTGATGTTATGATATGTTCAGTGTGAGGGCCATAATGACTGGAACATGAAAATGTCATACCCAGAAAAGGAATAACTCCAATTCCCCCAAGTGAAGTCATAAAGTCTGTTCACGGGGCCAGAAAATGATCTGACACAAACTATGACATCTCCTCCGGTCATAGTTTTAAAATAGCCTTTTAGAATGTCCTTGAAAGGGACCAGAATGTGTCTCAATCTCACAAAGTTAAAAATAGTATTTTAATGATACAAGCATAAATGAATTAAAAAAATATGGTTAGACTGTATTTTTCCCCCAAGGGAAGTTTTTGGCAAACTTCCAAAAGTTTTGAGTATTTGAATCTAAAATATTTGGAAGAGATACTTTGAGACAAAATAGTTTTGAGACAAAGCCAAAATGAATATGGGGCTCATTCTAATGTTTAAATGCCATTTCATTATCAACGTAGAAAAGCTCTTTATAAAATATAAGAAAAAAAACCCTGCTTGTTTACACCACTTTTACTTAAAATGTTCTTAATTACTATAACTCGGGACGGTTCTCATCCATACAGGTCCATTTTTTTTTCCTGCCAACTAAGCCACCTTAACACACAGCGAAGAATTTTTCCTCAGAATTTCTGAGATTGCACCTACATTATTTTTGCCGCTTCATTTAGCCCTTTTAAAAGAGCTGTATTAAGATCTAATTCATATATCATACAATTTACCTTTTTACATGTACAGGCCCATGGGTTTTAGTTTGCTCACAGAGCTGTACAACCATTACTTAATTTACTTTTAACATCCATACAAGAGCCAACGGATTTACAATTCAAAGGAGCCAAGGTATTAGGAACCCAGCCTGACCCTCTTTTCTAGTATTTTCTGTATTCTCATCATAACTGCCATTGTCAGAAATACTCATCATCTTCTGAATTCCTATTAATGCTTCCAAATGAAATGCAAAAGCCTCAGGCTGTCAAATTTACTTTTCACTTAAATTTTCTTTAAATCTAAATCCAGGTCTGGGGACTTCCCTGGGGGTCCAGCGGTTAAGACTCCGCGCTCTCAAAGCAGGTGGCCCGGGTTCGATCACCTGGTCAGGGAACCAGATCCCGCATGCACGCCGCAACTAAAAGATCCCACACACCGCAGCGAAGAGCAGGCGCAGCCAAATAAATAAATAAATAAATAATTTTTTTTAAAAAAAGAGAGAGTAGATCCTAAGACTTCTCATCACAAGGACAAAAACACTAAAAAAAAAAAAAAAAAAAAAAATGAATCCATGTCTGTTCACAGCAAAGCTTCTGCTTTTAAATCATTCCTGATAAAACCAAACGAGACGGCCCGCATCCAAGCAGGGATGCTATGTCCTCCACACGCTCACCGGAAGTGGACAAGCCACCTGGCCCATGACCTAGTAGCCGGGCACTCATTTCTGGGAGGGGGGGCCCAGGCACTTGAAGGTGGCCTGGAACCTCGGCCACCTGGCCCTGCCTGTGCTCAGAGATGCGGTCAAAGAAGACTAGCAGTGAGTACGTAATAAATCTGTGAGTGGTAAAGGACTAGAGGAAGGCAAGATAACGCGAGACTGACCTGGGTCTTCAGGCTGGGGGTGCATGAGGCGGAACGGCACGTCAGCGGTCACTTCACTAGAAAAAAAAAAAGGATGAAGAGCGGTGAGAACACGCACACAATTGTAAATGCACAGCCAAGAGCTGGGAGCTGGGGTCGCAGAGCTTCGTGAAAGATCCCCAGGGCCCAGCTGAAAGAGGACTCACTGAGAGTCAAAACAAAACAAACCAGAAATCAGGAAGTGGTCAAGAAGGAATTTTAAATGTATTCCCTGGAATGTGGTCTAGAAACTCCACTTGTGAGAGGCTGAGGCAGCTAGGATTTTTAGGTCCCCCTTCCTCCTGGTTATTGGTTTCAGGGACATGATATTATGGGTAGAGAAGAGGTGAAATCCTGGAGAATAAGGATAGTTTTGAAAAATATCCTTTGCAAAAATGTAACCACCTTTTACGTGTTAAATCTGTGTAAGGCCACACACAGTCCCTTTGCAGAGAGCAGAACAGGGATGAGCAGGGTCTACCCAACTCCAGAGGCTAAAGGGCTTCGAGGCGACTTGGAATTTATATTAAAAAAGGAAGGCAACAGGGTTTCCCTGGTGGCGCAGTGGTTAAGAATCCGCCTGCCAATGTAGGGGACACGGGTTCGAGCCCTGGTCTGGGAAGAACCCACATGCCACAGAGCAACTAAGCCTGTGCGCCACAACTACTGAGCCCGCGTGCTACAACTACTGAAGCCCACGTGCCTCGAGCCTGTGCTCTGCAACAAGAGAAGCCACCGCAATGAGAAGCCCGCGCACAGCAACAAAGACCCAATGCAGCCAAAAATAAATTAATAAATAAATTAATTAATTAATTAATTAATTTTAAAAAAAGGAAGGCAAGGAGTCAGGAAGGCGTGGAAGGGAAATGTAGGCACAGGAAGAATGGAAAGGGGTGTGGGAATCAAGGGTTACTCCTTGTTTCACCCAGGACCCATCACCTCCCACCCTGGGGTTACTGCTTCGGTCAAAGCACTTCTGCTGCTAAGGCGCTGCTGGCAGACCCGAATGTGGCCGGGGTCTAGGAGAGAAGGCACAGCCTGGGCTCCATGTGAGGGGAGGTGATAAGAGTCGGTGAAGGAATGTGTAAGGTCAGTGCTTGCCTCTGACTTGTCTTACCTGCTGCCTCTTTGTGCGTGATTTAAATGGCTGCTGTCACTAATCACAATCGCCCACAGGTGGAAACAACCCAAATGTCCACCAACCAAAATGTGGTCCATCCATACCATGGAGTATTTCTCGGCCATAAGGAGGAATGAAGTGCTGACACATGCTACAACATGGACCTTGCAGACATGATGTCAAGGGAAAAGGCCAGCCACAAAAGGACAACTATTGCCTGATTCCATTCATACAGCATGTCCAGATTAGGCAAATCTACGGAGCTAGAAAGCAGATTCGTGGTTGCCAGGGATGAGGGAGAGGCGGCATAACAGGTAAGGGGTTTCCTTTTTTTTTTTTTTTTTTTATTTTTTTTTTGTGGTACGCAGGCCTCTCACTGTTGTGGCCTCTCCCGTTGCGGAGCACAGGCTCCGGACGCGCAGGCCCAGTGGCCATGGCTCACGGGCCCAGCCGCTACGCGGCATGTGGGATCTTCCCGGACCAGGGCACGAACCCGTGTCCCCTGCATCGGCAGGCGGACTCTCAACCACTGCGCCACCAGGGAAGCCCAGGGGTTTCCTTTTGGGCTGGGAAAGGTGCACAGGAGCTAGAGAGTGCTGACGGCGGCACAACGCTGTGCATGCCCCTGACGCCACTGAACCGTACACTTTTAAAAGGGTAAAATGGTAACCTTCACGTTATGTATATTTTACCCCTCCCCCCCCCACACACACACGGGCAGCTGCCAGCAGTGTGCCAGTGTTCTGAGTGTGTGTGTATGTGTGTGTCCTGACCCAGGTGCAGGCCCAGCTACAGTCTCAGGGGAACATCCCCAACCCCACACCTATCAGCCAAGGTCTGCAGGGTGTTAGGGGCATCATCTCCGAAGACCTCTGAGCATGACAGCTGGGAAACCAGACTTCACTGTCACTGTTTTGAAGCCCCGGTTTGTCCCCTTTGATATCTTGGAATCAAGCAGAGAATCAAGCAGAGAAGGAAGATGAAGGGGTTTACCTGGAGGTGAGCTCTCCCAGGAGGCTAGGAAACACAAAGCAAACAGGGCTGTGGTCACTCTCCACAGTGGTAACACAACCTTACTTGCCGTTATTCAGAGGCTGGACACGTCCCCGCCATGTTCCTCTTCGCACCCCTAATAGCCAACTCAGCTATTCCTCTCTACTTGTGATTTCATCTCTTTCTCAAGTGGGTTAGTTAAAAAGAGGAATGACGTAGGCTCAAGCCCTAATGTCCAAGAATAAACCTCGGTCCAGAATTTCTCTCTGGGCCACAAAGGTCACTGTGAACTACCTGCCGATCACTTACCTTGACTGCTACACTGGACCCTGTTTTAGATCCTCTCAGAGAAGATGAAAGAAAACACTATACACTTTGAAAAACACAGCTACACACACTGTGTTAACGAAATTTGCAGAATCAACCCATGTTCTACTTTGTTGCCCCAACCAAAATTTGGGGAACTCTTCACCTACTGAGCCCTAGGGAATATACACGTGGATTTGCTTTGATGGCTGAACTACCGAAGGTTGATCGAGGTAAAAGGCCAGAGCCGCTGGCAATGGAATTTGAAAGGGAAAATGAGAAGTCGAGTTTTTCCCTTCTGATAAGATTTTTAAATGGAAAGAAATTGATTTCAAAAAAGATGGGAAACCATTTCCTCAGAACTCTGAGACAGTTGTGCTCTTGTATGAAAAGAAGACTCCCCAGTCCTGTGATTGCTCACTGGGGAGGAAAGGCAGGCCCTTCCCGTCATGGATGGATGCCTCCTGAGAGGCAGGTGGACCAGGATGCACTGCGAGTTCATTTCACAGCCGCCAGTCTTTTCCAAAGTGCAATCAGATGCTCAACTGATTCTCCTGTTTTATATCAGCTTCCACACGTGAGCACAGGCACACCCATTTTTGCCAAGTGGTACCAACAGTGCACGTGTTTCATAGTCTGCTTTTCTACCTTTTCCCCCGTAATGTTATATCAGGTAGAATTGTGAAACTAGACAAATAGAGTCTCTCTAAAACTCTGCTATGTAATCGATAGAATTTGTGGACTCTTCTTGCTTTCTGTCTCCCAGTCACTCAGGAATGAAACCATTCAGACTACTGATGGCCAAGATAGAGCAGGCAGAGTGCTGGAGCTGGACACTCACCCTGACACCGTGAGCTTCACCTTGATCTGGTAAGACACCAGGATCCCCAGGACGGTCTTGTCTATGCCCTCCTTTATGCTGCTCAAACAGAAAAGAAAAACAGAAGAATGCAGGGAAGGGAGAAGCGGGAAGCAAAAACCGGATGAATCAACCCCACCTCTCCCCACTGCGTCATCCAGGCTCTGCTGTGTCCTCACTGTCTGGGGGCGCTGGAAGGCAGCCCTGACGCTGGGTGAAAGCGGGGCTCGGGATTCCGGGTGGGCTTTGCTCTGCCATTAACTGAACCGGTGACCTTGGCTCAAGTTCTCATTCTGGTGGAGCCTCAATTTCCTTATCTGTGAAATGAGTATAAATTCACCTTCCTCACAAAAGCATGGAGAGACTGGCATGTTTATAAAATACTCCGTGAACCACAAAAGATCTTTACAAACGCAGTGGGCCGCTGTGGATGTCGTGATTCCTTTGCCCTCGAGTCCGCGGATCTAGGGCATCAATCTCCCTGCTCGGCTCTCTCCCAGAGCATCACAGATGTGCTTTAGAATCTAACACACCAACTGGCAAATCATCCTCAGAAAATCCTTTGACTCCCAAGATCCTGCTTTCTGCCCAATGTTCGCTGACCCCGCTGTTCCTCTCGGAGCTACGGGGTCAGGGAGGGCAAACGCGACAGCTCTTCCCGATGGCATCACCTGGAGCTGATCGCTGGGGCCTTGGAACACACAGGGGTGGAGGGGGAGATGGCAGCGAAGGGCCCGAGCCTGGGTGGCAGCTCCTACGCCAAACCCTCAGGGCTCACCAGCAGACACGCCGCTGGGAATGGAAGCCCCGGAGGATGGTGAGGAATGACAGGGCTATTTGACGTAGAAGCTTCGTTCTAGTTTTTACTGGATCTGCTGGCTCAGTTCGGCCATGGTTCTCTGAGCGGGGTCAGCATATCAGTGCTTATTTTCATTTAAATTGAACTGACTTCTGTAGCCCTCAGGACCTCCTATTCTTTACCTTTCCTGATGGAAATGCATAAACGACACTTCCACCATTCGTGGAGCCAGCTGGGGCACTCAGTTCATATGCTCAGGGCTCTACACTAGCTAATGATATTTTTGAAGGTAACAGCTGACATTTCTGGAGCACTTACTGTGTGCTAGGCACCACATTTTACACGGACTGTCTCACATAACCCTCAAAACCTCTCTCTGAGGAGCTGTCGCTCCCACACTTTACAGACGGGAAAACTGAGGTTCTCAAGACAGCTCCAGTTATCTGCCCAGGGTGGCCCAGAGAGCAAGCAGGGGAGTTGGGGCTCAGCACAAGGCCCAGAGCTGTAGCCACTGTGTCACACCAGGGGTGGGAGTGGGGTCCCTGCTTGGGGCCCCAAGCACGTGCTTTGCCACCAGGCTGCGTGTGCAAGCCGTGAGCCCAGGGCTGGGACGAGGAGGGGATGTAGACCAGCGCCACCGCAGCACTGAGTCTCGGGGCTCACATGGTGCTAGAGGCAAGGTTCGTGTCCTCGTGCTTGATTTTCCCGTCCAGGGCGATGCCCCTTCTCTCGCGGTTGTTCGCCAGCAAGGGCACCAGGGTCAGCGTTGTGGTCAAGGTGCTGTTTGGTGGCACTTTTTCCCTGCAGGAAGAAACACAGCAGATTTAGCCGACTGCTCTTACAGCCTTGAAGCCACCATCGCCCCCATGAGACCCTGTGTGCCATCAAGCATTTTCTAGAACCCACGTTCCTTGTGACTCATGGGAAAGATAGTCCAGGTGCCTGTGCCTTTGCCTTGTGAGAAGAACAGCATTACTGACGTCTCCAAACAGGCTGGCAGCAACATTAGAACGTTTCTCAAGCCCCTCAGCCTGTTCTGATTGCTGAATTTCTAGAATGTCTTGTGGGGTGAAGTGAGACTGGCCCAAGAGTCAGGGACCACACCCAGTCTCATCCTGAGACTTCGTGAACCACACAGTGGGCTGCAGGGCCAACCGGCCAGTGCCAGCAACAAGCCCAGACTGGGAGTCATCACTATTGGGAGGATTCAGCGTGTGCCCAGGGAGGAGGGGCGCGAGAAGGGCCGGGTCCTCCACTGTGAGCTGTTCAGACCGGGCGGCTCTGTGGGCCAGGGTGCAGCTGGGGGCAGAGTGGCACGGTCCCCCCAGGCCGGGCAGCATCCCGGCTCACCGAACAGCATCTGAGGCTGGAGAGTTGGCTCTGCCACTCACCCACGTGCTGACCCCTGCCTGGCCTGTGTCAACAGCCCCCATGCAGCCGCCTGCCCTCTCTGACCCCAGAGCCCAGGCAAGCCGTGTCCGTGCTCCTGGCACACCCTCTGTCCTTGTGCCCAGCCAGGAGAAGGCAGGGCCCTGAAAACACTGTCCAGGAGCCAGCCTCGGGCCCTTTCCCCAGCCTGCTCTGTAACAGACGGGGAGTCCCACTGCCACCCTCGGAATGGGTCCCCTCCTCCATCTCCCTGGGGAGTTGAAGGCGGCTGTGTCTTCTCTGGCCTCCAAGTGCACACAGGAGGCTCCTGGGCATGCCCTTTACAGAACGCTGCTTGAGCCCAAGGTGGCCCACATCCCTGCATCTGGGGCCTGGTAGAACTTCTCTTAATGAGCTTAGTTTGGGCAGCAGAGTGACAGAAGCAGAAACTACACTGGAAAGGTAGTTGTAGTAGGAAGGGGCCCCCGGGATGGGGCTTGGACGATGGCCTTTCCTGCAGCAGCCCTTGCCGAAGGCCTATGCCAAGGCCTGGGGCCAAAGTCCCGCCCAGCCACTTCCCAGCGCCTTCGGGATTGGGATTGGATGGTGGGCGGCAGCTTGGGTGTCAGGTCTGACCTGGTTCCCAGGAGGACTGCCCACCAGGGCCCCAGAAGCCCCACTTTCAATCTCCCTTCCTCCCACCCTTTTGAGTGTATCGGAGGATGGTTCCCAGTTTTCTGGGAGTCCTTGATGCAAAATGTATCCAAGAGCCGTAAAGAGGACCAGGTAATGGGGTATATTAGGGGAAAACTCAGCTGGGGACCAGTTTCTCCTATCATTGCTGGGCACGTGCCAAAAGGTGAGCCAGGAAGACGCCCAGGACACACGGATGTTCAAGGACACAGCCTAAAAGGTAGAGCAGACCCCAGGCCTGGCCCCAAGGAGACAGTCAGTGAGTTATGGTTCTTTCCTTCCTCTCTCCTCTCTAGACCTATAAGTAAACTTAGGTCAGGATCTGCTTTAAGTAACAGTTTATCCTGAAGTCGCCTTTTAAATATCATGCAATGTTATCTTGCTGAATCAGCTGTCTTTCCTCACCCCCCCTCCCCGAACCCCCCTTCCCCTAACCGTGATAATATTTTTTGCATACAACAATGCTTAGAAAAAACACCTTCCCAAGCAATCCTCTCTGGGGGAAGGCATAACCCCCAGAAGCCTGTGTCCCTCATGAGCCTGACTGCCTAGCACAAAGCAAAACTGGTTAGGTCTCTCGCTCCACCATGAAGAAGCCATCACAGGATTCCCATTTGTTTTTAATATCTTTTTTTTTAATTTATTTGGCCGCGCTGGGACTTAGTTGCGGCACGCAGGATCTTTAGTTCCAGCATGTGAACTATTAGTTGCAGCATGTGGGATCTAGTTCCCTGACCAGGGATCAAACCCAGGCCCCCTGCACTGGGAACACGGAGTCTTAGCCACTGGACCACCTGGGAAATCCTCCCATTTGTTTTTTATTCTAATGAAGGGAGAAAAGTCACTAACAACAAGTGGCTGAGAACTGACATATCATCCTAATCCAGTTGTCACTGGTATCAGATTTTCAAGTTATGGAGAAGATCAAAAGATAGGGAACCCTTGACTGGGCTGACAGGTCATTTGATTTTCTGCTCTGGGGGCAGAAACAGTATCAAATTCCTACCCACTTATTCAAGGATCAATAGAAAGTTCTAGACATTCCCACTGTGACATTTCAGCCTTTATTTCTCTCCTCTCCATCATTCCTTAGCTTGACCCAGCTCTCAGAATTCTTGTTAGTGAGCACAGGATCAAGATGCTAACTTTCTTTGCAGTCCTTGAAGTGACAACAGGGGAAGGAAGTGGAGGGCTGGGGAGCTAGCTGACCGTTCTACTTCCTTCTTCAGCAATGACCAAAATGGGAACTTGACAAAGAAGCTGGAGCCGCCCAGGAAATAGAAACCCAACCCACTACTCACTGTGTTTCCTCCATGGCCACCGGCTTGGTGTAATAATCACTCGAGTAGAGAACCACGTTGGCCACTTGTTCCACTGCAAAGGGGGGACAGGGTAGGGTGACTCGGTGCGGAGTCCTGCGTGATGCCTTCCAGGGGACGTGGTTGGTCTTCCCTAATGGCCATTTGAGTGCACCTCTCAGGCTCGGCTTTAAGGCTGAGATTTCTGTTCTGTCCTCAGGCCACTTCCATTCACCAATAACCTGCTCTGTGTCAAGCCTACCCATGAGCCAGTCTCCTAAAACTACACCTCCTGGGAGACTCCTCCTCCCTGCTGAGCTCAGGGCACATCCGTGGGTATCCTTCCAAAACACACAATCTCCCGGTGTCCCAAAACTCACCATGTGCTCTCTTTCCCCAAATACACTCCCTTCCAGCCTTCTCTATCTTATTTAATGAGCATCCCCTTCAGGTATCCAAGCTAGAAACGACCTGGAGGCAGCACAGGGTTGATTTGTGGGTGTAGCATGGTGGATAGGAAGGTGGGCTCTGGGGCCAGACCACTTGGGTTCACATCCCAGCTTATACATCTGCTGTGGGGTAATTACTGAGCTCCTCTAAGCCTCAACTTCCCCATCAGCAAAATGAGAATGATAATTGCATCTAACTTATATGGTTGTTGTGATGATTAAAAAGATGATTTTTAATCTCTATTAAAATCAAATTTGAGAATCAGAAAAACAATTTGTGTGAAGCACTCAGCACAGTGCTCGGCCTATAGAAAGTTCTTAACATCTTGCTTCAGAAATTCAACAGCTTCTTTCAAAAATTAGGGGCTTCAATGTTAGGATTCATAAAACTTGGAGAAATAATTTAAAATCTAAGTATCAAATGATACTTTCTCAATCCTGCTGCTTTGTGGAATACTGTATTGACACTACTTACAACATGCTAAACAAATAATGCCAGGTCCTACAAAGACTTAAAGGCATAAGAACTAAACCAACATAAAAACAAAGCCATAAAGTAAGCATGTATATTAGCATCAAGAAAAATCTAGAATTTTTTAGTATGTATGCATCAAATTCCTGAGTCTTCTCTATGATGGATAAGAGGGAAAGAGGAACGTGGTATATGGCACTTAGGGTGACCAACCATCCTGGTCTGCCTGGGACTGGCCCCATTTTAGCACTGAAAGTCCTGCGTCCTTGGTCCTGGTCAACCCAGGATGGTTGGTCACCCTAACACACTGTGAGTCTAACTCTGTCTCAGCCATCGAGTGCCTGAGGGAGAAGTGAACAGAGAGGTCTCCCTCCCAGGTCATTTTATCGTGTCTTTTTTACATCACCCATATAAGACCAAGATCTAGGAGCATCCCGTGCACTTTGACGCCCTTTGAGCTGAGGAAGTGGGCAGGGCCAGCAAGTGAGAGGCGCATCTCCTGAGTATTCAGGAGGCTTGGCCATCACATCATGGTGACTCAACAGTAGCAGTGACAGTAGGATTACCACTTACAAAGCATGTCCAGTGTGATCAGTCAGTACCTAACAAAACCTGGGAAGGTAGTCCGGGAACACTGCCGTGGCTGCCCGCTAAATTCCAAGAGGACGTGCACAGTTCGAGCCCACAGCGGGGCCCAGGGTTCCCAGGCCAGGGCTCCCCACTACACTGTTCAGAAAGAAAACGCCTCCCGCACTTACCCTGAGACCTGGCACAGGGGCCCCTCAAGGAAGGCGTGACAAGGAAGGACAGGAAGATGCCCTGTCGGGGATGCTGTCCCAGGACAGAAGACAACCCTAAGCTGGGCACGAGGCTGCAGGAGAGGACACCCTCCTCCTCTAAGGTCCTGCCGTGTGACGACAGAGACAAACGGGCAGTTCCAAGGCCCCGGGGGGCCTTACTGACCAGAGGAGAGACCCTTGGGAAATATGACTAGATTGGGAACCTGGAAGACTCTGCCGTCCAGGTTCGAGCAGAAGGTCCTACCTAGCACTTTAATCTTCTTCACCGTCTTCTCTGTATTATTGGTCACGGTCACAGTCACAGGAATGGGTTCCCCATGGTAATAGATCTGAAGAAGTCAGCAGGTAAGTCAGAAAAGGGGAAGAGAGTGTGGCCATATCTTGTTAAATTCATCTCAGTCCTTTAACTGGAATAAAAGTGGATGAATGCCCACACTTTCAAGGAAGACAAGGTGATGGCATCACATTTCCTGTGGAGAAGGGTCTGGAGCAGGTTCTACCCCATCTGTGGGAGGCTGAGGCGGATGATGGGGCTCTGGCCCCGACGCCCGAGTCCTGAGAGTCACGCAGAGTTAGCCCCGGGGGTCTTGAGTGGAATCATGAGGTTATTGGGGGCAGAATAAGTGAAATGAGGAGAAATCAGCGGGGAAGCCCAGAGGCAGAGCTTGCCCAGCAGTGACTCTGTGTGATCTAGCCCAGGTGCTCATGTCCTTGCGCGTGCACACTCACGCACACACACACACACAGACACACACACACACAGAGTCTGCTGGCCAATGTGTGTGCACGACTCTTGTCGACCAGAGGGACCAGAGACAGCCTTGGCCAGTGTTTCTTCATCTTTTTCGGCCGTGATTTTCACACGTGACATGCTCACCCCCTCACCGTTACCGCCAAACTAAAGTGTGCAGGGAAGTAAACAATTTGTTAACACCACACCCATAGATGACACACTAGTAAAGAGGCCCCTGGGGCAGACAGGAGGCAAAGACAGCCTGGGCTGGGGGTATGGGAAACCCCCCACCTCCAAGTTGTCGGGACCCACAGTGAGTGGAATGCAAGCCAGTTTGGCCCTATCCTAAGGGTCACGTTTACTGGCTCCAAATTATGAAAAAAGCCAGTCATCCCCAAATGTTGGTGCTTTAACTATCACTGTCCCCAAGACTGCCTGCAGCACACCCCCAGCAGAGGGCCTGGCAGGCTGTCCCCAGGCCGGCTCCACAGTCACCTCTTTGCTGAGGGAGACGGCGAGGTGCAGGGGCTTGTCGGACATGAAGAACTGCCAGGAGGCCTCCGCTTGGGGCTGGGGACCCATCTCGCGTGGCGCATGCTGTACCTTCCGGATCAGCAAACGCACAGAGCTCCTGTGGATGAAAAGTCACCAATGGTTCCCCGGATCAGAGCCTGGGCCTCCTCAGGACGGCCTACCAGGTCCGCCTCCCCATCCCCAGGCTGGGATCCCTCAGGGATGCTGCCGATGGATGCAGGATGGACCAGTAGAGGGATCAGGTCTGGGGGGCGGGGCCTGGTGGGTGGTGTGGACCAGTCAGCTCTCCAAGGGTCCCTCTCACCCTCTGTTAGGACCCCGGCTTGGCCTCCTCTCGGGTGAAGCTGATGTGGGGATGTGCGCCTATGTGACAGGCTTCAAAACTCTCTACAGATGCGATGCCCTGTTATTGCTGTTTGGTGTAAGTGTCCATAGGTGTGAATGTTGAGCATATAGAGAAAGTGTTGAGGGCACAACTGGAAACCTTGTTCAGGAACAAGAAAAATGAGCACCAGAGCCTGGGAGTACAGGAGGAATGGAGTCACTGCCTAATGGGCAGAGAGAGTTTCTGTCTGGGGTGATGACAGCATTTGGGGTATAGATACCTCGGGGTATGGATAGCAGACAGTGGTGTAACTGATTACACAATGTAATGAATGTACTTAATGCCACTGAATTGTACACTTGACAATGGTTAAAATGGTTAAAATGGTAAACCTCATGTTATGTATATTTTACTGCAACAAAGAAATTACAAAAGAAGAAGAATTAGAAAAGAAGAAGAAAACTAAAGAAAGAGGGGATCTGGAGGCTTTTAAGGGCTTACATGAGCCCTTGAGGTTGCCAACTCCCCTGTCATTTTCTTTTGTTTTTTTCCCCCCCAAATGGTCAGCCATTGTCCCCCACCCCATGTGGAGATGGTTCATCCTGACGGTCCTGACCTGGGGAGGCTCCATTACCCGGCCACAACGGCCCTGTGGGAAGATTCTGCCACTCGGACATAAAGTGGGAGGGTGGTCTCTCATCTCCAGCCCTTCCCCACAGACCCCTCACATATTCCCACAGCTACACTCTTACTTCTTGGGAATTTTGTCCTCTTCCGTATCTGTGCTGTGTGTGGCAAAGGCTTTGACCTCGAAGTCGACCCCACAGCACTGCAGGGGCAAGAGAACAGACAGGGCTGCGGTCAGCACCTCCCTTCCGGGAGCCAGGATGGGGGTCACAGCTCCCGCAGGGGGTGTTACGTGGCAACTTCTTTTTCTGTCTTGGCCATATCCTTTTCAGAGTTGCACCATTATGACTAGCTTTGGAAGTGTGCTCGTGATGAAATAATGGCATTAGCTCGAGGAGAGCGCCACGGGCTCCAAGGCCCCAGTGAAGGTCCCCCAGCCTGCAGGATGAGCCCCGTCAGTAGCTGCAGAGCACGACTCAGGCATCCTGGCTGCTCCTAGCCTTTCACCACCTTGCACGGCGGCCCGCCCACCCCCCATTTAGTTGTCCTTCTCAGAAGTGACCCTGTGTGCGTGTTACTGATGGTCCACTGCCTACAGCAGAGGCAGGAGCAGTGCTCACAGGGCTGGCAGGGGTCCGTGGACGCCTGTGCTGGGGCTCCAGTGCCCTACGCCAGCGGGCAGCTGCCTGCAGCCAGGCGTGGCCAGGCTGCCACGGGGACCCGGTGCTGGCAGCTCTCCCAACTTTTGAAAAGAAGCTGGAAATAGAATTTGGAACGAAGGCTCCTGGTTTTTAAATGAACTAGATTAAAAAATGTTGCATGGGTGGAGCAAATGCATCTGCGGGCCCCTTCGGCCCCCAGCCCCAGAGTGAGTCCCCCGTGACCTCGCTCCTCTGTTGTGTTAACACGAGGTGGGCGGGGCAGGGGTGAGGGCACAGAGGCGGGGATGGGCCCTCCACCAGCTGCCCACAGAGTGAGAGTAGCACATAAGCCACAGCCTTACTGGTTCTGCAAAACTGTGGAATCGCAACAACTCTAAAACCTGGGTTGAAAATAAATACACATCGTTACCCTCCAGCACCTGGAGCTCTTAGCCACGCCTCCTCTCTGCTCAGCCTCCTCCCCTCCCACCTCCTGCTGCCCCCTGCACAAGCCAAGCCCTTCCACCTGTCTAGCCTGGGCACGTGCTGTTCCTTCCTTCTGAAATGCTTGACGCCTCTCTCTCCTTTTATACCAGCCCAGCTCACAGGCCTCCTCAGTTGTGAGGCCCCCAGGGCCCCTGCTGCCCTGATGTCTCCTCCCCGGGGACAGAGGGAAGGGTGGCCCTCTGGCTGGTATAGTGTCTCCCACTCTGATCGAGCGGCCTCCTCCACCTTCCCGCCCACACCCCTGTTTTCCTGGCCCGGTGGCTTTCAAAGGTTTCAGGCCACCGCCCACGGTAAGAAGGAAAGTTCACTGCGAGGCCCGGTAAACAGACGCTCACGCGTGAAGCAATGCTCGTGAACTGGCACTTATCTATGCTGTGTGCGATGTGCTCTGAGCTCCCATGCTGTTCCACTTCACGCCATTCCATTTTCTTTCTTCAATGCCATCTCGGATCCACCGCACCGATTTCACAAACCACTAATGGGGTAGGACCCCAAGTCGAAAATCATGGCCCTGGACCCTCGGTAATCCAGGTACGGATCTGCCACTCTCCGCCCTCATTTGCTGTCTTTTATTTTCCAGCTCCTTCCCTCGTGACTCCCTCCGGCCTGTAGTCCCCGGGTCCCAGCACCTTCTCCTCTCTCCTCGTGTCCGCACTGCCCCCCTCCTTGCCTAGAGTCCCCCGTCCACCAGGGTCACAGCTCTCTTGCACACACGGCCCCTTTGCTTCTCGCCTTTCAGAGCTCAACCGCACTCTTAGCTCAGCGGCCAGAGGGATCCTCTACAAACCCAAGTCAGAACCTTCTGTGTGTGGTCGGGGGGAGGGATAAATCGGGAGATTGGGACTGACATATACACAGTACTATATAGAAAATAAGGACCTGCTGTACAGCACAGGGAACTCTACTCAGTACTCCGTAATGGATATATGTATATGGATAACTGATTCACTTTTCAGTACAGCAGAAACTAACACGTTGTAAATCAGCGATAGTCCAATAAAAATTAAAAAAAAAAAAAAAAAGAACTTACTGTGCAGAGCCCGCCAGCGGCTCCCATCTCACTCAGAGAAAGTCCCAGTCCTCGCAACGTGTACGAGGCCCTTCCTGACCTGGCCGCACCCCCCGCCCCTCTCAGACCTGTCCCCACCCTTCACCCCAGCCCCGCCTGCTCCCCAAGCAGCACCCACTGTGCATGGGGTGCCCCCCTGCCTGGATGGCTCTCCCAAGGCTGGAGTGGCCCCTACTTTGCCCCGTCAGAGAGGCCTTCCCTAAGCTCCCTGGACAAGCACCACCAGGTCCTCCCTTAGCTCTCCGAGCCTCTTGTTCTCCATGCATGGGCCGCATAGGGACTTGCTATTTGGTTTTCGTCTGTTTCTCTCCCCAAGTGAGACCCACGAGGGGAGAGACCTACTATTTCGCTCACAGGGCTGCTCATGGTTAGGAATTGCTGAAGACAAGTGATACGCTCATTATACTGTCTCTCTACTTTTGCATATGCCTGCAATTTCCCACAGTAAAAGCCCGTGCACCACAACAACTGAGGCCACATGCCACAACTACTGAGCCTGTGTGCCACAGCTACTGAAGCCTGTGCGCCTAGATCCCGTGCTCCACAACAAGAGAAGCCACCGCAATAAGAAGCCTGCACACTCCAACGAAGAGTAGCCCCCGCTTGCCATGACTAGAGAAAGCCTGCATGCAGCAACGAAGACCCAACGCAGCCAAAAAAAGAAAGAAAAAGTCTTTTGAAGGAATGAATGAATCCCTGGCATTTCTTCAGGCACCAACCTTGTCCACATCTTGTGGAGCTGGCTGCAGCATCACTGAACAGGGCAAGTAGTCAGGAAACTGTGGAAAGAAACAACAGATCATTTCTTTCAGAGAATGTTATTCCACGTGTGCTCTACCTTCATCGCACAAAAATTGAAGAATGAAGATGAGGAGCAAGAAAAAGGAAAACATATTCCCGTGTGTTCCCAACACCCGGAGTGGTGTGAACACAACCTCCCGAGTGTCCCATGTCACCCTCACACAAACACGTATGTGCCTGTGTAGTTTTACAGAAATGAGACAAGCGATGCACGTGTCCTGCAGTCTAGTTTGCTCCCATCACTGGTCATAACCCTGCTCAGATGAGTGTGACCATTTTCCATGCTGGGAGATGTAGTTCTGCGCCACCATTTTTAAGGCTCCGTTAATACCACTTTTAATTTTTTTGGGCCATGCCGCATGGCTTGCCGGGATCTTAGTTCCCCAACCAGGGATTGAACCTGGGCCCTTGGCAGTGAGAGTGCAGAGTCCTAAACACTGGACCGCCAGGGAATTCCCCCGTGACACCACATTTAATTCAGCCAGTTTCCTTTGTTGGCTGCCCTCCATCAAGTGGTCATTACTTTGTTGCCATTGTCACCAAGGCTGCATAAACATCCTTCAGTCACCTTAGCACAGTTTTAGTCCATTCACTCCATAGGCTACACTATTAGAAAGGGAATGGTCAGGTCGAAATCACATTTTTAGGGTTTTGATACATGTTGACATGTTATCTCCAAAAGGTTCTGTCACTTCAAACTCCCAGTCCCAGCACATGGGAGCACCCAGGACCACAAAACTTTAAGTGATTTTTTTTTTTTTTTTTTTTTTTTTGCGGTATGCGGGCCTCTCACTGCTGTGGCCTCTCCCGTTGCGGAGCACAGGCTCTGGACGCGCAGGCCCAGCGGCCATGGCTCACAGGCCCAGCCGCACAGCAGCATGTGGGATCTTCCCAAACCGGGGCACGAACCCGTGTCCCCTGCTTTGGCAGGCGGACTCTCAACCACTGCGCCACCAGGGAAGCCCCCTAAGTGATTTTTTTTAAAGCTGTTATAAAATATACCTAACACAGGGACTTCCCTCATGGTCCAGTGGTTAAGACTCCATGCTCCCAATGCAGGAGGCACAGGTTCCATCCCTGGTCAGGGAACTAGGATCCTGCATCCCACATGCTGCACAGCATGGCCAAAAAAAAAAAAAAAAAAAAAAAAAAAATATATATATATATATATATATATATATATATATATCCCTAACATAAAACTTACTATTTTAAGTGTACAGTTCAGTGGCATTGAGCACATTCACATTGTCCTGCAATGATCCCCACCACCCATTTCCAGAACTTTTTCATCATCCCACACTGAAGCTCTCTACCCATTAAACATTAATCCCCCAGTTCCATCCTCCCCCATTCCCTGGAGACCACCAGTCTACTTCCTGTCTCTACGAATTTAACTCCTCTGGGTCCCTCATATAAGTGAAATCACAGAATATTTGTCCTTATGTGGCTGGCTTATTTCACTTAGCATAATGTTTTCAAGGTTCCTTCGTGTTGTAGTTTGTGTCAGAATTTCCTGCCTTTTTAAGCCTGAACCATATAACTTTGGAGGAATATATAATCTTAAGACCCATAAACATGCGAGTGAAGAGGGTGACAGCAGCTACCCCGACCGTGAGCTCAGGCCCAAGTCTTCAGAGGCAGGAACGCTGGCCCCGTGGTAGCCAGGTTCCATTAGGGGAGACTCAGGCCACGAGAGGGGTGAAGGGATTTCTCTACAGTGACCCACCAAGCTCTGGTCAAGGCTACAGAGGACGACTCATTTCACTAAGATCTCCTGTCTGGCAGGGAACTCTTTCCTGCTTAGAAACTCCTCGAGGCAACCGAGGGGCACTTCTTTCTTTTTATAGCTGAGCAAGTGAAGGCATAACATGCACATATAATTAGGTGGTCGGATGCAGGGAAATATTTAAACCGTAGGTTGAAACGGTGCCTTCAAAGGCCGGGAGGCTGTTTTCAAGGACTTAAAAAAAGACAATCACAGCCCGTGCAATCTAGAATTTCCTCCAAGGGTGCAATTTGCAGGCCCGCAAATGTGAAGTCATTACTCTGGCCCCTTGCCTTCGCTGCTGGTCCCATCATAAGGTGCTGTGGGTGAAGGAAGCAGTGCGAGGAAGTGGAGGGTCGAGTCATCACCCACCGTGAGCAGGAAGGGGTACGTGTGGTCCCCTAGCTTCTTCATCAGGCTCTCCTGTAGTTTCGTGAGGGTTCCCAAGGTCTCCACAGGAGGGAACAGCTGGACCTGGGAGAAGTACAGGTCCCTGCGGAACTTCAGGCCGATCACATCGATGTCTTCCCGGCCGTACCGGAAGGCGCAGGTCAGAGATACGTACACTGGAAGGGAGACAAGAGGGGGTAGGCTTGCCCCGTTGGCGGGCTTGGCACCCCTGCCTGGGCTGACACTGCCTACCAGTCTCAACATCCCACCTTCAGCATCTCAGTAAGGACCTGAGAACCTTACCACCCAGCTGGCCCTTCCCTCTGGCTTGCGTTAATTACTCGAAAGGGCCCGTGTCTGAGTGCTGGGAGGCTCCTCCCATGAGCCACATTATTTAGCCTCCTGTCTCTACTGTTTCCCTCATTCTCCCACCCCCTCCTCTTGATGTACCAGCTCAGTGAGCTCAGGAGGCTTTTTTTTTTTTTTGCGGTACACGGCCTCTCACTGTGGTGGCCTCTCCCACAGCGGAGCACAGGCTCCGGACGCGCAGGCTCAGCGGCCATGGCTCACGGGCCTAGCCGCTCTGCGGCATGTGGGATCTTCCCGGAATGGGGCACGAACCCATGTCCCCTGCATCGGCAGGCGGACTCTCAACCACTGTGCCACCAGGGAAGCCCTCAGGAGGCTTTTAAACAGTGTGAGGTCGCTTGGGTTCTGAGGGTGGAAGGTCTGGATGGAGTTGAGAGCGAAGGTAAGAAGCAGAGGAAGGGCTTCCCTGGTGACGCAGTGGTTAAGAATCCGCCTGCCAGTGCAGGGGACACAGGGTTCGAGCCCTGGTCCGGGAAGATCCCACATGCCGTGGAGCAACTAAGCCCATGCGCCACAACTACCGGGCCTGCGCTCTAGAGCCCGCGAGCCACAACTACTGAAGCCTGTGCGCCTAGAGCCTGTGCCCTGAAACAAGAGAAGCCACTGCAGTGAGAAGCCCATGCACCGCAACGAAGAGCAGCCCCCGCTCGTGGCAACTAGAGAGAAAGCCCGTGCGCAGCAACGAAGACCCAACGCAGCCCAAAATAAATAAATAAATTTATTTTTAAAAAAAGAAAAGCAGAGGGAAACCGTGCTAGGGAACAAAACAGACGAGTGCCTGAGCTGGACGGGGCCTCGAGGGAACTGAGCAAGGGCTCAGGGACCAGGTGGAGAGGTGAAACCAACTCCGAGAGGAAGCCTTCTTTTCACACTGCTCAGAAACTTAATTGAGCTTTCTGTAAATCAATCAGCGCTTCTGAAAATTCACTGTGGTTAAACAGATGTAAATTGTGCCCCCAGCGGACCAAAAGAATTATATGAAACTACACACGTTTTGAGGATGGACTGTTTACAACTGTCGTTAATGTGGTAAATAAAACCACACGCAGTGGTCCCCTCAAGTCCTTGGTAGCTGTTGGTTAAGGATTTTGTCTGTGTCTGCCTCAAGAGTAATTGCCCCTCGGCGCTAAGCTCAGAAGAGCCACTGATCACTTGCTTATCCCTCATTCAACGTTTGTAAAAGGAAGGTGCCCAGAGATGACCTGGTTTTACGCCTCCCTCTCCAGGCAGCGCGTTCCTGGCCAAGGGCGTGGGCTTTGCGGGCCAGAACTGGGCCTGCCTGGTGTAAGAGAGGTGCAGGGTACCCAGGAGAAAGCTGGAGACAGCAGAGGGGGGCGATTTTCAGCCTGTTTCTGCCACGTCCCCTGGATGCCGTGGGCCCTGCATCTGACATACTCCATGGGCACGTCCAGGGTTAGGAACAATTCCTTGTTGGTTGCTGGTAGCTAGCGCTCTAAAAGGCATATTTAGAATGGAACTGAGTCAGTGACATTATCATAAGGATAACTTGGTTCTAATTTAGTTTACACGACTGGTTTTTGTTTGTTTGTTTTTGACACGCCACATGGCACGGCTTATGGGATTTTAGTTCCCCGACGAGGGATCAAACCCATGGCCCCGGCAGTGAGAGCGCCGAGTCCTAACCACTCGACCGCCAGGGAAGTCCCTACACAACTGTTATTAGTACCAAATTGCTTGCCACACATCGCAACTGCCAGATATCTTTGACGGGGCTGTGCTGCCGTGGTCCAGAACACCAGGCTCAGCATAAAAACTCTGCCTTCCCGCAGCCTCAATTCCCCGCTTTTCGGATAAACCCAGAAAGGAGCCTTCTTGAGTCTGCCCTGACATAGAACGGCAGGACACGGGGCAAGCACGCAGCCCGTGGAGCCTGCAGACCGGGGCTCCCGGCTCTGTCTGCTGTTCCTTATCCTGCCACCTCGGACAAGTGGCTTCCCCGAGTCTTCACCTCCATCTGGAAGATGCGGACAGTGAGCGCTGGTGGGAACAGGGCCCGTGTCCTGAGGATCGTATGAGGGAATGTGGGTGAAAGGGCCTGGCAGAGAGAATGGGCGTGCGAGAGCTTCCCCGCCCCTCCTTGCACACACACGCCCCCTTCCCGCAGCCAGACCACTGCTCCCCGGAGGACAAGAAGCTCTGCCTTACCTCTCTTTCCCTTCACAAGCTCAGGATCCACCAGCACGACACCATCTAAACCAAAAGAGAGAGAAGAGTGAGGGTGGAGGACGTGAAAGAGACTGGAAGCTTCTTGAAGTGTGTGTGTATACATATATATATCACATGTAATCCCTGTTCATTACAGGAAAACTAGAAAGGGAAGCTAAGCAAAGAGAAAACAAAGTCACCTCCACTTGAGATACCCAGAGATACCCATTGTCAACATATCGGTACAGAATGATTTTCCATATGTATATACATTTATATGAATGTTTTTTTACGAAAAAAATGAGATCCTACTCTACATATTGTTAACTGCTTTCCTCATTCAATTATATATTGCAAACACATATTCATAATATTCATACATACACACACATAATATGTACTAATTTTTTTTTAATTTTATTGATTGATTGATTTTTGGCTGCGTTGGGTCTTCATTGCTGTGCGTGGCCTTTCTCTAGTTGCGGCAAGCAGGGGCTATACTTCGTTGCGGTGCGTGGGCTTCTTATGGCTGTGGCTTCTCTTGTTGCGGAGC
Organism: Hyperoodon ampullatus; assembly: GCF_949752795.1. Lineage (NCBI taxonomy): Eukaryota > Metazoa > Chordata > Mammalia > Artiodactyla > Ziphiidae > Hyperoodon > Hyperoodon ampullatus. Next base: position 7,123,554 of record NC_136921.1, read on the forward strand.
ACGGGCTCTAGGCATGTGGGCTTCAGTAGTTGCAGCACGTGGGCTCAGTAGTTGTGGCTCATGGGCTCTAGAGCGCAGGCTCAGTGTTTGTGGCACACGGGCTTAGTTGCTCCGTGGCATGTAGGATCTTCCCGAACCAGGGATCGAACCTGTGTCCCCTGCATTGGCAGGCAGATTCTTCACCACTGCGCCACCAGGGTAGTCCCATGTACTAATCATTTTAATGGCCACACATTTGCTCCACTGAACAGGTGTACCATAAGTTATTTAATCAACCCCCTCTTGTTAGGGCATTTAGGATGTTTCTGATTTTCCCCATTATAATTAATATTGCAATGAACATCCTTATAGATAAATCTCCATCCACGGTAGAATTGAATTTGGCTTTCGATCACATACTGCCAGATGACCTTCTAGAAAGTGTTTTGCTGAAGGACATTCTCATCCTGGTGCCTAAAAATGCCAGTCTTTTACACTCTTTTTTTTAAAAAAAGAACAATTTGAGTTGAAGTAATTACAGAGTCACAGGAATTTACAAAGATAGTACAGAGAGGTCCCCAGGTATGCTTTTTTTTTTTTTTTTTTGCGGTACGCGGGCCTCTCACTGCTGTGGCCTCTCCCATTGCGGAGCACAGGCTCCGGACGCGCAGGCTCAGCAGCCATGGCTCACAGGCCCAGCTGCTCCGCAGCATGTGGGATCTTCCCAGAACGGGGCACGAACCCATGTCCCCTGCATCGGCAGGCGGACTCTCAACCACTGCGCCACCAGGGAAGCCCCTCCCAGGTATCCTTTATCCAGTTTCTTCCAATGGTTACATCTTAGATAATTACAGTGCAATCTCAAAACCAGGAGGTTGACATGGGTACAATGTGTGTATAGTTCTAAGTCATATTATCAAGTGGAGATTTGTGTAACCACCAGTGCAATCTGGATACAGAACTGTTCCCTCACCATAAAGATCTCCCTCTTGGGCTATCCCTTTGCAGTCACACCCAGCTGCCTCTCCCCACCATCCTTAGCCCTCAGCAACCACTATTCAGTTTTCCTTTTCTGTAACGCTGTCATCTCTAAGATGTTATATAAATGGAATCATACAGTATATGGCCTCTTGAGATTGGCTTTTTCCACTCATTACAGTGTACTTGAGATCCACAAGCTGTTGCATGGATTGGTAGTTCAATCTTTTTCACTGCCGAGTAGTGTTTCAAGGCATGGATGTGCTCCAGCTTGTTTAATCTTATTCACCTATCGGAGACATTTAGGTTCTTTCCAGTTTGGAGCTATTACAAACAAAGCTGCTGTGAACAATCATGTACAAGTTTTGTGTGGACATAAGTTTTCATTTCTCTGGGATAAATGTCCAGGAATGCAACTGCTGGGTCATATGAGAAGTGTATGTTTAGCTTTTAAAGAAACTGCCAAACTATTTTCCAGAGTGGCTATTCCATTTTACATTCCCGTTCCCACCAGCAATGCATGAGTGATGCAGTTTCTCTACATCCTTGCCAGCATTTGGTATGGTCACTATTTTTAATTTTAGCCATTCTGACAGGCATATAATGATATTTCATTGTGGTTTTAATTTGCATTTCCCTAACGACTAATGTTGTTGAACACTTTTCTTTTCTTTTTTTTTTTTTTAGAAATGAAATCAGGTCTTTTTTTTTCCTTTGGCTGTGCTGGGTCTTTGTTGCTGCACATGGGCTTTCTCTAGTTGCGGTGAGCAGGGGCTACTCTTCATTGCAGTGCACGGGCTTCTCATTGCTGTGGCTTCTCTTGCTATGGAGCATGGGCTCTAGGCGCGCAGGCTTCAGTAGTTGTGGTTCGCGGGCCTTAGGGCACAGGCTCAGTAGTTGTGGTGCACGGGCTTAGTTACTCTGTGGCATGTGGGATCTTCCTGGACCAGGGCTTGAACCCATGTCCCCTGCATTGGCAGGCGGTTTCTTAACCACTGCACCACCAGGGAAGTCCCGAACATTTTTCTTTTTTTTTTTTTTTTTTTGTTGTTGAACATTCTTCTGTGTGCTCATTTGCCACCCATATATTTTCTTTAATGAAATGTCTTTTCATGTTGTTCGTCTATTTTCTAATTGGATTTTTTTTAACTGGTGAGTTTTGAATGTTCTTTATCTAGAAATGAGTTCTTTGTCTCATTTAAATTTGTCTCCAATCAGCCAGTGGCACCTTGGTGATGTCTTAATTTGCATTTCTTTGATTAGATTATTAACGAAGCCAATTTAAAAAACACAAAACTAGTGGTTGTCTGATGACTTAAAGGAAAACCAGCATTAAAATCTCACCCCAGGAGATTTCCATGGCGGTCCAGTGATTAAGACTCTGCGCATCCACTGCAGCGGGCACGGGTTCGATCCCTGGTCGGGGAACTAAGATCCCACATGCCGCGCGGCACAACCAATAAATAAATTAATTAATTAAATAAAAAAACTTACCCACAGGCTCTACTTTGTCAACATGGTCTATATAGTCTCTCTTCCCCAAGTAGATGGTCACCTGTGGGAAGAACAGGTATGGATTCTAAATGGCCAAAGAACACTGAGGTATTCATGTTAAAAATCAGTAGCAACCAATAAAAATAAATAAATAAAAATTAGCAACAGCCGAAACATTTTGACCAGTCTTGAGAAGAGGAGCGGCCTGGCTCTGCAGCTTGTCCACAACCTCCTCTCTCCCTGCTTGGCTGTAGGCGGACACAGTGGATTGCAGGCAAGCTGTGATCTTTCCTCAACCTCATAAAGTGCTCCAAGGAATTCTTCCCACCCCTTGGAGAGTTCCCTGTTCTCCCCACCTTTTCCCATCAAGCCCAGGTCTGATATCAACCAGGTAAACTTGTTGAATTCATTGATGATACTTTAGTGGAAAGTTATGCCTATGCATATGAGGCCCCTGTCAGCTATTTGCATGTTAAGCCTTTTATTTCTAGCTGTGAATGAAAGGTTTCTCCTCCTTGTTAGAAGAATTTCTGATTAAGAGGCAGATGTTCTGGAGTCCCTGAAATCCTCTCAGGTGAGCATCTATACAGATAAACCTGAACCCATGCCCTGAAGAATGGGGGAAGGGGTCCTGGATGGGAAGAGATGACCATATCTCAGTCCTTGTCCTGTCTGTTTCAATGCCCCTGGCAGCAAAGGTCTCTTTACCAACCCCCTTTGTGGGAGAGCATGGGTTGGGTTCACCACCACTCACCACTTTAACCCACAGCACTGTGACTGCCGTGATGCTAAGAATTCTCTTATTCATCTTTCAGCCATCACGGTATGTAGTACAGTATCTGGTACATACAGGAATTAAATCAACATTTGCTAAGTACACCAATGAGTGAGTGCATGGACCCTGGCTAGTCTCCTTCCCTAAGCCTCTGAAACTCATATTTTTATTTCCAAGAACACTCAAAATAATTTTTTTTGGCATTGTATCATCTCCTGTATCTACCTCCTCATAGCAGTATCCTGGAGTGGATCTCTATGGCTTCCAGGTTATTTGTGTTATTGATGTTGAAGCACCTGAAGGACAGCATAGCCAGGTGATCGGGATGGGGGCGGGGTGTTAGATGGTGAAAGGATGCTTTCTGGGCAAAAAAAATCAGTGTGTACAAAGCCCAGAGTCAAGAGAATGCTTCTGGAACTGCCAATGGTTTCATCTGTGGGTGAACGGCCTCCAAATGGGCATGCAAGCTGATGCCAGAAAGGGTCTTATAGGACCGGACCCTAAAGAATCTAGGAGGACGTGGAAGCATTTGAAGCAGGATGAAAGGCTTGCAATTAAATGGCATGTAGTGCTTGTCATGTACCAGGCGCCAAGCTAAGTACACTGACTACATTATTTCATTTAATCGTCACAACTACTCTTTGAGCTAGGGATTAAGCCCATTTTATAGAGGAGAACACTGAGACTTTGGTTGCCTTGGCAGCAAAGTGGAGAAGGGATTGGCAAAGGGAAAGCTGATAGTGGTCTGGAGGAGGGAGCACTGAGAGTGGACGGAGGGGAGAAGGTGGGTGGAGAGCACATGTCTTCTTTTTCAAGCTTTGGCTGTGAAGGAAGGAGAGCTAGAAAGGGGACGGGGTCAAGAGGGAGTTTGTTGTTCTTGTTGCTATTGTTGCTGTTTTTAAGATGCATGAGGTGGGTACTTGCTGTCATGCTCGGGCCAAGTACTGGTAGAGAGGGAGAGGCTGCACATAGCCCCAGAGGGAGGCTGATGGTGGAGGACCCTAAGAAGGTGGTGGACCATGACCCAGGCTGTAAGCAGCATGATCCTCAGTGGAAGAAACAGCACCTCTTCTGCTGCAATTGGAAGGGGAGGGAAGAGACAAGAGCAGGTAGAGAAGTGGGGCTGGATGATGTGAGGCTACAGCACACCTGCTGCTTGCAAACCCCATAGCCACGTGCCCCATCTTCCTGGATAAAAGTCGTCAACTGTAGGGAGTCCCCTGGTTGCCTAGTGGTTAGGATTCTGGGCTTTCACTTCTGCGGCCTGGGTTCAATCCCTGATCAAGCGGGGAAGTGAGATCCCACAAGCCACAGGGTGAGGCCAAAAAAAAAAAAAGAAAAAAGTCACCAATTGTGTCCAGGGTCCCATGTGGTTGTGTAGTAAGAGGAGACCACCCCAGAGGACGATTCTTTTTCCTTTTTTTCCCCAGTTTTATTGCAATATAATTGACATATTGTATAAGTTTAAGGTGTACAACATAACGACGTATGTATAAATTGTGAAGCGATAACCACAATGAATTTAGTTAACATCCATCACAGAGGGTGATTATTGATTGGCCAGATCCAATTCTTTTGGCTCGGGATGGCTTTAAGGTGGGCATGTGACCCATTTTTGACCAATGAGATATGAGAGAAGTCTGCTGGAGGGCTGCTAGAGAAATATCACCTCACCCTTAAGAGACCCCAGGAAGCAACAGCCTTTTCCTTCTTCTAGAAGAAAGTGAGGGTAAGGCACCTGAAGCTGGGGCAGCCATCTTGCCACCAGCCAGAGGATGAAGATCACCAAAGAGGGACGAGTGGAAAGACTCACAGAGAAACACACCCAGGGCCCTGGCACACCACACCTGCAGCCAGGCAAAACTTGCCGTCGAAATGATCCTAATACGTGACACATTAATTGATGAATTATTTTTTCCTCCTATATACAAAAGTTCTAAATTTCCCAGGTCAAAGATGTCTATCTAGATGTGAGGAAGAAAAAGTGAGAAAATGATATGGCCCAGCAGGAGTGTTTTCTTTCTTCTTTTGCTAGAAGACAAGATAAAGTGCACTGGAAAGACACAAGTTGGAAGAGAGTCGGGAGGATGCAAGTTTGAGGGGTACCCAACTTGTCTCCCCAAAGAATCAGAGGACTTGATGAAAATGATGGAGATCCTCAGCAAGGGAGAGGAGAGGTAGGGAGTGTCCGTGCAAAGCCTGATTCTCTCGTGAGGCGCAAAAGCATTGGAGAGTTCCTTTCAGGCGCAGTATGTATAGGCTTCAGAAGTCAACTAGAAGAATGACCTAGAACCACATTGCCCAATACGATAGCTACTAGCTCCAGGTGGCCACCAGCACTTGAATATGGCCACTCCAAGCTGACGTGCTATAAATGTAGAACACACATCAGATTTGAACAACTTAGAAAACGAAGGTAAAATATGTCATTAAAAATTTTTATATCATTTACATGTTGAAATGATCATTTTTTGGATATACTGGGTTAAATAAAATATATTATTAAAATGAATTCCCCATTTCTTCTTACTTTTTTAACATGGCTACTAGAAAATTTTAAATTAGATATGTGGCTTGCATTGGATGGTGCTGAACTAGATTATGAGCCCCTAAGAATCCATAGAGGGGAGCGAGGAGACCCCATCCTCGGAGGCTGTGGGGTGGGCTCTCCATAGGGTGTCCCAGGCCAGGAAGTTCACAGGCACATCTAGACTATCTAACATTCCCCTGATGGAGCCAACAATGGCATCATCCCTGCCAAATACACGGAGTGCCAGGATATTGGTGGCCATGCAGCCACAGTGCAGAGGGGCAGAAAGGGAGCAGCGGGAGATGCTCCCTCATCCAGAGGCCCTGGAAGCCCAGCAAGGTTTGTGAGCATGGCAGCTGGGGTGGGTGACAGAAGGTAGAGAGTTGCATTGATCCAGCATCAGGGCTTTCACCAGGCAGTTAGGCGAGATGATAGAAAAAGGGTCAAGTAAGCTATAGATACTGACCAAACAATGTTTGAAATGGTTAAGTCATGGGTTCAAAGCTAGGAAAAGAGGTAAAACTGGAGGCGAGGGGTTGGGGACTGAGAGATTAGGAGAAAATTAAGGGTCTTGGGAGGGGTTGGGGACTGAGAGATTAGGAGAAAATTAAGGGTCTTGGGAGGGGTTGGGGACTGAGAGATTAGGAGAAAAGTAAGGGTCTTGGGACTAAAGTCTTGTTGAGATCAAAGAGAATTTATATTTCTGCAGTTTACTCATTCATTTATATCTCATTTATCATCCATCTCAGACAGAGATGGAAAATAGACATAGAGCTTCCATTGACCTCATAAGAGTTTGATGTTGATTATGTCTATTCGAAAAAGCTCCTTTTAAAAAAAAAATGATTACTACTAAGCCCCTCACCTCTGTACTACTTACCGATTTGTCCCGGGAGATCTTCTTGAAGATAACGTGGTTTGATGCAGACTTACTGTCCTGCACGCTGGCCTCCATGTTATCTGTCCCTGGCAGTTTCTTCCCCTTGGGGTGTTATGTCAGGTTTTAGAGGGCTAGAAAAAGGTAAAATCATCTTAAATATAAAGTCAAGAACATTCTGTGAATAAAACCCATACATGAGATGCTGTACATCCATCAGACATTTGCTTCTACCTGCCTCAATATCCACATTTGACTAAATAAGGCCTTCGTCTAGTTTGTATTTTACTACAGTGTGCTTTTTTTTTTAAAGGTGTTTTATTTTTCCTGATAAGCCTCAGACATTTCTTAGCAAAGCTCACCAGGACGTCCAGATAGATTCCAATGAGAAGGTTTTACTTTGAGACTAAGCCTTGGTATCATCACACTAAGCCAGATTGAATTTAAAATTCTATCTTGATGATGTATTATGGCAATTAAAATAGAAAAAGTCCCTGCAAACCACAACATAACCACTTCACGAATATCATTTTAAAAATACGTTAAATCCCCAAAAGTTCTGTTCAGCAATTCATACTAAGCAGTGCTTTCCCTTTCCTGCCATCTCTCACCACTCCCCAGCTTTACCCACAACAAAGAGGCCATCTGAGCTGTCTGGAATTCAGTGCGCTCCTTAACAAGCAACGTCCACGGAAACTACACAGAAAAGGTGAAACTGGGACTGACTACACAAAAATGCCAGTCTTCCTGGCGCTGGCTCTTCCCTGCGCCCTGCCCTGAGTTTCTGAGAAGGCTTGTTCGAGGGTGACCACATACCTTGGGCAACCAGCTGGGACGGTCCCAGGAGGTGAGGAGAGGGTCTCTGTGTCCTCCGGGGTGAGCAGGCAGCCAGCCCTTGCTCTGTCTAAACAGATGACCCCACTTGGGCCCTGGCTGACTGTGTGGGGAATTTGTAGGGCATCTGGAGAGGGTGCCCACACCCAGGTGTCAATGTCTAGAAGCCAAATCCCATTTCAGGAGCAGAGTGGCAACTGGATTAGTGCTGAGACGGGGGAAATGGTAGCTTCAGCAGTTCACAGCATTAGACAAGGGCCCAGAGGGGCTCCCAGTGCAGGAGCTGTCAAGCTTGAGTGGGGAAGGTTTGGGGGAGGGATGACAGCTAAATGAAAGCTATTTTATCTTAATCCACTTTGGGTTCTGGAAATAGACTGATTATCCCTTCACTCCTGGTATCACCAGGAGAAGGGATTTTCAAAAGCTCAACCAAATTGATTAAACTCAGCAGGCAGCTAATGCAACCTTGGGGGTGGGGATATAAACAAAAAGGTCAAGGAGACATGTCCGCCTCAGGATAAACCCTGGTGTTATGCAAGTCAAACTAGTCATGTCCCTCTCCTCTACCCTACGTGCTACTGATTACATCACGAGTCCTGTCAATTTGCCCCCAGTGTCTCCAGGATCTTAGTCTTCCCATCCCCAGCACTCCCTCTTGAGTCCATACCAGCCCTTTTGTTTTCCTGGTCTGACTACATCCTTCTCCATGCTGCAGAGGGGGCCTCCAAGCCCTGAGCAGTCACCCTCCTACTCAGCGACTCGCCTTGCTCTCAGCTACAGGCACACAACTTTAAAGCCACATGCTCGAGCCTCTGCCTGCTGTTCCCCATCTCCCGGTACCGCACTCCCGCTGTTTGCTTTTGCCTGGAACCATCCTCTTCTCCTTTCCTCCTTGACTCTTTTCATCCTTCAGATTCCAGCTCAAGAGTCACTTCCTCAGGAGAGCCTTTCCCAACCTCTCCGACTAGGTTGGAGGCACTATTGCATTTGATGCTTGTACAGATGATTTTACGGTCTCTCTTCCCATACTTGACTCTAGGCTTCATGACGTCAGGGACCCATGCCGTTTTGTTTCCCTTATCTTTGTATTCCAGTGCCCAGAACAGAATACTCAGGGAATGAATGCATGGGATGGTGTGGCCACTAACACATATATGTACTGGACTTGAGCTGGTGTCTGGGAGTGAAGCCAGTCTAAGCAGAAAGTGACGTTTCGGGTGTTAGCATCTATCGAAACACTCCAGTGGCTTCCCACCGAAATCTGGACAATGTCTGCAAGGCCCTGCATGATCTGGGCCCTGTTCTTCCCACCTCGCCCACTTTGCTCCAGTCCACTGGCTTCTTTGCTGTTCTTCAAACCTGCCCCAGGGCCTTTGCATTTACTGTTTCCGCTTCTGGAACACTTTTCCCACAGAGAGTCACTTGGCTCACTCCCTTAATTCCTTTGGGTCTTTACTTCAATGTCACCCTATCCATCTACATTCTATTGTGTACATCTCACCCAACACTTCTGTCTTCCTTCTCTGCATTACCTTTCTCTGTAGCACTTATCAGCATCTGACATACAAGATAATTTAGCTTGTTCATTGTCTGTCCCCCCACCCCAACGTAAGTTCCAGGACTGTAGAGATTTATGACTGTTTTGTTCCTATCCCATCTCCAGGATCTAGAATAGGGCCTCAGTGGACTTTCAGCAAATCAATGCATCACTGGATTGCAAGAGTATATGGCTGGCAATAGCTAAAGTTGGGAAAAATTTTAATTTCTAAGGGAGAAAACTTTAAATTTTTTTAACGTAGGAATGCCAGCTAATAAATGCAAAGGGAATGACAGAATTGGAGAAACATCATTTGACGAACTCTGATGGTATTAATCATGCCTTTTTGTTTTCTGTAATTCTGATGCTTTGACATCTAAGGCTTTGCTGACCCTGGAGAGACTGCCATCCCAGGGCTAGCTCTTTCCTAGAGAGAATAAATGACTGCTTTTCATACGCAAACCAACCAACTCAGAGCCCATACACCCCAAAGGCCTCCTTTACTCCTTTGTTGGGCTCTCACACTCTGAGCCACGACTGCCCTGCCCTAATCACCCTGGGGCCAGGTACCAGACAACTGGAGACAGCCCCTGCACTCCAGGGCCTGCTGAAGTAAACAGCCAATCTTAAGTCTGCTTATCCTATCTCACCAGTTCTTTCCCATGGAAACCACAAAAGAACTCTTGACCATGTTTTCTCCCTGATCCTTCTACCTCCTGACTGGCCCTGGTGCTTCCCCGCATGGCCTGCCCCCTTTTTGGTAACTGTAACAAACTATCTTTTCAATGGCAATTGTCTCCAGATCTGTTGACCTCGCCATAGCTGAATAATAGTAAAACTTACGTTTTAAAATACTAATGACATTATTGACTCAGACAAGGGTTCTTTATTGGGGTGAAAATAATTAGGTGAAGAGGTGAAGGGGAAATGGCTATTCCTATGACACCAAAGTGATGCCATATGGATCATGACTCTTCACAAGGTGCAAGCCAAACTCTACAACAGGGGATCAGCCACAGTCCAATGTCAATCTTAGCATCACAAATGGTGTCAACCAATGTGATGTGTCACCTTGCAGCAGCTGGAATCCATCAAGCCTTTAGACATCACTTCTAGTTTATAGGAAATACAAGGAATAGTTAAATGAGACCACAAGAGAGCTACCAGATGAATGTAGAAAGAGGCTGATCTCTTTCATAAGTCAATGTCATAGAAAAGAGATGCATTAGATTAAGACACTTAAGGGACTCAACATCCAGATGTACTGTGTGGTCCCAATTGGACAAACAGGATGTATAGTACATTTCTGGCCTGTTGGGAAAATCTGAATATGCTCTAATAATGTATCAGTAATATGTCATATGAGCTCTGAAAGGTAGGATGGAAATTATTGGACTAGGAAGGTAGAGACTGTGACTGAATGAAGAAGGTCATAGGATGGTATGTACAGTATGATCACATTTTGCAAACACACAAGTCTATGTATGGGTATACGTGCACACACGTGTTATCGTACACACTGTATGCATAATCTACTAGGATAGACACCAAAGAGCTGACACTGGTGGTCTGTGTGAAGGGAATGTTAGGTTTTGTTTTGAAGAAATCTTTTCTTGTCCCTTAAGAAAAAAAAAAAAGGAAGAAAAATGACTGGGGCCCTTCATCCAGTGTCCCCATCAGAAGGGCTGCCCTGAACTGTGGGTGTTCCTGGGACCCCCGTTCTCCTGCAGCTGTGTTAGCGCCAGGCCCCCAAGGGTGCAGGTCTCAGTCACTGACCTGCCAATGCTGGGCAGGTAGGAAAATCTGGGGTGGACTGCATGCCAGACCTCACTCTTTTTGGAAACGGTAGTCTCTGGTAGTCATTCCCAGCCCCTGGTCTGTAATGCATTTTTCTCTGCTTGGTGGAGAAATGAGAAAAATAAGGACACTGTTGTCAGTTTTTTCATAGAACCAAATGTATTCAGTATAAAGGACTGTTCTTTGTTCTAAGGCTATGAAGTTCTAAATTTTTCTTTTTTTTTATTTGAAGTTTTAAACTTTTAAATATTAAAATGTCCTTCTTCTTCCTCCCAATCTTTATTGAGATATACTTCACATCCAACCAAATCTACCCATTTTTAAGTGCATGGTTTGATGATTTTAACCACCACTATGATCAAGACACATTTCCATCACCCCTAAAAGTTCCCTGGCACCCATTTCAGTCAATTCCTGGTCCCAGGTAACCACTGATTTGCCTTCTGCCATTAGTTTTGCATTTCCTACAACTGATTATGAATTTAAGCATACAGAGAAAAGCTGGAATAGTATAATAAACACCTACATAATCAACATGGAGATTCGACAATGAACATTTTGCTGCATGTGCTCATCTATCTCTATTGCTTTTTTCCTTTTGAAACATTTGAAAGTAAATTGCAGACATCATGACAATCAATAAATGTCAGAATGCAGCCGCTAAGCTTAAGGACAAAGTGTCCTTCCTTTTACAGAGATGAATGTAGATGGCAATTTAGAAAAAAAAAATCCTTACTTGGCCAAACTAAAAAGTTATCCACTTCTTTCTACAATTCTTTTAGAAATTTACTGGTCTATTAATTCTCAAAGTCTAAGAACCACTCACTGGCTATACAATACTTGTTTCTCTGGAGTCAGCATCCAGTGAGAAGCAGTTGCGAGTCCTGTGTTTCATTTCCCAACATCAAACGCAGCACCAGCTCGAGGGGGTGGGGGGTCGGGATATGCAGCTAAGAAGCTTAGGGGTTTTGGGGCTAGGTTATCATCTTAGGGGCTTATTAGGGCACATGCATGAGGAAAACTGGTTCAGTCTGCTAACTGTCAACTACAAAATGAAAACCTTGCCTTAGTTTTACTGAAGCAGAGAGCACTTAACAAGTTTGAGGCTACTGTATTTATGCAGAGTGCCAGGGAATCAGAGCTTTTAAAAGCCACCCTCATTTCAACATGTACCTTTTAGTCAATTGGCCTTAAGAACAGAGGGCTGTTGTTATGGGCTGGGCTGGCTAATGTCTGAAATCATAAATGCAACCCAACGGGCAGAGACCCTTGAAAAACATTTAGTCTACACTCCATCCCTTGCTTTGATCTCCTCTGCAATAGCCACAGAAGTTGTTGAATGCTTCCAGGGACAGGGAAATCACTACCACTTTTCTTTGAAATAGCATGAAGTGCGAGAAAATTTTTTGTGAGGATGGAAATCAGCCTCCCTTCTACTTCTCTGCGTTGCTCCAAATTAATCCAATCTCATCCACACGTCGGTCTTTCACGATTAGAACACAGGTGCTCAAGCCTCATGGGCACTGAAACCCTCTCACCCCCAGACAGATTTCAAATGTCCATCTTGAAGCATCACACTGACAACAGGACTTAATGCTCCAGGTTTCTGTGCAGGAGCAAGTTGTACAAAGAGCCCCAGACTGGAGTCCTGGGCTCCGTCGCTCACTGACGAATCCACTGCAATCTTGAGAAACTAGCTTGGCCTCACTGCTATTTGCTTTTCTCCATCTGTAGAAGGGGAGCCCACGAGCTGCCCTGGATTGCAGGGTCAGGGAAATGCATCAAGTGTGCAGACAAGGCCTTGAAAAGGATCCCGATGGACGTTCCTTCGTCCTCTCTGAGGTGAGAGCTTCTTCACCCTCTGGTCCTGCCACGTGGGCCCCGACGTTAGAGGGGGTTTCGATAGTAATGAACTTGGAGTTGACCACAAACTGAGCTGCTTACACCTGAAGTTGAGCAAAGTTAGGCAGAGCTTTCTGGAGAAGTTTGTTACACACAGCGCTGTCCCCTCAGATTCACGTGTTGAAGCCCGTTTACCGCCCAGTGTGACGGTATTTAGAGGTGGGGCCTTTGAATGAGGTTATCAGTGTGGTCCCGATCTGACAGGATCTCCACTCTCCTTGTGCATAAATAAGTCTCATGAGCACACAGCTTAGTGGCAGTGAGGCCTCAGGATGAATTGAAGTCTACCCACCAGTGCCTGCCGCTCAGACTCCAGGCTCCGCAAGTGTGAGACATTTCTGTTGTTTAAGCCACTCAGGCTACGTTTTTTTTGTTCTTTTTTAAAAATTTCAATGATGTTTATTAAAGAAGTAATAATAGCATGAACAAATGCAAGATCTATGATATTTACCCATGCAGGCTACGGTATTTCACTATGGCAGCCCAAGCTGAGCAAGACGAGGGCCCGCGCTTTTCTACAGACAGATCAACTGCTATCGATCAAAAGTTTGGAAAAAAAATGGACACTAATCCAGTTTAAGAAATACCCTTTTTTGTTGCAACTAGGTAGAGGTGGTGCTCGTACAACACTGTGAATGTGCTAAATGCCATTGTTCAGTTTAAAATGATTAATTTTATGTTATCTGAATTTCAACTCAGTTCATTAAAAAATAGAAAAAGAAATACATTTTTTACATTGTGACCCAGTACATACACACATATATACACAACACTCCTATGAAACAATATTTACCCTTGCTAAGTGGTTTATTCTTATTTTTTTAAACTACTCTCCCTCTTACTCTTCCTTTTAGCTGGTTACGATTCACTTTGTTTTTGCTGATTCAATTCTACTAAATAAAGACTTGTGCCAAGTACTACGTGAATGTCAAGATGTCAAGGATATGACTGATCTTGAGACTTCTGGCTTACGACCTCTTAGAAGCACCTGGGCACGTACTCCAGGGAGCAATGGAATGTACGGCTTTCTATCTAGAAACTAGACCGCGTACAGCCTGTCTTCCTATGGGCCTGGCTCACAAGCATACCTACCCATTGTCTCTGAAGTCCATTTCTCTGGAAAAATGAAGCCCAAAGCCTGAATTCCCCTGCTCTCTTCTCCAGGTCCTAGGGTTGGACCAAATCCCCAGAGCCTGGCACATAGCAATCTCCAGGGCTACATTCCCAAGTGGGACACAGAGCTTACATGAGGAAAGTCAACCAAATCCAGCGTGGCACATCAGCTGCCAGAATAGCCAAGGCAATTCCCTTCCCTGTCCCCATGCTGCTCCACAGCCCCCCTCAGAGGCAGGGCTGCGCATGCCACCTGTTCTAGCCAATGGGGTGTAACGAAGGTGACCAGGCAGAGCAACAAGCGGTCCCAGAGACGCTTGTTTTCTTGTTGCATCCTCCTTGTTCCCCTTGCTGATGGCACATTAACAGTCAGATACGAGTGATGCCACCCTCTACCAGTTGCCCCAAATCCAGCCGGCTATGCCCGCTCACAGAATCAGGGGAAATAGTACATGTTTTAAACCATTCCATGTTATGGCAGTTTGTTATGCAGCAAAAAGCTCACTGGATCCTGATTCACTTGGTTTTTTTGCTGATTCAGTTCTCCTAAATAAAAACTTTACTGAGGGCTTCCCTGGTGGCGCAGTGGTTGAGAATCTGCCTGCCAATGCAGGGGACAGGGGTTCGAGCCCTGGTCTGGGAAGATCCCACATGCCGCGGAGCAACTAGCCCCGTGAGCCACAAATACTGAGCCTGCGCGTCTGGAGCCTGTGCTCCGCAACAAGAGGCTGCGATAGTGAGAGGCCCATGCACCGCGATGAGGAGTGGCCCCCACTTGCTGCAACTAGAGAAAGCCCTCACACAGAAACGAAGAGCCAACACAGCCATAAATAAATGAATAAATAAATAAATAAATAAAATTTAAAAAAAAAAAAAAAAAAAAACTTTACTGAGTACCCACTCTGTGCCAAGCACTACGTGAATGTCAAGATGTCAAGGATATGGCTGATCCCGAGACTTCTGGCTTACGACTTCTTAGAACCACCTGGTTCTAAGAGGTTGTAATCATAAACAAGCCAATCATAAAAAACATTGAAACAATCAGGAAAATTTGAATATAGACTGGATAGTGGATGAGAGTCACTGTTAATTCTGTGAGGTGTAATTACGGCATGGTGTCCTTATTAGGTTGGGATGCATGCTGATTCATGGGAAAAATGACATGCTTGAACCTTGCTGTAAAGTACTCTGGCAATAGTACTGAGTGGCAGGTAGGTACACTTGCTACACTGGCGTTTCCTTCGCCTCCTCGGGTTCTGGACCCCCAGAGACGTGGATGTTCCCATCATGCCTGCCACTCAGGGTTAAAAGAGGGCAGCTCGGCCCCCAGCAAGATGAGTAAGAGCAGGGAGCGTTTGAAGAGCCCACCAAGGCCGGAGCACAGAGAGGATGGGAGAAGTGTCTGGAGTGAACACAGGGAAGAGTTCAGCAGCACAGATGGAAACCAGAGCTCCCTGAGGTGAGAGGATCCAACTCTGCTGAGGTGAGGGAGGCAAGAATCATCTTCTGGATCAGAGGCCAATCTTTTACTGGCACATACCACACATCTTACGTGTTTCTACACAATCTATGCAGATACAGATATATTTCACTTTATTCAAGATCCCCAAAGTTGACTGGCTTGAAAATTTGGGATTTCTAGTGAGAATGAGCCTTACAGTAAGACACAAAAGACGCAGTGGAATACAGACACCAGCAGCTCATCCTCGCCCCCGAAGAGGCACTTCCCGCTGGCTCACACGGAGGGCTGGATGGGGCAGCAGGTGAGGTGGATGCCCCCGGGCACCAATGCCCACCTGGGGGCCAGGACTCCAGAACAGCCTCTTGCTTCGCTGGGAAACTTCCCCCCATTTGTGAAATGGGATACACTTCAGATCTGACAGAATTTGAGCGCCATAGCTTCCTTATTACTATCCCAGGCATCTCATGAAAACAAACATTTGTGGTTTCTGCAGCCTGGCAAGCAGTCTTGCACGAGGTTTCACCCCTGCCACCCTTCTCTCCCGGTGCTCCAGCCAGGCCACCGCCTGAGCTTCAGGTCTACATTTCAAATTGTCCGATTCCCCAAGATCACGGTTGATCATGGTTGTGCTATAGATGTGAAGACACACAGTAGCTCTGCACACCTTGGTACACTCCAAACCCTGGAATTTCCCAACAAACACGCCCCTGGGGCCTGGGCTGGCCCCTCCCAGCTGAGAGCAGCTTCATCCATTTGCCCCAGTGTCCCCACAAAATATCCTGTGTGCTGTGATATGAAAGATGCATTGGGGCTTCACAAGATAAAGGTAAAAGTGAATGTGTGCACAGTATGTGCTATAATAAGGCACAGAACTTGATATATCACACTATTTTGGGAAACAACCTAGGGAATATAATTTTTTTTTTTTTTTTTTTTTTTGCGGTACGCAGGCCTCTCACTGTTGTGGCCTCTCCCGTTGCAGAGCACAGGCTCCGGAGGCGCAGGCCCAGCGGCCATGGCTCACGGGCCCAGCCGCTCCGCGGCATGTGGGATTCTCCCGGACCGGGGCATGAACCCGTGTCCCCTGCATCGGCAGGCGGACTCTCAACCACTGCGCCACCAGGGAAGCCCGAGAATATAAATTTTAAAAGTTTTTAATTCTCAGCCCGAGATATGCTAATGTCTGGATCAAAGCCCACAACACTTGCAGGGGAGCACGCTATCTCTAACCAGTCAGGATTCATCTGGGAAATTAAAAACCCCCATGCCCACTTCCCACCCTGACCAATGAAACCAGCAGCACTGGAGGAGGGTCCCAGATGATCTGAGAAAAAGAGAATGAAGACCATGAGCTGGCTGCAAGCATGTTCCACCCAATGGAAGCCACACCTGTAACCCAGCCTTGGCAGTCTGGTGACCTGAAGAGAGCTTTACAGTATGGATGGATCTCAAACTGAAACATCATTGTTAAGAGCAGAGAGCAGTTGTGTTTCCCTCCAAGGTCAAAACAAAAAACAAACAAACAAAAAAAAAAACAGGATAATCTGAGGCTACGACGTTTACTTTCAGCCTTTTTGAAGAATGAGACTTACCTCCTTGAAGGTGACTGCAACAGGATCCCCACCTTCCGCTTTTTGGAGATTGCTGGCTGCCTCTGGGATTCCAGATCATGATGGAATCCTGACTCAAGTTGCTGGGCTACTGTCTGGTAATGGGCTGGACAGGGGTCCTTGGGGGTGGGGGTGGGATATATCAGGGAGACCCTAATTTGTTATGGCACACGGCCGCTTGCTAGATATCTGAGCTGCTACGAATAAATCACTCTTCAATGAGGAAATTCATGCCCCTTCAGCAAAGAAGAGGCTTGGAGGCTGGAAGACACATACAGTTCACTATCAATCCTGTGAACAAAGTCTGCAGCGCAGGGACCGGAAGCTCGTACTGCTGCAGCGTGGAGCAGACCGCATAGCTGCCGAAATTCCGAAGAGACCCTTTTCTGCTTTCAGTTAAGATTTGCAAATGACGTGAAACTGGAACGCTGATGTTTACAGACAGTAATACCTTGGGCTTAAATGATGAACAATAAGGAAAGGCACGGGGACAGTATTAACCATCACTTACAAATGAATGAATACCAGGAAAACAAATGAAAAAAAAAAACAAAAACACAGCTTTTTGCCCTTAAGGATAAAGAAGAATAAAATAACTACCAAGAGGCATGGAGTGTGAAAAGTACATAACAGATTTCTTTTTTATTTACAATCAAGTTCTGTTGGGCAACATAATTAAATAAATAAAAGACATGCCCTGGCCTGTGAATTTCAACTCCCCGCAGCACGAGTTCTCTGAACAGCAAACTGCAAAGGGGAGGAGAGGGCAGGGGAAAGGGGAGAACGGAGCCGCCAACACCATCAGAGGGAGCGCGCAGCCCGTGCTCGCCCTGCTCTAGCCCTCGCTCCCACAGATGTCCAGAGAACAAGTCTGGGAGGAAGAAAATTAAAGTGCGAATGAGTAAGTGATAAAAATATTGGTGTTTCAGTCACTCAAGGAACTAGAATTTTATAAACCAGTAAGATGGTAAAGATAAATGTTTAAAAAAAAAAAACGCATAGGCCAGTTTCTTCCCGGCCTTACTCGCAAGTCCCGAAATCGAAAGACGGCATTCCCATGCTTCCTGGAATGGGCTTCCTGCACTAAAGCACCGAGGGGGTATTGCACATAGGCTTGGCAAAGGGGCAGCGACCCGGAACTACTGGCTCCAGGGTAATACACTGGAGGCCTCCAATCCCACACCAGCAGCAACTGTAACCCCAGCAGAGCCGGGAAGAAGGGGGCGGCCCACCTTCTGAGAAGCTACAGATGACCCGGGAATACAGTCTTTATTCCCGCAGCTCACCCGCTTCTCTGCTACAAGGGTCATGCACTTCTTCTCCTACCCACCGCCAGTTTTTTGTTTTTTTTAAACCAAATTGAGATTTATTTCTTGACCAAGAGATAGATATGTAGAACTGGGGGGTGGGGGGGAGGGAGGAAGGAGTTTTGAAGGACAGTTGCTTTCTAAGAACAGTTTAGGAGACCTAAGGAAATTCCAACAGTGATCAGGTGAGATCAGAGGAAGAGCCTCATGATAAAGACACAGACCGGCAGGGGGGACCACAGTCCCACCATCCCTGTGGGCTACCTGAGGGCAGGGGTAATCCCATCTGGGTTTCTGTGAATCCATGATTAAAGCAAGTTCCCTGGGAAAATGACCCCAAGGTGACAGGACATTCATCAGGCCAGAACCGACTTTGGAAGGATGGGAGAAAGCACAGGGGGAGAAGCAACACCTGGTGCAGGGGGCGTCTGCGGCACCGCCGCCCAGGGAAGAAGCCAGCAGGTGCCTGCGCTCCCCCCCGCTGAGGTATGCAAGATCAGAGCCAGTAGTGTTTCCCACTTGAATCAAGGCAAGAACCCGAACCTCTGCTGAGCGACCGCAGCGTCAGGTTGTTCTCAGTGTTACTCTTTCAGGCCACGGGACCTCAGCCACGACCCTCGGGAGCCCTGCTCAAAGGCAGGCTACTGCGCCCCACGGCTCGAGCTCTTCTCTGGAGGTCAAAGCCACAGCCCAGGCGCCACCTGCCAGGACAGAGCCGTGGGGCCCGCGTGCCCCTCCAGCTTCTGATCCACTCTCTCCTGACGAGGTGCCCTCAGTACTCTGACCACAGCACAGCTTTGCTTCCTTTGTCCACGCTGACGACGTGGGAGCCGGCAGGTGACCAGGCCACGGCGTTGATCGCTGAGCTTCAAAGGGAGAGGTCGGAACATGGGTGAGACGTTTGTGGGCCGAGCGCAGGGCTCCCTCACCATCAGGGCGTCAGGCTTGTCCCAGCGCCCGTTTTACTCGTTGGCGTGGCTCCCACGCACACAGGCGCTTAGAGAGCGAAAGAACTTGGAGGAACCCTGCCTTGATTCTAGGAGGTAGTTTGGAATGAAAGGAGTCAGGCCTTATCAAGTCTACCCTAAGGGAGTAGCTCTGAGTTAAGCAAAGAGCCTCTGACGAGCACCTCAGGGCGACTGGCTGAGGAGCGGGGAAGCATCACCACTGTGAGGGCGGTGAGGGGCGGTCCCGGAGGGCCCTGGGCCTGGGTTCTAAGAGCAGCTGGGCTTGGGGGACACGACAAAGCCGAGAGGAAAAGGGGCCTGGATGAAAGTGAAAAGCACGTGAAAATCGGTGTTTACAAGCAGTCGATTTCCTGAGGAAAGGGGCTTAGAAGGGGGAGGGGGGAGCCAGAGAGGGAGGAGAGCGGTGAAGGGGCGGGAGGAAGCCAGGAGGCGCCACACGACGAGACACAACGTGGGGCTCTAACCCTCTCCAGTGGCCGTACCCTAACTGCTCTAGCTGGACCGGTCTGAAATGTAAATGAGCAGGACGCTGCTGTCTGCTGTCCGGGGAGAAGGGCCCCAGCTTCTCTCCACTAACCTGGCTCACAGTAGAGCGCGTGAGTGGACACTGCCCTCGTGGGGTCGACTCGGGTCCACGCCCGAAGAGGACATGACCCCCGGGATGAAGTCCCAGGCCTGCTCCCCACCTCAGAGGGGCTGACATCTTACCTGTGATGCTTGGAAAGGACCTTCTCCACTTTCCCGGAGAGCACGCTCCAGATGTAGAGAGAGCCCTCGGCCGAGCCCGCTGCCACGTAACTGCCGTCAGGGCTGCAGGACACATAAGACAAGAAACGGCGTCCACCACCCACCCCCAACTCAGCGTCTTCCCGGGCCCCTCCCCAGGAAGTCATGCTTACTCTTCACTTACGAGTCAAACACGTGACCACTCCCATGTACCCAGAAACCAGAAGATGCTCTTCACAACTGCTTTGGCCAAAGACGCTTCACCCTATCATCTGGCCTCACCAGCTAATGAAAAATGGTGCCGCTGCATTACTTCTTGGGGCCACAAGTCCCTAAGCATCTCTCAGACTCAAACATAGCACGTAGGGAGGTCAAAGTCAACCCCCAAATGGTGAAGGGTTTCTTTCAGTTGATGGACTGCCTCGTTATATGGTTCAGTGAAAGCAGAAAAGGAAGGAAGCATCGACTGCAGAGAAGCTTCTCCACGATACTGGCACTGACCATGGCAATGTATTTGGGAGAATAGCCATGCGTGGAAGGGAGAACAGGAAAGGGAAACCACCCCCTCTCCAGAGAGCCTATTCTGCTCTGTTCCGGGGGACACCACCCTTCCCAAAAAGCTCTCGAAGAGTTCTTGTGTAAATGAGTAAAGAGAGGGGAACCTGATATACCCAGAACAAACCAACTAGCCATTATTAGCTTTTGAATTGGGACACATTTTCATGCAATCACAGAAGGGACATTTTAGAAAGGAAGGAAACAGTGACAGTGACCTCTAGGACTTAACGTGCAGCTTCGTTCCTGGACACCTGCGCATGTGGAGGCACTGTACAGATGTAGCTCACTTCCCCAGTGGGAAGATGCCTCTGCTCTAACCTTTGAGGCGAACCACGCTGGGGGCACGGGGTGGGACGGGAGGAGCATCACCACTAACCTGAACACAACTCTCGTCCAGTCGGAGCCGCACTTGAAGCCCGGCGCACTGAAACAGACCACAGGGCACCGTTACCTCCCGAGTCCATGCAAACTTGGGATGTGAGGGCAAGTCAGGCTTCTGGCCTTCTCACAACCCTCCGAAAAATCAGCAAGACTCAAATGAAACCCAACCAGAGTGTCTTCAGTTACCTGAATGTCTGTCTGACAGCATTTATTCGTAGGTCAATAATTTTTAGCAGGTCATCTCGGGAGCAGCTGA
The DNA here is from genome assembly GCF_949752795.1 of Hyperoodon ampullatus. NCBI lineage: Eukaryota > Metazoa > Chordata > Mammalia > Artiodactyla > Ziphiidae > Hyperoodon > Hyperoodon ampullatus. Next base: position 7,144,638 of record NC_136921.1, read on the forward strand.
GGAGTTCAGTTCTTTCTGGGTTTAAGTCCAGGGCAGTAATCTTTCCCAAGAGCTCCATCTCTTGGACAATACTCTCTGATCTACGAAAAAGATGTAAAGTCTGAGAAAACCTAACACAGAAAGGTCAGAACGTCCCCATTTCAACCAGGATGGCATGCCACGGAGAAAAGGAGGAAGGAGAAAAGGCAACTGAACTAGAATGCAATACTCTTTAAGGATGGTGAAAGTGCTCCTGACCCCACACAAATCATCTCAGCCCTGGCTTTTATTATCTTCCCATCAATCGATTCTATCAGTAGTTGTGAGTACTAGAACTCTAAAACTGATAAGGATTAATTTCCTTGCCTGTTTCTGAAATGATACAGTAACTGCCAATCAGAGCTTCTGATCAGCATGAACTAAGCAGGGCTACTATTTAATTAGTATTACTTCAATTTTATCATTTCAACTTATCCAAAGGGACGTAAACCGCTTTAGCAGGTCCGGGCTGACTTATATGGACAAATGTGTGGACTCTCCAGGCTTCCTGTCATACAAAATAAAGCTCGGGGACCCTCCAACTCATCCTGGTGACTCCAGATTTGGAACTGGGGCACCCTGGCAACCCCTTCTCCTTCCTTTTCTTCTCCCAGCTTTCCTCTGGGCCGCAGTCCACACCCAGGTCTGTGCTCAGCAGTCCTGGGCTGGGCCCTGTTGGTGATACAGCCAACGGAGCTGCAGACCCTTCTGGACTCATTCATTCTGTTGTAAACTTTCGATGAAATGATTTCCCACCTCAAACCATAACCAAGTAAGTGAGTTTATCTTACTGTTGCCGCTCCACCTCCCTGGGACTTGGGGTCTTCATCTATCAAATTAGGGGGGAGACCAGGAGGAGCCTTCTAACATCCAGCTTAGCTCTAAAATTCCTTGCTCCCGGTTCAAATGTCTGCCAACCAGTACACCTGAAACTAATCACCAATCACCTACCTCCTAACCAACTGTCCTCATCCTAACAGGACGCCTGTCCCTTCTACTGCCCCCACCTTGGCCCATCAACAGGACTCCAGCTTTCCTCCCCTTTCTGCCACTCCCCCCTCCTTGGGCAGCTCCCTGTTGCTTCACAGGTGGGCTCTGACTAATCCACTCTCATGTCTTCAAAGTCCTCCTGTGAGGACGTCTCATTTCTTCTCCCAGCCAACCTCTCAAAGCTTCTGTTTTTCCAAACGTCTATCAGAAACCTCAAATTTATGTCCTTTTCTGAACATGTTCACTGCATCCTCTTCCTAAATCTGCCATTTATTCTGCATCTTGCTTTACTTCTCTCCTTCCTCACCCTCCACATCCAACTTGTAACAAACCCCGTCCAAATCCCCCCTCCACTGCCTTGAGTTCAGATCCTCAATGCTTTACTCATTTCCCGCTCCCAGTACACCCTTTAAAACTGCCACCAGGGCTTCCCTGGTGGCCCAGTGGTTGAGAATCCGCCTGCCGATGCAGGGGACACGGGTTCGTGCCCTGGTCCAGGAAGATTCCACATGCCGCGGAGCGGCTGGGCCCGTGAGCCATGGCTGCTGAGCCTGCGTGTCCGGAGCCTGTGCTCTGCAATGGGAGAGGCCACAACAGTGAGAGGCCCACGTATCAGGAAAAAAAAAAAAACAACAAAAAACTGCCACCAATGTCATCTACCGTACTCTCATGAAGCAATCCTTTCCTAAACACCCAACGGCTTATGAGATCAAGGCATCTACCAATGGCGCCCAAAGCCTGCAGCAATCTGGTCCCAACCCAACCTATGAGTCTCATCTGCCCTCGCCTGACTTGCCCTGACAGACTGCCCTGCTCTGGCCTGGAATGTCCCTCAGTGGCTCTTCTGCAACGTGAAGCCTACTCACTTCTCAAGACTCATCTTGAGAGATGGTCCCTAACATCCTTGGACAAGGGCTCCTGGCCCTACTTCAACACACCCTGCAGACTTGTGCGTCTGTCTTCTCGATTACGCTTGAAACCACCTAACAACTTAGTTGTTCATCTGTTTGTAAGTACACAGGGCATGCTCAGAGGTGACTGCTGAGTGTGACCGTCTACTTCAGGGTAAAGAATATCAAACTGGGAAGATCATGTGGACTGGAGCTCATTTCTGCCATTTCCAGGGATTTTAAAAACACAACCCCCACACAAGACACCATCACAGTTCTGCCACATACAGACCCTCCCACCTGCCCCCCCACCAAGCTCCTGAGTGTTTTACCGGATGTCCCAGAAACGAATTTTCTTGTCAAAATGTCCACTCATCACACACTGTTCTGTGCAGACAATATCGTTGCAGCTGGATCCCGCAAATACCGTCTTTATGCCTGAAAGAACACCGAACATGAATAATCAAGCAGAGGCCCCTCTGCGGCTGTGCACATAACATTGCTGCACTCTCACCCTAAGTAATCAGAACTACTTATTTAAATGAAGCTTCAAACTTGAAAAACAGTCACTACATCAGCGCCACTCAACATGAGATTGGACTTTCAAAGTTTGTCACACTAAATGCAGGCTTTAATGTGGAAACAAACACCTCTGAGGTTAATATCTAATCGTTCATAGACACAGAGAGACTGAATTTCCTCACAGACTTTGCTGCGTAGATCCCAGAGTTTGAGGGTCCGGTCGTGACTTCCAGAAACAATACGCGCGTTGTCCAGCAGGAACTTGGCAGACAGCACTTTGCCGCTGTGTCCCGTGAGTGTATGCTAAGGGAGAGAACACAACCAGGGTAAACCTCCGGGGTGCCACACGGGGAGAGTCAGCGGCAAAGTGCCAGGGAGCCAGCTTCTCCAAACACCCTGAGGTCTGGTCAGCAACACTCAGACACAAAAGGATGAGTAGCTCAGGGAAAACACCCAGAAAGCCTATCTTTGGGTATTGCCTGGGGTGAGGTATCAAGAGGAAGAGGATAAACCTCCCACCACCAATAAAACTAAAAAAAAAGGTAATGAAAAAATAAATGAAAGATCCAACACCACAGTACAAATGTCACATGACCACGCCCTCAAAATAAGGGAGGAGCAGGCAGAGGACCTGAACAGACATTTTTTCAGAGAAGACATACAGATGGCCAATGGACACATGAAAAGATGCTCAACATCACCGGGCATCAGGGAAACGCCAATCAAAACCACTGCACACCTGTCAGAACGGCTATTATCAAAAAGACAACAAGTAACAAGTGTTGGTGAGGATGTGGAGAAAAGGGAATCCTCGTATATTGCTGGTGGAAAAGTAAGTTGGTGAAGCCACTATAGAAAACAACATGAAGGGTCCTCAAAAAATTAAAAATAGAAACCCCATACGATCCAGCAATTCTACTTCTGGGTATTTTTCCAAAAAAAACAAAACCACTAATTTGAAAAGATATATGCCCCCTTATTTTCATTGTAACATTAATCACAACAGTCAAGATATGGAAGCAACCTAAGGGTCCAATGATAGACGAATGGATAAAGACATGGTACATATATACAGTGGAATATAAGTCATAAAAAAGAATGAAATCTTGCCCGCTGTGACAACACAGATGAATGTAGAGGGTATTATGCTAAGTGAAATGAGTCAGACAGAGAAACACAAATACCATATGATTTTACTTATACGTGGAAGCTAAAAAACAATCAACACCTTACAGAACAGAAAGAGACTCACAGAGAACAAGGTGGTGGTTGTGTGGGGTGGGAGTGGGGGTCTGAGTGAAAAAGGTGAGAGATGAAGAGGTACAAGCTACCAGCTACAAAGCGGTCACGGGGATAAAGGTACAGCATGGGGAGTACAGTTAATACTGTAGTAACTTTGGTGACAGGTATAACTAGATTTACCACGGTGATCATTTGGTAATGTATAGAAATAACAAATCACTATGTTGCGCACCTGGAACTAACATAGTGTTGTAGGTCAATTCTACTTCAATTAAAAAAAAAAGTATATACAAAAACTGTATAATAGGGCTTCCCTGGTGGCACAGTGGTTGAGAGTCCGCCTGCCGATGCAGGGGACACGGGTTCGTGTCCCGGTCTGAGAAGATCCCACATGCCGCGGAGCCGCTGGGCCCGTGAGCCATGGCTGCTGAGCCTGCGTGTCCGGAGCCTGTGCTCCGCAACAGGAGAGGCCACAACAGTGAGAGGCCCGCGTACCACAAAAAACAAAAAAACAAACAAAAAAAACTGTATAATAAAGTACTCAGTAAAGGCTCTACTACAGAAAGTATACAGAATACAAATAGACAGGATATCCGTACTTAGTCTTATTAGCCAATGAAATGGAAAAGAACAATGTATATACTAACGGTATCTAATATTATTAGATTTGTACTGCCACGTTAATCTTACATGTTATAGAAAAATAACATGTTTGTCTTCTCCCAAGTGTTTAAAAAATACATGTAGAAATTTCCTGAATCTGTATTCTTTATTGAGGCTAGTCACATTTTAAGCTGTTTATTACACAACTTAAAAGGGGCAGGTGGCAATCAGAGGACCTTCTTGAAATAAGCTCTATTACAGATACCGGTCTGTATTGTTTGCAATTTTCTCTAAGTCTGAATTACATCAAATTACAAAATTTTTAAATCTTGGATTTTACCTATGTCTCTGAAAGTCAGTGTCCTATTTAAAGTCAGATTAGACAGGTTCACCAGAGGCATAATTTATCAATATAAAAGGAAACATCAGGGGCTTCCCTGGTGGCGCAGTGGTTAAGAATCTGCCTGCCAATGTAAGGGACATGGGTTTGAGCCCTGGCCCGGGAAGATCCCACATGCCGCGGAACAACTAAGCCCGTGTGCCACAACTACTAAGCCTGCGCTCTAGAGCCCACGAGCCACAAGTACTGAGCCCATGTGCCGCAACTACTGAAGCCCGCACGCGTAGAGACCGTGCTCCACAACAAGAGAAGCCACGACAATGAGAAGCCCGCGCACCGCAACAAAGAGTAGCCCCCGCTCGCTGCAACTAGAGAAAGCCCGCACGCAGCAATGAGGACCCAAAGCAGCCAAAAAAAAAAATTCTTAAAAAAATAAAAGGACACATCAGGACTCTTTAAATAAACAATTAAAACTCCTAGGGGTTTTTCAATCAGAGGTCTCAGCTTGAAATGTCAGATCATAACCACAGACACCAGCATTCCCAACAATCAAATCTTTTCGTGACTAGCTGCGAGATGCCAACCATGGCGTCTTTCCTGGGCTGCCAAGCAACGCAGAACTGGGTCATAACCGAGTGTCAGTGCCCTTTGCCCGCCACAGCACTACTGGAGCCCAATGGGAGAGAGGCGGCTGGGGATGGTGAGGATGCCGCACTTTCCCTACTTTTCAATATGGATCAACATATTTATGTGTGGAAACTTCAAAGGCTCAGAAGATATTCAGGTATTCACTAATGATTTCTTTATAATTTTTTTTTAAAAAGAAAAGGCTTTTTTTGGGGGGGGGGCTGTGCTGCATGGCTTGTGGGACCTTAGTTCCCTGACCAGGAATTGAACCCGGGCCCTCGGCAGCCAAAGTGCAGGGTCCTAACCACTGGAACTCCAGGGAATCTGTCCCCCCCACCCCCCCCCAAAAAGAGCAGCTTTTAAAAGACCCTAATATACTTACTATAACTGTCAACTTACTGGGTTTCAACCCTGACTCCCAAAGCTGAGACCTCACAGTTTAGAGTTAACATTTTAGCAACCAAACTTTCCTCTCTGCTCAGGAGAACAACTCCACTTTAGTACAGGAAGAGAACACTCAGGGCCACATGTACTTCCCCTTTAAGAAGTGTGCACGGATTCCGAGACTCCTTCTTCTCACATTTAAACCTCTCTGAAACTGGAACAGCATCTTACAGTCGCTGCCAGCCAGGTGGCAGCTCTGCTGTGGCTGTGTGACAACCTCCCACTGATCCTTCCGGAAAGATCAAAAAAGTTCCAGCAACAAAGTTTACGCTAAATACAGTATAGGAATAATGCTCAGTATAAATCATTCAATCTGCACAAACGATGGGGAGAGACCAAAAACTTGTGTAGGTACTTCTATTTCATCAAAAAATTCAGTTTTGTGTACATGTACTATTTTCTTTCTTACTATTAATGTAAAAGTAAAATCATGTTTCACAAACATAGGGAGGAAAAGACATTGCCCGCAAATGGGCGATGCAAATGTGCTTGTTTTGCTTACTCTAAATGCACGTTAATATTCTCATATATTTCATGTGAAAACACCCCTACAAATTTATCCACTGCACTTTTAACTTCATAGCACAAGCAGTTTTTCATGTGACAGGAAAATACAAGGGCTTTGGGGTCACGCTGTTTGGCGCCTGAACGCCCTGGCTCTCTAACGTCTGTAAAAGACTAACATCTTCCTCACACTGTTTAGGAGGGTGACCCATGCACAAGGCCCATGGCTGACTGCATTCTTTCTCTTCCTTTCTGCACCACCCTCCTTAAGAGTTTCTGTAATTACTCTATAATAGCTAAACAGTCTCCAAGCAATGAGATTACAATCTAATAGAAATTTCCTTGGCTAGCAGACACCTACATCCCTTTAAAAGTTTCATGATCACAAATGATGCTGCAATGAACATCTATGAGTACCCGGCTTTCTTCTGACTTACTTCCTGGAATGAAACTGTTGGATTAATGGACTAAAGGAAAGGAATGTTTTTATTTCCTGGCTTTTCACATGTGTTACCTTGCTTTCAAAAAAGTCTGGATTTCTGCTTATTTTGTTCTTGGTGGAAACCCAGCCTGACCGGCCCTGCCTGAGGCTGGCTAGTTTCATCTCCATGCTCTCAGTGGTATGGAATTCAGCCTCCTGCAAGCATTCACTTTTATCACATAAAAACTGATTTTTAAGTCATTTTAAGTGGATCAGATTTATTTGAAATTCTTTTACCCATACAGTGTTTTTGAATTTATTCTTAATAGTTAATATTTAACTTCTAACACTACTTTAAGGCTTTTATCTTCCTCTTTAAGAGACGGGGCATGGGTTTTGATGTCACAGCAGCCTGAGTCTCCGAATGGGAAGGCTTAGAGCTCTCTTCCCTCAGGCTCTGCACTGGCTCCTTGGTGCTGCAGGGCAGACCCTAAGGGCCACCCACCATGTAGCAGCTACCATTAACACCAACCAAAGACAAGTGACCTCAGAAAAATGCAGAACATGATAAGGAGGTTTCTGAAATAAAAACCATCATCTGAAAGCAAGTCCTCACTGAGGCCACTTCTCCACACCAGCGTTACAGAAGTGAGCAGGATGGCTTCTTCAGCCCAGTTCCTCAGTTTTGCAGTAATCTTTTACAAGTTTTTTTTTAATTTAAAAAATTTTTTATTTTATTTATTTATTTTTGTCTGTGCTGGGTCTTCGTTGCTGTGCGCGGGCTTTCTCTAGTTGCGGAGAACGGGGGCTACTCTTTGTTGCGGTGCGAGGGCTTTTCTCACTGCAGTGGATTCTCTTGTTGCAGAGCACGGGGTCTAGGCACGTGGGCTTCAGTAGTTGTGGCATATGGGAGTAGTTGTGGCTCGAAGGCTCTAGAGCACAGGCTCAGTAGTTGTGGCACACGGGCTTAGTTGCTCTGCGGCATGTGGGATCTTCCCGGACCAGGGCTCGAACCCGTGTCCCTTGCATTGGCAGGTGGATTCTTAACCACTGCGCCACCAGGGAAGTCCCTATATTTTTAAGGGAGTCGAAAACACCCTGTATTGAAAGGAGTCCTCTGGAATGGGCCCCTCTCAACACCAGACTATTTCTAGGACAGCTTTACTAAAAGGATTTAAAGCAAGTACTTGACCAGCCACTCCTGCATTCTGGTCTCACCCAACACCACGCACCTCAAGTTGAGGAGACAATGACCAGGGCTTGGATCTTGAGTTTCAGAACATGGATGCCCATCTATGTCCTCCAACATCCTCTGTAAATGAGGGTCTTGGTAGAAGCCAGAGCCTCCTAGACAGGGAGACTACTTACTTCCTGGGCCCTGGTAAGGGTTCATGTGGTTTCTGTGGGAATGGATAACCTGTTAAAAGGGCCTCCTGATCTCCTTCACACATTTACCAAGTGATAGCACACAGCTGTGAGCAGAAGAGAGGCCCTCTAAGCCAGCTGGTCCAGCAAAGGAGGCTACAGCCCTGGCACCAGCCCCTGGCTCGTCAGCACCCACAGCTTGGTCCTCCAGCACCCTCTCCAGTGAGACTCAGCCCACCTTTGCAAACCAGCTCACTTGAAAACAGTTACCAACATTATGACCTCTGTCACCCAGGTCTACCTCCGCCTCCAGGGCCTTCTTACTTCAGGCCTAAAAGCTAATGCTTACCTGTTGAGAACTTTTCTACCAATTAAAAATATCCTGCTCGGAACCAACATGGCAGAGTAGAAGGACATGCTCTCACTCCCTCTTGCGAGAACACCAGAATCACAACTAGCTGCTGGACAGTCACTGACAGAAAGACACTGGAACTCACCAAAAAAGGTACCCCACATCCAAAGACAAAGGAGAGGCCACAATGAGACAGTAGGAGGGGCACAATGACAGTAAAATCAAATCCCATAACTACTGGGTGGGTGACTCACAGACTGGAAAACACATACCACAGAAGTGCACCCACTGGAGTGAAGGTTCTGAGCCCCGCGTCAGGTTCCAAAACTGGGGGTCCGGCAACGGGAGGAGGAATTCCTAGAGAATCAGACTTTGAAGAGCAACAGTCAGCTCTACCCTCCACCAGTCCCTCCCATTAGGAAACTTGCACAAGCCTCTTAGATAGCCTCATCCACCAGAGGGCAGACAGCAGAAGCAAGAAGAACTACATTCCTGCAGCCTGTGGAACAAAAACCACATTCACAGAAAGACAGACAAGATGAAAAGGCAGAGGGCTATGTACCAGATAAAGGAACAAGATAAAACCCCAGAAAAACAATTAAATGAAGTGGAGATAGGCAACCTTCCAGAAAAAGAATTCAGAATAATGATAGTGAAGATGATCCAGGACCTCGAAAAAGAATGGAGGCAAAGATCGAGAAGATGCAAGAAATGTTTAACAAAGACCTAGAAGAATTAAAGAACAAACAAACAGAGATGATCAATACAATAATTGAAATGAAAACTACACTAGAAGGAATCAATAGCAGAAGAACTGAGGCAGAAGAACGGATAAGTGACCTGGAAGACAGAATGGTAGAATTCACTGCTGTGGAACAGAATAAAGAAAAAAGAATGAAAAGAAATGAAGACAGCCTAAAAGACCTCTGGGACAACATTAAATGCAAAACATTAGCATTATAGGGGTCCCAGAAGGAGAAGAGAGAAAGGACCTGAGAAAATACATGAAGAGATTATAGTTGAAAACTTCCCTAACATGGGAAAGGAAATAGCCACCCAAGTCCAGGAAGCACAGAGTCCCAGGCAGGATAAACCCAAGGAGAAACACACTGAGACACATAGTAATCAAACTGGCAAAAATTAAAGAAAAATAAAAATTATTGAAAGCAGCAAGGGAAAAACAACAAATAACATACAAGGGAACTCCCATAAGGTTAACAGCTGATTTCTCAGCAGAAACTATACAAGCAAGAAAGGAGTGGTATGATATACTTAAAGTGATGAAAGGGAAGAGCCTACAACCAAGGTTACTCTACCCAGCAAGGATCTCATTCAGACTCGACTGAGAAATCAAAAGGTTTACAAACAAGCAAAAGCTAAGAAAATTCAGCACCAGCAAACCAGCTCTACAACAAATGCTAAAGGAACTTCTCTAAGTGGGAAACACAAGAGAAGAAAAGGACCTACAAAAACAAACCCAAAACAATTAAGAAAATGGTCATAGGAACATACATATCGATAATTACCTTAAACATGAATGGATTAAATGCTCCAACCAAAAGACACAGGCTTGCTGAATGGATACAAAAACAAGACCCATCTATATGCTGTCTACAAGAGACCCAGTTCAGGGGCTTCCCTGGTGGTGCAGTGGTTGAGAGTCCGCCTGCTGATGCAGGGGACACGGGTTCGTGCCCCAGTCCGGGAAGAGCCCACATGCCGCGGAGCGGCTGGGCCCGTGAGCTGTGGCCGCTGAGCTCGCGCGTCCGGAGCCTGTGCTCCGCAACGGGAGAGGCCACAAGAGTGAGAGGCCCGCGTACAGCAAAAAAAAACAGACCCACTTCAGACCCAGGGACACATACAGATTGAAAGTGAGGGCATGGAAAAGGATATTCCATGGAAATGGAAATCAAAAGAAAGCTGAGTAGCAATACTCATATCAGATAAAATAGACTTTAAAATAATGTTACAAGAGACAAGGAAGGACGCTACATATTGATCAAGGGATCAATCCAAGAAGAAGGTATAACAATTATAAATATATATGCACCCAACATAGGAGCACCTCAATATATAAGGCAATTGCTAACAGCTATAAAACAGGAAATCGACCGTAACACAATAATAGTGCGGGACTTTAACACCTCACTTACACCAATGGACAAATCATCCAAAATGAAAATAAGTAAAGAAACAGAAGCTTTAAATGACACAACACACCAGATAGATTTGTTATTCATAGGATATTCCATTCAAAAACAGCAGAGTACACTTTCTTCTCAAGTGCGCACAGAACATTCTCCAGGATAGATCACATCTTGGGTCACAAATCAAGCCTCAGTAAATTTAAGAAAACTGAAATCATATCAAGCATCTTTTCTGACCACAACGTTATGATTTTAGAAATTAATTACAGGGGAAAAAACGTAAAAAACACAAACACATGGAGGCTAAACAATACGTTACTAAATAACCAAGAGATCACTGAAGAAATCAAAATATACCTAGAGACAAATGACAATGAAAACACGACGATCCAAAACCTATGGGATGCAGCAAAAGCAGTTCTAAGAGGGAAGTTTATAGCTATACAAGCCTACATCAAGAATCAAGAAAAATCTCAAATACACAATCTAACCTTACACCTAAAGGAACTAGAGAAAGAAGAACAAACAAAACCCAAAGTTAGCAGAAGGAAAAAAATCATAAAGATCAGAGCAGAAATAAATGAAATAGAAACAAAGAAGACAATAGCAAAGATCAATAAAACTAAAAACTGGTTCTTTGAGAAGATAAACAAAATTGATAAACCATTAGTCAGACTCATCAAGAAAAGAGGGAGAGGACTCAAATCAATAAAATTAGAAATGAAAAAGGAGAAGTTACAACAGAACCACAGAAATACAAAAGCATCCTAAGAGACTACTACAAGCAACTCTATGCCAATAAAATGGACAACCTGGAAGAAATGGACAAATTCTTAGAAAGGTATAATCTTCCAAGACTGAACCAGGAAGAAATAGAAAATATGAACAGACCAATCACAAGTAATGAAATTGAAACTGTGATTAAAAATCTTCCAACAAATAGAAGCCCAGGACCAGATGGCTTCACAGGTGAATTCTATCAAACAGTTAGAGAAGAGCTAACACCCATCCCTCTCAAACTCTTCCAAAAAATTGCGGAGGAAGGAACACTCCCAAACTCATTCTAAGAGGCCACTATCACCCTGATACCAAAACCAAAGATACTACAAAAAAAGAAAATTAAAGACCAATATCACTGATGAATACAGATGCAAAAATCCTCAACAAAATACTAGCAAACAAAATCCAACAACACATTAAAAGGATCATACACCATGATCAAGTGGGATTTATCCCAGGGATGCAAGGATTCTTCAATATAGGCAAATCAATCAATGTGATACACCATATTAACAAATTGAAGGATAAAAACCATATGATCATCTCAATAGATGCAGAAAAAGCTTCTGACAAACTTCAACACCCATTTATGATAAGAACTCTCCAAAAAGTGGGTATAGAGGGAAACTGTCTCAACGTAATAAAAGCCATATAGAACAAACCCACAGCAAACATCATTCTCAATGGTGAAAAACTGAAAGCATTTCCTTTAAGATCAGGAACAAGACAAGGATGTCCACTGTCACCACTATTATTCAACATAGTTTTGGAAGTCCTAGCCACGGCAATCAGAGAAGAAAAAGAAATAAAAGGAATACAAATTGGAAAAGAAGAAGTATAACTGTCACTGTTTGCAGATTACATGATACTATATAAAGAGAATCCTAAAGATGCCACCAGAAAACTACTAGAGCTAATCAATGAATTTGGTAAAGTTGCAGGATACAAAATTAATGTACAGAAACCTCTTGCATTCCTATACACTAATGATGAAAAATCTGAAAGAGAAATTAAGGAAACACTCCCATTTACCACTGCAACAAAAAGAATAAAATACCTAGGAATAGGGCCTTCCCTGGTGGCGCAGTGGTTGAGAGTCTGCCTGCCGATGCAGGGGACACGGGTTCGTGCCCTGGTCCGGGAAGATCCCACATGCCGCGGAGCGGCTGGGCACGTGAGCCATGGCCGCTGAGCCTGAGCGTCCGGAGCCTGTGCTCCGCAACGGGAGAGGCCACAGCAGTGAGAGGCCCACGTACTACAAAAGAAAAAACCAACCAAACAAAAAAAAAACCTAGGAATAAACCTACCTAGGGAGACAAAAGACCTGTATGCAAAATACTATAAGACACTGATTAAAGAAATTAAAGATGATGCCAACAGATGGAGAGATATATCATGTTGTTGGACTGGAAGAATCAATACTGTGAAAATGACTATACTACCCAAAGCAATCTACAGATTCAATGCAATCCCTATCAAATTACCAATGGAATTTTTTATGGAACCGGAACAAAAAATCTTAAAATTTGTATGGAGACACAAAAGACCCCGAACAGCCAAAGCAGTCTTGAGGGAAAAAAATAGAGTTGGAGGAATCAGACTCCCTGACTTCAGACTATACTACAAAGCTACAGTAATCAAGACAATATAGTACTTGCACAAAAACAGAAACATAGATCAATGGAACAAGATAGAAAGTCCAGAGATAAACCCACACACCTATGGTCAACTAATCTATGACAAAGGAGGCAAAGATATGCAATGGAGAAAAGACAGTCTCTTCAATAAATGGTGCTGGGAAAACTGGACAGCTACATGTAAAAGAATGAAATTAGAACACTCCCTAACACCATACACACAAATAAACTCAAAATGGATTAGAGACCTAAATGTAAGACCGGTCACTATAAAACTCTTAGAGGAAAACATAGGAGGAACACTCTTTGACATAAATCACAGCAAGATCTTTTTTGATCCACCTCCTAGAGTAATGGAAATAAAAACAAAAATAAACAAATGGGACCTAATGAAACTTCAAAGCTTTTGCACAGCAAAGGAAACCATAAACAAGACAAAAACACCATCCTCAAAATGGGAGAAAATACTTGCAAACGAATCAACGGACAAAGGATTAATCTCCGCTCATGCAGCTCAATATTAAAAAAACAAACAACCCAATCCAAAAATGGAAGACAACCTAAATAGACATTTCTCCAAAGAAGACATACAGATGGCCAAGAAGCACATGAAAGGCTGCTCAACATCACTAATCATTAGAGAAATGTACATCAAAACTACAATGAGGTATCACCTCACACCAGTTAGAATGGGCATCATCAGAAAATCTACAAACAATGAATGCTGGAGAGGGTGTGGAGAAAAGGGAACCCTCCTGTACTGTTGGTGGGAATGTAAATTGATACAGGCACTATGGAGAACAGTTTGGAGGTTCCTTAAAAGACTAAAAATAGAATTACCATATGATCCAGCAATCCCACTACTGGGCATATACCCAGAGAAAACCATAATTCAAAAAGACACATGATGCACCCCAATGTTCACTACAGCACTATTTACAATAGCCAGGTCATGGAAGCAACCTAAATGCCCATCGACAGACAAATGGATAAAGAAGATGTGGTACATATATACAATGGAATATTACTCAGCCATAAATGGGAACGAAATTGGGTCATTTGTAGAGACGTGGATGGATCTAGAGACTGTCATACAGAGTGAAGTAAGTCAGAAAGAGAAAAACAAATATCGTATGCTAACGCATATATACGGAACCTAGAAAAATGGTACAGATGAACTGGTTTGCAGGGCAGAAATTGAGACAGATGTAGAGAACAAACGTATGGACACCAAGCGGGGAAAGCGGTGGGGGGGGAGGTGGTGTGATGAACTGGGCAATTGGGATTGACATGTATACACTGATGTGTATAAAACTGATGACTAATAAGGACCTGCTGTATAAAAAATAAAATAAAATAAAATTCAAGAATTAAAATAAAGAAATAGGGCTTCCCTGGTGGCGCAGTGGTTGAGAGTCCACCTGCCAATGCAGGGGACGTGGGTTTGTGCCCCGGTCCGGGAGGATCCCACATGCTGCGGAGCGGCTGGGCCTGTGAGCCATGGCTGCTGAGCCTGTGCAGTGCATCCGGAGCCTGTGCTCCGCAACGGGAGAGGCCACAACAGTGAGAGGCCCGCGTACCGCCAAAAAAAAAAAAAAAAAAAAAGTAAGTAAGTGAGTGAGTGAGTGAGTGAGTGAGTAAGTAAGTAAGTAAGTAAGTAAGATAAGATAAGATAGGAAAAAATATATATCATCCTGCACTCAACTCCTTGCTTTACTCCTCTAAGGGCCTAAAATGTAAGGAAGGCTGTATGTCACTCTTCACTAATTACAGTTTTACTGTATCTCAGTCTAGAATAATCCAGGCCAACTGAACACAGGAAAGAGTACAGGACTCAATCCAAAGTCTCATGTTTCTATTTGTTAACTGTGTGACCTCAGGCAATTCTGTGGGCTTAGCTGAACCTCAGTTTCCCCATCTACCTACCTCACCTGCATCCCCCTGAGGATTAAAAGCAGTAACGTATATAATATACCCGACTACTGGGTGAAACACAGAAACCACTCAGGTAAAAGCCCCTTTCCTTTAGGAAAAATAATGACTGCAGAAGTATTCAACCCCATCTTAAATTTCTGCTAAGCAACTGATGGGTACATAGAGAAGGCATGCCACAGGCTGGACTGTAACACTGCCAGGAGAACAGTCTAGGCTGTTACATGGAACTTTTTCCATGCTTACGGTGCAGGACTATAGGGCTTCAACTGAGAACTCGTTCAAGCATTTGAACAGATGTGTACTGTTGCTTAAGAGGAGTCCAGTCCTGCCTGCAGGAATCCACCTCCCTGTTCCTTCCTTGCAACAAGAACACCAGGCAGGCCCTTCAGCTTTCAGGAGAAAACATACCCTTTGTCATCCTCACATCTCATGCTTTGCACGTGGATCCTCTTTCAACTAAGAATCAAGAATTACCACCCTTTAGGTATTAGCTAGCATCTAACACTGGCCATTTTCCACACAGCTCCTTCAAGAAAATGGAAAGCCCAAGTGATAATAGAACTGTGTGTTTCTAACTATTCTTCTAGTTGCATCCCTGCACCATCGAATCAGACCGTCACAAACTACCTAATGGACCACTTCTATTGCAGCTCCCCACCTCCCTGTAGATTTATCTTTATGAAGTTCATCTTAACATCATGCTCTCTGTTTTTCATGTGGGTTGACACAGAAGTTTGTGTCAAGCTTTTTTTTGCAGGTAAAATGCCTACCAATGCCAAGTAAATCTGCCACCTTATCTTTCAGTAGCCTTTATTTAATGAGCTCATGTGAAGGTTGCTTCAAGCTTTAGAGAAAAACATGTCTCTAAATTAAGCTATGTCTTCTATTAGAACAAAAGTGATATACCATCTAATTTTTGTCTTTGTCTTGGAATCAAAGAGTCTTCTTGGTAGGTTTGGGTTCAGATGCAGATTTCATCAACATCTGATCCCACTGTTTTTGCTTTCCCATACACCTGTTTCCTGGCTTTGAGCTGTTTTCTCTCTCTCATAAGTGTACCCACATGTACTTCTATAGCCTACTTTCCAGTTCTACTTTGTGAGGCGATTTAGTCTTGGGGTGCTTAAGAAACACAAATTATACTCTGGTGGTAAATAGCTGAAGATAAGCTAAAACTGACACCTACCAAAAAAATTTAGTTTTTATGAACAGGAGTGTCCCAAGTCTTTCATGGAAACGTGATGGTTTCCTATTGCAAATATTCTGCAACTGAATACTGGACAAAGTAAGAATGTAAAGTGGAAACATCAATTTTCCTAAGGAGGAAAGGAAAGGGCAGGGGCATTCAAGTATGATTTTCAGGACAACACACAATTCTCTAATCAATCCACCTGCCATTTCCTACACCATGTGACTGGTAAGCAACCACATGAAGTTTGGAGATTACATTAACTTTCCTAACTGGGTCTTACCCGTAACCGATAGTCATCCACAGTCCAGATGCGGCTTGCAAAATCATTTGATGCTGCTAAGAGGTAAGATCCCTACAGCAATAAAGGGGAGGAGAAGAAATGTTAGCCAAAATAGAAGAACTCAGTTCACATGATACAAATTCCCCGATAATCAGGCCCAAGAAGGTTTAGATGCCTATAACTATACACCTGAGCTGAATACCGCTATAACAAGCATTCTGTTAATTTATCAAAATCCCCGTTAAGTTCAGGCCTTTCTCCCGAGCCTGCTCGACCTCCCCTGTAGGCTGTGGATACCTCCAGCTCAAAATGGAATTCCTCCTCCTGTGTTCACTCCCCACCACCTCCCACCTTCAGTAACAGCAAGTACTAATTCTCTGCACCTCTCCAAGTCCAAGAGCTCAGAACCACCGACTCTCCCCAGCCACACCTCCCAACTGCCCCCGTTGGAGACTGCTTGACTCTGGCGCTTCTCGCTAGACCCTCTCCTCTCCACCTGCACTGCCTTGGCCCAAACCGGGGCCTTTATCAAGTCTGGCGACTGCCTTGCTGGGGTATCCCAGACCTGTCTCCCCTACCCAGTCTTCAACACGGTCGTGATCAGCACAGAATTTATAATCTACCTACATCCTTCTCTAACATTAAGACAGAAAATAGCAGAGAAACCAGGTAAGTTTTTAAATTTCAAGAACCAGATGTTTAAAATTGTTTCTAAATTCACCCATTTCCATGGCTATTAGGTACTTACAGCACTATCAAATTCAATGCTTGTAATTCCTGCATTACTGCCGGACAGGGAACCCTTGAACTCACATTTGTCTGCATAAAAACAAAGGTTAAGAAAGGAAGGTTAAAAAAAAAAAAAACCGATGGCAAATCCAACATATCAATTAAAATGAGGCACTTGAAACACAATGGAAGCCAATTAATTACATGGTCAAAAACAGCTTTCCTGCATCTTTACAGAATCAAGTAGCAGGACAAATGGAATAATGAGACCAAAATATCCAGCTGGTCAGTTCCAAGAGCAATGAATGTACAAGTGGGTGCAGAGCCCAACATTTTCCTGTGGGTTCTTACGCTGTTCTTTTCAAGAAATTCAGTGTCATCAATTTCCTTTACTAAAGATAAGTGCAGGAATTTATTTATTTTTTGTTGTTGTTGTTTTTTGCGGTACGCGGGCCTCTCACTGTTGTGGCCTCTCCCGTTGTGGAGCACAGGCTCTGGACGCGCAGGCTCAGCGGCCATGGCTCACGGGCCCAGCCGCTCCGCGGCATGTGGGATCCTCCCGGACCGGGGTACGAACCCGTGTCCCCTGCATCGGCAGGTGGACTCTCAACCACTGCGCCACCAGGGAAGCCCCAAGTGCAGGAATTTAAAAACAGGTCAATTGACCCTAGGGACCAAGTTTGTTATTTTTCAGTAAAATTTTCTACTTTACATAAATACATCTTTGGGTTTGATCAATATTTGCCAACTTAACTATCACTTTCGTAGAACGTGACCATTAGAATTTTAGAACCCAAGTACGAAAAGAAATTTCTACTTACATAAACTGGCTAGTCCTCAGAATTCCAGTAAAGCTAGTTTGGAGTTTCGGGAATCTATCTGTTCACTCTGTATACATGAACCTAAGGTTCTGGCAATCCAATCGCCTGCCAGGGCTCCCCCCCTCCCTCTGCAGAGTCTCCTTCACCAAGAGGCCCATCCATATACCCCCAGGCTCTGTTTTCAAACAGCTTTGGCCACCCGCAATGAAACTTTAAAGATGAGAGTATGAGTCTCAATGATGATGTGATTCAGTTTCCTTTTTAAAGGGTATCTTAAGGATAACCTATATAGACAAGCCAGAAAAACAATTAGGGAATCATTCAAATCAAACTCATAAAATAGGAGTACAGAATAGTATACATTTCAATTAACAGCCTTTTCTCTTAGGACTTCTAGATGCTAATAATAATGATATAAATACTGGTTTGGGGACTTCCCTGGTGGTCCAGTGGTTAACACTCCATGCTCTCAATGCAGGGGCCCGGGTTCGATCCCTGGTCAGGAAACTAGATCCCTCGTGCCGCAGCTAAGAGTTCGCATGCCACAGCGAAGATCCCGTGTACCACAACCAAGACCCAGCACAGCCAAACAAATAAATAAACATATATATATATAAAAAATACTGGTTTGGAGCTGTCAAATACATTTAGGGCCAGGACTATTAACCTGGTGGATGAACCCCTGAATTAATTTGCAAAATATGGCACATTTAATGCCTTTCCCTGGATCCTAGCTTTCATTAGATTTTCACAAGTCAAAAAAAGGCCAACACCTACTAATTTAGGACTTTATTTAGATTAGATCTTTATAGACAAAAATATTACTGCAAATTCTAAAAGATCTCTCTTTGGCTTATGCCTAAAACAGTGGTCTATTTGTTTGGCAGGTGACAAAGTGCCAAAATGTAAGAAATGATCAGTAAGTGCTAGTCTACACAAGAGATTGATCTGAAAAGACCAAAGATCTTATTAAAATCTCTTCTATTTAGAAGGCACTGGGGAGACTATGTCAAGAGCATTTATATAATTCCCAGCAGAGCTGCTGCTTTTGATAGAATGAGCAAAGACAGGTGTTCCTACTGGATGCAAAGTGGTGGAAGGGTAAAAAAGAGGACCCCTGAACTACTTCATCAAAGGCCTCTTGGACTTGGTCTCTTTCAAGACTCAGTAAATATTAGCCGAGGGGGAAAAATTATAGGCCAAGTAAGCCATTTGTGAAGGAAAGATCCTATAATTAGGACACGGCTGATATTTGTTCCTGAAAACTATAAAAAATGCTGCCAGACACTATGTTATTTCTGTAGACCTAGTAGAAAGTTTTCATTTTATTAACACAAATTATGTTCTGGCACAAATTATGTCAGTATTAATTTTGGTTAGTGTTTACTTCCTCTTTAGCAGCAGAAAGGTAACACTATTACTAATCCCTGGTATCTTTAATTTTCTTATAGGTGTTTTTACTGACCAAGGATAAAACGAAAATATTTCTAGTGCTATCTGTATTTAATTGCAAGGCATAATCAAAACAGACTGTGTAGATTTTTATCACAAAATCTCTATTCTTTTTTTAAAAATTAATTAATTAATTAATTTTTGGCTGCATTGGGTCTTCATTGCTGCATGTGGGCTTTGTCTAGCTGTGGCGAGCAGGTGCTACTCTTCGTCGCAGTGCGCAGGCTTCTCATTGTGGTAGCTTCTCTTTTCCTCAGTGCTTTTTTTTTTTTTTTTTTTTTGCGGTACGCGGGCCTCTCACTGTTGTGGCCTCTCCCATTGCGGAGCACAGGCTCCGGACGTGCAGGTCCAGCGGCCATGGCTCACGGGCCCAGCCGCTCCACGGCACGTGGGATCCTCCTGGACCGGGGCACGAACCTGCGTCCCCTCCATCGGCAGGCGGACTCTCAACCACTGCGCCACCAGGGAAGCCCTGTGGTAGCTTCTCTTGATGCGGAGCACGGGCTCTAGGCCCGCGGGCTTCAGCAGTCGTGGCTCGTGGGCTCTAGGCACGCAGGCTCAATAGTTGTGGTGCACGGGCTTAGCTGCTCCGCAGCGTGTGGGATCTTCCCAGACCAGGGCTCGAACCCATGTCCCCGGCATTGGCAAGCAGACTCTTAACCACTGCATCACCAGGGAAGCCCCAAATTTCTATTCTTATGATATGGTTTTATTGTTTTGTAAGTTTCAGCAATTACCATTCATAAGGTGTTTCTGGGTAAAACAGCACAAATTTTGATGGGTTTCAAATAGCTCTAACTGCCAGGGATTTAAGTACTGAGTCATTTTCATGAAAATCAAAGGCCAGGGTAGACAAATTAGGTGCTTTATATGACAACGTGTTCCAGCAAAGGGATCAGTAGATTGCTCTCGCTCTAAATACATCAGCAGTAGTAACACAGGGACTTTCCTGGGAAGCCCGTGCTCCACAAGAGAAGCCACCGCAATGAGAAGCCTGCGCACCACAACAAAGAGTAGCCCCTGCTCTCCACAACTAGAGAAAGCCCATGGGCAGCAATGAAGACCCAATGCAGCCAAAAATCAATCAATCAATCAATCAATCAATTTATATATAAAAAAAGCAGTAGTAACACACATGCTTCTTCAGCAGGTCTATAGCTCAGAGGAGGCTGTTTTGGAAAAAGCAAGGCATCTACAGTCTTAACACTCAAGCTCAGGTCCCAGGTTCCACGACTCCCTGTCCACGTAAATCACCATGTAAATCAAGTAGTGTCTCTGAGTTTTCATCTGTCAAACAGGGGTGATACCCACCTAATGGCACAGGGCTATTGTGAGGATCAGAGGAAATAAAGTAGAGAAAGGTATGATGGTGTTATTTATTGTTGGAGAGTGAGCATGTATGTGCTGCAAGTATGGAAACCGGACAAAGTGGTTCCTATAAAACCCTTCAGTCTATCCTTTGACCTTGCCTAATCATTATTTTTTGGTTGTGCTGTGTGGCTTGTGGGATCTTGGTTCCCTGACCAGGGAATGAACTCGGGCCCTTGGCAGTGAAAGCCCGGAGTCCTAACCCCTGGACTTCCAGGGAAATTCCCTGACCTTGCTTACTAAAAATATATGTATATTTAACTGAATATCAAAATGTTGAAAGTGGGCTATGCCCATGTTCAGAATTCTGGGAGAGGGTTTCACTAACTCTCATTTCCTGTTTTAATGCCATCCCATTTTGAGTACTCTGAAGTCATTCCTGAAACAATGTCTAATCAAAAGAGACTTCAGTCTTGATTTTAGAATCCTTGTCCAATAAGCTATTTGTTAAATACATTTTCCTAGATGATACACCCCTCTGTTTATTCTCAAGCTTAGATACGATGCCAGTCATTTTTTGCTAGGCTATGGCCACTGGCATTATTAAATGCATAAACCACAGCTTGATGTGTAATTTAATTGTAGAGTCCATGACTATAAGATTTTTTATTTTCCTTCTAAAACCTGTACTGTCTTGGAAGATCCCCTGGTCATTACGTATTTGAGAAAACACAAACGCTAACATATCTGTAACTCGACAGCATTCTCAGGTCTACTTGGAAACCCAGAGCAAACATCTACTTGGCTGTATCAGCTGTAAAGGATAACTGAGAGGGTAATAATGCTTTGGTCAGATGATGCCTCACACAAAATACTGTATGTTTCAAGAAGATGAACAATTCAAAGACTGCGTGAAAGCAAGGCCAACCAGATGTCACCAACACAGCTTCTTTCTGTTTCTCACTCCAGCGAGATCTCACCTCCAAACACTTCCCAGAGCTTCACCCTCCGATCCATGCCTCCCGTGGCCAGGAGCCGGGAACCCGGACTGAACTGCACAGCATTGACCTCCCCATCATGAGCGTCCTGCAAGACAAGTGCCCTGTTTCAAACCCAACCCGTCATTCCCAAGAAGAAAGGGCGCAATACCGATGAACACTCTGGACC
Organism: Hyperoodon ampullatus; assembly: GCF_949752795.1. NCBI lineage: Eukaryota > Metazoa > Chordata > Mammalia > Artiodactyla > Ziphiidae > Hyperoodon > Hyperoodon ampullatus. The sequence continues at coordinate 7,166,404 of NC_136921.1, forward strand.
CCTAACCAAAGGTTAAACACCTGTCATTAAAGAGAGGACCCAATCAAACTTGGGTTCCTAGCCCAGGGTCTCCTGATTCTATTATCATTAAATTCGTATAGTTACAGTTCTGTTTTTTTAAACGCAGTGCAACCTTCTTAAAAAGCATTCAAAATCTGTATAAAGTAATTGCCTAAGGTCTGTCTTTGCATTAATTTTCCTTCTTCTAAGAATAATGTAATTTCAATCTATACTGTACTATGATCTTAAGAGCTTAAAAGTAAGCCTATGGTTAACTGCCTCTTCTGGCCCAGACTGCATTAATACCACATGTTAAACTACATATCAAATTAAGGTATAGCATGGCTTCTTGTGACTTAAAAAAAAAAAAAAAAGCCTTTTGTTTTTTAAAAAGCCTTTCTTTTGGTCTCCCTAATACAAATACATCCTGATACGAGTAGATGCCGGTCCTACTGCCACCCATCAGTGTTAGAGTAGAATCCCAGGTAGTTCTTTCTGGAAACAACACGGCACTACGTGTACTAGCAGTGAGGCCTCTGCCAAGTTCCTTCACTTCCCAAAGCCTCAGTTTGCTGGTCTATGAAAATGGACTTCTGCAGGTTTCGTGAGCTAGGAATGTGCCCGACCATGACTCGGCCTTCGACAAAAGTAGCAGGTGTTATTTTGGCAGAACTTAAATTCTTCACAGGGAGATGTCTGAGAATGGCATCCATATTGGAACACATGATCTGAAAAGGCGGTGGCATTTGTGTTCAAGATGAGAAAGGAAACCAAATAAAAAGCACCCCATCCCAGAATGGGAAGAGAGAATACTAGACATGACTATAATCTCCTCTCTTAAAAGACCATGGATACTGAAATATTTATGAATGAAATACTATGAGATTTGCTTTAAGTTGCTCCAGCAGAAGTGTGGGTGTGGGTGTGGGGGGCAGATAAGATTGGCAAACGTGACTGACTAAAGCCGCCCGACAGGAGGATGTCCAGGAAGTTCTTTTACTCTCTACTTCTGCTTATATTTGAAAATTTCCATAATCAAAAGCCAGGGGCGGGGGACCCTGCAATACATGAATTATAAATACTAGATCCTTAAACCTGTCATCAATCACTTGCCTAAAAGGTCATTTTGGGAATACAAAATCTGATCTTCACATTTGCTTGGGACTGAAAAAGGTGCCTGAAATATTGAGAATGTGACTCATGAACTGACTGGAATATAAACATGATTTATTATTACTTTGCTTGATCTGCTTTCTCTCCACCCTCTCGTGTCCCAGTGCTGAAAAGCTGTCTGACGGGGGATCAGACTTTTTACCTCCATACAATTCCGTTTTCTTTGTAATGATACCTTTCTACTTTGGAGGTCTCAGATTGAAAACTTGAGATCATGCACCATCACAACCATGGCTGCCTCTCATCAATCTCCTGTATGGCCGGTTCTGTTGGATGCTTGTCAGCTGTGCACTGCTCACTCTCAGAAACACACACTGACAGAATCCCAAATTATCAGCTGCTCCATTACCCCATACACACGACTTAAATGTGACAGGAGGGAAAAAATGGGCTGCTGGGAGCTGAGGGCAGGGAAGGGAATGTGACATTAAGTGCAATCAGACCTTTTACCAATCATCATTGACCTCCGAGGTGCCCAGGCCTGTTAGAGAATCACGGGAGTGGAGCGGGAAGGGGCCTTAATGGTCCCCCGCCCAACTCCTCATCCACAGCAGGACTCTCTTTACAACAACCAAGGTGGCTAATCGCTCAGCCAGTTCACTGTATGGAAATAACCATTAAAGTTCCTCTCTACGCCTGGAACTGAAAGCTCTCCCCATATAAACTCCGTCCCACTTTTACAGCAAGCCTTTCTCTCCCCACACATCAGCTCCTCCCACTCACCCCACGCAACCCAAGAGTTAACCCAACTATTTGGGCTTTGCTCTATTCTTCCATCCTCCACCCCATCTGCTAGCCCTGAGCCAGGGACTCTACAGTTCCCCAGGCCGGTTGCATGTCCGCTCAATTACCCCAGCCAGGATCCGGATTATCCTTTAGTACTAGGACCCAGCTCCACACTCCAGCTGACAGCCGTGGTATCACAGTGGCTTCTGCCCAGGAGTGTCTCCGGCTTCCAGCTATGTGCTCCTAATGGTCAGAAGTCACATGGACCTGAGTATAATTTGTGAAGCCAAGAGCTGCCCTACTGACCTTCCAAGACAGACCAGTGACTAGAAACTCTAAATTGGAGCCAACCGGTGACAACGATTGCATGAATTATTCTCTAATTCCTCACCATCCCAAATTAGCTCTCCCCTTGCCACACCCCCCCACGCTACCCATCCTCTCAGCCAGTCCTACATTACAGAGGGTGGCTGCAAATAAATTCTGTTCTCTGAAGAGAAGCAAAATACACTAATTTTACTTACCTTATCAAAGCAATTTTGCTTTGCTTATCAAAATATAATCAATCCTTTCTATCAGACAGCCAACAGGTACAAAAGTTCCATATGAACAAAACAATAAGAGAAAGCTTAGCTGCAGCAGGAGAAAGGGTCCTTTGTCAGGCTCTGTTTCTTTATGAAGCTTGGTGGGCTCTGGGGATAAATCATACTTACGAAGACACACATCGCAGTCGTTGGCACCCTCACTTCTTTACTAGAGCCAGGATGAGTATCCACGTTATCCTGGGGAACTGGAAAGGAAGACACAGAGCGCCTCCTAAGAAGTAACATAAAGGAAAACATCAGGATGGCACCGGCTTACTGTCCACCAGACTCTCAGAAGCGATTCAAAGACATCTTTTATCAATAGCTTCTTTTCCCTTCTAGACCCTCCAAACCACAGAACGATTCCCCAAATCAGAAGCAACCTCACTCAGTGACAACTGGAAAGACAGCCAGCACTTACCCATACTCTCCCTTTCGCTCACTCATGGACTCCAAAACTCAACACTGAAAAGCAATCCTGAACAACTGCTGCCCCCGTCAATAAACAGCTACACATGTTCTCAACTTAATGTAACCGCTAGCTCGGAGGGAGCTCGTTGGTATTTTCATAAAACTATTTTAAGATGATTCCTATGCCTGGTTACAGTCATCCTCAGCGTACACTTGTGGTCAAGGTGGAGCTGAACACATGCCAAAAGAAAGAGCGACCAGGGCTTGATTACTGTACAGAGCTCAGCCGATTCGCCCATCTCAGAGGGCAGACAGCATTCCTAGGAGCATGCAAAGCGTCCTGGTTATTAGCACACGTACACGTGATGATTGGTGTAGTGAAGCAGTGATCAGCATAATTATCAATGACCCACACTTGCATGCTGGGCTAAGAGAGGATAATATTTTCACCTGGCAGCATCAGAAGAGTGATGTCCCAAAAGGGGAGACTCGGACAGACTAAAGGGTAAGGCCAGAGATCAGCACGCAGCGAGATTAAGAAAAAGGAAGTTGAGGAAAAAAGGAAGAAGCTAAATGAAAAGCTGAAATTAAGGCATCTGTATACTCTGCACTGAAATTCTGGCGCACGTTTAAAAAACGACAACAAATCATGTACATGTATTCAGGTATATTTATACACATATTAACAAGGAAAGGTGAAGGTTTTCTAACCTACCCAAAGATATTAGTGATAGAATCCAGAAGGCCTCCAGCAGGCTGCGAGAGTCGCTTACTAAAGAGGAGGGGAGGATAGGTTTAAACCTTAGAAACATTTTGCCCAAATTATCAATCAAAAACAGTCCACAACAGTACCTGGGAGTGTGTTTCCCAATGAGCTCCCAAACCCCAGCCGAGAGCCCCTCACAGTACTGAACCACCAGAAAGCACTGGGAAGGTAGGAGGGAAAACCCAGCCTTGAAGTTGCAAAAGAAATACGGTTCCCTAGCACTAAATTAACTTCCCTGGAAATAATGCTTTAGAGGATGAACTGTCTAAGTGACCTAATGACAACTTCTAGTGGTTAATGACCAATCCCATTCTTTTCATCCTGTTTTGGCAAATTAAAAAAAGAAAAGAAAAAATATCCTGGAGCCCTAGTAAGAATTAAGCAGTACGATCTAAACAATCACCCTGCCTAACAAGGTCCATCTTTCAGAAAGCCACTACACTTTTTTCTGCTTCTCTTCACAGCTGGTGGTGGCACTAAGGAACGGCTAGCCTCCTATTAAGCAGAGGCGACCCGAGAAAGACGGAGACACCCTGGAGCCCACGAGCCCCACGGCTGAGCGGGCAGGGCTGCACGTTCCAGCTGGGGGCGCCGCACCGTTCCCTGGCCCCGCCCACAAGCATGCTGCCGGGCGGCTGCTCGAGCTCTCCGCCCCTGGCACAGCCCGTCTACTCACGCGGCTGCTCTGCTGACGGCCCGCACCGGAGAGGCCTCCTCAGCGTGATCGGAGGTTTCATCGACAAGGACTTCAATGTCATCATCCCTGGAAAGAAGGGCAAGAGGCTGAGTCTTTGATTCTGCTGAACAGGAGCTTTGTGATGAGTCTGCTCTGCAAAGGTCGACACCAACACCATTTCCTAATCACACACGGCCTACGTGACTTGGCTGTGACAGAGGCAGTCAAGGCTTCTCTGGAGAAAAAGGAGCTGCTGTCTGAGCAATAGCGAAGAAACAATCTGTTCAAGTCAAATCCAGAATTCCAACTGAAAATAACTTTAGAAGTGAGCTTTTGCTCTTTTTAGGTCCAAACACAGCTCCCACTTGGAAAGCAATGAAATAGTGGCTTATTAAGCCTATAATCACATAACCAGTACTAAGGTAGATTTTTCTCATCAGAAGGCTGGTTTGTAGCTAAAGGGCTCCCGCATGCCAAAAACTGGACTGCAGCACTCACTACGAAACAGTTCCCATGAGACGGGCTGAATAACACAGAGGACAGCTAGGGGCAGCTATGGTGTACAAGAAAATGCCAGGATAGGGAGAAGATTCAAGTCAATAAGAAAATGGACTGCTAAAAGGGCAGTGAAGTCAACGGGTACATAAACAACCCAGTTCTAAATATTACTTTAATAGTAAAAGACAGGAAAGCAAAATCTAAACATAATTCATTTTTGACTCTAGGTATTTGAGGCTTATGTTTAAGCATAACTCTGGGTATTTGCTGTTTCTGACATTTTAGAGAGTCCATTATACTACACATGAGATAGTCAAGTCACGGGCCCATGCTCCTTTGCTGGTGTTTATCCCACCAGATGCAAAGCTCCTCTGGAATTCCCCTTCCTCCCTGTTTTCCTGGTTGCGGGGAAGGCAAGTAATTATTTTGGTCTTAATGACCTCCTACCGAGTTGTGATCTTCATGGAGAAGTAAAATAATAAAATCTAATAACCCAAGACTTTATTACCAAATGTTTGGATTCATAAGAACTTGAGAGATTTTTCCACGATTAATTATCTGGATTATGTAAATATATACTTCAGAACTTGTTACCAAGTAAGTTAAACCAAGTTCAAGTAAATTTATTTTCCTTGGCTATTGATTCTAGGGTCCCGTGTAACTGAACCCAGTCTTGGCCAGGATTAGAGGAGAACAAAGGCGGGCCTGAAGACAGAGAACAGGCTGAGCTTTCTTCTCTTCTCAGTTGTGGTCTGCGGGTCACTTGTGTCCGCCCAAGGGTAACAACAGAACAGCAGAGATGGCAAGAGTAACGAACGTGAGCGGAGCCTATGTAAATGGTTTGTTTAAGATAGAGCTGCATAGTTATAAAGGTACTTGGAACAGTGCAAAGGCCCAGGACCACGAGAAAATACCAGCATCTGGTAACGCGTTATCAAAACCTTTCAAAGGTGTTAATGTCCTCTCACCTAGAAACTCTACTTTTAGGAAAGAACAGAGATTAAGAACAGGCCTTTATAGTCAGACACCCTTAGGTTTCCTCCCTGTCTCTGCCATTTCCTTTGTGATTTGGGGCAGGATGCTGGACCTTTCTACACCTAGTCACCTGTTTATGCTGGCCAATAAGAGGCAGACAAATAATGCTTTTATAAGCTGTTATTTTTAAGGAACCAAATCTCATTTCCAGGTCAACTATTTAGCTACTTTGTAGCTTTGGGCAAATACACCCGAGATTCATTTTCTACATGTGAAGAGTATAGAAATTATGCACATAGGCTACATCTAAAGCAAAGGCTTGGTATGAGATTTGTTTTCTTATAAATCAAGACCTTTGTCTGGCAGATGACTCCTGAGTGAATTTAAACCACTCCCCTCCATTTACAAGGAAGCAAGCAACATTTAAAAAAATAGAAGATCATAACTCTAACACTATATTCCAGAATCTATTTCAATGAGGGAGAAGACCCCACATCCTGAACCAGAGCAAAGGGAATTTAGTCACTAAAATACCCACTGCTCTGAAAACAAAGCTTCAAATCTCAGGGAAGACCCTCCACCCAATTCCAGATTAGGAAAAACTCCATATTGACTCAACTGCTTTTGTTCCAGGAGATCCCAGTTTTTACTTAGGCTTCAAAGGTTTGCCCAAGCTCCACTTGAAGCCACAAACCAAGAAGACAGCAAGAGACAGAACCCCAGCCCAGCATCACACTGCAACAGCTCCAACCAGAGGCAGAAAACAGGTCGGTCTCAACAGGAAAACAGCGAGGCTGTCACTGGTTAAGGGTGGAGGAAGTCAGAATTCACACTCACAGCTAATGAGTATAAACTGGAGCAACTTTCTGGAAGGTAATGGGTGTTTTTTATTTTCTGCCCTAAGTCTTTTCGTTTTCCTTCTACATTTTGTAAAATGGTTTTATAGAAACAGATTATAAGACTATTTCAAAATAGCAAATCAAATTACTACGAGCAAAGTTTCGATTTGTACATCTCTACTCACTGCTCAGCTGGGAGAGGTTCCTTTGCTGCTTCTGCGAGCTCCTTCTGCAGCCGGGCTTGCCGCCTCCTATTTAAAAAAAAAAAAAGCCCACTATTTATGTCTACTTAAAGAAAGCATGGGGTTTTGGCTCTCAAAAAACTACTAGCAACACATTTGAATATTCAATGCACTTAAAGTAACAACTACCCTAGATACCCAAAGTCCCAAATCCACAACTGTAACTTCAGCAAGGATCCTATTATAATGGATTTCAGAGCAAAGCCCTAGGAGGGATTAGAGAGAGCGGTGAACCAACAACGGAGAAGCCTGCCTGTGGGGACTCAGGGCCTCTCAGGACAGAAACATGCATCAGGTTTATCCAGGGTTAGTCATGGTCGAGACTTAGTTTTCTGAAGTAAACAGTCTCACACTAACATATCAAGAGCATGAATAGTAATAAAAATTTACTTGTACCTGGCATGGTTTTATTATTTTACAGAATTTAACTCATTTAACACTTATAGCAAACTTTTTGAGGTTAAGTACTATGACTCCCATTTTATAGACGAGGAAACTGAGGTATTGTGAGATTCTTGAGTCATCAAAATGTACAAGGCTTCAGTTTACTAGGGCTGGACATGCAAGTCCTGGCTGCAGCAAAATTTTAATGTGGTCAGCAGTCGCTTCCACTCTCTCCCCTCTCAGAACCATTTTTGTCTTTCCTTCCCAAGTCCTCAATTCAGGAGCTTCCTAACCTTTAAACTTGGTCTCCCTCTCTTTTCCATGGCAAGTTCACCTCTATCTGTCACTTTTGCCCTCGCTGTGGAGGACCCCCAACCCAGAACTCTAGCTCTGCCACCGAGCTCAGGTCAAGAGTTCTGCTGGAATTTTTAAAATTTTTTCTAAATTAAAAAACAACTTTTCTAAGTTTTTAGCAAAGTTTCTACCATAGTGATCATTCTCAAAATAGGGCAAAGGCCTGTAGGTGGCACATCAGAATCTGGGATGGGATGAGGCTCTAGCTTGAAAAAGTGCCTTACACTCTTAATCTTATACCTTGAAGATGAAAAGTCAGTTTTACAGGACAAGTGACAAAAATTACAGGTTAACAAATTTTTCTTAGCTGGAATAGATGACCTATAAACTGTCTTTGAGGGGAAAGCAGAATCCCGGTGCGGGGTGTGTAACACTCCTCTAAGGGAAAGGCACCTGTCTGCAAGGAGTAAAAACACCTGCAGCCCAGCCTTCATTACAACAGCAGAAACGTCCTTCTTTAATGCTGACAGCTTCTTACACAGCAGCCACCGTGCCTGCCTGTGGGGACACACCCCAGCCTTGCGAGGGAGACGGAACACAAGCAGCTATTTCAAAAAACAGTGCTCCACTATGACCCAGGTAAACAAAAGCTGCTAGGAGAGGAAGGACATCTAATCTGGGAAATTGGCAGGAAGGGGGGAGGCTTCTAAGAAGGAGGAACTAGTTGAGTCAAGTAACGAAAAGAATCCCCAGGTCCCACACGTGCAATCAGATGGTAATACGTGCAATGGTATATTCCTAGGAAAGCATTCCAAAGGACGGAACAAGGGCGGGATGTAATGTGCCTCACCCCCCATTTTCACTAGAAAGTTTGGGTTGTTCTTGTCCACGGTGATGATCAAGGGCTCTCCCTCTGCATAACCACACGCCTGCCCACTTCTCCCTCAGGGAGGCTCTCAGCCCGGAGCCTGACGACTTCCAGGGAACCCCGGTGTCCTTACCACCCCTAAGCTGCCTCAGAGCTCCACATGCAAGCCACACAATTTTACTTAAACATGAGAAAAAGAATATAAGGACAGCTCACTTTTTCTTCATACAAACTTAAGACATATATATATTTTGAAAAGACTTTGCAAAATCCCACTGTATGAAAATATCACAATTTCTTCTCTCCACCAAGGGATATACCGCTTCTAATTTTCCACTACCGTGAATAATGGACTATCACAAAATCGTACTTGTGAACAAACCTCATCACTCAGGATGAAGTCCAACAAGTGGGAACCATTTTCAGATGCCTGCCATCCCCAGGGCCCTCCAGGGGTTGCTTAGAGAAGCAGCCTTCACATCAGCAATGTGAGGCGCCCGTCCCACCTTCCTCCCCACAGTCCTTTTTACCAGATTCACTGAGCTCGTCCACTTCTTTTATGAACTATCTATGCTTTACATCCCTCTGTCTGAATGTTCACCTGTTCCTTACTGACTCTATACTAAGGATATATATTTTATAATAGCATAGCCTATTTGCTTGTTTTATAGTGTTCTTCGATGTTAAGAAACCTACAATTTTTATACAGTCCATTCTTTATTACCATTACTTTTTTTTTTTTTTTTTTGGTGTTTTTTCTTCACTTTTATTTGCATTTATTTTTTGCGGCATTTATTCCCGGGCCATAAATTTTTGTTTCTTCAGTTTCTTCTGGGATATCATTTTCTTCTGGGCAACCTCCCCTTCTGGTTTAGGAACAATCTGTTCTTTTTCAGTAAGGATCATCTCAGTGTGGCAGGGAGAGCTCATGTATGGGTTGATCCGACCATGAGCTCTGTAAGTCCTGCGCCGCATCTTGTGGGCTTTGTTCACCTGGATGTACTCAATGACCAGAGAATCTACATCTAAGCCCTTAAGTTCAGCATTACTCTGCGTTTTTGAGCATGTGCAGTAAAAATTCAACACTCTTTCTGGGCCACCAACCCTGTGTCCAGCCCCACTATTTGGCCTGGGTACACCTACCAACTCCACCACTGTAACGACGGAACGGCACACGTTACTTCTTTAAAGTGACATCCTTCAGATACTTGGTGGTTTTTCGGATATGCATACCCTTAATGGCCTGGGCAGTTTCACAAGTGTTCTTAAAGTGAACATGAAGATTTGAACCTCTTGACTTGCATGATTTTGTGGGGTTTTCTGGGTCAAGTGAATAGCAAACCATTTTTAGAGGTCACCTCAGGCCGCTTACTGGAAAAGCTACCATTACTTTTAATGTTTAGAAAGTCCTCCAATACTCCTACTTAGGAATTTTTCATAAAACAAACAGCAGAGAGTGACATTTTTTACTTCTACCTTTTGGTTTCCGTTTTTACACAGATTTCGAAATCTTTTTGCATCTATTATTTGGTAAGATTAGGGCTCTTTGTTATTCTTTAAGGCTCTTTCCTATTCCATGTATTTATTCTTTTAGATAAACTACAATAATCTTTTCAAATTCTAAACTACTGATGTGGGGATTTAAAATAAAATGTTCTAATCTTTTGAACTCATTATTAGTGAGGCTGGTCTTCTTGTACACTAGCCAGATCAGAGTTTTTGCTATGGGTTGGAATAGTTTTACAAAATGGGGTGGCGGGGGTGGGGTGGGGGTGGGATTATAAGCATTTTCTAATTCTGGTTTAATTTACACTGTTCAAGAACTAGCTTTTCTTCTTGAAACACGGAAAGAATTCGCTGGCAAAAACAGCAACGGGCCAAAGCCCTTTTGGGAGGTAATCCTTTGCTCAGCTGTAAGAGTATTCTTATAAATGCAAATCTCTTTTACACCCACCACCACTATTTCTAATTTTGTTAGTGCTTCCTGGTACCCCCGCCCTGTGGTCAGAGCTGCCAGGTTGGTTTCTTTCTTTTCTAAGAACTAGGTTCGACTTTATTAAACAATGGAAATCACTGACTGCCAATTCATCTCCCACCTCGAATCCTTCTCATTCTCTGCATTTAAGCGATTAGCTTCCTGGGCTTTCTCAGCCATCCATCTGGTGACCAGCTCCTGGTTCTCCTCAGTAGTCTTCCTCAGTTTCTCCTCCAGGGCAGTGAAAGTGATCTGCAGGGCATCATATTCATCCTTCAGGGTCTGGTTGGCTCTTTCAAGGTCCTGAAGCTTACTGCGTAGTTCCAGGCACTCGGTCTCGAGATCAGAGATGGTTTGCAAGCATTCTGCGATTCTGAAAACATGACGGGAGAGGGATACTGCACAAGAGCTGTGTGAGCTTGGGCACCAACAATGACCTCAGCCATCATAGCAGGCACCTCACTTGGCCAAGCCCAGCCCCAGGGGTTTACAGGACAATCCCATTAATGGAGAGGAAACACCTAGGGCAAAATTCATCCAGACTATGAATGACTAGTTAAAGTACCTTTCAGAAAAGCAGGATGGGAAGGAAGAGGGAGCTTTTGATGCTGAAATAGCGTAGTAATGGGAGATTAAAAGGAGGCTGGGTATCTTGTGCATTCCATCCGCTCTACCACTCACTGAGTGTGAACGCCTGAGCAGGCTCCCCTCCAGCTCAAAGATCCTAGGATTTGGATTCCGTTTATCTTGTCCTGTAGCCTTCTCCCAGATCAAGAACAACCCTGCCCACAAACTCATCCCCGTTCCCAATGGCCAGGCACTGGGCTATCTTGGTCCCATCCCCACCACAGAAGACACCTGCTCCCCCAGGCAACGGCCATGGGGAGAACTGTGAATGCCTCAGGGACACTTCCAAGAGCGAAGCTGACTTCTCAGGGGTGTGCTGGGGCCCTGGAGGACGGAGGGCACTCTTCTTGCCTTTTCCATCCTCAGTGGGTAGAAAAGGACCCCAGGCTATGTATGCACAGAAACGAAACTTGTGCTGAGCCCAGTGTGGCTACTGTTTGCCACCGATCACCACTGGCCCCGCTCACGAGAGTACAGTGAAACAGGGAGTGAGATCCCACGACCAGTCCCGAAGGCAGCGTGCTCTCTACTCACTTGGCTTCATTCATCTGCATCTCCTTGTCCTTCTGCTGCATTTGGTTATTCAGGTCAATCACCAACTGAGCTAACTGGGGGTAAAGAAGAACACTTTCATAAACAAGAGATTTTAGGACCTCAGTTGGAAACTCATAATTGCAGGTTACTTTAAAGAAAAAACAGGTGCCTGTGCGGTGGGGCCAAGGCACCAAGAAGAAATGAGCTGGGTGGCCGAGAGGAGAAGGGCCAGCGGGGCTGTGCAGGGGCACGGTGTGCACTTTCCCTGTTGAAGGCAGCCTTGGATAGACGAGCAACGCTCCAGGTGACTGCCAGGTTCCTGCTGAGAACGCCTAGCTACCCCTCCACCCCAGCTACCTTTTCCGACTCTTTAGCTGATAATCAATTCAGCTGAAGTGATGGTAAGTTGCACTTTTTCATAACTTGCCATTAGGCCACCACCCAGCGTAAACACAGCCCAGGACTTGATTCTTCCTAATGAATTTTTCTGAAATTGCAGGTTTCACGCTTTATGAAGGTATTAGTTAAGACTTTCAGTCAATCAAGGAGTAAGCTTCTTTCTATGTTTCTCCACTTATACCTTTCACACCATCTTGGAGCATGACAACCTGGTTGTTATCTCAATGGCTTGCCCACCTATTGACAGAGGTCTCACATCTTTTCTGTTGTTTCATTCCCACAGATAGAGCTGGTGATGCTGTTTGTAGCCAGGATGGCTGCAAATTCCAGTGGGAGTGCCTGCCCCACCCCCCGACCCCCAAGACAGACGAGGAGAGGAGCTATCTTTACCTCCCCACGTTTCTTGTGTAATTCAGTCAGTTCTTCTTGGTGTTTAATCCTCAGCTGGGCCATTTCTTGCAGCTGACTATCATTCCATGCACCATCATGTCCAGGACTAAATGCCCCAACCAGGCAGATGAAGAGAACGTGCAAACAAGAGAAAAAAAATCAGACCCAGACCCCTTCAATCAGGCACTGGAACAATAACTTTAGAATTTCAAACCTGTACATGACAACATAGCCAAGAGAGCAGTTCAGTTCTCCAGGCCAATAGAGTTATAAGTCACTACAAACCTAAAGTACAAAGTAGGAGATATGAGACACAGGGTAAAACCAACCAACCACAACCCATACCACCAGCTGCATCAGGAATAAAGGATGGGTTCCGGAATAAAGTTCAGGTAAACGGGGAGGAGACAACGAGGTCCACTCACCCGACAAGTATCTGAGTGCCAGCTCTGTGCTAGGCACTGTTTTGGTGCCTAGCGGGGAGAAGGCAGGGAACAGGAAGCTCTACAATCAGCTAAGAGTAGACAGACAACAAACGAGTAGATGGATGGAGTCAGGTGGTCAGATGTGCTGTGAAGAAAAACTAAGCAGTGTAAAGAAGGGAACAAAGCGACAGGGCTCCTGTTCCACGTTGGGTAATCAAAGGCATCCCGAGAGGTGACACTTGACTGAAGACTGGAAAGAGTGAGGAATAAGCCATGCGGGCCCGGGGGTGGGGACCTGTGAGTAGAGGGAACGGCAAGTGTTGGAGAGGCTGGGGGCAAGTGTGACCGCAGCGCCCGGGGCAGTGGGAGCAGGGAGGATCGGGGAGGCCACGCAGAGCCTCGCAGGCCCCCAAGGACTGTGGCTTTTCCTATGCATAACTGGAAGCCGCCGAGGGTTTTGAGCAGCGGAATGACTTACGTTTTGAAAGGATCACTACAGTTGCTGGGTGGAGAGCACACTGCAGGGATTAAGGGCAGAAACAGCGAGACCAGTCAGCAAGCTATTACATATTCCAGACTCAGAAAGTGCAGATCAGGACAAGGTGACGGCAGTGGAGGCGGTGAGACGTGGTCAGATCCTAGCTAGATCCACTCTGGAGAGACTGCAGGACTTGCCTTTGAATTGGTTGTGGGGAATGAGAGAAAGACAGGAGTCGAGGATGACTCCAAGGCTCTTGGCCTGAGTGGCTGACCAAAGGTAGGTGTCACCTACTGAGGCAGAAGGACTGGGGCAAGAGGTCGGGGGAGGCCTGAAGAGTGAGTTCACCGTGGACATCCAAGTGGGCATGTCAAGTGGAAATTGCATATTGTTAAGAGTCTGAGCTTCAAGTAAAGAGGTCCAAGCTGGAGGCTGACATATAGGTGTCAGCAAACAGATGTATCTAAAGCCATGGACGGAGCTCAGGCCACCTCGAGAGTCAATGGAATTTGGGAAAGTTTGCAGGCGTTTGCATACTATCTCAGAAATAGCAGCAGGTGAACAGAACTGTGGATTTGTAATTCAGGAGAGGGGTCTTGGCTGGAGCTACAAGTGTAAATTATCAGACTACAGTGAGTAGCTGAAACCACTGCCCAGGGAAAGCACACAGCTGGAGAAAAGGAAGATGGCTGGCAAACTAGGATGCCACCATCTGAAGCGGGGGCGGGGGCACTATCTCTTCCCAATGACCGATAAGAAATAAAGAGGGAAAAGGCAGCAGAATGATGCTCCCTCCTAAATCTACCCTCCATCTCTAAAAGCATTTTTCTTACATGTTCTAAGATACACTAATATTGCATTCTTTGAGGCAACATAGTGCTTCCCCAATCTTGGCCCATGAACTAGAAGCCAAGAGACTAGAAAGCGGCACATACCTTATAAGAAACCACCCTAAATTAGGCAGAAGAAGCAACAGGCCTGGGTGGTTGATTGCATATGGGGATTAGAAGGAAAAGAAATAATTTTTATCAAATCCCCTTATTTTAATGCAAAGCAATGTGAAATATGCAAAACATAAAACTAGTCTGTTCCTCCAAGGAGCTGAAGAGAATCCTGAGAAACGGCAAGGATACAGGGCACTCATTCCTCTGCTCAAAGCCTTTTACCACTTCCAATTTTATTCACAATAAAATAAAAGTCAAACTTCTTACAAAAGCCCAATAACAGTGCTTCACTAAGCAGAAAAAAAAGAATCACCTAGAGAGTAGGTTTTAACAGATTCTTGGGCCCCATCCCAGAACGATTCATCAGGTCGATGAAGAAAAGGGTCAATAATCTGCATTTCTAACATGCTCCCGGGTGTCTCGGATAGTTCACAAGGACTGAGTAGCCACTAAAGCAGTGGTTCTTATATGTTAGAGGTCATCAGAATCACCTAAAGCGTTCTTAAAACAAGACTACTGGGCGCCACCCCTAGAGTCTCTGAAATAGGAGCTCTGGGGTGAGGCCCAACATTCTGCATTTCTAACAAATCTCTGAGGTTGTGGTCTAGCAAGCATACTTAGAAAACTGTTGGAATCAACTGTTTCCCAGGGATGAGTTCCACTTTGATTTATTCAGTAAGCAAAGGGATTAAAACACTTAAGAGAGGAGTCAGATAATTGATGAGATAAAGCTTTTTAAGCACAGTGTTTTTTAAGATTAATTCGAATGGGATGGGCAGGACTTGAGAGCCCAGCAGAGAGAGAAAGCAGCCAATTAGATCCCCGTCTTCTGTCCCAGTGCCTGGCTCACACTGTAGTCACAAAATGACTCAGTGAACGAGACCTCTGCCATAGTCTAGGAATGGAAGCATAGATAAGCAACGAAGTTGGTGGCACACAAATGCAAACCAAGGGACAGATGCACAGGACACTGTGGGCAAAGAATCAACAGGCCCAGGTGACTGCAAAGGGGGAGGGGCAGCACACCAAGGGAAAAAGGAATCATAGCTGACTTGTGGAAAATAAGGATAGCATTAATAGAAACGAGGCAGTCAGGAAGAGGCCTGACTGTGAACACAAGTTTGCAGGAAGGACGGACTTCCAGTTAAATTACCACCCCAGTGATACTCAGTTAAAAGAATGTTGTATATTTATTTATTGTACCTTTCCAAGCAAATGAGTTTCGCTGACAGATAAAGGATGCAGGAATATAGTCTCCAAGAGGCTAACCAGATAGAAATAAAATGTTTCAAGTTTTCAGTTGACTGAATTTAGATG
Organism: Hyperoodon ampullatus; assembly: GCF_949752795.1. Lineage (NCBI taxonomy): Eukaryota > Metazoa > Chordata > Mammalia > Artiodactyla > Ziphiidae > Hyperoodon > Hyperoodon ampullatus. The sequence goes on from NC_136921.1 coordinate 7,181,929, forward strand.
AAAAAGGGCGAAATGGATTCTCTACACCTAAAGTTGACCAGAACACAGCAACTAATATTTTAAATCCAGCAGAAGGCCTCCCAGGACCACAGCTAGGCACGATCTCCTGAATTGTTCTTAAGCAAAAATGGAACCTAGGCCGGGCCATCTGTTCCTCTTTCTACTCCGGTCTGCCTGGAGACTACCTCGCCAGATGAGGAAACACGGATGGCAAGTAGTTAGCAGATATGGCTACAGGAGTAAATGAAGTAAGCTACACCCAGCATTTCTGTTTTTTTCCTAAAATCTTAAATTACCGTCAGCTTTGTTTTTACAATTGCTAAATGGTAGCTGATACGCAAAAAAGCTTGTAGATTTTAGAGCAATAATGGGTACTGTTCCCATACAAACCACAAAATTTAATATGCAAACGTGATGAACAAATGGAAAAGGAGGACAGTAAGACTCTAGAATGATTCCATTTAAGTCACTCTGATGAAGTATGGCTTTAAGGTTTTCTTGGACCATGACCCTCAAAAAGAGATAGTTTACATGAATGACCCAAGTAAAGATACTAAACTCCCCACCATAAACACATACTCACATATTTAGTGAAGCAATACTTACCCTTCCTATAAAATGCAGATTTCTGCCTAATCTTTCTCAAAAAAAAAAGAAAAAAGTTTCTGCAACCCACTGGTTTGACCACACACTAAGATACATGGAAACAACACTGAACTAAAAAGGATCACATAGACCTGTAGCGCTTATGTTTACAGGACAGTCAATCCTGTACTGACAAGATCTATGTAAATCTGCTCAAGAATGCTTACTTGTCTGATTATTTAGAAAAAGTGAACCCTGGCAGGCTACAGGAGGAACTGGCCTGGTTACTCGCCTTAAGCAATTTCTCAAGCTCACATGTACTGATGATGAGCCTTCTAGGTGGGTAGCTACATAGCTTCAAAAAACAAGTCAAATAGTTAGTTATTTGGCTTCAGACGTTTTTATTTGAAAGGAACTGACAAAAAGTGGAGCACAAACACAGTACTTGGTTTGCTTCAAAGTCAGGGAAGTGACAACTGAACTGAGACAAATTTCAATGAAAAAGGAGACACAAATAATACAGGATAGTTTCAGAATACCTTATCTCATGCCTGTTTGGTATGTCATGCTTTTCAGCTTGTAGCTTATGGGCCAGCACTGAATGAAGATCTGACTTTTCCAGCAACTTGTTATCTAGCAAAGAAAAAAAAAAAGTTATTACAACCCAGGTATGCTTTATTACTACTTAAGATCTTATAAAGATTTGGACCAAAGAAATAACCAGAAGATGACTGGGCACGTTTCACTTTTACGAGGTATCAAAGTACTAGGCACTGTACTTTACCACCGATTACAGCAATTGTCCAAACTCCAGGCACATGCGCTCCTTAGACGCTTCCTGGCCCAAGCACAGGCAGCCCAGACAAAGGAACCTATGAAAAATCACTCCAAAACGCCCCCGTGCCCATGCTTTCTACTCCCACAGCTACCTGTTTCTACCCGGGAAAGAGGCAACAAACATACCAAAACACAATGGAAAAGTGAAGTGCTATGCACCTCTAAGTAAGAGAGGAAACCTTTACCTTATTATATTTGGAATTTTTTTAAAAAAGTTTTAATGTGGATCATTTTTTAAAAGTCTTTATTGAATTTGTTTCAATATTGCTTCTGTTTTATGTTTTGGTTTTTTCGCTGCGAGGCATGGGGGAATCTCAGCTCCCCGACCAGGGATCGAACCCACACCCCCTGCACTGGAAGGCCAAGTCTTAACCACTGGACTGCCAGGGAGTCCCTGGAATATTTAATCTAAGATCAGGGCACTAGGGATACAAGTACAAACCAGAGTCCCTGACCTCAAGGAGCTAAAAAAGTGTAATGGGGGTGGGGGTGGGGGTGGAGGTCAAGTATAAAAAGGAAGAGTGAACTTTTACTCATTTTCTCAGATAGTTTCACAGGTGAAGACGACAGACAGTCCAAGCAGAAGGTCTAGAGAGCTGTTCAGTAAGGGGCTAGAAATAAAAGTTTGCACCAACACATGAAAGGGCAGGATGAGAAATTCAGACCTCTTCTTGCTGGCAACAGCGAAACAACAGATTTTAAAAGCAGGCAGTGACATGAACAGATATCAATTAGTAAGAAGTCAAAGGTTATTCTGAGGTTCCCTGCTCGTCCAACTGGGTGCAAGATCCTAACATGCCAGAGAACACAGGAGCAGGGAGCTCAAGGAAGAAAATGCGTCCTTGGAACTTAATAAATGTGACAGGGAACACGGTGCAGAAATTCAAAAGAAAAGTCAGGGCAAGAAATGACATGCATGCAGGGGGCCAGTGAGATCAGAAGTGGAAGGGGGTGCACAAAGCAGAACAAGAAAGTGACCACGGGAAACTTACAGAAAACCCACACCTGCCGGGGGCTTTCACAGATCCCAAGCGTCTGAGATTAGCGTTGCTTCACAGCAAACGTTGGAGAGGGTTTATGCTAGTGACTATAACCTGTTAGAATAGCTTATCTTTCCTCTTAAAGAGTTGAGTCCTACTTCTTGATATCTAAAAATGGAAATCCTGGGCAGAAACAGAAACACTATCGACATCAATATCAATTTAATAAATGAGCTCAAGAGAACAGGGAAGTGATTCCAACCTTGAATGTTCACCAGTGTCAAAGGGCTCTAATAAGATCTTCAAAATGTTACAGCTAGGTGCCCTGTGATATCAAAGACATGAGGTACTCAAGAGGGATCCTTCTTAAAAGTTCCTCTCACTCAAAGGCCAGCTGCTGTCCCCATAGCCTCTTTTCATCTTTCTCTTCAGGCTCGGAGGCAGGACTGAACAGGAAACTCTGGTTGACTGCTTTGGGAAGCGAGGAATGAAGAGTGAGGCTGTTTCAGTCAAACCAGAAGTGATCTCCCAACTGTCAATCCCCTGCCTCAACGGCACATTTTAACAGGCCAAGGCTGTCTTGCCCTCTTGCCCCTCCTCTCCTAGCTCCCGGGCATGCATTACTCACTATAGCTGTTTTAAGACGTGTTCCCTCTCCAGGACTGACCTGTCTTTCTGACTTTCCTCAAACATCCTCCACCCCTTCAAGATGTCCATTTTCAAAGTGCAGAAAAACATTCAATTGTGTCAATGTGATTACAAGCACCTTCCATGTATAGACAATTACGTAGATGGCTTTCAAAGCACTTATATGCACAGCACTGTGTTTATGAAGCAGGCAAGGCGAGCTTCGCCCCTATTTTACAGATGCAGCAAACCAGACTCAGGTAAGCGAGGCTGGTAAGGGGAGTGTCGTCAGACCTCCAACCCAATTTGACTTTCAGTGTGTATTAGCTTTTAAAGAATAAGCATAGGATGAAATACCCGACGACCTGAATTTATGTAACCCATGAGGAATCGTTTCAGCAAGGAGTTTCCGGTGCTTCTGGCTTTCTGAAAGAGCACTGGGCTGCCAGCCTCTTAACAGCGTAAGGAATTAGCACAGGAGTGGTACATTCATCATCCACTTTTCTCCCCATTTTAGTTAAGAGGATGGGCTCAGCGAAAGCAAGGAAGGCCGTTTCTTGGGGGACCCAATGAGAAAGGCAGAAGTGCAAAAAAGTCAGGAGCCATCAAGTCTGTGTCCAAATCCAGGCCCTACCATTAATCTGCTGTACCTCCCCAGAGAAATGACCTAATCTCTCTCAGTCTCCATTTTCTCATTTGTATAAAGGGCAACAAGACGTGCTTCATAGAATTTTCGGAAAGATAAAGTGAAATGACACATGCCAAATATTTACGACAGCACTAAAGCTTGTCTTTACCTCAGAATTACTTGGGGATCATCAAGAAATACTGACACCTGTGTCCCACCTGTACTAATGGGGTTTCTTTGGTCTGGGATGTGCCCTGGGCTTTGTAATTTTTAAAAGATCCCCACCTGATTCTAATGTGCAGGTAAGTTCAGGAACCATAAATTTAGCACAATCAGAATTCAACAAAGGGCACCTACTATTACACTGAACTGCATCATCTACATGATTTGAGATTTGCAGGCTTACTTCAAGGGGTAGACGGAACCAGAGGTCCGAAGAGTGCCCCGTTTCTTGCCCCAAATGTGTCGTCAGTTATGGTAAAATGGGGCGGGGGGCAAGGAAATGCTCTTTAGAAGGCATCTAAGGGCACAAACATTTTTGTACTCAAGTTGCAGCAGCAGGGGTGGGTGTGGGCCACAGTAAAGACTGTGATGTCCCAACTAAAAAGTACGTGAAGACTCAAGATGTGTAATACGTAATAGTCAAAGAACACCAAAGTGCAGGAAGAACAACAGATCTTCAGGAATGAAAGGCAAACATTTCACCACACTCTGAAGACGACGGCAACGGAGCGAGTTACTGCTTAAAGTCAGTGCCCGTTTCAGTAACACGATGCCCGAAACAGGATGTTTCTGGAACCGGCCTATTTAAGTAACACAAGCATTGTGTGAGCTGCTGGGATCTACAAACACAGACGTGAACGGTGCCTGCCCGTGAAGAATACCCAACTGAAGAGGAAAACCCACCACAGTCACACCCAAGGATAAAGTGAAAGAGGAAAAGATCTAAAAAGGCGTTTGGGGGTCCACGGCGCTGGGTACCCGGGGCGGCCTCAAGGCGCGCGGGCGGCGCGGGGGGCTCGGCCTCGGGTTCCCGCTGGCGCCCCGCACGCCTCGGCTGGGCCCGCCCGCCCGCCCGCCCGCTCCCGGGGCCCGCCAGCCGCTCACACTGCAGGATGATTTCTTCGAACGCCTGCCTCTGCAGCCGGTCCCGGCGCCTCAACTCCTCCGAGATGTGGCGCTTCCAGCGGGGGAAGACGGCGGCGCGGAGGCCCGACGACATGTCGCGCGCTGCCCCGGCGCCTTAGCGCCGCCGATCCGCACGGGGGCTGGCAGCCGCGGCCCGCACCATGAGGAAACCAGCGGGCGCGGAAGGACCAGCAGCCCCAGGAGTCAAGTCCACGCACAGGGCTCCTCCGATGCAATCCAGGACGGACTTCCGGTTCCTGACGGAAATGGCTTTGGACAGAGCCAGAAAGCCCGCCTCCTCATCCGACGTCTTACGCCACACGCACGCACGTATCCGGCGCCGACTCAGGGCGCTGGCTGATGATAGCATCCCGAGGCCGGAAGTGCCGGAAGCAGAGATGCGGCCGCTAGGAGGCGTGCGGGCCACGTTGGAGGCTCGGCCTTGCGGGATCGGGGGCGGAGGAAGGAAAAGGCAAACGGGTGGCTTCCGCCCACCTGCTGTTTCCTTTGCTTGCTTTTCCCCGTTTTATCTTTTCTTTCTTAGCCTGCCTCCCTTTTCTTCACGTCAGTTTACAAGCAGAAGTAAACTCCCCACATGGTAGCTGTGTGGCTATAGATGAGTGACAGCATCCCTAAGCCTCAGTTTCCTAATCTGTAAAATGGGGAAGATCCCTAAACCGGGAAGGAATGATACCTATCCCACAGGATTGTCGTGAGGATTAAAAGTAATAACCTATATAATACAATTCACACTGCGCCTGTACATAGTAAGCCTAACCTTACCTAGACACTTGGTATCCTTCGAAGTCCTAACCAAGGATTGGTTGCTTTAAGCAAGAGCAACCCACTGACCTTGGAAAAAGTTTTTTTTGCAATAAAGAAATGGAATGCAAAGAACCGCTAAAGAAAATGCGAATAGATTAGCTATGTAAATCATTAGAAGCCTAGAAATTATCTATGACCTAAAAGTAAATGGGTCCTTAGGAGGTCATTTAAGGGTTAGGATACAAACAGGATTTTGAAAGAGAAAAAGGACAGTTTGCCAGTAGATGAAAGCGGAAGATGAAAGACAGACTCGGGAGAAGATGACATCTATCAACTCAGTAGAATGGGGAACCTTAGTCTGTAGTAGAATCATCTGAGTTCCATCTGCATTTAACAAGTTAGTAAATTTATTGCATGAAAATGGAGCCGGACAAAATAGGAGGCAGAAGAGAGGAAAGGAATGTCAGAATCTGCCTTCTCTTTCAATGTGTCTCAAGTCCAGAGGAAGATCCTTCACAGACAGAGAAGAAGGGCTTTCCTCTTCTGTGGAGCCCAGGAGTAGGACAGTTAGGATTCTAGAGCTGTAAAGATATTTTGTCAGCAGCCAGTACTGAGTGATCTGAATTTGTGGGAAAGACCCATGGGGATCAGAAAGAGAAGGGACTTCCTCATACACTGAAGCAAATGAAGAAGCAGGTTCTGAAAGTCACGAAGAATGCCTCTAAATGTAACAGTGGTACCAACCTCAAAAGAGCCTAGAATCAAATCTTGACAGTTGAATATGCTGATTTCCCAGACAAGATTATGATGAAAACATGTTAACAAATTTGCAGAACCAGCAATTCCCCTTACAGGAATGTATGTCAACAAATATTTGGACAAATGCCCAGAGAAAACTGTCACAGCATTGTTAGTAATAATGGAGAGTTGGGAAAAATCTATTGATTTCCACCAATGAGAGTTAAATTACTGTATATTTATTGTTCAAAAAAGTTCACAATAAAAGGAGTATATGATATAAATCTAATTGATGTAAAATTAGTATGTCCCTGGATCCTCATAGGCAAAGTTTGTTGAATGAATAGAGAATATAATTTCTAAACTAAGGGTACTAAGCTCTGTAGGTGTGCCCTCTCCCTACCCGGCCAGCTTTGTCCAGTGAGCACTGCAGCCTCTGTGGGCCCTCCTCCTCTCTTCTGCTCACCACGCTCCCTCCCAGTGCAGGGCCTTTGGATTCACTGTGCTTCTGTTGGGCAAACCCTTCCCTTCTGACCTTTCTGAGTTAATTCCTATGCGTTAATTCTCAGCTCAGTAGTCACTTCCTCACAACCTTCAAATAACAGACCTTCGCAACTAGGTCAGATCGCCCAATGACACGCGGACCTCTCTGTTCTAGCATTTATCACAGTTGCAGCTTAGCATGTTTTTTACCATTACTTGCTTAAGGCGTGTCTCCCCACCACAGACTGTCACCTCCACAGCAAGAGCCGTTTCTGTCTTTGTTCATCATTTTACCTCCAGCAAGGGCGTGGAGCCTTTCCTATATTAGGTGCTCAGTAAATGTTGTTTAATTAATGAATGGAATATATGAAAATATTTTCTCTGGGAAGTAGCATTGCTGGTGTTCTTTTGTTGTACGTATTTTCTATATCTTATATGCATTTTCTAATTGTTATCCGTTATATATGTACTATGTATGCAAGAAAAAGTTATAGAAACGAACATAGATTTATTGATAAAACCACTCCTTCAGCAGAGTGCTAGGTTCTGTGGGAGATAAATAATAAGTGGGAACACTTCTAACAACATTATGGGCCGTGCACTCTTCTGAATATTTCACGTGTTGTCACTCTCTTAATCCTCACAACAACCCTACTCAGTAAGGTCGTTATTAGCTACTCTTAGCAGCTTTATCCTCATTTACACATGAGGAATCTGAGGCCCGCAGGGGTAAGTCACTGGCCTGAGCACACCTGGCTATTTATTGGCGAGACCTGGCTTCAAACACAGGCAGTTTGACTCTAGCGTCTGTGACTTAACTACTGCACTCCATTGTGCAGTTTCTGTTTCTGCTGACATTGTAGTTTGGCTCAACTAGAATACATAAAACAAAGAATAATTTGAAATGATTTGAAATCAATTCCTAAATTAGCCGATAGGGAGGGCATCCCAGCAAAGAGCAAAGTCAGTGGTTTGGAAGCCTCAGGTGTGCTCCCGGGACCCTGAGGGGACTGGCTGGAGGGAGGATGAGTAATGAGTAATAGGAAGGAGGAGGAAATGAGGTTGTCTGAATATTCCGGAGACAAATTATGGCTCTTAAAAGAAGCGTTTTTATTTGTTCTGGTAAATACTGAGGGTCTAAAGGATGCAGCACGCTTTGCTGGATAGCGATATCTATGAAATGGATTCTGCCTGCCTGTAATGGATGTAAGATACATGTGAAGTGGTGCTCCAGTTCCGAGGAACTCAAGTGCAACCTTCCAAGAATTGTCCTATTTACTTCTGTCCTTTCCCTTTTGGTCCCCCTGCTTTCCTTTATCTTTCAATCAGCAAGTGGTCAAACAGCTGGGTCCTGGTGTGGGTCAGGCACAGGGTGAGCACTGCCTGGAGACAAAGATGGCCAGACTTGGATCCTGGCCTCAAGGAGCTCACTCTTCACGAAGGGAGATCTGAATGTGATTATGGATGAATGTAAGGAATTATAAAGTCAAAAAGACCCAGCCAGCGCCCAGGGCTTTTGATTCTCTTCTGTTCTTTTTTTCTCTTGCTTTTATTCTGTTTTAAAAATATAATTTCCTGTTTTAAAAAAATAGGGCTCGATCTTTATTCTTTATTTCCACTCCTTTTCAGCTGTTCTCAAAATTAGATCACTAAAAATGAAAGTAAGATAAGCTAACCATGTTCCCGTGTTAACTGCTGTAACCTAGTAAACCTAGTGACTGCTGGAGTAAATGAAAGGACAGCCAAGAATCCAACCGACGTGGATCTTCAGACACACCGATGGTCCTTCCAAATGGCACATTTTTTGGCGATCGACGTTTTTATCCCTTGGCTTTTCTTTGTTCCCTTTAGTGTTATTGTGTTTGCAGACATATGAATAAATACCACCTGACATTTCCATTATAAAGACTCTCTGTGCGTGTGGAGTAAAACCCATACAGGTCTCATCACCCGCTCCATATATATGTTGACACTTAGATTTCACATTTTAAAAATGACTGTCTGACGTGGCTATTATCCCTGTACCCCAATACAAGCATTACAGTAAACTTTAACTTTCTTAGAGTAAGTCCTTGCTATCCCTTCTATAAACTGACAGCCAAGTGTCTGGAATGGTGGCTGGAGGATTCAACATGGCACGTCTAACAAGCTGGGACAATGGCTAGAGAGAGAGTGTGTCTCTGTGGGAAGTCATCTCCCTTGGTTTGCCTCTTTGCTCTTTAAAGAGATGATAAAATTTCTCCCAGACACTGCTGCCCTCTCCTACTATGAATAATACCTAATGTTAAATGAGTGATTTTTGCATGCCAGGCACTTTGCTCAACATGGATTAACTTATTTAATTCTCAGAACACTACAACGTAGGTACTATTAGTATGTCTTTTGCAGATGAGGAAACTGACATGCAGAGGTCAGGTAGCTTGTCTGATGTCACAGAGTTAGTAAGAGACAGAACTCGGATTCAGTTGAGGAAGGCTGGTGCCAGAACCCAGCCGTATAACCATATGTCCCTCTGCTGTGTATCAGGGTATGAAGGTTCTGGCAGTTTTTTTGTTTTGTTTTTGTTTTTTGTTTTTTAGGATGAGATAGAGTATCAGAATGCTTTTGATTGCAAGCCATAGAAGTGCAATTCGAGCTTCCTTAAGGGAAAGGGGAGGTTATATGGATATGGGGTGCTGCATCAGGCTGGCAGCAGGGATTTGGCTGGACTGGGACCCAGATGCAGATCCTGTCAGAATGCTCAGCTCTTTGCCTCTGCCTCCCTCTGTAAATTGCTGCATCCTTTGTCTTGTGGTCCAGCTCTTTTTGTCCAGCTCCTCCAGCATCTCCACAGTACAAGCCAGTGGCCGACCAAGCGGGCATATCCAAGTCCCAGGTCTAATAAATCTCTGGGAGAGAGGGCTTCCCTGGTGGCGCAGTGGTTGAGATTCCGCCTGCCAATGTAGGGGACACGGGTTCGAGCCCTGGTCCGGGAGGATCCTGCATGCCGCGGAGCAGCTAAGCCCGTGCGCCACAACTACTGCGCGCCTGGAGCCCATGCTCCGCAACGAGAGAGGCCACTGTAGTGAGGCCCGTGCACCACAGGAGTGGCCCCCGCTCGCAGCAACTAGAGAAACACTATGTGCAGCAATGAAGACCCAACGCAGCCAAAAATAAATAAATAAAGTATAAATAAATTTTAAAAAACAAAAAAAGCCCCCCAAACCCCAAATAACTTAAAAAAAAAATATCTGGGAGAGGAGGCTACTGGACTAGGAGGTGCCCGTATCTAATAATCCACGTGGCAAAGAGGCAGGGTCCGTCTCCTAGGGTGGTTCCCTCTGGATGGAGGGGAAGGGACCGGTCCCAGAAGAATGTAGGTGTAGAACACGTCTGTTCAGACTGTTGAAAGTTGAAATGTATTAAGTAGATCTTACATGTTCTCCCCTCCCCCATCCTTCTATTAACACATCCACCCTCCTGACTATAGTCATGGTTTTTCCTTGCCCCATCGTGCAAGAAACGGGTCCCAAGGGTGGGTATAGGAACCCTTGCCAATCACTGTCCTCCACAGGAATTTTTAAACTGGATCTGGGAGAGAGAGGACCTTTTTCTCCTTCCGTTAGGAAGTGAGGCCATGCATGGCCCTGCTAGTAGCCATGTCCCCTCCCAGGTCTCATGAATAGTTTAGCCTGAAAAAAATGGAGCAAACACACAGGGAGAAGAGGAGACGAGAAACCAAAAATTCTGATGGCATCAGTGTCCCTGGTTCCCTCCAGTCCTGAAAGCAGCCCAGCCCTACTTTCCCAGTCTGGTTACATGAGCTAATACATTCCTGTGTTTCACTAAAGCTGGTTTACTCTGGGTTTTTATTTTCTCTTGCCACCCAAGAAACCTGATTTTTTGTTTGTTGGTTAGTTGGTTTTGGCCACACCGTGCAGCTTGCAGGATCTTCGTTCCCAGACCAGGGATTGAACCCGTGTCCTCTGCAGTGTAAGAGCAGAGTCCTAACCACTGGACTGCCAGGGAATTCCCAAGAATCGTGATTAAGACAGCAGACCAGCCCAAGAAAACACTAGGGCTGGGCAGACAGAATGGTAGTGTCCCCACAGGTGGTCACTAAGGCTGGGTTTTCCACTTTAAAATCTTGACAAAAGGAGGAAGGTCAACCCACTCTTCTCACCATGCATGTTTTGTGTTCATCAGCAATCTATTTCCAAATTTTTGGGGAAAAGTTTCTGGATCTGAGATCTCATGAACGTCTAAGTGAAGCTCTGTTCTAGATAATAGTGTCTGCTGGTCAGAGAAAATTTTAATAACCTCAAAGAGATTAGAGTCAGCCTGGGGATATTAGAATATATTGTTGCCATGTGTTAGAACTGTATTGTCATTTTCCCCTCATCAGAAAGTGAAGGGACACTCTTTCGAAAAACACCGTTTCGATGACTCATGGGATATTAATAGTTTTTCAGAGTGTTTAACCACCACTGCATCCTCATGCAGTAGAACCACATAGAAAGCACACAGCAGTGGAATAGTATTTTGATTAAATAACTAACTAAATAAATATTGCATATCATGAGATGGGGGTTCCTTGTTGAGGCATCAAGTTGACATTCTGTCTTTAAAAAAGCCAACAATTGGAGCAGCAGTGTGTTGAACTTGCTCTGCAAATCCGGATGCCCAGACAATTTGCTTTTGGGAGCCTGATCCCCAAATAAGGAGGGGCCAGCCAGGGATGCAGCATCCTGCAGAGACGGGGCTCAGGGCTGGCCACTCTGTGTGCTGTGTGACTGCACACACTTTCCAGTTTTGGGTTCTGAACCTCTTCTTTCCAATAAGGATATTTTTCTATGCCAGATCATGCACCAGACCTCAGTCTCTTAAGCTTCCCCACAACCAAAGGTTCCTTGCATAGCTCCCTTAATTTTGTCAAAGAGTATGCTGGATCAATGGCTTCTCCAGTTGCCTGGGTAATCCCAGCACAGCCCTCGTTCTCCTGGAGGTGTGGGGCAGTCCAGTCCAGGCAGAATTCTCTGGCCATGAAGTACACCTAGGAAACCGTTCAACTGGCCTTCCCGACAGGTTCACGTGATCCGGTCCAGCCCTTACATAGTCTGCATTGAGGTGGAGAGTCAGGGGTGTCCTCTCTGGTCTTTCCAACACGGCCCTGCGATTCCCATGGGCCTGGGCCTTGCCCTAGACCTTGGGGCTGCCCCGGGTGATTACACCCTGGGGGCAGAGTGGCCCTCACCCTCTCCGCCTCTCCCTTCCACAACCTATCCCCCTACCTCTCTCTCTCCCTCTCTCTAGTTTTCTTAGCTCTCTTTCTCTCAAGGCCCCATCTATTTGGTGTCCAATATGAGCTCCACCCCTGTGATGGTTATTTTTGTCAGCCACTCTGCGCTCCACACATTTCCTGTCAGTGGGGGGGTGTGTGTGTGTGGGGCGGGTGTTGCAGGCAAAAGTGAATGACCTTCTGGTCTGGCTGGGAAGAGGGGTGGTAGGGATAGATCTAAAAGACAGTCAGATCTTTGATTCTTTTTTTTTTTTTTTTTTTTTTGCGGTACGCGGGCCTCTCACTGTTGTGGCCTCTCCTGTTGCGGAGCACAGGCTCCGGACGCGCAGGCCCAGCGGCCATGGCTCACGGGCCCAGCCGCTCCGCAGCATGTGGGATCTTCCCGGACGGGGGTACGAACCCGTGTCCCCTGCATCGGCAGGCAGACTCTCAACCACTGCGCCACCAGGGAAGCCCTGGATCTTTGATTCTTGCTAGTGCCTCTCCAGTGCCTTATTAAACCGTAAGATTATTGGGACTTCCCTGGTGGTCCAGTGGTTAGGACTCTGCGCCTCTACTGCAGAGGGCAGAGGTTCGATCCCTGGTCGGGGAACTAAGATCCCGCATGCTGAACGTCGTGGCCAAAAGGAAAAAAAAACTGTAAGATTATTTTTCTCCCCTCAGGTCTTGACTTCTGCTACAGAAGCCCTGCCCCCACCCCACACCCATTACTGTAACCTTAAAAGTTACCTGCTTCAGGAGGTGAGGAGTGGACAGGAGGAAAAGGAAAACACTCATTCTCTCATGCAAGCAAGAATTAAAGTAAGATGCAGTAAGTCTGAGTGTCAATGGGCTAATTTACAAGGGGATTTAGAATGACAAGCAGCCTTAAGTCAGCATTCTTGTGTCAGCAGTACTCCCCCACTTGTGGAAGTTAGGAGGATTTCAGCTGCAAACAACCGAAACCTTAACTTGTAATTTAAACCAAGGTGGGGGGCGGTCAGCAAAATATGGCAGGCGGGCCAGATCCAGCCTATTTGTTTTTGTGAGGCCTTCAGGCTAAGGAGAGTTTTTGCATTCTTAAAATAAAGAAGGGCTTGTGTGTTGGCCTTGAACTTATGCCCTTCAGATCTCCTACTGGGGGATCAAAATTGACTGACAGCCCCTGCTGTTCCTCTCTGAATCCACCACTGCAATAAAGCCATGTCCACATTTCTGATGGAAGCCTCAACCAGGGACCAAGCACAGCAGGGGAACTAAGGCAAGGTCACTCCTGAGATATGTGAGACTCCTCTGACTGAATTAACCTCAAGGACACTGTTATGGACTAAATCTTGTGTCCTCCCAAAATTCATGCATTGAAGCCCTAACCCCCAATGTGATGGTATTAGGAGGTGGGACCTTTGGGGGTGATTAAGTCAGGAGGGTGGAGCCCCCGTGAATGCGATTAGTGCCCTCATAAGAAGAGACACCTGAGAGATGATCTCTCTCTGCCGGGCCATCTGCAAACCAGGAAGAGGGCTCTCACCAGACATAGAATTTTTTTTTTTTTTTTTTTCGGTACGCAGGCCTCTCACTGTTGTGGCCTCTCCCATTGCGGAGCACAGGCTCGGGACACGCAGGCTCAGAGGCCATGGCTCACAGGCCTAGCTGCTCCACGGCATGTGGGATCTTCCCGGACCGGGGCACAAACCCGTATCCCCTGCATTGGCAGGCGGATTCTCAACCACTGCGCCACCAGGGAAGCCCCAGACATAGAATCTTTTGGCACATAGATCTTGGACTTCCTGGCCTCCAGACTGTGAAGAATAAATATCTGTTATTTAGCCCCCAGTCTGTGGTATCTTGTTAAAGAGGCCAGAGCTGATTAAGACAGACACCCTATCAGCCCTGCTGAAACTTTGCTAGAACTCACCACAGGCTGAGGGCCTTCCTTCCCAACCTCCCTTCCTCCCTCTCTCCTTCCCAGGGTCTGGCCTGCACATGGTCTGACAGCTCTCCTAGCCTCATCCAGAGACCCCCATTCCTTCATCTCCCCTCCCAGGTGTCTCCCTCAGTAAATCTGTCACATCTAATCCTGCCTTTGCATGTGCTTGTCAGGGAACCAGAGGTTGTGATGAAACCCAAGTACCAGGAGAGGATGGGAGAAGGAGGAGCTGCCAGCTCTGCTATAGACATTTTGGGGGTCCTGACCCCCCAAGTCTAATTGCTTTCCCTCTAATAACATCATGGATCTGGGTGCCTATGTTTCCACCACGGGACTGGACCTATGTGACCCGTTGCTCTTTGGAGCAGCTGTGGACACCCAAGATGGGCCAGATTCCTCTTCCAGGGGTCCAGGCATGGGGAGCTGGACTTCAGGGTTCGAGCAGCTACGTGGAGCCAAGGCAAAGCCAGGGAGACCAGGAAGGAGAGGGGAGCAAGGAAAGTGGGCAGAGGAAACGTCTGGGGAAGACCAGGGCCAGGGAGGAGCCCCACTCCCCACGCCACCATGTGCCTGAGCCTGCACGTCATCATGTGCCTGGCCTCTCCCATTGCTCCATCTCTGCCTGTAGCTCATTTCTCTTCCTTGTAAGCAGAGATCCTTGACTACAGTGGAAATTCAGAAGTCGACAGCTGAAAAGCCCCTTAAACATAATTTTATGGCAGAGGCTCAAAGCAGGGAATTCCCTCCTGGTCCTGTCTGCCTTTGCCAGGATCTGAGGGAATGAACCAAGCACTGCTGCAGGTCCTGGGTCTGGAGTAAGGGGTATCCTAGCAGGGGGAAGACGGCCTTGCTGTGTCCTTTCTCAGGCCCGGATTCATGACTGGGGAGGTGACAGCCCCTCATGCTGCAAAGTGGGGGGCCTGCCTGCCCTCTCTGCCAGACCCCAGGTGACTTCTCACACGAGGGCCATCAAGGCAGGTCTCCTGTGGTGGGGTGGGGGGTGAATGGAATCTTCTCCCCTCCTCCCCAGCAATCCTGCATTCCCATCTGCTGTGATTTCCCAGCATCTCCAAGATCGATGGGCAGGAATTTGCTTCACCTTTGGGTAACTAAATAGCCCATTTCTATTAATTTTTCCAAAGTAAATGAAGTCTGGGTAAATACTTTCATGAAGTAATCAGGGAACACTTCTGCTGCACAGGCTCCGCCTTCAGAAACTGGGAACTGCCAACGACCTTTTAAGCAGCTTTTCCGCTAAAAATTTAAAAAACAAAAACTTGGGACTTCCCTGGCGGTCCAGTGGTTAAGACTCCGCGCTTTCACTGCAGGGGTCTCAGGTTCGATCCCTGGTTGGGGAACTAAGATTCCACATGCCGCACTGCGTGGCCAAAAGATAAAGAAAAAACACCCAAAAAAACCCCTTAAACCCCATTTTGGGTGAGCACTTGTTTTATGGGCTGAAGCTATTTTTTTTTTAAATAGCGAAGACTTTTATATTTAGAATTAACCAGCTGGACTCAGTTTAGATGATCCCAATTTTGTTGGCAACACCCAAAGCATCATAGTCAGGAGCCAGTCGAACATATACCTTCTTCTAACCATGAGGCCTGATCAGGGTGTTGACCTTAGCCATGTGGATGTCATAGAGCTTCTTCACAGCCTGTTTAATTTGGTGCTTGTTGGCCTTGACATCCACAATGAACACCAGTGCATTGTTGTCTTCTATTTTCTTCATGGCTGACTCTGTGGTGAGGGGAACGTGATGACGTCATAGTGGTCAAGCTTGTTTCTCCTAGAGGTGCTCTTCAGAGGATATTCGGGCTACCTCCTGAGCTACAGTGTTTTGGGCTATCAGAAGGTGGGTGATGCCCAGATCTCCATTTTTTTCAATACATTTATTTATTTATTAATTTTTTATGGCTGTGTTGGGTCTTCATTGCCGCGTGTGGATTTTCTCTAGTTGCAGTGAGTGGGGGCTACTCTTCATCGTGGTGTGCGGGCTTCTCATTGCAGTGGCTTCTCTTGTTGGGGAGCACAGGCTCCAGGCATGTGGGCTTCAGTAGTTGTGGCTTACAGGCTCAGTAGCTGGGGCTTGCGGGCTCTAGAGTGCAGGCTCAGTAGTTGTAGCACACGGGCTTAGTTGCTCCGCGGCATGTGGGATCTTCCCAGACCAGTGCTTGAACCCGTGTCCCCTGCATTGGCAGGCAGATTCTTAACCACTGTGCCACCAGGGAAACCCCTAAAGAATTTTTTGTTTTTTGTTTTTTTCTCATTAATTTTCACTTTATTCGTTTGAAATTTGTGATCATATCCATAAGACATAGGAGTCCTTTTTGCTGAGGCTACAAAACGAACACATCCTGTCTACTGATTCATGTTTTTTTCTTTTTTTTAAAGTTAATTTTAATTGGAGTATAGCTGCTTTACAATATTGTGTTAGTTTCTACCGTACAGCAAAGTGGATCAGCTATACGTATACATATATCCCCCCTTTTTTGGATTTCCTTCCCATTTAGGTTACCACAGAGCACTGAGTAGAGTTCCCTGAGTTATACAGTAGGCTCTCATTAGTTATCTTTTTTTTTTTTTTGTAGTACACGGGCCTCTCACTGTTGTGGCCTCTCCTGTTGCAGAGCACAGGCTCCGGACGCACCGGCTCAGGGGCCATGGCTCACAGGCCCAGCCGCTCCGTGGCATGTGGGATCTTCCTGGACTGGGGCATGAACCCATGCCCTCTGCATTGGCAGGCGGACTCTCAACCACTGCGCCACCAGGGAAGCCCTAGTTATCTATTTTATACATAGTATAAATAGTGTATATATGTCAATCCCAATATCCCAATTCATCGCACCCCGCCCCTTTCCACAGAGAATATTTAAATTGTTGTTTTGAATTCTGAATTTCTGAATTTTGAAAATAAAATTTATTAACATGGCTCCAAGTTAATAACAGCCATGCACAGGGGAAGGTTTTGGAACTTTTGGAAACAAGATTCAACAGTCAGAAGCACATGAAAGCAGCAAATACAACTATGAAACTAAATACCAGTGGTCTATTTGTTGGGCCGCAGGGTAAATGTGACAAAAGTTGTCCTTGCACACACACACACACACACACACACAATGTTTTCTAAAGTCTGTCTCTGCGTATTTGACATTTGCATCCCACGTGGGATGATTTGCATATTTTGATGCTGGGTTCAGATCTATTATCCAACTCATGGGCAAAGTCAAGTTAAATGTAGAAAATGCGTACGTGACATTTCAGCCTGAGTTAACAGAATATATTTTTGACAGAGTAAATGACCTTTCATCACACAATTATGTGGGGATTTATAAAATGTCTTAGGGACCTGAAAACACACTTGTTATCAGAAGTACATTTTACTGACAGGTTTGTTAAAGAAAGTTTGTCCTAGTGATAGAAAGTGAAACCAAAGAGAAATTTTGAGGGAATCTATCAGCATCTTACCCAAGGAGTCTATTTCTCTTCTTTCCTCTTCCTGGCATTTTAGTCCTGCTAGTCCTGCTAAACCCCTATGGCTGGTTTCAAAAGGCTCTTCTCCTCCTGAATTTCTGATTATTTTGGTAGGATTGGGTTCCACCAGGGTTCTGACTCTCGTAGGTCAAAGGTTATGAAGAGAGCAAAGTCTTTAAATACATCTGGCCATATAACTTTCCATAGGCTTTTACCACTTTATTCTTCCATCCATGTGTGGAACCATTTCTTTGCTATTTTTGGTAGTACAATAGAAAAAAAAAATGAAAAAAAACTTTGCTATTTGATAGATGACAATCGTATTTGACTGTTGTTTTAATTTGGTAAAATTGAACTTTTTCCCATCAATTTGTTTACTCATGATTCATTCTCTTTTGGGTAATCTCTGTCTAAATCTTTTGCCCATTTTGTCTAGGCAAGGAATAAACAATTTCCTGTGAATTTTTTGGGGGGAAGGCCAGGAAGAGATGATTAAAAATATTTTTTTTCACGATTTGTCCAAGATCTCTTCTTTATAAGGCAGATAGGATGTGGCAGACCTTGTCACTGAACTAATGAGAGTGTGCACATTAGCATGCATCTTCTAAGGAAGTTGTAAAAATTCCTCATTTGGTATCTATGAAGCATTGTCATATCTGAGTGTTTCCATATCTTAGCATTTCCGTACCTTTGAATGAAAAGTTCTGCTAACTAAGGTATTATCATCAGGGTGGTCTCCTGAGGGAGAATAAGACAAAGTTATTTCAGAAGTACCAGTAGTAGCCTAGTAAGTCCTCCACTACAGCACCTGTATTGGGCAGACAGCTTTGAGCAGCCACACAGAGCACATTTTAATGACCACTTTACATTCATTTGGACCCGAAGATGGAGGTGGTGGTACCCCTCCTGTAGGACCCAAGATGCACCCTACTGGATTGGCTACTGTGCTTTTAGACCATCTTTTCTTTGGAGTCTTGACCTCCTCTCTTCTTTTGGTCTGGGTCCCTTTGTGACTTAAATAATTAACTCAGCAAGCATTGATTAAGTGCCTTGCATATGCCAGCGGTATTCTCAGGGCTAAAGCTAGACCAGTATTTCTGCCCTTAAAGAGCTTCCATTCTAATGGGAGATACAGACCATAAGAAAACTGAACATATGAAAGAAGTAAGTTATGTATGTCTGAGGGCGATGAGAGCTGTGAACAAAATGAAAGAGTGGATCAGAGTCGGGGTGATGGTGAGGGGGTGGAGGTGCAGTTTGCACATCAGTAAGGTGGCCAGGGTGGCCAGTGTGGACCTCACTGAGAAGGTGAGGTTTTAGCAAAGACCTGACAGAGGGGAGGGAGTCTGCTAAAAGGTTATCTGGCATAAGAGCAACCAGGCAGAGGGCTCAGCTAGAGCAGGCTCTGTAGCAGGTGCATTTGGAGCCCACCTGGTCCTCTGCAGCAGCCAGGGCACCCAGTCCTGTGTTGAAGTGGGTGTTGACAGCAAAAGGCTCACAACTGTCCCCTTCTCTGGAGGACTGCCCTTGGCTGACCAGAGCCAGCTCCCCTCCAAGAGATGCCTAGAAGGTGGTCAATGACTAACTGATAGGAGGGGGCTTGGGTGCCCAGTGCCCTTGCCTTTGAACAGGACACTCTCTGTGATGCAGTATATCTTCTGGAGTGCCCCATGGGATAGACTGAGGACAGACTTCTCCAAAAACTACAATTCTGCCTAACTTCCTCCCCTGACCGATCCTCCTTTCCTCAATGCCTATCCTGATGTCTGGATTGAGAGCATTTTGTCAGTAAATTGCTGGCACAAGAATCCCAGTCTCAGGCTCTGCTTCTAGGGAACCCAGCCTAAGACAGCCCTAAGGCCATAGCTTGCCAAAAACCAGCAAGGAAGCCATTGTGGCTAGAGCATACCTCCCTGAGAAATGTACATATTCAAACACATTTGCATACAATTCTGCCTGGACACTATGGAACCAGATTCAGCAGCCACAGCATCTTTCAGGGTTCCGGCCTAAGGCCTGGTAACCCCACGTGTTGACTTCCTGATACACCATCCATTTTTCCACAAAAGGGTTGGAAGTCTACCTTCTCAGAACTTACTGTCTTCAGTTAGGAAAAGTTGCCTATTTGCATCTCTCCAAAGTTGCTTTTCTAGAAAATTACTGAATCCATCTTCTCTGAACAGAATTGTATGCCCCCCAAATTCATATGTTGAATCCCTAAATCCAAGGTGACTGTATTTGGACATAGGGCTTTTAGGAGATAAATTTTGATGTAGTCATAAGCATGGGGCCCTAATCCAATAGGTTTTATAAGAAAAGGAAGGGAGAGAGAAATTTCTTTCTCTCTTTGCCATGTGAAGACTGAGAAAATAGCCGTCTGTGAACCAGGAAGTGGGCTCTCACCAGAAAATGAACGGTACGGTATTTTGTTATGGAGTCTGAGCATACCATCAAAACTGCAAAACCATCAAAACTGCAAAAGTTAGCTTTGAAAATTCCAGCCTTACGTTTATGAAGATCACTTTTCTGATCCTGTTGGGAAATAGTTCCTGCAATGCCCCCACCCAAGCCAGGATGTCCTTGGGCCATTGATAGAGGGTTTGAAAACGGGAGACAAACAAGGACTTAATTTTCTGTTTTCACACCTAACCATAAGATGGAAGCATTGTAAAAGGTCTGAAGCTAGAGACAGGGAGATGTTTCTTAGAATTTTAATCATATCCTGTGTAGCTGCTATTCTGTGAACGTACAGTAATCTCCTCTTGTATAGAAAATTAATTCTGAGAGGTAATTGGTTTATTCTTTTATGTAAAATGCTTAACCCACCTCCACATATCCTGGCAACATAACCGAGCTCTTGACAAGGTAAGCACAGGTTTGGAGCCTGAGACAGGCTCAGAATTCTCCACCTTTCTTGTGTGAGCTTTGCCAAGTGCCCTGACCTCTCTGAACCTCAGTTTCTTCCTCTGTAAAGTACACATAAGACCCACCCTACAGAGTAGAGAGGATCAAGAAAAGAACGCACATGACTGTGTATTTTTGTTTGGCCCAAAGGCATCCAGAACCTCTCTGAGCGTTCTCTGGGGGTAACCTTTGGATCTGTGTGAATTTACCTTGTTAGTGATTAGATTGTCATGTGGTCAAGCCAAGAGTTGGAGAGCTGGAAGAACATTCTTTGATCATAGATACACACCTGCCTCCAGGCCAGTGTTGAAAAGGATACCTGGGTTGGGAGTGGCCCATGGATAGGAACAAAGGAGAAAGGAGGGCCTCCAGGAAAAATGGACTAGTTAGTTCCCAACTAGCTACACCAGTATCACCTGGGGAGATGTTTAAAATGCACGTTTCACCTCTCCCCCACCCTCAGAGCTACTGAATCAACTTCTCTGTGGGTGACCCCAGAACCTGTATTTTTAAACAGCCTCTCAGGTGATTCTTATGCACACCTAAGTTTGAAGGTCCAGTAGAGCTACATCAGATTTTATAGTCACTAACAGGTTACTGTAGATTTTGGACCTGAGTTATAAGTAAATGTTTTGTATGGCTTGCTTGGAACAGCTTGCATTTTAAATTTATTCCCGATAATAAGCAGTATTCGTAGGCTATTCATTGACCACAAAATTTGGAGCTTATTATATGTCATCTAATATTGGTAATTACATTATGTAAAATATTCCTCAAGTCATATTATCACATATTCATGTCTAATTAGGATGATTTAATAGGAACAATGGAAACTCTTTTTACATGTATTCACTGAAAGTCTATTAAGTGAAAGATTATGAAAGACCCACAGTGATAGTTAGAATCTGGACATCATCAAGACTGTTGCATTATGAGGTCTGATTTCCGTTTTGCTGCTTGGGCGTCTGATGCCAAGATGTGCAGCCAATTAAATGGTAACAAAATGCATTTGCAGGGGCTTCCCTGGTGGCGCATTGGTTGAGAGTCCGCCTGCCGATGCAGGGAACATGGGTTCGTGTCCCGGTCTGGGAAGATCCCACATGCCGTGGAGTGGCTGTGCCTGTGAGCCATGGCCAATGGGCCTGCGCGTCCGGAGCCTGTGCTCCGCAACGGGAGAGGCCACAACAGTGAGAGGCCCGCGTACCACAAAAAAAAAAAAAAAAAAAAAAAAAATGCATTTGCAATGAATGGAGAGCAAAGGTTCACTTAAATTTAGCATTCTGACTTCATTAAAAATCTTTACCCCAGCACACAGAACACGCTGTGAAAACGAAATTACAGAATGACATAAAACAACCCCTCTGTCAGCTGGAAATCTATATTTAGAATCATTTCTAAATGTTTCTGCACCACTGGGACTATGTGAAAGATTTTCCTTTTCATTTTGCTATACTATGACCCAGAACCAAAAAATTAAGATGGCTAGTTTTAATATTTTTTGTTAACACCATATTGTTGAACAGTGTCATGCCAATGATGAGAGAGAATGGGTAAAAAAACCTGTTATCCATATGCTGAAGGATGAATAATAATTTCCTGAGTGGAAACAAGCAAAGCCTAAAAATCTATGAAATGTATGAACTACCGTATCGCAGGATGGTGTTCAGAGGGCAAAAGGACATAGTCCTGGGCCTCAGAGGGGCCGTCCTCATGGGTCTTTTGCAGTCGGACCCCCAGAGCCCTGTCATCTTGAGAAAACCTCACTCAAGGAGCCTCTGGGTACAAATGGTGAGTGTCACTGGGTATTAATCATGATTTTCACTTTTCATTTATTACCTTCAAGTGTACTCTCAGGTACATTTTTTACTCTTCTTTTTTTTTTTTTGCGGTACGCGGGCCTCACTATTGTGGCCTCTCCTGTTGCAGAGCACAAGCTTCGGACGCGCAGGCTCAGCGGCCATGGCTCACGGGCCCAGCCGCTCCACGGCATGCGGGATCCTCCCGGACCGGGGCACGAACCCGTGTCCCTTGCATCGGCAGGTGGACTCTCAACCACTGCACCACCAGGGAAGCCCCTGTTTTTCACTCTTTTTGAAAATAACAGTCAGAGAAGGTAACTGGCCTCAAATAATCAAGGGTGAAGTTAGGATTTGAACCCAGCTCTGGACCCAAATCATCTCCTGACTTTATCTATTATACCCACTTTATCATCTATGATACCCACTTTATCTATGCCACCCACTTTGTCTATGTCACCCACTTTATCTATTATATCCACTTTATCTATGACACCCACTATATGACACCCACTTTATCATCTATTACACCCACTTTATCATCTATGGCACCCACTTTATCATCTATTACACCCACTTTGTCTATGACACCCACTTTTTCTATGACACCCACTTTATCTATGACACCCATTTTATCACCTATGACACCCGCTTTGTCTATGACACCCACTTTACCTACACACTCACTTTGTCTATGACACCCACTTTATCTATTACACCCACTTTATCATCTATGACACCTGCTTTGTCTATGACACCCACTTTACCTATGACACCCACTTTGTCTATGGCACCCCCTTTGTCTATGACACCCTCTTTATCTACAACACCTACTTTATGACAACCACTTTATCATCTATTACACCCACTTTGTCTATGACACCCACTTTGTCTATGGCACCCCCTTTGTCTATGACACCCTCTTTATCTACGACACCTACTTTATGACAACCACTTTATCATCTATTACACCCACTTTATCATTTATTATACCCACTTTATCATCTATTACACCCACTTTGTCTATGACACTCACTTTGTCTATTGCACCCCCTTTGTCTATGACACCCACTTTATCTATGACACCCACTTTATGACAACCACTTTATCATCTATTACACCCACTTTATCATTTATTATACCCACTTTATCATCTATTACACCCACTTTTTCTATGACACCCACTTTATCTATGACACCCACTTTATGACAACCACTTTATCATCTATTACACCCACGTTATCATCTATTATACCCACTTTATCATCTATTACACCCACTTTATCATCTATTACACCCACTTTAACATCTATTATACCCACTTTGTCTATGACACCCACTTTGTGTATTACACCCATTTTATCTATTACACCCACTTTATCTATGACACCTACTTTATCATCTATTACACCCACTCTATCATTTATTATACCCACTTTATCATCTATTATACCCACTTTGTCTATGATACCCACTTTGCCTATGGCACCCACTTTATCAACTATGACACCCATTTTATCATCTATTACACCCACTTTGTCTATGACACCCACTTTGTCTATGACACCCACTTTGTCTATTATTGCCACTTTGTCTATGACACCCACTTTGTCTATTACACCTCTTTGTCTCCTTGGCATATGAATCGTGTGTTCAGCCTTTGGAACAACGTTTCCCTAAATGTGATGCCCTGACCACCAGCATCAGAATGGTCTGGAATGAATGTTGAAATTCAGATTCTTAGGCACCATCTAGACCAAGGGAATCCTTCCTTCTGGTGGGCCTCGGAATCTGCACTCTCACAGGTTCCTTAGGTGACTCTCATGCCTAGTGA
The DNA here is from genome assembly GCF_949752795.1 of Hyperoodon ampullatus. NCBI lineage: Eukaryota > Metazoa > Chordata > Mammalia > Artiodactyla > Ziphiidae > Hyperoodon > Hyperoodon ampullatus. The sequence continues at coordinate 7,205,895 of NC_136921.1, forward strand.
ACTTTGAGTACCATTATTTTTGAGGCATCCAGAAAAAGCATGAGATACAGTAGCTGCCTCTGGTGCTTTAACATACTAGTTGGAGAGAGCAGCCCCCATGAAACCAAAGCAACAACTTCTATTTACTTTAGCATCATCTGCAGCAAATTGCCAAATCCCAGCCTGGCTTCCACCTGGAGTTCAGTGTACTTTTGAGCCATCTTGCTTTGTGATCAGGTGGTATTTACTTGAGGAATCAAATCCTTGTATTAGCATAAACAAAACATAATTAGAAAAATCTGTTATAAGAACCATTCTGCTTTCCAAGCCAAATACAAATTCCTTTGTAGTAAGTCATGCCAGGAATCCCACTTTGTTAGCTCATGTAATTAAGAATGACTGTCATGCCAATTGCTGTCAATGTCTATTTTTCTTAATTGTTTGGACATGTACCTCCCCCCATCTTCTTTTACTCCTGATGTATGCATAGTTTGAAAGAGTTACCATGATCTTACTCATTTTTGTAACAAGTTGCGCTAGTTTTTCTCCCTTTGCCCACCCTCCTCCCCATCCATTCTCTGCCCTTCTCAGTGTGTTCCATGTCTGGAGGCTGACCCCTGTGACAGTATCACCACCTGAGCTCCCTTGCCCTCTGGCCTCTGGTTGGGTTTGGCCAATGGGAAGAACCAGCAGGAAATAAAAAGGCAGAAGAGGGAAGTCAAGGTATTTTTAACCCATGCCCTTCTTTGTTGTTATTGGTGGGGTTTTTTGTTGTTATTGGTGGGTTTTTTTGTTGTTGTTTGTTCATTTTGTTTTTTGTGACTATAGCTTCTGACAGGGACCCCTCTTCCGGCTCAAGCTCTCACTGCCTTGGGTAACACCACGCCGCTTCAGATCTATGGGTAGTGATGGCTTTCTGCTGTTGCTAATCCCTGGGTGCCTCAACATCCTTTGCTAGTTCCCTTCGATGCCTGCACCCCTATAATCTCTTCATTAATGTCTCTCTTGAGTGTGCCATATCCTATACGTTCAGGTGCATCTATTTACAATCATGGGTTATGCACATACAAAGATGTCTAGTCTACCCACAATACTGGGTTAATTTGCAAATATAATTACTGAATTTAAATTATTCGGTTTATTTTCAAATATATATATATGAAAAATATTAAGGAGTGACGACCCACCCTCTTCCACCTTCCTAACGAGGAAAAATTTTGTTGGTTCCATTGAGGAAAGATAGAAATGGACCATGGGGAAAGGAAAAACGTGAGAGTCTAAATTTAACTTGATAAAAAAGGGATTGCATGAACTAGGACAGGGAGAAGGGAGTGAGGAAGGATGGGTGTAGAGGTGGGTGGTGGAGAGGGGAAGGAGGGCGAGGAGGAGAGAGGAGAGGACCAGGAAGTGGAGAGAGTAGGGGAGAATGGCACTGAGGATCTTAAAGCAGCTTTCTGCTGTCCCCGACAAGCCCTGCCCGAATTGCAGATTTATGAGCCAAATAAGTGTCGGCGTTGTTTTAAGCCATCAAGTTTTGGACTGGTTCATTATGGGGCAGCGGATGACTGGGACGGTCAGACTAAGGTTTCTCAAACTGGCCTTAAGGTGGCCCAGTGTCCATCAGTAACAAGGAGATGATATGGAGAGAAAATTTTTTATACTCTTAGCAGCCTCCCGAAAAACCCTTCTTAGGGAGAGTTATATATGTAATATTATGACAATATTATGACAAGCACTGTGTGCCTAGCATGTGGGATGTGCTTAATAAATTTATATTCTGGCAGAGCAAATAAGCCAGGTGGGGTGGGGCATGGGGCCCCGGGGAAGTTACTTCAGTAACAATGGCTGTCGAGAGTGGGTTTCTTTGGCTCAGAACCTGGATGAGTGGACGATGCAAGTTTGGATTGGAGCTTGTTTGTTCTATTTAATAGAGTAGGGAGCTGGGAGACAGCTCAGTTGTGTATCTACATGTAAAAAAGAGGAAAACATGGGCCTAAAAGTTAGTAGTGGAATTTTTCAAAGAGAAAACTGTCTTCTTGCACCTTGCAAGGTCATGGCTATTGTGAAGTAATGACCCCCAAATCATGGCAAGGACGGGCTTTGAATGCAATGGAGAACCATGTGGTTCCATAGGACAAAATAAGAAGGTTGTGGAGAGTTCTGAGCAGAGGGAGGGCCAGTGCAGGGTGCGGGGGCACCCCAGGGAAAGTAGCTCAGAGAGAAATTTCTGGTGGCCAGGTGACAAGAATTTTAAGAACAAAGATGTATAATAGTTATTTGTAAATCGTTGGCTGTGATAGTCTGTGATGTGGCAACAAAACATTGCCCCCAAATTTCAGTGAAGTCCGTCTTACACATGGGCTTTCACTCATGGGTGGTGTTTTGTCGAGTGAATGAATTGGGGTAGGGACCAGCAAGGGACAGAAAAGGGTCAAAACCCAGAAATATGGAAGAAATATGGAGGCGGAATTGGAGGCCACTGGAAGACACATAGCTCCCTTAGAATCCCCTTCTTTGGTGGTTGTTCTAGAGATTAAAACATATATCTTTTAACACTTCATGGTCTATTTAGAGTTAATATTGTACCACTTCATGTGAAATGTTTAAACCTGGCAATCATATAGCTCCATTTCCCACCCTCCTCTACCTTTAAGCTATAATTATCATAAGTATTTCATCTATATATTTTATAAACCCTACAATAACATGTTATAATTATTGTTTTACACAGTATATTTTAAAGAAATTAAGAGAAAAGAGTCTTCTATATTTATCCATATATTTAACATTTCCAATGCTTTTCATTCTTTCCTAAAGAACTGAGTTTCTACCGATTATCATATCCCATTAGCCTAAAAAATTCCTTTAGCATTTTTTTGGTAGTAGATCTGATAGCAACAAATTCTCTGTTTTCTCTTATGTGCAAATGTCTTCATTTCATGTTCATTCTTGAAGGATATTTTTTACTCAACTAGAATTCTGTGTAGACTTTTTTAAATGTCTATTTCTCTGCTGAGATTTTTCTATCTCTTAATTTATTTCAGGAATATTTTCCTTTATGTCCTTGGGAGTAATTATAATAACTGCTGTAAATTTTTATCGGCTAATTCCAATATCTGGAATGGGGTTGATCTCTGTTTCTTATCTTTTCTCTAAGAATCTTACAGATTCTTTTCTTTTTGCAGATTCTTTTTATATAAAGCAATTTTGGATTATATCCTGGACATGATGAATGATATCGTATCCTGGGTATTGTGAACGATAAATTGAGCTCCTCAGAATTCTGTTATGTTTCCCTGAAGACTGTTGACTGTTTTTTTCAAAAGAGGTAGTTCATGTGGCTGAACTCAGATTGCAAAACCTCTCTCCCCTGAGAGGTAAAGTAGCTTGTCAAAGTCATGCAGCCAATAGGTAATTAATGTTAGATAACTTATGAGTTAAATGCATCTTTTTTTTTTTTTTTTTTTTTTTTTTTGCGGTACGCTGGCCTCTCATTGCTGTGGCCTCTCCCGCTGCAGAGCACAGGCTCCGGACGCGCAGGCCCAGCGGCCACGGCTCACCGGCCCAGCCGCTCCGCGGCATGTGGGATTCTCCAGGACCGGGGCACGAACCCGCATCGGCAGGCGGACCCTCAACCACTGCGCCACCAGGGAAGCCCAGTTAAATGCATCTTTCACAGGGGATATTTACTTCTCTAAGTTTCCATTTATGTTTAAAAGTTCAACTCTAAAGCAAATACTCCCTTAGCTTCCACTTGGTTCTTTTTGATGGGAAGACAGTCTGCAGTTGGTGGTATTTACTGTCTCTGCTCTTTGCTTGCTACAGACGCGTACCTTATAGATTTGAAGTGCCTCCTTCCAGCTGTGGAAACACAGTAGTCCTCCAACTCGAGGGGATGGAGCCTTGGCTTGGATCCTCACGTAGATGAAGCAGCGTTAGCATTTCCAGATAAAATTCAGGACGCCCAGTTAAATTTCAATATCAGATAAAACCCCATAAATTTTTAGTGTAAATTATTTGAGACATTTATTGTAGAAATAAAGACCAATCAAATGAGAACAGTAAAGGCTATCTATTCAGAGCTGGCTACAGCAAGGGGGTCAGCCACCATCACCTGTGTTCTGGCAGCAACTCACAGGCAGGCAGAGGAGTGGGAAAGCTTTCTGGTGGAAAAAGGGAGGGCTTCGGGTGTGGGGACTGATGGGGGACAGTGGGCCTGGGGAAGCTGGAGGTGGCCAACTACGAGGGAGGTGTGCTACGTGGCTGGCTTAGGGCTCCATATTTGGCTTTCTCTGGTTGGTCTTAAGTTGGAAATGGGGACAAACATTTGGGAAGCTGTCTGTTAGTAATCAAAATCTGGCTGTTTGGGGCCAGGAGTTGTTGTTTGGCTTCCTGGATTGTCAGCAGAGACAGCTGTCTCACTTCCCCCAAGTCTGGCTTACAGCGGGCTGCCTTCCTGGTTACTATAGATAAGGGCTTGGTTTCCTGGGCAGGTTGCTGCAGGTTGTGGGTCAGAGATCTACTTTTATACATGGTCTGACCATTATCTGTGTGTATATTCAGTCTCTCATTGTACTGTTTGGGACATACTTACACTGAATATCTCTTCAGAGACGTTTTTCTGAGCACTCAGGAATCTCAGCACAGAAGGAAAGTAGGAGAGGCCAGTGCTAGTGGGCTGGCATGGTCCTAGAACTCTGTCCGGTAGCACTGATCCTATCAGGTGGCAGAAGAGACACATTGGGACCCCACCCACGTCATGCCCGTGTGTGGCTCTTCAGGCCTAAGAGAGCTCTCTGATCATCGGAATTGCCTTTGCTGCATAGGCTGTATTATCAGCTGAGGAATTAACAACCCCCAGAGGCAGCCCTTAACTGTGGCTCATGAGAGAAGGTGTGTAGGCACCCAGCTCTCTCCTCTTTGGATGGGATAACACAGGCTTGTGTTCCACACTGGCACCCGCAGATTAAGGCCCATTTGGCCACAGTGGCTACCCACTCTGAGAGCATCCTTTGCTGGCTTCCTTCCCTTCCTAGTCTCAATTCCCTACTCCCTCTCTAGTGCTTTGGGGAGTTACTCCCAAATACTTCCCTTGCACTTGAAGCTTTGTGTCGGAGTCTGTTTCTGGGGAACCCAAGCTCATAAGACAGCTAATGGAGATTAGCTGACCCTAAATTGGCCTCCCTGAATGTTTTGAAAGTCAGGTATACCAAGTGAGGGCCAGGACTGTGGACCAAGGAGAGGCAAAAAGCAGCAGACTGGTCCATCAATCAGGGAGGGGACCCCAGGGCTGACGCTGGGCTCACAAGGGTCTTCTGTACCCTGTCCGCTCAGGGGCTGTTGCTCCTATTCCCCTGATGCAGGGCTGTGCAACTTCCTTTCCTCCCATGCATCCTGGTGACAGACCCCATCCCCTGAGGTGACCTCCACATCTTTGTCCCTTGAAATGGAAGGAACCAACTGGCCTGGTGATGCATCTATAATGTTGCTGGGGGCGTGTCCTTTCTCCTAGTTTCCTGCTTTTAGTGGTTGGTGTTAGTGTTCTTATCTCCCAAAAAAAACAGTCTCAGGGGAAGCATGGCATGGCAGTTATTCACCTCCGGGGGTGATTTGCCCCTTCTCCTCCCCCGAGGGCATTTGGCAGTGTCTGGTGTGGGGGGGCGTACTGGCATCTAGCGGGCAGAGGCCGGGGTGCTGCTAACATCCTGCAATGCACAGACAGCCCCCGACAAAGGGCGATTCGGCCCCAAATGTCAATGGTGCTAAGGCCGAGAGCCTGGCCCTGTGGTGAGCAGCGCTTTTCTCGATTTTTAGTTCCAGAAGGGTTAGCTTCTCCAGGAGTTAACCTGCAAACGGAGGCTTGTTTGTGCCAGGCCTGCTGTTGCTCTGTTCTAGTCCAGCCACGGTTGGACAGGACAGATTCCCGGTGACAAATTGGAAAAAAACATAGGAGGACCAGGAAAAAGAGCAAGGAGACTGGTGCTGATGGAGCCTCTGTGGCACTGGGCACTGGGGCCGAGGCCAGGCTTGGTGGCTTGAGACACTCCTGCCAGGCCCAGGGCTTGGGCTCTCCTGTCCCAGGTGTCTTGGGTGTGACTCGCAGAAGTGACCTGGCCAACACCATGCAGCTTGTCAGATCTGGAGCCAGGACCTGGCCTGAGAAGCCAGGATTGGTGGAGTTCTGAGTGGCTCATAGCAGCTTCTACATCTGTGACCTTTGTAGCATCCAAGGCTGAGACGGAAACATGAAGAACTATGTGGTTTTGTCAGATGAGCATGTTGATTACAAGTGGCATTTCCTGAGAGTGGACGTGCAGCCAGGGTTATTTATCACTCATAGGTCTTCTCCTCCTCTCAAGGACTTCACGAGGTTGATGTTATTATTCTCTCCTTTGTACACATGAAGAAAGGAGGCAATGCAGGCTGAGTACTTAGACAAGTACTTAGTACTTGGGCCGGCAAGTACAGTGGGTTGGCAGTGGGGCTGGGGGTCCCCCAGAGTCCAAGACCCTCAGCACCATGGTGGCGATCATTCTAAACACTCAATCATAACACGTTCTCCCAGCAACCTCTGGAGGAAATCATTGCATGGTCTTTTGTCCACACACCCGTTGTCTGCACACGTGGCAATATAACCTCTGGCCTGTGCATTTGCCTCTTCTGGAAGCCGGGGCTATTTCCTTATTCCTCACAGGTCCTCAGGACCTGGCACAGAGACTGGCACACTTTGGCACATTTAGACAGTCCGGTTCCAGAGTCTGTGCTCTCAGCCACTGCCTACACTGAACGCTCTTTTAAAATAACTGAAGTGAGGCAAACCATTTCTGGGGATAGGCTCAAAATTAGGTATGAATATTCAACTCACATCCCGTGCACTAAAACCCAATTCCACATAATGCAGAGGATGGCTTCTCCCGGCTGCCCCTCTGCCCAGCCCCCCTCCTTCCCAGGGGCCCTGCCAGAGCTGCCGGTCGGCGTGTCGCTGCCTGTCACTCCACCTGGCATCCGGTGATCCCTTCTCCACCTGCTCTGCAGACCAGGCCTGGGGGGAGGCAAGCAAGGCCCTGGGACGCTAAGTTTCAGGTGGAGCCAGTCCAGGTGGGCACCTGAGAGTGAGCGCCTCTCACCTCTTGCGCTGGGTCCCTCACCCCACTCTTGACCTTCCTAAACACGCGAACAGCTGCGTGTCACTGTCTGCTCGCGTCCCTGCAGGGTAAAGCATGGGCTGTGAGTCATCTACTTGGTTAGGGAAGTAGGAAGAAGCCGATGGAGGGAGAAACAGACGTGCCGGAGCCGAGTCTCACCGGGTCAGACCAGCCCAGGACTGCGTGGGTCACAGAGCTGCTGTGTGGTGACTGGGACAACTGCCAGCTCGTCCCAGTGGCCAGGAGCAATGGCCAACACTGCTGTGGAGTACGGCCGGGTGCCAGCTCAGGGGCTCCCTGCATGTCCCCAGGTCCACTCCCCTTGGTTCAGGTTCTCGGAGTAGCTCCGTCTGTGTAGCTGAAGAGACCCAACTGGTCCCCTTGGCCTCAACTTGTCCATCTGGTCTCAACTAGTGCCCCCTAGCCTCAACTAGTCTCCCTGGCCTCAACTAGCCCATCTGGCCTCAAGGTCTCTTGTCTTCAAGGATTGCCCAGGCTCGCCCTGCCCCTCGGTTCCTGGCCTTCTTTGTTAGTGATACTCTTACCCACACAGGGGAGGCCTTTACCGACCTCCTTCCAGGACATCCCTGCAGTCCATGAAGGCTCGGCTCAGCCGCCTCCCTCACTGCGGCCTGGACCTTTTCCTCCTGCTCTGTGTGGAGAATCCCCACGGGGCCCTCCCACACAGTCTTGTCTCCCAGGAAGAGGAAGGGGACTGAGGGTCAATGAACGCCTATGACGGGCCAGGCACAGACCCAACCCCACCGAATCCGTACAACCACACTATGCCGAAGGCTCCCTTCTCCCCATTCTATAGATGAGGAGACTGAGGCTCAGAAAAGCTAAGTGCCTGGTACAAAATCATATTTTTAGGAAATGAAAGACAAGATATTTAAACCCTATTCCTTCTGATGCCACAGCCCAAGATATACCAGCCCTCCCCGCCATGGTCCCCCTTGATGAATGTGCTGACCCCAAAGCCCAGCACACGCCATCAGCATGGGGTTGAGGGAAGACCACAAGCTGTATACACTGGTGTAAAATCACTCCCAGTCCGGCCCAGCGGTTGGGTGCTGGGATCTGAGTGAGAAGAGCTGACCAGTGCAGACCACAAAGAAGACTGTCCCTGCCCGGACTCTACCTGCCGGCTTGTTCCCTGCACAATGCAGTTTTCCCAAAAAGGAACCTGGTGGGGTGGGGGGTAGGGGGGTGGTGGTGAGGTGTCTGTGGGGCTGAGACCAGACATTTGCATGATAAAGGGTTTCTTTCTGCTAGAGTGAAGGCTTCGAGCTGGGGCTTGCTGCCTTGCAGAAAGCTTCGAGGCCTTCAGATTGCTGGATCTCCATGGAAATTAGTTTGCCAAAGAAACTATTTTAAGGACGTGCGAAGAGAGAGACCCTGTAGGCTGGGGTAGGGAAGGTAGCTGTGGGAGAGAGCTTTTCTGAATGACTCACTAATTTCCCTCCTATCGGGTGGAAAAAATGGCGTGGAAAAAGAATCACAGCCCAGGAAGGAGGAGCGGCACAGCTGCCCCTGACCCTGGTCCCTGGGCAGACAGCTTGGAGCTGCAGCAGCTGCGCTGGCAGGGGGGATGCTGAATGTGGGCTGCTATTAGGGAAAGGCCATCAGGACAACAACGCCTTTCTGTTGCCAAAAAATCTGTTGTTTTCAACCAGCTTTCATGTCATGCAAAGAAGGAAAATCTTGCTTCTTAAAAAAAAAGTGACTCCAGCAGCTTCTGTAACCTCAGGGAACACGGAATTCACTGTCGGGATAGGGGACACTTTTGTGAGGAAATCTTATTAATTCAACTCCTTGGTTAGGGAGCTTGGTGAAGAAAGGCGGAAACAAAATAGAGGTAAATTACTTAGATGATAAAGAGGTGGGGATTTCTGGGTTCCCCTCTCATCCTGCTGTTGGAAGGGGAATTGGGTGTTTGGGAGGCCCAGGATTGGGAGCAAAGCAGACACGGCGGAAAAATCTGGCCCCAAGAGATGGTGGTGGACCAGAGTCCAGGGAGAAACGTGGTCAGGGACCTCGAAGGGTGGGTGCAGGGCTGAGCAGCTGAAAGGACAAGGATGAAAAAGTCTTAAATTTCACAATTTCCAGTGTCCAGTTCCAGGCATCACAGTAGGCCCCGTCGTCCATCTCATTACAGTCCAAGCCTGCTTGGTGCTGACATAGCCGGCCTTGGAGCTTGGGGGAGAGGCGAGGAGGGCACTGTACCTGCTCAGGCTGCCAGAACTCAGAGCACTGCTGCTCCTGGACTCGCTTCTCCTGGGACCCCTCAGAAATGGCGAGGAGGGCCTGGATGTCCATTCCAGGTAGGGGTGGGAGGTGCAGGCCCCTCATAGCACGCCAGCCCCCCCTGGCAGTGGTGGATTCCCCACGTGCCATGGCCATCAGTGGCCCGGAACTCAGCTGTGGGGTGGCGGGTGTAGGAAGGGCTGGCCTAAAGGGTGTCTGGGTATCTCCAGCTGCCCCTCCACCTTGGCCCTTGGCCTATGGGGTCAGAAGGCGGGTTCCTGGGGACTCAGGTCAAGTTCTATGTAGGGACCAGGAAGTGAGCCTTCAGGGTGAGGGTGTCCCACCTGAGTGGATGAGGAGCCTCGGTTGCGCTGGGATTTCAGCCCTGCCCCGGCTGGTCTCCACGCGCTATCATTGAAGCGCAGTGAATGGTTTGCTCCGTGGCTGCCAAGAACACCACTGTCTCAGGCTCTGCCTGGAGTCCAGGCCTGGTATCTGTGAACAGGAGCAGACGCCGAGTAGCCTGAGGTGGTGGGGACAGCAGCCCAGACCAAGGCAGCCTGGAAGGAGGGCCAGGCAGCACCCACACTGGCCCTCTGGGCTGGGTGCTGCCCCCGATCCATAAGCAGTGCAAGCTGCCCCGAACGTGGGGGTCTGGAGGCCCACAACCTGGCGATTGTTTAAATGTGCTTACTGTCTCTGGAGCTCGACAAAAGCCAGGAGGACCTTGTGGCTGCAGGACAGCAGGCAGTGGTGGCAATGGGACAATGCTAATGGAAGTTTGGTGGCTGCAGGGTGTGCCTGGAGTCCCACGGAGATGTGTGATGTCTCCCACTGTTCCTGGTCCACGCCCAACTTCAAACTCTTTCTACCGTGTCCCCTCTGGTCAGGACAATGCTGGCCCATCTCTACCGTGAACCTCGATATCCTCCCCTCCCTGGGCTCCCGCTCTGCAGCCCTGACAGCCTAGAAGCACGTCTGTGGCTGAATGTCAGGAAAAAATGCCACGCAGGTGGGAGGTGAGAAAGGCACAATTTATTGGTCACACAGACTGACACACCTGGGGATGTGGGGTGCACACCCATCCTCCTGAACTCACACACACTTCTGGATTTGGTTTCCTACATTAATTTCATTATGTCAAAAAGCAACACAAGAACAAGCATCACCAATCCATTCTCCTAGTAACCAAGGAAGCAGGGCCAAAAGCCACAGAGTTCGGAAAGAAAAGGCTGCACTGCTTTGAGAGCCGGGCACCAAGAGGCCCGCCCTCGCCGGCAGCCAGGTGGGAAAGCTGGCTTTCTGGAGCAACTAACGAACAGCATAGACTCTTCTATTAGCACGATGAGATAAGGCTCGGGGTGTGGCTCATTCCGTGGCCTGGTGGTGTCTGCCCACCTGCAGGAGGGCATGGGGGACCTGGCACGAGCCTGGGCATCGCCAGTCCAGGCTGAAGCCAGATCTCTTCACCGGAGAGTAGGAGCTGATATTCTTTCTTCTTCCAACTAAAGAACTAGGATGACCCAGAGATCCCTGTTCTCCACGCCGGCTCTGCTGGACTCCGGCAGCTTTAGCTAAAGCAGTTTGCATCACTGAAGCTAGACAAGGCCAGGTTCACTGTACCCTAAATTAACCACTCATTCCTCAGAGCTCCCTAAAGGCCAGGTGCTGTCTCACAACAGGAGGGCACTAGCCTTAATTTTTAATGCTTTGTCCAAACCACTCAGGACACACTGTTTTGAACCGAGGGGTCTGGGAACGTGGTTTTAGTTGGCTAAAGACTCAACTCATAATGTTCATAAAGCACTTAGCACAGTACCTGTCAGGTGCTGAGTGCTCCCTACATGTAGCCATTATTATTATTAATATTATTATTATTATTATTTATATCTCTACCCGCAAATCAGCACTTTAGTTCCTTTCTTCAAAACGGCAGCCGGAACAAGGCTCTTGGGTCCCAAGTACCAAGATCAAGCTGGGGGCCCAGGTGTGTGGGTTGTTTGGTGCCCATCAGGTGGGTTTTTCCTTCCAACTTCAGTGCTGGGTGTCAAGTTTCACAGCCAGTGCACCTTGCTGACCACACAGAAACTAGACCCTCTCCTGAAAAAGACGAAGCCCTGCGTAGGAAGCTGGGTAGGAGGAGCGAACAGGGGTCCTGGGAGAGGGTCCCAGCAGCTTCGTGCTGCTCCTTTGGGCTCCCGTCTTGCTGGCAGCTCACCAGGGGCTTCACTGTGGGACAAAAACAGAAGACTGTCAGCTCTGCATTCTCGCCAGGCCAGATTTAACTAAAGGTCCCCATGTCCTTGCATGCCCTGGGCTAGAGCAGGCTTAGTGCTAACCTAGTGCTGAAGGGGGCCAGCACGCTGTTCTAAGTACTTACACGCATTCTAATATATGTGCATATATATTATATGCATACGGAGTAATATACAATACATATGAAATAATATGCAATGGATGATACATACCTTTTACATATAAGTTGTAACATATAGTAATGATATATAATAAAATTTAATCCTCCCTGTAAACCTGTGAGGCAGGTTCCTGATTGCCCCCTTTTCTACAGATGAGTAAACTGAGGCTCAAGGCACAGAGCCAGAAAGTGGGACAGCTGGGATTCAAACCCAAGACAGTGTGGCTCCAGAATCTGTTCTTAACCACTATTAGTTTTGTTCAAAAAGAAATCTTTTTTTTTTTAATGTTGAGCTTTCTTTTAATTAATTAATTAATTAATTAATTAAAAATTTTTGGCTGTGTTGGGTCTTCGTTTCTGTGCGAGGGCTTTCTCTAGTTGTGGCAAGCGGGGGCCACTCTTCAGCGCGGTGCGCGGGCCTCTCACTGTCGCGGCCTCTCTTGTTGCGGAGCACAGGCTCCAGACGCGCAGGCTCAGTAGTTGTGGCTCACGGGCCCAGCTGCCCCGCGGCACGTGGGATCTTCCCAGACCAGGGCTTGAACCCGTGTCCCCTGCATTAGCAGGCAGACTCTCAACCACTGCGCCACCAGGGGAGCCCAGAAATCTTATTCTATAGGAAGGAAGGGGACATTGAGTCTGAAGTCCCTAAAATACTGGAAAAATTTTAAGTACTAATACTAATGATGATAACGTGATATAAATGATCTGGGCTCTTTTTGTATCTATGAAGCCTTATTCCTATGGGCCTGACATAGAGGACTCAGAGTTTACCCCTAGGCCCTCCTTTAACCCTTTCAATGTAGAAGTAGGGACTCTGGGGACAGGCTGGGTTCAAATTCTGTCTCTACCTCCTTTCTCATTCTCAGTTCCCAGAACACCGTTTCTCGGAACCCACTCCTGGGCCGGGTCATTGTATCACGCACATGCACATGCACACTCAGGCACATGGATGAGAGCCCACGTGCACCCGAGCACACTCCTAGGCATGGTGGGCTGTATCACACACGTGCACACGCATGCACTACCCGTCCATGTGCACCTGAGCGCACTCCTGGCCACGGCGGTGGTATCACTCACGTGCTCGCACACCCACGTGCACCTGTATCACATGCCCGCGCCTGCGCACCCGCTCCCCGGCGCGCTGCGCCCCGAGCGCACCTGCATGGCGGCCCGGCCGGGCGGCGCGTCCTCGGGCCGGTGCTTGGCGAGATGGGGGAGCTCGGCGTTGTCACGGTAGTCACGGCCCCTGGAGTGCTGCAGGTGCAGGACGGCCGGGCTCTTGACCGGGAGGGGTGGCCGCTGCGCCGGGGGCTGCTGGCTGAGTTCTGACCTGGAAGGCTTGATGGGCCTCTTGGCCGGCACCGGGACCTGCGAGCCGGCGGGGGCCTTGGGCTTCCCTGGGCTTCCCTTGTCCCCACCCGGTGCGCGGCCCTCGGCGGTGGAGGACGAGCAGGTGAAGGAGCGGAGCCGGGGCGTGGGGCTGAGGAAGGGCGCGGGCGCGGGGGCAGGCTTGCCCGTCCCCTTGCTGCCCTCAGCCTCCTGGGCTTTGGAGAGCAGGATGCTGGGCGACAAGATTCCCGGGTCCGGGCAGGGCGGGGGCTCCTTCCTCAGCATCTTGGGGGATTCCTGCTCCTTCCTGGGAGCTGGCTTAGGGAAAGCACTCACAGACCCGTACAGCGGGTTCTCAAACATCTCGGGCTTGGTCAGCTGCGGGTCCTCCGGAGGCAAAGGTTCCCCCGCACTCTTCCCCACATCGCCGGGCCTGGAGCGTGGGAAAGAGGATGCACAGGGAAGAAACACACGTGGGGAATGACTGCTTAATGCATGTGGGGTTTCTATGGGGGTGATAAAGAAACTAGATGGCCGTGGTGGTTGCACAGCATTGTGAGTGTACTCAACGCCACCGAGTCGTTCACTTGAAACATGCTGTGCTTAATTTTATGTTATGTGACTTCCACCGTGATTAAAAAGAAAACTTTTATTTATTTATTGCGGTACGTGGGCCTCTCACTGCTGTGGCCTCTCCCGTTGCGGAGAACAGGCTCCGGACGCACAGGCTCAGCGGCCATGGCTCACGGGCCCTGCCGCTCCGCGGCATGTGGGGCACGAGCCTGCGTCCCCTGCATCGGCAGGCGGACTCTCAACCACTGCGCCACCAGGGAAGCCCAAGAAAACTTTTTTTTATTTAAAGCCAGGAGATGGGCTTCCCTGGTGACGCAGTGGTTGGGAGTCCGCCTTCCGATGCAGGGGACACGGGTTCGTGCCCCGGTCCGGGAGGATCCCATATGCCGCCACGGAGCGGCTGGGCCCGTGAGCGGAGCTTGCGCGTCCCGAGCCTGTGCTCCAAAACGGGAGAGGCCACAACAGTGAGAGGCCCGCGAACCGCAAAAAAAAAAAAAAAAAGGCAGGAGAAGGAACTGTTACTCCTATGTTGATGATCTCATAGGTAACCTCAGCTCTTGGCCTTGGACATTTTCCACCATAGAAACTGTGCACACCAGAGCATCGGTGAGCAGGGGGGACTTCACTGAAGGGATGAGGGGGGCTTACACGGCACCCCAATCCAGAACCACCTGCTTCATCCTCATCGGAGCGGCCTGCCCTCCACAGCCGGCGCCCCCATCCCTGCTGCTAACAGACCTCCCTCCCTGGCTTCCCCCAAGAATCCTGCAGCCTCTCCTCTGTGTCTTCAGCGAATTCTCCTCTGACCCTCAGGGGAACAGAAGCCTTGTGCTTATCGAGGGTCCCAGGTCAAGGAGCTCCATTTAACAGCCGTGTAGGAGGCCCCCAAGTGTGCGACGCTGCCCCAGGTGCAGGACGCGGCTGTGAACCAGACGAAATCTGTGCTCAGAGGACCAACATTCCCTATGAACACAGCATTCTTTCCTCTGCGTAACGTCCTCTTCCCGGAGAGCGCCTGGTGAGTGTGCTTTCCTTCGTGTCCTCACTCAGAGGGAGAAGGAAAAAACGGACAGCATTTATGTTGAAAATCAGAAGCAACCTGGAGACATGCATCAGGAAACAAGCCAGTAGCAAGAAAATTGGCCTGTTTGACTTATGGACAGAGAAGGAGCTCCATGCTGTCCCCAACGTAGGTGAGAGCTTCCTTTGTTTGTCTGTTTCCTGGTTTATTACTGCTCTTGCTGGAGGTGATTTCCTGCTGAGCGAATTATGAGAACTAGGAATGGGAACACATTTTACTTTCTGGCCAACGGCATAATTTCCCAGGGGGAGTGTTCTGGGTTCTGCTTTCTGCAAAATAAGGAAGCTCTTGAGAAAAAAATGTGGGTCCCTTGGAAAACGCACTGAACTGTTCAGGCCGTGACGCCTCGTACTGATGGAGCGTGTGCTGAAACACTGCTCAAAAGTTGCCAAACAGCCACGGCTAATGGACTCTTTGGGGAGGAGGCGTGGGCAGGGGACAGAGGCAAGGTGTCATCCTTGCACAGGTGCCAATGAGACAAGATGATGTGGGGTGTCGGGGAGGCTAGCCTCAGGGACATGTAGACTTGGTCTTTTGCTCATTACTCTTTGGAAAGACCTGGAAGCAGTTATATAACCAGAAATGTTGGGGCCTTGAACAAAGACTTTGGAAGTCTGCCCCTCCCCCTTGGGCCATCCTCTGCACGCCCTGTGGATCCTCAAAGACCTCTGCTATGAGTTAGCACAGGGAGCAAGGGGGCAGGAGGATGAAAAGGGCACCGACCAGAAGTTTCTGATGAAGAGGCAAGAAGGAGAAAAGAAAACTGCGTGGCCTGCCACCTGAAGCCCACGCTCAGCGAGGAGATAGGAGAAGTCTCGCCTCAGAGAATTAGGACCAGGGCCAGGAAGAGGACCCCGGGTGCAAGCATTTTGGTGATTGCAAAGCTCGCTGCCCTGGGAAAAGAGCAGGAGATGGGTCAGGGCAAGTCTTCCCTCGAGGAGGGGGCTTCTGTCACTGTCAGAGAGGGGAAGGCTTGGCGGGGGCGGGGAGAAAAGTCTTATTTCCCTGACCAAAGGTGAAAAGAAACCAGCTCCCATAGCAGCCACGGCTGTGGAGTGAGTGAACCCATCCCCAGGGCACAGAGTTGATTCCTGTGCCACAATGATTTCACTCCTCAGATTCCGGAGTCGGCTGTTTTCTAAAGGAGTGAAGCGCCGAGCAGGGTCTGAGAAGAGCCTTCTTTCTAACCATGTGACTTCGGTCCAGGGTGACCAGTCGTCCCAGTTTTCCCACAATTCAGGGGTTTCCTGGGATGAGGGACTCTTAGTGCAAAAACGGAGACAGTCTTGGGCAAACTGGGACAGCTGGTCCCTTACTTTTTTATGGGGCAGTGCTAGGAGGATTGGTGATACCCCCACTTCCACAGCCTTCTCTCAGGCCCAGTGGGGGGTCAAGAGCAGCGAAGAGGGTGGCAGGCAGGCGTGGGAGCTGCCAGCTTCTTGCCTCTAATCATCTCCTTGCTGAGAAGTGAGCTTAGAGCCCAGCCTGGGCCCCTGGCCTACACAGATGTCCCCATTCTGAAGCTGTCACCCATGAAACCGGAGAGAACAGCTCTCCACCTTGTTCCCAGCTATATGCTGTGTTCCAGTTAGGAGGGCACAAAGAGACATTGACTTTGGGAACTTAAAACATTTCACTGAAACAGTCCCCTTGTTCTTTGTAGTTGTTTACAGCTCTGTTTCCTGGGGTCGCCAAAGAGGTGACCTTTGCCAAGGAGGTGCCGCAGGACCCGCCATACGTGGCTTTTGTCCTCATTTTTCCAGGAGAGGAAACTGAGGCTGCTTCTCCTTCCCCCAGGTTTCTTACGGAAAGACCAGGGTCCACAATATTATCAACAAATTGTGAAAACTAGGGGTACAGAGATAGACAAGGCTGAGCTCGGGGCAGGCCCTGTCCTGTCCCAGCCCCCTCCTTCCCTCCATCCCTTCCTCCTTCCATTTGTCTGCCCAGTGTTGTATTTTTTTTTTTTTTAAGAGAAAAAGCTTAAGAAAGAGAATTGCAAACAGCCCTTCAATCCAGAGGAAACTCCAGCCAGGCCAGGAGCGGGAGGGTTGGAAGTGGCGGGAGATGAGGGGAACAGTGCTTGACAACATGCCGTTCCCTGGCTCTTAATACACGACGGAAAATGCCATGGGGAACACGGGACCTCAGAGAGGGGAAGACAGGCCCAGAGCCGCGCCCTGAAGTCATTATAAACAGTACAGGCAGCCCCCAAAGGAAGCTGATGCGAACGATATTTTGTGCATCTTCAATCGTTGTTAATTAAGGTCTGCACTTTTAATTTCCATCTGTCACCGTGTGGTTACTAGAAACTTGGGGGGCTCCCGATCCTGCGTTTGCACAAGGCGCGCACGCGTGGGTTTGCTTGGTTAAGGCGGCGGCTCTGAGGGTTCCTCCCCGGCTCCGGGCCTCCAGGCACGTGATGCCTGGACCAGTTCTCGATGCAGGTCAGCTCTCTCTAACCGCTGGGTTTTTCCCGAAGTTTCATAGCCAAACCCCCTCCCTCTGCAGGCTGGCTGTTCTCCTCCCCTTCAGAATTCCTGGTCCCAGCTGCTGGTTTTTCAAATTGGCCTCAACAGGAGAGGCAGGAGAGTTGCACACAGGAACAGGAACCCTCGTGGTTAAGAAGAGAGAGGGGAACTCGGAGCCGGGGAGGGACGCATTCCTACGTGGAAATTCCCACCTCTGTTCGCAGGGCCCTCCAGGGAGTGGGAGGTCGACGAGGGTTCACTACTTACAGAAATGTATTTTTCAACGAAGGTCGTTTTTACAGGAGTGTGTTTTTCTCAGGCACTATATTTAAACTTTTTAAATCCTGTTTTTAAAAAACCTTTCAGGTTTACACCAATAGGCTAAGAATCGGAGATTCTACAAGCATTTCTCGAGAGCCTACTGTGTTCTAGGCCCCGGGGATGAGTCAGTGACCAAAGTGGACGCACATCGCTGCTCTCACGCAGCTTCTATTCTAGGGCCAGATTTCCTGGTAGTGAAAACCTAGGGAAGGGAGAGGCCATGGTGAAGACGATGCTCACCTTGGCTCCTGCGTCCTGAGGCAGGGGCCCCGTGTTGCTGTCGATGATGAAAACTTCTTGGGTGATAAGGGCGGTTGGGAGGGCGGTGTCGGAGGGCTCTCCCCCCTTCCAGGCCCCAGGCAGGAGTCCTTGAGCGGCTGGTCGTAGCTCCAGGCGGTGGGTTGCTGATCGGGGGACACGGTCTGCTTCATGTGCCCGAAGGCCCCCACGCCCATGTAGTTGGGGTTGATGATTTCAGCGATGCTGGAGCCACCGCATGGAGGGACCCTGCGGGGGAGACACACAAAGTCACACCTCAGGGCTCCTCCAGGTCAGCACCAGCCTGAGGAGAGTGTCCTCTGATGCCCCCTCGGGCTCTCCTCAACTCCTTCACTTCTGGGGTGGTGGATTCATTCACTCATTCATTCATTCATTCATTTATTCATACAACAAAATAGTTACTGTGTGCCTGGTAACACCAGGAACAATAGGAGTAAATATGGTTGTAAATGAGACAGCCACAGTCTCTGTTCTCGTGGAACCAACGTATGATGGGGAGACAAACAAAACAAGCTCCGTGCCTGAGAGACGAGATATTTATACACTGCTCAAGTCTGACTGAGAGTAACAAAAGGAGCAGAGATAGACTAGGGTTGGGACCACCTGGGCGTAGGGTGGCCAGTGAGGGCCTCTCTGAGAAGGGAGGGAGGGGAGAAGCAGTAAGTGCAAAGGCCCTGCGGTACGAGGGGTTGACCTGTCCCAGCAACAGTCTGAAGGCCTGTGAGCAAGTGGGCAGAATGGAATGAGAGGCTGGCATGGCCGGCAGGGCTGAGTGACTATGGGGGTTGTTGGTGGTGGTAGGTTGTTGCTGGTAAATGGAGAGTTCTATCTGGGACAGCCAGCTTGCACGTCTGTGAGGCATCAGGATGGAGACAGCCATGCGGGTGTTTGGAAAGATGAGCATGGAGGTCACAGAGGTCAAGGCTGCAGCCTCAACTGTGGGGGAGTCAGCTGACAGCTGTCGAGGGGCTGGCCAGACCTGGTGAGGCGACCCTGAGACACACACTGTGCTGCCTCTTGGTGACAGGAGCGTCGTCCTTCCTTGTAAGACGGCGCTCTCCGGAGGACTAACTAGAAAGTAGAGTTCTGCATATATAGGTTGTAACACACGCTCCCCAGCTCCCATCTGCTCAGCCAGCCTGGTTCTGAGCACATCCCACTCCCATCCATCGAGCCTGCTTCAGAAGTAAGTGTTAACTCTAATGCTGGTCCAATGGAAAATACTTCGTTGACCTACACTGATCCTGATTCTGGGGTCAAGCAGACATTTGAGAGCTGCAGTGCTTTCATCGAGGGGATTGTAGTAGGTGAAAAAGATTGAAAGCGATAGTTTCATGCCTAGGGCTACCATCAGAGGCTGGAGGGGGGTGGGAGTTGCTGTGCACGGGGTAGGGGGCTGGGGTAGGCGAGGGCTGGAGGGACAGGTAGTGGGGGCTGAAAGGAGGAGAGGAATAAGCTAGGCTCGGCGGTGGCTTTTGGGATTTCGCTCGGCTACCTGGCACAGCTTTGCCCCCTTGGCAGGTAAGCTGGCACGGATACCATGACAAACCTCACTGGCTTGAACTCGAGACAGTATCAGTGAGCTGTGGTGACCCTGCTATTCGGGGACTGCTGTCCCCCTCGTAATACAGACTTTGATGTCCAGATTCTTCCCAGCCCAGTCTCTGCCAAGAGCAGCCTGCACGCACTTCCCCCCAATGCTTTTCCGCCTTAGTCACAGGGTGGGGCTTTTAGCCCTGGAGCCGTGGCTGCTGATGTCCCCGGTCCTCAGGAAATACCGCAGCTGTTCCATGCGACCGTCTCTGGGGCTGCTGCCTCCTGGACTGGGCATCTTCCTAGTAGGATGTACCTTCCTAAGGCAGGGACTGCACCTAATTTGCCTTGGTTTCTCTAGAACCTGACACCTGGAAGTGCTCAGCCAGTGTTTGTTGAACTGAACTGAACTCTGCAGCACAGAAGAGCCTCCCTGGCCTTGTTGCAGTCACACCAGGGGTTTGTGGTTAGAAGCCTCAGAGCTGGAAGCGTGACAGGCCTTTCGTGGCCAGCGCTTTCTTTCCCTCTGGGTCCTTGCTTTCTCTCTGCTCCAGTTCCCCACTCCCAGTCCTGGGTCTGCAAAGCCACACTAGCTTGCAGTGAAGCCCTGGCAACCCGCCCCCGCCCCCCGCCCTCGCTCTACCTGTTGGCAGGTTCCCACTGCTTCATGGGGTCCTGGCTGGTGAGGCTCTTCAGGGACTTGGGTGCACTGGACTCATCGCGCTCTGTCTTCACAAAGTCTGCAAGAAAAGGGCCAGGAAAGAGCATGTGAGAGCGTGCAAGGGCCCAGCTCCCAGGGTTTGGGCCAGGATGGCAGAGAGGTTTCCCCTGGCAAGCGGCCGCTGGAAAGTGAATAATGGCTGCCTGGGGGCAGATTCTGAGACCTTGTGTGAGTTCGGTGATGGATTAGTTATGCCTGCATGGCTCCAGAGGGAGGAGAGTTGGCATGTGTGACCCAGAGTTGTCATTTCATGAAACATTTCCAACTTGTTGGTGTCAGCAAGGGATAAAACAGACAAATATTTCTTGGCAGATCTGAATAAAAGAAACACAAGAGCATTTGGTGCCCAAAGCCAACCTGTTCACGAGCTTAATGGGGAACTAGGACCCCGTCTTCATATCTGACTCTGGCTATGGTTGCAGGGGTGCCAAGTCCCCCTCAGGTCTAGATCCTGCTAGAGGAAGGAGCTCCCAGAGGGCAGAAGGAGGAGCCCCATCCAAGGGAGGCAGCACCTGTGATGGCCCAGGGCCTTCCCACGAACAGGGGGTGTCAGACCGTCCCACATCTTGCTGTCTCACTGTTTGTGTGAGAGGCGGGACCCCATCACGTTTACGAATTTACGTGAGTGAACCTGCACTTTCCCCTTGGGCCAGCCACTTACTCGGTGTGTGACCTTCAGCCAGTCACTTATCCTCTCTGTGCCTCAAGTTTCCTGATCTACCGAACGAGGGTGGCACCTGGCTCTCAGAGCTATGGTGAGAGATACATGAGACAACGTTTATAAGTTGATCATTTCATAGATCAAGTAGAAAATTAAAGCCCAACGCATTTTAGGCATTGTTACTTGAGTGCTTTTGAGCAAGAAGTAAAGCAAAGAGGAGAAGGAAAATAATGACCTCTTGCCTGTGTGAAAAGGAAGAAAGATTGGGGCCAGGCAAGGGTGACTGTGGCTGTGAGGTGTTGTGGTTCTGTAGGGAAATTCTCGAACCTGCTAAGGGTTGGGCCAGACTGCCTCTGAGATCCCCTCCGACGCTGCATTTCTGTCTGAGGCCACAGCAGAGAGACTGTTCTGTTCCTGTCCCCGACCCAGCAGCACTGAAGAGGGAGCAGGGGAGGGGTCGTGCCCACTTACCATAGAGCTTCTCCCTCTTCTTGCCTTGGGAGGTCTGCAGCTTAATCTCTCCCCGGAAGTGACCCATCATCTCTCCGTGGTGGGTGAGAGGCGTGTAGATGGGGAGCTGAGTTTCCGTGGCCTCTAACCGTAGAGCAATGCAGCCCTCGCCTGGGGAGGTGGGGAGACAGTAGTCATGTCAAGACACCACCCCCCAACCCAGCCCTGCCATTTCACGGGAAAAACACCATGCATTTGGCCTGGAGATTTAGCTCTCCCGCCCAGAGATGATGCTTTGCGACAATGGCTAAGGCAGGGATTATGGAACAAAGTTTTCAGAACAACTCCTCAGCAATTTGAGGAAAACATCTCAAACCTTACAGCAAAATGAACTCCACGCAGATTAGTGGATATAAAATAAAGTAAATCATAGAAAATCCAGCAGAAAACCAGAATTAAATACGAATCTGATTGCTGGAAGGAATAACTTCCCAAGTTTTGAAGCAGCATGAGAAATGACAAAACAAAACTGACAGATAGGATAGAAAAGTTTAAAACTTCTGCACAGAGAAAAAACAAAAATGGAAAGAGGACTGAGTGGGAACATTAGTTGCAGCCAGCTTCACACAGAGGGTATTTTATCTGAACTCCTCAAAATCAAATCTCCAGCAGATAAATGGGCAGATAACCCCACAGACATTTTCCACAAAAAAGAAGCGTAGATGGTTGATTTCAGTACATGGAAACTAGTTCAGTCTGCTGAGCCATCAAAAATGCAAATTAAGGCATCAGTAAGGGACTCTCTCACAGACATGAAATTAACAAAAGTAGAAGCAAAGGATACCCAGTGCCAGCAAGGATCTGGGGAAACCTGTACACTGGGATGTGGCAAGGTCCACAAGGTAAGACGGAGCCTTCACAGCCATCAGTTGGATACCGAGCACCAACAACCACAAACATATGTATACCCTTTAGCCAGCAAACACGGGGAACTTACCCTAAAGAGACGACCCAAAAGAATAACAAATGTAGCCAAAGGAAAATAAAAGGTGTCCACAAGGAAGAAAAGAGAACCCTCCTCCACTGTTGGTGGGAATGTAAATTGGTGCAGCTGCTAGGGAAAACAGTATGGAGGTTCCTTAAAAAAACTAAAAGTAGAGTTGCCATATGATCCAGCAGTCCCACTCCTGGGCATATATCCGGAGAAAACGCTAATTCGAAAAGATACATGCACCACAATGTTCATAGCAGCACTGTTTACAATAGCCAAGACATGGAAGCAACTTAAATGGCCGTCGACAGACGAATGGATAAAGATGTGGTATACATGCACAATGGAATACTACTCAGCCATGAAAAAAGAAATAATGCCATTTGCAGCAACAAGGATGGACCTAGAGATTATCATACTGAGTGAAGTCAGAGACAAATATCATATGATATCACTTATAACTTATATGTGGAATCTAAAAGGTGATACAAATGCACTTATTTACAAAACAGCAATAGACTCACATAGGAAACAAACGTATGCTTACCAAAGGGGAAAAGGGGTGGGGGAGGGATAAATTAGGAGTTTGGGATTAGCAGATGTAAACTATTGATACTATATATAAAACGGATAAACAGCAAGGGCCTACTGAATAGCACAGGGAACGATATTCAATATCCTATAATAAGCCATAATGGAAAACAATATGAAAAAGAATATATATATATACACACACATATAAAACTGAATCACTTTGCTATACATCAGAAAATAACTCATTGTAAATCAACTATCCCTCAATAAAAAATAAAAATGTCCACGAAGAGATCCATCTCAGCACTGTTGACAACACTAACAAAAATAATTTGCAGACCCTCAAAAGTTGCAGCAAGGAGTACTTTAAAAAACGAGGATATAGAAAATCCGTGGAATATTATGAAGCCATTAAAAGCAACCATCATGAAGGCTGGGTCGGAGGATCATGGAAAATGTGTATCATCTAATACCAGGTGAGGAAAGCAGAATATAAAGGGTCTCTCTGTGATAATTATTCATATAGAAATCTATGTGTGCCTATGGATGAACACGGGAGTGTGAAAACAAAATAAAAATGATTGCTGTAGCAAGGAATGAGACTGCTGGATGATTTTTTTTCCTAGTTATCAGTATGATATGCTGTTTGTCAGTATGAATACCAAGAGAAGGAGACAAAGGAGAACTACAGTGTTTGAAAAGAAAATGGAATCGTCAGACCTGTGTTCCCGTTTCCTGCCAGCAAACCTCCCGACACCCTGGCACCCACGTGGATCCTCTCTCTTTGCTCCATCACAGTCCTGGTCTCTCATCCTGGTCTGTCACGCCCTCGGCCTCCTCGCCCCCGCTCACTCCCTCCCTCGCCATGCACACAGCTCTCCCAAGCCCACAAGTCCCCACGTCCCTCTGTCTGCAGGACACTGCTCTTTATTTGGTTGGATCCCTCGGCCACATTTGCTGTCACAACCACGTCGCCTTGACCAGCTCTGACCGCGTCCCCGAGCCCAGTCTTTGGCATTCCTCCCACTCCTCTGGCTGAACCGTTTTAGTCTCCTTTGCCTGCTGCTCGCCACAGCCAGCCCCGTTCAGGAAACGGAAACATTAACCCCAGCAACTCCAACCACAAGTTCAGGGCCATCCTCGACCCTCTTCCCCCGATTCCCGTGGTCAATTTCCCTTCTCAGTACCTCTCAATTTTAACCTGTCTCTCCTTTTTTTTTAACCATCGCTACTTTCATCCTGGCTCTCTCATCTCTCGTGTTGATCACTGCAAACACATATTCCTAAGATGCAAAGCTGACCATGTTACCAACTTGCCTGACTCTCCTGTGGCTCCCTTCCGTCCCCAGGATACGATATCTACCTCTAGCCTGGCTCGTATGGATCTGGCTCCAGACTCTCTCTGGCTACCTGTCCCCTCACTCCACGCTGAATGTACCAAGTGCAAGGGCAAACCTGGGGCCATGGACGGGCTGAAGATTTTACAGAAGATGGTGTCTCTCTAGGAGGACAGTTACTGGGGCCACAGGCGTTCTCAAGCCTGCCTGGTCTGGGCACTGAGCAATGCCGGGAAGACCTGGGTTCAAATTAGGGCTCAGCCAGTTACAACCTGTGTGACTTAGGCAAGTCACTTCACCTTTCTGAGCCTCAGTTTACTTATTGACTAACTGAGAGAATAATATCTGCTTCACAAGGTCATGTCAGGATAAATCAAGTAATACGTGCAAGCACCTGGCACAGAATCGGACACAGGAAAGGCTCCGTAGATGGGAGGTGTTGTGGCTGCTTGCTGTCTGTCCCAGGAGCCTGATGGGGTCGGAAGGATAGCTTTCCAGTAACTGTCCCTCGGGCAGCACCGGGATGGGTAACGGAGCAGCCAGTGGGCTTTTGTGAAGGAGATACCACTGCTTCCCGTACGTCAGAGGCCTCGATCAGCAGGTGTGGCACCTGCAGCCCCTGTCCTGGGACCCTTACCGTAGGATTCGTCACTGTCAGAGGACTTAATGCTTATCAGGATGTGCTGGTCCAGCAGGTACTCGGGGTCAGAGATGATGGGCTTCAGCTGCAGAGAGACGGGCACAGGATTAGCTTGGACAGGTGGGTGAGGGCTGCCAGCTGAGGAGGGGAATGCATGGGGAAAAGCACTGTAGACGTTCTTTTTAAACAAATTCGAATCCCTGATTTTCTTGCCCCAGAGAGCAGGAAGGAACCCACGCGTCCACCCTGCACAGCGAGGCGGGGTTAACCCCGTCACACTGTGCCCCGGCCCCGGGGAGAGGGCCTGACTCCAAACATGCGTCCCCCCCTGCCTCCCTGCCCTTCCTCCCCCTCCTCTGCCCACCCCAGGATCAAGGGGGATGGGGCCGGGCCGATACACAGACACTCGTGGGACCAGGAGCCAGGTCTGAACGCACCCCACTCCCTGCCCCCCAGCAGGGTACAGCCCTCTCCTCGGCCCCCTCCCGGGATGGGGCTGCATTGAAGGGGGCACCATGGGGCCTGCCCTCCATCTGGGCAGGAGGAGGCCTGTGTCCACCTGCAGCGAAGCCCCTCGCGTGGGCCTGGACTGTCCTGTGGGCTGTTGGAGGGTGGCTCAGCGAGGGACAGACACACATCCTGGATTCACTCCTACATGCTGGCTACAACTTGGGACCTTAAGCCTTCCTCGTGCAGACCCCGACACAGTAGGGCCTAATGAAAAGGTCCCCCTTTGCTTCCCATCCACAGATACCAAGACACCCCTTGTGCAGGCCTCTGGGTGCATGCTGACCGACAGGATGGACTCTATCTCCATTCAGAAAGTGCCAGAGCGTCACTGCAGCCGCGTGACCGTGAACAAGCCTCTCTGGGATCTGCCTCCGGTCCTTTCTCTGTAAAGTCACCTGGTCAGATGAGGCGTCCTCTAGATCCCTTCCACAATCCACCAGGGGAATCGACATTCATTTAGGAATGTTGGGGCCACTAGGCTCAGGCCCACGTTTAACCACTGCTGGGAAGGGCGTCATAAGCCGCCTTGAAAGAGAGGCAGCCTCTCCTGCATTTGGCCCGTGGGATTCCCACTCCCTCTGGTCAGGCCTGGCCGGAGCTCTGCCACTGGCCAGCACTGCTGGCTGACGAACGCAAGATCCCCCCTGTTCTTTTTTTTTTTTTTTTTTTGCGGTACGCGGGCCTCTCACTGTTGTGGCCTCTCCCGTTGTGGAGCACAGGCTCCGGACGCGCAGGCCCAGCGGCCATGGCTCACGGGCCCAGCTGCTCCGTGGCATGTGGGATCTTCCCGGACCGGGGCACGAACCTGTGTCCCCTGCATCGGCAGGCGGACTCTCAACCACTGCGCCACCAGGGAAGCCCCCACCCTGTTCTTGAATTACCTTTGGAAGGGTCTCGCCAAACATCACTACCAACTCCCCCTCACTTCCTTCTTCATTTTCTCCTTCCTGACTCTTGACGAAACCTGTCCGAGGATAAGAAGGCTGGCTTTCAGAAAACAGCACAAGAACCAGACAGAGAAGACCCCTTGGGTTGTCCCACCAGGACCAATGAAGATACCCTCCTTCCTCTTACATCTGTAGGGGCCACAGCATCGTTTAGGAGTCAGGCTTGCTGGGGATTCTGTTTTGGTGCAGGGGATGGTCATTTGCCAACACGGTCTAATTATTTCTAGGAGACTCAGAGAGATTCCCCTCCTTTTTGGCTCCACTTTGCAACAAACCAGGCAACAAAGAAATCATCACATCACAGGCAAGATTAGGAAACATGATGGTTCCTCCCACTCAAGAAAGCAGCCTTTTGAAATGCTAATTTAAGCTTCCTAATATGCTGTTTCCATAGAAATGTATGCAAATGCCTTGATATTTTATTAAAAACGCCCGCACGAAAGTCCTCATCATTTTTGGAAGTGCTCCGCCCTTGCTAGGTGAACTGGGACCTGGAGACTTCCTGGAGAAGGCGGACCTGTCACCAGCCCAGGCTGGGTCTGAGGAGGAAAGAGGGCGGGGCAACACTGCAGCTGGTGGCACAGGTGGTCCTGTTCCCAATTTCTGGAAGCATCTGTCATCCCGTCACAAAATGCCTCCTTCTGTGGTGTTGATGTGCCAGCCTCTGCCCCCCCCCCCCCCCCCACCCCCGACCATCTCAGCAAGGAGAGCTAGAAACCACACAGATGCCCTCACCGTGGAACAGCTTTAGACAATATGCCTAGAAATGTCACCTAGCAAGGGTGTTTCCTAAACACAGTTTGTGCGAACTGCTGCTGGCTGTTGCGTGGCCGTCCATCTCTAGTTTGCTTTTGGATGCTCAGACCACCTGAGAAAGATGCCTGTGACGTAGGAAAGAGCAGAGGACCCTGGGAAGGACAAGCGATTACCAGCAGCTGCTCTGGCCCCAGCACTGGCCTCCACAAGCTCTGTATCTTTGCCCAGGACCCTCTGGTTGAGTTGGAGCCCCGGCTTGGAGGACCCTCGAGTGGGCTAAACTCTGCCCGGAGGGGCAAGGAGAGGGTCCAGCTGCCCAGCTGCCTACAAGGGGCCGAGGGGTCTGTGCACCCGTGACTGACCCGTCCCTGGGGCTGGAGCAGCAGTATCGCGGGATACTGGGGGCCCCTGTAGTAACTGGGTGTCTCCTTGTACCGTCCACCTGCAGCCCCACTCTGTGATCCCCGCTTTGAGGCCGATCCATAGTCTTTCCCACAGAGCGGAGAAAAGCACCATCAATGACAAGGCTTTTGTGGAAGAGCCGTGCCTGTCCCCCTAAAAGGCAGTTCAGCAAGCACGTACTCTCCAAGCAGCTCGAGTGGAACTCCAGGTAGAATTTGGTCTGGGACTTGGTCTTCAACGTGGCGTAGCACCTGAGAAACTCAATCTGCCCTTGGCTGTCGACAGTCCCGGGGCCTGGAACAGGTGAGAACAGAGATTCGGTTCCACAACGTGTCTGGAGATGGAGCGTTTCAAACCAGCCCCCCGACACCGAACTCCTTCCTAAGGTCCAGGGAAGTTGAGAGTCTAAGTGGAAGGAGAGGTTTCTCCTGAGATCCCACCACCCACACCAAGCATCCCCCGTGATGGTGACAGCCTCTCTGACGAATCAAAGCTGGTGCAGAGCGGGAAGAGCTCTACGCTCAGCTTTGCCACTAAAGCTGTGTGGCCTTGGGCAGCGCCCTTAATGGCTCAGCCTCCCCATGGGTTCTTGCAAAGAGAGCTTGTGTAATGGCTCAGGCGCCTGACGCCCAAATCTGTCTCATTTCTAAGTTCACGTAGTGAGGGATGCCTGTCCCCCTTCCTCGGGCAAAGCTACCCCTGCCGCTTACTCTGAGCTCCTCGTGCTTACCTGTACCCAGGTAACTTGCAGGTATGCTCTTCATTTAGATGATGCTTTTGCAAGTGTCCTTAGGCTGGCTTTGAACAGTGTTCTTTCCCTCCATATAAATTCTGAGCCAGCAGAGAGCAGGGACATACATTCCCTTCCTCTATCCCTCCCATCCTTCCTGCTTTCCTTTCTTTTTCTTCTTCCCTTTATTGAAGACAAACTGACAAATATAATTGTGTATACTTAAAGTGTACCACGCGATGACTTGATACACATATACACTCTGAAATGATGATCAAGATCAAGATCATTAACACATCCGTCACCTCACATAATTAACTGTGTGGTAAGAACGCTTAGGATCTACTCTCAGCAGACTTTAAGTGTACAATGCTGTATCATTACCTATGGTCACACCAAGCTGAATTTTAGATCCCTGGAAATTGTTCATCTTATAACTGGAAATTTGTACCCTTTGACTTACATCTCCTCCCCGCAAACCCCACCAGCTCCTGGCAACCATCAGTGTACTCTCTGAATGAAGCTGGCTTTTTTTTTTTTTTTTAAAGATTCCACGTATAAGTGATACTATATATGTATCTTGTACTTGTTTTTCTGTCTGGCTTATTTCACTTAGCCTTCCTTTCTTTTTTTAACTCCCCGGCACCAAGGCCAGGCTCTGCTTAGGTAGACGTTCAACCAACGCTCAATTCCGGTAATCGGTGTTTGTGAGCATCTGCTGTGTGCCAGTGGAGGGAGGGCAAGGCTGACCCTGGGGATGTGATGAGGGTCCTCATCAAGGGTGTGATGCATAGGCTGCCCCACCAACGCTGTAGGAACTCAGAGACAGGAGAGATGGGTGGGGACTGGAGAAGAGGTGGAAGGTTCTGGAAAGGCACAGTGACCAGAGCTAGGAAAGAGGCAGGATGGTGGGTCACGGCTCGTGTGGAGAGCGGAGGTCACACTGGGGGCCATGGATGTTACACCCAACAGCCTATGGGCAAGAGTGTCCCAGAAGACAGGGTTCCAGCCTCAGCTACACCCCTCAGGGCACCAAGGACACAGAGAAATACAGGCTTTTCCAACCTGCATTGGGCCCTGCACTCAGCCCTCCTAGATGACGTCTGCTGACCGTGGAAGTGGGGGGTGGGCAGAGGAGGTGACAACATGGCTCCCCGGTCACCCAGACCCAGGGCTGGACACACCACAGACAACATCCAGACCCCTGCTGGGACAAGGCTGGCCTGGCTACCAGGGCTGAGCTGGATTGTTTGAAAAATTACCTGCAAATCTATAGAGTATTATTAACTCTGATGTTTCCCCAAATTCAGTCACCCGCATCCTATCTTCACAATTTTTACCGCCTACCACGCACGTGCACTAAGATTGACTTAACGTTTTCTTTAAATAGACTCACTTTTAAAACTTAAATAATCGTATTTAAATAAAAAGGTATATCATAAGACTAAATGGAAAACCAGTGTTTCTTGCCTAACACAGAAGAGTCATATTTAAAACATATTAAAATAAATGCCTTACTAATAAACGTTCATCCATGTCCCACCCAGAATTGTCTTTGGTGGCACATGTCCCACACCTTGGAAAACACTCATTTTCCCAATTTTAAAGACTGTATTAACATTGAAGCTTAAAAAAAGCTGGCATATTTGCCAAAGAGGGCAAGAACATGCTCTGGACTGAAATCATGATGTGGTTTGGACATGAAGGGACCCGATGGATGGACTGTGGACTTGCCTGGAAGGATAAGCCTTTATCTAACACAGACAACTGATTGCTGCAACCAGAAGATGAGCACCCAGGCCTTCTGTCTGCATGGAGAACAGAGGGATGGACACCACCCACCACTTACCGTTCTTGGAGACAAACTGGGAGGTGACTCCTGCCTCAAATGTGGCAAAAACAGGGCTGTGGTCACTTGTCATGATGTCACTGGTGCTGCCTGCAGGGGAGGGAAGGAATTTCTGAGCAGGGAAGGAGAAAGCCTTCTGGTCAAGCCAAGGATGGCAAACGCATGGCAGAAATCAACTTGCACTTATGGAAGCCTCCAGAAGTTTCATGGTTTTGTACCTGTTGTTCCATTGACCTTCCATAACCACGCTTGAAAGTAGTGAAAGAGTGGGACCCTGTCTCCTCCATGGCTAATTGTGGCTGTAGTAGTTTTTCCTAAAGACTTGTGAGTTTTTTAAATATATAGGTCATTGCGTGTATGAACTGTGGAGCTTTTTCTGGTCTAAGCATTTTGTTGTATTGATGAGGCACTCACAGCCCAGAGTGGGATGGGGATTTAGGGTCACTGAGCCCATCAGTGAGAAATGGCACCTTCCACTGAAGGTGCCATTTCAGGAGAGAGTAGAAGGTGATAAAGTGCAGACACTGAATGTAGACGATGTTTTTAAGGAGCTTGGTGCTTAGATGAGAAGGAAAGGCAGCAGAGCATGTTTGGAGGGGGTAAGAGAAAGAGCAGAGGTCGAGGAATCCTGAGTCCCAAGTGCTTTTGCTATGTCATGTGGAAATGTCTGGCTGGGTACTCAGGGCTGGAGATTTATCTTCAGATTTGGAGTCATGACGTTAGGTGGAAGCAGAGGCCTCAAGGACGTTTTGGCCCCACTGGGAAGACATGAAGGATGACAAGAGATGAGGATGAAACTCCAGGACACACCCAGCATCAGTGGGCAAAGGAGACACAGCACAGGAGACCGAGAAGGCAATAAACAGGTATAAGTCCTTCCCAATAAAGTTTTCACAAATCAGCAAAGAAAAAATAAACATACCGCTCCTCTACCAACCAAAGGATATGGGCAGAAAATTCACAAGAGAAATATAGATGGCCAGTAAACAGGAAAAAAAAATTGCTCGCTTGCAAACAACCGTCAAAAAGACAAAACAACAGTGAGATGGATGGAGAAACAGAATGAGAAGAAGAAAGACAGTGGGATGCTGGGACTGGGGACAGTGGAGGTGCTGGGACTGGGGGCAGTGGAGATGCTGGGACTGGGGACAGTGGGGATGCTGGGACTGGGGACAGTGGGGTTGCTGGGACTGGGGACAGTGGAGGTGCTGGGACTGGGCTAGAAGGAGAGCATGGAGCAAAGGGCCCGGGTGAAAAGCTTATCCAGGCAAGGAGGAGGGCATCCCTTCCCCGCGACAGGAGGCAAGGTGTAGGAGGGGCAGCCGTCTAAAGCATGTATGGCCCTTGGCAGGAAGAAGTCAGTGAGCATCCGGTGCTGTGTGAAGCGGGAGATGATGGAGGAGCAAGGGGTCAGGCCGAGTGAGGGGCTACAAGTCTGTGGTGGCAACAGAAGAGGAAAAGTTAAAGGGTGGACAAGCAGAGTTTTAAAAAAGGTTCTTAAAAATACTTTAGATGTGTATTGACCGTGATAGCATTAACACTACAGTAACTGTGCCTGAAACCTGGGAAGTGGACTCCTACCTAGGTGGCCTCCCTATAACCACGCCCTGTGGGTCCACCCTCCCACAGTGAGTCTGGGCTTGGCCAGGTGACTTCCTTTAACCAACAGGACATTAGTAAATGTGAGGCAAGCAGAGACCTAAAAAGTACTTCCACATCCGGGACTGTCAGCTGGGAATCCCAGGACCAGGAAGCAGCAGCCTGAACTAGCCTGCTGGATGATAAGCAAATATTACGGTAGTTGTTACACAGCAATAGATAACTGATACATACTATTGATGTCACCACCATGAGACTCAGGCTCAAAGTTTACCCCCATTTCCTGAGCTCTGGACATTCATCCCCTTTTCTTTCCCAATTTCCTGCCCACTCACAACTCATTAGACCCTCCTCCAGCATTCCATGAAATACTGTGAGCAAAATTCCTTACCTCTTCAAACTTCCCCTTCATGTTTCAAACCCGGCCCTTCCTGGAAGTCACTGCAGCCTCCCAGGCGAGGCCTGGCTTTCCACCCCCTCACTAATGCACAGCCCAGACAGAAAGCAGCCGTGTCCCTCTAGTTCCTCAATGCCACTTGCAGACGCGTCTCCCTCCTTCTTTCTAAAAACCTCCACGGGGCTTCCCTGGTGGCGCAGTGGTTGAGAGTCTGCCTGCCGACGCGGGGGGGGCGGGTTCGTGCCCCGGTCCAGGAAGATCCCACATGCTGTGGAGCGGCTGGGCCCGTGGGCCGTGGCCGCTGGGCCTGTGCGTCCGGAGCCTGTGCTCCACAACGGGAGAGGCCGCAACGGTGAGAGGCCCGCGTACCGCAAAAAAAAAAAAAAAAAAATTGGTAAAAACCTCCATGATAGGGTCGTTTTGAAAACCGGATTTAGGCTCAAAAAGCAGTAATGCCACAAGCCACCACTTTCTCCTGAATTTCTGCAGAGGGTGGCTGGAAGGCAGACTCGACTGCAGAGCTGGCAGGACTCGTGGAGCTGCAGGACGAGGGACAGAGGCAGCGCTGAGAGAGGGCCGGGGTGATGGCCGGTGGCAGGAAGGGTCACAGGCCTGGAGAGTGCGGGTGTGGATGGGGTATGAGGAGGGGACATACAAGTGAGGAAGCTGAGTGCAGAGGGTGGGATGGGGGCCTTTGTAGGTTTGGAAGCAGAACAGTTCCTTGGCTGTGGGAGTGGGTTGCCTTTCCGCGCATCTAAAGGGGAGTGAAGTCCCTCCTGGGCACAGAGCTCAGAGGCCAGGGGACTGAAGGGTGCGTGCCTTAAACTAGCCCAGGGTAGCTGCTCTGGTCCCTTCTGGGCAGCAGAAGGCATGCACAAAAGAAAGGAATGGAAACCAGTTCAACTTTATGGGACCTGAATCGAACATGGGGATTTGAGGGTCCCCACAGAGGGTGGGAGCCAGGAAGGTGGCCACTGGGCAGCAGCAAAACCTCCACTCTGCGGGGGTGAAACGGGGCTGGATAACTTTTCCATAATTATTTATTTTAATATTGCATCTTGTGTCTTTGTCATCAATTTACCCCAGTTTATCTTTAAATCTCCCCCAAACACGTGTGTGTACTCATGATATGCATTCGGTTGAACCATATGAATTTCCAGTAGTTAACGATTTCTGATCTATGAAAACACCACTTTTATATGGTTCAAACCTAATAGGCTGTTTTCAAAAAAATAAATCTAGATTTATTTTAAAAAGTGCTCCATAATTCAAATGTTTCCCAAACCAGAAGATATTTATTCTGTTGCAGCCCAAGATGGGACAGGATGCATCACCTTTTTAAGGTCACCTGACTGGGGTTGCAGGGAGTTCTCCCATTTTACAGATGGATAGACTGGAGTTCTTTAGTTTAGGGCAGTCAAACCTCTCAACTTGCCACTCACCGTAGGACTGACACACCACGTGCACCAGAGGGTAAGACTTCCAGAGGACTCGGTCACACCAGGAGGGCAGGTTGTACTTCATCTGCAAGTCAAAGTCAAAGCTTTGTAAAACATGCTACTTTAAAAGATACATAGTAAAAGAAGAGATCGAGGCATTGCATCTGTAATCCTGGATTCATCTGCTGCTGGCTTTTATAGGATTTCCCCAGAGGTGGCTTTAAACCCTTTCCGCCTGCCTTAAGTCCTGGCTCCATGGTCACGCCCCACACTTTCAGACACCTGGACTCCTGTTTTATTAATTAATTTATTTATTTTTGCTGTGTTGGGTCTTCGTTTCTGTGCGAGGGCTTTCTCTAGTTGTGGCAAGCGGGGGCCACTCTACATCGCGGTGCGTGGGCCTCTCACTATCGCGGCCTCTCTTGTTGCGGAGCACAGGCTCCAGGAGTGCAGGCTCAGTAGTTGTGGCTCACAGGCCTAGTTGCTCCGCGGCATGTGGGATCCTCCCAGACCAGGGCTTGAACCCATGTCCCCTGCATTGGCAGGCAGATTCTCAACCACTGTGCCACCAGGGAAGCTCCTGGACTCCTGTTTTAGAATGAGATCGATTCGCCTGGCTGTGCTTCCTTACCCTCCTCACTATTTCAGAATCTGTTCTATTTTTACATTCTCTTACTATTTTTCTTTCTGACTCAGATGAACCCCTCTACCTGTATATTCAACCCAGCCACTCACTTTAATAACACACTCCAGCTACCCCCCGCACCCATTCATCCACCTATATACTTACCATCCATCCACACACTCATTCACACATCCATCCATCCACTTACCTACCCGTCAACTCACACATCCATCCTTCATCTACCTATCCATCCATCCATCCATCCATCCATCCATCCATCCATCTATCCACTTACCCATCCACATATCCATCCACCCCTCCACATACCCATCTAATCTTTCAAACAACATGTACTGTGATGAGCCCTCTCCAAGCTACACTGTGAGCAAGATGCCCACTGGGTGTGACAGACAAGGCAAACTGGCAATGATAACAATCCTCCTTAAGGAATATCATTTTCCACTTAAGTTCTAGCTCTTTCTCCTCTGCCTACACACATAAAAGTTCTCATCCTAAAAGAGCCTTCAATTACTTTTCTCTTTTCTTCTTTTTGCCAATTTTCTTTCAAGAATGTTCTGTTTTCACTGCCTCTACTTCTGGACTGCCCATTTACTCTTTTTTTTTTTCTTTTTGTGGTACGTGGGCCTCTCACTGTTGTGGCCTCTCCCGTTGCGGAGCACAGGCTCCGGATGCGCAGGCTCAGCGGCCATGGCTCACGGGCCCAGCCGCTCCGCGGCATGTGGCATCTTCCCGGACCGGGGCACGAACCCGCGTTCTCTGCATCGGCAGGCGGACTCTCAACCACTGCGCCACCAGGGAAGCCCCATTTACTCTTTTTTAACTTGAGGTACAACCTACATATAGTAAAGTGTAGTGATCTATACTGTATGGCTTGAGGATCTTTTACAGTTGTATACGCCCATTTAACCACTACCCAGATCAAGATATAGAAAATGTCCATCATCCCAAAGGGTTCCCTCAGGCCCCTTCCCTGTCAACACTGCCTCTGAGAGGTAAACACTACTGGGGCTAATGTCTCCACTGATTAATTTTGCCAACTCTTGAACTTATAAATGGATGTATTCAGTATATATTCTTTTGCATTTGGCTTCTTTCAACCTTCTTCACCCTGTTGCTTGTATAAGTTCTTTCATTTTATTGCATAGTTGTATTCCATTGTATGTATACACCACATTGATCTATTCTAATGTTGACAGAAATAGGGTTGTTCCCAGTTTTTGGACATTATAAACAAAGCTGCTATAAACACCCTTGTATCTGTCGTTGGGTGAACAAATGCACTGCTTTCCCTCAGGTATACAACAAAGTGGAATTGCTGAATAGGGTAGGTGCATGTTTAGATTTCATAGATGCTGCCAAACTATTACTTCTTAACATGCAATTTTCAGCATCCGCTGCTCCGGTGAATTACTGGTGGAGCTTTACAAAGACCCAGAAAGCAGGGCCCCACCCCTGGATCTGCTGCATCAGAACCTCTGGGGAGGAGGTCCAGGCATCTGTATTTCTGAAAAGCTTCACCAGTGATTCACCTGCACACTCTTGGTAAAGTGCCACCCTTACCCTCTTGCGGTCTGGATTTCACCTCCAAGACTCTATGTCAACTGTTCTTTTAGTGTCCACCCAATCCCTGAACCCAAGTCCAGCTGCTTGTGCAAGGTTCCAGTGACCACACACGTTCTCCTTGACTCACATTCCATGCTGGTGACCACTGATCCTGGCAAGTCTCTCAGCGCCAGCTTCTGGGATGCTGCGAGCTGCCTGCTGGGTCCTCCCACCACCTACACACATGGTTTTTCTGTCTCCTTTGTTGTCTCTGCTTCTTCCTCGCCCCTCTCAACGGAGATGACCCCCAAATCCGTCCACAGCTCTTCTATTTTCATCGTCCATGTACTCCTTGGCGATCTCACTTACTCCCATGGATCTGACCATCTTCTCTGTGCAGACAACTCCCAAATCTACAACTCAGCCCTAGTATCAGTCTAGTGTTTTCAGCTGCCTTCTGGATGTTTTCTCTGGGATTTTCCAGTCATGTTATACAGTAAATCTGAAAACAAGCTCTATTTCCCCCCGCCCCGAGCCAGCCCTGCCTTCTGATTTCACAGTTTCTATCAACGTCCATCAGATCTATCAACATATCCTGCTTTCCTCCTTTTCTTTCATTTTCACGGGCTCCCCCCATCCTGCTTCAGGCCCAGTTATTTCTCAGCTGGAGCCTCCATACTGGCCTCCTCATTGGTCCCCTGCATCATCCTCATCCTTTACACTGACGCAGACCAGTCTTCTCTGTGTATCACTGTGACACTGCTAGCCCCTCAGCAGAACTTGCAGTGGCTTCCTGAAACAGGTGTCCAACAAACAGGTGAAGACGCTTTGCCTGGCATCAAGGACCCTCCTCTCTGCCACCTCAGGCCCCAGTTTCTTTCTCCTCATATTCAAATCCAATGAGACCATCCCTTCACTGCCTCCAAATGTACCCGCAGGGACTTGCCCTGAGGATGCCTTTAAACCAGATGAGCCCAGGCACACAGCAGCCAGTGGGCACCTCACAAGGTGTCCTGCCCCGGGTCTCAGCCTTGTCACGGCAGCAGTCCTGAGTCTGCTCTCCTCCTCTCAGTGTGTGTGTGTGTTTTCTCTAACTCCTGCTTTCTTCTGGCATCTCCCCAACTCTTGGCCTTTCTCTCCCACTTCCATCCAGTCTCCCATGTGCCCCTGAGTCCAGGTCATGCCCAGAATGCTCTCTATTTCCCCAGGACTCTAGTGGCCCCAGGGAAGCTCATCACTGCAGCACCTCTAACCCCCAGGACCCGGCATGGGGCTGGCTCCCCTGGGTTGGGCCCCAGAAGGGGATGGATGCCAGAATTTCCTGCCTTGGCATCTGCTCTGGCAATTCTTTCCACCTGAAGTGGATCAGGCCCCCTCAGCCCTTGTCTTGTCGAAATCCAAGCACCCTTCAGGCACCACAAGCGGCCCCTCTTCAAGAAGCCTCCCCGATCCTTCCCTGCCCTGATGGTCATTTCCCTCTGTGACCGCTCCTCACAGCATTGGGCACAGCATTATATTCTACCTCTGGTTGGTTAGTTGTGTATTTATCTTGTCTTGTCTTTCCTACTACAAACTCTCTGAGGGCAGACATCTGACTCATCTTTGATCTCCCACGACCTAGGACAGTGCCCAGCCCATCATAGGTCATCGGTAAATATCTGTTGAACAAGAATGAAGGGATGCTTTATTACAGTTTCCGCAAACACTGTTCAGTGGAACACAAGTGGTCTCATAAGATATTAATTGATATTTCATGACCAATTGAGTTTGGCACATGAATTTTCCCATAGAGAACCACATGCTCATAAACCTGTAAAGGCTCTGATAAGTCCTGCAGCAAAGAAGCTTGTGTCATGATGATTGACTTGGCAGATTAGCAAACATATTTGAGTACAGGACTTAAAAAAGAGACAAAATACACCAACAGCTCATACAGTTTCATATCAAAAAAGCAAACAACCAAATCAAAAAATGAGCAGAAGACCTAAACAGACATCTCTCCAAAGAAGACATACAGATGGCCAACAGGTACATGAAAAGATGCTCAATATCACTAATTAGTGATACCACTAATTATTAGAGAAATGCAAATCAAAACTGCAATGAGGTATCTCCTCACACTGGTCAGAATGGCCATCATCAAAAAGTCTACAAATAAATGCTGGAGAGGGTGTGGAGAAAAGGGAACCCTCTTGCACTGTTGGTGGGAATGTAAACTGATACAGCCACTATGGAGAACAGTATGGAGGTTGCTTAAAGAACTAACAGTAGAGTTGCCATATCATCCTGCAATCCCACTCCTGGGCAAATATCCGGAGAAAACTCTAATTCAAAAAGATACATGCATCCCAATGTTCCTAGCAGCACTATTTACAATAGCCAAGACATGGAAGCAACCTAAGTGTCCATCAGCAGATGAATGGATAAAGAAGATGTGGCACACACACATACACACACACGCACGCACGCACACACACGCACCCACATGGACAGAAGCGTCATGAGGCAACTGCTTGCAGTGTGCATGTCTGGTTGCCCAGCCTCTCCTTAGGGGAGGGTTTTGCTCTGTGACACCATGAACATATGATTTCTAGTTTTACTTCTTTTTTTGTTACCTAGTGGATGAGGGTGCTCCTCACTTCCCGTTCACCTTTATGGGAATGGACAAAAGAGGGGTGAGGTGTGCAAGGGGGGTGGAGACGGAGGGCAGGGAAGAGGACTCACCCCTGTGGCTTTCTGCTTAGTGTAGGCGTATTTGTCCCGAGTCAGTCTTTCAAAACGGTAAGTGGGAGCGAATGTGATTTCTTCCTCCTCTGAAACCAGACAAAACCACGGTTTCAGTTTTGATTTCCCATGTTTCACGTCTGGCCAAGTTGCCCTCTTTTCCAGGCATAATCCTTCCCCCGGTGAGGATACTTGGGAAAAGGGGAGACAGAATGCGGGAGGGAGAGGGCCTGCGAGAGAAGGATGGCGGTTCTCACCGAAGTGCAAGAAGACCTTCTGCTCCTTTCTTTCCATGAGCAGCTGGTCATGGGACAGGAGGTCTGCGTATTGCTGCTGCTTGATCTTCTGGATGATGGTTTCTGCCTCCTGGAGCAAAGACACGGCCAAGCCACTGGTGAGACAACCCTTTCACCAACATGGTAAGAGGCACATTGCCACCTTCCTGCCTGGCGCGCCAGGACCCAAGTCCCCGAAGCTGCACTAGATCCTGGTCCCAGGGACATTGGGCTGCTGCTTATTTACACTCAACCGTTTTATACGGACAATCCTGCAATCAGAGCAAAATATCAACTCAGTAATGTAAGCTCCTGGCTATTCTAACTTTACAGAGGGATACTATTTTTGTGTACCGACTTCTAGCATCATTTTTATAAGGCTTCCCTAGATGGGTAGGTATGTCTCCCTTGCTGTCTGTTCTCCCTGTGAGACAGCCTGTTGTAAAGCCATAAAAGGATCTGAAACCCCAGCCCCCGAAGCTATGGGCATTGGGCCTCCGTGATCTGGGCTCAGACTCCGAGAGTCGGTGTGATATCGGTGGGGTGTGCCCTCCTTGGAATCCAGCTGTCCTCTCTCCTGAGACTTTCGTTGCCTCCGCTCTGGCGAATGCACCTGGCCGACCTCCTGGGGAGTGATGGGTGGACGGCCCCTTAAACTGTGAAGGGTCAGGATCTGTGGGGCCGCTGTCCACGCCTCTCCCCTCTGCCTGCTCAGTCAGGAGGGAGAGAAGGGAAGTTCCCGAGGAGCATCCTGTGGGGGAGAGAGTGGCCGGGGAGGAGGAAGGGGGCACAGACGGGCCCTAAAAGCCGCTGTGGCAGCGGCCGAGGAGGCCGAGGGATGTGGGAGGGCTGGGAAAACATCTGGGAGGGGAGACCGAAGGCCCGGGTTCAATCCCAACTGTCAGAGACCTGTAACCGACCCAAGGCCATTTTCTCAGGCCGCTTGTGCTCCAGGAGCCTCTCTCCCCTGTAAAATCAGGGCCGTTTCTGCCGTCTCCTCTCCCCTCACAGACAGCAGTGCCAACGTATTCCTGGTACACAAGGGGCGGACGGTTCTCCTCCCATGCCTGGCCTCTGCCTCCTCTTCAGGAGCAACCGAGTCTCGCTCCAGGCGTGTCCAGGAGCCATGCCTGCCCACTCCCTTCGCAGGGAATCTATTGCCCTCCCTGAGTGAGCAAGGCCATCTGTGCCATGTGGCCCCTCTGACTGTTGCTCAATGGATGGGCATCCAACTTCAGGAATGCCTTCCTTAGGCTGCCCGGTGACCCGTGATTTGGGGAGAAAATGGAGCTGGTCTCTGCAGACTTGAGCCTTTCCTGGGGATCTGGGACTGGCAAGTCGAGGGGCCACTGCTGGTGAGCGAGAGGACCAGAGCGGCAGACAGGTGGTAAGGAGGGGTGGCCAGGACAGTTACGTGGCAAGTAGGCGTGAGCAGAGGCCAGCCGTAAAGAAAGGCAGCGGCTCCGTAATGGGACCAGTGTCGAGTCCCGGGGGAGTAGCTGCCTTGGCCCAGCTCGGTCGTGTGTCTCCCTGATCCTCTGCCCTGAGCTAATGCAAGGGGCCTCTGTCCTGCGCATCCCCGGCCCTAGGAGGATGGCCCCTCACCCAGGTGGGCAGCTCCACGCGGTAGTTGAGATCCCCGAGCCAGAAGAGGTGGGTGAAGCGGTGAGTGATGTTAAAGGAGCTCAGCTTCTTGTCTCCCAGAGCCAGAAACCGGAGAATGTTCATATAGTTTTGGTTTCGCCTAATTAAACAAAAAAGCAGCCAGCTTAGCACAGGGGCCTTGGTTCCTTACTGCCTGTGCCAGGAAGTCAGAGGGGACATATCGGGGAGTGAGACTGAAATCTCCAGCCCTGTGGCAGCAAACCACGCTTATGCAGCCTCTGGGCTGAACTGGGAACGCAGGGTGGGGCCCCGGGAGCATCCGCTCCGCAGGGCCTCGGAATCATCAGTCTTCTAGATGGCCATCTGCGTGGCTGGGCCACCAACAGGCAAAATGCGCTTTCATCTGTAAGGGCGCCCCAGATGAGGTTTTCCCTTGAGAAATGGAGTGGTGTCTGCTGGGTTAGTGACACGGGGAAATGTCTGTTCCGTCCTTCAGGCAAGATTCAGCCACACGTGGATGTAGCTGTAGTTGCCTTTGATGAGAACACAGGCAAAGCCCTTAGAGGCCGACCGGACAGGGTTCCAGCCGAGGGCTGAGCCGTCCTTATGGTGTTTAGGGTTTGAGGTCTGTCTGGGCAAATAACCCCAATCCCTGCTCCTGGGGGATGAGCTCCATTACCTGAGTTTCTTTTCGCTTCCGGAAGTCAGGTGGCTGTTGACAAACCCCAAGGAGGTTCCATTGAACATGAACGATACCCCCACGGCTCCCTTGTTCCCTAAACGGAGGGGGAGGAAGAAGTCAGAGCATCAAACGGGCAAAGCTGCCAAGTGGTGGGAAATCAAGGTGAAGCGACGTCATCCATCAGGACGGAGAGAGCCGCTGTGGGAAAGTGGAGGCCAAGGAAGAAAGCAGAATAGCTTTATCTGGGGCGGGAGATGGGACAGGTGGTAGGGACTGGGGGGCGAGATTCCTCCAGGACAACAGGAAAATAGGATGAGTGGCCAGCAACCTTGGGGTTCTCGGAAGGGCTGAGGGAGGAGGCTACTGGTGTTAACTCATCCTGGCATCTCCCTCTAAGCGGGGTATGTGTGTGTTAGTTTCTCCACATGCCCAAGCAGGACCATTAAAAGGAACCAGAGGGCTTCCCTGGTGGCGCAGTGGTTGAGAGTTTGCCCGCCGATGCAGGGGACGCGGGTTCGTGTCCTGGTCCGGGAAGATCCCACGTGCCGCGGAGCAGCTGGGCCCGTGAGCCATGGCCGCTGAGCCTGCGCGTCCGGAGCCTGTGCTCCGCAATGGGAGAGGCCACAGCAGTGAGGCCCTCGTACCGCAAAAAAAAAAAAAAAAAAAAAAAGGAACCAGAAACCTTGAGAAGGAGATTCAGAAGGAGACCAGGGCTGGGGGGCAGCGGGTGGTGACCTCCCACCAGCTTAACTCCAGCTTTCTGGAGAGACCAAAACCCACACTGAGACCAGTGGTCCTCAGAGTTATGTTCCCCAGAACAGCATCAGCGCCACCTGGGAACTTGCTGGGAGTACACATCTCAGGCCCTGCCCTGGACCTGCTGAATTAGAACTTCAGAAGTGGGAGCCAGTAATCCATGTCTAACAAGTCCTCTAGGACAGGGGTTAGGCAGACACTGACCCACCACCAGCTGAGAATGGTTTTTGTGTTTTTAAACAGTTGGGGAAAAAATCAAAAGAAGAATATTTTGTGACACATTAAAATTGTATGAAATTCAAATTTCAGAGTTTATACATAACGTCTTATTGGAACACAGTTACGCCCCTAGAGAGAGTCCAGTAATTATGACACAGACTGCATGAGCTGCAAAGCTTGAAATATTTACTCTCTGGCCTTTTGGAGGAAACGTCTGCCAACCCTGCTCTAGGTGGTTCTGACACATGCCGAAGTCTGGGAACCTGCTCCGCCCATCGCGGCATCTGTGGGCCGTACGTACTGCGCACTTGAGATGTACAGGTCCAGACTGAGATGTAAAAGTGTAAAAGACACATCGGAATTGTAAGCCTCGGTAAGAAAGACGGACTGTAAAATATCTAATAAATTTCTATATTGAATACCTATTGAAATGGTAATATTTTGAACGTATGAGGTTTGATAAGATATATTATTAAAATTGACTTCCCTTGTTTTCTTTTCCTTTTTTGAATTTGGTACTCAAAATTTAAAACCACCCAGGTGGCTGACATTCTGTCTGGGCTGGATAGCAAAAGGGCCCTGGAGATCACCCGGCTCCGCCCCTTGGGACTCAGGGAAGCCACAGCCCAGCCAGTGGCCGAGCCAGGCCGGGCCTCCTGCCCCCACCCCCCTGCCAACCCCCACCCTGCTGCCCCTGGCAGTGAGGCAGCCCTGTCCGCTCGCCCCCAGGAGGCCCCTCCTCTCAGCTTTCTCCCCACCCTGCAGTGCGGCCTGGGTTTAAA
Source organism: Hyperoodon ampullatus (assembly GCF_949752795.1). NCBI lineage: Eukaryota > Metazoa > Chordata > Mammalia > Artiodactyla > Ziphiidae > Hyperoodon > Hyperoodon ampullatus. The sequence goes on from NC_136921.1 coordinate 7,248,463, forward strand.
TCCCTGCCCACCACTTCCTTGTCACAGGGTCTTGGACAGGTTAGGGAACATCACTGTAGCTTCCAGAGCCCTGTCTGCGAATGGGGCTAATGACAGTCCCTGCCCACACAGGGCGCCTGTATTAAGTAATAGTCGGAAAGCACTTAGCACACGGCCTTGCACAGGGTACAAGGTCTTAGTTCTCCTAGAGGTCTTAGATCTTCCGCCAGTCAGCCAGCATTCACTGAGCTCCTGCCCTGTGCTGACCATGGCTGGGAGCCATTCTGGGGGAGGTAAGGGGGGAGACCAGCCCCAGGAGACGGGGGAAGGGAGGCAGGGAGGGACTGGTACAGGGGAACTCCTCTACCTCCAAGCTGCCCTCCGACTGCCCAGGCCTCCTGCCTCCCTCTCTGGCCTTGTCCCATCACCCACTAGAGCTGAGTCCAGGGACCACGGGGCCTTGGCTTCGCTGTTCCCCCTGCGTGGAACACCCCTCCCACGAGGACCCTTCCTCTGCCCTCGGACTTGGGTCCCAATGCCCCCCTGTCCGAGAGGCCCCTGGACGCCGTCTCAGGTAGTACTTGGATCGGCTCTAGTCTCCGCCACACACGCTTTGCCGCTGCTCACTCCCAAAAGCGTGCCGCCGCCCGTCTGTCCGCGGGAGCAGGCCGCCGTGTGCGGTGGTCAGGAGCCCAGGCCCAGCGCCCTGCTGGGGGGCTGGGGGCACACTCGGCTCCGTCCCGGGAACCAGGGCTGGGGCTGTGGCCGGGGGGAGGCCGGCCGAGGCGTGTTTCTGCCTTGTGTCGGGCGGTCGGAGCGTGTTGCAGGACGGGGAAGGGCTGGTGGGAGGGGGCGGGCAGCCCAGGCAGCCGGGGATCGAGGACCAGAGGAGGTTCCTGGGCAGCAGAGGGCGTGGGCTTCAGAGCAGGGCAGCTGCCGCAGGAAGGAAGGAGGGCAGGTGGGCGTGGACGCGGGCAGCTTGCGGTTTGTCAGCAGAAAGGCTGAGAGAGCTTTTCACGTTCAACTGCAGCAGTTATTCTATTTCCTCTGACCTCTGGGGCTCTGTCCTGCCCTTGACACCAGCCACCAGCCACCAGAAACCGCTGGCCTCGCCCTCAGCTCCACCCACGGCCCCCCGTGTGGGTGCACCTGCCCTCATGCACTCACCGTCACACACAGACTGACAGACTGACACACACAGACCGACGGACTCACACACACACACCGAGACTGGCAGACTCACACAGACTGACAGACTCACACACACACAGTGACAGACACACACACACACACACAGATTGACAGACTGACAGACTCACTCACACATACACAGACTCATACACACAGACTGACAGATTCACACACACACACACAGACACAGACTGACAGACTCACACACACAGACATACACACAGACTGACAGATTCACACACACACACACACACACAGACTGACAGACTCACACACACAGACATACACACAGACTGACAGACTCACACACACACATACATACAGACACACACACACAGACTCACATACTCTCTCTCACACACACACACTCACACTCACAGGCATGCAGCCCTCTGCTGTTTTCAATTCTCTGAAGCACCATGACTGGTCCCCACAGGCTCACAGCTGATACCAAAGTTTCCACCTCCAACCTGAGTCTGTCTAGATCTAGACCAGGGATCATACCCTACAGTCTGTGACCAAACTGAACCCATGACTTGTTCGTAAATACAGTTTTCTAGAACACGGCTGCGCTCATTCATGTTCCTGCTGTCTGTGGCTACTCTCGTGTGTCAGCAGCAGGGCTGAGGAGTTGCACGTGGACTGAAAAGCCTAAAATACTCACTACCTGGCCTTTCACAGCATGTCTGTCAACCTCTGTCCTCAGTCCGTGACACTCAAGGTAGGGTCCGTGTGCTAGCAGTGCTGACAACACCTGGGAGCTCGTTGGAAACACAGAATGTCGGGCTCCTCCTGAGATGTACTGAGTCAGAACCCACGTTCTGCCAGATGCCCAGAAGCACTGGTGTAGACCCCGAGCACATTTAGGCTCGGAGGACCACCCACCCCAGGTGGGATGGACACGCGAGCGTAGGCAGGAGCGAGCTTACGTGGAACACAGCCCCCCTGCTCACCCAGCGTGTTGGCGATGCCCGTCTTCACGTTGTTGGTGCAGATGTGGCTGATCCTGTTCTCGTGCTCTGGCTTGGCCAGCACCGCTATGCGGATGTTCCAGAGGGTGTGGATGGCGACCTGGCAGGGAGGACAAGGCTGTGACCCTGGGCCAGACACAGTGCTTGACCCCAGAGCAAGAGATTCACACCCATCCCTCGCCCCAGGTGTGGGGCGCCCTGTCTGTAGTCCCTACGCTTTGGGGGACTCCAAAGGATGCCTCACAGATGAGACAAAGTGTCTTAAAGATGAGAGCCGGCACAGATGAGATTTCGATGAAGTAAAGATGACCTACAAGCTCAGGCAGGGAAGAGGGAGGACCCCAGTGATGAGCAATGCTCACGGACACCATTAATTTCTGGATACAGGTGCTCCTCTCTGGCCCTGGAAGCCAGGGGGGACCACTGAGCACATTCTTGCTTCTGAGATGCTCCTGATTTGTGCAGCCTACTGCCCCGGAGTCCCACCCAGGGCTGTGGCCACTGCTCACTGTTTTAAAAGTCATGCTGGTGATTTCTTGCAGGGAGTGTTTGAGTATCTCCAGCCACTCCTTCTCTCCCAGGGGGTCCTCCTGGGTGCCGATCACGTAAATGTCATGGGGGATGTAATCAGCAGAGTCATCCCGCGTCTTTCCCTGCCCCTTGGAGAGAAACCAGGACGTGATCTTCTTGGGAGGGGGGGCGTTACCTTCAACAGCAAAACCCAACACCAAGTGAGTCAGAGGCACATCAGGAGAATTCAAAACAGACGTGGGGGGTGGGAGAGGTTCACATAGTCACTGGAAACCATTCAGTTCACCCAATGAAATATACCTTAAAGAACTAGGTACTATCATCCCCCAGGATGTAAGGGAGGGTGAGAACTCAGTTACTTTTCTTTTTCTTTTTTTTTTAGTTTTTTTTTTTTTTTTAATACTGATGTTTTAAAGCAACGCCTTTTTTTTTTTTTCTTTTTTTTTTGGTTGCGCTGCACAGCTTGCCGGATCTTAGTTTCCTGACCAGGGATTGAACCCGGGCCCTCAGCAGTGAAGGTGCAGGGTCCTAACCACTAGACTGCCAGGTAAGTCCCTCAGTTACATTTCTTTGTAAAGATAAAGTTAAGTTTCAAAGACTAGAAACACCTGAAGATTCTGTAACTTGAACTAGTAGCAGAAGATGTCAGACACTGTCCTAGTCTCTGGGGCTTTAGTGATAACTGAGACACAGGCCTCGAGGAGTTTACATTCCATTGGTGGTGAGAGAACGCTGTAGGCTGACAAGTTTAGCATGGAGGCTTCTAACCCATGGTTAGGAGACAACAGTGCCTTCGTTGCACAAGAGAGATCTCAGCCGAAAACCAAGAGATGTGCGGGAGTTAGCCAGAGAAATGGAAGAGCATGGAGGCCCCCCTAGTGCCATTTCAAAAGCTGGGCTGAAACAGCTCAATAAAGAAACGATGATAATGATTGATTTCCCTCAAAATGCCCTTGGAGGTTGAGTAAACTTTTTTCTCCAAGAGATAACTTTCTTGGTTCACAAATGCCAAGAAGCCAAGAACTGGAGTGACTTGACTGCCGCCGAGATCTGCTCCCACTGTGGCTCAGGACGGGAGCACCTACCCTGGGGCCTGGTGGTCTCTGCTCGGGGAGACCCTCGCATGCTGCCCTGGTGAGGCAGGGCCCTGGCCAGCTCCTTCATGCCGTGTGAAGGGCACCCCCTGCAGCTGTGCACCTGGACGGCCTGAACCGTGCCCGGCCAAATCTAAGACGTCCAGGCTTGCAGAGGGAAAAATGGGAAGGGGCCGGTGCCCACGTGCATGAACCCCCAAGTGTGAGAGCTGAGGAGATCAGGCGGCCAGTAAGAAACACTGGTGGGGAGAGAAGCACACAGGAACTGGGCAAGGGTTCTACTTCAGCGCTGCCGTGGCCCCTGGAATCTCTGGGCCTGAAGGTCTGGGGAGACTGGGTCTGGTGGAATCGGGGTGGGCAGCGCTCCCGACTTCCCTCCTGAAACGTCAGCCCCTCCTCCACCAAGCGACGGGCCAGGAGTCCCATGTTGCGTTTCTATTTCGGATTGTGCCCCTCCCCCTCCACGAAGGGCTTCTGCTCAGCCTCTTCCTCCCGGGGGGCTGCTGGGTGACACTGTGCTGCCTTGGGAGGTGGTCCTGACTCTGCTCTAGACAAAAGTAGGCGAGACAGATGCCCAGTCAAATTCAAATTTCAGATAAACAATGGATAATTTTTAGAATAAGTATGTCCCATGCAATAACTGTTTGTCTAAAATTTAAATTAACTAGACATTCTGTATCTACTTAATTTTTAAAAATTTCTAGCTAAATATTTACACTAAATAATTATTTAGTGTAATTCATATTAGTATAAAAATTTGTATTAGCATCTAAGTATATACTGTGTATATTTAGTACAATGCATATTTGATGTATATTTGCACTTACCTCTAGCCGAATAGTTATACTAAATAATTATTTAGTATAATTTATATTCAGTATAATATATTTATATATTTAGTATATGATATATACTTAGTATATATTAGTATGTAAATATATATAGTATATATATTTAGCATAATATATATTTAGTATGTATGTCTTTATTTCTAGCTAAACACCTATACTAAAAAAATTCAAATTCAACTAGGCATCATCTCTCTTTCTCTTTCTTGCTCAATCAACCTGGCAGCCCAAATCAAAAAGGGAGTTCTTCCTTCCAGGACTGAAGCCCCTTGGCAAGCTGCCCAAGGCTGGCAGGTGCCCAAGAGCCTCTTCACCCATATATTCAGACTTTCCAGTTTCGACAAGCAACGTAACCCATTTCAGCTGCACTTGGGGTATGAGAATCCCAGGGCTTGCTGCTCTTACCCCTTGTCTCAGGATGGGTACCCAGGTCTCGGGACTGGGGGTGGGGGGAGACAGGCAAGGATGCTTGAGGCAGCAAAGCAGAGCCCCAGGGGAGGCGCCTGGAGGCGGGGCGGCACGTGGACCCACCCATGTTCCAGGTGCCGATGAAGATGGTGATCATGTCGGGCTCCGGCTGCTCCGAATGCTTGTTCTTCATCTGCTGGAGGAGCTGGCAGAAGCCTTCTCTCTTCTAGGGATTGAAGGGCAGACAGACTCAGACAGGCCTCTGCCTCCCTGCACATGATACTTTCAAAGGACTGGTCAGCTTCGAGAAAACTGAGGGGAGCGCAGATCAGTGTGGACTTCCAGGAGAGCCATCTGGAAATACGTGTCCGAGGTCTTAAGAGAGCGGCTTCCCTCTGACCCAGCCCTTCCACTGCAAGGACCTGACTAAGGAAAGAACCAGGGACTTGTTTGAAGACCCGACTACGTCGTGGGGACTGCAGCAGAAAATATTAGAAACCTTCGTGTCCAGTCTTAGGAGGTGAATTACTAACTGTATTATGGGTCATCCATATGATAGAAGACCACAGGTTTTAAAAATTTGGGGGCAGAGGTACTTCATCAACAAGGGTAGACGGTCAAGATACATTGTTTAGTATGAAAAACCAGGTGACAAAACACTATGAACAGGGCTTCCCTGGTAGCGCAGTGGTTGAGAGTCTGCCTGCCGATGCAGGGGACACAGGTTTGTGCCCCGGTCCGGGAAGATCCCACATGCCACAGAGCGGCTGGGCCCGTGAGCCATGGCTGCTGAGCCTGCGCGTCCGGAGCCTGTGCTCCGCAACAGGAGAGGCTACAACAGTGAGAGGCCACGCACCGCAAAAAAAAAAAAAAAAAAACAACAACACTATGAACAGCACCACTGCATTTGTATTAAAAAAACACAAACAAAAACCATCCTGAAAGATAGAGTCCAAGGATTACTAGTGGTATAGGGGTGTTTCTATTTTAAACTTTTTGTTGATTTGTATACTTTTTCACTAATGAGAATTAGATTACTTATGTAATGAAAGAAACTTTAAATCAAAGAAACTAATTAAAAAGGAAAGAACACACAAAGGCTGTCGTAGCCTTCTTAATAGTCTTCATTTAGTTGTCCTGGGTACACAGTAGGGCACAAAGTAGACGTGGCCCTCTCGTAGCTTACAGTTCAATAGGGCAGGGTGACCAAACAAGCATGCCCCAAAGTTTTAGGCTGCACCATATGAAATTACCAATGTTTGACTGTCTCAGACCTACGTAGATGGCAATTTCATATGATTCAATCTAATTGCAAATCTAAGTTCCCTCTGAAGAAAGCAGCTCACGAAGAATCGTGATGGCTGTCTTTATGGAAACCTGCCTTTAGTTACAAATGGCTCAATATTCAGTGCCTCGGTTTACTGCTGGGCCTCATCCTTCTGAGCTTGCGGCAATGAGCAGAACTGGGTTTTGGACCTCTGCCCACGTGCCCAGCACGATGCCCAGCCAGGTTTCTGCCTCCCCCCACCTGTCTGGCCCCTACTTCCTTGTTTTTCCCAGTTCCTTCTCTATCATTCCTCCCAGTCCCTTTCACCCTCTCAGCCAGTTCTGGGCACCCCTGGACCCCCCATTGGCCTCCCAGCAGCCCACCCCTGCCACACAGGTAGAAAGAGCTGGGTCCCGGCACTCGATGGGGCTGTCCCTGTGAGCCTATGATGGAAGCCCTGTCCCTCTGCCATGGTGCCGACACGGTCAGCCAACACCTCACGTGCTGCGAGCTCTCTGTGCCCTGCCTCATCCGACCCGTACACTGCAGGATACACAGCAGGGCCGCAAGGGTGGGTTTCAGCCCCTCGTTGGCATGTCTGAAGTGAGGGGTAAGGTCACTGAGACAGCGTCTGTGCAGAGGCCACCACAACGCCCAGATCCCAGGCTTCTCCATCGGCCCACCCACCTCTTATTCCAGCAGCCAGGCCTGGCAGAGACTCGCACTTCTGCAGAGTGGGGCAAAGTGTAGAAATGCAGGGAGCGCTGGTTGAGACTCAGATTTAAATCGTGAGTGCCCCTGAGGGCCTCCGGGTGCATCCTGGGGAAGTTCAAAGCCCCCCAGTGGGGCTCAGGGCTAGTAAGACGTGGATGATAAAGGATGCACTCTCTCAGGGGCAGGCGTGGTAGCAAAGGAAGAGGATGGAGCTGTGATGCTTGAATCCCAGCTGGCCTGGAACGCACCCCCTCAGCTTCCTGTGCTTGGCTTTCCCAGGTGGGAAATGGGTTGTGAGAGCTGAGTGGGCGCATGGTACCAACTTCCAGGCGCACAGCAAGCCTCAGAAATTGTGCGTACCCCCCTCCCCTCTTGGCCCATCTTAGTGGTTTGTCGTCACTTACTTTGGAGTCAGCAAAAACATATTCCTTCCGCAGGGTCTTCTCCTTCTCTGTTTCCACCAAAATCACCAACTTGTTCAGAAACTTCTGAGACTTGATGAGCTGCAGGACTGAAGAGGGATGAAAGTTCCTTTTTCTCATCATCACCCAATATGTAGAGCCTCCACTATACTCTGGCACTTGACCATCAACAATCCTGACTTTTCCGTGTCCAGGCTGAGCACCAGATTTGTGCCTGGTCTCCCAGATCCTTGCTCCTCTTACAGGGAGGAGCTCAGGGCTGGGAAGGGTGGTGGCTGGAACAGGAAGGGTGGCCTGGCCGGAGCAGAGACAGTGTGACTGTCCATCTTTTCAGCTCCTTCCCTCTCTCCCTTCCTTCTCTCTCTCTCTCCTCCTCCCTATCTCTTTTCCTTCCTTTCTCTTCCTCCCTTCCCATCTCTTTTCCTTCCTTTCTCTTCCTCCCTTCCCTCTTGTGCTTGTTTTGAATTTATATCTGAAATGAAAAATTAAATACTTTTACTTCTATCAACGACTAAAAGACTCAATTTGTTCTACAAGATTTTTACGAACAGTAGCACTCCCCAACCCTACCTCCCTCCAATGTTCGGCTCCCTAGAGGCAACCACTTTCAATTCTTTTAATGGATTCCTTTGGAATTTTACTTCATGACTCTAAATACGATGCTTATATTGCTACTTCCTGGTGTTTCAGTCTTAGGTCTTTCCTATTACATATTGACTTCCCACTATAGAAGATGAAGGTTTAGCTCTCTTTCACATTTACAACCTGTTCCCCCACCTCACCATTCCCCTGCCCCTGCCAATGTATAATTTCAGTCCCTCCATCATCCTTCTAATAATTATATCATCATTTTGGCCAGATAAGCATTCAGTGTTTGTTATTATGGGAATGCTCTTGACAGACAAGCCCTGACTGCTTTCTTTTTCCTACACAACTTTCTGTTTTCCCTGGAGTTAATAATTGCCATATTTTTTCAGTGGTCCTAACTCTCTCAGTTTGTAACTCTCTTTTCTGTGCGGTCAATCACTTTCATCAGTCTCATCATCCCGAGGGAGCCTCTCCCAGAGCTTCTGGGCCTTCTCTTCTCCGGACTGGTGACCTCTAGGCCTGATGCAGAGCCGTTACTTTAGGGCCTTCCTTCTCCATCATCTGGGAAATCCATTCACCTCTGTCTCTCTTGTATTGGATCCCATGTCGTCCTCTTCCTCAGTTTATGCCTTCATTTTGGTAGAGCAACATCGCTAGTAGCTTTCCAAGAAAGAAGGGAGGGGGTGATACATTTCTGGAAGCTTTGCATGTCTGACAACTCTACCCTCACACTTCACTGACACAACTCTAAGTTAGGAATAATTCTCCTCAGGACTCTGGAGACCTTGCTCCATCCTTTCTAGTTTGCAGCATTGCTGCTGAGAAATAAAACATCATTCTGATCCATCTGTATGCAGAAGAGTTCACATGGCATGCCTGACTGCTATCCTTGGAAAGTCTGCTTGAAGGTGGCCCTTGGTTGGCATCTAGGACCTTGGATTTGGGGAGGGTTCCCAGCATCACCAGGACTAAGAGCAACTCACTGTGTCTGTGATGTTTGTACCAACAGTGTGGTTTACACTGAATTTTTTTTTTTTTTTGCGGTACGCGGGCCTCTCACTGTTGTGGCCTCTCCCGTTGAGGAGCACAGGCTCCAGACGCTCAGGCTCAGTGGCCATGGCTCATGGGCCCAGCCGCTCTGCGGCATGTGGGATCTTCCCGGACTGGGGCACGAACCCGTGTCCCCTGCATCGGCAGGTGGACTCTCAACCACTGCACCACCAGGGAAGCCCTACACTGAATATTTGTTTTCCTTCTGGGAGTCTGGGTGTGTACCAGGCAGAAGGTGCCTACATGACCAGCCTCCAGTAAAATCCCGGGATTCTGAGTCTCTAACAAGCATCCCTGGTAGATGACATTTCACATGTGTTGTCACAACTCATCAAGGGAGGAATTAAGCACGTCCTGTGTGACCCCCACAGGGAAAGGACTTCTGGAAGCTTGTGCTTGGTCTCTCCTAGACTTCAACCCAGGCACATTTTCCCTTTGCTGACTGTGCTATGTCCTTTCACTGTAATAAACCACAGCTATATGACTCTACACTGAGTCCTGGGAGTTTTCCTGGAGAATCACTCACTGTACCTGGATATGGTCTTGGGGACCCCTGACACAGGCTATAATCTATCTTTTGCTTTGAAGATTTTAGGATCTTTTCTTAGAATCCAGTGTTATGAGACTTTCCAATGTTGCATGTGCCTCAGAGTATGCTGGACACTCGGTGGGCCATTTTCAGTCTGTAAATGGATACTGTTCAGTCCTGAGAACTTCTCTTGAATTGTTTCTTTAATGTTTTTTTCTCACTGTTTCCCGGTTTTCTCTTACTGACTCTCATTATATTGGTATTGGACCTCCTGGACTGGTCTTCTAATTTTCAAAAATCCCTTCTCTCCTATTTCTCCTCACTTTGTCCTTTTGTTCTACCTTCTGGGAGCTTTCCTCGACTTTATCTTTCCACCCTTCCTTTGAGTTTTTATTTTAAAAATTTCTGAAAAAAGATTCTGCTCTAATGTTTTTATTTTTCCTTACTAATCTCCTGTTCCCTTCCTTCTCCTTTTTCTTCATTTTTATTTTGTTCTCGCAATGTTCCTTTAATAGCATTCTGTTCTTGTTTCCTGGTCCAATTTCTTTTAACTGTCATAATTTGTTTCCTGCAAGTTTTTTGTCTTTTTCCTTACTTCTGCCTTGAGTCTCATTGTTTCCTATTCCAGGCTTCTCTCCAATGTCTGGTGGTCCTTGGCTGTGGATCCCAACAGTGCCAGTGGGGGACTGTCCAGCAAGGTTTCTCCACTGGGTGGTCTCATGGATTGATTTGTGGGGAACCTCTTCATGGCAGTGTCTTTAGATTTTTGTTCCTCGGCTGGTCATGTGGTCCAGGAAGAATCTTCCAACTGCCTGCCTGCAGGGTGTGGGCCTGGCTGGCAGTATCCCGAGCTGGGCAGGGGTGAAGGCTGGCGTCTCAGCGTTCAGAAGTAACTGTTGTTGAGCCCTCTGTTTTTGGTAGTTTCCTCTGCCCTCACCAGGCCTGGTGTCTCCCAGTCCCTTACCTCCTCCAGAGACTAAACCTCAGGTCTTCTGCCTAACGTGTGAGGGGTAGCCACCCGCCGTGTGGCATGGACAGGGATCTGGTGGGTCTAACTCTTTTAAAAAGATTTTCATCCAATCCTGCTGTTTATAACCCCAGCTTCACCCTCACTCCAGGGGCCCCGGTTGCTATTGATTCCTATGCCCTTGGTGGTTCTGTGGTATGTCGGGCGTCTCAACTTTTCCTATGCCATACTTAAAATTTATGCCATACTTAAAATTTAGCTTTTTTGGTTCCTATAAATTGGTTATCATTATCCATCTGCTTTTCAGCATTCAGAATTATGTTGCCATTATTTTCCCTCCTGTTTTCTTTGTCCCTGTGAGTTTTGCCTTTAGGAAGGGAACTGACAATCGTGTGTGTGTTCAGCCACCATCTTGAGCTGAAGTCTCACTCTAGGGAAATCGTGGGGGGCCCGTGCTCCCAGAAGTCCCCTCAGCCTTGTCAGAGGCAGTCACTGTCCCACAGCGTGACTCCTACTGCTGCCAACTGGAATGCCCCAACTTCTCCAAATCTGCTGCTATTAGGCTATGGCTCCTTCCCTCTGAATTTCTGGTTTTCCTTCCATTTGCAGGACAGCGTGGCTGCCCCTGGGACATGGCATCTTGCTTGCTCAGAATTAGTATTATTAATACTAATATTAGTATTAGTAGCAGGGCCAGTAAGTGGCCCACTTGTTCCCATACCTAGTTACATAGAATCATTTTGGTTCCTCTTCCCTTGCCCCTCTCCATCTCCTCCATCAGCCGGACTGAGCAGTTCTACCTCCAGAACATTCCCCATCTGCCTATCTTTCCCCATCTCAAGCCACCACCACCTCTTGCCGGCCACTGTCATAGCCCTTTAATTGGTCTCCCCATCTCTGCCTGCCCCTGCCACCATTTATTCTCAGCACAGCAGCCAGAGTTCATTTTAGAGGGGATCACACCATTCCCCTGCTTGAAACCTCCAGACAGTGGCTCACTGCACTTAGAACACACCCCGGGTCACCAAGGCCCCGTGACTTCTTCATCCTCCGAAGCCCCAGGCAGAGCCACCTCTGTGGTGTGACGCTTCCCCGCACGGCCCCACACAGAGCTCATCAGTCCTCCTCCAGGGCTAACCTCACATCTGACCCACATTCTAATACATACGCACACGGTCAGCTTTCCCTCCTGAACTGCAGATTCTTTGAGGGAGGGCTATAACTCAGGGCTGGCCCACGGAAGATGCTCAAAAGAAAAATGTCCATTGAATTAACTGACAAGAATTCACAGTGCTTCTCAGGATCCTGAGGAGCATTTCTTTCAGTCTAGAAACCTCAAGTTTTCAGAGCAATCAGGCACTCTCTGACAATCTCCTTACTCATTGTAGGTTTCTGTTTCCTTCTGTAAAACCTGGGTCCACTCCTTTCAGTTGTAAGTCAGTCTCTGTGGTCGTTAAGAGGGAACTATGGTTCTAAGCCCATCACTTTCAACAGCCCTCCCCTGCTCACACCCTCAGTAAGTCCCCAGCTCTCCTGCCCAAGTTGGCAGTGGACGGAGCGGTCCTGCCCCGGCACTGCAACCCCAACTCTGCGTGAATATGACAGCTTGTCACACTCCAGTGTCTAGGGACCTCGTTTCCTGATCCGTCGTCCTCCTCACTGCTCGGTTCTGCCTTCCTCAAAGCTGCCTTGGAGGGATAATTATATGATGATGGTGGTAGCAGCCAATTTTTTGAGCAACTACTAGACGGTAGACACTGTGTACTTTGATGTTTACTTACTGAAGACTCACGGCAGTCCTATAGGATGCTACTATACCTATTTGACAGAATAATAAACTGAGGACAGAGAGAGGGCACTAGACCAAGGTCACATGTGGCTGACCTGGGACTCAAGGCTGGGCTTCTAACACCTCCCTGTGCTCCTAACACCACTTTTCTCCTTCCTGCATCCCACCTCCTGCACAGGGCTGGTCCCCAGAATTCCATCCCCGCTGCTGCCCTGAGAGTATCCCTTGGACCTTCATGCCACAGCCCAGGTGGGACTCAGGAGCAGGAGGTTGCAGGACAGGGCAGGCCCCTGTGCGGCAGCCCCCATGGCCTCTACCTGGACACTTTGCCGTGGGGTCAGTGCTGCCTCTGTGCTCATGGGATGTACTTTTACAGGCATTAGCTCGTCTACTCATGACAAGCCTATTATTCCCATTTCACAGATGAGAAAATGGAGGTACAGAGCAGTTAAGCAACTAGGCCAACATGATACAGCTAGCAAGTGTCAGAGCCTAGATTTGGACCTGGGCAGTCTAGCCCCGGAGCCCATGTGTGCTCTTATCCTCTGTCCTGCAGTTCCCAGCACAGTGTCTGACATCGAGCTGGTGCTGAACACACCACCCACTTCCCGCCCCGCCTGGATGTCCAGCCCTAGGAGGTTCTAGGGGTGACGGGTGGTATCTACAGGGCTTGGCTGTCAGGCCAAATATCCGCCATCTGAATAGACAGCTCAGGCCAGTGTTCTTGATGGGGTGAGGCTGTGGCTTGTGTCATGTACCCTAGAGACCCCTGTGGGATGTGCTGTGACCTGCTCCCATTTGCTATCTCTGCTGAGGTAGAGTGGGTGTTGGTGACCCAGGACAATATCTGAAGGCCACTCCAACTCATGGGCTAAACGACAGTGGGCAGACAGCATGGAAGCACAGCCCACACTCCCTACAGGCATCTGCTTGGCAAGGCTAGTGCAGCGGGATTTTCCCAACTTTTCAACACCAGCCATCAGTCGTGGTCTCCAACTAGAACCTGCCTCCAGAACATTCCATCCCACAAGTCAGGCTTCTAACAGAACCAGAGGAGAGTCCACTGCTTCCAGACAGCAGGAAAAAGATTTGACATGGTGACCACATGCATACAATTTCTTTTTTTTTTTTTTTTTTTTTTTTTTTTTTTTTTTTTTTTTTTTTCCGGTACGCGGGCCTCTCACTGCTGTGGCCTCTCCCGTTGCGGAGCACAGGCTCCGGATGCGCAGGCTCCGGATGCGCAGGCTCAGCGGCCATGGCTCACGGGCCCAGCCGCTCCGCGGCATATGGGATCCTCCCGGACCGGGGCACGAACCCGTATCCCCTGCACTGGCAGGCGGACTCTCAACCACTGCGCCACCAGGGAGGCCCCACATGCATACAATTTCTATGTGTGTGTGCATGTGTATGTATAACTACAACACAAGTTTCATGAAAAAATATTTACCTTTACTCTCTACTTTGATGTTTTCTGGTTTATCCTTCTCTGTTCTTTCTCTTCTCACACTACTTTATTAAGAACAAAAGATACTGATCATGCCTGGAACTGCCAGATAAAATACAGGATGCCTGGGATTCCTTTACAGAAAAAGGCATACCTTTTTACTATAAGTATGTTCCAAGTATTGCACGGGACATACTTATACTAAAACTTTTTCCTTGTTTATCCGAAATTTAAGTTTAACTGGGCATCCCGTATTTTTATTTGCTAATCTGGTATCCCTCATTATATGTTACTAAACAAATTTTGAGCCCCTGCAGAATAAAAAATACTGTTTACAGACCAGAGGGACTTTGTCTTCAGGGGTTGGAAAACCTGAACTGGAATACAAACTGCTGTGTGAAATTTGAGGGGAGAGTCCACAGCACTTACCAAGTACCTCAGGGAATCTGTGGGCCAGGTGAGGATAAAATGAGATCAAGTAAGGAAATGTGGCTCAGAAAATATCATGTTGCGATACATAGGCTCCCGCCTTGTACAGACGGAGAAACTGAGGCTTGGAGCTGCCCCTCCCTGGCAGGCCAGCCTCTGAGGCCAGTGATGCCAGGGGCACATCTGAGCATTTTCCCCTTTCTCTTCCCCTGACCTTGGCCACACTGCAGGCTGTCACTTGCCATCCTCACTATCAAGGCTGCCAATTCTAGACTCTGCCTCCAAAACTGCCTCCCTACCCCCTCCCCAGTTATTCTCCATCCAACCTGTGGCCTTCCTCAGAGCACTCAGTAATAGCTGAAATCATCGTATTGACATATTTATTGGCCACTCAATGCATTGGAATGTAAATTCCACGTGGACAGAGTCTTCAACCATCCGGCTTACCCTGGATCCCCAGTGCCTGGCCCACAGCAGCTTCTCTATAACTTTTTGGCACGTGAACATTTTCCATTTTACTGATGAGTTTGTTTGAAATGCAAAGCCTCAGTTGCCCAGAGTTGGCTCCTATGTGCTAGGTTTTCCTAAGGAGCCTTACACGTAGATCCATTCACATGAGCCTTATCGCCCCCATTTTACAGATGAGGAAACTGAGGCCCAGGAAGGTTAAGTGTTGCTTGCAAGGTCACACTGGTGCTAAGTGGCTGAGCTGGGATGTGAATTCAGACAGAGCTCATGACTTTAATGCCCTGCTAAACCGTTTCTCTGTCTGTGCTACCCTAGAGATGCAGCCTGATTTGGTCAGCAGGGCCTGAACCAGGCACAGTGATGACCACACGCGTCAGCGTGGCTCCTAGCAGGGAAGAGCGTGAAGACATGTGGAACCGCCATCCAGGGCCAAGTATAAGCTCATTTACCCAGGGTGGGAGGAAGCAGGTGGAGCGTACAGGGCAGGCCTCAAGGTAGAGGGGTCACGAGAGGGGAGCCTTAGGACTGGGGGTTCCCACAGGCAGGCTGAGGGTGGGTGGGTACCCCAGCAGAGGGTGGAAGGTGCCTGGCAGGACTTGCTTTTCCAGCAGCCTGCTGCTGAGCGGCCACAGGAAGGGCACTAGCAGAATGAGAACTTTACAGACATGAGGGGGCCTTACTTTTCTTGTGGCTGTAGAACTTGTCCTCAGAACCATCCTTGGACTTCTTAATTATCAGTTTCCCAGATTCAACATCAACTTTGAGCTGCAATTTCTGAGGAATCCCCAGAGATTCTGACTTCACCTGTGAAAAGGAGGTGGGGGGAGGGGCGGGGCAGAGGAGATGTTGGTTATCCCTTCTCTGTGCTTCCACAGTGCCAGTCCGTGACCCCTTGTCGATATGACTGGGCAGCCCTTGGCTATGTGTCCAGCCCTGGTGTCCCTCCTGTGAGGGACCCCTGGGCTTCTGTCTCTGAGCCTCCCTGCCGCAGAGGGAGTTTCCATGGGCAGCTCGTGAGAGTCGCTGAAACGTGGGAGGAGCCCAGCTTGTCCACTGTGCGCACATCAGCTATTCCGCCAACAGGTCTGGAGAAGGGAACGGATGAACGACTGGAAGATGGTTTATTCACGGCTGAATGTGACAGCACTCACTAATCTGATGTGTCATCTACTTCCACAAAGGATTTAAGTAACAGATTTATGCTCCTGGGCCTCGTTACAACCAATAAGTGAACATTCACTGATAATGATTAGGAAAAAGACAATTGCCTAGGCATGTTCAGAAGATGGAAATACATCTTAATATCGAATTGTCATCAGGGCTAGGAAGGATTTGGGGATGGGCATCCTGTCCTGTTTCTGAAGGTGGAACCAGTGCTGGGCAAAAAGAAAAGAAAAACAGCGCGCTCGGGGTCCCGGTCGCGAGGAGGAGGAGGATGTGGCGCGCGGAGGGGAAATGGCTGCCGAAAACAAGCCGGAAGAGCGTTTCCCAAAGTGGATTCCGCGGAACTCGCACCTACTGTGTTCTCAACACCGTGCCACCTGTAGAAGATGATCACGGGAACAGCAGTAGTAGTCATGTAAAAATCTTTTTACCGAAAAAGCTGCTTGAATGTCTGCCGAAATGTTCAAGTTTACCCAAAGAGAGGCACCGTTGGAACACTAATGAGAGATCGTGATGCAGCCGTCCTTTGGGATTTCTTTTTAATAATGTGTGACCCTTCACCTTTGATCCCCTGACCTGCATTACCTTGGTAACCATTTCATTTTTTAATTTCATTTCATTTTTTGATTTTGGTGTACAAGCTGTAACATTTCATCTCTCAAAGTGTCACACGCTGATTTCCTCAAATAGAGATACCCCTTTGAGCGACAAAAAAAAAAAAAAAAAAAAAAAACGAAAAGAAAAACAAATTTCTGGGCTGGAGATTCTAACTCAGTCACTTTCAGGGAAGTCACAGGAATCACTTTTTTTTTTCCCCCTAATCCCTCCTTGAGACACTATTTTGCAGCCAGTTCGGGGAGGCCCTCTGTTTGATGACACTCACTGCCCCCATTTGGAGAAGGACGAAGTTTTGGCATCTTGGGCCAATGAGAAGCTCCTTCCTTGGGAGCCTCCCCATGGCGAAGGTTCCACAGGTTCATCTGGGCACCCATTCTAAGGTTTAATCATCTTCCCAGGGAGCTGGTTCCACTGACCGTCAATCTCAGCCCAGCCGTTGGGCTCCCTCCTGAGCCAAAAGCCCCCCTTCCACAGGGACCAGAACGCCTGTCAGCCCCCTCCTGTGAAGCACAGGTCCACAGCCACTTACCTCAAAGGTGACTGGTGGGATGAGGGAACGCCGGTGGGAAGACTCGGGACCCTCATGCAGCAAGGCCTTGACCTGTGGGCAGAAATGCACGGGGCCCTTCAGGCTGGGAGGTGAAGGGAAGGTAGTACAGGTTGGGACAGAGCCACAGGGATACCTGGGCATTCTCCAAGCGAAGAGGGGGCCAGAGAGAAGTGCAGGGAAGCTGCAGGGTCCCCCACATACCTTATCTTCAATAGAAGACAGGAGACTTGTCAGTTGGCTGAGCTTGGCCACCATGTTGATCGGATTGGCCTCACCAGGCACCTGGGACATGAGGAAAAGAGCAAATAAGGACGGGATGCTGAGTGCCAGCCGCTGAGAGGCGTCAGGCTGAGCACTTTCCATGCTTCATCTTGGTTCATCTCCCTAACAACCCCACAAGTACGATTATTGTCCCCCTTTGCAGACAAGGAAATCAGGGATATGTAAACCGTCTCAAAATTATGATGACCAAAACATCTTCCTTTCTTCTTCCCTCTAAATCTGCTTCTTCCCTGGTGCTTCTGAGTTGCTTAAACAAAACCGAGGCCTGTCCTCGATTATAACCTTTCCACCCTCCTACGTGTACTACATCGGTGCTCCTGGCTGGACTTCCGAAACACAGCCGTCCCCTGCTCAAAACCCCCTCGTCCAGCTGTTTTCCACCACTGAGAGGAAATGATCCAAACTCTTAAAGACTCTGTATGATCCACCCCTCAGCCCCAGCCACGCTCATCCTCACTTCTGATCTGGTCTTGGCCTTGAGCTACACTTTCTGAGGAATCCCTAGAAACATGGATGTCACCTGAGAAGGCCACTTCCTTGTCATTCAGGTCTCAGAGCCACAGAGAGGTCTTCCCTGACCACACGAGCTAAAATCATGTCTACTAGATCACCCTGCTTTGTTTCATACCAATCACCACGATTGTTTATTTGCTCTTTGCATATTTCCCCTGCTAGAATGTAAACACTGTGAGAATTGGGACAGTGAGAAATGTGTCCGGTGCTTGACATTGGTGCATGGCCAGTGAAGATGCTCGGTAAAGTTGTTCAATGCATGCCTGAGGCCCAGAGAGCTGAAATTACCTGTCAGAAGTCACACAGCTAGTAACGGCACAGCAGGCCAGGAAACCATGTCTGCTTGGCACCAAGTCCACGGTCTCAAGCATTTATTCACAGAACAAATACTTACAAAGCACTTATTCTGTGCCAGACACGTTCCCAAGGTGCTGGAGATGTAGAGTTAAAAGGGCACCATCCCCGCCCTCCACTAGGACAAGAACACCAGACTTGATGATCTTGAACACTAAGCAGAGTGGAATGAGGGTTATCACCGAGGAGATGTCCCTTTACCCCACCCCTTCCTGAATAAGTCAGCCAGGTTACACAGGCTTTTTTTTTTTTTTAATAAGTTTTATTATTATTATTTAAAGATTTTTATTTATTTATTTAGGCTGCACCGGGGTCTTAGTTGCCACACGCAGGATCTTCGTTGCCGCCTGTGCACTCTTAGTTGCGGCACGCGGCGTCTAGTTCCCTGACCAGGGATGGAACTCAGGCCCCCTGCATTGGGAGCGTGGAGTCTTACCCACTGGACCCCCAGGGACGTCCCTACAGAGGATTTTGACCTCAGTTTCCCAGCAGCCACTTTAGCTCTCTCCTCCTGCTGTCACCAACCACCATCACTTCTGACCATCAGCAGTACCGCCGCTACGGCCACCTCCAGCACAGCCATCACCGCCATCATCATGGCAGTTACTCTGTCACAACTTTCTCTAATTCTTTTTGGTTTGGCCCCTGCTCCTTGATAAAGCTCTCAATCAGTCTTCAGTTACTATTGGTCAGCAGGAGGGCTCAAAAGAGTGGAACTGAGATGCAGGTAAGCATGGAGCAGGACAGCAGGTGGGAGAGTACTGGATCCCTTGTTTTAGGGGTGTTTTTCTCATAAAGAGTTGAAAAGATGGCAGATTCAAACCCCCCCATCCTCCTTCAGACACTGGAGCTCGCCTGCTTGCTACCCAGGCCATCACCTGGTGGTAGGATGGTGTCTTCCCCACTCTCTCTTCGAATCTATGTCTTTTGGGGCCGGTTTGGCAAAGACGTACAAAGTATAAATGAAGCTACCAACCAAGTGGGAGTTAGTTCTTGGAACAAAAGGTATTAGAAGAACGCCGGAGCTTAGCCTCTACTGCCTTGTTAGGCAGAATACATATGACCATGTGATGGGTTTGTATGCTATGCCCAGAGTGTTTAAGATGTATTGACTCTTCTAGTCCTTGGTTTGCAGATGGGGAAACTGAGTCAGAGTGGTGAGTCACTTGTTCAAGGTCACAAAGCTGGTGTTGACCTGAGATTTGAATGTAGATCTCGCCCAGTGGGTCTCAGCTGGTACAGATTTTGCCCTCTGGGGTCATTTGACAATGTCTGGAACATTTTGGGTTGTGAAAATTGGGGGATTCTAATGGCATCTAGTGGGTAGAGGCCAGGATGTGTTAACATCCTACAATGCACAGAACAGTCCCCCACAGCAAAACATGACCCGGCCTCAAACGTCACTAGCGTTGAGGTTGAGGGCAAAATTCACAACTCAGCCTCAATGTGGGCGAATTGGTCTGAGTGTCACCTATGGGTTTGTAGAAGCTGACCTGGTTATTGCACATAGCTTTTCAGTTGAACTTCGGAGGATGTGGGCTCCAAGGTTAACGACTCTCTGTTCTTACATAGGGCAGACCCAGGGCTCTCCCCAAACTTCGGACCAGCAGTCATTTTGATAATGTTGCATTTTGCACTTCCCAGCAGTTCTCAAATAAATGTCACGCAGGGGTCCCCATCTTATCTTGCCTACCTAACAGAAAGGGCCTAGTGCTGGTAAGAGGCTACCATGGCCAGATGTCTCATCCAAGCAATTTCATTTACTCCCACATATACCCCTGCAGTGGCAGATATGACTATGCCCATTTCTCAGATAAGGCAACTAAGGACGGGGCAGGCGGGAGGGAGGTGAGTCAGATATTGAACTTGGATGTTTTTGATCCAGAGGCCAGTGTTCTTTCCTCTACCTCAGGCAGCCTCGGAACTCCCTCTTTCATTTGTGAATTTCTGGAGGCATCAAGACATTGTCTGCTTTTCTTGACAAGTCAGGGTCTCAGCCAGGAGGGTGGCAGCCAGAACCCTTTCTCTAAATCCTGATGCCACCTCCCAGCCTCCTGCCACCGAATGCAAACACTTTGGCCTCTGCACGCAGGGCACCGTGCTGGGGCGTGGCTGTTATCAGCTTCTCTCTCTGGAACCTTCTCTCTCTTCTAATCCTACTTCAAAGATTTGGGTGTGTGGTCTTGTATTCAAAAGATTTAAATTTTAGTGTCTGGTAGGGTCTCTGTTTTGTCTAGATTTGCTTTTACTTTCCCGGAAATTAACCCACCATTCACTTCAAGGAAAGCAAAATTACGTGTTTTTTTGGTTTGTTTGTTTTTTATCCTGATGAATTTTAAGTTGTACAAATAGAACACAGATTTTCTCAGTAAAAAAAAAAAAAACTCCAAAAAACCATTTGGGCAAACCTGAAGTCTCCCCTGACCCAGGGCCCTCTGGCCCAATTCCATCCCCTCCTCATGAACAGAGTAGCCCTTTGGGTATAAACCCTTCTGGTACGATTTCCACGTGTAGACTTACATCCTAGTTTATATATTGTTCTGCCGTTTGCTTTTTTCACCCAACAGTATGCCTTGGAGTTAGTGCATCCACCTTAGAACAGAATTCTGCATCATACTTTAACCCTTTCTCTCTCTGTTTGTGTTTGCAGCGTTTCTGTTTTTAGAGACAAAGCTGTGATAAACATTTCTGTCAACATCTCTATGCAAACATGTAGACCCTAAGGCAGCTGCCTGCAGGTAGAATGGCTTGCTTGAAGGACTCTGGGCATTAAACATTTTCATGCAGACGGCTAAATTGCCTTTCAGGAAACCCATTTCCACTCTCAACTGTGAGTCCCTGACCCTCCTGTTAGAGCCAAGTCCTGGCTTCACCAATCAAATTTTCCTGTCTGAGAGGCAAGAAGAGGTCTTCCTGCTTTGCAGGTCATTTTCCAGTTACTAATGAGGTGTTACTAACATCTTTTCCAGGGTATCCCAGCTATGCCCAGTCCCTCTTCTGTAAAACAGGCTTTTAAAATCCTCTTCTCACTTAAAAACTTTGGTTGCTTTTACTTAATCATGCGTGGAAGGGTTTGCTTTTTAAACACTTTTAAACCTTCGTCCCTTGCAAGTGCTTTCTCTGGAAGTCCTATCTGTGCTTGTTTTTAGCTTTGCCGAGGACACCTTCTGTGACACAGACAACTTGGCCTTGGCATCCTGCCAGGCTGTGGGGGCGTGTGTGTGTGTGTGTGTGTGTGTGTGTGTGTGTGTGTGTGTGTGTGTCTGGCGGGGGCCTGCCTTCACCTGCTCTTCCTGGGCCATGAGGCAGGATCAAGCATTTAGGCACCTCATGTTTTTTTCAGTTTCTGATGAGAAATGGTGGGAAAAGGTCCTGCCTTGCCTCCTTATTCAGCACTAAGAAGGAGTTTTGCTGGCGGTTGCATAATTTGAAATCTTTATTCCTCAAATCAAAATCCAGTGGGGGCTGGGGGATAAACCTCACTGGGGGTCAGGGTGCTGAGGCTCCCCGGCCCCCTCATACTCTGGGGGTCCAACAAAGGCGGTGCTTCCTTCTGAGCCCTCGGGACATTGGTTACCTCTTCTCCCCATGCCCCATCCGACGCCCCCACCCCTCCTCCACCGGTTCCATCAGTCTCATCTGTCCCAAAGTCTTTACCTGAGGCCGCGGACGCAGGTTAGGGGAGAGCTGCTGGTCAAACAGCCTCTGCAGAGATTCCAGGGTAGGGAGGGTCCGGGTGACTTCCCTGGGGGCAGGGGACAGGGTGAAGGTCAAGGATTAGTGAGGACCTAGTGAGGCATCACGCACACAGGCTCCAGCTGGAGACGAGGCGTGGTCACACCCACTCTGGCAAAGGCAGGGATCCTCCCCAGAAGGACAAGCCCGGGCAAAGGTCCACGCCTGCCGGTACTGGTCCATCTCCTGAGAACCCCCCACCCCTTCTGTCCTGACCAGGACCAAACTGGAGCCGTGATGCGTAAACCTGATTCACCTTTGTTTAGCCACACTCAACTACATAGCCTGTAGAAAATTTGAATCTAGAATCACAAAACTACTTAGAAATAATTTAGTAATCCATGGTTCCCAAACTTTAGTGTTTATAAGAATCGCACCCTCACCCAGTGTTAAAAACGCAAATGTCTGGGCCCCAACCTGATTTGGTCTGGAATCTCCACTTTATTTTGGTGCCCCAGGGGCTTTGCGTAGGAGCAGTCTGTTTTCTGGTTCACATCTCCTCCGAGCAGCTAAGGTGGATGCCCAGAGAGATCTGTCATTGTCTAGGACGCTGACAATTCCAACACCAGGGCTTTATTGATCCGTTGTTCCCTTCTCATCTTTTTCTATTTTCCCATTGTTTGGGGCATGGTGGGCAGACAATTTTGAGTTCTATTTTTCATCTATTATTTCATCAAAAACTTCATGTTTTTACACAGTCAACATTCCTAGTGGTTTCAAAACATTCTATCAATTAAATGTACCAAAATCAATTGCTAGGTATTTGGGTTATTTTGAGATCTTGGTGATTATAAATAAAGGCTGCTGTGAACAGCTTTGTTCATAAAGCTCTTCTTTACTTATTTTCAGTTACAGTTTTCAGATAACCAGAGATTATGGCTCTTGATCAATATCGTTAAGCCTTTGAGTGACGGTGGCCTTGGGCACTGTTCCAGCCTGCTCATCCTTTGTGCTATCTGAATTCTGTTATTCTCTTCTCTCTCTCTTTTAGTGGGCATAACAGTGCATTTTAATACTGATGAATTGATTTGCATATCTTTAATTTCTAATATCTACGTATTTTTCTATCTGGTTGGTTTCTATTGTATTTCTCTTCCTATAAACTGTTCATGCCCATTGTTGGTCTACTTTTGGGAATTTTGCTGGTATTTTTATACATTGGTATAAACTCTTTACTTATTGCTTTGCTTTTTATTTAATCTAGGTGTTGTAAGTTTTTTTTTTTTCCCCATTCTGTTGTTTTCACCCTAGGTAGTCTGGATTTCATTATAAAGTGCTTTATAGTTTTTTATTTCTCTATTTTTCACCTTTTCCTTGGAAATTTTTTTGCTTACCTTAGTTAAAAATTTATCAGTATTTACTCGTGAGCAATTAGTAGCTCACTTTAAATTGGTTTCTCACTCTTTGGAAAGTTATGTTATAAACAGGGTTTTAGGGGGTTGTTGTTATATCTTTTTAGTTCCTTCATCTGGAATTAAAAAAAAATGTGCGGTGGAAATAAGTTCACCTTTTTCCATGTTGCTATTCATTTTCACTCAACTGCGCTTACTCTTTTTTCCACAGTTCTTTTGGGCTAGATCATTGCACAAGCTCATCTTAAATATGATAGGATTTATTTTCAGAATTCATATCATTCATTCAGCGAAAACTCTGGAGTGCCTCATATGTACTAGGCAATGTCATGTTCATAGATTGACACATCTCACCATTGCCAAGGATGGTGTTGTAGCCTACTGGCTTTGATCGGCCATCCTTGGGATGCCTCTGGGGGCCAAGGATGGGGTGGAGGGAGGTAACTGGCCTGGGGAGGGGGAGGGAAGTGCCAGGCAGACAGGGTTCTCAGTTTCCATCCCACCTCCGACAGAGCTACTCTGTTAACATAGTGGTATTCTGTCTAAACTCTCATTTCATAAAAGAATTCTAGGCCAAAAAAAAAAAAAGAAATTCGAAAGCACTAATTCAGAACATGCTTTAACATCAAACAGATCTCCCTCATTGTTCTCCTTTTTAAAACTGTTATTTTAAAAACACAAGGGCACATACACAAACTGAATCTTTAGGATTTTCTAAGAATAATGCTGTTATTCTCTGTATTTCTAACCTTGGTAAAATTTTGAGAAATCTGGCTCTCAGACTTGTCTGGAGGTGTTGGTTAGGGTCAGAATGACCAAAGACACATAGGGACTTACTTGAGTTGGAAGACTTAAGAACTGGTCTTATACAGAAAGGATTTGTCCAGGGAAGTTATCATCAGCAGGGTCCCTGGGAAGCTTGTCTCAGCTTCAGGTCACCAGCTCAAGGGAAGATGGGGAGCAAAGACAGGGAGAGCTGCAGTCCTCAGGCAGGTCAGACCCCAGAGACAGGCCAGAAGGGGCCTAGGCCCCCTGAGGGAGCCCTCCCAGAAGGAGAGGCTCCTCCCACCTTGGTCTCCGAGAGATGGTTAATTTCCCCAAGATTCCCATTCAGTTTCCAGCTAGCACATCCAGTATCTCCCAACCGGGAACTCCAGACTCAGAAGGAACATTCTGATACTTTGTTGTTTTCTTAATTTCTTCTTCTCTGATTTTTTGCTTCTTTTTCTTTTTTCTTTAGCAAAAATTTCTCATACAGTATTAAATAATCAGGTGATGATGGGCATCTCTTCCTCTTTTATTAAAATGTTTAATGGAATGGTTTTAATGTTTCCCTGTTAAGTGTAATTGGTTTTACATTGACACATATTGCATTATTAAGGAGGGATCCTTCTATTCCTTTTTTTTTTTTTTTTTTTTTTTTTTTTTGCGGTACGCGGGCCTCTCACTGTTGTGGCCTCTCCCATTGCGGAGCACAGGCTCCGGATGTGCAGGCTCAGCGGCCATGGCTCACGGGCCCAGCCGCTCTGTGGCATATGGGATCTTCCCGGACTGGGGCACGAACCCACGTCCCCTGCATCGGCAGGCAGACTCTCAACCACTGCGCCACCAAGGAAGCCCTTACACTGTACTCTTTATTGATTTGGAAATCTTTAATGCAAATTATTAAATCTCCTACGTTTCTAATTTTTTAAGTTTCCTTAATTGACTTTTTCTTAATTTATTTCTGTTTTTAACTATTTCCCCCTGCTCTTTTCCTTTCCAGTTGTTGTTATTGTTCATTCGCTTAACAGAGCTTTCTTAAAGACTCTGTTTTGTTCACTGCTGTATCTCTAGCCCCTGGAACAGTGCGTGGCTCGTAGTCGGCACACATTCAATCTTTGTTCATGAATATTGAATACATTACTGTTTCCAGTACTTTGCGTGACCGTGGAAATATCAAGGCAATCCGGGTATGACCCGTGATGCCTTCAGGAGACTGAGAGCCTGGATTAAGTTTGTATGCTTGACTTATTGTTCTACACCCCCCTTTCCATAACAGAGCATTTAAAGCTATGGCTTTTCCTCCAAGTAGTGCTTTGGCTGCATCATCTAGAGTTCTGATATACAGAGGCTTGATTACCACGGGTTTCCAAACCTATCCCACGTAGGCTGTCATTGTGTCAAGTGTCTTCTTTAATTCAGCTGTGATTGGAGATGATCAAGAAAGGCCAGATGGTTGGGTAGTTGTGGCTAGTTTGTTATTTATTTCTATTTTCATCATACTGTGTTCTGGGAACACAGAATGAACACTTCTGCTTTGGGTATATTCATATCCAGCTGCTCAGTAGGCTGCTGGGTTCTTATTTTTAGCATTACCAGCACTCTAAAATTTCTGGAAAAAAATTCTTGGAAAGTTTTTGAAGTGAAGCCTTGTGATTAGTACATTTTCACCAATTTTTTAAATCTGCAAAGATTCCTTTGGCTCTTGAATGATATCTAGGTTGAGTTAATCCCAAGGAGAAGTCAGTAGTCTTCTCCTTGGAGATATTGCTTCAGAATTTTTATTATATCATCAAGGAGTATGAATAATATTAAGTATTGTCATTTGTAAAACTAATGGTGCTGTTCCTAATTATTTACTTTCTGAACTCATCTTCCCTTGTGGTTTAGAAGAGGTTTTGGTGCTGCTATTTGGTAGTTCTGTAATTGGATCTTTATGAGGCTTCTCAATACCTGGATTTAGCTCCTTTATAAATCTGGAAACATTTTTTTCTTTTATATATTTAGTCATCAATTACACATCATTTTTTTCCTGCTTCTTGGAAAGCCCACCCTACCAGCTATAAGTTGAATCTCTATGCCCTCTTTCCAAAGACTATCGATTTGTAATCACACATTCTTGGCATATGCTTATTTAGTCCTCTCATGTTTTTTATATATACTTCCCTGACACTCTGCTCTGTTTTGTGATTTGATTTTCAAGTTTGATTGGAAAACTATGGGTTCATTTTACGGCCTCCAATGAAGCAGTTATAATGATGGTATTTTTGTTTTGGTTGGTTGGTTTCTTTATCAAAATCCTTACCCTGCTCTCACTTAATTGATACAATAACCTCTCCCACACTTTGACATTTTATTTTAAAATTCTACTTACAATTCTCCTCATTTCTCCACTTCATGGGTTATCAAGTATTTCCAGACTCTGGAGACTTAATTCTTTATTCTCTTTCTCTGGAAAAGTTTCTGTCTGGTTCTAGATAATCTAACTTAGGCTTACAAATCTTCCTCGAGCCTTTGTGCTGCGGAAGTTCCTTCTTTCAGACACAGGTACTGACATTGTAATGACATTTTTGTGGAGGAGGCTCTTGCACTGTTTCTCATTCCTCAGTTCTCTGTGACTTCCCCATCCTCACCCTGGCGTTTGTGTTGGGCCAAGTGGTCTGAGTGGACAACACTGGCCACCACTGGCGCCATCCTCAGCACACCGTTCCAGCTCCTTCTCCTCTACCCCACCTCGCAACGTCTACCCTGGACCCCCTTCCCCCTGCATCTGCACTCCCCCCCGCGGTGACCTTACCCCACTCATCTCCCAGCTTCCAGTGCCAACGCATGCTGATGACTCCCAGACATATACCCTTACCCCTGAGGTTTCCTGGGCTCTAACTTCTAGAACTAAATCCTTGGTTGGTGGCTCAGCTCACAGGATGTCTAATAGTGCCTCAAGCCAATGGTAGCTCAGAGAAAGATGCCCCTCCTCTTTGACTTTCCCCATCTAAGTAACTGGCATCATCCACCACTCAGCTGCTCGCACCAAAAACCTAAGGGTCACCCTCGATTCGTCTTCCCCCCACCCTACATCCATCTGCCAGCTCCACCATCCACGCACGCCCCGGGTCACACCAGCTCTCAGCACCCACGTGCTCCCAAGCCTTGGGTCACCTAGCTAATATCTATCAGCTGTTCCTGTGTGCCAGGCACTGTCGAAACCCAGGACTCAGCAGGATGCAAAACAGACACAAATCCCTGCCTCCTCTTGCTCCCCTTCTCGTGGGCCACCATCAGGTCACAAATATAGTAGCTCCCAACTGCCTGCTGCTTTGGGTCTGCCTCCTAAGATCCAGTCTCCACTGCCCTGACTCAGATTATGGCACAATCCTGAAAATCTCTACCAGGCCTTGGGAGTCCTGTGTGATGTGGCTCCTGCTAGCATTGCCAGATAGAACACAGGACACCCAGCTAAATTAGAGTTTCAGATAAACAATGGATAATCTACTAGTGCAAGTATATCCCAATATTGCACGGTATATACTTATGCTAAAAAAGTATTTGCTGTTCATCTAAAGTTCAGACTTAACTGGCCATCCTGTTTTTTTATTTGCTAAATATGACCACCCTACACCTGACTCTTCCCAACCTCCACTCCTAACACTTTCCTTTGCTCTTTATGCTCCAGCCTCACAGACTTTTTGTTGCTCGAGGCTGGCCTCATTCCCGCCTCAGGACCTTTGTACTTGACATCCCACTGTCAAATAGCTGGATGGCTAGCTCCCTCTTGTCACTGAGGTCCCAACTCTGCGACTGCCTCAGAGAGGTCTCCTTTACCCCCAAAGGACACTAGCACCCTCCCACCCAACTCTAGCACTTTTCCCTATTTCATTTTGTCATGATATTTACTAAAATTATCTTGTTTATTTACAGACTTAATCTACCACTATACTTGCTTACTAAGGCATCAGCTCCAACAAGGTCTAAAGAGCAGGAACTTTGTGCACTGTGTTTATTGCTGCAGCCCAGCTCCCAGAATAGAGCTCAGCGCAGGCTCTCCATACATATTTGTTAAGTGAGTGAATGAACGGATTGAAGAGCTGTTCCAATCAAAGCAGTTTGAAAACTACTAGTTTATAGTTAGTTTCATGGAACAACATCTGCAGGGGTTGCAGGGGGATGGGAAACATACTTTTTTCCTAAGATTTTCTAAAAGTCCATCCCTAATCGCGTCTTCAAGCCTGACTATCACTTTGCCTATGAAGTGAAGACAAACAAATGTTGGGGGGAATTTAGAACATCACGCAGTCTCTCTACTTCTAACTCGAAGTTAACTGTTCAGTAAATAACTGTGGAAAACTAGAGAACTAGCTATGTTGAGGAAGCTGCTGTCACCATAAGGATGAGGTGACCCAGATTCTAGGAAAGTCCAGGTAGCAAAGCAGTGTTGGGGAAATGTGCTGAGTGTACTGGGTGAAACTTGTGGAGAGACTGAAAGGTATATCTCCGCTGGACAAGGAAGCAGCAAAGAACAGGATTTCCACTGGAGCAGAAATAAAAGCTTGCTACCAGTCATGATGAAATTGTCTTTCTTTTTTTTTTTTTTTTTTTTTTTTTTGTGGTACGCGGGCCTCTCACTGTTGTGGCCTCTCCCGTTGCGGAGCACAGGCTCCGGATGCGCAGGCTCAGCAGCCATGGCTCACGGGCCCAGCCGCTCCGCGGCATATGGGATCCTCCCAGACCGGGGCACGAACCCGTATCCCCTGCATCGGCAGGCGGACTCTCAACCACTGCGCCACCAGGGAGGCCCTGAAATTGTCTTTCTTGAAAAGAAAGTGCCGTGTGTGTGTGTTTTTCCTAGTGATAAATGATTTATAACAACAGCATCACATGGAGAAATAGCTCTCTGTGGAAATCTATAAAAATGATGGCTCTGGGTCCAATTGGCTGAAACTGCATTAGTTGAAAGCCAATTCATTGAAAGTAAACCTGACTGGCCAATTTGATGAGTGCTCAATTTGTCAAAGAAATTATTTGTTAAATTTACCAAATGTACTGATTGTGCTTTATAAGAGCCTTTAGAAGGAAAGTTCAACTTGATTGCTGATGATGAAAGATTCTTGTTTGCATAGAAACTAAGCTAAGATAGATATGGCACCAGAGGAACTGACAAAAGAATTTTGAAACTGCTGTATATGTAATAAAACACAAAACAGTATAGGCTGATAAAACCTCACCCACATGAAATGCTATTTTTCCAACGAAAATGTTGACCTTTCATTTGCCATGGAATTGTTTTGGGTCCCTGTGACTTCTTTCAGATGCTTTTAAATGTAATTTTCTATTTTTTCAAGCACTTAAAAAATTCTTTTGTCAATTCTTCAGATAGTGTATCAGCTTTAAGTTGGCACTTTTAACAATTAAAATGTAATTAAACTTAATTTTAATGGTAATGAAATTAAAGCACATAATGAAATTAAAACACTAAAAGAAACTGGAATTTTTACTAATTGGTCCTTCAGTGAATTCAATAGCAGAACACTGAAGTTTTGGTGAATTGGCTCACTTTGAAAACCTGCCGTCACTGGCAATCTTGAGCCATCACCACCCACGTAGAAAATAGGCTGATTTTAATTTATCTCCTCTTGGTGCCCTTATGTGCTTATCAAATGTGCTGGCTGCAGCAAGAAAGACGAATAGCAGCAAAAGCCTTAGCCTCTGGATCCTTAGCAAGTGTGGAAGGGCTGGCAGTGTACTCCCGCCCACCTCTTCCCATAGCAACTGGCCTCGAATTAACTTTCATTAAAAAAAAAAAGCCAACCACCACCAAGTTCAAATGCCATGAAAACAAAACCTCCAACAACCAGATTTCTAAGCCCCACCAACAGCCCAATTATCCGGAGCTGGACACCGGGGCTAAGTGCAGGGGTCACCCTAATGAGCTGGTTCTCTCACCCACTGTCCCCTTTCCTCCCGTCCTCACGGCAGCCATTACCCATAGAGCTCCTTGCAGAGGAGCACGGTCAGTTTCTTCAGATGAGGCAGACTGCAGGAGCCCGACTTCACAAAATCAGAGTCCAGGGTGAGCTGAGTGCTTAAATAATCTTGGATAGCTTTCAGATGCTCTTCTGGAAGCCTGAAAAAAAAAAAGGAGAGATATAACAACATGCTTCTTCGGTTCCTAAACCACAGACACCAACAGTAACAGGTAGAAGAAGAAATCTGAATTCTCAGAGTCTCCAGCCGAGACACCGGCCCCAGGAGAACATTCGCACACCTGGACAGGCTCCCTGGGTCTTACTGAAGGGGTGGAGATCAGGTCAGACAAGAGTAAAGGGCCCCAAGGGAGGCTGCCTCTAAACCCACCCCTAAAGGCTTTTCCGGTAGGTGGAAGGAAGTGATACCGGCTGGGGATGGGAAATGTTTATCCTTTGAAAAGGAGACAGCACATCTTTGAAAATGTACAGAGGACTTGTTTTCCTGCTTCATCAATTCCTAAAGATCAGATCTGAGGGCTGAGGGATGCTCTAGTCCAGAGATGGCAAATGGCTACAGCTCACAGGCCAACTCCAAGTTCACAGTCCAGGGCCACCTGGAACTCTGTGTCAGGGAGGTTCCCAGTCATCCAAGGCTCCGAAGGGAAGTCTCTGTGCTGAGTGATGGGGCTGGGGGTATGGTATTGGCAGCCTAGGTGCCGGGCCTTTGCACCCCCAGCCCTTGCTCCTGGTCTGGTCCAGTCCCTTTCAACTACGGATGAAGCACATGGGCCCAAGGCAGGACCTGCCCTCGCCTCGCACAGGATGGCCCAGCAGAGGCAGAGCCCGGGCCGCATCGCGCCAGGGCTGCCCCTGAGGTCTGATCGCACCTCTACATTCTATCACCCAGCAGCATATTTTTCTGGATAACTTTTGAGCTTTTGTTCCTATAATAATGAACATTATAATTACAGCAAGTATGTCCTGAGCATAACATACCAGTCACTCTGCTTAGCACTTTATGCTCTTTTTTTCCCTCTAATCCACATATCAATGTTATGAGGCAGATATTACTATTTTTCCTATTTTACAAACAAGGAAACGGAGGCTCAAGGATGTTGATTTACGTCTGTGAAAAAATTCGTACAAGCCTTAAATAGCTTTGCTCCAGCCTTGCAATCAAGTTGAAACTAGAGGTCACAGGGGATTTTTTCCTGTAGGATCCTTGAAAGAATGAAAGGCTGTTGCTCTTGAACACAACAGCTGTTCAATGAAAGACTGAAAACACATAGATTAGCCATTTTGACTTATTTAGCCTGAGAAGTCAGCAACTATTTACATACCAGTTGTCATAATATTTAAGTTTAATCTATACTTATTCTGAGTCTTGACACCATAAAAAAATCCAGTTTCTGCCTCAGTCTGTTTTGCTGAAAAGGACAAAATCTCTCCTACAGCATTAAGATAAGTACTTTAACAGTTCTCGTGCCTATTGACTTTAACTCTGAGACCATCAGTACTTGCTTTAGGAAGCAATATTTGTTCAAATGTTTGTTGTAGGAAAGTGTTGACATAGAGATGTTAAACTCTGTTTATCAGAGAAGGTTGATTTTACTCAGCAGTCTTTTATTAACTATGACCTAACTGATTAGATCTAATTAACTTGCACAAAAGACTGTGCAGGTTGTCTTATAATTAAGAATAATCTAAAGGCAGTCCTCTGTGTACAAAGCGATTTTACAAGCAACATAGATTAACTTGCAAACACAAGGCAGAAGCTTAGTTTTTCATGACCCAGAAGAGAAAGGAGGGCAGGCACCATGGTCCCTCGAATGTGCTCCACCCACACACCTCCATCTCCAAGCAGAAGCTTTAGGCAAGTTCCATTGCTGTTTGTTAGCTGAGAAGCTACACCAGAGAGAGGGCGGGCCTCCCGCGCTCACCAGCCCTCAGCTGCCCCCGCCCCCTCTCAGGAGGCTGCCTGGAGGCTTGGCTGAACACTTTTTCCTGCCCCACTGGGCCCTGAGTCCCTAGAGAAGACCTGTCCCTAGACAGGAGGGACTGACAAGGAGATGTAGCCAATAGACCACGTGGGAGAGTCAGGAGGTGAGGGGCCGCAGTGGCACCATTGAACAGCTTTGCCTATTTCCTCCAGGACGGCCCTGCATTTAACACCTAAACCTGGAGAGAAATAGAATCTCAAGGAAACTAAACAATGGGCTCTGCCTGAACTACTTTAATAAGCATTTGTTATATAGATACATATATCAGGATAATCATGATAACGGATCAACATATTCAAAGCACTGGCTATTTAGCTTCTTGATAAATAGCACAGGGAATTCCAGGAGTGTGCAGAGAATATAACCCGGCGGGCCCGGAGAAGAATTAGAGGAAATGTCAAGGTGGAAATATAGAAACGCCAGATATCTTAGCAACCGGTGGCTTGTGTGTACCTTCAGACCTTTCCTTTGTATTTGGCTAAATCAGATGGTAGGTGAGCAGCCCCGGCTGTCTCAAATTAATCTTTCAAGTTGGAGATGTTGCATTAGCCCTGCCAATAGGATATACTTTGGAGGGTCTTTTTCTCATGAAGAAACAAAAAAACGTTTTTTCATTTTTAACACATGGAGATGGCTGTGTACTAATTCATTCATTCAACATAGATCTAGGGAGTGCTGACTCCGTGCTAGGTGACATGCTGGGTGCTGGGGACACATTTCCCCTCACGGAGCGTCCTCCCTGTGGAAGCCATCCCGTGGCCTGTGTTAAAGTCAGGGCCTCTGATTTGCAAAATAACCAACGCCCCTCCCAGCCATACCTCCACCTCCCATCATCCAGCCTGGGCCTGCTGAGGGAGGCAAAGGGGCTGCAGGACCTCATCAACATGGACCAGTCTGGTACCACATATGGGGCCAGATCCTGAGAGCCCTGGATCAGGGCAGGTGAAACAAAGTGTTAAAAGGATTGCACCTCACTCCTTCCACCACAAAGAAAGGAGTGGCATGCAGTGTAGACCTCACAGTCCACACCACACATGGAACAATTGCTCTGACCCATTTCCCGGTGACAAGGAAGTTGGCCTCCTTTGCATGGGGCCCAGAGCAGGTCCAGGCTGCAGTGCAGGCAGCTCCTCCACTGGGACCACCTGAGCCAGTGGACCGTATGGTGGGAGGAGTCTTTGGGGTGGGAAAAGGTGCCATGTGAGTTCACGGCAAGCCCCAGCAAGGGAATCACAGCATGGGCCCCTGAAGTCTGGAGCAGGGCCATGCCATCTGCAGCAGAGAACTATCCATCATTCCAGAACCAGCTCCTGCCATGCCGCGGGGCCTGGTGGACATGGGGCACCTGAGCAGGGCCATCCAGTGCCCGTGTAGCCAGAGCTGCCCCGCGAGCTGGGCTCCCTCAGACCCACCGTCGGGAGGCTGGCGGGCTCCACAGCAACCTGTCCTAGTGTGGAAGCGGCATCTCCAGGAGAGAGCACAGGGTGAGCTACCTGGGTGTTATGGGGCCTGCCAGGTGGGGACTCACCCAGTGGTGTCCATGGTCTGCAGGCGCTGGAACAACGTCTCTGAGAGGCTTGGCCGGCTGACCTCCGTGGCTCGAGGATTATCGTTGGAAACAGGGACCTCCTTGGTCTCATATGGCCCGGCAGATAAATGGATGTTTCTGGGTGGCAGCTCGGGGGGAGACAGGACACCTTCTACCCAAGACAAGAGCAGGAGTGCCGTCTGGGCTGAGTGCTCCCTCCGTCAGGATCACCGCCTGCGGAGAGGGGCACGTGGCCCACCCTCTCCGCCCTCTGTGCGGTGATCCTGCCCACCGCCACGTGGGGTCCAGGCCACTGCGCCCAGCTACAGACCCGTCTGTGCCCGCACTGTCCCTTCCCGGCCCCGCTCCCTTGCCAGCTGACTCCTGGGCTAGACCAAGGCCAAGGGCAGGGACCTGGTTTTGGTGGTCTCTGCCCCGGGACCCAACACAGAGCTTGTCCCCTTGAGGAGCTCTGCAAACACCTGCTGGGGTTCGATGGCCACGCCGGGCAGGGCTGCTGGCCGCGGACGGCTGGAGACAGCAGCCCCAGAAGCTCAGCAGGATGGCCGGCTTCGGGGCAGAGCAGGGGCCCTGGACCAGCAGAGGCTGGGCTCCCGTCATGGGAGGAGCTGGGCCGGGGAGCAGGCAGGTCCTGCCACACCGCCCCTGTCTCTCCCACCCTGGCCCCCTTTTCTTTGCGCCTTCTCTCCAGCCTCTGTCCTTCTTCCTCTCTCCCTCCAGACCCCCAGAGACAATGAAAGGAAGTGAGGGGCTTCCTCCACCCAGGGAACTGAGATATGAAACAAATGACTTGGACTTGGCCTGGGAGATGGGACTCCTGCCCGTTCACCTTGAAAGCTTCCATCCTGCACGTACCACAAATGGGTGAGGGTCCTGAGCCCCTGGGGTCTGCGACCTCCTGTCTGAGCCTCTTTTCACACGGGATGGCTGCCCCACGGCTCTGGACACAGAGCTGCACGGGGACATTCTCTTTAAAGGATGAGCCGTTCCTTCACTTCCTCACCTGGCTTGGGGTCCTTTCAATGGTTATGATCCTGTTTTGAGCCCCATGAGGACTGGCGGCGCCTTGAGAAGACCTGAGCCAAATCCGACCCCTTGGACTGGGGGTGGGAGACACTTGGGTTCAAGCAGACAGTGGGTCTTTTTTGGGAAGGGAAGCCAGCCGTCCTGAGATTGTGTTTCTCTTTCCGGATCTGTTGGGGGGTCTTTTTCTAGTGTTGGGGTCTTTCTTTAGACGGCCGTGACCGGAGGGGCAGAAAAGCTGGCCTGGGGGGTGAGAGGGAAGTGCAGAGGGCATTTCTGCACGGTGGCTTCTCAGTGTTGAGGCCGAGCCTGGGCTCCCAGGGACAGCTGGGGGACGTGCGGCCCAGGCACAGCACTGGCGAGTGACCCTGGACTCACACGTGGACATGTCGCCTCTGGCTATTTCACAGCTGAGGGTGCCTCTTACTGGGCCAGGGAGGCGACAAGGGACACGGCTGCCTGGGTCCCCTTCACCTCTGCACACCTGCGCTCCTTTGGAAACACTCTGCCTGGCCCTCGTCTCCTCCAGGAACTGGTGAGACGGCTCTTCAGGGTTTACCCTTGGAGGAGGCTGCCGATGAGCTGTGCAATCGCTCACGGTGGGTCTCCAGGCAGGTGGGAGGAAGGGTGGCCCACGGAGGAGGTTGCAAGGACGCCCAGCACGGGGCGGGCAGCAGCCAGGGATGGGCGGAGTCAGGCCGGGGACCCCACACCTCTGGTCTAATCTGTCCTTCAGGGGAGATGCCGGGGCTCTCGGTTCCAAGCCCTGGGACTTAGGAGGAGCCCTGACCAGTTGAGAGGTTCAGTTATGTATGTCAGGGCTTTCTTTCAGGACGTGGACTTTTGAGGGGAAGAGAAGGGGGGCTCCCCGGCTGCACTTCCTCTCTCTGCCCGACGCTCGCTCTATTAGCCCGTCCCTCTCCTGTTGAAACAGCAGGACTGACTCTCACGTACCTTTTAGGGGCTGTACTTTATTTTCTTTTAATGATGCTATAAAGAAACATCCTTTCTCATCCTTCCAGCTTGATGCAACCATCTCCTTCCTCATTCTCTTCACAGCAAAATTCAGCGAATTATTTTGACAATGATTTTAGCTGCATCTATTGAGCGCTTACTATGTACTAGGCGCTGGGATCTACACTGACTCCTTTGATGACACCCTGACAGGCAGATCTTATTTTTAGTGTCGCTTTAAGAGAGGTCTGTGGTTTAGAGAGGTTAAGTAATTCACCTACGGTCACACAGCTGACAATACGGGGTGCAGGAAGTTTGAACCAGGTCTGTCTGAACCCAGAATCTGTGTTCCTAATTGGTCTTTAACCACCATGTCACCCCCTCTGATAACCGGACCCACCCAATCTACGAGCACTTGAAGTGAGAGAAGCACCCCAGAACTTCACTATGGGACTTAGATGGCAGGCAGGGTTCCGGAGGCACCTTCCCCTCCGTCCCTTCCTACCTGTCTCCTCCTCTGGCTCATCGCCTGCGTCCTCCTCCTCCAGTGGCACGGGATACTGCAGGTGGGTTACCAGGCCCATGTTCTCCTTCTTGTAAAACTCGATAAGCTGGTCCAGCTTGGTGAAGAACCTCATGGGGACGCCTTCGGATGCCTGAGGACAAATCGCAAGCAGAAGCACATTGAACTGGCTGGAACGTCACCCAACCACAAAGGCCACCTGCCGCAGAGACCAGCGAGGCCGAGGGAGTGACCACAATCCAGAAGAAGCCCTAGGCTCCTACGCAGGGCCTGCCTGTGACGCCCACACCCTCACAGCCCCTAAGAGCCACTCTGCAAAAGGCACAGATAGGACAGTTTTAAAGATCTTTTTCTTTCAGTTTTTAAAAAACTTTTATTTTTAAAAGTATTATGTTACCAAGTAATGCATTTTCATTATGGAAAAAAATTTAAATACAGAATTAAAAAAAGAAAAAAAGAAATCACCTGTAGTCCCACAACCCCAGGAGACCTATTTTTAATAGTTTAGAATATTTTTTCTAGACTTCTTGTGTGTATGTTTGTATGTGTTTGGTGGGGGGAGTTATTACCCCACCCCCAAGATCATTTATTTTTAAACTCGGGAAAAATCTATTATAGCAATTGTTTTGCTTTTATTTTTATATTTTTCATTTGATATAATTGTTTTGTCAAAACTCAGAAAATGGTTGAGGCAGCACAAAAATCTTCCCTGATTTGTATCTCTGTTGTTGATGACAGACAAGCCGGAGGGTAATTCGACTGGACTGTTCAAATGCCCTGGGGCCAGGTCTCCTTCTTATCGCCTGGTGGCTCCAGCAGGAAACTCAAGTTCGTCCCTCGGCAGCCAGCCCCGCCCACTGAGGCCCTGCCCCTGCTGAAGCCCTGCCCACATGAAGGCCCCACCTCTGTGATTCCCCCTGGTGGGCTATCAGGCAGCAGGGTAGGATGGGAGAACTGCAAGCAGGAGGCTTAGGGTCTCATCAGTGCTGTACCCTATTGCTCCTAACCCAACATGTCCCAACATCCTGTCCATGCTTCCTGTCCAGTCCCCTGCCCCGCCCCTCCTTGGTGTTCCATCTCAAGGTATGGCACCATTGTCACCCCACTGGCCCAGTCAGATACCCAGAGGACTTCTCCCTCCTCCGGCACAGATGGCAAAACTGGACAGTGTAAGGCCGGGTGTTCCTGATCCAGCCAAGAAGATGCTGAGCAAGGTCGCAGCCCCAGGTGGAGGAGAATGATGTAGCCGGGCTTTAGGGAAGAGCAGTGAGCTGGGGGCAGCTGGACAGAAGCAAGAGATCAGGCTGCTGGCGGGTACAGGGATGAGCCCCAAAGAGGCTCCCCCTCTGGGTGGGGCTTCCCAGGCCTTGGAGGAGCAGAACACCCCCCACGTCCTATCACTAAGTGCCTAGGAGTCACCCCCTTATCATAGTAGCTAACAGGTCAATGACATTCATGTGATTTAGAAATGATTTAGAAATGAGTTGGAGTTGGAGGTCAGGGGCCCAACTGCTCCTCCGGGGGCTGCCTGCTGCTGGGACCCATCGCCCATAGGAAAGGGGAATAGGGAAATAGGGTGCACGTCGGAAAGCCCACCCAGGTCTGTGGAGTCTGGGCTGAGCGAGGTTGGATCGTCTTGACTCGCCCACCTTCAAGTCAGGGGCCTATTGTTACGGCACGATTGGCACTGACATGGGAGGTCATCAGGGCCATAGGTAAGTGGGGCTGGGAGAGCAGACAAGGCAGGACGACCCAGACCGGGACAGATGCAGACATTTGGGAATGGACCAGGACTCAGACCTGTCCCTGAGCCCTGTTGCTGGTGGTAACCCCAAGTAGCGGTGAGGATGCGTTTGCCTTCAGAGACGCCACCGCCTTCAGAGACTCCGTCTCTCCGTCACTCACCTTCACTCAGGCTCCACACTTGCCTCTCTGTCTCCCCATGTCTCTCTCTCTCCACATGTATTTGTGTGTGGGATGCAATGCACGCACGTATAAATCTGTACGTGAGGGCACGTCTCTGTTTGAGCGTGTGGCTTAAGCTATTCAGTAAATTCGTAGAGAGTTTAACAAAAGGCCGGGCCTTCTAAAAAGTAACTTAAATAGGTTGAAAACCCAAAGTGAGCGGAATAACAAAAATAATTTGACACGACACAAGGATGAACTTGATTCAGTTAAAGCAGTCATGACAAGTGTCATCCTGTCAAAAGAATTTACAGCTAATGGATGACAAGCCATTAGGCGTATGGATAAAGGATGTGAAAGTATCAAAGAAAGTCAAAGTGAAACGACTCATGGGTGAGTCTGGAAAAGGGTTCTCAGCTGGAGGATGTCTGGGGAATGTGCGTTTGAGAGAGCACATGAGCTATGGCAGTTTAGATGCACCAATGCTGAGATACTATTATTTTATGTACTGCTAAAAGCTAAAGCATAAACCAAGATACACCATCAAGCTGTGGGTACAACTGATTTCAGAGATGTTAATATGACAAAATAAACACCTTAGAATTGATGAAATACGCTGGGTACTAAGCGTGCAGAAGAACAGAACATTCTAAAATTCATCTGAACCCTACGGATCCAGTGAGGGAGGAGGTGGGCAGGTGCTGAGCGCTGAGACAGAGCTGCTGGGACACTGCGTGTGCTTGGTCTGGTCACAGAGGCCGGGGAGCCAGGGCCCGGTGAACCACCGCTGCTGGCTGCCCAGGTGGCCCAGGGTCCCAGGAAGGTAGAGAATGAGGGTTGAGTCCAATCCCAGCCCCACTCGTGGGGGTGAGGAGTGCAAGCTGGACAGGTGGGTCGGACGCTCTGCATGTCCAGGAAGGAGCAGCCCAGCCATGGCCTTCTCACTCCTGAGCTGGGCCGAGAAAGGCCCTCTGTCAGGCAGGATGGCCAAGTCAAAGCCAGGAGTGGGAGTCGGGGTTTCCAAGTGGACAGTGCCTTGACCGTGGGCCAGCAGGAGCACTGGGGCCCCGTGGGGATGGGTGCCTGGTCAAGTGTGATTCTGCCTGCCCATGCAGCCCATAGTCAGGGGCCAGATCTGCTTACTGTCGTGTCCCCAGATGGTGCCAAAGGGCCTGGCCGTCGTGGGATGCTCGGCAATTAGTGCTTTGCATGGACTTGCAGGATGAGGGTCAGGATGAGTCAGGGGGAGAGATGGTCAGAGAGGACCCTTTGTGGGCCTGGGACTGAGGATACAGAGCAATGGCTGGGGGGAGGGTAGGCAGCAGGGGAACACCCCCTTCCTTCACCCTCAATCTGATCCGCCAAAGGTGATGCCTTTCCAACACTTTAAAATGTCAAATGTCTGACTACAAGGTTGTCATGTGTATCAGTCAGGTCCAGGCCGGAAGCAGATGCCACATTTGCCTGGGGGGATTTCAGAAGGACTTAGTGGACAGGGTGTAGGAATACACCTGCGAAGTGGGGGAGCAGTTTCCCTCCTGATCCAAGCATAAGGGGGGCAGACGCAGGACCCAGAGAGGGCTGCCAGGCTGGAGCTGAGGTCTTCCGCGAAGCCAGCCCCATAGGGAGGGAGCAGGGGTGGGAGGTCCCCCACCCTCCCATCATGCAGCTGTGCCTCCCATCCTCCAAACGCCACCGGAAGCCAGGGGATTTGGAGGGGGTCTGGGCTCGAACGTGAGACACACAGCACAGAAGCAGCCCACGGAGCCCACGGTGACAAGACGCCCAGGGAAGCGGTGGGAAAGTAAGGCTTGCGTGTCCTGCAGGCAAGGGCAGCCCTCACCCCAGGAGGGGGGCCGGCCATGCTTCTGGGGCAGGGGGCTGCCCTGGATCCTTAACGGCCACCAGATTTCAATTCCTCATTCCACAGTCGCTGCCTTCCTGAAGAGATTCACCAAGTCATTCTGAAACAGAGAAGGAAACCCTGAAGCCCCACGCTAGCCGTTCGCTGCAGACAGCGGCCCTCACAGTTACAGATGCTCCCCAGGGTGGTGTCCCTGGGGGAGTGATGGAATTTCTGCTCTGCGGCAACTCTCCCACCACCAGGAACAAACTTCTTCTCTCTGTGGCAGATCCACAGCGCACAGAGCAGAAGCTTGATCTGAAAAACACAGAGCAGCAATTCCTGCGTTAAGTCGGCTCTGAACTTACGACGTGCGGGGCAAAGAGCAGACGTCCCTCGTGGTTTGTGGGATCGACTGAATGGACGTGAATTTATGTTCATCACCAAAAGTGATGCAGGAAAAAATACGTGGTTAGTTCAGATCGTGAAACAAGATACCTAACTCTTCTCTTGCCTCCTCTTGCCAGGTCTATGGAAATTTCCAGGTGATTTCCAGCAAGATCATTTCAGGGAGTCCCTGCAGACAGCGCCTTGCCAAGCCCAGCCGTGCCTGCCTCCCCACAAGCTTATAAGTTTTCGAAGGAAAGGGACCCTGCTAGGTTCAGTCTCATGTAGTCCCCCAGGTGCCTTGCGCGGCTAATGACAGGCCTTACCCCTGTTTTGAGACATGTGTGCAGTGCCTAAAAGGGACTTCACAGTTGAAAAGCTGTAGCTTCCCACACTGCGATGTGGGCTGCTGAACTGGACTCTGCAGGGAGAGACCCCTTCACTCTACGGCTTGGCACCTGTGCTCGTCCAGGTACAGTACTCCTGGGAAGGTGTGGACCAAGGGGACAGGGCTGCCCACCGCCCCCCCGCCAAGGCCCCAGACCACTAGGGTCTTTAAAACAAAGGACAGCTGATGTCCAGACTGTTGGAAGCTCAGGGCTGCAGTCTCTGAGAAATGTGGTGTTTCCAGAACTAGTTCCTGGGCTCTGACTTTCAGTCACCCTCCAGGGGAAGGTGGAGCAAGGCAGGGAGGCCGGAGCACCCTGCAGGCCCAACTTTCCCAGAGGGTAATTTTAACTTCAGTGCTGTCTGCTGTCACTAAATGGGGAACTGAAAGAAGGCGAGGCCCCCAGGAGGAAGCCAGCAAGCAGGCTCCAGGAAGACGCTGCTGCCCGGCACCATCTCCTCAGGCTCTGCCAGGCTTCGTTTTAAAACGAAAAGTATATACAAGCATTGTGGAAATTTTACAAATAATGGGAAAGTGTGCAGAAGTGGTGGGGGCGGTGTGCTTATTATCCCAACTATAGCAAAGCGTTTCTTTCAAGTCGGTGGGAAGGTCACTAGAAAGATCTGAAGCAGGGAGACAATGCCATTTGTCTGCTGTGACGGGAATGGCGGGGTGGGAGGCGCTGGTGTCATTACTGTTTCTTTTTTCCCAGTGGGAAGACCCTGGGCCTGTGGAGGCTGGAATGGTGTCGGAGGCCTCAGAGGCAGTGGCGGGCATAGAGCTGGATTCAGCCCAAGCCCGGGAGTCCCCAGAGCTGGGGCTCCCACACGTCCAGAGGCAGCTGCACTGATGGAGCAGAGTGAGGGATAACGTGGAATTTGGCTGTCCAGGCCCAATCCCCGCCCCCAGCAGCATTTCCTCCACTCAGACATCAGCTCAGCACGGGCAGGACTCCCGGCCCAGGCCTGCCCACCTCGCAGAGTCTGGAAGCTACCTCCTCCCGCCCTGCCTCTGCCCTCCCGCACCTCTGCCAGCCCCTGAGATGCTTTCCTTGGTCTTTCTTCTGCCCTCAAGCCTGGTCTGAACCTTTAAGCACCTCCTCTCCCCCAAATCTCTTCCTAAGAATCACAGACTCAAACTTGGCTGATGTCGCTGCCATTTGATGAGATGGGAAAGGGGTTGTGCAGGCGGGTCGGGGAAGAGCCCTGGAGAAAAGCTTCAGATCCAGAAATCCCTCTTCAGCCATCTGACCTGGAATGGACCCCAGGATGTGTCTCCTTAAAATCCGATCAGCTCTTCCTTTTTCCCCTCCCTTCTCCTTTTTACTTTAAGACACGTATCATTTTTCTTTCTTTCCTTGCTCTTCCTTTGAAGTGGCCAGAGCCAGTGGGGCTTTGGGCCAAGGAAGTGGTCAGGGGGCAGAGGAAGTAGCTGGGGCAGGGAAGTGATCAGAGCCTTAGAAGCTGGCCTCGCCCGGGGCCCAGGGGCAGCAGAGCAGGAAACGAGCAAATGAAATAGATGGAGAAACGGGGGTGGGTCTCTCACTGCCAGGGAAGGGAGTTAGGTTAGAATGAACTCTGTCTGTAGTGTTCAGCTGGAAGGGGAAGCTTCATTGTGAACTCAGGGTTTTTTTTTTTTTACTATATACAGGTAAATACTGATGCAGGTGTGAGTGCGTGTGTGTGTGTCCACACACATTTCCCGGCTCTGTCTTCTGAGAGGATCCAGAAGCAACAACACCCCAGTGGCAATGACCCCACCTAAATACCACCCTCCAACGAAAAGAACCAGACTCCTTGGAGAGAGGGCCGGGCTGAATCTAGGGCTGTGGCAGGAAAGGTATATGTGGGCCTGGAACATCTGTTGCCCCAGAAAGTAAGGAAATGTTCACAAAATGATGAAGATTTGTCAAAAGGGTACAGGAGTCAGGAGACAACTGAAAGGACAGTTGAAAGGACCATCTGGCACAATTTGAGCATCAAAATGAATAATAAAAATAATTATAATTCATTGAATAAAATAGGAATTCATGAGTCTATACTCATGTAAATAAATGAGAAGGGAAATCTCTTTCTCACAGTAGAATGCCAGTTAGTAACTGTCACAGGAATGATGGAAATAGTCACCGTTTGGCAACCTTCACAGTAATAGCTGATGCAGGAAAGAATCAACAGATGCCAAAGATGCTAAAACTAGTGGGTGAGCATCTGAGGAGGAGCAGCCTCTCTCGATTGCCTCAAAGTGTCTTCCCACAAAAGAGTTAATCATTTTAAAGGGGAAAATAGTAACTTTACAATGAGAAAACCTGGAAGACCCCACCTTAACCAAGTGGCAGAGTTAACTTTACCAGTAATGGGACAAAGTGACATGGTGCCCTCCTGGGATGGGTACACAGAGGACACAGCAGCGCTTCTGTGATGCACCCAACAAAATGCAGCAACTGGCCTCAGTTGCATGGAAACACCTAAAAACCCCACATTGAGGGACAGTCTGCAAAATTACTAGCCTATTCTCTGCAAAAATGCCAAGGTCATGAAAGACAAAGAACTGTGCCTCTAATGGGCACTAAATGGATGTGATAATTACATGCAACATGTGATCCTGGATTGAATTTTGGTCCAGAGGGGAAGGTACAAATAAATAAATAT
This sequence comes from Hyperoodon ampullatus, assembly GCF_949752795.1. NCBI lineage: Eukaryota > Metazoa > Chordata > Mammalia > Artiodactyla > Ziphiidae > Hyperoodon > Hyperoodon ampullatus. The sequence continues at coordinate 7,291,665 of NC_136921.1, forward strand.
TTGTTTACATATGAATTTTACATATATTATATATAAGTATGTATATCTTATATACTTGTAAATATGTATAATATATGGAAAACATATATAAAAATATTTATTTTTAATATAAATATTTAAATAAAATCTACATATTGCTATAAAGGGCATTATTAAGACAATTGGAGAAATTTGAATGGGGTCTGAAGATTAGATAATAGTATTTTATCTATGTTAATTTCCTGATTTTGATGGTTGAACTGAGGTTATGTAAGAGAGTATTATCATTTAGGAAAAACATATTGAAATATTTAGGAATAATGGGGCATTGTCAGCAACTTATGCTCCAATAATTTAAAAAATAATAATAACATGAGACCAAGAGAATGAGAAACTTATTATGCTAAAATGTTGATTGGGGAAAGTGAATGAAGGGAATACAGGAACTTTTTGTACTGTTCTTGAATATTTCTGTAAGTCTGAAGTTATTTTCAAAATAAAAATTGAAGAAGACAATCAGGGTGGAAATGATCTATATCTTAAACAGGAGAGTGGTTATATCTAATAACTCTTTTGAGCTATACCCTACAATAAAAAGTTTTTTTAAAAAAAATTAGCTTGTGTAACCTAGCTCATTAAATTAATATGCACACAAGAACACACACACAGGAACAGGGTTCAAGATGGCGGAGTAGAAGGACGTGCGCTCACTCCTTCTTGCGAGAGCACCAGAATCACATCTAACTGCTGAACAATCATTGACAGGAAGACACTGGAACTAACCAAAAATGATACCCCACATCCAAAGACAAAGGAGAAGCTGCAGTGAGACAGTAGGAGGGGCACAATCACAATAAAATCAAATCCCATAACTGCTGGTGGGTGACTCACAAACTGGAGAACACTTATACCACGGAAGTCCACCCACTGGAGTGAAGATTCTGAGCCCCACATCAGGCTTCCCAACCTGGGGGTCTAACAACAGGAGGAGGAATTCCCAGAGAATCCGACTTGGAAGGCTAGCAGGATTTGATTGCAGGACTTTGACAGCACTGGGGGAAACAAAGACCCCACTCTTGGAGGACACACACAAACTAGTGTGCACATCAGGACCCAGGGGGCAGGAGCAGTGACCCCAGGGGAGACTGAACCAGACCTACCTGCTAGTGTTGGAGGGCCTCCTGCAGAGGCAGAGGGTGGCTGTAGTGCACTGCAGGGACAAGGACATTGGCAGCAGAAGTTCTGGGAAGTACTCCTTGGCATAAGCCGTCCTGGAGTCTGCCATTAGCCCCACCAAAGAGCCTGTAGGTTCCAGTGCTGGGTCGCCTCAGGCCAGACAACCAACAGGGAGGGAACTCAGCCCCACCCATCAGCAGACAAGTGGATTAAAGTTTTACGGAGCTCTTCTCACCAGAGCAACACCCAGCTCTACCCATAACCAGTTCCTCCCATCAGGGAGCTTGCAGAAGCCTCTTAGATAGCCTCATCCACCAGAGGGCAGACAGCAGAAACAAGAAGAATTACAATCTTGCAGCCTGTGGAATGAAAACCACATTCACAGAAAGAAAGACAACATGAAAAGGCAGAGGACTATGTACCAGATGAAGGAACAAGATAAAACCCCATAAAAACAGCTAAATGAAGTGAAGATAGGCAAACTTCCAGAAAAAGAACTCAGAATAATGATAGTGAAGATGAGCCAGGACCTCAGAAAAAGAATGGAGGCAAAGATCGAGTAGATGCAAGAAATGTTTAACAAAGACCTAGAAGAATTAAAGAACAAACACCTAGAAGAATTAAAGAGCAAACAAACAGAGATGAACAATACAACAACTGAAATGAAAAATACACTAGAAGGAATCAACAGCAGAATAACTGAGGCAGAAGAATGGATAAGTGACCTGGAAGACAGAATGGTGGAAATCACTGCTGCAGAACAGAATAAAGAAAAAAGAATGAAAAGAAATGAAGACAGCCTAAAAGACCACTGGGACAACATTAAGCATACCACCATTCAAATTATAGGGATCCCAGAAGGAGAAGAGAGAGAGAAAGGACCTGAGAAAATACTTGAAGAGATTATAGTCGAAAACTTCCCCAACATGGGAAAGGAAACAGCCACCCAAGTCCAGGAAACGCAGAGAGTCCCAGGCAGGATAAAACCAAGGAGAAACACATTGAGACACATAGTAATCAAACTGACAAAAATTAAAGACAAAGAAAAATTATTATGAGCAACAAGGGAAAAACGACAAATAACATACAAGGGAACTTCCATAAGGTTAACTGCTGAATTCTCCACAGAAACTCTAAAAGCCAGAAGGGAGTGGCACGATATATTTCAAGTGATGAAAGGGAAGAACCTACAACCAAGATTACTCTACCCGGCAAGGATCTCTTTCAGATTCGATGGAGAAATCAACAGCTTTACAGACAAGCAAAAGCTAAGAGAATTTAGTACCACCAAACCAGCTCTACAACAAATGCGAAAGGAACTTCTCTAAGCGGGAAACACAAGAGAAGAAAAGGACCTACAAAAACAAACCCAAAACAGTTAAGAAAATGGTAATAGGAACATACATATCAACAATTCCCTTAAATGTGAATGGATTAAATGCTACAACCAAAAGACACAGGCTTGCTAAATGGATACAAAAACAAGACCCATATATATGCTGTCTACAAGAGACCCACTTCAGACCTAGGGACACATACAGACTGAAAGTGAGGGCATGGTAAAAGATTTTCCATGCAAATAGAAATCAAAAGAAAGCTGGAGTAGCAATACTCATATCAGATAAAATAGATTGTAAAATAAAGAAGGTTACAAGAGACAAGGAAGGACACTACATAATGGTCAAGGGATCAATCCAAGAAGAAGATATAAGAATTATAAATATATATGTACCCAACATAGGAGCACCTCAATACATAAGGCAAATGCTAACAGCTATAAAAGAGGAAATCAACAGTAACACAATAATAGTGGGGGAATTTAACACCTCACTTACACCAATGGGCAGATCATCCAGACAGAAAATTAACAAGGAAACACAAGCTTTACATGATACAATAAACTGGGTAGATTTAATGGTTATTCATAGGATATTCCATCCAAAAACAGCAGATTACACTTTCTTCTCAAGTGCACACAGATCATTCTCCAGGAAAGATCACATCTTGGGTCACAAACCAAGCCTCGGTAAATTTAAGAAAATTGAAATCATGTCAAGCATCTTTTCTGACCACAACACTATGAGATTAGAAATCAATTACAGGGAAAAAAACACAAACACATGGAGGCTAAACAATATGTTACTAAATAACCAACAGATCACTGAAGAAATCAAAGAGGAAATCAAAAAATACCTAGAAACAAATGACAACAAAAACACGATGGTCCATAACCTATGGGATGCAGAAAAAGCAGTTCTAAGAGGGAAGTTTATAGCAATACAAGCCTGCCTCAAGAAACAAGAAAAATCTCAAATAAACAATCTAACCTTCACCTAAAGGAACTAGAGAAACAAGAACAAACAAAATCCAAAGTTAGGAGAAGGAAAGAAATCATAAAGATCAGAGCAGAAATAAATGAAATAGAAACAAAGAAAACAATAGCAAAGATCAATAAAACTAGAAGCTGGTTCTTTGAGAAGATAAACAAAATTGATAAACCTTTAGTCAGACTCATCAAGAAAAAAAAAGGAGAAGACTCAAATCAACAGAATTAGAAACAAAAAAGGAGAAGTTACAACGTACACCGCAGAAATACAAAGCATCATAAGAGACTACTACAAGCAACTCTATGCCAATAACATGGACAACATGGAAGAAATGGACAAATTCTTAGATAGGTATAACCTTCCTAGACTGAACCAGGAAGAAATAGGAAATATGAACAGAGCAATCACAAGTAATGAAATTGAAACAGTGATTAACAATCTTCCAACAAAGAAAAGGACCGGATGGCTTCACAGGTGAATTTTATCAAACATTTAGAGAAGAGCTAACACCCATCCTTCTCAAACTCTTCCAAAAAATTGCAGAGGAAGGAATACTCCCAAACTCATTCTATGAGGCCACCATTCCACCAGGAAAAGATACTACAAAAAAAGAAAATTACAGACCAATATCACTCATGAATATAGATGCAAAAGTCCTCAACAAAATACTAGCGGACAGAATCCAACAACACATTAAAAGGATCATACACCATGATCAAGTGGGATTTATCCCAGGGTTGCAAGGATTCTTCAATATAGGCAAATCAATCCATGTGATACATCATATTAACAAATTGAAGGATAAAAACCATATGATCAACTCAATAGATGCAGAAAAAGCTTCTGACATACTTCAACACCCATTTATGATAAGAACTCTCCAGAAAGTGGGTTTAGAGGGAACCTGCCTCAATGTAATAAAAGCCATATAGAGCAAACCCACAGCAAACATCATTCTCAATGGTGAAAAACTGAAAGCATTTCCTTTAAGATCAGGAACAAGACAAGGATATCCACTCTCACCACTATTATTCAACATAGTTTTGGAAGTCATAGCCACGCGCGGCAATCGGAGAAGGAAAAGAAATAAGAGGAATACAAATTGGAAAAGAAGTAAAACTGTCACTGTTTGCAGATGACATGATACTATACATAGAGAATCCTAATGATGCCACCAAAAAGCTACTAGAGCTAATCAATGAATCTGGTAAATTTGCAGGATACAAAATTAACACACAGAAATTTCTTGCATTCCTATATGCTAACAATGAAAGATCATAAAGAGAAATTAAGGAAACAATCCCATTCACCACTGCAACAAAAAGAATAAAATATCTAGGAATAAACCTACCTAAGGAGGTAAAAGACCTGTACTCAGAAAACTATAAGACACTGATGAAAGAAATCAGAGATGACACAAACAGATGGAGAGATATACCATATTTTTGGATTGGAATAATCAATATTGTGAAAATGACTAACTACCCAAAGCAATCTATAGATTCAAAGCAATCCCTATCAAATTACCAATGGCATTTTTTACAGAACTAGAAAAAAAATCTTAAAATTTGTAAGGAGACACAAAAGACCCCAAAGAGCCAAAGTAGTCTTGAGGGAAAAAAATGGAGCTGGAGGAATCAGACTTCCTGACTTCAGACTATACTACAAAGCTACAGTAATCAAGACAATATGGTACTGGCACAAAAACAGAAATATAGATCAATGGTACAGTATAGAGAGCCCACAGATAAACCCATGCACCTATGGTCAACTAATCTATGACAAAGGAGGCAAGGATATACAATGGAGAAAAGACAGTCTCTTCAATAAGTGGTGCTGGGAAAACTGGACAGCTATATGTAAAAGAATGAACTTAGAACAGTCCCTAACACCATACAGAAAACTAAACTCAAAATGGATTCGAGACCTAAATGTAAGACAGGACAGTATAAAACTCTTAGAGGAAAACATAGGAAGAACACTCCATGACACAAATCACAGCAAGATCTTTTTTGATCCACCTTCTAGAGTAATGGAAATAAAAATAAAAATAAACATTTGGGACCTAAGGAAACTTCAAAGCTTTTGCACAGCACAGGAAACCATAAATGAGACGAAAAGACAACCCTTAGAATGGGAGAAAATATTTTCAAATGAATCAACGGACAAAGGATTAATCTCCAAAATATATAAACAGCTCATGCAGCTCAATATTAAAAAAAATAAACAACCGAATCATAAAATGGGCAGAAGACCTAAATAGACATTTCTCCAAAGAAGACATACAGATGGCCAAGAGGCACATGAAAAGCTGCTCAACATCACTAATTATTAGGGAAATGCAAATCAAAACTACAATGAGGTATCACCTTACACTGGTTAGAATGGGCATCATCAGAAAATCTACAAACAACAAATGCTGGAGAGGGTGTGGAGAAAGGGAACCCTCTTGCACTGTTTGTGGGAATGTAAATTGATACAGCCACTATGGAGAACAGTATGGAGGTTCCTTAAAAAACTAAAAATAGAATTACCATATGACCCAGCAATCCCACTACTGGGCATATACCCAGAGAAACCATAATTCAAAAAGACACATGTAACACAATATACATTGCAGCACTATTTACAATAGCAAGGTCATGGAAGGAACCTAAATGTCCATCAACAAACAAATGGATAAAAAAGATGTGGTACATATATACAGTGGAATATTACTCAGCCATAAAAAGGAACGAAATTGGGTAATTTGTAGAGATGTGGATGGACCTAGAGACTGTCATACAGAGTGAATGAAGTAAGTCAGAAAGAGAAAAACAAATATTTTATATTAACTCATATATGTGGAGTCTAGAAAAATGGTATAGATGAACTGGTTTTCAGGGCAGAAACAGAGACACAGATGTAGAGAAAAAATGTATGGACAGCAATGGGGGAAACGGTGGGCAGGGGTGGTGGTGTGATGAATTGGGAGATTGGGATTGACATATATACACTAATATGTATAAAATAGATAACTAATAAGAACCTGCTGTATAAAAAAAATAAAATAAAATTCAAAAAACCAAAAAAAAAAATACCCTCCCCCACACACACCCAAAGAGGGAGGGGTTTAAAAGTCATCTTGTCCAATCCCTATCAAAATATCCAGGAGATTTTTCACAGAACTAGAACAAATAATCCTAAAATTTATATGGAACTGCAAAAGAGCACAAATTGCCAAAGCAGTCCTGAGGAAAAAGAGCAAAGCTGGAGGTATAACCCTCCCTGATTTCAGACTATACTACAAAGCTATAATGATCAAAACAGTATGGTATTGGCACAAAAACAGACACACAGATCAATGGAACAGAATAGAGAACCCAGAAATAAACCCATGTACCTACAATCAATTAACTAAGCTATGACAAAAGAGGTAAGAATATACAATGGAGAAAAGACAGTCTCTTTCAACAAATAGTGTTTGGAAAACTGGACAGACACACATAAAATAATGAGATTAGAACAATCCCTCATACCATATACAAAAATAAACTCAAAATGGTTTAAAGACCCTAATGTAAGACATGAAACCATAAAACTCCTAGAAGAGAACATAGGTGGAACACTCTTTGACATAAATTGTAGCAATATTTTCTTGGATCAGTCTCCTAAGGAAAAAGAAATACAAGCAAAGATAAACAAATGGGACCTAATTAAACTTAAAAGCTTTTGAACAACAAAGGAATCCATCAACAAAACGAAAAGACAACCTACAGAAGGGGAGAAGATATTTGCAAATCATGTGACCGACAAGGGGTTAATATTCGATGTACAAATAGCACATACAACTCAATAGAAAAAAAATGGGCAGATTGCGAAAGACATTTTTCCAAAGAAGACACACAGATGGCTAACAGATACATGAAAAGATGCTCAACATTGCTAATTATTAGAGAAATGTAAATCAAAATCACAATGAAGTATCACCTTACACCTCTCAGAATGGCTATCCTCAAAAACTCTACAAATAACAAATGTTGGTGAGGATGTGAAGAAAAAGGAATTCCTATACACTGTTGGTGGAAATGTAAATTGGTGTAGCCACAATGGAAAACAGTATGGAGGTTCCTTAAAAAACTAAAAATAGAACTACAATATGATCCAGCAATTCCACTCCTGGGTATATATCTGAAAAAAACGAAAATACTAATTCAAAAAGATACATGCACGCCAATGTTCACAGCAGCACTATTTACAATAGCCAAGATGTGAAAGCAACCTAAGTGCCCATCAACAGATGATTGAATTAGTAAGATGTGGTATACATATACAATGGAATATCAGCCATAAAAAAGAATGAAATAATGCCACTCGCAGCAATGTGGTTAGACCTAGAGAATATTATGCTTAGTGAAATAAGTCAGAGAAAGACAAATACTATATGCTATCACTTATATGTGGAATCTAAAAAATAATACAAATGAATGTTTATACAAAACAGAAAAGACTTGCAGATATAGAAAACATACTTGTTACTAAACTGGAGAGGGAAGAGGAGAGGGGCAGATTAGGGGTATGGGTATGGGTACGGGATATGAACTACTGTTTATAAAATAGATAAGCAACAAGGATATACTTACTATATAGCACAGAGAAATATACCCTATAATGGAACATAATGTGCAAAAACACTGAATCACTATGCTGTACACCTGAAATTGACACAGTATTGTAAATCAACTATACTTTAATTTTTTTAAAATCCACCTTGTCTGAAAGTGTCTGATTTTTTTTTTAATTGCACAAAAGCTTTTCTGGTCTATATACATCTGGAAGCCTCTGTACAAAAACTACATCTTGGAAACCTCTTTGATGCTCAATTAACCATAATAGTACTGATGTATGAAAAATAAAGAGACAATCACAGAGTCGCTCAGCACGAGTGGACGGAGGTGAGGCAGTGGCCACAGCCCTACAAGCCACGTGGTAGGTGTGCTCTCGGGACTGACCAGTGGGGAGGGGTAGCACTTTCTTCAGTTACACACACTTTTCGGGCTGGGGCTGAAATCCAGGTGCCCCGGGCAATTGGTCGTGGGGGAGTGGAGCTGGGCTCCTGCAAAGGTCCCATCTAATGATGAGCAGGGCAGGTTTTGTTGTGTGACCAGGAGCGGGGGGGAGCCTGGAAGGGCAGGCGGCTGGGGTAGATGTTGACATAGCTTCTTTCTCTCCCAGGACCCGTGGGCTCGGCTTAGCTTCTGGGAAGAACAAGAGAGAGATGGAGACTGAAGCATGGACTTTGGAGGAGCAGAACCTCGTAGGCTGGGAGATGGGCTTTGGCACCTGGCAGAGCCCCAAGCAGGGACAGGGACCCTGGTGTTCTCGTGGTGCACAGGGCAGCGCACAGCTGCTTCAAATGTCTAGCCTGCCACAGCCCTGCACAAGCAGGAGAGGGGAAGGATGCCCTGTGCAGTGCCATAGCTGGCCAGCCAGCAGAGGGCACGCTGAGGGGTCTTTCAGGATGTCTCAGAGTTACTCATGGGACCTTTTGAAGGGGCTACCTCCTGGCAGTCAGGCTGCAGGGAACTGGAGCTGCCACATCTCGTAAAAGGCCTGGTGTTGTAGGTTCCTGGGAGCTCACAGGCTGTGAGCTGTGAGAGGGGTACCTGGAGGGTGGAGATGGTGGTTGGGGAAGGTGAGCTCTCTGGGTCCAGGTCTGGGGGATTGAGGCCTCCTTTCCTTGGTCTTGCTTTGAAACTGTGGACAATCCTGGGTATCAGTCACTCAGGACAAAAGATAGGTCATGGTGACAAGGACACAGTTCCCTGCTGTATGTCCTGTGTCAGGGGCAGGGGAGGGGGCCCTCTGAGGGGTCTCCTGGAACCTCCCTGGCCCTTCCCAGGTGAGGGTCCCACTCCCCAAAAGGAAGAAACTGGAACTGGGCAAGGCGTGTTAGGTATGTTATCTAATGTACAGTCTCTCGGGACTTCCCTGGTGGTCCAGTGGTTAAGAATCCGCCTTCCAATGCAGGGGACGTGAGTTCGATCCCTGTTCGGGGAACTAAGCTCCCGCATGCCACGGGGCAACTAAGTCCATGGACTCTAGAGCCTGTGCACCACAACTAGAGAGAAGCCCGCGTGCCGCAACGAAAGATCCCACATGCCTCAATGAAGATCCCGCGTGCTGCAACTAAGACCCGACACAGCCAAATAAGTAAATACATATTAAAAAATAATAATTTACAGTCTCTTGAATATCACAGGTGGGTGCCACTGCTCCATCCTATAGATGAGAAAACTGAGTCTCGGGGAGGTTGAGCAACTTGCCTGGTGGTCAGAGACACTGTCAGAAGAACAGTACCCAGGGAGGACGTTTCAAGATGAGGAAGGGGATGGGAGGTGGTGGGTGGCACGAATAGCTAGACGGGGGTGCGGGGACCAGACACAGGGTCCCGCCAGCTCGGGGTGCAACCAGGTGGCTGGAGATCCTCCGGCAGACTCCAGCCTCCAGCGGCTCAGTGGGCGGCTTGGGTGGTGTGAAAGCTGGCGTGTGGGAGAAGCTCTTATACTGGTGGCAGCAGGCACCCTCCGTGCGGTGATGGGTGGTGGCGGGAGTGGGGAGGCTGGCATTTGCTATCTGTGGGCACAGTCCTGCATCCACTGCCCACCCACAACAGGGTCCTAAAGCCACTTGTCTGGGGCTTTGAAGAGGGTAAAAGCCAACACCAGGCTTGTTCTGAGTCTCCTCCGTGCAGAAGGGAGGGATGTGACATCTCTGGGAAGAGGCATGAAGCTTAAAGGAAGAAAAGGAGAAACTGAGTGCCGGGCCGGCGCAGCCCCCGCCCTCCCCTCCGCCCTCCAGCGGTAGCCAACGGGACATCTCTGCTCTGAGCTTGCACCGGGCAGCCCTGGCCCCTTTCTGCCCAGGTCTGGAGGGCCTGGCACTGTTGGGGATGGGCTCTGTCTCGCGCCCAGCCAGCAGGCTGGGGTCTCCCATCCACCTTGTTCCAATCAGCCCCCACTTCCCAAGGCTTGGTTCTTCAGCTTTGCTCTTGCCTTGTTTTGGGCAGACTTCCCGGAACGGCTTGGCATGGGCTCCGCTCGCCCGCCAGTCTCCACACTCATTTCTAAATCCACGTCCCTCCCTGAGTTTCAGAGCTGACGCCCCCATTTCTCAACCGATGTCCCCTACTTGGGCTCATAACCACTCACCGCCCCACTTCTCAGTCCCTGCTTCCTGTAGTCACTCCTCCCCAGGTTGCCCCCAACCTTGCCACCCACCCAACAGAGCCAGTGGCCCGGCAAGCCCGCCCGCAGCACTCTCCCGCGGGGGATCCCCGGGCACTGGGTCAACTCCTAGACTCAGGGGTCCTGTAGGCTTGCTCATTTCTTTCGCCTGTGAGCTGGGATCCCCACAGGGATGTTGCGATCATAAGGCCCCGAATCTCTGCCTTTCACTCTCTGATATCTGTGTAGTGGCAGTGAGTCCTGTACTCTCCTGGCAGCCTTGAGCAGCTGTAAAATGCTTTGAACCTCTCACATCAAAGGAGCTGCAGGCTGGAGGACTAGCACGCCTACATCTCTGGCTTGTATTGAAATGACAGCTCTGAGATGCGTCATCTGAGGTTGGTGTCACCGCAGCCAGAGTAAGGGGGCAGAGGATGACGGTGCTGTCTGCCAGCACGTGGTCTGCGCATTTGAACAGTGGAACCCTCATCTGGGGACCTCAGGCCCACAGTAAAGACCCCGGAAGAGGATTGGTCCTTTGTCAGTAGAACCACAGCTGACAGCTTAGAGACGGAATCACAGCCAGCATCACAGAGAGGTTGTCAGCTAACTATGGAAAAGGTTTCTACGCTTTCTCCAAGAGCTCACAGGAACAGATGCCTGGATGATGAGGAAGGAGGGCTGCGGCAGAGTAGCCCTGCCCTACTGTAGCATTTTGCAGCCATATCCTCCATCATGGCACCTAGAGTGCCATCGCTGCTTTAGAGTATGGAGAACTTACATCTTTGTCCCACCAATGTTGAGCTTGGCCATGCTGCTTGCTTTGACCAAAGCAGTGTGGGTCAAAGTGCCAGTTCTCAGGGCTTAATGGGCATTGTGGGTTGCTGCTTGCCCCTCCTGGGCCCCTGTGATCTGATGGGAAGAGGTGCCCCAGGGAGCCTCCAGCCCTCTAGCATGGGCCAAGAATAAAGGTGTGAGGAGCAGACCCAGATCTGACTGGAAACCTGGAGCCCAGCCTGGTCCAGCCAACAGCCCCAGGAGAGGAAAATGAAATGTTTGTTGCTGTAAACTATTGAGATTTTTGAGTAGTTTTTACACAGCAAATGCTGACAAATACAAGTTTGAAGGGAAGAATGAACTTTTCCTGAGATTCTACCTCTTATTGAATCTTCATGACATAATTTCTTCATTTACTCATGAGAAAGCTGAAGCTCCAAGAGGTTAGGTAACTTGTTCAATGTCACACAACTTGTTTGATCAACAGGACCTGCCGCAAGGACACGTCTTCAAGTTCCACACCCTCATTTTCGCCACATCTGCTCTCCAGCTTCCAGAGGCCACTGCCCTGCCATCTCATCCTCTGTGTAGACCTCCAGGCCCCTCAGGGCCCCGTCATCTTTCTGGCAAGCCTGAACCCCACCCTGGCACCAGAGATCCTGTCCCCGTGGCTCCCTCCACCCCCTGTACATCTGCAGGCCCTGCCCACTGAAGCCACTGTCCAGGATCAGCTCCCCAGCCCACCCTCTGCACTTGGGCAAGGCTGGAGCAGACCAGAACTGGTGGCTTGTCAAGCCAGCAGGCAGCCCCCTGACATGTACTAACCTCTTACTATGAACCCCACCCAGGGCTCAGCCACGGGCATTCAGCAGGGACCAACACAGACCCAGGCCTTGCCCATAGTCTAGCAGAGAAGCAAGATGTGATACAATAAACAAGTAAATAATGACAAGGTACAAAGGCTGAGAGAAGTCAGTGCCTTGGGAGGGTATTACAAGGGGACTCAGCCTAGTGGGTCAGGGAATTATTCGTTTAAAAGACAACACTTAGGGCCTCCCTGGTGGCGCAGTGGTTGAGAGTCCGCCTGCCGATGCAGGGGATACGGGTTCGTGCCCCGGTCTGGGAGGATCCCATATGCCGCGGAGCGGCTGGGCCCGTGAGCCATGGCTGCTGAGCCTGCGCATCCGGAGCCTGTGCTCCGCAACGGGAGAGGCCACAACAGTGAGAGGCCCGCATACCACAAAAAAAAAAAAAAAAAAAAAAAAAAAAAAAGACAACACTTAAGCTGAGATGCAAAAGATGGAGAGCGGTTGCCCAGGCCAAGACAGGGAGAAGCATCATGGCAGGCAGTTACTGAGCAGCACGTGTGCACAGTACTGGTGTTAATATAAACGTGTGGTTTCTAATCACAGGTCCTTACATGGAATGTGGTTGGTGTCTTACCCAGTTTCCAGATTCCTTTACTATCTATGCCCCCAGCCCCCTCTCTTCTGAGGGCTCTGTGCTTTGCTGCTAACGGCTTGAACCTGCAACCTCAGGTGATTCCCCTTGTGCACTGGGGCCACCGCATTTCATAAGGAGATCCAGGAGAAACCAGAGCGTTCTGACTCCCCATGCCCAAGGCAGCCACCTGTGCTTGGAGAGTGTGTGCAAAAGCCCAGCTCTTTGCTTTGATGCAGAACAAACCCCGAGGTGTAATTCATACTCCAGAGTTCCTTGTAAGCATCAGGCTGGGTCTGAGACTTCACCTGAAATTGTACCTTGCTTGGCTTCTCTTCTTTCCCATCCTGCATCCCCCACTCTCTCACTGGATTCTCCTGGGAGCCTTTCTTTAATCAATTATTGGTACCCAAGCGTGGGGTCGGCTTCTGGAAGAACTTGACCTTTGATGGTCAACTCCCCAAATCAGTCCTTTTTACTTTTCTATCTTAAGCCCTCCGTCAAGAGCTGGTCCAAGGACTTATCCTCAAGTCCTCAACTCACAGCAAAGCCCCTCACCAACAGTGAAGAATTTGGACCCCACTTTACAGAGGACTTGATCAGATTTGAAGTCCTTTGCTTCCTCTTCCTCCCCCCAATATGGGTGCCCATGAGGACCACTCCCACCCCTACCCCCCCATCCTCCCCGCTGGGCTCAGCAGGCTTCCAGCACACATCCTACCTCAGTCTAGCACAGACCAGTTCAAAACCCTACTCTGTGACCGGGCCTCTGGTCCTGTGAGCCCCTAGGCTGACAAGAGGGAAAACAGGGTGTCAAATGAGACCCGGCACGTTCAGAAACTCGGCACTTAGGTGACAAAATGCGTCATGTATTCACCTCAGCGTTGAGAATGAATGAACGGAAGGAAGAACATTTTTTTGAGAAACCAAACAACCTTACTTAAGTTTCTATTGGTTTTCCCATTTTACAGATGAAGAAACTGAGGCTCAGAAAGGCCAAATGACTTGCCCTAAGTGGTAGCACCACGACCTGAACCCAGGTCTCGGGTCCCTTACTCTAAGTTCTGTGCTCCTGGACTCTGAAAGGCTGCTGTGCTCCAGTTTCTCTGCCTGTGTGTTCTGGCACCTTTGGTACGAGGCAAGCCTATTTTAACTCTATCCAAAGGACCTTATTTACTAATGGATATTATATGTTTAAAAGTCTCTCTCCCTCCTTCCCTCCCTCAACATCTTGTGTTGTATAAAGAATCCCAGGAGTGTAGACCAGTGCAGCCATTCTGGAGAGCAATCGGATACCATTCAGACAAATTAAATATGTGAATATGCTATGACTTAGCAATTTCACCCCTGGGCATATGCCCCAGGGCTCACCTTGGGCTCACCTATGTGGATGGTCATCACAGGTTTGTTTGTGGTGGCAGAGACCTGGGGGGGAACTGGGTGCCCATCATGGGCAGAGGGGACAGGTAAAATATGGTCGATGTGTACAGTGGGGTGCCATGCAGCAGCCAGAAGCCAACTGGATGTGTACATAGTAACACAGAAGGATCCTTTGGCAGAGAAAGTAGAAAATCGAATGAGGGCTATGGTATCACTTTTAGAAAATTGAATGAGGGCTATGGTATCACTCATTAAAAATGCATGCATGCAAAATAGCAATACATATTTTGTAAGAACCTATTCAAGTAAAAAGACACCCACTCGATGTTTGCCTATTAAAGGGAGGGTTATGCAAGCACAGTGTGGGGCTAGAAGGGATTAAAACAGTTTGTGAAGACATTGCTTTATAGTGAGAAGGCACTGTGGGCTTTGATCACATAACCTGATTGTGAAAGTTAGGTACTTTGTTGTGGCCTTTCTGATTTGACCTGAACTAATTAGCAAAACCTTCTGGGTCTCAGTTTCTTCCTTGGTCAAGTGGGGAGGAAAAAGTGGGCAAGCGGAAGTACTATTCAGTTAGAAAGCAATGTGGCCCATTAGAAAATGCACAAAATCTGAAGCCTAATGTGTGAGTGAAGCAGGCAGGGTGCGAGACACTAGGGCAAGGTGGGGACAATGACACATTGGAGAAATGTCCCTTCAAAGGAACCAGCTTCCACTTAGCTCCAGTTATATTCCCATGGGGTAACTTAGGCAGAGAGTTACCAGAATTTCAAAACCTTCAAGGGAAGGTAAAAATAGAGATTCTTAGAAGAAATCTCATATTTTTAATGCTTGCAACTAATTTTTAAAAAACGCCCTGTCAACCACAAATTCAAACCTTAGCTCCACCATTAGGTAATTGTATGACCTGGACAATGGCATTCAGCTCTCTAGGGCTGAGCCAGTTTTTTTGTTCATGGATGAAGAGTCTCAGATCTGCTCAGCAGTCTCAGATGTGCTCAGTGTTCAAATGAGCTGATATAAGTCCAGGGCATGGCCTCACTATCATCAGGGAGTACCTGCTATGTGTTGAATATACTAATACAGTATCAACTCTTAATTTTTAGACAAGTAAACCGAAGCTCAGAGGACTGGAAAATTAAGAAGAGTCAGGTAGAAAAAAAATATCTTCTCCAAATGTGATAAAAAGGAATGGGTAAAACTGAATTAAAATAACTTATAAATAAGGGTTTGGGGATTAAAAGGGCTCTAAGTAAAGTGGAAGTGATTATTAATCTGTCTGACCCCTAACAAGTTACAGGAGTCTCTAATAAAGACATCTATGGTCTCAGAGGTCTCAGAGTTCAACAGACCTCACCAGGGCAGTAGTAGGTATGAATTCATAACACACAGACCAGTGATGTGCTGAGGCTGGCTGATGCCCACTTGTGCCTACTTGTTCTGGTTCAAAATCCAATTTTTCCGGATCCCCAAGAGCTGATTGTTGATTGTGGCCACTATGGTGGGAGCCATGGTGAGAGTATTTACCCCACAGAAATTGGCAAACGCTGCAACTCAGGGCTTTGCTTTCTTCCCTGGAGAACCGGTGGTCAAATGTTTGCCACTGCAGGGGGCCCAGCGACATGTATCGCTTTGCCAAAATCATCCTTTCATTTCTTAGAGGCCTGGTTTCGTGTGTGCACTTGCCTTACCCTCTTCACGGCCCCAATCTCTGGAAGCAACATTGGATCAGGAAGGAATACCGCTGACACAAAATGGTTAACGTTTCACTGGGGGAATGCAGAGGGGATTACTGTTCAGTGTGGAAAACCACTTTTTAATGAAGATGGCAAAGGCACAGATCAAAACAGGAAGCTTTCAGCCTGCCTTGCTGGGCAGGTGGGATTGTCTGAAGCTACGAGGTGCTGAACCGGAAGACCAGCAAAGTGTTCTGGTTGGCAAGGTGCAGTGACAAATGTGGGTCCACCAGTTGCCCAGCTGGGCTCACCCTCGACCTCTGGGGGAGAGGCGCTCAGTTTAGGTAGACAGGAGTGGACGGGCAGCTCAGGGTAAGCACTGCGCCCTGCAGAGGAACTGAAAGTCACCGTTTGCAGGCTCCTGCTGCTCTGACAAAGGCACCCTTACATCATGGGACTGAAGCCCAGGACAGAAAAGGGGAATGAAACTATACCTGCTTCTACAGAATCCAAGCCTCATCCCAGGGGAAGAAGAGAACTTCAGGAGAGAGCCCAATCGTGCAGAAAGTCAAAGAGGAGGGGGCCAGAGGCTATGATTTGCACAATGGGTAAGGTCGTTTCTTCTGTAGTTTACAGTTTAGTGAGATTTGTGTCCACTCTTGGCAAGATGCTAGATCAGCTTACTAAAAGCATGGTTTGTTAAGATGTGTCAAAGCAAGTGGCGATATCAGTTTACATTCCCACCAAAACTGATACAGCCACTATGGAGAACAGTATGGAGGTTCCTTACAAAACTAAAAATAGAACTACCATACAACCCAGTGATCCCACTACTGGGCTTATACCCAGAGAAAACCATAATTCAAAAATACACATGCACACCAATATTCATTGCAGCACTATTTACAATAGCCAGGACATGGAAGCAACCTAAATGCCCATCGACAGATGAATGGATAAAGAAGAGGTGGTATATATATACAATGGAATATTACTCAGCCATAAAAAGGAATGAAATTGGGTCATTTGTAGGGACATGGATGAATCTAGAGACTGTCATACAGAGTGAAGTAAGTCAGAAAGAGAAAAACAAATATCGCATATTAACGCATATATGTGGAACCTAGAAAAATAGTACAGATGAACCAGTTTGCAGGGCAGAAATTGAGACACAGATGTAGAAAACAAACGTATGGACACCAAGGGGGGAAAGTGGCAGGGGGAGGGTGGTGGTGTGATGAATTGGGAGATTGGGATTGACATGTATACCCTGATATATATAAAATGGATGACTAATAAGAACCTGCTGTATAAAAAAATAAATTAAATTCAAAAAAGAGATACTTGATATAATTTCCAATCTTCTTAAAAAAAAAAAAAAGCAAGTGGCAATCCTTGGAACCAGCAGGGGTTCACTGGGAAGAGACCAAGTTGGGAGAACATGTTTGTCTTATTTTATTTACATAGTAGAAGGTCAATGCATGTTTGCTAGCCTAATGAATTAGATCATTTGTTGCATCTGATAGAGATCATGGCTCAATTGCCTACAGAGGCTGGTCAGGTGATGTAAATGAGAGAAACCGGTTGGGAGTGAGGCAGTAGGGAGAGGTGGGGACTGTGGCACATCAAAGAGAAATGCCTCTAGGAAAGGCGGAAGCTTCCACTCAGCTCCAGTTGCATCACATGGGGTAATGTGGGTCTTAGGTTATCAGATCTTCAAAATTTTCAAGGAAGGCTGAAAATTCAGAATATTATATAAAATCTCTGAATTTTTCTAAATTTATTTTTTAATCTTAAAATTTTATTTTATTATTTATTTTATTTATTTTTGTTTTTTGGCCATGCCGCACAGCTTACAGGATTAGTTCCCCGACCAGGGATTGAACCTGGGCTCCGGCAGTGAAAGCGTCAAGTCCTAACCACTGGACTGCCAGGGAATTCCCAAAATCTCGGAAATTTTTAAAATGCTTTCAACTGGTTCATAATTTTAAAAAACGTATATCAGGCAAGCAGAACACTAAATCCAACGCAGGGGCTACCAGTCTGTGATCTCCGGTATAATCTATGTAGATTTCAATAAAGCACTTTGTGATCTTCATCCGTGATCTTTTGTTGAGAACCACATGGAGGAATATTGGCTAGGGTGAGACGATGCCAATGTCAGCCTGGACACAGGTTTCAGCTGCTATTGGGGTCTCCCTCTCATTTACATCAGTGATTCTGATTAGGATCCAGGAGGTGGACTTACCAAAGTGTGGCTATCACCAAGCTAGGAGGCATCTCAAATATGCTGGGTGACAGACAGAACCAGGTCAAAGCAGAGCTCAGTGATCTGGAGCAAGGGGCTGAGTCAGAGAGAAGGCCCTGCTGGGCACTGACAACCTGGCTATACTTCTCAGCGTCCCATCCACTCTGCCATTCCAGTTTGGGAATCGTTTGGTTGGTGCCTTCCTCTTGGCACTGCCATTTTTCTCCTTTTTTCCCCTTTAATTGAAATTTTTATTTCCTTGTCTTTGTTATGCATCCTCCTTCCAGAGCAGAAACATCCTCAGAAATCGGGAGCAAGACAACAGTGACTGCTATTGCTGCTAATCTGCATCACTGCGGGTCCCAGCCAGCATGAAACAAGCCAAAGCAAATTCCTTCCCCTCAGATTATTTGTATTGAAAAGAAGGGACAAGTTTATCATTATCTGCAGACAAGAAGATCACGTACCTAGAGAAGCCAAAAGAATACGTTCAAAAAATGATTAAAACTCATAATTCAGAAAGATAGGTAAGGGGCTTCCCTGGTGGCGCAGTGGTTGAGAATCTGCCTGCTAATGCAGGGGACATGGGTTCGAGCCCTGGTCTGGGAGGATCCCACGTGCCGCGGAGCAACTAGGCCCGTGAGCCACAACTACTGAGCCTGCATGTCTGGAGCGTGTGCTCCGCAACAAGAGAGGCCGCGATAGTGAGAGGCCCGCGCACCGCGATGAAGAGTGGCCCCCACTTGCTGCAACTAGAGAAAGCCCTCGCACAGAAACGAAGACCCAACACAGCAAAAATAAATAAATTAATTAAGAAACTCCTACACCCCACATCTTTAAAAAAAAAAAAAAAAGGCAGATAGGTAAGATCACCCTACAAAAACCATAACATAGACACCAACAAAACCCAGTCAGAAAATGTCACGTAAAAAACAGGTTCTGTTTGCCAAGGTAACTAAAACTACATCACACCCAGTAACAATGAAGATATAAGAACTATATGGAGAAAATGTAAAAGACAGCACATGAGAGTTAAAAAGAAAATCTGAATAAATGGAAAGAGATGCCATGTTCTCTGATAGGACACGATTGTATAAGGACACGATTGTATAAGGATTGTATAAGGATAATTAATCTATGAATTCAATGTAATTATATAAAAATTCCAACTGGATTTTTTTAGGGCACTTAACAAGCTGATTGTAAAACTCACCTGGAAAAGAAAATGCATGGAAACCATCGAAGAATAAAGAGAGGAACAATAAATAGAACTCAGCCTACCGGATACACACAATAAAGCCACAACAACAAAAACATTATGGAACAGGGGCAAGAATAGATTCCTCCAGTCAGAGGAACAGAAGGAAGATTCCCTACATTAGGACTACATGAATTTAGCATGTGATAAGATGGCATTGTGAATCAATGGAAAAAGGATGGATTGTTTAATATATGGTGTGTCTATCCATTCAGAGGATGGGGTTATATTCTCTATTTTGTACCAAATGCAAAAATAAAGAGCTAAACATAAAAGCTTATTATAAAAGTGTTAGGAGAAAATAATATTTTCCCTGGATAAGTAATATTGAGATAAGTGATTCACAAAACCCAGAATCCATAAATGAAAACATGTGACTACAAAAAGTTGTAAACCTCCACATGACAAACGAACCATAAACAAGGTTTTAAAAAAATGACAGGCTGGGAGAAAATATTTACATTAGAACTAACACAAAATTAATATAAAAAGCATATGAAGAGCTTTTTATAATCAGAAAGATTTTTAAAAAGGAAAAAACTGACAAAGAATATAAATAGCCAGTTCACAGGAAAAGAAATACAAATAGCCAACGCCTATATGAAAATATTCTTATCCTCATTTCTAAAGAAGAAAATGCAAAATAAAATATTGAGATTGCGTATTTTAATCCACCATTTGATGACAATAACAGACACTGGTAATGTCCAGTATTGAGAAGACGTGGGGACATGCTGGGTGCAAAGTGGCATCAGGTGGGAGATGGCTCATTGGAAGAGGCTTTTGCAAGGTGCTTTGGCTGTATCTATCAATACAATAAAAACATGCATTCCCTCAACCTAGTAATATCTCATCCTGAAGAGAGCTTGTACATGTGCACAGCACAGACCAACCTACTGTTTATTGCAGTATTGTTTTTTGTAGTAATAACCAAAAAAAAAGGACATTGTCTAAGAGTAGGAGGATGAACTATATTGCATGGCAGTTGAAAAGCACTAACTCAAATGTATATTAACTAACTTGGCTAGATCTCAAAGATACACTGCTAAGGGAAGAAAGCAAATTGCAGAACAATATGAAAACATGATCCCATTTATTAAAAAAAAAAACAAAAACCTGTATATTTGTACAGGCTCACGTTTCTATGTAAATGCACCCAAAATGGCAAGTGCCACATCTGGCAGTGGTTCCCCTTGCAGAGAAGAGAGGCGGGTGGGGATGGTGGCGGCAGACTTTCACTTTCTACTCTCTGTGCTTCTGTGTTGTTTGAATGCTTTTAAAAAATATATTCATGTTTCCCTTGGGTTGAAAAAGAAAGCAAAAAGGAAAAAAAAAAAAAAAAGAAAAAGAATAAGAAAGAAAACAGTAGCATCTGTTGTAAGCAGACCTGCCACCCCCGGACAAGGGTCTTGACGCTGGGGTCTCTCCACCTGCCCCTGAGCTGGTGACCCGGAAGAGTTTCCGCCTGAGAACAAGCAAGGGGCTTTGGGGGCCCCGCCTTGGGGGCTTTGTCCCTGCTCACACAGCATGGCCACCGCTAGTAGAGCTTTATGTAATAATGACAACAAATTTTTCAAAAAACCAAAAAATTACCCCACCACCCAGTTTTTGCCTTGGGTGGTTTAAATTCAACACATATGCTTTTCCCTGAGGGGTGTAGGGAATAAAAGGTAATTAAAAAAATTTTTTTTTGCAAAACATTGTGAATGTACTGAGTGCCACAGAATTGTTCACATTAAAATGGTTAATTTTGTGTTATGTGAATTTCACCTCAATTTGTACAAAAAACAACAAAAACAAACAACAACCACCCTCCCAAGGCACCCTGCCATCTACAGAACAGACTCCAAACTCCCAGCCCAGTGCTCAAGCCCTTTGTATCAGTCTGATCTCAAACTTTTTTCCCCAATTTTCTCTGCTGGTACTCCTATTTGGGACCCCATGTGACAGCAACATTACCCCCAAATTTTCTGAGATAATCCTATTTCTTGTAATAGAAAAATTTTAAATAAAGACAAGAAGTGAACATTTTTATAAAGTATTATTATAAAAGTTATATCTTGGCCATGGTTAAAAAGAATTAAAACAGTACTAAAGGTATAAATTGAAAAGTAGAAGCCCTCCTGCCATTGGTAACCCACAATGGTAACTCCTACTCTTGCCCCACTGTTAAGAGTTTCTCAGATATCTTTCCTGTCAACTCTGATATATGTGTAATACTGTGTATATATTCTATCTCTCAGCAAACAAAACCCAAAACTCTCATACGTTAATATCATCCGGCACCTTCTTTTAAATTTTGGAGATATTTCCAACCTATTACACACAGCTCTACCCTACCTTTTTTTTTTTTTTTTTTTTTTTGCGGTACGTGGGCCTCTCATTGTTGCGGCCTCTCCCGTTGCGGAGCACAGGCTCCGGACGCACAGGCTCAGCGGCCATGGCTCACGGGGCCAGCCGCTCTGCGGCATGTGGGATCCTCCCGGACCGGGGCCCGAACCCACGTCCCCTGCATCGGCAGGCGGACTCTCAACCACTGTGCCACCAGGGAAGCCCTACCCTAACTTTTTAAACAACTGGTCAGACTATACTTCATGTAACCGTTCCCGACTCATCACATTTACCTGGCTTGCTGATTCTTCTTGGTCCCCATTTTGAAGTGAGGCAGCAGTGAATGTCATTGTACATGTATCTTTGCCCATGTGACCTGTTGGACACATTCCTGGGGGTGGGTGTCATTCCTCATGGGGACCAGGTGTCACATACGTTCATGGATATTGACAATTTGCCCTCCAGGGCGTTAGCCCTGCCCATCCCGTGTGACTCTTACTGCCATTTCCCCCACCTCCGCATGGTGTTCAGAATTTAACATCCATCTACACGAATCACCTGAGGATCTTGTTTAAATGCTGATTCTGAACCAGTAGGTCTGGGCCTGATTCTCTGCATTTCTAACACGCTCTAGGATGATGCAGATGTTGGTCTGTGGACCACACTTCGAGTAGCAAGGCTCTAGAGCAATGCTATCTAATAGAAATAAAATGTGAGCCTTACATGTGATTTCAAGTTTTCTAGTGGCCACATTAAAAAGAATTTTTTTAAAAAATCAGGTGAAACTAATTTGATGATTAGGTTTTATTTAACCCAATACATCCCAAATATTAGGATTTCAATGGGCAATAAACAACAAGTTATGAGATATATTAAATTTTTTTCTTTTTTTAAAAAGAGGCCTTTGAAATCTGGGGTGTATGTTACACTTTGCCCATCTGAATCTGGACTAACCACATTTCATGTGCACGACTGCCACATGCGGCCAGTGACGGCTGCATTGCCCAGCTCTAGAGAACCTCCTGGGCTCTACCAGGTGGGGGAACAATGTCTGTTTCTCAGACCCCTGGGAACGGCACAGGGCTAAGAGGGTCGGAGGTAGGAGAGGGGCACCAGGGGACAGTAGTGAGAACACACTCATCAGCCAAAGGATGTATGGCCTGAAGCCGCCATGAGACTGGCAGTAGGAAGGAATTCTGGATGCATAAGGACTCCAAGCAACGATGCTATTATTATTATTATCACTATCTGTTCTTAGGCAAGATTCCCAATAACTTTTATTTACATTTAAAAAAAGAGATATAATTGACATACAACATTATATTAGCCTCAGGTGTACACGATTTGATGTACATATTGCAAAATGGTTACCACAATACGTCTGGTTCACATCTATCACTGCACATAGTTACAGTTTTTTTTCTTATGATGAGAACTTTTAAGATCTACTCTCTTAGCGACTTTCAAATATACAATACAGTGTTATTAACCATAGTTGCCAGGCTGTACATTACATCCTCAGGACTTATTTTGTCTTATAACTGGAAGTTTGTACCTTTTTTTTTTTTTTTTTTTTTTGGCAGTATGTGGGCCTCTCCCTGTTGTGGCCTCTCCCGTTGCGGAGCACAGGCTCCGGACGCGCAGGCTCAGCGGCCATGGCTCACGGGCCCAGCCGCTCCGCAGCATGTGGGATCTTCCCAGACTGGGGCATGAACCCGCGTCCCCTGCTTCAGCAGGCGGACTCTCAACAACTGCGCCACCAGGGAAGCCTGGAAGTTTGTACCTTTTGACTACCTTCACTTTTAAAGGAAATCACAGCACACTTAAAATTGTGCACTGTTCACTCTAGCTGACCAGGCATGATACTGTTATTGCCAAATTTTTGCAAATCTTTTCTCCCCCAAATGCTGTAGGACTGTTGATATTTAAAGATAGCCTGAGTGAGTACTCAAAGTGCTTAACATAAGGTCCTTAAGACTATTTTTAAGATACCAAATATATTACGGTTTCGAAAGTTAAATTTTAGAGAAACACATAATACAGTGACAGTTTCCCAAGAAGCAAGGCATGTTTCAAGGTCAGGGGATTTTATTTCTGTTTTGTATTTTCAGTTTGAACTTCCTCACCCTTACTTGCTACTTTCCTAAGAGAAAAAGCAGAGACAACAAATACTGATCTGCAGGAATCCTTCCTTCTTAATACAGTAAAAAGAAGACTTAACTCAGAGAGTAATTTTGTGGTCCAAGCCGGGCCGTGTAAACCACAGGACCTCGTGCTGCACTCAGATTGGAAATCTGCTTATTTCTCCATTTCTCTCAGGACACGCTACTTGATTTATCTTTCTGCGTCTTCCTGTGTAACCATTTTCATCATGGGGTCCAAATTTGTTCACCCATGCCAGCAGGAATAAACCCTTTTAGGTGCAAAGCATGGGGCTGAAGGGGGCAGAGAGCTGGGTGTGGTGTGGGGATGGGGAGTGCTGGGGGAGGTGGCCCTGGCCATCTGGGGGCCAGAGACTGTCACAGGCCTGGGGCTCCGTGATTTCACTCAGTCCATCTCGAGATTGAGGAGGGGGTGGGAGGTGGGGAAAGAAGGAGAGTTTCTAAGTCCTCCTCCACCTCCAGTATGCAAAATTTGCCTTTAAAATAGCCATTTCCCTCTGACACATGCAATGAAGGAAGCTCTTCTTGTTCACTGTTTCCATTTCCCCTTTTCTCTCACCCCCAGCAAAGGTCCTGTTTAGCTTGAAAAGGGACCTTTTTAGGTTTAAAGAGGCTGCCTGGTTTAAACCCCTCCCCTGAAAGAATTGAACCGCACATCTCTTGGCACTGCTTGGATACAGCAAGTATTTATATTTGTACAAGCTCATCGATACTAAAAACCTGGACTAATCATTATCTTTCAAAAGGCTTCATGGTCCCAGCAGTCCTGGGAACGGGAGCATTCTCCATTTTCTCATTGCTGGGAGCTTAGGAGGGATATTTTTAGCCTTAATTACACATCCCTGAGATGCTCTTCTTTCCAGCTTGCTTTTCTTTCCTTTTTGTGAAACTCTCAAGGTGCTCTGAGAGAGACAGAAATGACAGCTGGCAGACAAGCTCTGTGTCCTTAGCCTGGGAGTCAGCTAGCAGAAGAGCAGCCTCGGGGCAGATGAAGCCTGGAGCATCTCCTGATGAACCTGCAGCCCGCCCCCAAGCTCCCCCGCCGCCTTTACCTCACCCCAGACCCGTCCTGCTGCGCCCACTGCGCCCCTGCCGCAGAGCAGATTGTGAAACGGCTGCCCCCCATCACTGCCCTCTCCTCTCCGCTGATGTCACTGCTATAGAAGGAATCATAGAATTCCAGAGCATGCAGGCCTTTGGAGGTCTTTAGTCCACTCCCCTCCTTTTACAGGTGAAGAAATGAAAGCCATTCCTCCCAGCTCATATTATAAATTTACACCTCATTCAAATGTTTAGCAGATACTAATCGAGCACCGACTCTGTACCAGCTGCTCTCCTAGGAGCTGCAGACACAGGGGTGAGCAAGACGGATGAAGTCTTAGCTCCCCTGGATCTTCCATCCTCATGGTGGAGACAGATGACAGACGAGTAGGCCAATAAGTCACAAAGACAGTCGCCGTGGTGGCCAGAACAATAGCCCCTCAAAGACACCCACTTCCCGATCCCTGGAACCTGTGAAGGTGCTTTGTTATGGGGTGTGGGGGAATTAAGATGCAGAGGGAATTAAGGTTGCCAATGTACTGTCCTTGAGATAGGAAGATTATCTTGAATTATTTAGGTGGACCCAAATGAATCCCAAGGGTCCTCATAAAGGAAAGAGGGAGGTTGGTAAGTCATACCCAGAGAGGTGGTATTGTGACAAAGCCTGACTGGCCATCTCTGGCTTTGAAGATGGAGAAACAGGCTAGGACCCAAGGATCACCCAGTGAGACCCACTTCAGACTTCCAACCCCCAGAATTCTAAGATAATAAATCTGTGTTGTTTTTAAACCACTACACTTGTAGTAATTTGTTACAGTGGCAATAGGAAACCAATACCATTGCAGACAATAAGGGCTATAAAGAAAAATAAAACAGGAGTATAATGGAGAATGACCATGGGGGCAGGGCATAACTTTAGATGGGGAGACCTGGGAATAACATCAGGGCAGTCAGCTATGTGGTGATATGGGGGGACAGAGTCCTAGGTAGAGGCCAGGGCAAGTGCAAATATCCTGGGGCAGGGAGGAGCTTGGCATTGGCAGGATTAACTACCCCCTCAATGCCTTCCCAGGAAGAGAGAGCCATCCTATTGTCTGGTTTCCCAAGTAGCCCATGTGTTTCTTGCAGACATCTGAGTGACCTTTAAATCTACTTGTTTGAATGTCTGGTTTCCCTCTTTAAAGCCTGGCACTGTGTCCTCTCCTTGTCCCAGTATGAAGTGTTAGGGCCTCTTCTTTGGGTCTTAAGAGTATACATTTGCCAGAGACATTGGATTTTGGAAAACACATTTCTTCAAGACTTTAGAAATTTTCCCCCAAGTCATGAGGGAGCATAAATACGGTGGAGAGACAGGCAGACACTCTGATGGCTGTCAGCCTCCTGGAGTTTTTGGACTTGGACAGTCACAAGCAGCTGAAGTGAAGGGGTTTTGGGAACTCCCTACTTAAACCTCTTATGGCAAATCTCTTTGTAAAAAATGACTAACTGATGACCTACTAATTAATTCAATATCGGGGTTGGGTGGAGAAATTTGGATTGCTCTATCTTGGGGCTGCTCAAAATGGGGTACATCTCTGCTAAAAACATGGGGTGTTAAGGTTAACCTCAAAAGGTCTCTTGAGTACTGAGAGGTAAATTGGAGAACCACTTTCAAGCCAAGTCCAGTTGGGCCTTTCAGTTAATGAGTGGTCATGAAGGCTGCCCTGGGCTGGGCTCTAGGGCAGACACAGAGGCAAATGAGACCCTCATCTTGTTCCCGAGGCACCCACAGTTCACTGGGGTAGACAGACAGGGCTGAGCACCACCCCACATGGCAAGGGCTTGGTAGTAGGAAGAGGGGAAGTGCTTGGGAGCATAGAACAGAGGGTGATGATTTTTTGGAGAGATTGGCTGTGACATTCATTTCCTCCTCTTGAAGGGGAACTCTTTTTGCTGTAGAAGATTCCTAAAACACCTCTACTTCAAGCTCTAGATCTGGGGTTCAGGGGATCATCTTGCTAATTGCTCGCCATCGGTCTCTAAACTGAATGTCCCGTGAGGGCAGGGATTGTGCCCAACTAGTATGTGCTGAATGAGTGAGGATGAATAAATGGATGTGGGGCGTCTCAGCTAAGTCATTCTGGAACATGGACAGAAGGTACCGCTGTAACACCGCCTGGACTGAACTTCACAGGAGGGTCATCTTGAGCCTCATTCAAGAAGGTTAATGGCTCAAATGCTATACAACTCACAGCTGGTTCCACAGCTGGGGCCAACTGTCAGTGGTTGGGAAAGCAAAGGCCAGTAGCCGAACATGGCGGCAGCATCAGATTTAATCTGGCACTCACCTTCCAGCCAGGATGCCCCACTGGACTCCTCCATGACATGACTAACAGCCAAGCCAAGGAGGGGAGGGTGGCCTTGCCCTTAAGCCACAGCATGGCGGGTCACATGATATCCCTGTTCTGTCACTGACCAGTTGTATGGACGGAGCAAACAGTGTTATCCCACCTGAGCCTTAGTTTCCTTGTGTTTAAAATGAGAGTAGTGCTAAGAATACCTCCCTCCCAGGATTAAAGAATGTATATTAAGTGCCTGGCTCCTAAGAAGGGCTCAATAAATGGGAACAATGGTGAAAAGAGATAAGGTAAGCCCCTGGGAGGGTCATTATAGGACCTTCCCTGGCCCCTCTGGTATCCTCAAGTTCTCTCTCACTGCTGCCCAGAGGGACCCCAGGGACCAGCCTCTGCCCTGAGCGCCTACACCTGTCTTCCCCAGTTCTTCAACTGGCCCAAAGAGCAGACATAGGACTCAAGTGGGTCCTCATACAAAGAGGACAGAGGGGCCCGAGCTTGGCACCTCCGTCCCCTCCCCACTCCTGGGCCGTGATCTGGGGCCCGTCAGGATTCCTGGCCACTCATTCTTCTTTCCAAGTCCTCCTGGACTATCATGCACCAGTCTCAGGACTCCTGAATCTTTTGTGTCCCCAAGTCTCAGCACTTTCTCCCTCCCAAGCCTGGCGTCCTCAGTCCGCAGGCCTGGGCTTCTGCCTGCGTAGCTTTGCCTGGGTGTTGCTTAGCTGACTGGCCTCCGTGCCTCTCTCCCCACTTCCTAGTTATCGTAAAACCATCACTCATTGGGTTACGCACGTGTCTGGCACTGCATGCTTCACATAAACCATCTCTGGTCCTGGAAATCTCCCTACATAAGTCATGTCATTATCCCCATATTTCAGATGAGGAAATGGGGGCTGGAGAGAATAAGACCCAGAGGAAGGCTTCTCTCGATCCTCTGCTGCAGGAACTAGTGAAACATCCTGGGAAGCATCTGATATCATCACATGGATGTGAAAAGGCAAGGCCTTTCTGACCCAGAAGTGAAAACCCACAAGAAGAAAATGGGAAAGATGAACAGACAACAGCACCAGTTAAAGAGGGAGCTCAGCCAATAATGCAGGCTTGCACCAACATGGAAAACTCCGTGCTGACATTAAAATCCACATTGGAGAGAGTTGACAGCAAAACGAAGACTGTGGAACAGAGAACCTGCCCAGGATGCAGAGGCAATTGACAAGGAATGAAAAACAAGTGCCAAGTCAGTAGATATGGTGGATAGTGTGGACCCAGTTAAGAATGATCACAGCAGCAAGGGCAAATCAAGTCCTAATTTTAAGTGAAAGACATAGTCGTTCTACATTCTTTTTTTTTTTTTTTTTTGTGGTACGTGGGCCTCTCACTGTTGTGGCTTCTCCCATTGCAGAGCACAGGCTCTGGACGTGCAGGCTCAGCAGCCATGGCTCACGGGCCCAGCTGCTCCGCGGCATGTGGGATCTTCCCAGACCGGGGCATGAACCTGTGTCCCCTGCTTCGGCAGGCGGACTCTCAACCACTGCGCCACCAGGGAAGCCCCGTTCTACATCCTTAACGGTGGCAGCAGAATTAATTCATTCAGTAAATATCTACTGAGTGCTCACTATATGCCAGGAACAGTTCTAAGACTGGCGATACAAAAATCAATCAATAAGTATATAAAGTCTGGTACTTACAAGTGCCGTGAAGAAGATAAAGGAAGATAAAGGGTTTGGGAGCCGTAGGTGGGCAGCAGGAAGCAGGTAGATATTTTTATGGAGTAATTAGGGATTATTTTCTTTTCTTCTCTTTTTTTAAACATCTTTGTTGGAGTATAATTGCTTTACAATGGTGTGTTAGTTTCTGCTTTACAACAAAGTGAATCAGCTCTACATATACATATATCCCCATATCTCCTCCCTCTTGCATCTCCCTCCCACCCTCCCTATCCCACCCCTCTAGGTGGTCACAAAGCACCGAGCTGATCTCCCTGTGCTATACAGCTGCTTCCCACTAGCTATTTATTTTACATTTGGTAGTGTATGTAAGTCCATGCCTCTCTCTCACTTCATCCCAGCTTACCCTTCCCCCTCCCCGTGTCCTCAAGTCCATTCTCTACGTCTGCGTCTTTATTCCTGGGATTATTTTCTTAGAGGAAAGACTCTCTTCTGTTGGGTAGCTTTTTTTTTTTTTTTTTTTTTTTTTTTTTGCGGTATGCGGGCCTCTCACTGTTGTGGCCTCTCCCGTTGTGGAGCACAAGCTCCGGATGCTCAGGTTCAGCGGCCATGGCTTACGGGCCCAGCCGCTCCGCAGCATGTGGGATCTTCCCGGACCGGGGCACGAACCCCTGTCCCCTGCATCGGCAGGTGGACTCCCAACCACTGCGCCACCAGGGAAGCCCCTGTTGGGTAGCTTTAAGTAGCCTCTTAATGTATTAAGGTTAGACCCAGAACCTGATCTTGAGAGCGAAGTTGAGAGAAGACGCTAAATCATTCTGCAAGAAGCAAGTAGTTGCTAAAATATTGATTGGTTTTTATGCTTTTTCTGGTTAGAGCTGGAGAAAGGAATATCGACCCCTAGGATGTGGGACATGGAGACAAGTCATTGCAAGTGTCTGAGAGGGATTGGAGTGGTCCTGGCAACACCGCACAGGCCACGGCTGAAGAGAGGGGAGAGTCGGGAATATGAGTGTCAGACCATGGATTATGAGCTTCTGGTGCAGTGAAACTTGATGATCAGTTAAAATTTTTCTTTTTCTCTTTTGAAATTCCCCTAAGATAGGCCAAACGTTTGCATATTAAGGTACTTTTTGCTGCAGGTGACAGAGAACCCCAATTCAACTACTTGAACAAAAAGGAATTAATTGTCTCACAAACAGGAAGTCTAGAGGCCAGACAATGACCAGGCTGGTTAATTCTGCTTGGTTAATTCAATGGCATCATTGAGGACCCAGCTTCATTTCATCTTTCTGCTCTGTCCTCTGCATATTGGCCTCACTTTCCAGCTACCTCCCCTCTTGGTTGCAAGATGGCAGCAGCAGCCCCAGCTATCACATCCTACGACAGCTTCCAAAGGTAGAAAAGGGACTATTTCATCCTTGTGTCTCCTTCTAAGACAAAAGAAACTTTTACCAGAAGCCCCGTGGAACACTTCTCTTCACATCTCATTGGTTACTAGTGCATTCTACTCCTATCAATTACATTATATTACATTATCCCTGTACCTAAACCCACCAACCACAGCTAGTGTTGGTCCCCATGTGGGCTCTGCTTTGGGCAACAAAGAGGAAATGGTCCCATGTCCTGCGGCAAGGTGGACTAGAAGTCTTGGAGCATGAGAAGCAAGGACAAGGTGGCCAGCGGGGAGGGGGAAAGAGTAAAGACAGTCATGTGGAGGTAGAGAGGGCAAATAGAAACCAGAAGAGCTGGAATAAAAACTTGCTCAAGGGACTTCCCTGGTGGTCCAGTGGTTAAGACTCTGTGCTCCCAATGCAGGGGGCCCAGGTTCAATCCCTGGTCAGGGAACTATGTCCCGCATACCACAACTAAAGATCTCGCATGCCACAGCTAAGACCCGGCACAGCCAAATAAATAAATTAATTAAAACAAAACAAAACAAAAAACCCCACAAAACTTACTCAAAAGACCAAACAGGAGAAAAGTCTTCTGAGCCAAAGAAAGACTCAGGTTTGCAAAGCGAAAAGGTTGAACACATTCCCAGAACTATTGATGAAAGGAAAATGACAAGGGTGGTAAAGAATCCCCACCAGCTTCAATGCAAAAAAAGAAAAAAACCTGGTTCCCTGTAATGGGACTGGTACCAGCTTGACCTTGGATTTCGTATCTGGGGCTATTTGTAACTCATAAATTTCTGAAGGCAGTAGAACACCACCTCTATAGAATTTTGAGGGGACATTCAGTCCCCAAGAATTTCACCTCCATCAAATTTCCTTTTCCATCTGAAGGCAACTGGAAAATGTTTTGAGATATTCAGAAGCTTGGAAAACAGACCTGTCCTTGTTCTACAGCAGGTTAAGCTAAAATGAAATGAGATGAAATTACATTAAAATGCACGCTTCTAGAATGTGGCAGAGATGGCCTAAAGGGACTGCTTGGCCGCTGTGGAGCCCGCTGGGCCCCCTGCCCTCAAGCATGGCCGCAGAGTCCTGCGAGGTGGCCCCGGCCGTGCATGGCTTCTGTCGCCTGTGCGTCTTCTGCTCCCTCTTGTGCAATGTCAGGAAGTGTGTTCTCGAGCCACATCCTTCGCCCGGCGGCTCAGACGGAATCTTTACTTCACTTGGTGACCACTCAGAACAATAACAGCTGCCACCCTCTTCCTGAGCTTAATAACAATGGCTCAACCGTCAACCCTCCTGGACACTTGTGACGGAACGGCTTTGAGAAAGTTGTTTTGTTTTCTCTCTCCAAAAGCCACACTGCCCGGAGCAACGTGACAGCCACCATCGGGGAGCAGGAACTGAGTCATGAGTCTCTCACCCGAACAGCTCAAAGCGCCGGGGTTTTCTTCTAAATGGGGAAAGGAGACCGAGAGTCTATGAGGCTCATGGTTTCCAATTCCCTCTTCACCTAAACTTGCCTTAAAACCTGTGTGTGTTCCGGTCTTGATTTCAACAGTCAATATCCTGCGTAGAATCTCAATGCTGAGAAAAGACAGGGAGTTTGCAGTGAATATATCGCTGTGATGGGGGGCCAGGGGCAGTTTTTATTTTCTGCTTTATTCTTCTTGATAGGAAGGATGTGAGAAAAACAGCAAGGGTTGAAGGGTCGTAGGAATGGAGCCGAAGGGCCCCATCCACTTGGACTGTGGCGTCGGGCCGTTTACATGATAGCCCTCGGCCCTCCCCTCAGTTCTGCTCAAGCTGGCCCATCAGGACTGCACGTCCTGCTTTGAACTTGGCCTTGATGTCCCAGGGAGGAGGGTCGTTGCAAAAGGCAGTGGGAGCCTCACAGTTCTTTCCAGGGAGGGCCACTTCCCTGTCCACGGCGGGGAAGGGAGTCTGGGCCTTATGAGAAACCCACACTCTCGGTGTGGGAAACTCAAGGCTGAGGGGCTGGGCACACCCGCCTTCCTCTGGCCTCACAGGGTGGCGCTCAGAGCCCTGCCCACCCCAGCACTGGCAGCTCAGCCTCCAGTCTGGAAGATTCTCAGGGTCAAGGCTGGCTGCTGAACAACTACTTAACAAATCCACGGGCTGCCGAGGAAACTGTGGAAATCCACAGCCCAAGAAGCAGAGCTGAGGGAGCCTGATTGCCACTAAACCCCTTCCTGCCACCCCTAGTCACTGCCTAGAACCTTCTAGAACACCGCCTGTGTCCCTTCCCCTCCCCTTCTCCGCTGCCTCTGTGCCCCACGCCTGTTTCCATCTTTTCTTCTGTCAGAACTGCCCACCCCACTCACCTCTACCCGTCCCTCGTTCTTCCTTCACTTTTTCTTCCTCCCTCTTAGCTTTCTCTTTCCTTCTCTCCTTTCCCCTCTTTCATTCGGTCCTTCCTTCTTTCCTCTCTCTTCATTGTCTTTCTGCTTCTCTGTCCATCCCATTTCCCGCCATTCTTCCCTCCTCCCTCACTGGAGCACGAGGTAGAACTGACTTATGCTGGTTCACAGGTGCCATCGTCCTGTTGGAGGTCTGTTCCCTCTCCCAGCAAATAAAGACGGTAACGGCCATGCCGGCAGCTCCCCGACGCCGGCCACTCCCCGGGGCTGGGTATTTTACACGCACCCTGGGAGGCACCTGTGTGATTCCCACTTTCCAGTGGAGTCACACTCTCGCCCGCCTTGGGCGAGTCACACTGTCACCCGTATGGATGGCACAATCTTGACTTGAACCAGCTGGGAACAGGGTGGTCTGCTTGAGTTCCAGGTGCCTCACTGATTTAGCCCAAAGGCCAAATGTTACGTGTGGTCAAATGTTATCAATATTTACAACGGTGGCAGGAAAAGAGGGCTCTCCCTTTGAGAGGCTACCTCTCCCTGTCTCCCTGTCCTCCTGGGGCAGTCTGTCCTTCTCTAAGGGATTCAACACCCAGCTGGGTTTGGACACACTTTCTGGGGTCCAAGAAAGACGGCTTAGCTGGGCAGGTCTGGAGACTGGGCCTGAGGCCTCGCTTCTGCGGGGCTCAGCCACGTCCACGCTTAAAGCACGGGGGTTGAATGAAGTTATAGCTTACACACTTCCCTCCCATCTCTGATTTTTTGTAAGTCTGAGAAAGGCGGAGTGAGAACGAAGTCACCGGGCGTCAGGATCGCTCCCCTTCCTGAGCCACATGGACTGTCACGGGCCACACCCCGTGGCCGACTTCATGAGGTCGCTCTGCAAGGAATGAAGACCAAGTGGCTCTTTGGTTTTGTCAAAAAGCCAGAGGCCCCAGTGAGAAGAGCTAAGGTAATTAGAATAAGATGAAAGCTTTTGCTGCTTCACTTGGCAACGTTTCAGGCCAGATTCTTATTCGGGGAGCCTCCTATTCTGGCAGCACCAAACAGATTCAGGTGTAAGGAGTGAGTTATTTAGAAACTGTGGCTAAGCTCAGAAAAGAGTATGAGGTTTTGCCTCAACATGAAAAGAGGAACTGGATTTAAAATAAACCCCGAACGGTAACTGCTGAAGCTCGACAACCCCGAGACTCGGCCTAATGGTGCGTGTGCTTTAACCTGCTCCTTGGTTCACAGCTACTCTGATCACCTCGTGAGGTGTTGTATTTTTATAGGAAGGCGTATCCTTAGGAGTGAAAATTGCCCAGGTCCCCCAGCTCCCTGTCCCCTGGTTACCGGGTGTTGGCCACCAAGGAGGTTCCAGGCCCAGTGCCGGGGTCGGGGGCAGACCCGTCCAGCAGGGTGCCAGCTCTTCTGTGAAACCTGCCTGCCCATCACCCTGGCTGAGCGTGGGCTTCAGGTAGCCATGCTCTGTCCCCACAACTCTACCCACTTCTACGAGCCGTGGGCGGGCCCCTGCTCCAAGGCAGCTGATTCATACACAGACCTGAAAGGGCCCCTGAAGAGGAAGCTGTCGATGGGGCCGAGCCGACCGTATTCCCTCTTGGGACTGGCAACTTAGGAGTGAGCCTCTTGGCGGGGAAGGGCAGACCCACTGAGAAGGGCTGAGTCGTGGTAGGTAGCACCTGGGCTGCAGGGTCCCAGCCCTTCTGGTCCCAGGCCCCAGCCTTCTCCCTCCTTGCACCGAGCATCTCCACCAGGGCCGCCCACCCTCCTTGCATAAGTTAGCCAAAGCAAGTCTCTGTTCTTTTCAACCCCCAAAGCCTGATGAGGCCCCAGCTGCTGTAGGACTGGCAGCCGTTCCCAGGAACATGCGATGCCACAGCAGCAAGAGGTAAAGGCCAGAGGGAATAAACCTAGATGCAGTCTAGACGTATACAAGCCATGAGTACAAACTCTATAGAAGCCACAAAGTCATGTCTTTTCCAACTTAAGGCCTAGTCATACTTAAAGTCTTCTTCCCTTTGAAGGAATAGAAGAAAACCACAAGGGGAAAAAAGATCAAAAGCACCAACTAACTTTTAACTTAAGAGAGTTTAGACTCCTTTCAGCAAACCACCTATCAAGGATGCCAACCTTTGTGGGAAAGTTCATGCAGTCCTAGACTTGGAAAAAATTCGAGGCCACTGAGCCCCACTGCCTGCCCTAGGCAGGCCTCCCTTCAGGCGGCCTCATCCCTGACAGGTGAGGAGCCCATAGGAGAGGCAGCCATCCCATTGACGAGTGGTTGCCAAGTCTTGAAAGAACCGTCCAATATTAAGGTACCAACATTTGTCCCTGGTGCCAAGGCTGAGATATGGGGGCCTCCTAGACTATCCAAAAACATTCAAATGGATGTTCTTTAGAACCAGTGCAGATGCATGTATGTACAGGAAGGACGAAGAAGCCAGAAGCAGCGCTCAGCCTGACCGCTAGGACATGAAGCAATTCTGCTTGAGTCCAAACTTGCATCCCCAGGGAAGCCCTGCAGCACAGCCCCAGCCTCCGAGAAGGCAGCATGGTGATCACTTGGATTGGCTCACGCATGGCCCTGAGGTCTCTGTCTCTGTCCCAAGTGGCTCATTGAAATGATTTCTTTGATCCCCGTAAATAGTCTCCCAGAAACTTTCTACTCAACACAACTCCCTCTTGACACATTTCCAGTGACTTGTGCCCCAGGGACCTGCCTGTTGTCCTGCCCTTGATTCCAGCTCCATCTGTACCGCTGCATCCGAGTTCTGCACAAAATGCATTGTTCCCTTCACCTCCAGAATCAGTGATTACACGCCACCTCACCCCTTCCACTTCTACTTTCTTTTCAACTAAACCCCGCAGACTCTGTCGCTGCTTCTCCATGACATGATGTCCCAACCCTTCTCTATCCTGGCTGCTCTGCTTGGCACGTGGGTGGGGCACTCGCCTGTGGGTGCCTCTCACGAAGGGCTCAAGAGCTGAGTGTGACTCTTCGGCTCCCACCGTGGACACCGAGAGCATCACCCCCTTTTTCCTGCCCACCCCCTGCTCTCTTGGTGCAGCCAGATTACAAACAGCTCCCCTGGCCTCCACATCACTCGGCTGTCATGCATTGTGGTAACACAACACCCGTGGTGTTTGTCACGCAAACTGTATGGAAGGTGGTCTTCCCAGGCTTGGCGCACCTAGTATGGCTTTCTTTAACCTTTTTATTTTCTTTCTTTTTTGGCCACGTTACACTGCTTGCGGGATCTTAGTTCCCTGACCAGGGATCGAACCCCAGGGCCACGGCAGTGAAAGCGCCGAGTCCTAACCACTGGGCTGCCAGGGAATTCTCTCTTTAACCTTTAATGCAAGTTTTACACGTTTGGACTTTAGATGGTGAAATGAGATGCCATGAGCATCAGCCTCTGACGGAACAGATCTCTACAAACTGAAAGATATTATCTCATGCTAATCCTCAGGGCAGTCTTCTAGCCCCTCATAGGATCGTTCTCCAGCAAGTTCCCTCCCTTCTCTCTTTCCTGGCCCACTTACTGTCAGGCATTTGAATGCACTGAAGAAAACAATCAACAAGCCACAGTCACTTGTCCTTGGTCTCTGAGTATCCTTCTTTCTGTTATTTCCCCTTCACACCCATGAACACAGATCACGTCTGCCGTGTCTGCTCCATCATGTCCCGGGGCAGGTCCCTTTGCAGGGTCACAGTCTACCCGTTAAGCAATGCCACCCAGGTTCTTCTAGGAGAAAGACAAGCCCCCATGTCTAGGTGGCTTGGGGCACCTGCTTTCTTCCCTTCTTCCTCTTTTTCACTCTTTCTCTGCCAATATAGGTTCCAGTCAGGGTCAGATTTTGAGGTTTATAAAAGACTTACCTGAACAGTGAATTTATCATCTTCATTGGGCAGAATTCTGTAAGTGTAAACGCAATTCCGGTACCTGAAAAAGACCAAATGCTGAATTAGAACCTATGCATTCCTTTTTCTGGACATCAAGCAATCCTGGGCAAAGTCAGTGTTGCTTGTCCACTCCCCACCCACCCAGCACTCAAGGAGCCTCAGGAAAAGGCGGGTGGGATCTTTGGGACGTGATTTACTTTGGCGCTTGACAGCTGTGTGGTCTGATTTAGAGGAGTCCGCCATCTGAAAGGGCTTCCTAAACCTCTGGGATGTCATGTTGGCCAAATGAATGGAGCCAGAAAGGGGTGTTTCTAGAAGAAATGAGACTCCAGTGGGGCTGAGCATGGTGGGAACATGCCGAATGGGTGGTGGGCACTGCCACAGAGCGGCGGCACTGGCAGGGCAAAGCTCAGTCAGCTTTGGACGGAGCTCCCCTACCCGCTGTGGCTGCCTCTCCTGGAGACTTTGCCCCATAGGTTCATTCTCCCAAAGGCCAGCCACCATCCCTTCAGAGACCCAGAGTTTCCTAGCAGCAGGTGGGTGAGCCTTAGGGTTGCTTCTAACACAGAAGTGCAAGGAATTTCGGATTCTCTTTTCTTTCCAGAAGCTCAACCTTCCTCTGGTCCAGAGGTCTCCAATGTGAGAAGGAAGAAGAGCTACTTTTTATTCTCCTAAAAGCTTTGAGAGGAAGTGGGAGTTGTCAAGTCTGACCACCTTGGGAAAGGGGCCCATTGGTGGGTGGTCCAGGTGGGGGACCCAGCCCACAGACAGCCTGGTGGCAGCAGATGGCCACGGAGGTCCACTGGCTCGGCTGCTGAGCCCACAGGCATAAGGAGTTTGGGAGAATGCTACTTGGGTCTTACACTCTCAGTTGAAATGGCTGGTCTGTTCTCTCACCCACCATAACCTCCCTGCCCCCATTTCCCCCACTTGGGATTCTCACAGACCTTGAAAACTTGCCCACCCCTGCTGGACCCCCAGGCAGGGGCCACACTCCAGCTCACAGATGCTCATGCTGTTTCTGTGATCAAGGAGATGATTCAGTACAAAAGTTTCATTCATTTAACCCCTCCTATGTGCCCAGCCCTAAACATTTATGTTATTGTTTAACTAGATTTTAAAATTATATGCTAGTTTAAAAAATTTAAGACCACACGGAAAGATATAAAATGAAAAATAAATGTCTCCTTCCCCGGCTCCTGTGAGTTCCTTAGAGTTCCTACTCCTTCTTGTAAATCATTCCAAAATGTTTAAACATACACACAAACTTATATATGCATATCTTTTAAATGCAAATAACATCATACTATATACGTTGCTCTGAAATTTGCTGTTTTTCACCAAAAAAAATTAGCGATCTGCCTAAGTCATGTTCTACCATGTGGCCATGCCATTGTTCATTTTAGACCACAATGATGGACAGGTAGTTATTTTGGGCTTTTTACTATTATAAATAATGCTGCAGTGAACATCTCTGTTCCTACCTCTTGTGTACACTGGTGAATCCAGAGTTTTAGTTTCCCCACCAGTAAAAAGGGGAGAATGATAACACAACATCTACCTGTTGTGTAGATTAAGCATTTAGAAGAGTGCCTGAAACACACTGAACACTACACGTGCTGACATTTGTTAGAGATTGTGGATAAATCACTAGAAGGAGAACAGCTGGGCTGAAGGACGCAGGCACTTTGTATTTTGATAGAGATGAACAATTGCCTTCCAGTGAAGTTCTCACATTGTGTCTCCTGCTAACCGGATATGAAAGAGCCTATTTCCCCACACCCTGCCAACTGGCTGTTATCAGACATTTTAATCTTTTGCAAATCTGAGAGGTGAAAGAAAAATGATGGCTTGCTTTAATTTGCCTTTCTTTATGAGAAAGGTTGAAAGTGTTCTCATATGTTTCACTATTTGTGTTTCTTTTCCCATGAATTCCTTTTCATGTCTTTGTCTCACATTTTTTAAATCATCTTTTGCTTATTTATTCAAAAGACTTTGAAATATACTACAATATATTTTGGACTTATTTATTTTTAACAGTGTTTATTGATTTATTTCCTTTTTAGCTGTGTAGAAGTTTTACAGTTTTATGTAGTTAATTTTCCAATTTTTAAAGCCTTTTGAAACAATGAATGTTAAAAGAAAGTTTTGGAGAATGTTTTGGGTAATTTCACTTCCACATGTCTCTTCATTTCTCATAGGAAAATTTCCTCTCTTCCTCTGACCCCTTTAATTCCCATCTTTCCACTCCCTTTCCTGTCTTCAGAGCCTGAACTGACACCACAATTGGTTTATCTCAGAGATGGCCAGGGTGAATCCGTGGTCTAGTACCATCTCACCTCCTGCAGATGTCCCAGGAAGCAGGGAACCATCCCAGACCCCAGCCTAACTCCCCCATCCCCATCCCCTGCAGCCTCAACCCCCTTTGCAGAGCCTGCCAGGCACACACCAGAGGACAGCTGGAAGTTTGCTCTGCTCTTATCTTTCACTGCTTGTTCTCGGGACACTTCCTCCTGTAGATATGCAAATAAGGCCAGGGTGAGAACGGTCTCCTATTTGGGTGAGGGCAGCTAATTTTTTTTTTAACATCTTTATTGGAGTATAATTATTTACAATGGTGTGTTAGTTTCTGCTGTATAACAAAGTGAATCAGTTATACATATACATATGTCCCCATATCTCCTCCTTCTTGCATCTCCCTCCCAGCCTCCCTATCCCACCCCTCTAGGTGGTCACAAAGCACTGAGCTGATCTCCCTGTGTTATGCGGCTGCTTTCCACTAGCTATCTATTTTACGTTTGGTAGTGTATATATGTCCATGCCACTCTCTCACTTTGTCACAGCTTACCCTTCCCCCTCCCCATATCCTCAAGTCCATTCTCTAGTAGGTCTGTGTCTTTATTCCCGTCTTACCCCTAGGTTCTTCTTTGTGGAAGAGATTGAACAGGCCCCAAACATCAGCTTGTAAGCAGAAAGAAAGAACACAGAGTCACCAGGAAAGGCACAGAGACAGCGTACAGAACAGGAAGACCCTTTAGTTAATCAAGTGTGGCAGACAAGCCTTTATGGCTTTTTCAGAGATGTTCTAGCAACACTGAAACAAAGAAACAGCTCCATACTACTCAAACAGATGAGAATTCAAAAGTTAGTACAATGGGAAAAGAGGATACTTTCCCCTTAGATAGTAATATCTCAGCATCTCCAATGCATGGGGCCCACACGTCATCCCTGGGGCCAAATCAGTAGATCTTTAAGGGAAAGCACAGAGTATCACCACCACCACCACCCCTGCCACACACAACCCCTGGGAGAGCGTGCCATGGGGTGTTGGGGACTCTGCAGGGAGGTGGAGGGGGGCACCCCTTGGCCTCCTGCACTCACCAGCAGCTGCACCTCACCCTGGTCCTACACGCATAAACATATACATATACATACATGTGCATACACATATACAGATACATAACATACACATATGCACACACACACGCACACACACACACACACATACACCCACAAAATCTTACATGTAAAATGTTTAAAGTGAAGATTCCACAACGAAATCATCTTTGACAACTACTGAACTGGAATATAATCCAGACAATGTGCTCATTGGGGGCAATGGGTTCCATCCAGGCCTTTCCCACCTCTTTATGGTGATTTAGTAAAAATTTAGGGTGCTAACAACAGTCCTCAGCTGCTACTCCTTCTAGTGACTGGGTCACATTTCAGGGCGAGTGTGTCAGCAATGTTCCCGCTGGACACCCAGGTTGGGATGGTGCTGGGCCATCCCAGTCTCCCGTGTCCCTGGTGCATATGAGATTACTCCACTATCAAATGCAGTGGTGCTTACAGCAAACTTCCCATGTGACTCCCAACAGCTGTTGGGTGACTACAGGTGCCTACACTGTTCTAAGCAGGAAGATGCTTCCCCCGGGAAGGGCACTTTCAGATAATGATTTGGGAAACTTTGCTCAAATGTAAAAGGATAAGCAAATGGAAATAGGAGGAAACTACTTCATGGCATTTTATTTATTCTCTCAGATAAAACTACTACTTCTCTGTGGCTCTTCCTAGCCAAATAAGCACTGACAAGCATGCCCAGAAGCATCCTTTACTATGGTGAGCCCCATGGGGAGAGAAAGAGAGAGAGAGGAATCAAACTCTGAAATTCGAGAGCCTCATTAGTGTCTGTCTCACTCTGCTGATCGGCTTAGCATGTTCTATAATTGTTTTTTTAAACTCCTTTGTAACTCATTATACTTCAGTTCTAATTTCTAATTGTTTGTATGTGTTTTCTCTTTTTTTCTTGCTTGAGTGTTGCAGACATCTGGACAAGATGGGATGGGAGAACAAGGGTTGGAAACTCTGCATTCAAAAAAGCCACTTGGGGAGTCAAGATGGCAGACTAGGAGGATGCGGAATTCATGTCTCTGCACAACTAGGGCACCTACCAGGCACCGGTGGGGGACCATGGACACCTAAGGGGACAGGAGGAAGCCCCAGTGACCAGTTGTTTCAATTATATTTTTATTTTTCCTAATATATTTTTTATCTTTCTAATTTTATTCTTTGATATTGTACTGCTCCTTTTGTTTGTTTGTTTGTTTGTTTTGGGGTTTTTTTTGTTTTGCTGTGCCAAGCAGCTTGAGGGATCTTGGTTCCCAGGCTGGAGGTCGGGCCTGAGCTCGCGTGGTGGGAACTCCGAGTCCAAACCGCTGGACTAACAGAGAACCTCAGACCCCAGAGAATATTAATCGGAGGGAGGCTTCCCGGAGGCCCTAATCTCAGCACCAAGACACGGCTTTATCCAACTGCCTGCAAACTCCAGTGCTGGATG
Organism: Hyperoodon ampullatus; assembly: GCF_949752795.1. NCBI lineage: Eukaryota > Metazoa > Chordata > Mammalia > Artiodactyla > Ziphiidae > Hyperoodon > Hyperoodon ampullatus. The sequence continues at coordinate 7,333,193 of NC_136921.1, forward strand.
CCTCAGGCCAAACAACCAGTAAGAGAGGAATACAGCCCCACCCATCAAAAAAAAAAAAAAAAAGAAACAACAAAAAAATATGTTACAGATGAAGGAGAAAGGTAAAAACCTACAAGACCAAATAAATGAGGACAAGATAGGTAACCTACCTGAAAAAGAATTCAGAGTAATGATAGTAAAGATAATCCAAAATCTTGGAAACAGAATGGAGAAAATACAAGAAACATTTAACAAGGATCCAGAAGAACTAAACAGAAAACAAACAGTGATGAACAACACAATAACTGAAATTAAAAATACTCTAGAAGGAATCAATAGCAGACTAACTGAGGCAAAGAAGGGATAAGTGACCTGGAAGATAAAATGGTGGGAATAACTGCCAAGGAGCAGAATAAAGAAAAAAGAATGAAAAGAATTGAGGACAGTCTCAGAGACATCTGGGACAACATTAAATGCACCAACATTCGAATAATAGAGGTCCCAGAAGAAGAAGAGAAAAAGAAAGGGTCTGAGAAAATATGTGAAGAGATTATAGTTGAAAACTTCCCAAACATGGGAAAGGAAACAGCCACCCAAGTCCAGGAAGGGCAGAGAGTCCCATACAGGATAAACCCAAAGAGAAACATGCCAAGACATATATTAATCAAACTATCAAAAATTAAATACAAAGAAAAAATATTAAAAGCAGCAAGGGAAAAGCAACAAATAACATACAAGAGAATCCCCATAAGGTTAACAGCTGATCTTTCAGCAGAAACTCTGCAAGCCGGAAGGGAGTGGCAGGACATATTTAAAGTGAGGAAAGGGAAAAACCTACAACCAAGATGACTCTACCCAGCAAGGATCTCATTCAGATTCAACAGAGAAATTAAAACCTTTACAGACAAGCAAAAGTTAAGAGAATTCAGCACCACCAAACCAGCTTTACAACAAATGCTAAAGTAATTTCTCTAGACAGGAAAAACAAGAGAAGGAAAAGATCTACAAAAACAAACCCAAACAATTAAGAAAATGGTAACAGGAACATACAAATCAATAATTACCTTACATGCAAATGAATTAAATGCTCCAACCAAAAGACATAGACTGGCTGAATGGATAAAAAAACAAGAGCCATATACATATGCTGTCTACAAGAGACCCACTTCAGACCTAGGGACACATACAGACTGAAAGTGAGGGGATGGAAAGAGATATTCCATGCAAATGGAAATCAAAAGAAAGCTGGAGTAGCAATTCTCATATCAGACAAAATAGACTTTAAAATAAAGACTATTACAAGAGACAAAGAAGGACACTACATAATGATCAAGGGATCAACCCAAGAAGAAGATATAACAATTGTAAATATTTATGCACCCAACATAGGAGCACCTCAATACATAAGGCAAAGGCTAACAGCCATAAAAGGGGAAATTGACAGTAACACAGTAATAGTGGGGGACTTTGACACCCCACTTTCACCAATGGACAGATCATCCAAAATGAAAATAAATAAGGAAACACAAGCTTTAAATGACACATTAAATAAGATGGACAATTGATATTTATAGGACATTCTATCCAAAAACAACAGAATACACTTTCTTCTCAAGTGTGCATGGAGCATTCTCCAGGATAGATCATATCTTCGGTCACAAATCAAGCCTTGGTAAATTTCAGAAAATTGACATCATATCAAGTATATTTTCCGACCACAATGCTATGAGACTAGATACCAGTTACAGAAAAAAACTGTAAAAAATACAAACACATGGAGGCTAAACAATATGCTACTAAATAATCAAGAGATCACTGAAGAAATCAAAGAGGAAAACAAAAAATACCTAGTAACAAATGACAATGAAAACACAATGACGCAAAACCTATGGGATGCAGCAAAAGCAGTTCTAAGAGGGAACTTTATAGCAATACAATCCTACCTCAAGAAACAAGAAAAGGGCTTCCCTGGTGGCGCAGTGGTTGAGAGTCCGCCTGCCGATGCAGGGGACGCGGGTTCGTGCTCCGGTCCGGGAGGATCCCACATGCCGCGGAGCGGCTGGGCCCGTGAGCCATGGCCGTTGAGCCTGCGCGTCCGGAGCCTGTGCTCCACAATGGGAGAGGCCACAACAGTGAGAGGCCCGCATACCGCAAAAAAAAAAAAAAAAAAAAAAAAAAAGAAACAAGAAAAATCTCAAATAAACAACCTAAACTTACACCTAAAGCAATTAGAGAAAGAAGAACAAAAAAATCCCAAAGTAGCAAAAGGAAAGAAACCATAAAGATCAGATCAGAAATAAATAAAAAAGAAATGAGGGAAACAATAACAAAGACAAATAAAACTAAAAGCTGATTCTTTAAGAAGATAAACAAAATTGATAAACCTTTAGCCAGGCTCATCAAGAAAAAAAGGGAGAAGACTCAAATCAACAGAATTAGAGATGAAAAAGAAGTAACAACTGACACTGCAGAAATACAAAGGATCATGAGACATTTCTACAAGCAACACTATGCCAATAAACTGGACAACCTGGAAGAAACGGACAAACTCTTAGAAAGGTATAACCTTCCAAGACTGAACCAGGAAGAAGCAGAAAATATGAACAGACCAATCACAAGTAATGAAATTGAAACAGTGATTAAAAATCTTCCAACAAACAAAAGGACCAGATGGCTCCACAGGAGAATTCTATCAAACATTTAGAGAAGAGCTAAAACCCATTCTTCTCCAACTCTTCCAAAAAATTCTGGAGGAAGGAACACTCCCAAACTCATTCTATGAGCACACCATCACCCTGATACCAAAACCAGACAAAGATGTCACAAAAAAAGAAAACTACAGGCCAATATCACTGATGAACATAGATGTAAAAATCCTCAACAAAATACTAGCAAACAGAATCCAACAGCACGTTAAAAGGATCATACACCATGATCAAGTGGGGTTTATTCCAGGAATGCAAGGATTCTTCAATATTCGCAAATCAATCAGTGTGGTACACCATATTAACAAACTGAAGTATAAAAAGCCATATGATCATCTCAATAGATGCAGAAAAAGCTTCTGACAAAATTCAACACCCATTTATGGTAAAAACTCTCAAGAAAGTAGGCATAGAGGGAACCTAACTCAACATAATAAAGGGCATATATGACAAACCCACAGCCAACATCATTCTCAATGGTGAAAAACTGAAACCATTTTCTCTAAGATCAGGAACAAGACAAGGTTGCCCACTCTCACCACTATTATTCAACATAGTTTTGGAAGTTTTAGTGACAGCAATCAGAGAAGAAAAGGAAATAAAAGGAATCCAAATTGGAAAAGAAGAAGTAAAACTGTCACTGTTTGCAGAGGACATGATACTATACATAGAGAATCCTAAAGATGCTACCAGAAAACTACTAGAGCTAATCAATGAATTTGGTAGAGTAGCAGGATACAAAATTAGTGTACACAATCTCTTGCATTCCTATACACTAATGATGAAAAATCTGAAAGAGAAATTAAGGAAACACTCCCATTTGCCATTGCAACAAAAAGAATAAAATACCTAGGAATAAACCTACCTAAGGAGACAAAAGACCTGTATGCAGAAAACTATAAGACAATGATGAAAGAAATTAAAGATGATACAAACAGATGGAGAGAAATACTGTGTTCTTGGATTGGAAGAATCAACATTGTGAAAATGACTCTACTACCCAAAGCAATCTACAGATTCAATACAATCCCTATCAAACTACCAGTGGCATTTTTCACAGAACTAGAATAAAAAATTCCACAATTTGTATGGAAACACAAAAGACCCCGAATAGCCACTATACTACAAAGCTACAGTAGTCAAGACAGTATGGTACTGGCACAAAAACAGAAATATAGATCAATGGAACAGGATAGAAAGCCCAGAGATAAACCCATGCACATATGGTCACCTTATCTTTGATAAAGGAGGAAAGAATATACAATGGAGAAAAGACAGCCTCTTCAATAGGTGGTGCTGGGAAAACTGGACAGCTACATATAAAAGAATGAAATTAGAACACTTCCTAACACCACACACAAAAATAAGCTCAAAATGGATTAAAGACCTAAATGTAAGGCCAAACACTATAAAACTCTTAGAGGAAAACATAGGCAGAACACTCTACGACATCAATCACAGCAAGATCCTTTTTGACCCACCTCCTAGAGAAATGGAAATAAAAACAAAAATAATCAAATGGGACCTAATGAAGCTTAAAAGCTTTTGCACAGCAAAGGAAACCATAAACAAGATGAAAAGACAACCTTCAGAATGGGAGAAAATATTTGCAAATGAAGCAACTGACAAAGGATTAATCTCCAAAATATACAAGCAGCTCATGCAGCTCAATATTGAAAAAGCAAACAACCCAATCCAAAAATGGGCAGAAGACCTAAATAGACATTTCTTCAAAGAAGACATACAGATTGCCAACAAACACATGAAAGGATGTTCAACATCACTAATCATTAGAGAAATGCAAATCAAAACTACAATGAGGGGCTTCCCTGGTGGCGCAGTGGTTGAGAGTCCGCCTGCCGATGCAGGGGACACGGGTTCGTGCCCCGGTCCGGGAAGATCCCACATGCCGCGGAGCGGCTGGGCCCGTGAGCCATGGCCGCTGAGCCTGCGTGTCCGGAGCCCGTGCTCCGCAACGGGAGAGGCCACAACAGTGAGAGGCCCGCGTACCGCAAAAAAAAAAAAAAAAAAAAAAAAAAAAAAAAAAAAAAAAAAATTGCCTCCATCTTTAAAAAAAAAAAAAAAAAAAAAAAAAACTACAATGAGGTATCACCTCACACCAGTCAGAATGGCCATCATCAAAAAATCTACGAACAATAAATGCTGGAGAGGGTGTGGAGAAAAGGGAACCCTCTTGCACTGTTGGTGGGAATGTAAATTGATACAGCCACTATGGAGAACAGTATGGAGGTTCCTTAAAAAACTAAAAATAGAACTACCACATGACCCAGCAACCCCACTACTGGGTATATACCCTGAGAAAACCGTAATTGAAAAAGAGTCATGTACCACAATGTTCATTGCAGCTCTATTTACAATAGCCAGGACATGGAAGCAACCTAAGTGTCTACTGACAGATGAATGGATAAAGAATATGTGGCACATATGTACAATGGAATATTATTCAGCCATAAAAAGAAACGAAATTGAGTTATTTGTAGTGAGGTGGATGGACCTAGAGTCTGTCGTACAGAGTGAAGTAAGTCAGAAAGAGAAAAAAATATCGTATGCTAACACATATATATGGAATCTAAAAAAAAAAAAAATGGTTCTGAAGAACCTAGGTGCAGGACAGGAATAAAGATGCAGACATAGAGGATGGACTTGAGGACATGGGGAGGGAGAAGGGTAAGCTGGGAAGAAGTGAGAGAGTGGCGTGGACATATATACACTACCAAATGTAAAATAGATAGCTAGTGGGAAGCAGCCGCATAGCACAGGGAGATCAGCTCGGTGCTCTGTGACCACCTAGAGTGTTGGGATAGGGAGGGTGGGAGGGAAAAGCAAGAGGGAGGAGATATGGGGATATATGTATACGTATAGCTGATTCACTTTGTTATAAAGCAGAAACTAACACACCATTGTAAAGCAATTATACTCCAATAAAGGTGTTAAAAAAAAAAGCCACTTGGACCCCATGTAGAAATAAGAGAAAACGTGTGTATGCCCTAGGAACCAAGGGTGTTCACAGTTCACCACCCAAACCTCAAAGAATCCCAGCCAAAGAGTGAGAAAAAGAGGCCATCAGGTCAGAAGCAAGAGGAGGCAGTCCAGATGGCCAGGTGAGAGGTGGGGGTGAGACATCTAGAGTGTCATTGGGGACCGGCCTGCCCCAGCAGCCTCGGGGTCCAGAGGGTTCTTCTCATGAGACCCCTGGTAGGAAACCCACCTATCCGTGCAACACACCACACCCCCATCACTCAATCCCATCAGGTGGATCTCGGATCGGGGGCTCCCATCCCCATCCCTGCTGATCCTTTTATCTTTGGGAAGAAGATTCGGGCAGAAACCCACTCCAATCTCTAAAAAAAAAACAAACAAACAAAAAAAACGGATCAAATTTTTCCCGACAATTCTTTGTTGGAAAAGAAAAATCACCAGGCTTATCGAAAACATCACCACTCAAAAGGAAGGGTATCATTTTTCTAAGAACTCAAAGGTGATACCTCCTTGTTACATAGAATCTCTGCAAAAAGCAAAAAGGAAAATAACACATTCTGGAGAAATCTGACTTGCGAACTCAGTAAGACTTAAAAGACAATTGTATCTCTGAAACTGGAAAAATCAATTGTGAAAATTGAGTAGCATGAGATAAGAAAAACTGATCAGAAGTGGAAAACCTCGAGTCCTACAGTCAGCATTAAACACCACAAGTGAGGCAGTAAATAGCAGCTTCATGTTCTGGAGAACTTCAACAAGGAAGAAGATAAATCTGAGAAAATCGGTGCAGCAGGAGAAGGAAGATGAGAAATATAGAAGACATAGCTCTGTCCTCAAGCATATATACAGTAGGGGCTCCTGAACGCACAGGTAGTTTTCCAATATAAAAAGAAAAGCAGAACAGATAAATAAATCTAAGAGCATATGACCTGAAATGCAGAAAATTAAATGAATAACCCTCTGACAAACAGAAGAGCAAAAAGAAAACAGTGCAAGTGAGCTGGACATTGTTCCTTCACCCTCCCCTCCAACCCCCAGTAGACCCACTCTCTACCCTTCTCCACCTTCCCTGGGTCCAGCAGGCTGACCTGTGTGTGCCGCTTCACCAAGGTTTAGCTAATGGGAGGCACTGACAAAGTGAGAGGATGGTGAGATAGTGGTTATCTGTTCCCCAGACCCCACCCCACCTGCTGCAGATCAGCAGTGGCTGAGTTCCTCCATGGGGGGCCACGGCTCAAATCAGACGGCCCTGCCTATTCAGGGCCAGGAGTGGAAATAGCTTTCCATGGTTGCCGGTCCCAGGCTGCTTCACCATCCCTACGTCTAGCACCCCTTTCGATTATGCCATCTATTTCCTGCCGGGATCCTGGCCAACACAACTAGTAAGCAAGACCAGTAATGAGTAAAGGAAGGTAGCAACAGCAATAAAAGAGAAACCTTAAAATTATAGAAAAGTGTGAATAACTATATGCCAGAAACTTTGAAAAATCTCAACTAATGAACTGTTTACTGAAATATATATATAACTTATCAAAAGTAACCTGAAAACAACAAGGTCCAACTGTAGAGCACAGGGAACTATATACAATATTCTGTGAGAAACCATAATAGAAAAGAATATGAAAAAGAATGTGTATATGAATCAACTATACTTCAATAAAATAAAAAAAATTTTTTTAAGTAACATGAGAGGAGATAGAAAACAAGAATAAATCAATACCAAAGAAGAAACTGAAGTAAATATTAAATAATTATCTTTATAAATGGCTCTGAGGAAAAGCACCTTTGCCAATTTTTTTTATATTAAAAAAAATCAGATAATGATGATGCTTCATAAATGTCTCCAGGATATTTTACAAAACACACATGACTCTTAAACCATAACATGATCAAAATCACATAAATCAATCTCACTTATGAACACATATGCTAAAATTCAGAGTAAAATAAAGTTATCATAATCAAGAACAGTTCATTTTAATCTTGCAAAAAATGGTTCATACTAGGAAATCTATAAAATCAAGCTATTTACCAGTTAATGAAATAAGAGAAATAGCTTAATCATCTCAATAGACATTAAAGAGGCATTTGATAAAAATTTAATATTCAGTTCTTCAAAACTCTTCATAAAACTAGGAAAAGACAGCTCCTTCTTTGACATGAAAAGAACAACTAACTTTTATCCATTGCTAACTACGTGCCAAATGCTGTATTAAGTCCTTCCCAGGCAGCATCAAGTTTGATTCTCACATTACTTCTGGCTGAGGTAGACATTTTCTTTTCCCAATATCCTTCATTGTAATATTTTAGAAATATTGGCCAAAGTAATAAGTTATGAAATATGAATAAGTTATAAGTATTTGGAAAGTAGACCACAAAATGATTATAATTTGTATATGATCTGATTGCTTAGCAAGAAAATCCAAGATAAGCAAATGAAAACAATTTTAAATAATGAGGAGTAAACATATAGAATAAAAGGTGAATTTATAAAATCTACAACTTCTTTGTATGTTATCAGTTACCCCAGAAGGGTAACTGTAGAAGAAAAGGTATTCACAACAGTAACAAAATAATGAAATAATCAGAAGTAATCATAACAAGAAATATGTAGGATCTATGAAGAAAATTACTAAATTTAAAATAATAGGGCTTCCCTGGTGGCGCAGCGGTTGAGAGTCCGCCTGCCGATGTAGGGGACACGGCTTCGTGCCCCGGTCCAGGAAGATCCCACATGCCGCAGAGCGGCTGGGACCGAGACATGGCCACTGAGCCTGCGCGTCTGGAGCCTGTGCTCCGCAACGGGAGAGGCCATGACAGTGAGAGGCCCGCGTACCGCAAAAATAAAAAAATAATAGAGATAGCTATATTTATTGTTAAGACTGAATAATACTAAAAGGTCCATTTTTCACAAGTTGTATTATGGATTTCATGCAACTCCAAACAAAGTCCTCCCAATAGTATTTTTTCCAACTTGACAAAGTTATTATCTGTTTCACCTGGAAGAATACTTAAAAAGACTAGATACGCAAATCCTAAAATAAAATAGTTTATAAAATTGTGGTAATGCATTCAGTATGAAATTGGTGTAAGAAAAGCAGACATACATGGACCAGGGTAAACAGGCAAAAAAGAGGTATATAAGACTTAATACATGGTAAGAGAGGAATAACAAATGGAGAGGAATAAATTATTCAGTAAGAGGTTTTGAGAAAGATAGTTCCTTGAGAAAAATACACATAAATCTTTGTTTTACACCATTCATTAATTCCAGAAAGATTAAAGTATTCAATGTAAAACAACAACAGCAACAAAAAACACCCAAAAAACCTATAATCTCTCTATCTGCTTTTGCCAAATACTGTGCCAAGTATGGATATACACTTTCATTCAATCCATCCAACGACACTGCTACATGGGTATTCTTAGCCCTGGTTTGCAGATGAGGAAACCAAGGCCCCGTGGGACCAGACAACCTGCCAGAGCTTGGAAAGGCAGAGTCATCCCTTAGCCCGAGCCTATTAGCTCCAAAGGCCCTGTCCCCCACAGCAAGAAAAAGAATAAAATTTCTGTGTGCATAGGGACTCTGCACTGGAAAGCAAAGCAGGGAAGAAGTCACAAAAGAACAAGAACAGAAAGATTTATAGACTGTGCAAAAATTTACAATCTCTGAACAAAAGAAAAAGGTCATAAAGTTTAAAGGCAAACCACAGTGAAAATATTTGCAACAAATGTGATATAAGGAATTCATGTAAATAGACAACAGAGAAACTACAGTTTCAAAAGAAAAATGGCAAAGAGAATGGAACAGATCATCCACAAAGGAGAAATGATGAAGGTCAATAATCCAAACAAGCTTACCATGACTGCGATCAAGAAATGCAAATCAAAATGAACAGAAACTGGCCACCTTTCACCTTGCAATTTAATAATGTTTTTTTAAATGAAAATATTCAGTGTAAGGAGACTGGAATGAGGTGGGCACTCTCTGGTACTGCTTACCAGAGCGTAACTTGTAACAAAATTTCTGGAAAGCAATTTGTCATTTTCATCAAAAGCCTTAAAAACATTATCTTTGATCCAGTAATTCCACCCCTGGGAATCTATCACCAGAAATGTCACATATCTGCACAAAGACCTTCATCACTGTCATTTATAACAACAAAACACTGTTAGTAACTTATATGTCTGACAATAGGAGAATCATTCCATAAATTATGGCACATAATGTAATAGAATTTGTGTATCCATTAAATATGATATTTAGGAAGAAAGGGTAACTAAGTGGGAAAATGCTAATGCTGCTAGAAAATATAGACTAAAATTATATGGTATTAGGTATATATATTATGGAGCTTATATATATGTGCTTGTGCGTGTGTGTGTGTGTGTGTATGTGCATATGGGGGGCAGGGAGGGAGAGAGAGAATGAATGAGAAAATATGCCAACAAATTAACAGTATTTATGTTAGTCTCTCATCTCAGTGATTGGGTGATTACTTTCTCCTTTACCTTGCACTCTTTGTATGTTATACTTAATACTGTATTTTTTAAAGTTACTTGAACGAATGCTGCCCTGTTTATCAGAAGGTCTATTTCTGCACTGCCACTGATGCCTGAAATGGCCTCAGCAAGCCTCTCCCCTCCGGAGGGCAGGTTTCTGGTTGGCAAGGGAAAGGGCCGGACCAGCTGATCCTCTGGGAGCCAGCCTTGTCTGGTGTTATTTATAATAAGTAATTGAACCCAAATGGTTTGGGTGCTGGTACTTAAAAACAATGTTTTTCTAATTAATGGGACAAAGGGAGTGTGAAACGAGCAGGGGAGAGAGGAGGGATCTGGGCCACAGAGCTGCAGGCTTGTGCTGCCCCCTGAGCAGGGGCCTGACCTGCTGGGCTGTCGACAGCCCTTCCCCACCTCATCCACTTGCTGGGCTTCCTCGGAGCCTTAGGACTTTAGTTCCCTCAGTCCCTCACTCCTGCATTGGTACTTGATCACTCTTAAGATGGCCTCCACTCCTCGACTTTCTCTTCATTCTCCGCGGTTCACTCGGTGGTTCTTCCTGGCACCGGTGCCCCTGACCCTTCTCTTTCTCACAGCTCCAGGAGCTCGCCCCGGGCCCCAGCAGCCACCGGCCACTCGCGCGTCCCTCAAGCCCTCTTCCTGCCTCATCTCTTTGAGCACTTCCTCTGAGGAGGCCCCGCATGACAGCTCAGTGTCCCCGGAGGCTCCCACGGCCTCCAGGAAGCTCCAGAAGTAACGCTCAGCCACCACTGTCCTCGTTCCGTCTGCGGCGGAATGCTCCTCAAGGATGGCCCTGCACTCCTCTGCATCCGAGATGTCACTACTCACTTCGTAGCTCATAAAAAGTAACAGCCAGTGTTCAGCGTGCTGACTCTACGCGTGTTGCCCACATTCTCCCATTTTATCCTCTCAATAATCCAGTGACAACAACAGAAAGACAAATCACCCTATTTTTTTAAAAAATGGGCAAAAGATATGAATAGACATTTCTCCAAAGCAGGTATACACAAATGGCCAATGAGCACATGAAAAGATATCAACTTCATTCATAATTAGGGAGATGCAAATCAAAGTCACAGTAAGATGTCACTTCACACCCACTAGGATGGCCATTATCAAAAAGCTGTTAAGTGTTGGTGAGGATGTGGAAAAATTAGAACCCTCTTACACTGCTGATGGGAATGTGAAACGGCACAGCTGCTGTGCAAAAGTCTGACAGTTCCACAAAAAGTTAAACATAGAATTACCATATGACCCAACAGTTCCACCCAAGACAACTGAAAACACGTCCATAGAAAAACTTGTACATGAATGCTCACAGCAGCATCATTCATAATAGCCCCAAAGTAGAAGCAACCCAAATGCCCATCAACTGATGAACGGCTAAATAAAATGTGGTAGATTGATATAATGGGCTATTAGTTAGCTATAAAAAGAATGATTCATACTACAACATGGATGAACCCTGGAAGCATTATGCCAGGTGGAAAAAGTCAAATACAAAAGGCCACATATTGTATGATTCCATATACATGAAATACCCAGAATGGGCAAATGGTCAGAGACAGAAAGTAGATCAGTGGTTGCCAAGGGTTGGGGGGAAGGGGAATGGAAAGTGACTACTGACGGGTTCAGGGGGTTTTGCCAGGGTTGGGGGGATAATGAAAATATTCTGGAATTAGATGGTGGTGATGGTTTCACAACATTATGAATGTACTAAACACCACTGAATTGTATACTATCTAAAGGGTGATTTTATGGGATGTGAATTATACTGCAATAAAAAATTAATCCAATGAGTGCGCATTTTGCCAATGAGGATGCTGGGTGGACACAGGGAGGTGAGCATCTTGCAAAGGCTAGAATTCACATCAGGTGTCGCCAACCACAGAGGGCTTGCCCCTAAGGGCTGCGTCACATGGCCTGAATTAGGGAGGGAAGAGCAGACCTCATCTTACTCCATCTCTGGGGCAGGGAGGAAGGCCTGGAGCATCACCCCTCATCACCACCCCAGGAGGTGGGACCACTCAATGGAGAAGCACCGACGTCTGTGCACAGGTGAATTTCACGTCAAGTAGGCAAGCTTGCAAAACACACCAAAGCCAGAGCCTCCTCTGGTTCTGGAAGGATTGTTCCAGGGTGCTGTGCAAGGGCACAGAAAACCTGGAGACACTCGAATTTACCATGGGCTTTCTGAGTCACTGCACACAGAAGGAACCAGGAATCTGTTACATACATAGGCCTTCCCGGGTACATCCCTCTCTCCGGGTCCTGCAGGCAGAAGGAACGCTCAGAACAGTTGTCCTTGGACAATCTCTTATGTAAACCAGATTTCAAGAGCTGAGGTCCTCCGGCTCTGACTACTGCCTGGGCCAGCATTTTCCCTCCACTTTGTCAATACCAGCTAGGAAAAACAGTGTTTTTCTTTGCATTTGCACAGAAGTAATTCATGAGCAGTGTAAACTTTACTAAACTTTGAAAGGGGATTGGAGGAAGGTGGATTACATCACACCCATTCACACTGCAGTAAATGGCTTTACACCTCTTCTGGACACTTCTGCCCTCCAAGTCCCTTCTCTGTGGCTCCATCACCAGGGGTCTCCTACACACACCCAGACTTGCTGGCTCCTCTTTCTCCCTCCCAAGAACAGTGAGTTCAAGTCCTGGCCCTGCCATTTATTAGTACTGTAAACATAGCATGTTACCTAACACCTTGGGCCTCAGTTTCTGCATCTGTAAAGTGGGGATAATAACAACACTTCCTCCAAAGGCCACTGTGGACAGTGAGTGAGTTAATATGTGCAAAGAGCTTAGAACAGAACCCAGCACACAGGTGCCCTTTATAAGTCTTTTGCTGTTATTTTTAGGCAGAACAGATTAGCAACTACCTTTGGTTTGTACAGCAAGCCTCGTGGCCTGCCTTTACCTCAAGTGGGCCATCACATTCTTCCTAACAAGTAGAATGCCTTCTCTGAGGGCACTTTTGGTGACCAAATGTCCTTCTGGTGCTTCTTCACCTTTCTGGCTGTGCTCACAAGGCTACCAAGTCCAGGCTGCCTGGTGTACTGTCCCAGGGAAGGAGGTCATAGGTCTGCCTGGGCAGCTCATGGAAGGCCAGGTGCTGAGGGGAACCAAGACAGCATCCCCGCCACAGCTGGCTGGACCGGCATTGGTTTCTGAGTCACAGACAGCACGCACCTGCCCCCTCCCCTGGGAGGGAGGCCAACTCTCTCCGGTGTGGTTTGGTGGGAATGCCACCCGACCGGGCAGCTCCATCCTGGATGGTGGCTGATGGACCCAGTGGTATACAGGCTTGCTCTCGGGGCCCGGGCTGCTCTTACAGAGAGGGAGGTGTATCCCCAACACCACTGGGCCATTGTTCTAGTTCTGCCTGCGCAGCTAGGTCAAGGAGAGGCTGGCCCAGCTGACCCGTGACCTCTCACCTTGATGAACCCCCATCCCCAAAGGCATATCTCTTCTCTGCAGCATAAAGCACCTGACAGGTGTGCTGGTCCCTACATGGAAGCACAGTCCTGGCAGGAGAGGAGGACACGAGCTTGACAGCCTCTTAGCATCCTCCATATAAGAGGGGCCGGACGGCCCCCTCAAGAAGCCCCCCTGGCCCTCCTAGAGCAGGGCCGACTCTGCTGGCTGGTCTGAGTAGGGCCGGGTGAGCATGACTTAGGAGCCCGCTGCCCCTCATGTTCTCAAGCCCTTGCTGCAAGAAGGCAGAGATGGACTCAATTCCATGTGGTCAGCTCCTGGGATCTTCCTCCTCCAGCTCTCTGCATCCCGAGATGGGCCTCGGGATCCCCCTAAAGCGGGGCTTTCTGAGTTGCTGAGGACAGATCTGTGCTTTCCTGCCCAGTGGCAGGTGGCAGGGCTGACCTCCCGAGAGGAAGTGTGGGTTTGCTAGGCCCGGGGTGAATGTGTACTCCTCGGTCACGTGGGCCATGCTGAATGCAGCCTTGTCTTTTAGTGTGTCCCTCACCCCCTCCCTAGTTCCATTTAAATAGTCAAATCCTGTCTTCTTTCCTGAGCATGAAGGCCACTCCTGAGGAAGTTGCCCTCAGTTCCTGGAGCTCCAAACGCCCCTGCCTAAACCAGGGGTGGGAAGCCCCCTGCCATCCCCTCACTCACCAGCGAGGCTGGGAAGATGCTCCAGCCACTGGGGTCCAGGCAGGACAGGTCTGGACACCCTGGGTCCTGAGGTCTTTCCCCACATGGAGATTTCTAGAGCAGAAGGGCCAGTCTTGGAGGCTTCCTGGCTCCCTTTGGAACAGGGTCGTTAAAAGGCCCTGACACCACAGCTGCCCCACTTGGGGTCCTGCACTCCCAGCAACTTCCAGAGAGACCACAGAGGGTAAAGCCTGATGCTTGTGAAACTCACGCTTGTGAAACCCGTCGGGGTTCCCACCGCTGGCCGTGGGCCAGGAGGGCGTGGGGCGAGGTTTTCACTGGTCCCAGGAACAGAGAAAACCAAGGATAGGGCCGGGCTAGGGGTTGTTTTTCAGGAAGTTAAACCTGTTTGATTTAAAGGACTGGTTTTTGGCTTTATTCATTTATTTATTTTTAAAGAGCACGTTCTTCCTGCCTTTTTGGTGTTAAAGGATACTCTCTTTCATGAAATGAGCTGCTGAAAGGTGGCAGTTAGTTGTCACTCAGCTAGTTTTTCGTTTTTAAATCTCCTTAATTGGCAACATCACGGGTGATGGCAAAATTAGGTCTCCCAGGGTTTTGGAAGGTTCGGCGGCTCGTGGTATCCCACAGCCTACAGGGCCTCCTGACCCTGCGGGAAGGGTGGCTTCCCCCACAGCAGAGGAGAAAGGGGACCCCTGGGCCTGGGCTTAGAGTCTGGCCTCACGGCTGGACTCACTGGGGAGGGCTCCAAGCCCTGGTGTCTGGAGCTAAAGGGGCCTTGGGGATGGGAGACTGACAAGAAGCCCAGCCCTGGGCTAAGAGGATGATGGACATTGAGGGGACCACGGGTACCCTCCCTAAGAGGCACATCGGCCGAGGCTCCAAGAGTAACCCAGTGCAGGGGAGGGGAGGGGAGGGGAGGAGAGGCAAGGTGGAGGAACGAATACTGTACACCATTCTGGATCCCAGGTTGCCACCGGCCAGCAGGGTCGTGTGGACAAAGGCCTCAAGCTCTCTGAGGTGTGCCCACCTGTAAAGTCAGGGGTGGTGGGACTAGAGGTTCCAAGGCCTCTCCCTGCTCTGGCTTGTTACAACGCTCCCAGTTTGGAGTCAGAGAGACCCACGTTCCAATCTGTAGCCTGAGCACTACCACAGCTCCCTGGTCAAAGGGCTGCTGCGAAGGTTAGCGAGCTGGAGCCTGGAAGTTCTCAAGACACCCAGGGGAGGGGAGGGATTCACGTGGGCCGAGTGGAGACAGATCAGAATCTCCTATTTCTATGGCCCCGTCAACTGGTCCCCACAGGGGCTGTGCCTGCATGGAAACCTGGGTCTGCTTCGCTTCCCCTGGGGTGTGAGAACTGGGGGCCCAGGAAGCCGACCTGGGGGGCAGGGGCTCTGATGCAGTCAGCGCTCGGGCCGGGCGACCCCTGAGAGCCTGTGTTAATTTCTAAATGCTCCCAGCCGCCCTTGTAAACGCCCTGGCTTCTCTTGCTGCCACCCGGAACCCATGCTCACACACGGCTTGACAGGCACAGGAGTGGGGTGGCAGCAGTCTAGTTGACTGGGTGCAGCCTCTGGGGGCAGATGTCCTTGGCTTTGACTGTCATCACTTGGTTAACCCGTTTGAGCCTCAATTTCCTCATCTGCAAAGTGGGGCAACAAAAGGACCTGCACTTCAGGCTGTCGTGAGGATGAAACAGGTCGACGCACAGACAAATGCTCAGACTCAACGCTCCAAACAAGGCCCGTGTCCATGACCCACTTGCCCTCCTGTGTGGACAGCAGCAAGGCCTGCCTGCTCAGAGGGACCCTTCTGCAAGACCAGGGGCACGACCTGACAGGTGCAGGTGGACACACCCTTCCTTCCCCATGCCCGGCACTGCCCGAGGCCCCAGGGGAGATGGTTAGACCGCAGGGCTGCAGGGCCGAGGGCCTCCTTCAGACGCTGGTTGAGAAGGGTGTTTTAAAAAGGAAACGTCAGCAAGTGGCCGGTTCCCGGTTTTAGAACAACTGGCACATTCAGCAACATCCCAGAGAGGGGGAGCGGAGAGAGCTGATGGCGGCAGAGCGGCCCGAACAGGTGGGGTCAGGGCCAAGGGCTGAGGAGGGGAGAGAAGGGGCGCCTGCTGTCGGCGATGTGACGTCCTCTGCGCCAAGGGCCCCAAATACAACCTCTGGGTGAACTGAAAATCCTTTCTTGAGTGACGCCCCCCACCCTTATTCATGGCTCCCCAAACGATGGCTGCCTCCAAAGGCCCAAAGCCTGGCACAGGAAGGGTCCCCTCTTGCCACTTCTGTTCTTCCAGGAGGGTTTCCGAACTGGGCATACTTTGACCAGCACCTGAACTGACCGAGCTGCTTTCTAACACACCCACCACCACGGAGCCCCGAGCTTCTGCCTGGCTCAGAGAGCCCGGACCCACTTCTCTTGGACCCTGGAACCCCAAGGAAGCCCCTGACCCCACAGCTCCCCGGTAGCTGGGGTGAGTGACCAGGCCCCAGGCTGGCCCTGGAGGGCTCCAGCCCTGCAAAACCTGAACTCCAGGGCCGAGCAGGTCCACAGTGGGCCTCAGCTGGACCCACCAACAAACCCGGGGTGAGTGCAAGGTCACTCGACATAAAAACAACACATCCCAGAGCCAGCCCCTGGCTAAGCCCAGAGCTGGCTTCCCCTCTACTGAGTGGCACCTCCATCACCTCCATGCCTGGGCAGGAGAGGCCAGGCCAGGGCGGAGGAGCAGGGGTGGGCAGGGCCCGGTACTCACAGCACGCAGAGCGCGTACGCCCGGGAGACGGACTCGCTGGCGCGCACGAGGAAGCTCCCGTCCTTGCCGGTCCTGGAGAGCAGCTCCTCGGCCTTGGAGCGGGTGATGTTGCCATGGTTCCAGCAGGGGACCATGGCGGGTGTGGGTCTCCCCGGGCCGGGCTGGCGCCCTCTCCGCAGGACCTGCACAGCCAAGGGGAGCTGGGCCCCTGCACTGCGACCCGCCGTCGGTCCCCTCTCGGCCGCCCCGGCTGCTGCCACCCGCTCACTGACCGACTTCCTGTTTCAGGCACTCAGCAAGGGAAAGGAAACGAGCTGCAGAGAACTTCCTCATTGCAGAGACCAAGCAAGAGAGGTCCTCCACCTTCCCAGCCCGCCCGCCCACGGCCTGCTGCCCGTTCCCTCTCACCCTCCCGCCCTCTTTCCTTTAATGGGTCTCAGTCCCCAGAGGGGCGAGCATCAGCTCAAGTCCTCCTGGGGGAACTGTCAGCTCCTCTGGCGTCAGGAGGTTCATGGCCAGCTTCTGAAGGAGCACAGCCAAGTCAGCGGCCATTCCGAGGCCTGTCCCAATGCCCCCGTGGGGTGGCCACGCCCTGGACCTCAGCCTCAGCCCTCTGCCAGACCCCAGAGCTTTTTTTTCTTTTTGCGGTACGCGGGCCTCCCACCGCTGCGGCCTCTCCCGTTGCGGAGCACAGGCTCCGGACGCGCAGGCTCAGCGGCCATGGCTCACGGGCCCAGCCGCTCCACGGCATGTGGGATCCTCCCGGACCGGGGCACGAACCCGTGTCCCCTGCACCGGCAGGCGGACCCTCAACCACTGTGCAACCAGGGAAGCCCCCAACCCCAGAGCTTTTTAACTCCCCGTCCACTCCCTCCAACATGCCCATGGAACAGATGCTCACAGGGCAGAGCTGCTCCGCTGGGACTAAGGCCTGCCCCAGGGCCGAGCAAAACTGGGGGAAGGGGTACAGCCGAGCCCCCTCCCCATATTGGAGACTCATGGCCACCCAGGCACTATTCAGCCCTGGGCACTGGGAGGACCTTAGGCGACACCCCCTGAGGGCTCCCAGGGCCCAGGTGACAGCTCCGTGACACATTTACACTTATCCCCATGGCCAGTGGGTGTGAAGGAACCCATGGCAACCCTTCTCCAGGGCAGGGCATTCTGACCCCTGCAGCCCAGCTTAGAGACACACAGAGGGAGCGTGGAGGGCTCGGGACATGGACCTTTTACAGGGTGATGCGGGGGACTGGGTTTTCACCTCTGGGTCTTTCTGGGACACTCGGGAAACTCACACATCCCCATGGGGCAAGCTGGTCACCTGGCAAGTATGACGTTCCTTCCTGAGTCCTGCAGAGCTGGAGGTGGCCGGGCATGGCTGCCTTTACCCATGGTTCAAAGGGGAGCTGCCTTCTGCGGGGCTGGGGGCCACCATCCTGGACCAGCAGACTCTGAAGGGTCTAAAGTGAACACCCCGCTTGGACCACAGGTGGGGTGTCCTCAGGCCTCAGGTCAGTGCACCAGGGTGAAGGGGCAGGTACCCAGCTATTGCACAGGGCCACCCTGTCCCGCCTCAGCCCTCAGCCCCCCAACATGACAAGAGAAGCCGCGTGCAGGGGCCTGGGCCAGGCAAGCCTCCATTCGAATCCAGCTCTTCTGCATTGGAGCTGCAGGAGCTGGCTGGGTTTCTTCTCTCTCTCAGCCCCAGTTTCCTCTTCTTTGCCTTAAGGAGGGCAGCCCCTAGAGGAGCTCACGTGTGCCAGGAGCCCCCAGCCCCTGCCACTTGCAGCAGCACTCGCAACACTTGATGCTGAAAATCAAAGCAAAGGCCTGTGACTCAGGTGGACTGAATCCTGGACCGGCCTCACCTCCCGCCTCAGGGAAGAGCAGTGCGGGGAGGAAGGAAGGAAGGTGGTTAACTCAGGCCTGAGGCCGGAAGTTCTGCCCATGAAGGGGGCCCCAGGGGTGGGCTGCTCCCATAGAGGGGTCATCTCGGGGGTCCCCTCCAGCATGGGGGGCCGCACGGTCAAGGCATGGCCACCCTGCTTCGGGCCCTCTCTGGGTTCAAGTGAAGTTCCTTTTGGAAACTCAGCCCAGCAGACTTCCTGGTCCTCGCACTCACCTCCCCAAAGCCAGTTCCTCCCCAGGTCGCTCTGAGCTTCCTCTCCCCGACCACTGCCCCCTCCCCTGGTTCCTCCCACTGAACCCAGGGATGAAACTCCCAAGCCTTCAACGAGCACGTTTCAAGGCCCTCTAGCCAGGTCCTGAGCTAGGTATGGGGACACCAAGGTGGGAAGAAGAGCTGGCCTCCTGAAGCCGGCTTGACCCTGGGATGCCAACCCCCAAGCAAGCAACACCTGGTGGAGAGCTCTCCTTCCCTGACTCCCAACTCAGCTCCACACCAAGTCAGCCCTCTCCTTAAGAGACCTGCTCCCACAATATACTTCTCAGGTTTCTCCTGTTTCCCTGCTGACCTCCACCAACTTCCTCCCTGCTGTCTGCCTCAAAGACCCCGGGTCACTCCAGGGTCCATCAGGAAGATCCATCCACAATCCTTGCCCCATAGCACCTTGACCAACTCACCCCAGAAACCCTCTATCACATCCAAGATGCTTCCACTTATAACTACCTCCCCCCAACACTCTCCAGCTTCCCACCTTCCCTTCCACACCTCTATTCCCCCTGAGTCCCACATTTCAGCAGGGTTGGGGAGGCCAGTGAGACTGTCCTTGCCATTTGATCCAGTGTAATTTCCCTTTGACACACACACAACACATACAAGACACATACATGTCATACATGTTTCCCTAATTTGTAAGGTCCATGCCACCTTCACTTCCTTCCCAACCCAATTACCTAAACCATCTAACATGCTCAGCTTCCTTATCCCCCTGCCCTTCTGCCCCTGACACTCAGAAAACCCCAACTTCTAGATCAGGGTTGCCCTTACGGTGAATGGGGCCCCAGTAAATATTTTTTGCAGCGTCCCTGTCTATATACACAACTTCATTAAAACTTGTATTTTAAAATTCAGGGACCCACGTAAGGTAGTGATTTATCAATGAAGATTTAGAATAATGGACAGAGAAGAGGTAATTATGCATATGTTCAGTGTCCAATCAGTGCACCTGAAGAGTCTTTGTGATGTCCAGGTCCTCTCTTCCTGTTCAGGTCCTGCTTTTTATTGTCAAATGCACCATTCCTGGCTGATTTTGTATCTCGTACAGCAAGACGAGGGTAGCAGTGCTGGTGTTATTCACAATGCGGTGGCATTTCACAACCTGTTCATTTCAAGACAACATAGATCTTCTTGCCTCTGCATTTCCTAACCCCATTCATTTATTGATGGTTATGTCATTACTCGTGACACTGCTTCATCCATTGCGCCGCCTGTGAATACTGGCTTCCAATGATTCCCTCTGAGGTTGTTCCTTTGCTTCGTTAATATCCACAAATGCATATCTTACCCAGAGCATGCCAGAAAATGTTAACGAGAGAGGTGGCAAGATGGTGGAGTAGGAACACCCTGAACCCACCTCCTTTTACAGACACACCAAAATTACACTTTCTTACAGAACAACTAACTATCAGAATGACCTGAAGACTAGCAGAACAGATTTTTCCACAACTAAAGACATAAAGAAGGAATCACAATGAGATGAGTAGGAAGGGTACAGATGCAGTAGAGTCAAGACCCACACCCCCAGGTTGGCGACCCACAAATGAGGTGAATATCACAATCATAGATATTCTCCTCAAGGAACAAGGGGTATGAGCCTTACATTGGATTCCCCAGCCCAGGGGTCCTGCACAGGGATGAAAAGCCCCCAAAATGTCTGGTTTTGAAGACCAGCAGGGTTTACATTCAGGACAGCCAGAGGGCCGTAGGAAACAGAGACTCTGCTTTTAAAGGATGCACACAAAATCTTACATATTCTGAGATCAGTGCAGAGGTGGTAGTTTGAAAGGAGCCTGTGTCAGACATACTTGCTGATCTTGGAGAGCCTTCCAGAGAGGCAGCACGCAGCTGGGACTCCCCCTGGGGAAGGAGAGGCTGACAGCAGCCATTTTGGGGAGCTTGTTCTACCCCAATAACACTGGCACTGGCAAGCACCATTCTGGAATCCTCCCTCTAGCATATTAGTGTTGGGGACACAGCCCTGCCCACCAGTCGGCTGGTACCAGGCCCCAGGCCACCCCACCCTCTGGGAAGACAGACAGTCATGCAGAGACCCACAACTGGGCCAGAAGCAGATCCACACCCCTCTGGGCTACACAGCCAACCATGCAAGAAGCCTACCCTGTCCTCCAGGGGGCCCACAGCCATCACATAAGGCATGGTCTTGCAGCCAACTGGTCCAGGGGTCAGCCCCACCTACCAGCGTGCCCACAATAGTTAGCCTCACCATAACAGAAGGGCACATGCAGCCCATATAGGGGGAACTCCTAGAGCATACAGCTCTGGTGACCAAAGGGGAGCTTGCTGCTGGGCCCTATAGGACATCTCCTACATAAGGCCACTTTTCCAGGATTTGGAAATGTAACTGACCTACCTAACACACAGAAGTAAACACAGAATATTGTGAAAAAATGAGGCAACAGAGGAATATGTGCCAAATGAAGGAACAAGACATAACCTTAGAAAAAGAACTAAACGAAGTGGAGATAAACAATCTATCCCATAATGGGTTTGAGGTAACAATCATAAAGATACTTACCAAACTCAGGAGAAGAAAGGATGAACACAGAATTTCAATAAAGAGTTACAAAGTATAAAAAAGAAGCCAAAAGAACTGAAGAATACAATAATTGAAATAAAACGCACTAAAAGGAATCAGCAGTAGAGTAAATTATACAGAAGAACAGATCAGTGATCTGGAAGACAGAGTAGTGGAAATTACCCAAGCTGAACAGAAGAAAGAAAAAGAATTTTTTAAAATGAGAATAGTTTAAGAGACCTCTAGGACTATATCAAGCATAGTAACATTTACACTCTAGGGGTCCCAGAAGGAGAAGAGAGAGAGAAAGGGTCAGAGGACATATCTGAAGAAATAACAACTGAAAACAGCCTTAACCCAGGGAAGGAAACAGACACCCAGGTTCAGGAAGCACAGAGAGTCCCTAGTAAGATGGACCCAAAGAGGTCCGTGCTAAGATACATTATAATTAAAATGGCAAAAATTAAAGATTAAGAGAGAATCTTAAAAGCAGCAAGAGAAAAGCAACTAGTTACATACCAGGGAACTCCCATAAGACAATCAGCTGACTTTTCTGCAGAAACTTTATAGGCCAGAAGTGAGTGGAACAGTGATGAAAGAAAAAACTTACAACCAAGAATACTCTACCCAAGATTATCTTTCAAATTAGAAGGAGAGAGCAAGAGTTTTGACAAGCAGAAGCTAGAAGAGCCCAGCACCACTAAACTAGTTTTACAAGAAATGTTAAGGGGACTTTTCTAAGCAGGAAGAAAAGGCCACAACTAGAAATATAAAAAATTATGAAAGGAAAAACCTCATCAGTGAAGACAAACATGCAGTAAAGCTAGTAGGTCAACCACTTATAAAGCTAGTAGGAGTGTTAAAAGACACAAAACAAAAGAAAAATCTCAAATAAACAACCTATCCTTACACCTAGAGGAACTGGAAAAGAACAATAAATAGAACCCAAAGTTAGTAGAAGGAAAGAAATCATAAAGATCAGAACAGAAATAAATGAAATAGAGACTAGAAAAATAAAATAGGAAAGTTCAATGAAACTAAGAGCTGGTTCTTCAAAAAGATAAACAAAATTGATATACCTATAGCCACTCATTAAGGAAAAAAAAGAGAGGGCCCACATAAATAAAATCAGAAATGAAAAGGAGAAGTTACAATGGACACCACAGAAATACAAAGGATCATGAGATTACTGTGAACAATTATACACCAATAAAATGGGCAACATAGGAGAAATGGACAAATTTCTAGAAATGTACAATCTCCAAAGATTGAACCAGGAAGAAATAGAAAATATGAACAGACCAATTACTAGTAAAAAAAAAAAAAAAAAAAAAAAACCAAACTCCCCAAACCCAAAAGTCCAGGACCAGTTGGCTTCACAGCTGAATTCTACAAAAAATTTAGACAATACTTACCTATCCTTCTCAAACTATTCCAAGAAATTGCAGAGGAAGGAATGCTTCTGAACTCATTCTATGAAATCTTCATCACCCTGACACCAAAATCAGACAAAGATATTACTAAAGAGAAACTTACAGACAAATATTACTCATGAACATAGATGCAAAAATCCTCCACAAAATATTAGCAAGCTGAATTCAACAATACAGTAAAAGGATCACATACCATGATCAACTGAGATTTATCCCAGTGATGCAAGGATAGTACAATATCTGCAGATCAATTGGTGTGATACGTTGTTAATGTAAGCATTAACAAAGTGAGGAATAAAAATCTTATGATCATCTCAATAGATGCAGAAAAAGCTTTGGACAAAATTCAACATCCATTTATGATTAAAACTCTCAACAAAGTGGGTATATAAGGGACACACCTCAACATAATAAAGGCCATATATGACAAGCCCACAGCCAACATTATATTCAATTGTGAAAAGCTGAAAGCATTTCCTTTAAGATCAGGAACAAGACAAGAATGCCAACTCTTCCACTTTTATTCAACATAGTATTGGAAGTCTTAGCTACAGGAATCAGAAGAAAAAAAGAAAGAAAAGGAATCTAAAGTGGAAAGGAAGACGTAAAACTGTCATTTTTTGCAGATGACATGATACTGTACATAGGAAATCCTAAAGACACCACCAAAAACTACCATAACTCATCAACAAATTCAGTAAAGTTGCAGGATGCAAAATTAATATTCAGAAATCTTTTGCATTTCTATACACTATCAGCAAGCTATCAGAAAGAGAAATTAAGAAAGCAATCCCATTTACAATCACATCAAAAATAATAAAATACCTATGAATAAATCTAACTAAGGAGGTGAAAGATCTGTACCTGGAAAACCAAAAGACACTGATGAAAGAAATTGAAGATGTCACAAACAAGATGGAAAGATACATCATATATATGGATTGGAAGAATTAATATTGTTAAAATGACCATACTACCCAAGGCAATCTACAGACTCAATGCAATCTCTATCAAAATACCAATGGCATTTTTCACAGAACTAGAACAAATAATTCTATAATTTGTATGGAAACACAGATCTCAAATAGCCAAAACAATCTTGAAAAAGAAACACAAAACTAGAGTTATAATGCTCCCTGATTTCAAACTATACTACAAAGTTGCAGTAACAGTAACAGTATGGTACTGACACAAAACAGACACATAGATTAATGGAACAGGATAGAGGGCCCAGAAATGAACCCACAAGTACATGGGCAATTAATCTATGACAGAGGAGGCAAGAATATACAACGGGGAAAAGATAGCCTCTTCAGTAAATGGTTTTGGGCAAACTGGACAGCTACATGCAAGAGACTCACACTGGACTACTCTCTTACACCACACACAAAAATAAATTCAAAATGGATTGAAGACTTAAATGTAAGACCTGAAACCATGAAACTTCTAGAAGAAAACATAAGCAGTATGCTCTCTAACATCGGTATTAGTAATATTTGTTTTGGTGCTGTCTCCTCAGGCAAGGTAAACAAAAACAAACAAATGAGACTACGTCAAACTAAGAAGCTTTTGCATAGTGAAGAAAACTATCAACAACACGAAAAGGCCACCTACTGAATGGGAGAAGATATTTGCACACAATACATCCTACAAGGGGTTAATATCAAAAATATACAAAGAATTCATACAATTCAATGTCAAAAAAACCAAACAACCCAATTTAAAAATGGGCAGAAGGTCTGAATAGAGCACCTCTAGAAGCTCTGGGAAGGACAGACAAAACCTCAGTGTTGAAGAAATGAACTTACATGGCAGGTGCCAAGACATAGGAAGGATTCTGCCTCTGAAAACTCAGGTGGAGGCAGGTGACAGGAACGGGACCGAGAGAGGTGCAATGATCCCGTTGCACCACCAAGCTGCTTGTCAGGTGTCCTTCTACCCTGGACAGGAAGCAGAGTGGGTTTCAAAGTCTGAGAAGGGGTCAGACAAGAAGAGGGACCATGGAGTCCCAGCAGTAGGGATGAAGAAGAGATGCAGGGTCACTTCACACATGGTGGGACAATATTGCTAAGTATTAATCACCACGCTTCCCTTTCCCTCCCGTGTTCATCGAAGCTCTTTACTGTACCCCAGGGCACCCTAGTCCCCACCAGCCTGGGCCAAGTAGGTGTCAGCCTACTTGATTCCTATGGGAAAGAAGTCAGTGAGTGAAAGTAGCTACTCACCAAAAGCAAAGGGAGGGGTGATAGTCAGTTTTTTGTGTCAACGTGGCTGGGCCACAGTACCCAGATATGTGGTCAAACAGTGTTCTAGATGTCTCAGTGAAGATATTCATTGATGTGATTAGCATTGAACTCAGTAGACTCTGAGTAAAGCAGGTGACTCTCCATATCGTGGGTGGGCCTCATGCAATCCGTCGAAGGCCCGAATAGAAAAAGGCAGAGGTTCCCCAAAGAAGAGGGAATTTGGTCAGCAGACTGACTGCCTTCCGACTCAAACTGCAGCCTCAGCTCATCTCTGTTCCCCCGGCTGCAGGCCCATCCTGCAGATGCTGGACTTGCCTAGCCTCCGCAACGATGTGAGCCAATTCCTTAAAACAAATCTCTTTATATATCCTCATTCCACTGGCGTTGTTCCTCTGGAGAACCCTAATACAGAAAGGAATACTTAACTATGAAGTTTGAAAGCTGCTCACTTGGCCAGTGTAATCAGGAGTGAATTTTCCTCACCCCAGACCTGAAAAAAAAAGGCATCTTGGGCTGGAGAAGGGGATGGAGTGGCCACTCACAGAGAATCAGGTAGGACCAGGAGGCCTGAGCCTCCAGTGATCAAGCACCATCCCTCCCAGTACCAGGGGCCCAGGGCAAGTGGGTCAGAGCCCCACCTGGAAGGAGTGACACCCTCCTCTGTCTTGAGAACTGACCTTCCCCCACTGGCCCCTCCCAAATCAAAGGCCAAGGACTACTGTTATTGAGGGATCATCCCCCCTGACCCTCTGCTGGGAAGGAAGCATTGCTCACCCTTCAGCCCTCTCTCTCCTAGCCTCCCTCCCCAGTTGCTCTGGGGTCTGTCAGGACGCCTGGTTCCCCCGGCCTGCCTTTGTCTTCCACTTCTGCTACTGGCATCTTTGAGATGACCTTTCCAGATCCTCTCCCCAGACCCCTGCAGACGCCGGTTTGGTTCACATTTAGTTCAACAGTCCTCTGAATGCTTGGCTGGGCTTCTCACAGGCCCTTAAGCCTCAGGCCTCCTGAAGAGTAGGAAGGTGACGCCTCAATTCACAGCACTGCCCACCCTCTTTTCCCCACATCTCTGATAACTCTGTTTCAGGGTGTAAATCAGGCCCTGAGTTACATACATGGGAGCAACGCCAGGGCCTGAATCTCACTCTGCCACAAATATCTAGCGTCTGAAGGGTGCCTGTGGAGTTAGATAATGTGCCTGGTGAGGTGGGTGATGTCAACCCGGCAGGTCTCCGAGGTGCCTGCGGGGTGGTGGGCAGAGCCTTGGTGGGCTCCAGTTGGCAGGTGACATCAGTGGCGCCTGGTTTGAAGGAGGACAGGATTCTATAAACGTGCTTTTTGCAGGAGACTAAAAATAACCTAA
The DNA here is from genome assembly GCF_949752795.1 of Hyperoodon ampullatus. Lineage (NCBI taxonomy): Eukaryota > Metazoa > Chordata > Mammalia > Artiodactyla > Ziphiidae > Hyperoodon > Hyperoodon ampullatus. The sequence continues at coordinate 7,360,060 of NC_136921.1, forward strand.
ATGGGTCAGATTCTGAGCCTTGTGATTCCCCGTCACCAGGGGGAGCCTCATACTCTGCCCTCTACCCATGAGTTCATGTGTGACCTGCTGCTTGAGCTGTCACTTTCTGCGAGTCCCAACTCACGTGTTCCCATAGTAACCATGCCAGCAGGGATGGAAGCAATTTTCCAAGGGGTCCAGGGGCCCACGGAGTCCATGAACTCTGCTCCAGGACGTCCCCTGAGTACCAAAGACCTGGCAATGAGCCGCCCTCCCTTTCCACTGAAGATGCCAGAAAATCAAATGGGCCTGAACTGCAACTAGGAGAATGAGGCTTAACATTGGGAAGAATTGGGTGATGGACAGTCACAGCCACAAAAACAATTTGGGTCTTTTGCCAAGATTGTTACAGACACCAGAAAATATTCATAAGTAAAAGAAGAAAAAGAAAAGAAAAAAAAGAATTCAGGAAACTGATTGGAGGTATTGATTCCAACTGTGGAAAAAGCTTTATCTTGGGAAATCACCGAATATGAAGAATATGGAATTAGGTGGCATATCTTCCTTCTACTTTATCCTTTAGGACAACATACTACTTTTATGATCATAAAAATTAAATAAATAAAAAGACAACTCTGGTTCTGGACGGTGTGTGTGAAATTCCGAGCGACAGCTTGGCTTTATTTGGATGGCTGGTCGCATTCCTGGTGGCACCTCCCTCAACACACCTCCCTTGGTATTCGTGAGGAAGAGACTGACTTCTTTTCCTTAATTGAAACGTAATACATGAACAGAGTAAAAGGTCAACCAGCACGATGCAAACTAAGTTTCCCTGGCAGCCCAGAGCCCCCTACCCCGGCCCGTTGCCCGAGGGACAGCAACTTGTGAATTCTTGCAAAACTTTCTACACATATGCAAGCATATTTTTGCAAGACCTCTTTTCTTTTTACCCTGTTGTACACCTTACTTTTTTCACTTAACAATGCTTCATGAACATTTCATGGAGCTTTTTTTGTATCTACCACGTCCTGTTTAAAGCCAGCATACTATTCCTATAGCCAGCACAGTGCATTGTACCAGTCAACCTGTTGACGGACACTTAGATTGTTAACAGTATTTGCTGTCACAAACCATGTGACAACCTGCACACTGGCCATTCATCTTTGGGCTCTGTGCAGTCAAGTATCTGCAAGATACATACCTTAAAATTAAGAGCAACTTTAGGGTAAATGTCCGGTAAGTATCTTGAGTTTCTTGCAGGTGTTCTGGGTGACTTCATCAGGTCAAAGGGTCAGATTCCATCCAGGCTGAGACGTGCCTAAATCATACCTCCATAAAGGCCTCCTGGCTCCATTTTTTTTTTTTTCACACACACACACACACACTGTATCTTATTTTTATAAGAGATAAATAAACTGACACCAAACATGGTAAATGGATGACCACAACAAAAGCAACAATGATTGCAATTACCAAACATGAAACACACTCATACTATAGCATAAAATTGACATTCAGTCCAGCAATCCTCCACTGTAACAGCTCCTTTACTTTGCAGTGAAAATTGATTTGTATATTTTTTGCCTCTGAGTCCTTGTGGGATTTTTTTTTTTATTCAAACAGAAAGTCACAAAAATTATAATCATCTTCATCAGTTCACTCAGTCCCATGTGATTAATTTTTTTTTCATCTTGATCTTTTGTTAGCACTTTTATGAATTCATCAGTTTTCCATTAGAGTTCTGAACTCCATTTTATTTATTTATTTATTTATTTTATTTTATTTTTTTGGCCACACCGCTTGCAGGATCTCAATTCCCCAACCAGGGACTGAACCCAGGCCACGGCAGTGAAAGCCTGGAATCCTAACCACTAGACCACCAGGGAACTCTCCCGGTTCCATTTTAGACAGCTCTCTTAGCAATACTGACTCCATTTTTATCTTCCTTTACAGGCCTCAGAGGCCCCATCAGCTTTGCACCTTCCTTGTACCAAGCCTACACGTCGTGTGTAAAGCCAGACAGCCAGTAACCAAAGTAACCGAGGTGCCAGAGCAACTGCCACCCCGCCCCCAGGCTCTCTGTCCCCGGGGTCAGATTTGCCAACCACTGGAGACAGCAACTCCAGCCCTCAGACTCGGGTACACCTGCCCCGGCCACCCAGATGCCACTGAAACGTCCTGGGATACCAGTGCCGCCCAGGCCCCTGTGCCACCTCAACCTCTGTTCTGGCCCCAGGCACTTCCCAAGCCTGAATCATGACAACCCTCCCTTGGCAGGGCCTGTTACCGTGTTTCCTGAACGTGTTCTGCCCACGGCCACTTGCTTTCCGTGGTGATTACGTGTCAGCTCCTTCCCAGCTTCCTGTTCTGTTCCTCTTCCTCTCTGCTTCGATAGCCAGCAGTTCTCTTAGCTGATGCGCCCAAACTAAAACCAAAACCACCCTGTTGGTTCCAGCTTTATTCCCATCAGGATCTTCTGCCCAGTGTCCTCATGTGAGCTTCCTCCCCCTGCGTGGCTGCCCCCGGTCTCAGGAAAACCTGGGTGCTCCTGACTATATCCTTGCCCATCGATCAGCTCCTAAAACTGCATGAAAGTCACCTCTGAACCACCCGTCCGCCCCGTTCTCCCTTCCGCCATCCCACACTGCACCCCCTTCCCTGACTGCTCCAGACTTCCAGGCTGCGGAAGCGCAGGCTTTTTCTGACACCCCTGCTGAATAGCATTCCTCCCGTTGGAGCCCAAGCCCGGAACCTGCACAACTTTGCCTGCTCTTGGGCAGAGCAGTTCCTATCACACTTGCATTGTTTTGCAGGCACCTCTCTTATCCCCTCCTTAATTATCACCTCCTCAAGAATCCACATTTGTCTTATTCATCCCTCAGGGCTGCCGCATCCGGCCCACACTGCCAGGTAGTAGATGTCTTAGTCAGAACGAGCTGCCATAACAAAATAGCACAGACTGTGGGGCTTCAGCACTAGACATTTATTTTCTCACAGTTCTGGAGGCTGGAAGCCCAAGATCAAGAAGCCCAGGATGGCTGCCTTCTCTCTGTGTCCTCACATGGCTTTTCTTCGGCACCTGTATATGGAGAGAGAGACAGACAGAGAGCAGTATCTCTCTTCCTCTTATAAGGCCAACAAGCCAACAGGGTTAGAACCGACCCCATCCTTATGAACTCATTTAATCTTTTTTTTGTTAATTGAGGTATACTTGATGTACAATGTTATGTAAGTTTCAGGTGTTACAACATAGTGACTCACAATTTTTAAAGGTTATACTCCATTTATAGTTATTATAAAATATTGGCTCTATTCCCTGTGCTGTACAATATATCCTTGTAGCTTATTTATTTTATACACAGTAGTTTGTACCTTTTAATCCTCTACCCCTATCTTGCCCCTTCCCCCTTCCCTCTCCCCACTGGTAACCACTAGTTTCTTCTCTATATCTGTGAGTTTGCTTCTTTTTTGTTTTATTCACTAGTTGGTTGGGTTTATTAGATTCCACATATGGGTGATATCATACAGTATTTGTCTTTCTCTGTCTGACTTATTTCACTAAGCATAATACCCTCCAAATCTATCCATGTTGTTGCAAAAAGCAAAATTTCATTCTTTTTTTTATGGTTGAGTAGTATTCCATTGTATACATATATACTACATCTTCTTTATCCGTTCATCTGTTGGTGGACACTTAGGCTGCTTCCATATCTTGGCAATGGTAAATAATGCTACTATGAATATTGGGGTGCATGTATCTTTTCGAATTAGTGGGGTTTTTTGGATATATACCCGGGGTGGAATTGCAAACTCATTTAATCTTAATCACCTCCTAAAAACCCCATTTTGAAATACAGTCACATTGGGGGTCAGGGTTTGAACATATGAATTTGGAGGGGAAACAATTCAGTCCATAGCAGTACCCACTAAATATTTGCTGAATTATCACAGTAGTCAGTGAATGTCTTTCTACCAGCGACCACATGTAAGACACTGTACTAAGCTCTCAGCACGAACTGCCTCATTCATTCCTTGTGATACCCCGTAAGGGAGGTCCTATCATTATCGCCGTTTTACTCATAGAGAAATTGAGAACGAGAAAGGTGAAGTAATCTATCTGCAAGTTAGTGGCAGATCGGAGATTCTAGCTCATGTTTGCTTAATCTCATAGCCACTAGGCATGCTCCACACTTTGGTTTAGGTGAGCCCAGAATTCTGTGCTGGACCCTGAAATTCTTAGGACAGAGCCTTTGCTCCATTCACCTAAATCCTCCCCAGCATCCTCTCTGGAAGCCCCTTGGGCCCTCATCGCAACAGTTACCCAGACCACTGTTGGAAGAAGCACAGATGCAGGAGTACATGGGTTCCAGGACTGGGGTGATGGTCCCCTGCATAAAGTTTCAGATGACCATTTTAAGGGTCCTTGGAGACGTGTGTGGACTGTAGAATCAGAACAGGTTCCTGGTAGAATAGAACCCGGTGGAGTAGTCTCACTCAATCCACTAGGCTTTTTTTGTGAACTCAAATGTCACTTGCTGACCACCTGGTAGAGGTATGGTAGAGGGGGCCTTGGCTGGTTATCAAACCATCGAACTGCAAATCCCTTCCCACCGGAAGGTACTTGTTCTCATTGTAACTGTGACCTATTTGATGTCCCAAATCTACAGTTCCAAGTCCTGGTTTGCAAAGGCTTTCCAGGTGTATCTTCCTAAAACCTCCTTTGGTCTCACCACTCCCCTACTGAGAATCTTCGAACAGCTCTTACTGCCTATAGGACAAAGTCCAAAATCCTTTTCTTGCAAAGACTCTCTCATCTGGCCACTACCTGCTTTTCTCCTTATTTCCCACCCCACTCCTGGGGACCTGGCAAGAGTCCTCCTTACTCCGTGTATGGATTGGCATCTACTCCCACCTCTGCACATTATAGCTGCAGAGCTTGAAACGTATGTAACCTGAACCTTGACCTCTGGACCTAGCTCCACCCTTCAGACCAAGATCTCCTTCCCTTCCATCTCTCATAAGCCCCAGTCCTTGCCCTGACCCCGCCTTTTACCCTCCCCATATCCACACAGTTATCCTCTATCACATCCTAGACTCCTCTCCTCGGGGCTTTCAGTCTCCTCATCACCCCTCTCCTCCTGCCACACCCCCCTGAAAACCTCCAGCCAGCTGGAGGCTGCCAACCCTCAGCAGAGAATTCCCCCTCCAGGACAAACCCAGAGCTCCCAACCAGCATGGCAGCCAGGGTCTTCCAGACATGGCTTCTGCCTTTTCTGTTGGCTGCCCTACCAAAGGCTGCATTTTTCCAGATGACCTTGCTTTCCTACCTCACCTCTCCACACTCTTCAGAGCAGCTCATTAAAAAACCCTCATTAGGGCTTCCCTGGTGGCGCAGTGGTTGAGAGTCCGCCTGCCGATGCAGGGGACACAGGTTCGTGCCCCGGTCCGGGAAGATCTCACGTGCCGCGGGGCGTCTGGGCCTGTGAGCCATGGCCGCTGAGCCTGCGCGTCCGGAGCCTGTGCTCCGCAATGGGAGAGGCCACAGCAGTGAGAGGCCTGCGTACCGCAAAAAAAAATTTAAAAAAACCTCGTTTTTCTGCCCCCAAACAGTAGATGGGTCTCCCAGGCCACCTTCGAATGTATCCATGTCTGCCTCCAGCCCCAACGTCCTCCTGTACTTCTCCAGGGTTCCCTTGTCACCCGCTGGGACAGCTCCCAAAGCCACCCTAACCCTCCTGGATGTTCTTCTCTCCCCTTGTCTCACTCCTCCGCCTGCCTCTATAAGCAAGCTTAACATTTTTCCATCTTAAAAAAACCACAGTCTTCCCTGCCAACCGTTCTCAGCCTTGACTGTGTATTTGAAATTGGCCCACCCCAGGCCAATTAAATAGAAATCTCTGTGCTGGGGTGCAGACATCCCCTGGCTACTCCCACGGGCAGCTAAGACTGAGAACTAGGCACCCACCCGCCTCCTCCTTGCCTGGGTATCACCCTGTCTCTTTGCCTTAACTGATGACTTTTTGGAATAAACTGTCCTCACTCACTGTCACATTGTCATCACCTCCCATTGAAACCTTCTCATCGGGTCTCCAAGGACTTCCTTCTCTCAAGTCCTCGCCATGGCCTGTGACCCTGCAGGCCTCTCCCGCCTCCTTACAATTCTTCTGGTTGCTCCTCCAGTTTTCCATCTTCCTCTCTGACGGTCCCGTCTCATTCCCACCCTCTAATATACTGACATTTCCCCAGCTTGTGTTCTCGAACTTCTCTGCGTCTATCCCATGCTCTCAGGACATTTCCCCCACTTACGGCTTCCAAAACTGCATCTCCCGCCCTGACCTCCTTCCTGAGCTCCCGTCCACACTTCCTACTGCCTCCGTGCATATCCAATGGACACGTAAGCCCCACCTCATCTGGATTTTCCATCTTTACACCAAAAACCTGTTCTTCCACATGCATCGCTTATCTATGTAGATTACTGTCACCGAACTGCCCAGTCTTCCAAGCCAGAATCCAAGTGACATCTTCATCCCCACCCACATCTGATGGATCACTGAGCCATAGAACCCTCTGGAATCCACTCCCTTCGAGGCAGCCCCACCTGTGCTGATTTCATTCCACTCTTGCACGATTTGGCCCCTGGACTTTTTAGGAGGAGCCTTCACCAGCCCGTCCTCCCTCAGGTTCCTTCCCACCCACCCATACCTGTCGTTCTGCCCTCTGCGTTTCTACCAGGGCTCTCTCTCTGTAAAATGCAAATCTGAGTCTGCCATTCCTCCAGGTGAAATCCCCCGATACCTTTCCTCTAATGTTGGATGGAATGCAAGCTCCCTGGCAGGTCACACCAAGTCCTTCAAGGTCCCCGGCTCGCCCACCTTTCCTGGTCTTTTTCATCCTCTCCCCCACTCACTCCAGCTCTGCTATGACCACATCGGGACCTCTCGTGTGTCCATTCCTTCACTCATTCACTTAACAGATATTGACTGAGAGCCTGCCATGTGCCCAGATACTGCCCCAGACCCCAGGGCCCAAACGCTCTGCCATCTTGGAGTTTACACTCTACGTTGGGACTTGCCCTGTGCTGTGACACATCCACAGTCTAACTCCTTCCCAGCCAGGCAGGAAAACGGCAGACTCAGGAACCTGACCTCCTGGCTAGGCCACTTACCAGCTTGTAAAATCACGGTTAAGGGGCTTCCCTGGTGGCGCAGTGGTTGGGAGTCCGCCTGCCGATGCAGGGGACACGGGTTCGTGCCCCGGTCCGGGAAGATCCCACATGCCACGGAGCGGCTGGGCCCGTGAGCCATGGCCATTGAGCCTGCGCGTCCGGAGACTGTGCTCCGCAGCGGGAGAGGCCACAACAGTGAGAGGCCCGTGTACTGCAAAAAAAAAAAAAAAAAAATCACGGTTAAGTAGCTTAATTCCTCTCTGCCTCAGTTTCTTCCTCTGTCAAATGGGGGTGATAACAGTGACCTGCCTCACAGGATTAAATGAGGGAATGCCTGCAAAGGGCTTGGAATAAGGCCTGCTGTACAGTCAGGCCTCAACAGATGTTCACTTTTGTTTTATACCCTCAGCTCAGTGCCTAACACACAATGAGTATGTAATACACGCTTTCTTGTTGGATTAAAGAAGAAAAAACTATATTTAGCACATTGAAAGTTAGGTTCTCACTGAAAACCAGGGGCCCTGATGTTACAAAACCACCCTCAGAATGTCACTGAAAGATCTAGAAAGAAGAAAGATGCTTCCCACGTGGGAGGAATGTGATTCAGGTGACAAAGCCTAGCTGAGCGCCCTCTGACCCAGAGTTTCCTTGGGCAGAAGGGAGGGCTTGATGGCTCAACCAATGGCCCTTAAGGAGTGAAGGAAAAGGAAAGGAGGTGACAGTGGTCAGGTTGCCACCTTCTTTTGCTGGGACCCTTGAACTTCTAGTCCAAGACAGGGGTCATGGTGGGGATACCCACAGGGGCCTGATACAGTCCAGGCGAGGACTGTGTGAATCTAAGCCAGTCACCCGCCTCCTCAGGCCTCCGTTCTGATCTCGTCAGACAAATACAGTTCGAACAGGTAATATTCAAGGCCCTTCTGAGCTCTGCGATTCTAGAACTTTCTGTATGTGTGTCTACCTCTGGTCTTTAACCAGATTATAAACCACATCAGAGAGAAAACAAGGACTGTGATTTATGAATTAAAGAACAAATGCATGACTTAATCATTTTTTCTGGGAGCTCAGCTGTGTAAAAGTATAAAAGGAGAAAAGCCATTTCAGGGCGTTTTAAGCTCATAGTGGGGAGTTGTGCTTTCCATTTACAAACTACACGTTTCAAGAGGATTCAACTATTCATCTTTGACTCAGTAATTCCTTTCAGGGGATTCAGTTTACAGAAATAACCACAGATAAGGACTAAGATGTACTCACAAAGGTATTCATCTCAGTGTATTTATAACAGGAAAAATGTAAGTAACTTCAATTTCTTATATTCAAGGAATGGTTAATTAATTTGTGGTATGTCTCTCTGATGTATTATCTTTTGAGAGAAAATGATATGGAGGAAATGAGTATGATATAACGTCAAGTGGGGATAAAAAGCATGACTGATTTTTCAACATAAATCTCAGTTTGGGGAAAAAAAGAAAAGTTCACAGATAAAAGACCAGAAGAAAACGTGCTTCTGGTTAGTGGGATTATGGGTGGTTTTTTTCTTGCTTCTTTGTACTTCCAAATGTTTGGCGTCTATTACTTTGAAACCCTCCCCTAAAAACAGTACAAAAATGGAATTTGAAAAAGTAACACCTTGCCAAAAGTACAGTCAGCTTTCTCACCTCTTCTTGGAGCAGCGTGATTTAAGTATCACATTTAAATGCTGGATTCCTTCCTTTCATCTTCTCGTGGTGGGGATGAGACACAGGTGTCAGTGTGGCCCCGAGCAATGAATTCTCACGATGCAGCCCAGGGGCCTTTGAGCGCTGAGCTCTCCAGCTCCTCCTGGCTCTGCATGAATCGCTGCTTTCTCAGGCACCCCAGGCTGGCAAGTCCGCAGACCAGGGCTACATCCCAGCTCCATCTCCCGCCTGCTCTGGTGAGACGATGAGGGAATGCCGGGGAAGGCGGCGTGGTGCCCAGGGGCTGAGGACACAGGCTCTGGGGACAGGCCAAGCAGAACTCCATGCCCCAGAACCCGCACGCACAAACCCCTTTGAACTTCTTGGATGTTCAGGAAGAGATGATGGAGACAATTCAGAACAGATGTGGGAATATTGGTCTGGGCTCGGAAAACCCATTTGCTCTGCTGGCCCGACCTCTAAGCGGCTGTGTGGTCTTGAGGAAGTCAACATGAAGAGCTGGTCCCTGGGGGAGGAGAGGACAGAAGAGAAACTCTGAGTCAGTGTCTGCATACGAGTGTGTGTGTGTGTGCACATGTGTGTGAGCATGTGTGTGTGGCTTTGGCATGATTAAAACTCTTGCGGGAGAGGCAGACTCTGCCGTGACTGTGATGGACCGCACCAAAGACGACTCTTGTGGCTTTTTCACTTTTGGTCTTGACAAATTTCAGACAGTGTCCACTGTCATGAGACAGGCTGTCCAGTGGTTGACCTGTCCCATGATCTTCCTGCACCTGGCACATACATTTGTAAAAAGGACAAAGGCAGGTGTTGGACTTGCCAAGAGCGGAGGGCGGCTGCCTCCGGATGGAGGGCCTGTGCACACAAAGGCTGCAGAAACTCTTTGTGCAGCTTCATGACTTTAGAATCTTGTAAAAATTCATTGGCAGCCTTTCTGTTAGGTTACACTAATTAGAAACATATATTTAAGCTACGGAATGGCCAAGGAGGGACCAGACTCACCTGCCAAGGGCCCGTAGATGCTGTGGTTCAGTGCAAGGATTTGTGACAGAGGAAGGGGGTTCGTTGAGCCAGGGTCAAGGGTGGACCATGGCTAACAGAGGAGGGCACAGCTGTAAGAGACCAGCAGAAAACGAGTGGGCTGCAACCCACTGGCACCAAGGGAAGCTTCATTGAGACCCCGTGGACTTTATTCCAGGCCCAAAGAACATCCTCTTCTCATTGTTTTGACCAAGTTAGACAGGTATGCCCAGCCGTACCTTCTCCTCTGCAGGCAGAGAGAAAGCCTGGGCAAGGAGGAACTTTGCCAACCTCTCACTTCACCACCGTCATCTGGGGTCCAGGCCTTAAATCCCACCAGCGCCCCCTGTGTCAGTGAGACCACCAGGGTAGCAAAGAAGGTCTTGCAGAGCTGAGAGGAGCTTCCTGCATCTTAGATAAAGTACTGAGCAGGCTGGGCTCTATACCAGGGTTTCTCCAGGTTCTCAAACTTTCGCACACATCGGAATCATCCAGAGGGCTTGTTAAAACCCAGCTTGCTGGGCCCTGCCCCCAGGGTTTCAGATTCAGAAGGTCTGGCGGATTCAGTAGGACCTAAGAGTTTGCATTCCTCACAACTCCACAGGTGATGTTACTGCTCTGGGGCCCATGCTGTGGGAGCCTCTGCTCTGTGGGGCAGGAGGAAACCCATGAAGTGGACCCCAAGGCAATGCCAGGGAAAGGGCAGAGACTCAGTTCCTGGGGGCTGGCAGCCAGCTGGACGCTGGTGAGGACCTGGGTCCACAGCTGTGGCTCCTTGAAGTGTGTTGTTGTTTCTCCTGGGCTTCCGCTCAAGTGTCACCTCCTGTCATTCTTGACCACGTTTACATTCTCTATATCACTAACCTGTACAGAGTTGCATTTCCCTCTAAGTTGCTTATGTGTCTGTCATCCACTTTATCCCATGACATCCAAGTTTCTTGGGGACAGTGGCTCTGTCTTGTCACCATTGAATCCCCAGCTCCCAGAACAACATCTGGTCCATGGCTGACACAATACCCCATTGTGTATCGATGGCCTTAGCCATCCCAGGGAAGCAAAGTGAACTCTTGGCACCTGGAGCGGGTGGTATGGGAAGGGTGGCCTTGGCCATGTTGCTGACCCTGCTCTTCTCCTGGGTCCTTAGTGGACAGGTTCTGCAAAGTCTCAGCAATGGGTGTGGCCATAGGAGAGGCCACAGCATGTAGCTCTCAATTCTCCACTGTCATTTCCCGTGAGCCTTCAGGCGTCTGGACAGTACAAAGAGGCAAATAAATGGGGACGTGATGGAAATGATGACCCTGTCCTGGGGGTTCTTAATAGTGACAAGAGCTCTGACTCCTTGGCGCTGATTGTGTTTCTGAGCTCTGGTCTCTGGACAGCAAGGTATCTGGTGGCCTCCTCCCCCTTTGAGGAGGTCCCTGGTCCTCAGGAATCCTGCCCCTATTACAGAGGCAGGGGCTGTAGAGATGGCCCAGGATGCAGTCGGACTCCACGGATCCTTCACATGGGGCTAGTTGTTGGAGGATGGCTGCTACTTGACCATGAATAAAAGGACCTGGATGGGGCCAAGGATTCTTAGGATACTGGTGAGCTTGGCCTTGCTTTCAATAGGCCATGAAGGCCTGGGTGCTACCCTCCTGCCCACAGAGAGTAACTCTTGGGACATGGCCCAGGTTGCTGTGGGCTGACTGGCTGCAGTGGAAGGTTGCCATGGTAACATAGTCTATCTACCCTCTCCTGGGGGTTTGGAGGATGGAGTCCTTGCCAGATTATGAAGGTCCTGGGATGGATGGGGGATTCTGCAATCTCGGGAAAGGCTGTGACAACAGGGGTGAGAGATGTCAAAACTCCTCTGTCTGTTCCCTTGAGCCATCAGATGTCAGGATTGACCAAAGAGAGGAATTAAATGAAGACATGACAGAAAGGATCCCTTCTCTAGCTTCTCTTTTTCTATATGTTTTTTGGCCACTGCAACCTTGAGGTGTCCTGGGATGTGTTGTCTCTCAGAGCTGAGCACAGAAGCACCCCCTTCTCAGTTGCTGAGGCAAGAAGAGCAGGGTTGTACTGGTTTTTTGTCACTGTAACAAACCCCCGCCCACTTGGTGGTTTAAAACCACACTCATTCTCCTCTAGCTCTGAAGGGCACACGTCTAAAATCAGTTTCCCTGGGCTAACGTCAAGTTATGAGCAGGGCCACGTCCCCTCCAGAGTCCTTTCTTGCTTTTCCAGCCCCCAGAGCTGCATTGCTTGTGTTCCTTGGCTTGTGGCTTCTTCCATCTTTGAAGCCAGCAGAGTAGCGCTTTGTTTCAGTGTCATGTCCTCACTGTCTGTAGTCAACTCTCCCCCTGCCTCCCTGTGCTATGGACATGTGATCACGTCTATGTCCCACCTGGCTCACTCAGGATGGTCTCCCCACCTCAAGATCCCCAACTTAATCCCATCTGCAAAGTCCCTTTAGCCATGTAAGGCCACAGTCACAGATTCTAGGGATCAGGACGTGGACAACTTTAGGGGTCATTACTCAGCCCACCATACAGGCCTTCTCAGGGCCTTGGTGGCTTCTCCCCAGTGGCAGGTATGTCAGCAGCCATACCAGCTCCCCAGCCTCAGAATCCCTTCCTCAGTGGCTTCCCAGAGCTGGTCCCCCAGGCCCCAGGAGTCCAGGCCACAGTCGCTGTTCCTGGAAGACCAAGAAATAAATGTGAAGAGGCTCCTGTCACCATCACAGTCGAAAAGGCCATACCAGAGGCTGCAATTGAAGGTGGCGTGCAGACAGAGGGGCCGCACAGGGGAGCTGCACTGATCTGAGGTGGGCACTAGCTGCTCTGAGATGAATACCTGTGAGAACTGGGGCCAAGGGGGCTCTCCAAACCTGGAGCCCCAGGTCTCCCTGCCTTTGCTATGGGGAGTGCAGGCAAGGCCATGCTTCCCTGCTCCCTGCTGTGTCTGTGCCCTGCTTCTGGGGTCACCAGGCAGAGCACCGAACAGGGCTGCTCCACCAGCCTCCCTCCAGCTTGGGCCTGGCAGTGGATGTACAATGGCCGTGCACAAGTGTACACAAACACACACACACACATGCACACTGCACCAGCCCCAATGGCCATGCACAAGAGTAAACACAGACACACACACACACACACACACTGCACCAGCTCCAGACGACCCAGGCAGGGTCACTGGGCTGAAAACTGGCCAAGGCTCTCACCCACAATGTGGCACAGCCTGGACCCGTGTAATTGATTTGGGGGCCATCTTCCCCAGCCTTCAGAGTCTGAACTATTTCCAACATTTTCACCCCAGCTGTCCAGGCCTGAAGCACACATTTTTTGTGTTTGCTTGTTTATTCATTTGTTTGACAAGTGGTTTTTAGGGGAAGTTAGGAGGAAGGGAGGGGCCTGCTGGAACTGTGTATCAATCTGTGTGTGCGTGTGTGTGTGTGTGTGTGTGTCTCTAAGGACACAAATTACAGTAAAAATTCAGTTTTACTAAATGTATCCTGGATTGGATCCCAGAACAGAAAAAGGACATTGGTGGAAAAACTGGTGAAATCTGAATAAAGTCTAGAATTTAGTTAATAGTAATGTACCAGTGTTAACCTCTCAGCTTTGACAATTGTACCACAGTTATGTAAGATGTGAACATCAGGGTAGACTGGGTGTGGGGTGTTCGGGAACACTCCGTACTATCTTTGCAACTTTTCCATAAATCTAAAATTATTCCTCCCCAGAAGTTTATTAAAAATATTCAGTTCCAGGGCTTCCCTGGTGGCGCAGTGGTTGAGAGTCCGCCTGCCGATGCAGGGGACACGGGTTCGTCCCCCGGTCTGGGAAGATCCCACATGCCACGGAGCAGCTGGGCCCGTGAGCCATGGCCGCTAAGCCTGCGCGTCTGGAGCCTGTGCTCCGCAACGGGAGAGGCCACAACAGTGAGAGGCCCGCGTACCGAAAAAAAAAAAAAAAATTCAGTTCCAAAGTTTTACAACCCAATACAATATATTGATTTGGAGGTTTAACTACCAAATCCACTATTCAGTTCAAAGTTTATTTTTTTATTGAGGTATAACATACATAGAGTGAAGTACACAAATCTTGTGTTTACAGGTCGTTGAGTTTTTAATATACGGAATCAGCCACCTAACCAGCACCAGATCAAACAAGAGAATGTCCCCAGCACCCAGAAGTCTCCTAGCCTCTTCTTAGTGAAAGGTTCTCCTCCACAGAGCTGGCCACTCCTGATTTATAAGCATAGATTGGTTTTGCCTGTTCTTGAATTTCATATAAATAAAATCATAAAGTGTGTACTCTTTTGAGTCTGTCTTCTTTCACTCAACATAATGGCTGAAAATCGTCCATGCTATTGTGTGTAGCAGTTCATTCCTTTATTGTTGTGTAATATTCCCCAATTTAGCTCTCCATTCTACTTTTTACTGACATTTGGGTTGTTTTCAGTTTGGCACTTTCATGAATGAAGCTGCTATAAACATTCGTATATGTGTCTTTGACAGCTCTATGTATTAGTTTCTCTTGGAAATATACTTCAGAGTGAAATTGCTGGGTCCTGGAGTATTTCACATTCAGTTTTAGTAGATATTACCACACAGCTCTCCAAAGTGGTTGTACCAGTTACACTTCCTCCAGAAATGTATGAGTGTTCTGGTTGCTTCACATCCTTGCCAATACTTGCTGTTGTCCATCCTTTCAATTTTAGTCATTCTAGTGATAAGCATCTCAGGGTTTTAATTTGCATTTCACTGATGAACATGTGTTTGGCTGCCTTGAGGACATCCTCTTTTGTGAAGTGACTTTTTAAGCCTTTTGCCCATTTTTACTGGCTTGTCTTTTTCTTATTGATTTGTAGGAGCTCTTTATGTATTCTGGATACAAGTCCTTTGTCAGATATATGTATTCTAAATATCTTCATCCCATTTATGGCTTTTCTTTTCACTCTCTTGATAGTGTCTTCTGATGAGTAGGTCAGCTCAGCTTTAGCCTAATTAACTGTTGCTTTATTTGTTTTTTCATTCAAATCAGAAGACTTTGGCATTCATGTACATTTAGAACTAGAAGGAACTTTAGAGATTATTTGTGCCAGTGCTTTTTTTAAAAAATAAATTTATTTATTTTATTTATTTATTTTGGGCTGCATCGGGTCTTCGTTGCTGCATGTGTGCTTTCTATAGTTGTGGTGAGCGGGAGCTACTCTTCATTGTGGTGCATGGGCTTCTCACTGCAGTGGCTTCTCTTGGTGTGGAGCACGGACACTAGGCATGCGGGCTTCAGTAGTTGAGGCACGCAGGCTCAGTAGTTGTGGCCTACGGGCTCTAGAGCGCAGGCTCAGTAGTTGTGGTGCACAGGCTTAGTTGCTCTGCACGTGCCAGTGCTTCTTGATCTTTATGTTCACTGGAATAACTTGAGGAGCTTTTGAAAAAATACCTATGCTTGGTCATCAACATAATTTAAGAGCTCCCCAGAGAATTTTTTTTTAAAATTTCAACATCACTGATTTCTGTTCTTTTTTTTTAATATTTTATTTATTTATTTATTTATTTTCCTTTTTTTTCTGTTTGTTTTTGGCTGCGTTGGGTCTTAGTTGTGGCACACGGGATCTTTCACTGAGGCACGTGGGCTTCTCTCTAGTTGTGGCCTGCAGGTTTTTCTCTCTCTAGTTGTGGCACGTGGGCCCCTGCGTGCGTGGGCTCAGTAGTTGCGGCATGCAGGCTCTCGTCGAGGTGCACAAGCTCAATAGTTCTGGCGCGCAGGCTTAGTTGCCCCCCAGCATGTGGGATCTTAGTTCCCTGACCAGGGATCGAACACGCATCCCCTGCGTTGGAATGAGGATTCTTTACCACCGGACCACCAGGGAAGTCCCTCCCCAGGGAATTCTAATAAGCAGTTGGATTTGAGACCCACTGACCTCGGTGAAAGGAGAGAGTTTAAGAGAGTGATGCTTTGCTTGGCAGTAGCCAGATGCCTTATCTTATTCCTGCTTCATCTCAAGACTTTAACAGATGATTGACTCTTCCAGGATAATCAACAGAGGTAAACCCTGGAACAATTTTTAGTGGGTCTTTCCCTCTTAAACCTCTGGTGTGCCTGGTACAGTCCTGGTTAATGCCCATTGTCTTGGTATAACTATTAATAGCATCATTCTTTCACTCTCAAAAGTGTCACAGTTGGGATACTACACTATAGGGCTGCCTCCCCCCACTTAAACTTCTTGAGAGTGCCCTGCCCCTGGTTTGCAAGCCCTCTCCTCACCCTCCTAATTTGGCCTCAGCCCCCCACTTAACAGCTCCCTTTGTAGGGCTTGGAAGCCACCAGGACGGCATCCCCCAAACAGAGGGGCCTAACTTTCCATCCCAGCAATGACCAGGCCCTAATTCCTCATCCTTACAGCTGGATTTCTTTTTTTTTCTTCTTTTTTTTTTTTTTTTGCAGTACACGGGCCTCTCACTGCTGTGGCCTCTCCCGTTGCGGAGCACAGGCTCCGGACACGCAAGCTCAGTGGCCATGGCTCACGGGACCAGCCACTCCGTGGCATGTGGGATCTTCCCAGACCGGGACACGAACCCGCGTCCCCTGCATTGGCAGGCGGACTCTCAACCACTGCACCACCAGGGAAGCCCCAGCTGGATTTCTTAAAATCCTACCCAGAGAAGCAGAACCAGGAGGCCAGTGCGGGAACCACACCCAGAACTAAAGCCACATCTCCAGCTCCCCACACTGCAAACAATCCATCTAACCACTGCCTGGCTTCATGGAGACACAGCTCAGCCATAAGAACCCACAGCCGCTGTCATTGATCCCCCGTCATCAAACCGTTAGACTGCTCTCATCAATAAAAGAGCTGATTAGAGGAGCTCTGATGGGGGCGGAGCGCAAGTCCACTCTACCACAGGGACAAGCGACAAAGGCCCCTGAGGACCCCGGAGGTCAGACAAGAGTCAGCCTCCTCCACCCAGGAGGGGCCCTCTCTCAGGGGGGTTGTCACCTCAGGACAACCTGGGAGTAGCCTTCTCCCGCTCTTTCTCCACGGCAAGGACTATACAACACAGAACCCCCTCCCCTCTTAGCCTCCACATGGTGACATACATGTCACCCCAAAGACTGAGTGCCCCAGAGCAGCTCTGTGCCACAGGCACACATCCAACAGCCCACCCCCTCCCTCCCTCTCCATTCTTCTAAATTACCTGATTCATTGGAATTTCGTTCCTACCTTTAGCCACATCACCTATAGAAGAATAACTTATGATGACTGTAGTGGGTAGAGTGGTGGCCCCCAAAGATATATCCATGTCCTAACCCCAGAGCCTGTGAATGTGACATTATTTGGAAAAGAGTCTTTGCAGATGTAATTAAGTGAAGGATTATCCTAGATCACCCTGGATTATCCAGGTGGGCACTAAATCCAATGACAAGTGTCCTTAAAAGATACAGAAGAGAAAGCCATGAGAAGACGGAGGCAGACATGAAAGTGATGCAGTCACAAGCCAAGGGAGGCCTGGGGCCACCAGAAGCTGGAAGAGGCCAGGAAGCACTCTCCCCTAGAGCCTTGGGAGGGAGCACAGCCGTTTGAACACCTTGATTTTGGACTTCTAGCCTCCAGAACTGTGAGAGAGTAAATTTCTATGGTTTTAAGCCACTAAATGGGTGGTACTTTGTTACAGCAGCCCTGGGAAACTAACACAACAACCTAAGCCAGCTTACTTTTCCTAGACTCTGCCTCACCTCGCTGCAGTGCTGTTCCCCACGCTCCCTGCTCTAAAGCATTGAGGACACGCACAGAGACATGGACAGACAGACACACACGCACACAAACATACGCACACACACACAAACATACGCACACATCTTTGCTGATTTACAGCTTTGTCCCAGCCTTTGCCCAGGAATGTGATGAGCATTTGCTAAGAAAAAATGGGCTGGACTAGATAATTTATCAAGACCTGCAGAAAACCTGGGCTGGGGGGAGCAGGCAGGCTGAACCAAGGGGCTCCAGGAGGCTAGGTTCCTTCAGTTTCTGGGCTGCAAATAGAATCCTCTGGAAAGGCTGAGACAGCGCAGGTGGAAAGGAGCCCAGAGACAGACTCGCACTTGCACACCTTCAACAAAGGGAACAGAGAGGCAGCCTCCCAGGTCCAGAGGGCACCGGGAGGAAGGAAACCGCCAGCCTCTTAGTGGGGAGAGCCCTCTTGGGCAGTACACAGCGGGCTCACTGAAGCAAAAATTCAGCTGGGAAGGCCTGTTTCAGGGTGAACATGATGAAGACGATCTCCTTGTAATCATCTGATTCGTACAGACACCCAAACTGGGGTGACCCATTGGGGCCGGCGCCCATTCTCTGGAGGTCTGAGTAAGCGCAGCTGCCCGGGGCCAGCAGGGTGGGCTCTGACCAGGCCTAGGGCACGAGGGGCTGTCAATTGAGGTACATGCCCAGGTTGGCTCTCCCCCGTGGGTCAGTCGGTGCGTGTAGAGCAGCCACCGGTCTGGGGATTCTGATCCCGCACGGGGGCTGGGGAAGCCAAGGATGCTCCCTTGGTAGCTGTGGGGAGGCTCCACGAGCTTCTGCACTGGCTGGGTCTCCCCGACGTCGAGCCCGTCGTTGGCACTCTGGACCTGGACCCTGGCTCGGAGGGGGCTTCTCGCGTTCAGGTACACAACCCTCCGTTTTGCATCACCAACTTGGGCCACCTGGCACTCCAGGGTGTCCCGGGCCATGAATTTCCCTCTTGCCCACGTGTTCCCGTGGTCGTGGATGACCAGGCAGAAGGCAGAAGGGGTAGGCACCTGCAAGGAGGGACGGTTGCAGTAAGCGTAGGCTGGCACCACCAGGCTCTGCGTCAGGTTGTGCAGCTGCAGACAGTGTCCCAGGCCCACCGCAAAAGTGGCCCAGTCCTTGTGGGCCGGGCCAATGACGGAGTCCGTGAGGTCCCTGACGGGGCTCCAGGACCTCCCATGGTCGGTGCTGGTGACATGGCACAGCCGTGTCAAGTTGACCCTGGTGTGGAGCTGGTGGTGCTCCGAAACCTGCCCAGGGATGGCAATGAAGAAGAGGAAAACGGTCCCCGTCTTCTCGTCGTACAGGGGGCTTGGGTTCATGGAGCGGTGGCCCTCCATCTGGGCTTGGGCCACCGCCTCCTGTGCATGCCACTGCAAGTGAGGAGAGAAGGAGAAGCACAGCTTGGGAACAGCCAGTGACAGAGGTTGCACTCTGGGGGGCGGTGTGTCTCATGGGGTTAGGATCAAGGGTCATGGAGGAGAATTCTTGGTCCAGGGCTCATTCACCCTCACAGCACCTCCCAGAGCGGGACCCAGGGCTCCGCCTCACTCCCTCCGAGACAGCCCAACCCCACCCAGTCCCACCAGCATACATCCAGGACACCTATGATGTACTAGACCTCAAGTACAAAGATGATTCAGGCACCAGCCATTCGCAGCTCCATCCTGGCTCCTTCAACCTACCAGCTCAGTCCAGCTTCCCATTCTTGAAAAGTAAAGCCCTAGTAATAACTACTGTGTGTGACAGAATATAACAATCACCTCCCACCTTCTCTACACCATCCTCTATTAATGTAGCCTAGGAGGGGGCAGCGCCTCGATGCTAGGACTCACAGTGAGCTTCCACAGTCCCCGGGCATATGTCATAGATGCTGCAGCTCTGCTGTCTATCCCTATTCATTAATAGCTATCCCCCAGTGAGTGTTTCTCAGGACAGACACCGTGCCAAGAGTCTAATGTCCATAGTCTCATCTAACCCTAACCTCTAACTCCTGGGGGATAGGTATTACGATCTCCATCTTACATCTATAGAGCGAGAGGCTTAGATAAGGTAGATGAGCTGCCCAAGGCCGTACTCCTGGTAAGTCCTGGTAGAACCGGAACTTGAACCCAGGTCCATCTGCTTCAAACCCATGCTCTAAACAACTACAAGGACATAATGACCACAAAGTAAAGATAATAATGATATTAAACGCTTCATATGTGAAAAGCCAGCTTTGGGTGTCTTCATCAGAATTACTTGATCTACATGCTGGAACTTCAGGATGCAAGCAATCACCCCAACAACCCACCCCAGGTTAATTTTACTCAGAGGATCAACTCTCTCCCAGTTATGTGACGCTGAACTAGTCCTCCCTTAGGTTCTCAAGGATGTAGGGAAACCATTCCAAAATCAGTTTCCCTGACTGACTTGTAATAAAACAGATGCAGCCAGGCCAGCTGGACTTGTTCAGGGTGAACCCATGTGAGATCCGGGCGATCACTTGGGGATACCGTCTCTGTCCCATCCTTGATGGTTCCCTGGGTCCCTCTGTCCCCCAGACCTCAGCCATCTAAGGATGAGCTGGTCCCCGTATCCCCGGCAGAGCAATCACAGCCACTTCCTGCCTTACCCGGACCTGGTGGGTGGACGCGTTGTAGCTTCCCCTTGCGCAGGACAATTAGCTTCGCGTGCTCATCCTTCTTGCTTGTCCGCTCTTCCGCAAAGGCCAGCAGGGTCTTCTGCTGAGGCAGGTAAAGCAGAGCGGGGATCCTGTAGGCATGGGCTTCCAACTGGAACACTCTCTCCCTCTGCAGGATGGGGCAGGACGCCATGGGGCTTGAAGGAGGGCACGGGAAGAGGAGATGAGTCCCCTGCGGTCACGTCCTGAGATGGGGCCAGAGCCGCCCTCCGGGGCAGGTGGAGCTCACCTCACAGGTAAGCTGACGGATGCTGGGTGGCCTGTCCTCCTCCCACACAGGGTTCATCCCCCTTTATTGCACTCCAAGCCCCTGTTTACCGACCTTCACATGCCTCCCACTGAGTCTGGCAGCACCTCTGTCCCTGAGACGTTAGGAGCAGGTATTTGGAAAAGAGTGTTTTGTGTTGCATTTTTCTTACAAGTTGACAAACCTCCTTATAACAGATTTGTGATAACCTGCAACTGGTTTTGGCAAACCCATCAATCAAACACCGAGCCCCGGGTGGGGTAGGAGGGCTTTCCGAGTGACATTCTGCAGCTGTCCAACTGCCAGAAAATGACACATGGGAGCTTTTGATAACTCCAGAGCCCTAGAAATTTGTCTTAGAAAAAAAAAAAAAAAGGGTAGTGTGGGGTAGTGGGGGGAAACCTTGATTCTTAAGGTTCTCCCAGGCTGCCCGAGGCTAAGGTCCAGCTGTGTCCCACATGTGGGCTCCACCCCTGAGGCAGGGACAGGGTGATGGGAATGGAACAAGGAGGCCCTGGGTGACAGGGCTCACCCAGACTCAGAGGATCCTCCAGAGCTACGAGAAAATAAAAATGAAAAATAAGCATTTGGCCAAAAAGGGTGGCAAGGGCTGGAGGTAACTTGGTGACCGTGCATGACAGTGGACTCCATGCTGGGCCACCTGGGTCCCCTTCAGGGGGCTGAAAAGAACTTCCTCTTCCTGGTCATACCCCAGAAAGCACTGTATCTGAAGACTGGCCTGCCCAGAATATAAAGACCCGGTCCCCTTGTCCTAACTCAGATGCTCTGAAGGGTCCCAGCTCCAGGGTTCCCTGTGGGCTCAGCTGAGGCTTCCCTGGGGCTCGCGGCCCAGCTTCTCCCTCTGCCTCTCCCACCGCCCTCCCTTCCTTTGCACAGCACTGACCCCAGGAGACTCCCCTACAAACCACCTGCGTCAGAGCCTGCTTCCTGGGGAGCCCCACCTCCAACGCGAGCTTGGGGAGGGAAAGTAGAAAGCAGGGTGAGCCCTAAGAGTCACACAGCTTCTCTGTACACCCTTTCCAACTGCTTGCATTTTCCCTACCATGTACGTATATTATCTATTTAAAACTTAATTTAACATTTTTGAGAAAGAAATGTAATCTATCAGTATTTTACTTAATCCATTATGAATACTATTGTTTGGACAATGTAAAAATATGCGATTGCCTAAACACGGGTGGAAGAACTAAGTCTTCATGATAAAATCTAGACCTGCAGGGCTTCCCTGGTGGCGCAGTGGTTGAGAGTCCGCCTGCCGATGCAGGGGACACGGGTTCGTGCCTCAGTCCGGGAAGATCCCACATGCCGCGGAGCAGCTGGGCCCGTGAGCCATGACCGCTGAGCCTGCACGTCCGGAGCCTGTGCTCCACAACGGGAGAGGCCACAACAGTGAGAGGCCCGTGTACCACAAAAAAAAAAAAAAAAAAAAAAAGCAAAAATCTAGACCTGCAAAGGGCAGTCCAAGAAAACAGGACTTGGAAGACATAGCAGTGGCTAAGTTGACGTTTTGTTATGAAAGATATATTAAAAGTAGAAATAAAAATCAGGGAGAAAGGTGCAGTTCTAGAAAATTGATCAAGGGTTTGTTTAAGCTCTTGGGTATTTACCTAGGAGTAGAAATGCTGGGTCATATGGTAATTCTATATTTAACTTTTTTTTTTTTAACTTTTTGAGGAGCTACCAGACTGTTTCCACATCAGCTGCACCATTTTACATTCCTACAAGCAATGTATTAAGGTTCTAATCCCTCCACATCCTCATCAACACTGGTTATATTGTGTCTTTTTTGATAATAGCCATGCCAGTGGGTGTGAAGTGGTATCTGACTGCGGTTTTGATTGGCATTTGGTGCAATGATGTCTAATGATGGTGGGCATCTTTGCATGGGCTTATTGGCCATTGGAGCTGGACTTTAGCCTGGGGGTAATGGGAAGATTTCAAACTCCTTTAGGCAAGGGAGTGGTGATCTCACTTGATCGGCTTTTGAGGAAGTCTTTCTTTTGGCTTCAGGGTACAAGGGGACAGAGAGTGAGTCTGTTGCAATTTTCCAGGTGAGATAAAGTAAAAGCCTGGGTGGAGCAGAGACAGTGACCGCTGAAAGAGGAGCTCAGCTCTTAGAGCTGGGAAGCAGTAAAATTAATAGGGTTGGGAGGGCAAATTAGGGAGGAGTTGAGAATGTCCCAGTTTAAAATAGGCTGAATTGATTTCCACAGAGTCTGTGACTGTTTTCTGGAGTCCTCTTTTAGACTCTAATCTCCTTTAGGATGGGGAGAAATTTATTCATTCATATTGCAAAAATTTATCGTGTTCTTACCTTGTGCATTGCATTGTTCAAGGAACTTGGGATGCTTTGTGAATAAACATAGATCCCTGGCCTTGTGGAGTTTGTGTTCTAATGGGGATGGGTGGGGTTACTATTATTGCCCCAAACCAAATAGTGGTCACTAGGGCTGGGACCTGTCCGAGCACCTGACAAGGATGGCCTTATTTGACCTCACAAATGCCCACAAATGCCCTGCTCTGTAAAACCTGTGAGGCCGACAATGATGCCCCTGTGGAAGAGATGTTGGCATGGAGGAGGAAAGCTGTGGACACACGCTAACCCCAGCCCCTATGGGCTGCTAGTGTAAGTATTTGTCATGTGTGTATTTAGAGCCAAAGCCAGCACAGGACGGGGGATGGGGAAGGAAAAGGGGCCCTCAGTGTCCGTTTAAGGACTGTTCTCTATCCTCAGGAACTCAGCGCTGGCCCAAAGTCGCACACCCATCAGCAGCACCAATCCCCAAATGTCTTCATAATAATAAGAGCAAACACTTAAGTGGCTCTTACAAAGTGCTGGACATTCTTTAAATACCCTACAATACTTTTTAAAATGTTTTGTAAATTGTATTTACAAACTGTATTATTTACAATACAAATTACAAATACTTATTCATTTAATCCCCACGACACCCCCGTGATGTAGACACTATTATTATTATTATTATTTTTTTTTGTGGTAGGCGGGCCTCTCACTGCTGTGGCCTCTCCCGCTGCGGAGCACAGGCTCCAGACGCGCAGGCCCAGCGGCCATGGCTCACGGGCCCAGCCGCTCCGCGGCATGTGGGATCTTCCCGGACCGGGGCACGAACCCGTATCCCCTGCATCGGCAGGCGGACTCTCAACCACTGCGCCACCAGGGAAGCCCTAGACACTATTATTATCCCATTGTACAGATGAGAGAACTGAGTTCACCCAACCCTTCAGTGTCCAAGCTGGAGCTAAAAAACACTTCTAACCCCGTGCAATACTGCCTCCGAGAGGAGTTCTGGAAAATGCCATCTTCCTGAACCTCATTACATTTCCAGTGATGCTTTGACACCACATGTAAGTAGCTGGCCCACTGGCTCTGGCTCCAAACTGGCAGCGGCCTCAGACTGGCTTAGTGGAAAGAGAACTGAATTAGGAGTCAAAAACTTCGAATTCTGGTCCTGGGTCCACTCCTACCAGGTGTGTATCTTTGGGTAAAAACCCACCTCCCTGGGTTGTGTCTCCCCACCTGGCAAGAAGGGAGCTCTAGGGGTTGCCATGCTGGCCCCTCCATCTCCAGGGAGGGGGCTGAGCTGGGACCCAAGTCCTGGGGGAGGGGAGAGCCCTCAGCACAGCCCGGTCTCACCCGCCAGCATAAAACAGTCGGAGAGAAGACAGGGTCGGGTTGAACAAGACTGCCATTTCGTAGTATATATAAGTACATGCCACCCTCTCATTACCAAATGTAAAATAGCTAGCTGGTGGGAAGCAGCCATGCAGCACAGGGCGATCAGCTCAGTGCTTTGTGACCACCTAGAGCGGTGGGATAGGGAGGATGGGAGGGAGATGCAAGAGGGAGGAGATATGGGGATATATGTATATGTATAGCTGATTCACTTTGTTATAAAGCAGAAACTAACACTCCATTGTAAAGCAATTATACTCCAATAAAGATGTTTTAAAAAGAATGAAAAAGAAAGAAAGAAACTGCCATTTCGTAGGTCAAAAGTAGTTGAATAGCAGCGGTTTCAGACAGTCCTGCCTGAGGCTACCAGCAGCTGCCATGGTTTGTGGTCTTGTGGGTGCTGAGTCCAGAGTGAAGCAGCTTATAAAAGGAAGCTCCCTTATCTCCACACAGCCCACGA
This sequence comes from Hyperoodon ampullatus, assembly GCF_949752795.1. Classification (NCBI taxonomy): domain Eukaryota; kingdom Metazoa; phylum Chordata; class Mammalia; order Artiodactyla; family Ziphiidae; genus Hyperoodon; species Hyperoodon ampullatus. The sequence goes on from NC_136921.1 coordinate 7,384,784, forward strand.
GGCCGGCTTTAGCGCTGCCATCTCAGAAGCAGGGAAGCTGAGGAATGGGTCAGGGAGGCAGTGGATGACTTCCTGGGGTCGGTGGTGGAGACGGGTGGATCTGAGCCTGCACCCGCCAGATTCCAGAACCCGCGCCCGTAACCACCGGGACCACACGCCACAAGACCCACAGCCAGGACTCGGAGGGCTGAAAGGCTTCCTCAGAAAAAGGCAAGCAGTGGAGGGTCCCTGCTTGCCCCTCTCCTGCTGGGAGCACAACCTCATGGGCACCGTCCGGATCCAGGGGCTCTGTTGTCAGCATTCACCCGCCCACTTTAGGAAGATGCTGTGGCAGTTTACAAATCTGTATTGAGTTCCTCATGTGTACCAGAAGACAGATAAACAGATAAGCCCTGGTCCCTGCCCTGTTCTGGGAGCCCCGAACAATGCGAGCCAGTAACCCTGGGGAGCACGAGAGAGGCACACTGCAGCCTTCCCAGAGGAAAACCCTTGACCTTGGGTCAGTTTGGGGTACAGCATTTGCCTGTTGGCTACCACGTTGAAATCATGCCTCTCTGCAAAGAGCAGGCAGCTGCGGGCATCTAGTCTGTCAACAGCACCAGCAGAGCAAGCAGCCTCTTCCCAAGAAAACCCCATTTCCAGAGGGTTCAACAACTCCGCTCGGGCCCAGCTAGCTGGGATTCCCACCCCAAGCTGAGAGAACCTCTCTCAACACCCACGCCAGCACAAGACCACTGAGCATCCTTCTGGAAGTTCAGACCAGCAATAACTTGAGGGCAGAATTAGGAGTTCTCCTGAGCTGAGCCTTCTCCCCACATTCGTCGTCTGACATGTCCTCTGGACACCCCAAGAACAGAGTGGGTGCCGTATCAGGGGTTTGAGGGGACATGAGCTGGCACGCTCTTTAAAATTGCCATCGTCCGAGGCATCCCCAAATGTCACACCATCACTCCATAATTACCTGGTACAGAAGAACTCTTGTTTATGCCAACAAAGAAACAGGCAGGTCAACTCTCTGAGAAGTGAGAAGGTGTACCTCAAGGCATGTATTCCAGGTTGGATCCTGGGGCCTGGGCTGGAAGTCGGGGATGTGAGCAGAGGCTGTGGGAACCCAGCTTCTAGAACAATGCAGCCCCCGTATTCCTCCAGCCTCACCTGGAGCCTCAAGGTCTCCTCTGTCGGGCTTGTGCCTATAAACACCTAAGGGAGGCCCTGACCTCTGCCACCCACTCACCTGCCGGCATGCTCCAAGGCGGCATCGGTGTACAGACCCAGCCTTGGCCTGGTTAGGGTGCTGCCTCTCATGAAATCTGTCTAGTTCTCTACACAGTCATGCTGAATCAGAATGAGCCACATGCAGCCTGAGTCAAGCTCACCTCTTAAATGGATGCATCGAGCAGAATGTCTGCACAGAGGGAAATAGAATTCCCAGGGCCTGGGTGAGTCTGGAAGTGCAGGGACACAGAAGAGGAGGCGCTGGAGCCACGCAGGACTCAGCTCCTCTTCTGGCTTTGCCAGGGTCAGCTGGGTGAGCAGAACAACTTCTTGACCGCTTGGGACCTCAGTTTCCTCTTCTGAAAAATTAGAGCAACAATATCACAGTGGCCTCGAAGCTGCATGAGTACAGACCGTATGCCTCATCTGCTACTACAACCCAGAATCAAGAGCGTTTCTGGATGGACCTAGAGATTGTCATACTGAGAGAAGCAACTCGGACAGAGAATGACAAATACCATATGATATCGCTTATACGTGGAATCTAAAAAAAGGGTACTAATGAACTTATCTACAAAACAGAAATAGAGTTACAGATGTAGAAAACAAACTTATGGTTACCAGGGGATAAGGGGGGAGGGGTAAACTGGGAGATTGGAATTGACATATACACACAACTTCCGAGCCATAATTTCTCTCTAAACTTCCTGCTGTGTTCAGGTCTAAAGGCTTAGATTCTTATTCCCCCACAGTCGTTAAATTAAAATAAACACATCTCCTGGCCACATAACAGTCCCTGAAGAACGATAACACCAGGGTAGACAAAGAATGACCTAAGAATAGTCTATTTATTTATGGCACCTGGAGATTTATCTTTCTTGCTCTTGAGATAAAATATATATTTCTATCACATATATATGATTTTATATTTTTTCCAGCACTTCTGTGTGTTTAGGAAACTTCATGTGATCTTGGGAAAGCTATTTAACCTCTCTGTGTCGGGCTTCCTCATCATAAGACTGTAGCGATGATTAAACAATTTAATTCATGTACAGTGCTTAGAATGGAACCTAGCCCAGAGGTGGTCAATAAATGTTATGATAATTATTCCTGCTTCTGCTCAGTTCTTTTTCTTGACCAGACCTGGTCCATCACATTTACATACCTCAAATGTATTTTTCAAATAACCACAGCAATTTTTTTAACTTTAAGCTTTTAAATTCCTCTCCTCTCCCCACTCCCAACAGCAAACTGAACACAGGAAGTTATTAGATAATCTTAAAAGAAATTCTTTTACAGTGAATTAAACTAACTACACTTGAATATTCAATTTCTGCCAGTGCACAATTATAATAATCACTTTAAAATAAGTGGCTTATGATTATTAAATCCATGAATGAGCTATCAAAAATTATCTCCCAGAAAATATCACAAAAGCTTCTGGTCAAGGGCATCCCAGTTCTTGAAAGGGATTTCTCAGTGTCCCAGTCCATTCAGGCTGCTACGTACCATAGACTGAGGGGCTTATAAACAACAGAAATTTATTTCTCACTGTTCTGGAGGCTGGGAAGTTCAAGATCAAGGCACTGACAGGTTTGGTGTCTGGTGAGAACCCTCTTCCTGGTTCACAGATGGATGTCTTCTCTCTGTATCTTACATAGTGGAAACGGCAAGGGAGCTCTCTGGGGTCTCTTTTATAAGGACACTTAGGTCCCTCATAGGCTGAGCCCTCACGACCTCAGCCCCTCCCAAAGGACCCATCTTCTATACCACCACATTGGGCGATTGTTTTCAACTTATGAATTTGGGCAGGGGGGGTGGGGAAAAAAAAATTAAGTCTAGGACACTCAGTTTCATCCCAAAATATGCCCATAGCAGAATCGTAGACAATCTTTAAAAAGAGTGAAGGATTTAAAGTGTGCTGAATTGGAAAACTACCAAGAAATGGATACAGAACAGTGTGTACGTACTGTGGTCCAGCCTAAGTAAAACAAAGGATATAGGGTGTGTGTGTGTGTGTGTGCGTGTGTGTGTGCGCGCGCGCGCGCGTGTGTGTGTGTGTGTGTGTGTGAGAGAGAGAGAGAGAGAGAGAGAGAGAGAGAAATTATGCATAGAGAGAACATTTCTGGAAGGATACACAGGAAACTGTTAACAGAGGTTATGTAAAATGTTTCTGAGCAGGAAAGTGACAGGTTCAGAACTGTGTCAGCCGACTCACATGGCATATTGAGTGGGATGGGGTGGGGAGGACTGGAAGTAATGGGGAGAGACTGAAGCCAGGAGACCTGTTTAAAGGACATCGTGGCAATGGTACAGAATTGATGGGGGCCTATTCTAAAGCAGTGAGATGCAGTGGGGGAGGAAACGAGAAATTAGATTCATTTTTGAGGTGCTTCCAGTGGTACCCCCAGGGCCTAGCACAGTACCTATACCTGCTAGGTGCTCCAAAATGTACAAAATGAATGGTCTCCTGTATAGAAGACTTAGAACTCCAGCTCCTACAGGCCTCTGCTGGGTACCTCAAGACACCAATCCCACAGACGCTGTGACCCCCTTCTCAGAGTTTGCTCACCCAGCCCGGGGCCCTGGGAAGCAGGGTCGGAAGACGGGGTCCACAGGCAGGTGAAGCCAGGGCCCAGGTTTCCCTTGTGTCCCTCTTGCCCTGCCCACCCGGGAGTGTGGCACGGGTTCCTGCCCTGCCCAACCGCCCTCGCTCCACCAGGCCCCCCCGCAACAGCCTGCCACACTGCAGGCAGCCTCTGAGCTGAGCTCGGTGCATACGTGGCAGGGAAGTGGTGTCTCCAAAAAACCATGGGCCTGGCCTCCCTTGGGACCTAAAGGGAGACAGGAAAACTACAAATGAGAAAGGGGGAAAGTGAGCCAAAAAAATCAGATATAACCCTACACACACATATACACTCACGCATGCACCTGCCACCATAACACTGTGCACTTAGCAGGTGCTTAGAATAGGTTTCCTAAAGGCGTGAGACAATGAAGGCGAATGAGCAGGAAGATAAGGAATCTCAGGAAGGTGGCATATGAGGAGCGGTTGAAGCAAAGAGAACTGACCCTCCTGGAGAACAGAGCATTCAGCGGATGCCCCCCAAACCCTGTACATGTAAACGCTCCACTGGGAGCCCTTGGTGGTCGGGGGCAGTGAGGAGAAGAGGAAATAATTGCATTTATTCTGGTAACTTCTGAGCCTAATGTGGGGTTTGGTTTATAGTGTCCTGCTCAAATGTTTGTGGAATGAATGAAAGGGTGTGTGGATGGTTGGAAGGACGGGTGGGTGGATGGGTGAGTGGATGGGTGGGTGCTGGATGGATGGACGGATGGACGGATAAGAAACCAAGTCTATTTGGCTTTCAGAGGCAAAACTGAAACCATGTTTTCATGGCAATCAGAGGGCTGTGGTAGACAGCTTTCAAAGCTGGCCCTCAGCGATCCCTGTGTCCTAGGATTCATGCCTCTGTGTAATCCCCTACCTCTGAGTATAGGCTGTACCTGACGACTTCCTCCCAACAAGTAGAATATAGCAAAGGGGAAGGGATGTTACTTCTGTGAGTAGACCCCAAAAGCCGGTAACTTCCACCTTCCCGGAATCTCTGTTGCACACCTTGGTGACAAGCTGCCACAGTGAAGAGGCCTTTGTGGGGCCTCAGCTGAACAGTCAGTGAGGAGATGAGGGCCTCAGTCCAAGAGTCCGCAAGGAAGTGAGCACTGCCAGCAAGCTCGTGGACGTGGAGGGAGATCCTTCCCTAGTGGAGCTTTGAGAAATGATCCCTGTCCCACTGGCACCTGGAGTGCAGCCTGTGAGGGACCCTGAGCAGAGAACTCATCTAAGCCGTGCCCATATTCCTGACCCACAGAAACTATGAGATAGCAAATGTGTGTTGCTTCAAGCCACTACATCTTAGGTTAGTTTGTTGCCAGCAACAGATAGCTAATACAGTGGCTGATATGAGTTTAATATAAAAATGGACATCCTGGCAACTAAACTTGACAAATGATGGTAGTGGTTAAGATCTCAGGTTTTGGTACTGATTAGATGGGGTTTGAATCCTGGATTCCCAACTTACTAGCTGTGTGGCTTTGGGCAAGATGATCAACTTCTATGAGCCTCTGTTTCTATGTCTTTAAAATGGGCGTAATTCTCTGCTCATAGAGATAGCACAAGGATTACATAAAACGATTATGTAAAGTACTTAGCCCAGGACCTGTCACTGAATATAAGGTAGCTATTAGCAACAACAACAACAGTAATAATAGTAACGAAGCAAGTTCCCTTTACAAAGCAGCAAGTGTCCCATACCTGGAAGGGATGGAGCTGAGTCACAATGTCATATGCAAGAAGTGAATGGAACCCTAGAGGACCGCAAGCCCTTTCCAAGTCTCAAGGGGCCACCGGGTTTACCTTGCACTGGGGTGCAGCACCAGCTGCTTCACTCTGAGCCTTCGCTCTGAGCAGCACTTTTCCTCCTGCACGGCCTCTGGGTCAGGTGTGCGGCCACCACCCTGGCTGGGCCCATGGGGTCCAGGAAGGTAAACACCCAGCCAGGAAATGATTGTCACGGGCACGGGGCCAGCACTGAGTCAGGCGGGTCTGAAGGTCAGGAATGTTTCCCAGGGAGCCTTTTCCAGGAGAGGACAAAGCCTCTGGCTGCGGGTCTCTGGGATGGAAAAGAGGGCTTCCAAGCACACCGGCCTGCTCTGAGGACCCTGACAGGACACAGGACAGGAGAGCGAGAGCCCTCCAGGGGGCTCCAACCCCCAGGAGCTCTTCACTGACAGGTGAGCAAATGGTTTTAGTATTTTTTTAATGAAATGAGATGAAACGAGATAATGGTCCAAGGCGTGGCCCGGGCCGCATAGGGAAGACCCCAGGCAGGTGTGTGAAGGGAGAGGCAACCCCACTCCCCCCTTCACTGAGAAAGAGATTCAGGAGAGGAAAGAGCCCTGGATCTCACTCGTCTTAGCTTCATCACTCTCCCCTCCGGGACTCAGTTTCACCATCTGTGAATTGGGGTAATGCTTCCTTCCAGGGTCCTCTCCCGTGAAGGCTCCAGGAGCAAGTGAGATAATGAACAGAACTGGCTACAGAAGTTGCAGGGCCCCATGCAAAATGAATAAGGGGGCCCCTTGTTCAAAAATTATTAAGAATTTCAAGAATGAAGAATTTTAGAATTATTAAGAACTGCAACAGCAGAGCGTTAAACTAAGTGAGGGGTCCTTCTAAGGGCAGGGCCCTGTGTGACTGCACAGGTCACACGCCTATGGCTCCAGCCCTAAAAAATAAATGTACACATAAACTGTGAAGTGCTAAACAAACTGTGATTACTAGGTGCCCATGGCTCAAATCTCAGGGTCAGGAAGCACCCCTGGGGAACGGAAGTCACAGTGGTGAAGTGACAGCCCACTGCAATGCTGCTCAGGGTCCCGTCTCAGAAGGTGCCACCCTCCCAGCCTTCTGGACTTGCACCGCCGTCTGGCATCAAGCCAAAGCCTGGTGCAATTCAAATGTCTGGGGACACAGTTTTCTTGGATGTGGCAATGGTAGGTTGTTCTTTTCGACCTTGATTTAAAGTTTGTTCATTTGCAGCAATATGGACGGATCATGAGATTATCATACTTGTGAAGTAAGCCAGACAGAAAGACAATTATCATATGATATCACTTATATGTGGAATCTTAAAAAAAAGATATAAATGAACTTATATACAAAACAGGAATAGATGCACAGACACAGGAAACAAACTTATGATTACCAACGGGGAAGGGGGGAGGGATAAATTAGGAGCTTGGGATTAACAGATATTAGTCGTTATATATATAACCACTATATATAAAATGGATAACCAACAAGGACCTACTGTAGAGCACAGGGAACTGTACTCAATATTCTGTAATAACCTATAAGGGAAAAGAACCTGAAAAAAGAAATGTATGTTTAACTGAATCACTTTGCTGTATACCTGAAAGTAACACAACATTGTAAATCAACGATACTTCAATTTTAAAAAAAGGTCTATTGTATCCGTTGCACTAGCAAAAAAAAAATTAATAAAATAAAATAAAATTTGGGATGTTCACACAGTCCCTGGCTAAGCAGCACTGGGACTTGCGGATTCCTATACTTCTGCCAGTTCTGACAGTTCTGACAATGGTAACTGGAAAAACGCTCATGTTAACACAGGGCTGGTGGGAATGTCCCAACGCCCCCGCCCCCCCATCACATCTTTGTCCTCCCCTCCCCTTCTCGCTCTCCGCTTTTGCACTCACATTTTCTCTTCCCTTTTCACTCCTGTCCTGGCTGTCCTTGGCATTGTTTAACCCTGCAGCAGTAGAAATCGGGGTCTCCAGGGGCGTCTCAAGCTTTCTGGTCCATGAAAACAAACAATACACCATCTTCCTTGATGCCACCCTCAATTCCACCCCTTCCTGGAGTCCAAATTGTCTTGAAAACCCTCTCTTGGAGGGGCTCCCCACGGGAAAGGCAGGGGGTCACGCTAATGACAGTGACCAGAGATGGAGGAAGTCCACTGCTTTAAGAACTTGCCCGTAGACCTCTCTGACCTCTGCAAGGGTAGCCCAGGAAGCTTACACTAGTGGATGAACCAGCCCAGAGGCCCAGAGGAGGAGGCCAGATCTAGCTGCCTCGCCCTGCTGGCTCCACTGTGGACGCTGTAGCCACTGTTTGTCTCAGCAGTTAGCGAGCCCGCCAGTCCTGCATCAGACAGCCCATCTACCAGGACGGGTCCTTTCCCCATGTCCGGGAGCCCATTGCCGCCCTAAGTAGGCGTCAGCACTGCTGCTCTAAGGTTACCCAAGCACCGCCCCCCCACCCCGAGAAAGACAAAAGTCCTTCCTTTGTTCTTTCAACAAATAATCCCCGAGCACCTGGGGCAGGTAAGGTGTCTACCTTAATTGGCCTCACCTTTGGAATGGAAAAAAAATGAGGATCATCAGAGGGATATCAGGAAGGCCTGCATGGAGGAGGTGGCCTTTGAACTGAGCATCACTAAACAACCTAACATCACTTCTTAATTATTTTACAAGAGGAGAAGAGTTGATGAGTAGAGTTTTATGTATTATGAAGTAAGTCTCCCTAACTTGGAAAATAAGGTACTAATTTTTCCACACTTAACCCCAATTGAATGTTGCAAGTTCTTTAAATAGGACTCTTTTACAGAGAGCACATTCCCAGGGAAAGGACAGCAGGGTTTCAACAAGGTGAAACAGGAGCCCCACAGGGCCTGGTGATGGCGGAAGCAGAGGCAAGGACCTGGGGAAGCAGGAGGCCTGTTTAAAGGATGCTGATGGAACAGGTTTGCTAGAGCAGAGGGAAGGTGGTGGTGAGGTGGCCCCAACCCATGTGGCCTGGACCCCAAAGTTCCCCAGAGATCACAGCATGGGTCCACATGGCCAGCATGTCTCAGGGGGCACCCATGCCTCACTTCCATACTCCAGCACTAGCTGGCTTTGCCTCCATCACCTTCACTTTTAGCAGGAGGTTTGTGCACCAGCAATGGTGTCTCCTACAGCTAGGAGTTCTGACCATCAATTATCCAGGTCTTTGAGGAGTTTAAAATGGGACATTGATTCATTATTATTTAATGACTATGTTTCCTATCAGAAATAAACCCTTCAAAACATGGATTCTCCAATAGACAAGAGCTTGGACCATGCCTTAAAAGGCTCAGAGACGCTTGGGAGCCACTGGGGCAGGGACCAGCAGGGATGAGGAAGGCAGGCAAGCTGGATCTAAGGACCTTGACCCCCAGGCTCTGTCCGGAAGTTGCAAGGGTTGGTCTCGGGTGGCTGACTCGGGGAGCATTGTGCAATCCCACGTGCTGGTCTGTATGACCCGCTTATCTCCGTGTTTCAATCCATCACGGCAGTGTGCTCCTTGCAGATGGTCTCCTCAGAGAGCACCTCATCCAGCCGGTCGGTATCTGTGGCAGCCTTGCCCTGGACCAGCAGGACAAGGGTGCCGCAAATACCACGATAAGATGTGACGAGATGGACAGAGCCCATGCCCCTCTCCCAAGGTCCCCACCTTCATTCCGAGCCCCTCAGCCGCCTCTGCCCCTTTACTGCTGTCCAAATAAGTAGATTAAGAAAACCCGATTTCCTACTCACAGGCTGATTCATTTGGCGTTCTTGAGCCAAAACAGATTCCCATTAAACCCCACTAATGGGACAAAAAGCTTCCAAGTATTTTAAATTTATAAAACCTTGGCATAATGGGCTTTACATGATGCTCTCTAGATGTAAATCTGTTCATGAAAGTGAGTACATCTATAAAGATATTTTTGCTCTCATCTGAGTGACAACGACATTCCTTTGTGGGTTCTTGAACGCTGGAGGAAAGCCCTCTTTTCTGCCAAGTTCCTTTTTAGGAAGTTAGCGTTGAACTTAAAAATGATTTTAGGGGCTTCCCTGGTGGCGCAGTGGTTGAGAGTCCACCTGCCGATGCAGGGGACACGGGTTCGTGCCCCGGTCCAGGGGGATCCCACATGCCGTGCAGCGGCTGGGCCCGTGAGCCATGGCCGCTGAGCCTGCGCATCTGGAGCCTGTGCTCCGCAACGGGAGAGGCCACAACAGTGAGAGGCCCGCGTACCGCAAAAAAAAAAAAAAAAAAAAAAAAGATTTTAAGGTTCTTTGTTTCTGGATTAAAAAGGCATCTGGCACATGGACAGTTTTTCCTGGTGCCTGAAATATCAGAGCAGTCGCCTAGAACTAACTTTCTGCAGTTTTCTGCCTTCTTTGGCACTGGTTCAGAGTCAAGATCAAAGTCACTTGCAGTCGGCTAATGTGGGTTCCAGGTCAAGGGTAAGACAGGGAGAGATTCCAGCTTGGGGTCAAAATGAAGCCATCTTGTTGCTCAATCAAAGACAAACAGATCCACCTAAGCTATGCTTGGAAAAACATTATTATAGCTGATTTGTGTATCCATTGGTGAAATAGCACAGGAATTGTCAGAATAAAGTAGACTGGGTAGGTGTGCAGCACCTTTTAACAGTGGCCACAGGCTGTAGAGGCCAAGGTGGTACTTGTGTAACAGAGGCCCAGCCTGGGTCAGTGTCTATCACTTTGCCAGAGCCAGGCTGCCTCCACCACCTGCTGGCTGTGTGACCTTGGCTGGGTCAGTTAAGCTCTCTGAACCTCCACGCTCTCTACTGTGAAAATGGGGGACCTGGCACAAGGACAGTAATGATCGTATAGGCTCGCCCTAAGTGTTCAATGCGATGATGAATGAATTGAAGATGAACTACCCAATGAGTAGAATGCGGTTCTCATTACTATTATCCCAATAGGCCTTGAGAAAGAAAATGGACCTTTTTTTTTTTTTTTCCAATATAGAAGTTGACTTTAAGTAGCAGGGAGAGGGAGTACCCTGGCGGTCCAGTGGTTAGGACTTGGTACTTTCCCTGCTGAGGGCCCAGGTTCAATTCCTGGTCGGGGAACTAAGATCCCACAAACTGTGTGGTGCAGCCAAAAAATAAAAATAAAAGTAGCAGGGAGAGAATTTATTAGTTCACACAGTTAGAGAATTGAGCACAAAACACTAGTGTGTACACAAGAACCCTCAAACGTAAAGAGAGCGGGCATCCTTTGAAGAGTTGGCCCAATCTGCTTCAAGGGCTCTGAGTTTGCCCAACTTTGAGGAACCCCATTCCTCCACGGCACCACTCATGTCTGCCTGTGGTCAGCTGGGAAGACCACACACCCAGCAATGTTTCCCTCGAGGAGTCAGCACATTGGATTCGATGATTATTTTCCTTCAGTAAATATTTCCTGGTAAGCGAAGGCATTGTTTCTGGCAAAAACCTACTTCTCCAACATTTTTTCCTTCCAGTTTCATTGAGATGTAACTGATAGGCAGCACGCTGTAACTTTAAGGTGGACAGCATAGTGATTTGACTTACATGGATCGTGAAACGTTTACCACAATAAGTTTAGTGGTCACCCATCATCTCATATAGATACAGAATTAAAGAAATAGAATACAAAATAGTTTCCTTTGTGATGAGGATTCTTAGGGTTTATGCTCTTAACAACTTTCATAGATAACACGTAGCAGTGTCATTTATCATGTTGTACGTTACATCTTATAACATAACTGGAAGTTTGTGCCTTTTCAGTGCCCTCATCCCTTTCCCCCTTTCCGTATCCCCCGCTTCTGGTAACCACAAATCTGATCTCTTTTTCTATGAGTTCGTTTGTTTTTGAAGTATAATTGGGCTACAATACTATGTTACTTCCTGTTACACAGCATAATTTGACATTTCTATACATTTCCACATGATCACCATGGTAAGTCTAATTACAATATGCCATCATACAAAGGTATTATATAGTTATTGGCTGTATTCCCCATACTCTACATTTCATACCCATGACTCATTTATTTTGCAGCTGGAAATTTGTACCTCTTAATCTCCCTGGCCTATTTCTTTCCTTCCCTACCCACCTACCCTTTGGCAACCACCTGTTTGTTCTCTGTATCTGTAACCCTGTTTCTGTTTTGTTATGTTTGTTCATTTGTTTTGTTTCATAGATTCCATGTATAAGTGAAATCATGCATTACTGCTCTTTCTCTGATTGACTTATTTCACCTAGCATAATAATAACCTCTAGGCCCATCCATGTTGTCGCAAATGACAAGGTTTCATCCTTTTTTATGGCTGAGTAATATTCCATTTTGTGTGTGAGTGTGTGTGTGTATTTATATATATGTATATCTATATATATACCACATATTCTTTATCCATTCGTCTATTGATGGGCACTTATGTTGTTTCCATATCTTGGCTATTGTAAATAATGCTGCAATGAACATAGGGGTGTATATTAGTGCATATTAGAATTAGTGTTTTCATTTTCTTCAGATAAATACCCAGGAGTGGAATTGCTGGATTGTATGGAGTTCTATTTTTAATTTTTTGAGGAACCACCATACTGTCTTCCATAGAGTTCACACCGATTTAAAATCCCACCAACAGTGCACAAGGGTTCCCTTTTCTCCACATCCTTGCCATCACTTGTTATTTGTTGTCTTTTTGATGATAGCTATTCTGACAGGTGGTATCTCATTGTGGTTTTGATTTGCCTTTCCCTAATGGTTAGTGATGTTGAGCATCTTTTCATGTGTCTGTTGGCCATCTGTATGTCTTCTTTGGGAAAATGTCTGTTCAGATCCTCTGCCCATTTTTTAATCAGGTTGTTTGTTTTCTTGATGTTGAGTTGTATGAATTCTTTGTATATTTTGTATATTAACCCCTTATAGGATATACTTTTTGAAAATATCTTCTCCCATTCAGTAGGTGGCCTTTTCATGTTGTTGATAGTTTCCTTCACTGTGCAAAAGCTTTTTAGTTTGACGTGGTCCCATTTGTTTATTTTTGCTTTTGTTTCCCTTGCCTGAGGAGACATATCCAAAATATATATATATATTATTAAGACCAGTGTCAAAGGACTTACTGCCTATGATTTCTTCTAGAAGTTTTATGGTTTCAGGTCTTAGATTTAAGTCTTTAATCTGTTTGGAATTTATTTTTGTGTGTGGCATGAGAGAGTAGTCCAATTTGATTCTTTTGCATGTAGCTGTCCAGTTTTTCCAAAACCACTTATTGAAGAGGCTGTCTTTTCCCCACTGTATATTCTTGCCTCTTTTGTTGTAGATTAATTGCCCATACACACGTGGGTTCATTTCTGGGTTCTCTATTCTGTTCCATTGATTTATGTCTGTTTTTTTGCCAGTACTATACTGTTTTCAGTACTGCAGCTTTAATTATAGTTTGAAATCAGGGAGTGTGATCCCTCCAGCTTTGTTTTTCCTTATCAAGATTGTTTTGGCTATTCGGGGTGTTTTGTGTTTCCGTGCAAATTTTAGAATTATTTGTTTTAGTTCTGTGAAAAATGCGGCTGGTATTTTGATAGAGATTGCATTGAATCTGTAGCTTGCCTTGGGTAGCATGGTCATTTTAACAATACTAATTCTTCCAGTCCATGAACACAGTATTATCTTTCCATCTGTTTGTGTCATCTTCAATTTCTTTCACCAATGTCTTATAGTTTTCCAAGTACAGGTCTTTTACCTCCTTAGTTAGATTTATCCCTAAGTACTTTATTCTTTTTGATGCAATTGTAAATGGGATTGTTTTCTTAATTTCTCTGATAGTTTGCTGTGTATACAAATGCAGTAGATTTCTGTATATTAATTTTGAATCCTGCAACTTAAGCAAATTCATTGATGGGTTCTAGTAGGGTTTTTTTTTGTGGTGTCTTTAGGATTTTCTATGTATAGTATCATGTCATCTGCAAACAGTGATAGTTTTACTTCTTCCTTTCCAATTTGGATTCCTTTTATTTCTTTTTCTCATCTGATTCCTGTGGTTAGGACTTCCAATACTGTTATCAAGCAAGGGCTCGCTGCCCCATGCACACAGAAGCCAATGCTATGGCACCAGCTTTTGAGAAAAGAGCTTTATTGCGAGGTGTCCCTGTAAGGAGACAGGAGGCAGGTCTCAAATCTGTCTCCCCAGTCCAGGGTTTGGGGTAAAATTTAAGAAGTTAGGGGATTTCAAATTTGGAAGCTAATTGGCTAGTCTTAAATCAGTCCATATAAGCTACTCATGCTGCTGGAAGCCAGATTTTCCTTAGTGAAGAACTTCTCGTTTCGTAAAGAGTTCTGGTGGCAATATTTCTATTCTTTGTTTTCCGTAGACCAAAGATTCTTGGTTCTGGGGTCATCCTGGAGACATGGGTTCCTGTCTTGCACATGTGCAAGGAACCCTGTCTCTGTAAAATAACTCCAGGGGTTATGCAACCTGTTTCAAGGGAGCAAAACCAGTTTAAGATGGTCAATGTTCTTCATGCTGTTTCAATACTATATTGAATAAAAGTGGTGAGAGTAGGCATCCTTGTCTTGTTCCTGAACTTAGGGGAAAGGCTTTCAGCTTTTCTCCATTTAGTATGATGTTCCAATGCTCCAAAATTTTTAAAAACTGGTTTAGTAGAGGCTGGTGTGAAAGGAATTTGAGGAAATCAATAGTGGATGAACCATCTGTAAGAAGAGTGTATTAGCTTTCTACCATTGGTATAACAAATGACCGTACTCTTAGTGGCTTAAAACAGCACAAGTGTTATCATCTTACAGCTCTGGAAGACAGAAATCCAAAATGGGTCTCACTGGGCTAAAATCAAGGTGTGGGCTGGGCTGCTTTCCTTCTGGGGGCTCCAGGGGAGACTTTTCCATCTTTAGAGGCTGCCCACATTCCTTGCCTTGTGGCCTCTTCCTCCTTCTTCAAAGCCAGCACCTTCAAATCTCTCTGACCCCTCTTATAAAGACCCTTGTGATTACACTGGACCCACCTGGATAATCCAGGACAATCTCCTCATCTCAACATTCTTAACCGCACCTGCAAAGACACTTTTGCTATATAAGATAATGGATTCACAGGTCCCAGATATTGGAACATGAACATTCTGGTGTGGGGTGGGCAAGTGGGCATTATTCATCAAACCACCAAGAGATATTAGAGTTTTCTTAAGTATATCTTTGACATGTTTGGAAACAATGGATGACTTTTTGAAAAATTTTTAATTGCTAAAGCCAAGTTATCAAAAGTAAAGTATAACGTGTAATATAGATTGTTTGCAATGAACTTCACATAATGTTCATGTTTACACAGATCTATATTTTTTAACTTTGGCTAACAAATGCAGGATCACCGTTGTCTGCTGTTTTGTTGAATCCCTCTGGCAATTTCAGTGTTTATGTCTGAGACCCTTTGTCCCCTGAATGTCTGAACATGCCCAGAGCATGTTTCTGCCCAATCCCAAGCAGGCTGAGGCCCAAAGAGGTCTTTCTGTGACACCTCTAGGGTTTAGTTCTTTCAGAGAAGGGGTTGTGGTGCAAGCACATGGTTATTCTAACCTCGGAGGAAAAATCCAGGGGGTCAGGAAAGACTTTCTTGAAACTAAGAACCTGGACGGAAGTGCGTGGCAGAGTGCCTGCTTCCTGCTGGTGCTCAGAGCTGTGCCTACGGTGTGTAGGGACAGCTTCATGGGCACTGCTGCCTTACTCCATCCCCCACGTGGGGACACATCAGAGGAGCTGTCCTGCTATAAGCACAGGACACTCTGAGCCCCAGGACTGGCCGCTTCAGGAAGGAGCATGGGGATGAGGGAGGGGAAGCTTGAAGGTTCAGGCCAGACTGACAGGGTTTACCCATCAGCCTCAGGAGAGGATGAGGAAGTCCAGTGGGAGGCTCTGGCAGCTGAAGAGCTCACCAGCTTACAGGTTGGTATTCCAGAAATAGCAGGCAGGATCCATCATGTGTTGGCTCTGATCCATGCTATCAGCTGCCCAAAGAATCTACTGAGGACAAGGCCAAATCTAGGCTTACAGGGAAGAAGTTGTGTGATTGATTAGCAATGTCTGCCATGGCAAAGGAATAGGAAAAAGGTGACCCGTGTGCACCTGACCTGCCATTTCCAGTAGGAAGGAAGGCTTTGCATGCAGATAGATGCTTGGGAACCCAGGGGAAAAGCTATACCTTATCTGTGTGCCTCTGAGCACATCTGTTGGTGGATTCTTGGCTTCCTCATCTTTAAAATGAGAGAAACCAATGAAGCCCTTTCCAGCTCCCTGAGAGGATGATGGGACAGCAAATGGGAAGGGTGTCCCCTGTAACAAATTGCCCAGCCTTCATTTTGGGGCAGAGGACTGAGTGACTTGGCCCTAAGACAATCCTTGGCCCATGACTCCCATCTTGGTGAGAGGGTCTGGGAGTTCTTCCACCCGGTGTTGGCCTGAGCCTGCATCCTCACCCTCATGGGCCCTGGTCTGCCCGGAGGAGACCGTCCACTTGGGTGTGGGAGCGGGAGCTAGAGGCAAGCGAGCTGGCCAGAGAGATGCTGCGTGTGAGAGGCAGCAGCAGCTCCAGTCCCAGGAGAAGGTGGCAGGGGGGAGGTAGAGCTACTGCGGCTTGGATAAAGGTCCAGGCCCTGGGGGGTGGGTCCACAAAAATCATTTAATGAGTGACTCCGGGCTCTGGGAAAGGGGCTGGGAGAAAGCCTTTGCTTCAGCCAAAGGTCCGTGTAGCCCTAAAGAAAGACCCCCACGCAAACTGAGGAAGGGAAACCACGGTGAAGTCCAGCCTCGTGAACAGCATAGCAGTGAGGGGAGAGGGAGGGGGAAGGGGAGATGGAGGGGAAGGTGAGGGCCGGATGAGCCTGGGGTAAGAAATCAGGTTTTATCCAAAGCCCTTTAAGGGTTGTAAGCAGGGGGATGCAATTTGTTTTATTTCAAAGGACCAGGTTTGGGCATTTCCTGGGCTTTCTGGCAATTACCTCATTTTTCTGGCCTAGTGATCCCCGTGAGCACCCTCCACTAGCGTCTAGAAGGAGAAGGGGGCCCTGGTCGCTGGAGGACAGGGCGCTTCCAGGGGCTGAAGGGCACATCCCTGCCTAGATCAGCCTTGAGTCAAGACTCGAGGAGGATGGAGGGAAGCAGGCACAGGAGAAAGTTGGGCGTTTGCACACGGATGCTCAGATGGGAAGGTGCCAGGAGAGATGAGGAGGTGCAGGCAGAAAGGGGGTAGGAGGGGACGGTCCTCGGCAAGGTGAAGTTGGGGGGATGCAGAGTCCGAGGAGGAAAGCGGAGGAGACGGCCGGGCAGGCAGGACTGCAGCGGGGCATGGTAGGGAGCTCCTCTCTGATGTTTGAGACACGGCCAGCAGAGGCGGAGGGAGGTGGGAGGTTGGAGGTCCCGAGAAGGTAGACATTGTCACTGCAGAGAGTAAAGGGGCTACTGCTGGAGAAATCAAGTTGGCTCGCTGGCCTGTCTTGCACGGTGACCATGAAATGGATGGTGACATCTGTCTGCCCTGGCCCAGGTGAAGTCAGAAAATGCCAACACATATTAAGTCCTGGGTCTGTTGGAACAAAAGGAAACTTGGGCAGGTTGGAAGTGGGGTGTAGAAACACAGCAGTGGCCAAGTTGGAGCAGTGCAGCCGGCCTGGGGCACTACCTCTGATATTCGGTAAACGTGATTGGAGCATCTATGGTGTGTACCAAGTTCTGGGGGGTCAAAGGAGCCCACAGGTGGGGTTTGGGGTGGGGCTGGCCCACTGCAGCCCAGAGAGACCTCAACTTGGCACGTGCTCATTGTACTCTGGTGACCATCCATCTCCCTGGGCCAAGCCCTGCATCTTTGCATCCCCAGGGCCAGGAGTGTGACGTGGATGCTCAGTAAGCATTTGCTGACAGAGGAGGGGTCAACGGATGCATGGAAGTCTCTGTGGGCTCCAGTGGGGGTGGGCTGTGTGTGGACGGGCTTCTCGGGCCCCCAGGAATGAATAGGGCTGAGCCCTCCAGGGAGGAGCCTTAGAGGATAGAGCTCAGAGGACCAGGTAGGCGAGGCAGGGCTGGTACCAGGCAGGGCTGATGGCAGAAGCCTGTGGATCAGGCTACACTGAAAGCTGTGGCCGGAGCCCATTCAGGAGATGAAAGGAGAAGCTGACAGGAGAGAGAGCATGGATTCAGGAAGGACCAGAAACACACAGGGATACAGGCTATAGGCAGAGAGCACCAGTGCTGCTGTGGTCGGGGGCAGCCCCCAGCTGGGTCCTCCAGTGTCTCTCGGGTATGGGGAGGCCCCAAACACCCACCGGAGCTGTCCTGTACACACTGGGTATGCCCTGTCGGCCACCTGACAAGCTTTGGGTAATTTATGATTGAAATGCATGGATTCATGAACACGGCAAGTAAGTACCAGAGAAATGGGATGGCTGAGAGCAGTGGGCTTGAGGAAAGCCTCGGACCCTGCAGACACACTCCTGCACACGATTCCATATTGCCAGACTCCCTGAGGTGGAGCAGTGCTTCATCAGAACCCCTGGGGGGCTTGTCACAGCCTGACTGCCTCCTCCCCCACTGCACCTCCCTCCCCCGCCGGGGCTTCTGGTAGGTCTGTGATGGGGCCAAGAATCTGCATTTCTGAAAAGCTCCCAGATGCTGCTGCTGTTCAGAGTGGACCACATTTTAGGAACCGTGGGCACAGAGAGAGGGAAGAAAGCTTCAGTTCAAAGAGAAATGAACTATGTGTTGTCTGGTTCATCCAAATCATTTCAACTCAGTGTTTCCAGAATGTCCATCATTTACTTTCCACATTTACAATTCTTAACATATCCATGTACCACCTGTGCTATTAATATTGTCTAGACTGGCTTTACATTAAATTCTTTATTTTCATCCTAAGCATTAATACGTATGAAATCTCAGCTTTGATGTGCTAATTGGATTTCTTCTAAAATACATAAAACACATAACTATAAATGTCTTGCTTGTTTGACTTGACTGCTGTACCTCCTAAAACCAACCACTGGTTCAAATCCCAGGCACCTGGAAGAGCAGACGAGACTGTCTGGATTTATCCAAATCCCGTGACTATGTTGGATGAGAGAGAATTCAAAGAAATCACAGTCCCTCAATGACTCTGTCACTGTTGTTTGTATTTTAAAATATCTCCTTCTTGAATTCCTCACTCACCCAAACGGACACAGAAATCTCAGCCCCTCTGGCCCGGCTGCCATCACAGCTCCGTCGCCTTCCACCTCCTGCGGCCTTCTGCTCTCTTTGGCTGTTCTTACGCCCTTCTCTGCCCACCATCAAGGCTCAGGCACACTCTTTGGGTCCTGATCCCGACAGCCCAGGCCTCCATGTGCCTCAGTTTACCTAACCTCCTGGGTAAAACTTCCTCAGGGCCTGCATCGCCTCCCTGCCACCTACAGGGCTGTGGGAAATCACAGGATCTCGCCAGGAGGCGGGCAGAGGCAATTGGAATGCTTCCAGCCCTGCATAGACGACAGAAGGTGCCAGAGGGAAAGAGAAGCCAGAGGAAGGGCACTTTTAGGCTGATGAGGGATGTCGGGAAATTCCTTCCTCCTGGCCCTTTGGGGCCCAAGTCTGCAAGGAGACCACGTCTGTCTCAAGATCGGGGGCCAAGCACAGGGGGAACACAGCCATGCTCAGCTTGTGAATGGATGCAACCCACAAGGACACAGCTGAACAGTTCAACCTCATGTCCTAAACCAGTGTAAAAACCTAAATCTACACAAATAGGGAAGTCCAGCTTTGGACGACTGGGGAGAAGTGCACAAGAACCCCTTCAATCTACGATAAGAAAAACATTTTAAGAGATTTTATTGGAAAAATACAAGGAACTGTAGAATAAAACAAAGACCCCAGCTTGCTGAGGACTAACCAGGAATGGGAAATGGGAAAGCTATTTTTCCCTCCCTCTGTGTGTGTGTGTGTCTGTCTGTCTGTGTCTCCACACCAGCTGCCCCTGCTACACATATACATGGCCTGTCATGGCCAATTCAAAATACCTGCCCCACCCCCATGGGCATCCAGCCCAGAGCCCCTGCTAACTGGCCTGATCTCCATCTTGATCCTCATCTCTGGCAGAGGGAATCTGACTGGGTCAGCCCAGCCTCTGGCTTGACTCCTCCAGGGTCAAAGGCCCACTCTGCTCTGGTCAGCTATGGCCAGGAGGCTGGGGTCAGTGGTACTCAGGGTCCTCCCCCTCCAGGGCTGAGGATGGAGCAAACACCGTAGGAAGGGGTTCTGGAGCAGGAGAAGGGAAGGATGGCTGCCTTCTGTACAAATACCTGTTCCCCAGAACCATTTTGAGAAATCAGGGTGGGACTGAGATTTTCCCAATCAGAGATGCAAGTGCCCTCTTCATTCTTTTACCAATTGTTATGAACTGAATATTCATGTCCCTCCAAAATTCATACGTTAAAGCCCAAACCTGCAATGTAATGGCATTTGGAGATGAGGCCTTTGGGAGCTAGTAGGGTTAATAAGGACATGAGGGTGGGGCCCTTCTGATGGGATTAGTAGCTTTCTAAGAAGAGGAAGAGCACAGTTTTCTCTCTCCCCCTCTTCCTTCCTCTCTCTCTTTTTCCTGATGCACAACCCAGGAAAGGCCATGTGAGGACATATCAGGAAGGTGGCCATCTGCAGGCCAAGAAAAGGGCTCTCATAAGAACCCCAGAACCTGACCGTGCTTGATGTTGGACTTCCAGCTTCCAGAACTGGCAGAAAACAAATTTCTGTTGTTTAAGCCCTGAGACTGTGGTATTTTGTTAAGGCAGCCCTAGCTGACTAAGACACCAGTATTGGTCTTGTCATTTTTAGCAGGCCTTTTTATAAATCCTCCAGAATTTGGGTCGATAGATGAGTTCATGGCAGCTCCACTGTGCAAACGGCCCTACTGCTAGAACTCAACAAAGACCCACTGTAGAGAGTGCAGCTTCCCACACATAAAGATCCCTGTCTGGCTGCGGAGAGGACACCGCCCGCTTTTATGCAGTGTCTGTTTTGCACTGAGCTCGGGTGCCCTGGCCGGCCTCCCTCTGGCTGGTCCACAGACCTTGGCCCACAGGTGGGCGGGAGCTTGCCAAGGGTGGTGGCTGACCGAGGCCGCTCACCCCAGGAGGAGTGGCCCTTGTCCCCAGCTCACTCTCTCCTATTGCTCACAGCCTGTCTGGTGACAGGGGCGTGTGACCGAGTGCCAGCGTCCATGAATTAGGTAAAAGTTCTCTTAACAACGGGACAACACTGCAGCGGCTGGCTCTCACTTCACCTGGAGAAAGTAGGTTGAGCCCTCTCCTCGCCAACCCAGCTGAGAGCAGCCGCTGTCACTGTGGTGCCCAAAGGGGACAGGACCCTCAGGAGTTGCCACCAGCCAGTCCCCGGAGACAAGGCATAGATTCCACTCACGAGGACAGAGCTAAGGCTCTCATGGACTGTAGATCTGGTTTTTTCAAACTCTATACCGGTTTTTAATTTTGAACATTATATACATTTTATCATCTTGAAGTCTTTCTAACACCAAAATGTAAAAACAATTTAAAGAAGTGGATCATTCATTTAGTGGCAAAGAGTAAAAAGAGATGCCTAGGAGGATCATTTTTGGGTGTTGATGTGATGCCAGGCACCATAATCCAATTTAATTTTTGCACTATCATTACACAAAAGAGAGACGCTTCCAGAAGGAAAGAGAAGCCAGAGGAGGGGCACGCTCATGCTTGGGATGAAGGGAGAATGTTAGGAAATTCCCTCCTGCCAGCTCTCTGGGGCCCTGAGCGAGAGGGCGCCACCTCTGTCTCATGACCTGGAGCCCAGCACAGGGTGAGGGCTTGGCCTGTGAGTAGACAGAACCCACCCAGGACACGACTGACCAGCTCAAGCCCATGGGAGCCTGATGTGTACCATCATCCTCCAGATGGGGAGCTGAGGGTCGAGGGTGTGTCGAGGGCCCAGGGAGACCCATCCCTGGAGCCCTGCCTGGACATGCTGGGAGGGCATACTTCTTTACCCGGGGGCCCTGCAGCTTCAGCCTTAGACATTGGAGGAAGGAAGGAGACCACCCAACACTAGCTGGGGTGCACAAGAAGTGAGCTGGTAGGGGGCTACCCACCCCACCCTCTCAACACTCACTGAGAAGCCTGCAAATGGGTAACCGTGGGCCACCCACTTAGGGGAGGCTAGCCCTGTAACTGGCTGGAGCCTCTGCCCCCAGACTGCCCAGGGCTCCCCATGAAGGCTCCACACAGCATGGCTGGAGAGGGTGCTGAACAGATGTGAGTCCCCAGGGAGCCTGCTGGCCTGGCCCTCAGACAGAACAGGGCTTGCCTGGCCTGGCTCCTGGTTCTGCCCCCTGCTGTGTGCTCCGCCCCTGGTCTTTGCTTTCTTCCTTGCTTCCTAAGCACAGGCTGCACCTCCCAAGGCAGTCTCTCCACCCGCCCCTGTGCTCGTTCCTCTCCTCTCAGGGGTGGCAGGGTTCTGGGACCTGCAAGACCAGAGTTCAAGTCCTGCCTCAGCCACTTAACAGCTGTGTGACCTTGGGCAAGTTACTAAGTTTCTCTGAGCTTCAGAATCCTAACATGAGTCTCTAACATGTGACTGATAATAGTACCCTCCCTCCCCAGGGTTGTGTGAGGATCAAATGAGTTAAAGGGAAAGTGACTGAAACAAAACGATGCTTGATCCTCTCTGGGAAACAAGGACATGGTGTCTGCAGCTCAGGGCATTTCCCCTCCAGGGGGGTTTGTCTCAGTCACCACCTCCCGGCCCAGGTCACCGCTGTCCTCCTCAGCACTTCAAGCCTGAGTCCTGCCCTCGTCGGAGCCCAGGGTGGGGCGGTGGCTGCGGGTGACCAGGAGTCTCCTTCTTTCCTGTTAGCGCAGCCGCTCCTGGACAGAGGGGAGGACTTGCGGCCTGTGTTGGGTCCACGTGGGGTCCGCGTGTGGGTCCGCGTGCGGTCCGTGTGGGGTCCGCGTGTGGGTCCGCGTGGGGGTCCACGTGGGGTCCGCGTGGGGGTCCGCGTGTGTGGGGGGGTCTGCATGGGGTCCGCGTGGGGTCCACGTGGGGTCCGCGTGGGGGGTCTGCATGGGGTCCGCGGGGTCCGCGTGGGGGTCCGCGTGGGGTCCGCGTGGGGGTGGCCCCACGGTGATTGTAGGCAAAGCCTTGGGCCGTCAGACACGGCTGCCTCTGGGAGGAACAGCAGTTAGGGCCCCGGAAGAGGCTGAGATCCCAAGAGAGGGGGCAGCAGAAGAGAAGGTCAGGGACGACGCTGAATCAGGAGTGCATGCGACCAGTTAGGAGGGAGGGAGGCAGGGCCTTAGGACCCTCGTCCTCTCGCGTCTCCAGCGGGGAGGATGCCAGACGTTGGAGGAAAGAGAAGGAAGGAGAGCCCACACCTAAGGCCCCTCTGAGGCCTGGGGAGGCCTGGTGTCCAGTCCGCGACAGTAGCACGAGTGGGGCAGGGAAGGAGCTGATTGGTGCTGTGTGTGGCCGGGTGCTAGGGCCTCTGGCCAGTGTGGGACCAGCTTATGGTCTGGAAATCTCCACTGCATTCCACCCACTCCTGAAGGAGCCAGAAGGCCCTGGCTCAAGTGTGCCCAGCTCATAAGCCAAGAGTCATAAACCACAGCAGGCCCATCAGGAATAGGACAGCGGAGGAACTGAATCTTCTCTGCCGCCCCGGCTGACCACTAGCAACAGCTCAGGACACCAGCTCCGGCCTCCACACTGTCCCGTCCCCAGGCCTGCGGGTCAGTGTCGCCCCTCAACGATTTCCGGAGGCAGCAATGATGTCCTTTTCCAGGGGAAAGGGGACTTGCCAGATGAAAGGGGTGGTTCTCAGGGTGTGGTCCCCACAGCAGCAGCAGCAGCAGCTGAGAACTTGTTGGAAACACAGATTCTTGGCCCCAGGCCTCCTGCATCAGAAGCTCCAGGGTGGGACCCAGGAATCTGTATTTAACTCTCCAGGTGATTCTGAGGCCGCTGCGGCGTGAGAACCACAGAGCCAAGAGAGCAAACTGTCCACACGACATGGAACAGCGTGGATGGGTCTCCTGGGCCTAATGTCAATGGAACAGCGTGGCTGGGTCTCCAGGCCTAATGTCACATGTTCTCACAAGAGAGAACATTCTGAACAATTCCATCTACACATAGGACCAAAACAGACAAAGCTAGTCCATGGTGTTAGAAGTCAGAGGTTACCCTTGGGGGCTGGGGAGGAAGGAGCAGAGAGGCTTTCAGGAGTGGTGAGGAGGTTCTCTTTCTGGCTCTGGGTGTGGTTACAATGTGTAAACAATCAGTATCTATACTGAGAATATGGGCACTTTCTGTATTCTACTATATACTTAGATTTAAAAATTTGTTTTAACTATACGACAGGGTGAAATAGAAGTGTCACCTCCCTCTTCATTGTACAGCCTAATAATTGATTGAAGTCACTTCGGGATGATCTGGGGGTCCACTCCTGGCTCCAGAAAGTAAAAAGCTGGGCATTCTTTTATCCTTGGCCAATAGGTTTTATGAATTTAACCTAAAAGTGGCCTCAATAGACAACAGGATAAGCTGGCTAATTAAAACCAGAAAGGGGCTGTAGATCAAAACGTCTAAAACTAATGCTGCCATCTTCGGTCAAGGCTACTGCTCCCATTTTTCCCTGGTTTATGGGTAATATTTCCAGAGAACAAGCTGCCTCATTCAGTTACCTTCACAATGCGTTTATCTTGGAGGAGATACCAGGAAATAGTGTTGCACAAGGAAAGACATTCTGTGGATGCTTGACTCTGGGGGGCGGGGTTGGAGGCCAAAAGAAGAATCTTGCCTCACCTGCCAAGGAATTTTCCAGGCGAGACGTTTCAGGACCTTGACAACCACAGAATGCGGCTTGGTGGCTCCATGGCCTATCTGCCTGTGGGCTAGAGTAGATTCAAAACAGTGTTACTTATGAGGATAATCTTGGCCCTCCTGGAGGGATACTATCCCCTCGTTTTCCTTAAGGATGTCAGCTCTCCCCAGCCCTCTTGTCTGTTCTTTTTTTTTTTTTTAATAAATTTATTTATTTATTTATTTATTTATTTATTTGTGGCTGCATTGGGTCTTCACTGCTGCACACGGGCTTTCTCTAGTTGCAGCGAGCAGGGGATACTCTTCCTTGTGGTGCGCGGGCTTCTCTTTTCAGTGGCTTCTCTTGTTGTAGTGCACGGGCTCTAGGCAGGCGGGCTCAGTAGTTGTGGCACGCGGGCTCTAGAGTGCAGGCTCCGTAGTTGTGGCACATGGGCTTAGTTGCTCCGCGGCATATGGGATCTTCCTACCCGGGGCGCGAACCCATGTCCCCTGCATTGGCAGGTGGATTCCTAACCACTGCGCCACCAGGGAAGTGTGTCGTCCCCCCGCACCCGCCCCCCCCGGTCTATTCTGTGAGGGAAGCTAACAGGCAACCAGACGTGCTGCCTCTAGGTACTTAGCCAGGAGATCCAGCTCAGGGTGATCCCTCCAAATGGTTATCGAAACCCCAAGGGGAAGATGGCAAGTCCATGCCTCCTTCCAAAACTCCTCTAAAATCTCCTCCAATCAGGCAGAAGCCTGCCCTGTGTCACCTGCAGAATCACTTCTGCTTGGTTGTGTTTTGTGTGAAGCCATCAGCCTACACGGAAGGAGGCATAGAGGAAGAAGTGTCTGATGAACGCTGTTTGCATGTGTGACCTTGTGGGCCCAGGAGAAAGCCCACCTACTGGAATGAACAGACTGGAGCCCAGGGATCACCCAGGACAGTCTATGCCATGCACATCCCTGGGACCCACTTCGGCCCCACTCAGTCCAAAATCTGGGCTTGGGGCCCAGGAATTCTTACATTAAACAGTCTCTTCAAGTTTGAAAATCACTATCCTACATCACCTTGTTCCATAAAAGCCCTTGAGAGAAATCCCTTAGTACTAACAACTTTTTTTTCTGAGCAACTGGTCAGTTTTTATCCCTGAATGCAGTAGAATGAGTCACTGACACATTTTCCTTCTCCATGATGGCTGCTGGGAAGCCGAGGGATAATTTGGGCCCCTTCGGAGCAAGAGTCTTTGTAATAGGAATTTTTTAACCTTATCCCTCATTGTTTTATGTCCCTATCCTTTTATTCTCCTTTCTTTTGTCCTCTTTTTAATTTATGCTGTGTTGGATAAGTGAGACATAGGTATAAATATGTATTATATTTATAGAGGGAAATATTATCTCTGTGTTAATTTGCATAATAACACATAAAGAAAACAGCTGCCACACACTGACTGCCAGCACTGTGCATCCTCGCATTAGTCTCAGGACTTAGGTGACATCCATCCTCCCTACATGACAGTCAAGGAACAGGAGGCCCCAAGGGGAAGTCACATGCCCAGTTCAACCACTGAGGGTCTGAACAGGATTGACAACCATGCTGTGTCAGCTCCACTCAACGGAGGCTCTCAACACCTATACTGCTTTCCTCAGTGTTTTACGGCAAGATTTGGGAACCATTTAATTCCTTCTCAAAATGTTCTACTTTTCGACCCTGGACAGAGGTGGAGGGGCCAGTCCCTACCACACCTTGGCTCAGTCCAGGCCTTGTGTTCATCTTTTCCCAGCCTCCTTTTTCTTCAAGTAACTTGAATGGTTGTCTCTTTTTTACAAAAAAGAACCTAATTTAAACATATATTAAAAGAGACAATTGAAACAAATTAAACAATAAAGTGATGTAAATATAAATGACATAGAATATTATGCAACTGTTAAAAGGGTATGTATATATACTTAGTTCATTGAGCTAGAACATTCTCCAGACACATTGTTAATGGGAGGAAAACGTAATAAGATGTCATATGTAATTTTTAAAAATATTCTATAGTTTGAAGAAGATATTTAATGCTTTAGTTCCTTTGGAGTTTATTTAAGGAATTTGTTTTTAGATCTAAACTGATATTTTTCCCAAATGGCTAATCAATGTTCCAAACTTTACTGACATGCTCCTTTTTTTGAAAAACAATTCTATTGAACTGTAATTCACATTCCACACAAGTCACTCTTTTAGAATATACAATTCAATGGTTTTTAGTGTGTTTGCAGTTATTCAACTATCACCACAATCAATTTTAGAACATTGTCATTATCTTCCCCAAAGAAATCCCATCCCCATTGACAGTCACTCACTCCCCACTCCCTACAACCCTTCCAGCCCTTGGCAACCACTAATCTACTTTCTCTATGGATTTGCCTTTTCTGGGTGGTTCATATGAATGAAATCAGACAATAAGTGGTCCTGTGTAACTGACTTCTTCCACTTAGCAAAAGGCTTTCAAAGTTCATTCGTGTTGTAGCATATATCAATACTATTTCTTTTTATAGCTGACTATTATTCCATTAAATAGATTTACCACACTGTATTTATCCATTTATCAGTTGATAGACATTTGGGTTGTTACTGCTTTTTGCCTGTTACAAATAATGCTGCTGTGAACATTCATGTACAACTTTTTGTGCGGACATATGTTTGCATTTCTCTTGAGAACATTCTTAAGGCATGGAATTGCTAGGTCAGTTGCTAGGTAATTCTATGTTTAACCTTTTGAAGGATTGCCAGACTACTTTTCAAAATGCCTGCACCATTTTATATTCCCATCAGCAGTGTATAGGGTTCCAAGTTCTCTACACCCTCACCAACACTTGCTATTATCTGTTTTTTCGTTACAGCCATCCTATGACATAGTATCTCATTGTGGTTTTGATTTGCATTTCCCAGATGACTAATGATGTTGAGCAAGTTTTCATGTGCTTATGGGCCATTTGTACAACTTCTTTGCAGAAATGTCTATTTAGACTCCCTTGCCATATTTTAATTGGGTTATTTATTTTTATTATTGAGTTATATAGTCTAGATATAAGACCCTTATCAGATATACGATTTGCAAAATTTTTCTTCTATTTTGAGCTATCTTTCCACTTTCTTGATGATGTTCTTTGAAGCACAAAAGTTTTTAATTTTGATGATGTCTAATTTATTTTTTCTTTTGTTGCTTGTGCTTTTGGTGTCATATCTAAGCAACCATTGCCTAATCAAATGTCAAGAAGATTTATACCCATGTTTTCTGCTGATAATTTTATAGTTTTAGCTTTTACATTTAGCTTTGACCCATTTTGAGTTAACTTTTTTATATGGCATGAGGTAGAGACACAAATGCATTCTTTTGTTTGTAGATACTCAGTTGTCCCAGCACCATTTGTTGAAAAGACTTGTTTTCCCATTGAATGGTCTTGGCACTCTTGTCAAAAATCAGTTGATCTTGGACTTCCCTGGTCGCGTGGTGGATAAGAATCCGCCTGCCAATGCAGGGGGCGCAGGTTCAAGCCCTGCTCCGGGAAGATCCCACATGCCATGGAGCAACTAAGCCTGTGTGCCACAACTACTGAGCCTGCGCTCTAGGGTCTGCAAGCCACAACTACTGAAGCTGGTGTGCCTAGAGCTCCGCAGCAAGAGAAGCCACTGTAATGAGAAGCCCGCACACCACGATGAAGACCCAATGCAGCCAAAAATAAATAAATAAATAAATTTATTTAAAAAAATCAGTTGATCATGGATGGATGGATGGATAGGTTTATTTATGGCTTCTCAATTCTATTCTATTGATCTATATGTCTATCCTTGTGTCAGTACCACATTGTCTTTTTTTTGAATTTTATTTTATTTTATTTTATACAGCACATTCTTATTAGTTATCTATTTTATACATACAACTCATCCCACCCCCACCCTGCCACTTTCCCCCCTTGGTGTCCATACATTTGTTCTCTACATCTGTGTCTCTATTTCTGCCTTGCAAACCGGTTCATCTGTACCATTTTTCTAGATTCCACATATATGTGTTAATATACAATATTTGTTTTTCTCTTTCTGACTTACTTCACTCTGTATGACAGTTTCTAGGTCCATCCAAATCTCTACAAATGACCCAATTTCGTTCCATTGTATATATGTACCACATCTTTACTGTTGTTTTGTAGTAAGTTTTGAAATCAGGAAATGTAAGTCCAACTTTATTCTTCTTCAAGATTGTTTTAGCATGGGTCCTTGAATTTTCCATATGAATTTTATGATCAGTTTATTAATGTCTGCAGAGAAGCCAGCTGGGATTTTGATTTGGATTGTGTTGAATATGTAGATCAGTTTGGGGGAGCAATACCACTTTAACAATATTAATTCTTCTGATCCATGAAAATGGAATGTCTTTCCATTTATTTAAGTCTTCCTTAATTTCTTTCAATAATATTTTATAGTTTTCAGAATATAAATTTTGTGTTTTGTTAAATTTATATTCCTAAATATTTTTGATGATATTATAAATGAAATTCTTTTTTTTTTTTTTTTTTTTGTGGTACGTGGGCCTCTCACTGTTGTGGCCTCTCCCGTTGCGGAGCACAGACTGCGGACTCGCAGGCTCAGTGGCCATGGCTCATGGGCCCAGCCGCTCCGCGGCATGTGGGATCTTCCTGGACCGGGGCACAAACCCATGTCCCCTGCATCGGCAGGCAGACTCTCAACCACTGTGCCACCAGGGAAGCCCTGGAATTCTTTTCTTAATTTCATTTCTGGTGTGTTCATTCCTAGTGTATAAAAATAATATTGATCTTATATCATAAAACCTTGCTGAACTTATTTCCAACAGTTTTTTTAGGGAATTCCTTAGGATTTTCTAAATATAAGATCATGTCATCTGCAAATAGAGTTTTAGTCCTTCCTTTCCAATCTGAGTATCTTTTGTTTATTTTTCTTGGCTAATTTTCCTGGCTAGAACCTCCACTGCAGCGTTGAACAGTAGTGGTGAGAGTGGGCATCCTTATCTTCCTCCTGATTTATTAGAAAACATCCAGTCTTTCACAATTAAGTACAGTATTAGCTGTGGGGTTTTCATAGATGCCCTTTATCAAGTTGAGGAAGTTTTCTTCTTTATACGGTTTGTTGAATACTTTTATCATGAAGGATTGTTGGATTTTTTTCAAGTCCTAATTGATGCCAAATTATGGAGATGATCATGTAGTTTTGTCCTTTATTTCATTGGTATGGTGCATTACATTAAACGATTTTTGTGTGTTAAACCAACTGTGCATTCCAGGGATAAATTCTACTTGGTTATGGTGTATAATCTTCTTTATATATCAGTTTGCTAGCCGTGTCTTGAGGTCTTTTTCATCTATACTAATAAGAGATATTGGTCTATATTTTTCTTTTCTTGTGACATTTTTGTCTGGTTTTGTAAACCCTCCATTTTTTGTTTGTGATGCCTCTTCTGGACATTCTGTTTTACTGATTGACTACCTTGTGCCAGTACCACATTCCTTTTATTATTGTAGCATCTTATGATATTTAGGAGAAGTAGACTCTTTATTACCCATATTTCTCAAAAAGTTTGAGCTAATCTTGCCTATCCACCAATCTTGCCTATGAACTTCATAATCATTTTATTGAAACATTCCAATGACGGTTTTTTAATTGGAATTTTTTAACGGAATGGCACTAAAACTCTATATTAACTTGGTGAGAATTGACATATTTTTAATTTTCCATTTTCCCATCCAAGAAAAACTCATAGCTTTAGCGCTTCTCTAAAGATGTAAGCTCCTTCCATCTCTCAAGTTTTTCCTTTATATAGATTGTATTTACATATACAATTATCCCACATTTTCTGGTTTTGTTTCTACTATGATTGGAAGCTCTCTATTTTCTTGTTATTGTTGACATGTAGTAAATCTATCCTATTCTGGCCCTGGGCTGAATTATTTGTAATTCCAATCGTTTAATTGGTTCTTTGGGCTTTCTAGGCATACAAATTACTGCAAATAATAGTTATTTCATCTTCCTTTCTGACAACATTTGTTTTATGTCTCATTACTTTGGCTAAACCCCCAAGAAACAAGTTAATAACAATAAGAGCAGCATCCTGCACTGACTTTTCAGCATTGCTGCATTTGAGACGTGCACAGTATTTTTTCTCATGATGAATTTTCCTTCTAGTTTCATTTTTAAAGGTCTTTCCTGGAGATTCATGTTTAATTGTGTCATTAACCCACTGATATGCTATATTGTTTGAAGACTGCCTAATGATTATGACATTGCCTCTGTTTTATTAAATTACTCTGAGAATGTTAATTAAAACATTCAATTTAACAGTTCATTCTTATTCTGTATCTGATTTTTGGGGAAATCACAGTTTTTTAAGGTATAAACATAAAACAGCTTTATTTTTCCCTGTTATGGCTACCAGTTTTCTTCTGACCATGCTCACTACCCTGCTGCCTAGCAGGGCTCTCGGTGGCTTCTTGGTCAGACCCCGTAACTTCCCTGTCTCCTTCAGTTTTTAGAAGTGTTTTTTTTTTTTTTTTTCTGTATTTAAGATTCTGTCCTACTCATTTTTCCTCAAAAGATTTGTCTATTTAATTTTCAAATAGGCTAATACATTGACATAACCTTTAAAAATCAAAAAATATTAAAAGGGGACTTCCCTGGTGGTGCAGTGGTTAAGAATCTGTCTGCCAGTGCAGGGGACATGGGTTCGAGCCCTGGTCTGGGAAGATCCCACATGCCCCGGAGCAACTAAGCCCGTGTGCCACAACTACCGAGGCTGCGCTCCAGAGCCGCAAGCCACAACTACTGACCCCATGTGCCACAGCTACTGAGCCCGCATGCTGCAACTACTGAAGCTCACGACCCTAGAGCCCATGCTCCACAATAAGAGAAGCCACCGCAATGAGAGCACGTGCACCACAACAAAGAGTAGCCCCCGCTTGCCGCAAATAGAGAAAGCCCACGCACAGCAACGAAGACCCAATGTAGCCAAAAATAAGTAAATAAATAAATTTATTAAAAAATATATATATATATTAAAAGGTATGTATTTTCAAGTCTGCCTCCCTCCCAATCCTATTTCCCATCTTCCCAAGCTCCCTCCTCTAATAAAAAGATGTATACATGTAACTATTGACACTAATTTTTTGTAACTCCTTCCAGAAATTTTGAGGCACATCCAAATAAATTTGAATATACTTTCCCTTTTTACACTGGTGGAAACATAATACTCTTCTGCCCTTTTGTTTTCTTGAGATAGCTTAGGATTCTTTCTTGATCAGTACAACTGCATCTTATTCCATTGATGGAAATGTTTAGACTTTTCTAATTGGTGTGATCAGTTCCTGATTGAAAGAAACTGTAGCATCTTTAATCTCTTTCTCCAAGACAATGCTGCAGGGGGTCACCTGTACACGGGCCACTCCCCGCATCTGCAAGCAGATCCATGGGCCAAATTCCTGCAGGTGGGATTGCTGGGCTAAAGCATACTTGCTTTTTACCTTGATAGAGGTTGCCAAACTGTCCCCATGGATATGGAATCAAGGTAAAATCCCACCAGCAATGATGGGGGGAGGGGATGCCTGTTGCCCCTAGGCTTTGCCAATCACTTTTCAGAGTTTTGATTTTTTTTTTTTTTGGCTAATATAATAAGTGAAAAAAAGATCTCAGTATGTTTTGGAGTTCTTCTCTTCCTACAGACATGGGGTTGAAAAATCTTTCACAGGTTCTTAAGAAGGATTTGTATTTTCTGTGAACTTTCTGTTCACATCCTTTGCCCTTTTCAGCCGTGTTCAAATTTTCCAAAGTTCAACCTCACACTATTCAAAGTTTCTCTCCCCTCCCTATAGCACAGCCTAGACGGTTTGGGGCGTGGGGGGTAGGAGATCTGGCCTGGAGACACCTCCACATGCTTCTCCCCTCCTCAGGGGTGGGGCAGGGAGCAGTGATCAGCAAGTCAAGGGCTCCTTCCTTGGCTGGCTGCCTGTCCATGGTAGCAGGCATCCCTCTGGTTCAGCCTGGCTCTGATGCCTCTGCTGATACAGTATTCGAGGCGGCCTTGGGCTAGTGTTCAGCTGTACCTCTTCCACTTTCCCTTCCTGCCCTACTGGAAACCATCCCTCCCAGAGAGGCCACCATATCTCCCTCTGGTCCTATAGGTACATGTATGCTCCCAACCTTTTCTTCAGCTTGGGCATCCCATTGCTTGGCCAAGTGGCCACCTGGGCAGCCCCTACCCCTACCTCTTGCCAACCTCTGGGCTCTAAGGAAATTTAGGGAACTCTGGGATCTTCTGCGTGGGCTGCACCGAACACCATGGAGAACAAGGATGAAGCGGGCATGCTTCATCTCCTTCTAGGACACACCAGGTCATGGTCCCTTCAAACCCTACAGTGTGAGGCCCCTGTCCTCAGAAATCCTCCAACCCAAAGCTACCTCCAGTCCCATGTTCAGTGTATCCCCAAACCTCAGGAAGCACAGTTGCGGTGATAAAAAGGACAAGGCGCCGTCACCCTAGGCTCTCAGAACCCTCTTCCAGGAGACTCTGGAGCAGGCCCATGGATTCCACAGCTCTGTGACTCCTGGCTGGGATTCTCCCCTTCCTGGGTTTTTGTTTTCTTGGGGGTTTTTTTTGTTTTTTGGGGGGGGTACGTGGGCCTCTCACTGCTGTGGCCTCTCCCGTTGCACAGCACAGGCTCCGTATGTGCAGACTCAGCGGCCATGGCTCACGGGCCCAGCCGCTCCGCAGCATGTGGGATCTTCCCGGACCGGGGCATGAACCCGTGTCCCCTGCATCGGCAGGCGGACTCCCAACCACTGCGCCACCAGGGAAGCCCCCCTTCCTGGGTTTTTCCAAGGCTCCCTTGGAACCACTTTCCTCTTCGCATGGCATGTGGTGCTCCAAAAGGCCAGGTTCTTCCTTCCCCTCTTCCTCTTCTTGCTTTATCAAGGTGGGGTGCTGGGAGGAGGCATACCTCCTTCAGTAATCCATTGGGGTGGCTTGCTGGCTGACCCAAGTTGCAGCAGAAATTTGAAGAGAACTAAGCTCTGTTTGGCCTTAGCAGCAATTCCAGAGCAACAGGAAAAATCCTGCTCTACACCCTGTGTTGCTTCCATCGCTGTTTTATGTTTCTCCTCTACGTATTTCCCTCCCAATTTTACCTTTTGACTTATAAACTGTGTATCTAGTTTTTAAGAACTTTAAAGCTCAAGCCAGCCATCAGTGATGCTTTATAATCTTACTTAGAATCTTTAGTGGAGGAGCCTGCTAGTCCCCGCATAAACTCAATGCTTAATTTTAGCTTCCCTAGCGGGGTGGCTGTCTTCCTGTTGTAGGGTTGCACTGGTATCCAGTGAGAAGCGGGGAGCTGGGGTTAACTTGAGCTGTCATCTTACCCAAGAGTTCGTTCCGGTCTTCTGAGGATGAAGGATAAATTCCCAAACCCCCCACACATGCCGGAAAGAGAGTGGGAAAGAGCATGTGGAACAGACATCAAGCAATGGGGGAAGGTTCCAGTCTAGGCTGTTCCAGCTCTGAGACCCCGACAAGGGCCTGCCCCTCCAGCAAGTGGTGATATGGCTGGGGCTTCTCATCCTCCACCATTCACTCTCCCTGACTCTCATTTCCCAACTTCTTGCTGCCTGCTTTCACTGAACACCCACTGAAGGGGTGAGGACCGCCAAAGAATGAACCACTTCCTATTGTACTCAGAGCTCTTTGGTTCCTTGAAGAGCTGATTTAAAAATTCCATTGTCAGCAACTTTTCTGTAAAACTAAAGTAAAAGGTTATTTTTTTTCAAGTTTCATTATCTGAAGTTTTTCTGCCTTCCCTTGTGCCTTCCACCACCTGTAGGTGCCACCTGGTGTCCTTTCAGCTGACCCTTTCTTTCTTCCATTGCCCACAGGGATGCTGCTCATTTGTGCTTTGACTTCTGCTCCCTTATGCTTGTTGCTAACTGTTTTTTGCCAGCAGGAATACCTAGTTTGGTTTTTTAGCCTCTGGCTTTCTTCCTCCCTCGTGTTGCAGATTATGTGTGTGTGTGGATTGATGGATGGATAGATAGATAGGTGGATGGATGGATAGATAGATGGATGGATGGCTAGATAGGTAGATGATAGATAGATAGATAGATAGATAATAGATAAGTAAATAAGTAGATGGACAGATAGAGAGTTGCATGTGTGTACATGTCCCACCACTCTCAGGCATTTAAGTACCACCATGTAAAAAAGAAATGCACTCACACTCTCTATACCGCTGTCCAGTTCCCAGGTTTAAAATTAATTTCACTGATTTCTGTTGCATCATCGGGAAAAGGAGTGCTGTTCACACCTGATCTATCACAATCCATTTCATCCTGCACATGAGTTTTGTCGCTGTGTCTAACCCACTTCCCATCTTGTGTGTGTGGCCCGGGCTGCTAGGATGCAGCGCTGATGGTGGCGCAGTGGGAAGCGGGTGGCCCCAGAGGGATGCAGCAGCCTGGCAGCTTTGAGAACACTCTTTATCTCACGGTGTTCTAGTGTTCTTGCCTCTAAAGAGATGGCTGTTTGGATTAGAAACTGTTATTGTTAAGTCGGTGCTCAGTGAGTTGTTACTGTAACTCGTACTCAGCCTTCCAGGTAACTTCTGGTTGGCTCAGCCTCTGTCACGAAGGACCATTTTCAAGTCCAGCTTCCTGCCACGTGTGCCCTCTCTCTGATCTCAGGTCCAATGTCTCCCTCAAACTCCTGCTTCCTTTCCCAGTGTATCAGTTCAACAGCCTTAAAGGAAAACCAGGGTTCATTTTGGCCTTTCTCCCTCTTGAGCCAAAAGAGAGTCAACAAACCCAGTTCGGAAGCTCTGCATCCCATCATGGCCCCGGGCTCGCTCCCTGGCTTCCTTCAGGCCTCTGCCCAAACATGATCTCGGAGAGGCCACCCGACTGAACCTAACCACTCCTGCCCCACCCTGCCCGTCCCCTCCCCGGCCGTTGTTTCTCTACACTTGCCTTTCCCATTCGCCCTGGTCTGGATCTTGGAAGGACTGCCCCCCCCAATCTCCTGAAGCTAAGGCCCATCCCCCGCCCAGTGTGGCCACCACACAGCTGGAGCTTGCTCCCAACTCCCCTTCTCCTGCTGCCTTTCTGATCTGGCCTCTCCGCCACCATTGTTCCCCAATTTCTGAATTTCCACTTCTGATTCTCCCAGGCTCCTGCTCTCCTTGTGTCTCCCATTCCCTTCCTCTCCTCTGTTCCTGCAGAGAACATCAAAACATTCCCAGCGGCATCTCCAGGGTCAGGGCCACAGCCGTCTTCCTCGTGGTTGGCTGCTTTTTCCACGTTTTCTGTAACTGTCAAGTGTTACATTTGGGATTCTCACAGTGAAAGTTGTCCTGACAGCAGAGCGCTTCTGGGGCAGATTTCCTAGCTCCTTCCCTCGCTGGGGCTTTTCTACCAAACCAGAAATTTCACGTGGCTCCTCTGCCACCTAAAATCTTCCTCACTAGCTTTCTTTCTTTGCTCTGGGGAAAGAAAGAAAAGAAAAGGAAAGGAAGGGAAGGGAAGGGAAAGGAGAGGGAAAGAAAGAGAGACGGAGAGAGGGAGGGAGGGAGGAAGGAAGGAAAGAAAGGAGGGAGGGAGGGAGGAAAGGAAAGGGGAAAAAAAGGCCTTTGTCATCTATAGCTCAAGGCAAACACTGCCATTGACCGGGGAGGAGTCTAAGTACCAATTCCAGGACAGGACTGAAATGATGCAGGTGAGCTGGGATGAGCCAGGCCTGCCTCCCTCTTAGGGGCCCCATCTCACCTGGCCCTGGGTCAGCGCATTGAGGCCCTTCCTGTTGTTACGTCACAGCTAAGGGGTCTTCATTCTCCCATCCCTTTCAGGCCACATTTGCCAACCACATTCCCCCGGGCCCCTGCGTGGACGGCTAGCACAGCCCAGAGTCCCAGTGCCCTGCCTCCTCCCTGGAGATGAAGGTGGTCTTCAGTGTGGTCCTGTTGAGAATTTCTCCCAAGTGTTCCTGCCTGGAGCTGCCAGGGTCTCCCCCTGCTTAAGCCCTGCTCGGCTGAGCCCAAGCTCAAGCATAAGGCCCGGCTCCAGGCACGAGCTTGTGCAGCCCTTTAGGAGGTTCTGACTGGCGTGAGAATGAAGCTCCCCCTCCCAGGGTTCCCTGTGATCTGTTCATCATAACCCTCCCTGCAAAGGGCCTTCCACTGGCCTCCTTGCTCACTGCCTCTCTGCCCGGTAGTATTTGTTCCCTTCTGTAGCACCTTTCGCTGCAGGAAGGCAGGACCAGGCCTTACTGGGCCATCCCAGCGCCCAGAGAGACCGTTCAGAGCTGGGGCCCAGCTCTCTCATCTAGAGCCTAGATGTGCTTCATCCCCTGGCCCCTGGGGAGGGCTCTTCCTCCACATCCTCTTGTTTTCCACCATCCCTCCCTCCCCCCACTTCTTTCCCTTGTAAGAGGCAGAAGGGGACAGGGGAGGGACAGCACCTGCTTCAGGCCGCCTCCCCTCTTCCTGCCCCAGCCCCGCTCTCCATCCAGACTTCTGTCTGCCTCTGACCTGTGGCGATGCCGTGCGGACCGGGCCAAAGCGAAGGGCTGAGCGCCCCAGGGCCCCCTCCCACACTTGTCACGGGTGCAGTGGTTTTGCTGCACTAGGACCTTGCTCAAGGCTGGTCCTTGGACTCACAGCCCTGCATCCTGGACCCTACCCTGGACCCCCTGAGTCAGGAGCTGCACTCTAAGAGCCCCTGCACATGAGCGCCTGCGAAGCCCTGGTCTAGAGGATGCGTTTCCTCCTGCCCACCATGCCGTCCTCCGCCCCTCCCCCAGCATCTGGCTGGCGTGGTCACAGCTGGGCTTGCAGTCAGCTCCCCACTCCCCTCCCCCCCCACCTCCTCCCATGGATCCTGACCTCCCAGGCAACTGACTCATACAGGGAGGCCCCTGGCCCTCAGCCCAGTGCTGGGAGGTCTAACAGCAGCTCTTGACTCATGTGCCGGAAGCCACATAGCTAGCATGGACAGAGAAGACTACAAGCTCAGCTCCTGCCTTCATTCACCCAGGCCAGCCTTCAGCCAGTCTTTACAACAGCATCTTTTGACCACATCACAGGTTCGCCCAGCAAACAAGCCAGACAGATGTGGTGCGACATCTGCTGCACCATATACCAGCTGTGCGATCCTGCACAAGTTACCAAAGCTTCCTTATCTATGAATGGTGCTAGTTATCCCATCGACCTCACGGAGGTAATTCATGCATGTTCACTGTTGTAAGCACACATGTTTACAGAGTGCTGTCGTGTGCCCTGCACCAGGAACAGCAGTGAACAAAACAGACCGAGTCCTGTCCTTCTGGAGCTTCCTAACAAGGGAGTGTGGGCAGACGTGGAAATGAAGATGTGTACACCATGCCAGCAGGTGCCAGACATGGGCAACATGGCAGCAATGCTTGATGATGAGTGAATGAACAAATGGATGGATGAATGAATACTGTGCAAATGCAGTTCTGCCACAAGCCCCCCTTCCAATCACAAAGCCACTCCCAAGCACTTCCACCCTGAAGCCACCTGAAACAGTAAGACATGGGGCTTAAAGCTACTGGGAGTTTAAGAAAAACATTAGGAGATGGGGGAGGGCTGTTAGGCTTTCCAGAAATTAATGGATATAGAAGAATTGTAGCGATTGTAAACATATTGCAGATGTAGAACACATTTGCCTGGAATAGGCAGTAATTGAGGTGGAATCAGAGTTGTTTTTCCAGGTCTCACAAATTGTTATGTGTGTGTGCATGTGCGTGTGTGTGTGCGTGTGTGTGGTGTCTTAAGGATGGAATACATTTTCTCAAGGTTTCAGAGCCCCCTCAGTTAAAGAAAATAATAGGGACATTTCAGAGCAATCCCCAGGGTTCTTGTCACCACTCAGAGCTTCCCTCTGAGGGCTCTCTGAGTCTCCCCAGATCACAGAATTTGAGAGTTCCCTAAGGAGCCCCCAAGAACACCCACCCAAAACCATGTTTCCTGGACAGCAAACTGAGGCCCTGACTTGCCCAGTGGAAGTAGGTGATTACAGGCAGCAGGAAAAGGAGATTTGCACCCAAGTCCCCTGACTCCCAGACAAGTGCCCTTCACAATATATTGTGTTGGCTTCCATGAATTCACAACCCTGGCGATCATTACTGTTGCAACCGGGCTGGGTGGCAAATTCTTCACACCAGCCAAAGGAAGCCAGACGCCAAAGGCTGTAGTTCCATCTACACAACAGTCATGAAAAGGCAAACTGGAGGAACAGATACAGATCGGTGGTCGCCAGGGGCTGGGGGCAGGGGAGGGGCTGGCCACAGCGGGGCACAAGAGAACGTTGGGGTGATTGAATGTCCTGTATCTCAACTGTGGTGACATGAACTGTATGTGTTCATCAAAACTCAGAACCATACACTTAACAAAGGCACATTCTACTGTATATAAATTATACCTTAATTTCTTTAAAGCAGCCTAAAATAATAATGGTGATGATATGATCATAATAATAACCTTGAATGCCAAAAAAACAGTACGTGTTCAGGGCCGCAACATGGTAGGGCCTTCGAGATACCCCATGGTCAGATCAGGGGATGCCCTGTTTGTAACAGTCAGGCAGCCTCAGCCAAGGATTTCCAACTGCAGACTTTCCTCCTGGGAGGTTTTCCAACTGCTCGTCCCTGAAACCAGTGTGCTCCAATCCCAGGCTGGCTTCACTCCCACCCCACACCGGCCCGCCCAGTCACCCTGGTCCGCCACTGCCACTGGGACGGCCCCCTCCCTGCTCGTCCCCAAACCACCTTGAGTCAACGATTCTGTCATTCCTCTCACACATCTTCCGCATCCCCGCCCCCATCTGCTATACCTGGGTGATACACCTGTGCGACGCCTCCCAGCCCTGCCTGCCCGGAGCTTCCAGGATCCCACTCCCTCCTCACCCACAGTCCTCGAGGATGCGGTAGGAACTCCCCAATCCAGTTCAGAGACCTCCTCAGACTGGCCCCAACACATAATTCACTCCTGCATTACCTGCCCACAGGATCCCTGCCCACGTACTGCCCCCAGATCAGTTCTAAGCTGAGAACAGCCTCAGTATCAGAGTCTGAACCCAGCTTGGAGGCCCAGAGGGCAAGGGAAAAGAGAAGATGTCAGGGGCACAGGTCAGAGTCACTGAACCCTAAAATCCCAACAGTCTCTGTCTGGACACCTGCAGGGATGGGGAATTCACTGCTACCTTCGGACAGCTCTGGAATCCAAAGCTGAAGCCTGTCCTCACCCATGGTCCTAACTGCACACTCTCCTGTCCCATGCCCGAGAGGGTGTGTGTGTGACGACCCTGCCCTCGTCACTCCTGGGTCTTCTCTGCCCGTCCACCCAGCCCCCTTTTGGATGGGCAGGTTCTCACCAGAGCATAGAGCAGGGGGGTCCCCCACTCATCTGGCCAGGACAGCATCCTCCCAATCTCTCTCGTTCCACAACGTGATCCAAAAACAGTTTAGCTTTTTTTTGTAGTTACATCTCCTCGCTGACT
Source organism: Hyperoodon ampullatus (assembly GCF_949752795.1). Taxonomy (NCBI): domain Eukaryota; kingdom Metazoa; phylum Chordata; class Mammalia; order Artiodactyla; family Ziphiidae; genus Hyperoodon; species Hyperoodon ampullatus. Next base: position 7,424,776 of record NC_136921.1, read on the forward strand.
CAGGTTAAACCTGCTTTCAATGAAAATCGCCCACCCTGCCCACTAGCTGTGGGTTCCTTGTCGTGTTTGTAACACGCAATGTCCTCCCAGGTGCTCCTGGGAGGGGTGTCCTATTAATTGTCCAGCAACCTAAATGTGACCTTCTTAGTCACTGCGCTCTCCTTTCTGGCCACCAGAAATTGCAGGCTGACTCTCCAAGGGAAGTCTGGATTAGCCAGCAGGATAGGACCTGTCCAACAGATCCCATAGCGCATACCCAGCGTTTATGGATCAGGACATGGATGCTGGATGCTGGGACTACAGGAGCTTGCTGGGGTCACACCGCTGACCTTGACAGTGAAGGAGCTTCCCAGGCCCCCACAAGCCTGGCAGTGCCCCTGCCCCCAACCAAGCTGCCTCAGGGCAGGACCCTGTCTTAATGCTTCTCAATCTCGAACACCTTAATGCTCGGTTCTCTAGGCTGATTATTCTTGGGCAGGTCATTAATCGAACACCACCAGACCTGCAGGCAGGGAGGACAGGAGGCAACGTCCCAGGGTGAACCTTCTGCCCTGCGTCCTTACGTAGCTGGTTCTAGGAACCAGAATGGTCTTGGATCCTCAAATGTCTCCTGACCAGAAAGTCTGAATTCCTACCTCAGATAAACAAGGATGTTCTCTGCCTGGGGGTGGGGGAAGCCCACGCCCCTCCTGAATATTCTACAATCACCTGACCAACTGCCCTGAAATCCTGGTGTGTGTTCTGCCTGGGGTTGGGGGGAAGGGGTGGGTTTGAGCACTCACCCATGGGGAACTCCACAGGCGGGGCTTGGGGTAGCCAGGGCACCTGGCTGTAAGTAGAGGCGTGCAGTGGGAAAGCGGGGTGTGCTGTCAAGTCCAGGACCCATTCTTTCTGTTTTGCACAAGAAAGCAGAGACAGAAGACGTGGTTCTTCATGTGGCTCTTTCCTGAGTCTCTAAGCCCTTTGAAAACATGATAGTGGTTCTGGACCCGTAATCAAGAAGAACGTATACACACACACAGCCTCTGCACACAGTTTGCATCCCCCCTAAGCCTCCACAGAACCCACGGGACCCGAGGTTCTAAGTGGGTGGGGAGCCACAAAGAATTCCTAGCTTGGCTCCCCTGTCTGGCAGCCCCCTACCGGCTTACACCTCGTTCGAAGGACGCACATGGTTCACTCCACTCTAAGACCCCTACCCTAGAATAAGGCCTGTGTTGGGAGGAAAAAGGGGTTTGCCCAGCAGTCCTGGTGTGTTCCTAATACACCCCTTTTTCCTATGAAATGTGTCCTGGTTCAGATGCTATATCTTCTATGGTCACCCCAGAGGGAGGTAACCATTCTCTTACTCCAATCCCTGGGATAGCTGTGGGATGCGGGAGGGCTTGTCCTTCCTGCAGCAGCCATACAACATCATCCTATCAGAGATGCCATTAAGCCACCAACCAGACTGGACCCTCAGTGGACGGCAAGAGGTTTGTCCTCGCAGGGTTTAAGACCTCCAATTTCTAAAAAGGGAACCCTCCTACACTGTTGGCGGGAATGTAAGTTGGTATAGCCACTATGGAAACAGTATGGTGGTTCCTCATTACCATATGATCCAGCAATCCCACTCCTGGGCATATATGCAGACAAAACCCTAATCCAAAAAGATACATGTGCCCCTATGTTCATAGCAGCACAATTCACCATAGCCAAGACATGGAAACAACCTAAATGCCCACCAACAGATGAATGGATAAAGAAGATGTGGTATATATACACAATGGAATACTACTCAGCCATAAAAAAGAACAAAATAATGCCATTTGCAGCAACATGGATGCAGCTAGAGGTTATCATACGAAGTGAAGTAAGTCAGAAAGAGAAAGACAAACACCATATGGTATCACTTATACGTGGAATCTAAAATATGACACAAATGAACCTACCTATGAAACAGAAACAGACTTAACGGTCATAGAGAACAGACTTGTGTTTGCCAAGGGGGAGGCGGTTGGGGGAGGGATGGAGTGGGAGGTTGGGGTCAGCAGATGTAAGTTATTGTACGTGGAATGGATAAACAACAAGGTCCTACTGTATACCACAGGGAACTATATTCAATATCCTATGATGAACCAGAATGGAAAAGAATATAAAAAAAAAGAATGTATATATGCACAACTGAATCACTTTTCTGTACAGCAGAAATTAACACAACATTGTAAATCAACTATACTTCAATTAAAAAATAAATAATAATTTAAAAAAAGACTTCCCATCTCTAAATTTCCTGTCCTGGGACCTGTCACTCTCTGACAGCCCTTCCTATTCTTTCCACGACTCTTTCTTTTTGTGGCCATACGTCTTCCTCTCCCTTGCTTTGGTTTCCTGGAGTTCCCCTCACCATTTTTGCTACCCTCTCTTGACTTACTCAGCAAATGTTTACAGTACTTGAAAGTTAGTTACACAAGCCACTTTCAGCATTTTCCCCACAAGTGTCGCCTCTGAATAGAATTAACAAACCTCATTTATAAAATGATACATGAATGCATCCAAATTGCAGTGGTTAAACTGTAATTTTCATTGACAAAGATGTGGTCTCTGGGATGCACAGATTATTTCAAATTTCCTCACATCTGAATGGGAGTGGAATTCCATACTCTGAATGGCATCTTGAGCCTGATGGCAGTGACTGAAAACTGTTCTCTTTCTATTCTAGAGTACTCAAAACCAGGGACAACTGAGAGAGGTTATTGTTCTCCAGTCATCCTGCTGAGAAACAATTGGACTTATTTCCATGGAGACCAGGGACTCTGCGGATTTGGGAAAGCCCCAGAAGAAATCAGTGAGTGGTTCATGGGAGATTGATGAGCTGGCCAGTGTGAGACCTGAGGTCCTCTCAGAAGAGAGGACGCCCCATGACGACCAGGAGATGCAAGACAAAGCACCCCATTACTACAGCCCTATCCAGAGAAACTCCATCTTCAATCGCACAGTGAGACACAAAAGCAAAGGCAAAGCCAGAGGCACTCCCGAACAGAACTGTGGACACCTGGCAGGTCAGTACCAGGGACGACTGTCACAGCTGCTCCTTGACAGCCAGTTGGAGTCACTGGGGCTGAAAGGCCCACCTAAATGAAAGGAGAATAAAAGGCACTGAAAATGAACAAGGACAGGTTCAATAAGGTGGAACATTTTGAAGCCCTTATCCAAAGAATTCAAATTCCCCCAATAAGATGATGTGGATACTTCAGGAGAAAGTGTTGACCCAAGTGATACAATAAGACTGGCTTCTCTTAAAAGAGCCGTCTTGTTCCAGGACTCAGCAAACCCCCCAGACTCCATGCATTCTAGAAGGGAGACTTGCAGTTGTCTATGTGTAAGGATATCTGGGAACATGAGTTTCTCTCCTAACGTGAGGTTCTATCCTGTTCTCTCACCATCACCACGATAGCTAGAGTTTCTGTTGTCCTGAAAATATGAGAGATTAATACCGTGGGAATAGCTTTGCAGCAGGATCCCTTAATCTTTTAAACCAGTTCCTAGCACATTTTATCTGCTCAAAGCACATCTGTTGAGCAGAATAGGACCAGAAACGTTTACAAACTGGGGTTGTCAGAGCTGAGCCTCCTTCCCCTGTGACTTGCCCACGTGGCTGAGTGGGCAGCATGCTGGGGCTGTGGACCGTGTGACAGTTTCTTAGCCCCTGGGGTACGGCAGCTGTCACTGGACAGATAGCACGCTGTCCTGTGTGTGCTGGGGAGACATTAACTGGTTCAAAAACTTTCATTAAACTCTATCTAGTAGCCTTTTGCCACATGTTAAACCACCCTTTTTTTACATTAAAAAGTAAACAGAAATGAGTAAAATTCATTCTAACAATGCATTCTATTTAACCCAATACATCCAAAATATTATAATTTTATCCTATAGTCAACATAAAGACGGGACAACAATATTTATTATTTCTCTTGATTCTGGGGGTTGATTGGGTGGCTCCTCTGTCTGGGCCACTATGTCTGACCTCTGCAGTGAGTTGGTGGCTCATCTGGGGTTGGAAGGTCAAGGACAGCCTCTCTGGCCGCTAGTGAGCTGGCTGGTCCACGAGGGCCTCACCTGGACTGTTTGTCTCTGCTCCACGTGTTGCTCATTCTCCAGGAGGCTAGCTCGGGCTTGTCCACATGGCAGCAGGGCTCCCGGAGAGCAGGAGCAGAAGGCCTCCAGGTCTTGAGACCCGGGGTCAGAGCCTGCACAGTCACTTCTACCACATTCTGTCTGTCCAAGCAGCTCACAGGTCCAGTCCACATAAAAGCAGATGGAGAAATCAACTCCACTGCTTGATGCGAAGAGCAGAAAAGAAAGCGTGGTTGTCTGCCACCCACCACGAACAGAGAATTTTGTGTTGAGTACCGTGCGAAGCCAGAGAAATACAACAATGGGAACACTATAGTCATGGGAGCAGGGTGGTTGGTACATTATATTACTCTCTCAACTTCTGTGTATGTTTGAAAATGTCCATAAGAGTTAAAAGCACACACACATGAATAAGTGGGAGTCTCCGCCCTTGAGAAACCCCAAAATATTGTAATTATGTCATTTTACTGCAAGCAATGCGGCAAAGTTTATAAGAGAGGTAAAGGCAAAAAACTAGACCCTCTGGAAGGGTTAGGAATGATTCCCCCAAAGAAGTTGATATTTTAGGTAAGCGCTGAAGGATGCATTAGGACATGGCCAGAAAGAACAGCAGCTAACTTGGCTGAGCACTTGTGGGTACTTATTGGCTAAGATAGGCAGGCATTTCAAGGCAGTTCTTACCATACCCATTTTACAGATTAAAAAAAATAACCAAGGCCCTGAGAAACGGAGTCACTTACCCCAAATCACACAGCTAGTGAGTGGTATGGCTTGATCTAGAGTTCAGATTCTTCTGATCCCAGAACCTGTGCAGATGGAGAAAGGGGTTAGAGCAGCTCTGTCCAGCAGAAATGTAATGCAAGCCACATACGTCGTTTAAAATTTTTTTACATTAAAAAGTAAACAGAAATGAATAAAATTCATTCTAACAATGCATTCTATTTAACCCAATACATCCAAAATATTATAATTTTATCCTATAGTCAATAATCGATATAAAAATTAGTAATAAGATATTTTACAGTCTTTTTGTGGTACTGTTTTTGAAATCTGTTGAGTATTTTATATTTATAGTCTCTCTCAATTTGCATACTAAATTTTCATTGGAAATTCTTGATCTGGATTTAGATTTCATAAAATGCGTGGTCAAAGAAGTAGTTTACAGCCAGAGAAGTTATTAAATGTACAGCCAGAAAAGTTAATCAAAGTAGAAACAATCCCCAGATTACTCCAAGTATCCTCAAAAGTTTTCCAATAATGAAACTATCAGTTTTTACATTTAAGTTTAAATTAACTTGGGCTTCCCTGGTGGCACAGTGGTTGAGAGTCCGCCTGCCAATGCAGGGGACATGGGTTCGTGCCCCGGTTCGGGAAGATCCCACATGCCGCGGAGCGGCTAGGCCCGTGAGCCATGGCCGCTGAGCCTGCGTGTCCGGAGCCTGTGCTCCGCAACGGGAGAGGCCACAACAGTGAGAGGCCCGGTTACCAAAAAATAAAATTAAATAAATAAATAAATTTAAATTAACTTAAGTTTTTAAAACATGAAGAATTTACTTTAGTCACATGAGCCACATTTCAAGTGTGTAATAGCCCCACGTGGTTAGTGGCTACCCCATCGGACCTTGCAGGGTTAGAGCATTGAAAGCAGAGAGAAAAGCAGAATCAGCTGCCCAAAGTCGGGGCTGGGGGACTTTCTGAGCAGGAGAAAAGGTGGGTGTGGGGCTCTGTCTGAGATGAGGCTGGAGAGGGAAACGGGGTTGATGGGGAGAGAGCCTCAAGTTTGTTGCCTCCAAGACGAGTGGAGGCTGCCGACGCCAGTGTAGACACACAGGCCACGGCATGCCCTGCCACAGCCAAAGATGCCATTTATGTTCAGACCATAAATATTCTCATCAGGCTCGCAGTTTTATTTGTAAAGTGACTTCCTCATTTCAGCTCCCCGGAGGTAACTCTCAAGGCAGCCCAGCATCCCCTGATCCAGGGTCCAAGGAGAAAACACTGTTCTGCTGAGGAGGCCACTCAGCACCAGGCTTCTCCCGTCCACCCCTAACAAGGAAAGAAGGCTGGCGCTCTGGGTTCACGGTTTGTGATCTGGGTCTGGAAAGTGAGGACAGTCCCCGTCTCATCTGCTAAGGGGTGTCCTTTCAAAGTCATACGAGAACATTAACTAACAACACCACCTACGGTTGATCTGACACTCTAGGGCAGGTGACTTATTATTTAATATCTATTAGGACTCAGAAATTGTAAAGCCAGATGTTAAAAAACTGATAAGTTGCAAATGATTTTTGTCCAGTAGAAATGATAACACCAGTGGTTATGGTTCTATTGTCCTCTAAGACATTAACCAGGTTTGTATTCAAGTTTTCAAGCTCATTTCTGATTTTCTTTTTTCCGCTATACATGCACGTATGGATGGATGTGTGTATGGATGTATGTGTGGCTATGAAGTTTCTTGTACCAGAATTATGATTTTCATAGTGATGGCATTGCAGGTCACTGAATACAGCACAAAAAGTGGCAAATTCCCCTTCGGGGGCATGAGAGGAAGGACACCCCTCTTCACTCCACTTCCTTCCCCTCTCAGGGTGACAGTTGCTACTGTCCTAGTCTCATAGAGAGAATTGCCTGAAAAGGAGAGATGAGATGCACATTCCTAACTCCCTACATTTCTCACATGTCACAGATTCACTGGAAAATGGGAACTCTGGAAATGAGCCCCTGAACTTGAATTTCCCCCAGAGCAGAACTCGACCCTGGAGAATACCAACACGGACAGACCAAGGAGCCAAGAGAGCAAGGTGAGAGACAACAAATCACGAGGGGTCGGCTCATGAAACAATGTCAGAGGGTCATTCTGCAGAGTCTTGACGGGGCTACAAGGGTGTCTTGTGTTTAAAAAATAATAATAACTTTTAGTTGTTCATGTTTTTAAAAACTCCATTTTTTGTTTTTAGATTCCATATATATGCATTAGCATAAGGTATTTGTTTTTCTCTTTCTTTTTTTTTTGTTTTACATCTTTATTGGAGTATAATTGCTTTACAATGGTGTGTTAGTTTCTGCTGTATAACAAAGTGAATCAGTTATACATATACATATGTTCCCATATCTCTTCCCTCTTGCGTCTCCCTCCCTCCCACCCTCCCTATCCCACCCCTCTAGGTGGTCACAAAGCACCGAGTGTTTTTCTCTTTCTGACTTACTTCACTCTGTATGACAGACTCTAGGTTCATCCACCTCACTACAAATAACTCTATTTCATTTCTTTTTATGGCTTTTAATATTCCATTGCATATATGACCTAGAGAGGTGGGATAGGGAGGGTGGGAAGGAGGCTCAAGAGGGAGGGGATATGGGGATATATGTATGCATATGGCTGATTCACTTTGTTGTGCAACAGAAACTAACACAGTATTGTGAAGCAATTATACTCCAGTAAAGATCTATTAAAAATAAATAAATAAATAAATCACCCTCAGAGCTCTGAGTAGTGCCTCAGTTTAAAAAAAAAAAAAAACAAAACTCCACAATTTCCTTTAAAAAAAATAAATAGCTCCACTGTTACTCTCCTAGTCACAAAACTAGGAAACTTTAGATACTAAACACATGAAGAAGTAGAAAAGAAAAATCACTGCATCACCACCACCCAGAGGTTTTTATGTGTTGTAACTGTTTTGTCTTTTTTTCTATATGTTTTATGCATATTTTCTCTTCATAAAATGGGATCTTATATACATGCCATCTTGAAACCTACTTAACAATACAGGCAAACTTCAGAGATGTTGAGGGTTTGGTTCCAGATCATCACAATAAAGTGAATCTTGCAGCAGAGCAAGTAGCATGAATTTTTTGGTTTCCCAGTGCATATAAAAGTTATATTTACACTAAACTGTGGTCTATTAAGTGTGCAATAGCATTATGTCTAAAAAATATACATACTTTAATTTAAAAATACTTTACTGCTAAAAAATCCTTACCATCATCTCACAACACAGGGTTGCTACAAAGCTTCAATTTGTAAAAGAAAAAAAAAAACCTACCCAATATCTGTGAAGCACAGTGAAGAAAAGTGCGATAAAACAAAGTATTCCTGTATATCATGTCACTAAATATTTTTCTACATCATGATTTAATGGCTATAAAATTATCTATAGAATGGTTGGATTGTGATTAATTAATCATGCTCCTGTTGTTTGAATGCTTGGATATTTTATCAGTTAGGACTGAATTTAGCTGCTTGTAACCAAAAAACCCAAATAACACAGCCTAACAAGGCAGAGGTCTATTTGGTTCTCGTGTGAAAGAAATCTGGAGGATTGTGACAGCAGCTTCTCACGCCATCAGGGACCCAGGCTCTTTCTAGCCCCTTCTCTGCCATCTGTCAAAATGACTGCCAGAGCTCCAGCCATCAGAGCCTCAGTTTAGGTGGAGGGAAGGAGAAAAGCAGAGGACAGGGGGACACATGCCAGCCTCGTCTGCCCTCCTTTAAGGAGTTTCCCTGAAGCCTACTCAACAATTAGTGGCCAAACTGGGTCTTATTGGTCAAAACTGGGTCACACGGCCACCTCCACCTGTAAGGAAGCTGAGAAATGTGTGTTGTTTTAAAATCAGGTCTGTTTCTGCCCCCGAATAAATTGGTTCCATAGGAGAGAAGAAAGGGGAGTGGATACAAGGGAAGCGGCAGCAATCTCTGACCTGAGGGCATTTCACATTTTTGCTATTTTTTAAGCCACACTATGATAAATATCACTGTGACAAAATCCTGAAGCCAATCCCTCATTATTTCCTTAAGTTAAATTCCTAGAAACTTCACACTCTACGAAACATTATGAGAAATAATGTTCCCATATCTGCACTGGGGAAGCATGGACTGGGCCACCTGTCCCACCAAGAGGTGTGAGGCACCCCTTTGCTTCTGACATTACTTTGCCCATAGGGCCTTGATTTATATAGAGATATAGTAACAAGGACCTATTTTACTTACATGTAATTATATGTTAGGGGCAACTGCTTCCTGTTGTGTCTGATTTGGCTCTGATAAATCTCAGGAACCAAACACAACACAATCAATGTCCGACCATCTATACAGGATACTCCAAGAGAAAATGAGGTCACCCTTGTCGAGGGGTAACAGGGGTGATGGTACAAGTATTTGACAAGCAGGACCCAGCGCTGGAGCAAGGGTCCCAAAAGGGCAGAGGAGGGGCCCTTGGGAGCAGTGGTTCTGGACAATGGCTATTTCCCAATCAGCACATAAATGTTTTCATATCTTAACACTCAATAAAAAAAAAAAAAAAAAAAAAAAAAACGGGGTAGGAGTGAGGAGAGTGGCTGCTGGGTTTTGTTTGGAGGGAATTGTTGGGGTGCCCTGAGTTGTCCACTTCTCCCCAAGGGGGGCTCCTCCTTGTATCTGTAAGGGTTCCCCAGAGAAACAGAGCCAACAAGATATGGAGAGAGACAAAGAGAGAGAGAGGGAGAGAGGAAGACAGAGAGAGATAGAGGAAGAGAGAGGGAGAGATTCATTTCAAGGGACTGGCTCCCACAACTGTGGAGGCCTGTTGAGTCCAAAATCTGCAGGGTGGGCCGGCAGCTGGGGACTCAAGGAAGAGTTGTCATTTGAGTCCATAGGCTGCTGCTGGCACAATCTCTTTTTACTCCGGTGAGGTTAGTCTTTATTCTATTAAGACCTCCAACTCTTTGGATGAGGCCCACTCACATTAAGGAGGGTCCTCTGCTTTGCTCAGAGTCCACTGATTTAAGTGTTAATCTCATCCAGAAAATACCTTCATAAAAACATGCAGAATAATATGACCAAATATCTGAGCATCATGGCCCAGCCAAATGGATAATCAAATTAACCATTACACCTCTCACCTTAACCCTGGTGAGGGGGGGCTTCAAGAGAGGGAGGGTTTGGAAATTTCAAATCTGGGGGATACAAAGACTGGAAGCATCTAGAGGTGAGCTGGCTGACAGCCTGCATGGGAGGCGACGGGAACAGGGCTGAGCAGGGAGTGAGGGGCCTCTACACCAAAGGCGAGGCAGAGGGGTGCGTTTTCTTGAAAGCAAGTGTGGAGCTCAAGGAAAGGAACCAGCTCTGAACCACTTTGAAAAGAACTCCACCCCTTTGTGACCACCTAGAGGGGTGGGATAGGGAGGGTGGGAGGGAGGCAGACACAAGAGAGAAGAGATATGGGAACATGTGTATATGTATAACTGATTCACTTTGTTATACAGCAGAAACTAACACACCATTGTAAAGCAACTATACTCCAATAAAGATGTTTAAAAAAAAAAAAGAACTCCACTCAAAAGACTTCCTGCTAGGGGCCAGGTGGACCTTGGCAGAAAGTGGCTGCAGAAATGTGGGGTGTCATAAGTGGCCAGCTTGAGAGCTTTGCACATGCCCCAAAACTGCAGTCAGAGACCCCTGGCAAGGTATCTCTGAGGAGCCCCTACAATTGCCCCACTCTGAGGGCCCAAAGTGCAGCTAGGGGGACAGGGAGAAGACAGCATGAAGCAGAGTCTTCCCAGCTGTGGGAGGCCTGGATGGGGAGAAGGAGTTGGAGTTTTGAAATAGCTTTCAGGTGCACTTTTTATACCCAGCAAAAGAGGCCATTTGTTTATAAGCTAAGAGTGACCGGAAAAACTTTGCATGTGGTCTGCCTGAGATTTCACCCAAGGCTGGGCAGGCAGTACCAACTCACAGAGCAGGCTGAAGTGGGGAGTCGAGGGGAAGATGAGAGCCCTTTCTGTCTGCTCCCCACTGAGTTAGTTTGGCTCACAGAAGTCACCTGTGCTTCCTTCCGTCTTGGGCTTAGTGAGGACAGAGGTTTGGGGGAGCATATCTAGGTCAGTCTCAGGAGTCCCAATGTGACACTTGTTTCTATTATATTTACTGAGCTGGATTTCTATGGCCAGGCAGGTCACAATGTACCTATGGAAAAGCTTTCTAGTCAAAAACCTCCTGCTGGGCTGTCAGGGTCCCACAGCTTTGAGTTACTGCTTTTATAGGTAAAGTTCCAAATATGAGTTTCTCCTGGGAACCATTACCATTCTACAGTTAATGAACCACCACATCAATATTTGCTTGACATGAGACATCTGGGCTACTATTAGTGGGTGCCATCCATCCTCTTCCACTCACTACTCCTCATTTCCCCAGCACCTTGGCATTCAGAGGCTCAGATCTTTATTTGTGTAAAGTAATTTTAATCTCTGCTCTTGCACATTGCTTGTGTCCCTATCTTTATATACTGTGTGCCTCATGTAAAGTGCCATGGTTGACTCTGAGCATCTCTTGTTCAGTTTCCATGGTCACTTTCCCAATGCTGTTAGTCATCCATTCCTGTTGAAATCCCCTTTGCTCTAAGCCAGGAAAATAATTCTCTACCTCCTTGCTGATTTGTGTGTATAAATGCAAGATTCTGATCTAAATTTGACCCCCCCCAAAAAAAAGGAAAAAAAAGAGAACCCTACATTGTACAAAGACTGGAAACAATTGAAGAAGGACTAGAGTGTTATGCTGGGCCCCAAATATTTTACCCCTCTTTTTTGCAATTGTCACTATAGTAAATGTTTTCATAAAGGCAATTTTAATAGTACTTATTGAAGGAAATTTTACATTACAACAAGATGTACAAATCTTGGATATATAGCTTGATGAATGCATTAGTCAGGTTGGGCTGTCACAACAAAATACCATAGACTGATGCTTAGACAACAGAAATTTGTTTCTCACAGTTCTGGAGGCCAGAAGTCCTAGATCAAGGTACAAGCATGGTCGGGTTCTGGCTTGCAGATAGTCACCTTCTTGCTGTGTATTCACACAGTGGAGAGGGAAAGTGAGCTCTGGTCTTTTCCTCTTCATGGGGCCCCACCCTCCCAAAGACCCCATCTCCAAATACCATCACACTGCGGGTTAGGGCTTCAACATATGAATTTGGGTCGGGGTGGGGATACAATTCACTCCATAGACACGAACGTTTACATACATATACACCCACTTGACCATCAACCAGACCAATATCTAGAACATTAGCCATGAAGCTAAGACCCTTTTCCTATTAATACCTATCCCTCTCAGACAGAACCATCTTCTGATTTCTATCACAGTTAGATTAATTTTGCTGGCTCATGAACTTCATTAAAATGGGATCACACAGTGTGTCATCTATAGTGTCTCTCTTACTTTGCTCAACATAATATTTGAGATTCATCAATGTGTGTCTATCAGATTGTTCTTTTTATTGCTGAGAAGTATTACCACAATTTGCTTATCCATCCTTATGTTGATGACTATTTGGATTATTTCTGGTTTCAACTAATATAAAGTTGCTACGAATGTTCTTAGACAAGTCTTTTTGTGGATGTATGTACTCATTTCTCCAGAGTGTGTACTCAGGAGTGGAAGTGTTGGGTCTTAGGATAGGTGTTTATTTAATGTTATTAGAAACAGCCAAGTAATTTCTCAAAAGGATTGAGTATTTTACACTGCTACTTTACACTCCTATCAGCAAGATATCAAAGTTCTGCTTGCTCTAGATCCTCACCAATGCTTGGAATTGTCAATCTTTGTAACTGTATCCACTCTAATATACACAGTTTCTCACTGTGATTTTAATTTGTATTTCCCTAATGACTCATGATGTTGAGTACCTTTTCATATGTTTGTTGGCCATTCATGTATCTTCTTCTGTGAAGTTCTTATTCAACTCTTTTGCCCATTTACTATTTTTTTTTAATTTGTAAGATTCCTTATGTATCTTGACCACAAATCCTTGGTCAGATAAATGAATTGCAAATATGTTCTACCAGTCTGTGGCTTGTCTTTTAATTTTCCTGTTTTTAAAGAGCAGAAATTTTGGGCTTCCCTGGTGGCGCAGTGATTGAGAGTCCGCCTGCCAATGCAGGGGACACGGGTTCGTGCCCCGGTCCGGGAAGATCCCACATGCTGCGGAGCGGCTGGGCCCATGAGCCATGGCCGCTGAGCCTGCGCGTCCAGAGCCTGTGCTCTGCCACGGGAGCGGCCACAACAGTGAGAGGCCCGCGTACCGCAAAAAAAAAAAAAAAAAAAAAAAAAGAGCAGAAATTTTGACGAAGACTAACATCAATTTTTTTCTTTTATTGTTTGCCCTTTTCCATTCTAAGAAAGATTTGACTACTTCAAAGATAGTGTCCTATGCTTTTCGTATGGATGTTTTATACTTTTAGCTTTCACATGTAGGTCTATGGTCCATATGGCTATCCAGTTGCTCTGGCATCATTTATTAAAAAGACCTTCTGTTTCCCCCGATGAATTGCATTGGTGTTTTGTTTGGTTTTGATTTTGTTTTTCCAAAAATCCACTGATTGCAGACGCATGGGTCTTTTCTGGACTTCTATTCCGTTTCATTGATCTAATTGTCTTTCCTTATGCCAATATTACACTGCTTAAATACTGTAGCTTTATGCTAAGTTTTAAAATCTAGTAGCGTAAACCCTCCTACTTTATTCTTTTTTAAGACTGTCTTGGCTATTTTAAGTCCTTTGCATTTCCATATAAATTTTAGAATCAGTTTGTCAATTTATATTCTGAAAAAAAGTCTGCTAGGATTTTGGTTAAGATTGCATTATCTCTATAGACAAAGTTGGAGATTACTGACACCTGAAGACTGAACAATTTAAGGTACCAATCTATGAACATGTCCTAATTTTCCATTTATTTAGATACTCCTTAAATTAATCCAGCAAAGATTTTATAGTATACTATAGAAGATTTACACATATTTTAATTATATTTGTTCCTATGCATTGAATGGTTTTCATCCTATTTTAAATGTCTGTGTTTTGTAATTTCATTTTTCAATTGTTGATTGGTAGTATGTATAAATACAATTAATTTCTGCATGTTCACCCAGTATCCTGTGACCTTGATGAGTTCAACTGTAGTTCTGTTTGTGTATTCCTTTGGATTCTCCACACACACAATCCTGTCTTCTGTGAATAAAGATAGTTTTAATTCTTTCTTTCCAATCATCATGCCTTCTATTTGTTTTTTCTTGTCTTATTGCACTGGTGAGGACTTCCATTATGATATTGAAAGAAGTAGTGAGAGTAGGAGTCCTTATCTCATTCCCTGGTCACAGTTGCTTTGATTGCAAAGATCAGAGCCTACTCAAATTTGTTCAAGTAAAAGAGACATGTGGTAATGATGCTGGAATCCCAAAGAAACCAAATAAAAGAGATGAAGCCCAACTCTATAGGAAGGGAAAAGCCATCAGGAGAGCCACTTTCTCCTTTTCTCAGGGGCCATGGGGCCCACTCCTCTCTGCTCTGTGGACTGATTTATTCTCCTGCTCTCTTCTCAAACCAGCTTCTCCTGCTTGTCACATTGCACATGACCCAAAACGTCAGCCATAGCGGATATGACCTTACAGCTTGGCTCTCCACAACCAATGGGGATTTTTGTGTCTCTAAGACAGAATTTCTAAGGAAAAAAATTCTGGTTGGCCATCCCTGGGTCAGGTGTTTAGCTCTGGACCAATCAGCTAAAAGAATAGGAGGCAGGATTAATGAGGTCATTCCCACTTCAGAGGAAACTGTGTTGGGGAGAATCTTTGAGAAGTATGTTAAGGAGAGCCAGGCACCCAAAATGTATCTCATGTAATTAGAGTCTGGGCTTCCCACACGAGGGAATGCCAAAGGGGTCTTGGCTGAGGTGAGAAGCAGCAGAATGGAAGTTAGAGCTATAGGGGCTGGAGGCTAGATTAGAGGATTAACGTCTTCTGAGACCCAGATGGCCAAGGAACCAGTCCTCTATTTGCTAGAAGTTTGGGTGGTGCTGATATGAAGCATGTGATGTTCTTCTTAGTGGTCAGTGCCTATCCCCAGAGGTTCTAGAATTGTCCGCAGCTCACCCAAGGGTGTCCTGCAAGTCCTCTTCCATATGCCCACAAGCAGGGGGTTCATGGTGCTGCTGGGCAGTGCAGCAGAAGGGGAACACAATTACTATAGACAGATGTGCTAGCAAGAGGAGTACAGGAAGGGAACTAATGTCTGTTGAGTGTCTTTATGTGTACTATCGCTTTAACTTCTCTTACATTATTCCCATCTCACAGATTGGAAAACTAAGACTCAAAGTTAGTAAGTAGCCTGAGGTGGCACAGCTAATAAGACAGCCAGACCAGGAACCCAGAGGCTTAGACGCCACACCCCATCATCTTCCACTTTCCAGGCTGCCCTGGATGGAGGTATTGCCAGGGTAAACTTGGCTGTGAGAAGGAGGGTGTTACTGTTAACCTGCCCACAGTGGGCAAAGCCCAGAGGCACCCCCAGTCCGTCACCAGATTGGTCCCTTAAGGGTCCTCTCAAGTCAAGATGTTATAAGTTGGGTCTTTACTATAGATGTAATGTCCCAGAAATCATTTCATATCATAAAAGTACCAAATTGATAAATATAGATACACACATGAGAAAAGCACTCAAACATGTGCTTTGATGAATTGATATTTCTATATAAAATTAAACTACATTATAAAATTTCACATGGGGCAATTTTTCTGCATGAACTGAGCAGGCTGATGCCTCTTAAAATATTTGTCCACTGACCTTCCGACTGAAAATGCCTTTGTCTTTTCCTGGCAGTGCCCTGAGGGAATTGCAGGAGTTTCTAATTGTTCCAAGGATTGTCAGCCTGTATTAAGCATTAGAATCACCCCAGGGTTAACACTCGCAGGGCAGCCAGGGGCAGCCTCACTCAGTGTTAACAGCTCTGCTCAGCTCAGCTCAGCCAAACCTTCCTAATTATTAAATATTGTGACTATTATCCCTGGATCCGTCTCCAAAATGATCATTGCCATGAAATCCCTCACTGCCATTAAAGGCTCATGCATGGCACTGTGAGTCTTTGAATGCTCATATGAGGGAGGGACCGGTTTCCATATTGGAAACTGTATATGTTTCCATGGAAATATAAAAGTTCCATGTATTGTAACCCTGGGGGCAGCTTGTCAGATATTCATAAATGCTAGTTTGGGTTGTCACTAGGAGAGCCCCACAGTCTTTACAATCCGTAAACACAAGAAACAAATGTTGAGTCACTGCAGATTGGCGGCTGCCTCTTTGATTCAAGGAAGCTGTTTTGGGTTTTGCCATTAGTCAGTCATTTGGGGCAATACAGGAGCTGAAGAAAGGCAGCCTGACTCTAATCAGCCTCTAGAGCTACCAGTTTATAAGAAACACAGGAGCAAGAGGAACCAGTAAAACACACTGCAGTCGCAATCAACAAAAGCCAACAAGATGGATGACCCAATTTCTCAACATAGTACAAGGAGAAAACAAGAAAGTGAAGTAGCAATTCAAAGGTTCTCAAGGAAGAAACAAGAAAGTGAGGTAGCGATTCAAAGCTTCTCAAGCAACATCGACCAACTGCAACACATAGACCTTACTTGAATCCTGTTTCAAACAAACACTGTGTCCGTTTTCTGGAATGGAAAGTTTCAAAGACGATCAGGGAAATTTGAACGTGGATCAGATGTTTGATGATACTAAGAAATTATTAATTTTTAAAGGCATGTTAAAGGTATTATGCCTATTTTTAAAGTCCTTTTCTTTTAGAGATACATTCTGCAATATTTTGGATGAAACGGATATGATGTCTGGGATTTGCTTCAAAATAATGCAGGCCCAGGAAGGCGTGGGTAGGAGTAGGGATGAAAGAAGATAAGCCATGAGGTGGTTAGGGATCCACCTGCCAATGCAGGGGACACGGGTTCAAGCTCTGGTCCGCGAAGAACCCACATGCCGCAGAGCAACTAAGCCCGTGCACTACAACTCCTGAGCCTGTGCTCTAGAGCCCGTGAGCCACTACTACTGAAGCCTGTGTGCCTAGAGCCTATGCTCCACGACAAAGAGAAGCCACCACAATTAGAAGCCCGCGCACTGCAATGAAAAGTAGCTCCCGCTGGCTGCAACTAGAGGAAGCCCGCACACAGCAACGAAGACCCAACGCAGCCAAAAATAAATAAACAAATTTTAAAAATTGAAGGGACTTCTCTGGTGGCACGGTGGTTGGGAATCCACCTGCCAATGCAGGGGACATGGGTTCGAGCCCTGGTCCGTGAAGATCCCACATGCCACAGAGCAACTAAGCCCGTGCACCACAATAACTGAGCCTGTGCTCTGGAGCCCGCGAGCCAGAACTACTGAGCCTGAGTGCCACAAATGCTGAGCCTGCGTGCCACAGCTACTGAAGCCCGAGCGCCTACTGCCCATGCTCCACAACAAGAGAGGCCACCGCAATGAGAAGCCCGCGTACAGCAACAAAGAGTAGCCCCCGCTCGCCACAACTAGAGAATGCCTGTGTGCAGCAACAAAGAGCCAACACAGCCAAAAGTAAATAATCAATAAATAAATTTATAAAAAAAAAAAAAAGAAGATGAGCCATGAGTCTTTAACTGTTGAGCTGGTGATAGGTATTTGGGTAGTTCATTATACTTTTCTGTCTACTTTAGTGTATGTTTGAAACTTTCCGTAATAAAAAGCTGACGTTTTATTATATTTTTGGGGAGCTTATTTTAAAAAAAATAAACAGGCAGGAGTGGAAGTAGAGAGGCCCTTCAGGCCCCACCCCAATCCCCCTGCCTGTGTCCCCTTTTCCAGGAGGTTGGACAGAATCATCAGCCCCTACCACTGATCATGGTGGTCTAGGGGACGTCGACTGTAGGCTCCCTGAAGGCAGGACCATGCCAAGTTTTGTTCCCCCTGAGCACTTAGCACACGCCTGACTCACCAGGAGCACTCAATATCTGCAGAGGCAGGGAGGCTCCCTGGGCAGAGGTTGCAGCCGGGGAACTTGACAACCCCCTGAAGGCACACCTGTGCAAACTAGTCCAGCCGTGGCCCAGGACTGCTCAGACCAAGGCTCTCACAAAGCCAGGTCACAGTGTCACCGGGATAGGTAAATACTGCAGTTCTGGCAGGAATGCAGCAGCTCTAATGCAGAAGGGTTTGCCTCCCATTTCTCCAGCTCCTCCAGTAAGACAAGAGACCCAGTACCCTCAACAATAAAAATGCAAATGGAGTATCATCAGTTAACTTCCTCTCCGGCATCCCTCTACCTGGGCACTGGCTAAGCCCAGGGGTGTCCACCCCTTCTGTGCAACATGAACAAAGGACACTGCCACGCTCAAAGGATCTCAGGCCACTTGGACATGGTGACTGAAGAGGCTTAGATTTTCTGTCTCTGAAATCGTTTCTATTCTTAGACTGTCTCAGAACAAATATAACTGTGACTATGCAGCTAATTTCATATATTTTTGACAGCTCTATCTTATTTTCAGCAGTGTTAAACTTTTCTTCCCTTTGGGAAGTTGAAGGACTGTGTTCCCCACCTCCCCACCAGGCCTTGACACGGGCTGCAGGGCAAGTGGCTCTTTCAGGGTGACCTTGGGATGGGCATGACCCCCAGCTCTCCCTCCTCCTGCTCGGCCCAGAGGTGACCAGACAAAGGCTCAGGAACTTGCAAAGGACTCAGATCTTGAGGCATTAAATGGACAGTCTCTTGGATTTGCTAACTCCTTCAACATTTGAAACAGCAATAATAGTAATAATAATAGGCATGGGGCAGAGCTTGACACGTAGGTGTTTGTTTGTTTTTCTTGCCTGCATCGCATGCAGCTTTCGGGATCTTATTTCCCTGACCAGGAATTGAACCTGCACCCCCTGCAGTGGAACTGCAGAGTCTTAACCACTGGACTGCCAGGGAAGCCCCTGATGCATGGGTTTTACCTATGTAATTATATCTTTGGTGTTTTAAGCTGTTGACATCTTCTGACTTGTTAAGTTGTCCTTTTAGGTTACTTTTGCCTTAATTGGGTTATTCTAGTTTATTTTACCTATCATTCTTTTAATTTTTAGGCTTCCTTATTTTACCCTTTTACCTTCCTTCTTATTCTCCCTCTATTTAAATCACCTTTTAAATGTTTTCCTTTTAGATTTTACCTTTATAATTACTTCCACTAATAAAATCCAGTGCTTCTGGCTTTGTTCTAGTATCAAATCCTCCCCGGAACCCCACCACTTTATTTTATTTTTAACTTAACTGTTTAACTCCCTAAGCTTCTGGGGGGTTGTAGGTCTTAACTTATTGCTTTATTTCTTATTTCTTTTTAAGCTATAATGTTTTATATGGCCTTTTATTTTGTTTTCTTGACTGTTTACAACCATAACTTTTCAATAACTTAATTTTGTTCTCAAATTATTATTTTATTGGTTCTACCCCTTATGCATAATGTTAATTTTTCTGTTTCATTTGTTAGTCATAAATCTGTATCTTATTGGTTGTATTTTTCTCTAATTCTTTTGAATTCTTTATTTATTTATTTATTTTTAAAATTTGTTTATTTATTTATGGCTGCGTTAGGTCTTCGTTGCTGTGCACGGGCTTTTTCTCTAGTTTCGGCCAGCGGGGGCTACCTCTTCGTTGTGGTTCGTGGGCCTCCCACTGCGGTGGCCTCTCTTGTTGTGGAGCATGGGCTCTAGGCGCGCGGGCTTCAGTTGTTGTGTTTCGCGGGCTCTAGAGTGCAGGCGTGGTAGTTGTGGTGCACGTGTCTAGCTGCTCCTCGGCATGCGGGATCTTCCTGGACCAGGGCTCGAACTCACGTCCCCTGCATTGGCAGGTGGATTCTTAACCACTGCACCACCAGGGAAGCCCTTGAATTCTTTTCTTTTTTCTTTTTCTTTTTTTTTTTTCCTTTTTTTTTGCCAAACTCGGGCCTCTCACTGTTGCGGCCTCTCCCGTTGCGGAGCACAGGCTCCGGACGCGCAGGCTCAGCGGCCATGGCTCACGGGCCCAGCCGCTCCGCGGCATGTGGGATCTTCCCGGACTGGGGCACGAACCCACGTCCCCTGCATCGGCAGGCGGACTCTCAACCACTGCGCCACCAGGGAAGCCCTCTTTTTCTTTTTTAAAATTAATTTATTTATTTGGCTGCTTTGGGTCTTAGTTGCAGCATACGGGATCTTTAGTTGCAGCATGCGGATTCTCAGTTGCAGCATGTAGGATCTAGTTCCCTGACCAGAGATTGAACCCGGGCCCCCTGCACTGGGAGCAAGGAGTCTTAGCCACTGGACCACCAGGGAAGTCCCTCTTTTGAATTCTTAATTTCAAAAATTTTACCTCCTGGACCGGCCCTGGGGAGGATGTGGAAGCCGGGGCAGTGGATCCAGGAAACCTGTTTCTCTCACCTTCAAGATCCGCCCTGCTCTGACCTTAGGAGGCCCAGGAGGATCCTCATACAGGCAAGAGATCAGAGAAGTTCAGAGCGGGGCTTGAGTCCTGGGTTGTTCTCATACCAGCATGTGGTTTGGGGTAAATAAATTCTCACTTCTCCCAAGCCTCAGTCACCTCATACTATAAAGAAAAAGAGCCGAGTCTGAAACCAGAAAACACTCGGACAGTGTGGAGCACATACAAGCAAACAGTAAACTGCATCTGTCTTTGGGAGGGATCAGACAATACATAGTGTGATTTCATTTTGGTAAAATTCAAAAACCTGCCAAACTAAACAAGGTGGGCAAAGCCTGAATCTAAATCATAGAAAACCTCAGAAAACCCAAATCAAGAAACAGTCTACAGAATAATTGGCCTGAAATCATTGTCAAGGTTACAAATGCCAAAGACTGAGGAACCATTCCAGATTGAAGGAAACCAAAGCAGCTAGACAGCTAGACACACTGGATGACTCTGGATTGGATCTTTTTGCCATGAAGGACATTATTGGGACAATAGGTGAAATCTAATGGAGTCTGAACATTAGTTGGCAATAGTGTATCCAAGTTAACTTTCTGATTTTGGTGATGTTTTGGTTATATAGGAGTTGGTCCTTGGTTGTAGAAAATACACACTAAAAAGTATTTGGGGATGATGGGACATCAGTCAACAACTGACCCTCCAATAGTTCAGTAAAAGTTAAAAAGAGAAAAAGGGTCTTTGTACTGTACTTTGTACTGTACTGTACTTACAACTTTTGAGATTCTTTCAAAATGTAAGAAAAAATTTTAAATATCTTGAGCCTTGAAAAATAAAGGCTGCAGGCTCTTGATCTAGATTCCCAAGTTTGACTCTGGCTCCATTATTATTATTATTTTTTTCTTTTTTTTTGCGGTACACGGGCCTCTCACTGCTGTGGCCTCTCCCGTTGCAGAGCACAGGCTCCGGATGCGCAGGCTCAGCGGCCATGGCCCATAGGCCCAGCTGCTCCGCAGCATGTGGGATCTTCCTGGACCAGGGCACGAACCTGTGTCCCCTGCATCGGCAGGTGGACTCTCAACCACTGCGCCACCAGGGAAGCCCCGGCTCCATTATTTACTAGGTATGATCTTAAGCAGGTTACTCGGGCTTGCTTTGCCTCGATTTATGCATCTTTGAATTGGGGGTGATAGCAATGCTTAACTCACTGGAGGCATTATGAAGAAAACTAAGTTAATATCTATAAAGTGCTGAGAAGAATGATCAACACCCAACACGCATTACCTGTTTGTCTCAAGGATTTAAAAGTGCTCTCACTTCAAGGCCTTTGCACCTGCTGCTCCCCCATCAACCACTGTTGCCTGGATACTTTCTGTTCATTCTTCAGGTCTCACTTAGCTTCTTCCAGAAAGCCTTCCCTGAGCCTCCATCCCTCCGTCACACTTCCTGCCTCAGGCTGCATTAGAAACTCCTCTCTCAAGCTCCCATAGCACCATGTACTATCCCCATTATATGTATTAATTTATAATTTCCTGATGACTTATCTTTTCTATCAGATGATACTTAGCTCAAGGCATCTTTGTTCATGGTCATATCCTCAGGCCTAAGATAGTTAATGAATGAATGAATGAATGAATGATCTGGTTGCATGCCTCCCCTGTCATAGATTTGAGAACGAAGCATCCTGTGTTTGAGGATGTGATTCCAGGGCCCAAGTCTTGAGGGCACCATTCACACTGTCATCTATGTAAAAGGGACCCCTGGAATTGGGCAGTGCACAGCCTGAGCTGCTGTACATGGCAGCCCTGAGGACAAATCAACAGTTGCCTTCATAGATGATCTGTTCTGTTACCCATATACCAGTAGGAAGAATGAATCAGTTTTATGGTTAGCTGCTCTAAAACAAAAATCATTAATCTTGGCAGATGCTTCACCCTGCAAACCAGAGGAATCCATTTATTTATGTGTTCAGTCATTTAATGAATATTTATTGAGCACCTCCACTGTTCTGAGTGCTGATTTCTATCAGAAAACTCCTTATTTGGTGACTCAGGGGAACATTTAGCAACCACTTCCCTGAAAACTTCCCAGAAAGCCTCAATGCCCTAAAGCCTATGGTCCAGAAGCCTATTGTTGGGCTTTAGTTGTGTGGCTCTGGCACATTCCTTCTTGGAAAGGTTTCCAGGCCCCAATCAGCTCAAGTCATGCTCCATGGAAAGAACTGTGACCTTGACTACGTGTCCCGGAGCATCCACAGAACAGCTCTTCCAAGGAAGATTCTGGCTCTGGGCAGATCACTGAGAAGTTTGTGCCACTTAATTTTCATAAGAGGATGTATGTCAACTATCCTCTGGCCTGATTTCTTACTGTTTGTTTCTCATTCATTCATTTTGAGCACATTTGTCATGTAGGAGTAGCAGTCTCAGATTTAAACCATCAATACCAAGAGGTAGATACACCAATCCCTTTTCAAAGAGAGATTGATCAAGGCAATTGATTATGTTGCCAAGATTTTCCAGTAAAAAGATGGCGAAGTCAGAAAATACAAACCCCCAAAATGTTGTTTGGCAAATAATACTATTTCCTTGTAGAAAGTGATCCATGAAGTTAACTAATCTACTATTGGAAAAACATAGTAATCACCATGAGAATAATCAATAAAATGGTACTAGATGCAATGATAGATCATCTCCCAGAAATCCTGGCACTCTTACGTTGGCTGGTAGATAAAGCCGTGTACAAGAAAAAAGCAAATGCCAAGCAGCAGAAAAGTTTCTGAAACTTAGTAAGTATTACCCTGCTCCACAGACTCATGAGAAATCAATTAAATCAATGAAAGAACGTATGGAAAACATTTAAAACAGGACTTGCCACATAGGAGGTGCTTGATAAATGTCTGTTGGAATTTGAATAGCTTGAATTTCCTCTGCAATTCTTATACATATTAACAATTCTTATATTACATGGTTCTTATGTGTTGTCCTTGGATTTATATTCATATTTCCAGTTTCCATTAGCATTATCTGGCTTTATTTTTTATTTTATTTAATTTTTAAATTTATTTATTTTATTTATTTATTTTTGGCTGGGTTGGGTCTTCGTTGCTGTGCGTGGGCTTTCTCTAGTTGCAGCGAGCAGGGGCTACTCTTCTTTGCGGTGCACAGGCTTCTCATTTTGGTGGCTTGTCTTATTGCAGAGCACAGGCTCTAGGCGCGCGGGCTTCAGCTCTAGGCACGCGGGCTTCAGTAGTTGTGGCACGTGGGCTCAGTAGTTGTGGCTCATGGGCTCTAGAGCGCAGGCTCAGTAGTCATGGCGCACGGGCTTAGTTGCTCCGTGGCATGTGGGATCTTCCCGGACCAGGGATCGAACCCGTGTCCCCTGCATTGGCAGGTGGATTCTTAACCACTGCTCCACCAGGGAAGCCCCACTGGCTTTATTTTTACAGCTGCCTTAATCACCACGCAGAACACACAGGTTCCTTGCCTGAGGTGTGAGCCCCAGCCTGTCACCAACAGAACCCTCCTGGTGGCAGCTGAAGGTTTTGCGGCCCTTTTATCCTTGGGTGACCTGGATTTTGTCCCTGGACGGCACCAAGCCCTCACAGGGCTCTGTGCTTTCCCTCCACCTTTCAACTCTAGCAGCAAAGCCTCCACTAAGCCTCACTTCAATGTCCTGCCTCTGGCTTACGGTATAAGTCAGCCACAGACAGACAAACACTGTATGTTTTCACTCATGTGACATCTAAAAAATAAACAAATGAACAAAACAGAAACAGACTCACAGATACAGAGAGCAAACTAGTGGTAGCCAGTGGGGAGAGGGAAGGGACAAGATGGGGGAAAGGGATTAAGAGACACAAACCACTGGGTATAAAATAAATAAGATACAAGGATGTAATGCACAGCACAGAGAATATAGCCAATATTTTATAACAACTTTAATGGAGTTTAATGGAGCATAATCTGTAAAAACATTGAAGTACTATGTTGTACACCTGAAACTAGTATTGTAAAGCAACTACACTTGAAGTTTAAAAAAGGAGATACCATAAAAAACTGCCACTCAAAATTGCCCGTCACACTGACTACAGCAATACCATTGATCAAGTCATCTTTCATACAAGAATCCACAGGAGAAATGACTTCTTTCACCCGTAAACAATGTACGGGGATTTCCACTGCACATAAGGGAATTGGGGGGTGACGGGCGGGGTGTGCCGGCTAGAGAGAGAAAAGAGCAAGTGATGTGGCCCTCGGCAGCCTGGTGGCACCAAGAGCAGGCAGCACGCAGCGCCCTGGAAGGGAGTGTCAGACCTCCCCCCTTGCTTTTCTCCTGTCTGACGTGGGTAATTGGCACTGCCTGTCTCCTAAATCCTGACACTGCCAGTCATGCAACTATAAAACCTCCAAATTAAGATCTTGACTCCACACTGCAGAATAATCACATGCTCTATTTTGGCCAAGTTTAATTACTATGCCAGGAGTCAGGTCTTCCCAGGTTGCAAAGTCACATGCCAGTCGAGACAAGGCCATCACACCTGGCCTGGGGAGACATGTAAGAACCTGTGTGTGAACCAAGAAAATGAGATGCTGGGTTTGGGTTCAAGGCGGAACAGCAAATCACAGGTAATTCATTTTACAGAAAGAGTCTGCTACATCTAAAGAGGGCCACAGGAAGTGCCTGGGATGATGCATGTGTGGAAAATCCCGTGCTACCGGAGGGTAACTCCTGGTCAACCAGAGAGGGCTAAAGGGACAGCAGCTTTGGCAGAAAGGACCCAGTGTCTTTGTCCACTTTGCAGTCTTTGGCGAGTGTCAAACACACAATGGGACAGCAACACTGGTTGTCCTCAGAATTTTCTGGCAAAAAGCTGAAGGAATGTGGGGTATTCCTCCTCCAAGACACCCAGTGACCCCACTGCCCAGTATTCATGGCCTCCTATTGAGTGTGGGCTGGACTTCATGACCACTTCTAACTGATAGGAAGGCTTAAAGGCATGTAAATTAGAGTCAAGGTCATAAAAGGCAGCAGGCATTAGTCTCTCCCTCTTGTGGATCGCTCGCTCTGGGGAAACCAGCTTCCATGTCATGAGGACACTGGGTAGCCCAAGAAAGGCCCACATGGCAGCAGCTGGACCGCATCCCCATGAAAGAAACATGTGCTTCCTGGCCCAGGAGAGAATAAATGTTGCTGTAAGCTGCAAAGTCATGGGGCCATTTGTTACACGGCAATAGATAACTAATACATTGGGAACATTCTATAAACTGGGCTAGAAGGTAAATTCTACCCATATACACAATATGCTGGGCAGAATGCTTGGCATCATATCCCTCTGACCCCATCCGCCTTTCTCCTGTTCTCCTGCCATCTGGGACACTACACACACACACACACACACACACACACACACACACACACACATGCAGGGCCCTCACAGCCCTCAGGCAATGACTGACACCACAGTATAAAATTCCAGCTTCCTTGTGACTGAGGGGCAGTTAATGTCCCACACTCCTGTGGGGGCAGCTGAGACTGGGGCTCTGCCTGAAACCCTCTGCTTGGCACTTCTTCTCCCTGTCCTGCTTCTCCACTCCCTCGCTCGTTTCTCCTGGGAGCTCTTCCTTAAGGAGTCATCTGCACTCAAATCTTTACCTCAAGGGAATCTGACTTAGGATACCCTATATTAAAACCCGGCCTCCTTGAAAAAAGAAAAATAAAGATGCCAAGTCTTAACTGAAATTTCCCCTTAAAGTTATCAGATTCGTAAAGAAATTCTTCCATTCCCATAATTAAGATAACTTTTAAACAAAGAAAATCTGTTTACAACTTTAAGTGTACAATTCATCCAGTAATTTTTCAAGAAGTATTTACTAGGCCTCTATGATGGGTAAGTCAATAAAATAAATCCTTCAGCAACTATAGATGAAATAATGGGCCCTCAACGAGCATCTTTTCAGAAACCATCAGTGTAATATTATCAGCATGGTGTTGTTTGTCGTTTTGGGGCTTGCACATAATGACCATTTAAAGTCAATAACATACGGTATTTGTTTTTCTCTTCTGACTTACTTCACTCTGTATGACAGACTCTAGGTCCATCCACCTCACTACAAATAACTCAACTTCGTTTCTTTTTATGGCTCAGTAATATTCCATTGTATATATGTGCCACATCTTCTTTATCCATTCATCTGTCGATGGACACTTAGGTTGCTTCCATGTCCTGGCTATTATAAATAGAGCTGCAATGAACATTTTGGTACATGACTCTTTTTGAATTATGGTTTTCTCAGGGTATATGCCCAGTAGTAGGATTGCTGGGTCATATGGTAGTTCTATTTTTAGTTTTTAAAGGAACCTCCACACTGTTCTCCATAGTAGCTGTATCAATTTACATTCCCACCAGCAGTGCAAGAGGGTTCCCTTTTCTCCACACCCTCTCCAGCATTTATTGTCTGTAGATTTTTTGATGATGGCCCTTCTGACTGGTGTGAGATGATACCTCATTGTAGGTTTGATTTGCAATTCTCTAATGATTAGTGATGTTGACCATCCTTTCATGTGTTTGTTGGCAATCTGTATATCTTCTTTGGAGAAATGTCTATTTAGGTCTTCTGTCCATTTTTGGATTGGGTTGTTTGTTTTTTTGTTATTGAGCTGCATGAGCTGCTTGTAGAGTTTGGAGATTAATCCTTTGTCAGTTGCTTCATTTGCAAATATTTTCCCCCATTTTGAGGGTTGTCTTTTGGTCTTGTTGCTAACACATATATATGGAATCTAAGGGGAAAAAAAGGTCATGAAGAACCTAGGGGTAAGTCGGGAATAAAGACACAGACCTACTAGAGAATGGACTTGAAGATATGGGGAGGGGGAAGTGTAAGCTGTGACAAAGTGAGAGAGTGGCATGGACAAATATACACTACCAAATGTAAAATAGATAGCTAGTGGGAAGCAGCCGCATAGCACAGGGAGATCAGCTCGGTGCTTTGTGATCACCTAGAGGGGTGGGATAGGGAGGGTGGGAGGGAGGGAGATGTAAGAGGGAAGAAATATGGGAACATATGTATATGTATAACTGATTCACTTTGTTATAAAGCAGAAACTAACACACCATTGTAAAGCAATTATACTCCAATAAAGATGTTAAAAAAAAAGAAAAACAAATATATTTAATGCTCCATCTATTATACAGAAAGAAAATAGATAATAATTTTTAAAATCAATGTATTTCGGCCAAACTCTGCAAAGAAATAAATAGCAAGTAATTTGTAAAAATAAAATAAAAATAAAATAAAGTCAATAACAGGCAGCTGCGTGTTAGATGCTCCAGTGGGTGCGGAGGCCTAGTCGTCTGCAGGGGCTCAGAGTGTGGATGCTCAGCAATCACTCGTGGAATTAATTACTGGATACTTGGCAGCTGATACACATTTGTCAGCTGTTCTTCCTTTTTTTCTGAAGCATGTGGTGAAATCAATCATCTGTTGGTGAAACAGACTGAACCAGCAGACAAGGCAAGTCTGGTTTTGATGGTGACAGTTTCAGAACAAACTGTCTCAGAGGAGGGCAGGGGGATAGGCAGTGGGAGGGGACCTCCTGGAAGTAACCTGAGGTCACAGCAACTGTCAGGACTAAGACCCTCCCCTGACCCTCTCCTTGCCCTGGTGGCCCCGGAACAGCACACGTCCATGGAGAGAGGTCCTGTCCCCCTGGTTGTCCCTTCTGTAAAATCGGAATACAGCTCTTCTAGCCTGGCTGAAGGCAGGGGCTGGACCAAAAGACCCTGTCAGGCTTTCCTCTGCTCCCCCAGACCCTCATCACCTAACACCCTGCCCCACACCCCAGTGGGAAAGTGGAGCCAGGAATCCCGGGGCGGGGTGTCAAGGGAGAGTGGCTGCAGAGCCAACCCCACTGCCCATCCCTCGGCAGCCCCAGCAGCCCCGCTGATACTTCCACTCACACATATCGTAGAAATGTTCGTTTCCTACAAAATGGGCCATGTTTTTTAAACTAATTAATTTGTCTATTTATTTGTTTGTTTAATTTTTGTGGCCGTGCTGTGCAGCTTGCGGGATCTTAGTTCCCTAACCAGGGATTGAACCCGGGCCCTCAACACTGAGAGCTCAAGAGTCCTAACCACTGGACCGACAGGGCATTCCCAGGCTACGTTTTTTAAAAAACGTATCAAACAACACAGCTCACTGAATTTACAAATCCATTGGAAAACCATAAAAACCCTAAAATTAAAACAAGCAAAAGAGGGCTTCCCTGGTGGCGCAGTGATTAAGAATCCGCCTGCCAATGCAGGGGACACAGGTTTGAGCCCTGGTCCGGGAAGATCTCACATGCCGCAGAGCAACTAAGCCCATGTGCCACAACTACTGAGCCTGCGCTCTAGAGCCCGCGAGCCACAACTACTGAGCCTGCACTCTAGAGCCCGCGAGCCACAACTACTGAGCCTGCGCTCTAGAGCCCGCGAGCCACAACTACTGAGCCTGCGCTCTAGAGCCCGCGAGCCACAACTACTGAAGCCCGCACACCTAGAGCCCATGCTCTGCAACAAGAGAGGCCACTGCAATGAGGAGCCCCCGCACAGCACTTAAGAGTAGCCCCCACTGGCCGCAACTAGAGGAAGCCCACGCGCAGCAACAAAGACACGATGAGGCCAAAAATAAATAAATAAAATAAATTAATTAAAAAACAAAACAAAACAAGCAAAAGAAAAACATTACCGAACCAGGCTGGGTCCGCCCCACACACAGCAAGCCAAAACGCTGAGGCTCCGAGGTTTGCAGCAAAGAGAGGGTTTATAAAGAAAAAGGATGGGCCGACACATGTGGGGAGCATGGGAAGCATGGGGAGTGTGGGAGAGTGGGGAAAGGAAATTGGGAAAAGGTGCAGTCATTATCACCCTGCTCAGGTGTAACTAAGCTACAGGTCTCTACACGTCCAACAATGGAGGCTCTTAGCATGATCTGAGGGTGGGGTTTTCAGGCTTCTGGTGTCAAAGGGTCACCCACTTGCTTGTGCCCAGTTGGAGGGTCAGTGGTCCTATCCAGTCTTAACCAGCCCAGCTCTAACTAGATGCGGCTGACTTTCAGCTCAGCTCAAACTAGAGGCAGCTGACTCCAAGTTCCTCGGAAACAACTCAGGCAAACATCTCACTGTTTAGGCTAAGTGCCATTTGGAAGACATGCAAGTCTTAAAATGACCTTAATTATTGAAGGCAGGTGAATGGATTTGACTAATAATTACTCAGTTTCAAAAAGATTATTCACTAAAGAAAAATACAAAACCATCATAAACACACACAAAAACCCAACTTTACTAGTAAAGGAAAAAGTGCAAAACAGAACAAGTTTTCATTTTTCATGTACCAAATTGAAAAATTGCTTAAAATTCAAATATTGAATACTGGAAAGGGTACAGAGAGAGACACTGGTTGGGTGTAAACTGGCATAACATTTTTTAATTTCATGAAATATGTGAAAAGCAATAAAAATCTTCTTAATCTTGACCAAGAGTCTATCCTAAAATAATAATCAGAAATCAGACAAAGGTATTTATCATTGAGCTATTTACACTTCATTGTGTCAGACAGATGCCTGTTGAGCACCTACTATGATCCAGGCTTTGCTCTAGGTACCAGGGGGTCAGTATCGGACAGAGGAGACCAAAAGCTCTGCCTTCCTGGGGCTCCCATTCCAGTAGGGTCTCCCAAGCTTGGCAAGGTGACTAGCAAAGGCCACATCGTTCCCTCAGCCTGTATACCATCCCTAACTCAATATTCTATACTTTACATCCGACTGCATTCAAAATTGATTGTTAATACAGTTTTTTTAAACCAAATGTGCCCTTTCTCTAAATACGTTTTTCCTTTCCCCCAACTTCTTATAAAGAAAGAAATTTAACCTACAGATATACCCTCAACCTAGACCTCCTAAATTATTAACACCTTGCATATTTGTATTCTCTTTCTCCCTCTTCTGTTTCCACTAAACCATAGGAAAGTAAATTGCAGGCATAAAACACTTCACCCCTAAATATCCAGTGCAAAGCTTCTAGGAATCAGTATTCTTCTACATAATCACAATGCCATTATCACACCTAAGAAGATTCACAATCATTCCATAATCTATCTACTAGCCAGTCTATATTCAAATTTCTTCCAACTGTCCCCAAAATGTCTGTTTTCTTTTTTTTTTTGTGGCTCTGCTGAGTGGCTTATGGGATCTCAGTTCCCTGACCAGGGATTGAACCCCAGGCCACTGCAGTGAAAGCTCCAAGTCCTAACCACTGGACCACCAGGGAATTTCCCACAAAATGTCTTTTACAGCTGGGATTTGTGAATAAAGGTCTAATTAAATTCTGAGCACTGCATTTGTCAGATGTTCTCTTTAGACTCCTATAATATCAACAGTCTCCCCATTTTTTTCCATGACTGACTTTGCGAAAATCCAGGCTTATCAATTGCAGAATGGCCCCCATTGTGTGTCTGACTGCTTCCTTGGGTAGACTTTTAACCTGTTCCTTTACTCCCTATATTTTCTTTAAACTGAAAGTTAGGGCTAGACACTTGGTTACATTCAGGTTAAACATTTTTAGCAAGAATGCATCTAGGCGGTGTGTACTTCAAACTGCACCCCATCAAGAGGCACTAATGTCAGCTGGCCTGCTATTCCTGAGGTTAAGTTTGATCATTTGGTTAATTCAGGAGCTGCCAGACTGCTCCAAAGTAAAGGTACAATGTTTCCTTTCCCAACTAATAGGTTATCTGGCAAGTGATAGTTTGAGAACATGTAAATATCCTCTTTCCTATTAATCTTTCACTCAGTGGCTTTTAACATCCATTAATGATCCTTCCTGTATCAACCATGACATTGGAAATTGTAAAATGAGAATGTTCTGTTATTCCTCCTACTTGTATTAGTCCATATCCTTCTGCAAAGAAGACCTCTCCTTTGTTTTTGGTTCTATTTTGGTTTTGAGTTTCACTCTGGATTCATGGTGGTTGATTGTTGTTGTTTAATTCAACGCGTCCAGTGAATCCATTACTGTCACTAATTTGGCTAGTAAGAGCCCCTTTAAGATGGCTATTATGTCCCTTTGACACATTCCTTCATGTCCTTGAGCATTTCCTTACTTTCTGACACAGGAAGATACTTTATATATTTTCTACATCCCAGACCTGAAGTCAACCATTTCTCCAAGGAGCCCTTGTTTTAGTGCAGAACGATACTTAGAAACCAAGATCTTCAGGCTGTATGTGCTCCTTATGACTGGAAGTTCATCGCTTCTAGGACTTTTCAGTGGACGGAGCGAGGAAACGTGTTTGTGCTTGTGTGTGTGTGCATGCATGTGTGCTCATAGGGACACCTTCAATTCCAACCCGACACACGGCATTCCTCCTCTCTCTCCCTATTCCATAGTTTCATCTCCTTTTTCTAACAGTGAGGCCCTTGGGTCTCAACATCAATGTATTATAGGATAATGCTCTATTCTACAAATACTCAAAGAAGAATTTCACAATTAATCTACCTATACCATAACCAATATACCATAACCAATAACGAATCTACTGTATTAGTTTCCTAAGGCGCTGCAACAAACGACCACAAACTGGGTGGCTTAAGAACAACAGAACTTTGTTCTCTCACAGTCTTGGAGACCAGAAGTCCAAAGTCAAGGCAGGGCCATACTCCCTCTGAACCTGCCCCATGCCTCTCTCCTAGATTCTGGTAGTTGCTGGCAACACTTGGCGTTCCTTAGCTTGTAGATGCATCACTCCAATGTCTGCCAACGTCTTCACATAGTGTTCTCCCGTCTGTGTGTCTGTGTCTCTGTGTCCAAATTTCCCTCTTCTTATAAAGACACCAGTTGTTGGATTAGGGCTAATCAGTATGATATCATCTTAACGTCAATACATCTGCAAAGACCCTATTTCCAAATCAAGTCACATTCAAGGTACGAGGCATTAGGACCTCAACATATCTTTTCAGGGGACACAATTCAACCCGCCACACCTACAAAGTAAAGTTTAAAATGTTTTTGCTTTTTTTAGTCCTAGAATAGATCTCAGTAATGGCACAAAGACAGAGAACTACATTAAAAAGTTACTTGAATTTTTTTGTGTTGTTATATTATCAACTTGATAATTACTTAAGTTCATCTGTTTCAGTTTATTTTCAATTCTAGGCTTTGATTTTTCCCCCCATACTTTTATATTTTTAAAAATTATTTGAATACATAAAACATCTACATGGTTATATATTCAAAACTATATAGACGGTACACTCAGAAAGGTCTTACTCTCCACCCCAGCTCTGGAAATAACCATCTTTACTGGTTTCTCTTCTTTCCTTCCCGTGTTTCTCGTTTGGGATGGGGTGGGGTGGGGTGTGTAATTGTATGACTTCCTCTTCTTTAGTTCACAAACTGCATGTGCTCTTCCATACCTTGCTTCTTTCATGTAGCACTGGAAATCACTCCATACCCGTTCAGAAACGCCTTCCTCATTCTCGATTCTGCTACATAGGACTTCGTCGGGTGACTATACCATGGTGTAGTCAACCAATCTTCTTTGGATGGTTATGTAGGTTGTTTCCAATATTTTGCTCTAAAAAATAATGTCATGAAGAATGACCTTCTGCACATCTTATTTTGTATTTCAGGGCGTGTCTTCAGGGTAATTCTGAGAAATGTAATTGCTGGGTCAAAGGGGAAATGCATGTTGTTTCAGTCCAACTGTGCCACTCTAACAAAATAGCATAGACTGGGTGGCTTGTAAACAGCAAACACTTATTTCTCACAGTTCTGGAGGCTGGGAAAGCCAAGACCAAGATGAGGGATCTCTCTGGGGTCTCTTTTATAAGGGCACTAATCTCGTTGATGATGACCCCACACTCCTGACCTAATCATCTTCCAAAAGCCCCACTTCCAGCACCTTGGGGGGGTGGTTAGGATTTCAGCATACGAATTTGCAGGGGACACAAACACTCAGTCCATTGCACATATGTGGTTCTGTTAGTTAGGGTCAAATTCCCTTCCATATGAGGTTGGACAGTTCTGCTCTCCCATCAGCAATGCACAAGTGCCCGTTTGTCCTGAAGATTTTCAATTTGGTCATAACAGAAAATTTAGAGCACTCCATCTTTAAGACCTGCACACAGCTGGTGGAGATTCACAACATGTGAAGTGCTGAAATGAAGGCCTTAGGTTACGGAAGGGACACCATGTATTCTCAGGTGCTCCCAACAGGAAGGAATTTTCCAGTTCGGTTCTATTGTTTCCCTGACTCACTGTGTCTAGGAGGCTTCTCTCTCCTGGTAAAAATCCATCACTTCTTACAGAAAACACTCAACTGATGACAGGTTAGAGCCTCTTTCTTTTAAAGAACAAGTGCTAATTTCAAAGGGAAGAATGTATGTCTGGCGAGCTTAAGACCCTCCTCTGAGACCCCCTACAAAAGACCCTCATGGTTAGGAAGAAAAGGGAGACTAATAAGGACCATCTCTTTACCCTGAGCCTAACAAAGAAATAAGCCTCGAGATCCCACTGACACTGTGACAAATAAAAGCTACTCCAAGGGCTGAGCAACACTTTAGAAATAGCAATAACTTAGCATGCAATCTTCACTGCGTGGAAAAAATGAGACATGGGTTTAAAATTAGGAAAAGAAGCATCAACCGGTCAGCTCAGGGGAGGGGTGAACAGTATATAGGTAAAGAAACAAAAGTGAAATTTCACTTCTTTGCTGGTAAACTGAAGTTTACCCCGGGAAGGGATGGTACTTCAACTAACAGTGCACTCACCTGTTAAGGCAGTAGCAAGGACAGGAAGTTTGTATTTAGTGGGTGAAAGGAAAGGGTTTGTAAATGTTTCTATGACTGTAATTTACCAAGCACTGGGATGAGACCAAAAGAACGCCTGTGCTTTCAAGCCTCCTCCACTCCACCTCCATTTGGTGACTATGTCTTGAGCTTCCAGGATGTACAAGGTCTCTGCAGGCACAGTGAGGGGGTGGACATCAATCAGGCTGAGTCCTGTATCCATGAACAGTCCAGGAGGACAGAGAATTCATTCTCCAAGAATACGATCACGCCTTAAAGACAACCCTGGTGAGGTGCTACAGGAGACCCTAAGTGAGCGAATACAGCCTGCCATGAGATAGGATGCAGGGTGGGCTTCATGGAGGAGGTGGCATTTGAGCCAGCCCAGGTGGGATATAGCCATGCAGAAGGGCAGGTAAAGGCTTGTGGTGTTAGGAGACCTGCCTTTGATGGGAGGCAGTTATTTCTTTGATGACTCCTTCCATGGGACCAGGACTTCAGTGGAAAAGGAAGGAGCATTCTGGTTAGGAGTTGTTCATGTGGGTTTATGGAAGGAAAAGGGGAATTTCTGGAAAAGGGACTATTTTTACAACCAGGCAGATTAAAATATCAGGTAAGTGCTTTAATTTTAGAGATTGCCAGGAAGTAATCTACTGCAAAATTTGAATTTGTGATTCTTTGGAAACTGAAGAGCTTTTTAAAAGATAGGTTTATGTAATGAATTGAGGTGTTTTCCCCCAAATAAATCTAGAGAACACAAAATAGCTAAGCCTCCTTTTTCAAGTTCATCAGGATTCCCTATGTTTATGTGAACACTTTACACTCATGTTCTGGATGTATGCACATTAAGGGATTGATTTTTTAAGTAACTTTTTTCCCCTTATTACATAAGTGACACATTTATTGCAAAAAAAAATTTTTTTTAAACACATATGAGTAAAAAGATGAAAATTCCCTCAGAATCTGACCAATCAACCACAAGTACTATGAAATGTTTTTGGTGATCATTCTTCCAGTCCTTTTCAAATACATATGTATGCTTAAAAATCCATATATATAAATCTATTTACAAACAAAATAAGATCGTGCTACCATCCAGTTTGGGAATCTGCTTTTCTAGTCAATATATTATGGGCATCTTTCCAGATTAGTAAAGATTTTCTAAATCATTTTAATGATATTCCATTTTAGAGACATGTCATAATTTAAACAGTCGATTTCCTATTATTGGACTTTTAGGCTACTCCAAATATTTCACTATTATAAATAACACTGTAATAAATATTTCTGTAGCTAATTTTTCACATGGATTCTTACAGTTCATTAGGATACATTCCTAGAATTAGAATCTCTTTGCCAAAGAGTATGAACATTTGCAGATTTATGATACGGGTGTCAGAATGCCCTCTAGAAAGGTTGCACCAATTCACACTCCCACCTCCAGAGGCAAACGACAGTTTCCAAGCCTTGGCTAACACTGGTTGATCATTTTTTAAACTCTTTGATTGCTGTGTATCTGCTGTGCTTTTGAAATATTGTGCTTTCTCTTTATTATAACACTCATTTGTTTGTTGTACACTGTGGTCCCCAGTTCCCTTATTTTAGAGCCTGCCAAATAGAAATACCCAACAGTAGTCAAAAGCTTTGAATTCCTGGGAAGAAAGGCATTTTCATCAACATGATGACAGGCAGTCAAGGACCTGGAACCAGGCACTTTGTCTGGTGGGACACCTCCTTCGTGCTTCTAACAGCTCTTGTCATAAAGTGACCAGTCTCTACCAAAGACATATTGGTCTTTTTATGAGACTCTAAATCCTTGAACATTTAGTCCTGGTGACTCAACACAGAACATTATTTCTACTGGATGTTAAGGGCGAGGTGGTTTGCTTCGGTAGGAAATGAAAAGTTGTCATGCTACTTACTTCTTGTTAAGGAAAATATTTCTCTAAAATCCAATTATTTGCAATTTTCAAAGAACAATGTGTGAACAACATCTAGTTATTAATTTTGTTAACTGCATGCTTTTCCTTCAAGTATATTTTATTTATGAATGGACATCTTTTTCTTTCTTGTTTCATATCTTAAATAGTTTTGCTACATTTGGTTAATAGTTAAGGCAATGCATTCTCCATTACAATAGCGGATGTATTTTAGCGTTAAATGTAGGCTCCCTAAATAATAATAAATCACTTTCTATTTGTATAGTATATACTATAGTTTACAAAATGCTCTAATTCATATAGTACTAAATTAGATCTAACTATATAGTTTGTAAGGTGATTTAAAATGAATAAATGTTTGAGTGGAAGGAAGTGGGCTATCAATGCCTTTACAGTTTGATTTCCAACTAAGAGTGTATAAACCCTAATGGCCACAACTTAAAATGTAAATTATTAGATTAGGAATGTACCAAGGCAACTCCTAATCTCATTTTCTCCAAATTTCATCCTCAACATATTTTGGAAAGAGCAGTATTTTCTCTTAGGTCCCCCTTATTTCAGAAATGCTCCTATTGGTCAAAAGTATATGACATCACCCATAGCCAAAATCCTCAGGCTCTATGTGTCCCCAGCTCCTTGG
Source organism: Hyperoodon ampullatus (assembly GCF_949752795.1). Taxonomy (NCBI): domain Eukaryota; kingdom Metazoa; phylum Chordata; class Mammalia; order Artiodactyla; family Ziphiidae; genus Hyperoodon; species Hyperoodon ampullatus. The sequence goes on from NC_136921.1 coordinate 7,461,532, forward strand.
TTAGGAATGTTCCAAAGAAACCCACATCCCAGGCCCACTCTCATTTTCCGCAGTTTCAGACAAACACACAACATGATAGTGTTTTATCCATGAGTTATTTTGGGGAGCCTGTTTGAGAAATACATTTCTATCCAGGCCATACAACTGTCTGCATCTCATAATTGACGATACGGCCACCATTTGTCTCAACCTTTTAAGGACAGTACTAAGGACACATGAACCATCAAATTGCTTTGGAAATTCCGACATTTCACTAGCCAAACAACATCATCCCGGCCGCCTCTCACGCCTGGAAGTGGAGCAAAGCTTGGCTGCCTATTTTTGATTCTGAAAATGTATTCAGCAGAGCAATATCGAAGCTTGGGCAGCTAAGCCCTCGGACTGCGATGCCTACTTCCCATGATCACAGAAACCTGTCCAACACTCGCATATCTTCTTAAATCAGACAAAGATTTGTATGCATCTCTTCATCCCTATGGGCTTTTCCCTATTTAACCAAAACTATAACAACTGTCCACCACAGCAACCACGTCAAAAAAGAACAAAACAAAAACAAAACACTCCTCACTTCACCAAAACAACAAATCCAGTTTTAATGGGTTTTTGACTCACCACAGCAGGTCAGTTACCTCCCCCACGCTTGAGGCACCAGCCCCAGAAACCTGCTAGTTCCCAAAGAGGGCAATGAAAGAATTACCTTCTAACCCAAGAAGGCCAAGATGTAACACCAAGGGAGTGCTAGTGCTAGACTCAGTAACTGTAGAAGAAAGAATGAAACCGAGGACATGTCCACATAACACCTACCAACTTCCCCATATTTACTTATTCACTGACTATTTCCCGATGCTTACTGGCTGGGATGGATGCTGGGGATGCAGAAATAAATGACATCTTCAGAGCTGCCCCACCCCCAAATCTCAGGTCACTGGGAAGAGAAACCATGCAAGTGGGTGATAACAGGGCAGAGCTAACAGAGCAAAGGCAGACTCATGGGAGCTCTCAGGGGTGACTCAGCTCCCAACCGGGCAGCCCGAGTCCAGGCTGCACATGAACTCCATTAGCAATGAAGTGCCAGCAAGGTACTGGGGAGTCACTGAAAACAACAGACGTGCGGAAACAGATGTGCTTGAGGGAAACTAACCTGGCAGCGGCGTACGGGGCAGATTGACAGAGAGAAAGAGAGACCAAGGAAAGGAAGGCTGTAAGAGGAACGTGGTCACTGTACTCTAAACCAGATTCAAGGCTTGCAAAGTTAGGGAACAACCCACAAGACCACCCTCAGTTCAAAAATTCATGAGAAGGACTCAGAGCTGTTACTGATGGTTATGGCTTATTACAGTGAAAGGCTACAGTTTTAAATCAGACAAGGGTAGAGATGCATAGGACAGAATCCAGAAAAGTTCCACTCGGAACTTCCAGTTGTCTTGTCCCCATGAAATTGTGGACAGAGCTAACATTCCCAGGGAACAATGTGTGACAATATTGCCAACCAGGAAGCTCATCTGAGCCTGGGTGCTCAGAGTTTTTACTGGGGCTCCATCAGCTAGAACTAGTTGGCCACCCAGATGGCTGACCTCAGTCTTCAGCCCCTCTGGAGGTTGAGCTATTGTCACGTGGCCCAAAGCCTCCACCTTATCTGATGTGGCCCCAGCCCCCAGGTAAGCAAAGACACTCTTATCAGACATTCCAATGGCTTAGAGGTCACCTCCCGGGAGCCCAAGGAAAAGGTTAGACCTCTCTTTGGGTAAGATTAATTCTTTACTAAACAGGGATAAATTGATTGTGTTTTTTGTTTTGTTTGGTTTTGTTTGGTTTTTTTGTTTTTTTGGGTACGCAGGCCTCTCACCGTTGTGGCCTCTCCTGTTGCGGAGCACAGGCTCCGGATGCACAGGCTCAGCGGCCATGGCTCACGGGCCTAGCCGCTCCGTGGCATGTGGGATCCTCCCAGACCGGGGCACGAACCCGTGTCCCCTGCATCGGCAGGTGGACTCTCAACCACTGCGCCACCAGGGAAGCCCCTGATTGTGTTTTAAACTTATTTCTGTAAAGTGTTACAATCCCACATTTACAAATTATCCTTCTGATAATAAGTAAGGAAAGATCTCCCCCTCCACCTCACCAGTAAAATACTTCTAACCGCACAACAGAAGAATCTAAATTCGGAGAGTCTCCTTGTGGGGAAGTCTTTTTATCCACTGAATATGGTTTCTCTTGGAGCTGCAGTGAGAGAAGCTACATCTTGTCCTTTTCCTAACTTTCACCTGGATTTGGGGGGTCCATTTAGCCTCAAGCCTGTAGCCTTCTGGGGACTGACTGTTGGTGCTGCCTCTCTGGTTTAAATCTGTTGATTTTCAAAGCAACTGAAAAAGTCTATTAAGAGTGACAAAAATAAACTGTGTTTATGGATTTAAAAGCTATAGTTAATTAAAAGTTATCAAGCACCTGTTTCTAGAAGTTTTAAAATGTATATTTGAGGATTACTGTCTCACTACAAAGTCATTTTCCTACTAGATTTAAGAATACAGATGTGTTTTAACCTGTAATAATCTGGTGGCATACCATATGACCCTAAAAATATTTAGAATAAGAAAACAGAAACTTGCAGTTCCTTAATCCACACAAGGTAGTCTTGACTTACTAGCACATACTTCCAAAATCTGCCATTAGCCAGCTTTGTGATCTTGGGCTTGTCATTTTAACCCTCTGGTTCTGCTTCTTTTCCTGTAAAATAAGAGTTGGACCAGATCATTTCTAAACTTCCTTCTGCTTCTAGCAATTCTCCCTCAGAATAAAGTAACATTTTATAAACATAAATGAGAACGCATTAAGGCTGAGGTTGCTACATAAATAAGAATCCACTTTGTTTCCAATATTTACCTTTTATAACCCAAAGGAAGAAATAAAGAATCTTTAGATAAAATATATAAAATAACTAAATATTTTTTAAAACATATCATTAATTCCTTAACAAATGCTTATAGAGCACCAACTATGGACTAGTCAAGTATAAATATTTGAAATATTTACCTATACTTTATTTTGTGAATGATTTAGAGCAAAATGTCAGTTAAATGGAGATTTAATAATAGCCTGCCCAATAAGCACTAAGTATGATTGAAAATAGAACATGGGGAATTTAGCTTAAGGTTATATGCCTTCAGAATGCAATGACTTTCTAAACTGATTTTATAATTAGAAGGATATTTTTAGCTTATTTTTCAATTGGAAGGTTTTATTATACTCATCTTAATACATGTAATTCACTTGAATATTTTCTGATAAAAAAAAAATGAGTCTTTTCTCCTCAGTGCAACCAAGTGTGAAAGTGACAGCTTCCATTTAGTGTTATATCAAATTTCAAGGGCGGTGAAACCATGCAAAGCAGCAGGCCCTGGTGAATGCCCAGCCAGTGCACCTCCTTGGACCCTAATGAAAGATGAGTAGGATACCAGGGTGCCCACCCTAGAGGAGCCCATGTCTTACTGTAAGGATGGCCCTCTTCACAGGGAATGACAGTGCCAGGCAATGCCGCTGGTTATACAGGGTTAAGGGCCTGGTGGGGATGCTCCAGGGAGCCTCAACCAGTAACGGTGAGGATTTGGGGGGTAAGGTGGGCAGTTCTAGCCAAGGAAGATGGCAAGGAGCGGGACACCTGGTAAAGAGCCCATTACAGAGGCAGAAAGTGGCCTTCGCCCACAGGGGATGGGACTCCAACAGAGGTTTTTAAGCAGGGGAGGGACAAAAGCCGACCCATAGGTTAAAAAGGAGACAGAGAGAAGGATGGACAGAGAGAAGGATGGACAGAGAGAAGGAGAAGTCTAAATACCAAAGAGGGGACGGCTTTGAAAGCTTTTGGGGATCCAGGGGGCTCAGTGAGGCATTGACATGTGGGGTGACAGGAGGTACAGGGGCAGTTGAGGCTGTCCCTCGCGTTCTGCCTGGCCTCCTGGTTGGCTGCTGGTGGTGGGGGGGATGTGAGTGTTTAGCAGACATCTAGGTGAAGACGGCCAGTGGACCGATGAAAATGTAGAGCTCAAGAGAGGGCTGTCCCGAGATATGCAGAATGAGTCAAGGAAAGGAGTGGCTTGGGTTGGAAAGACAGAAGACCAGGTGGTTGTCACGCAAATATTATGAGGCCTTAAGGGCAAGAGGAGATCAGACCTGTCCGTTCAGGCCCCTCGAGGGGAACGAGGGCTAAGAGGCAGCTTTAGGAACTGGTTTGCGTCAACCTGAGCACCTTTTCCTGGAGTCCGTGGAATGCGCACGGACCGCCGGCGTCGCCAGCTGAAGTCTGGGAAAGGGAGTTCCCCTCGTGGCAGAAAGGCCCCTTCCTCAGCTGCTTTCTCTCCTTTTCCACTCCAACTCTCCCTTTACAATTGCCGCGCTCTAGACGGCTGGCTAAGGAATACATTAAAGCCAACCCACTAACTAGTAAGTAAACCCCTCCCAGCAGAAGTATTTGCATCGAAAAACGAGGAATTTGTTAATTTAAACAAATGCCCCGTGGGTAGACTGTGCAGGGGAAGGTGCCGAGAAGATTTTCCACTTTGGTCTGCACAACCCACCCACCCCCAGGTACCCTCCGAAGAGCGGGAACTGACTCTGGCCCGCAGAGGCAGGCCGCCGTCCCGGCACCCGGCACCCTGCACCGCCCAGGGGAGCGGGGAACGGAGGGGCTGCCCTCAGAGAAGTCCACCGGGGAGGGCTCCAGTTCTCTTGCTGGACTTGGAGTCGGATTTTGGAGTTGTCCTTCTAGATTTCCAAGTCACACGGGACCACTCACACTCCCCTGGACTCCTGTTTCCCATGTTTGCTTGCTCTCTGTATCCGGAAGCGAGTTGAACTAGCTAACACAAAGGTGCAGATTCCGAAAGTCATGTGACCGGGCAGGGAAACCGGGTGGAGGCTTGGGGGCACTTTGTTTCTCCTCCACTCCCTCCCCTATACCCACCCCGTGCTGCCAGGACCTCGGGGCAGCTGGGGGCAGCCAGACTCGTCCGGGAGAGGCTTCCGCGCTGGCCCCCTCTCCATAGTCAGGTCAGGAGCGGATATCCTCGAGGGTCCCTCGAGGCTGGGCCCGGAGCGACAGAGGCGGGGGTCTCCGGGCGGGTCCCTGTGGAGGACCTCATAGGATGCGCGGGGTGGGCAAGGAGGAAGTTCGAGGGCGCGTCGGGCAGAGGGTCACCTCGCCCCTACCTTCCAAGTTCGCCCCGCGAGCTGTCGGGATCTGGCCAGACGGCGAGGAGGGGGTGGGAAGACGAAGGCGCAGCTCGCCGGCCCCCTCCCATATCCTGTCCTCCTCGTCTCCCCTGCCGGGACAGAGCCGCGGCGGAGGAGGGAGGCGCGGACCTGGCCGGCGGTCCCGGGCAGCAGTCGGCGCCCGCGGGCCCTGGGTCGCGCCCAAGGCCAGGCTCCCCCGCCCGGCTACCGCCGGGCCTCGCCCCCGCCGCGCGCGCCCCACCCGCCTCCCCCGTTGCCGTGGCAACCCCGGGATCCTCCAGGCGCGCGCCGGGGCGCCTTGCTGGAGCTCTTGGCAGCGGCGGCGGCGGCGGCAGCTCCGGCTCCAGCCAAGCGCGTTGCGACCCTGCTCCGGAGCCCGCTCGTCGCCCCCCCGCCCGGCTCCGGGCCCCCAGCGCGGTCCCCGACCCGGCCCCACAGCCTGCCTGGCTGCCGGCCCCCATGGAGCTGCTGGCCGCAGCCTTCAGCGCCGCCTGCGCCGTGGACCACGACAGCTCCACCTCGGAGAGCGACGCGCGCGACTCAGCGGAGGGACACCTCCCTGGCAGGTGAGGACGAGCGGCCGTCCCGACCCCTGCGCGCCACCACTGCGCGCCTGTGGCCCCAGCTTGCGTCCCTGGCCGGGGACGCCTACCCGAACTGCCTGTCCCGCGCCCCCCGCCCCGCGGGCCCCGCAGCCCCTCACTCCTCCCGCGGCCGCCATCGTGCCCGCACGCCGCCTGGGGTTGGGGGTGCTCCCCCGCCGGACCGCCGACACCCCTGTCCCTGCCCCGGGCCGCCTCCCGCGCCCTCTCTCGGGCGCCCTGCGCGCACGCGTCCCGTTCGGTGGCCCCTCTCCGCGCCGCGTGGCCCTGGGACTGGAGGATCGCTACCCAAAGGGGGCCGTGGGCCGTGTGACAGCGAGCGGCGCGGGGTGCGCAGCGAGCGCAGGGCCCCTGGCCGCGGGACCCGTCCGGGCGGCGGGGCGGCGCCGCGAAGCGGGCAGGACGCGCCAAGTTTCCGACGCCTGCCCGCGAGCTCCGAAAACATGAAGGTTTGGGCGGGCTGGTGTGGGAATGAATTACCCGGTCGCGCCCTGGTGCGGTGACAAAAAGGGCCTGTGGGGCCTGCGTGGCAGGGAGCGGCGGCGGCCGCTCGGCCTGGACATCCCAGTCAGGGTCCATCTGGCCAGGGCCGCCTGTGCGGACGCCTCTCGTGAGCTGGCCGAGGTGTGTCGTTGCTTAAAAATAACCGGCTCCTGCCTCTCCTCTCTCTCTGGCAGCGAGTCGTCCTCCACCCTGGGAAATGAGGCCACACCCGAGGAGTGCCCGGCCCTCGCCGACAGCCCCACCACGCTCACCGAGGCCCTGCAGATGATCCACCCCATTCCTGCCGACTCCTGGAGGAACCTCATCGAACAAATAGGTGGGTGTCCCCAGCGGCGACGGGGCGTCACTGGGGGAAACGTGGGTTCCTGGTGGACTCTGAGGGCTCCCCTGCTTGTGGGATGCCCTTGCATTTCCCCTGGACAAATGTTTCTGACAAGGAAGGTTACTGACATCTTTGGTTCTAAATGGTTCCAGAGGCAAAACTGCCACGTTTTAATAGTGACTGTATAATTGGGCTTTAGCAAATGCATTTGTTTCATGCTCTCTTGGAGAGATGTGCTTGCCCAGCCCTTTCCTGGGGAGGGCTCTCTGTCCTCTTGTGTCTTCTGCCAGAAAGTCCAGGGGTTAGGTGCTTATGGGCCATGCAGGACGGGGGGCTCCATGCATCCCCCGCCATCCCCACCCGGGGGCCTGGAGAAGACCTGGAAAGGGAGGGGACCCTGCAGAGGGGACTTCTGGAGAGAGTCAGGCTGACTGGGGCAATTCAGGAAGGGGTGGCAGTGGCAGACTTTGCACAGGGGAAGGAAAGGTAGAGAGAAGCTGGGAGCCCCAGAGGCCCCTGGGTTAGGAAGGGAAGCCTGGCTCCACCTTCCTGCCCAGAGAATGGCCAGAAGTGCAGGGCACAACCCGCGTGTCCAGCTCCTGCACAGCTGCAGTTGAAGCTCTGTGAAAGCAGAAAGTGGATTGAGAAGGCGTCCCAAAAACCCAAGCACTCGCATTTAAAAGTCAAAAATTGCTGATGACATCAAACTAGTTCTCATCTTCATCACCAGAGGTGGCCACAAGTGGGTGACGTGGGTTCTTCGGGAATGGTACCGCCTAGAAATCTTTCTGTTCTTCAGGGTTGTCAGAGCAGCAGTTCATTCGTTAAATTAAAATTCGGGCTTGAAAATGTTTTTTCCTAAATTCATCATTATTGTTCTCCATCCCAAACACTCAGACGGACATGAAGTGTCTCCAATGGAAGAGGAGCTTCCATTGCCCCAGGAGACCCGTGTTTAGAAGACTTTTTGGGCAGGTTCCCTTTTCCCTGGCTGGGGTTTATTCTGGACTGAACCCTGGGAGGAGCTGAGCCCTTGCAAAGCTGAGGGTGGAGCGCACACTGCATGCTGTTAAGCAGCGCTGACTCCAGGGATATTGTTCCTAGCGGGCCCCCTGCGTGTTGGGCTGGGTGGTGATGGTGGTGGCGGCTTTTCCCTTTGTTTGCTGGTGGAAATGAGAGGGGCTGATCTGAGGACAAACACACCCGAAAATCCCTTTCTTCCACCTCTGCCACGTTGCCCTTTATAGAGAGGAGGGCCACCTTGGCCTTGGCATGTGCTGGAAGCCTCGAATTCCGCCCTCTAGAAAGGGATCCTCTGGCTGAGATCAATGTCAGGACTAGGAAGGAAATCGAGGTGGGAGTGGGGAGATCCATGCCTCCTCTCATGGAGAGAGAGGCTCCCTTCTGCAGTGTGGGCGTGTGGAGACCTCCTTCCTGGAGAGCCCGTGGCATAAGCTCAAAGCTGGGAGTGGGGAGCCCTGAGCTCTGGTACCTGCTCATCCTGGCCCTCAGTTTCCTCATTTGGTAAACAGTAGAGACTGACATTCCGAGGCTTTTCTCCCACTATCTCCTGGTGTAATGGTGACTGTGTGTTTCTGGCTCCTGGGCTGGATCCATGGTCGGTGCTCAACAGATGTGCTGAATGACAGCACAGGACCGAGGCTGCCTTCTTCTCACATCCTTCATCATAGACTGGAGGCTTATGCCAAGCAGATCGCTACAGGAGGCCAGCTGCTTTTAGCTCACCGAATGAAGTGAATTCTTTGCCAGGTATCAGGAAAGGACAATGCGTTCCTAAAGACACAGTGGAATTAAGGGGGAAGGAAAGTGGGAAGACTATATGGGCATCTTGTAGACCACTGTGTTGAATTTTGCAGTGGCTCCCACCCAGGCAAGAACAAAATGATGCCAGGACTATGCGTGCTGTGGTATACAATTGTCATTGTAGTTGATGGTGGCCCTGAAGATCATAGACCCTGTGATTGTGTGTGTGTGTGCTGTGGTTGTCTCTGGCACCTAACAACTGCTTGGTGCATAGAAGGTGCTCACTAAAAAATAAATGAATTCTCTGCCCTTTAGAAGTTTCTATCTGAAGGATTCAAAGAAAAAAATTATTCCCTTCAGAAAGTAAGATTTTGAAGGACTCCAGGAGCTTATCCTCCTTCTGCAGGGTAGCACAGCCAGCCTGATATAGATCATTTTAATTAGGAGAGATAGGAACTGAGCCTTCTAATTCTGCATGAATATAATACCAGGTGCCAGCTTTTACAGGTAAAATTAATTTTGCTTACTGAATGTACAAAAGAGAAAATAGAAAAACATGATATATCAACAGTATATCTCTACTACAAAAATTTAATCAGATAACATAGTTCCTCAGGTAAGGCTAATAAAAATAAACAGGTCATGAAAATGGTCACACAGTGTGTCAGATAACTCTTTGTAATCATAGTAACTCCAGGAAAATGCATGTTTAAATTCATATTCTGAAGACTTCAGAAAGAAGTATGAAGTTTTAAGAAAATGCTAAGATTACTTGTATTGGGAGTCTTTGGCTGAGTGTAATAGAATATCCAGCGCCCCCCCAAAAAAATGACCTTAAAGAATGAAAGTATTCTATCTCAGTTGACTCTAGGAATGAGATAGGAAATTGTGCATTTGGTTCATTAAGTCAAACAACCACCTAGTTCCTTTCCCTCTACCATTCTCAGCATTTGGGCTTCATATCACAAGAGGGCTGCCAGAGCTCCATGCATCACATCCTCAAGCAACCATGTATAAAAACCAAAAAAAAAAGAGAGCGGTTTGTCTTCAAGTGTCTCCTGGGGAGGGACATCTTTTTGAGAAGCCCTTCTTAAAGATGTAAGATGTCCCCTTAGTCTCCTTGGCCAGGTCATGTCACATGCTCATGTCTAAACCCAGCAGTGGCAAGGGGAAGGGAACCATCATGGTGGTTTTGATCAGTGAGCATTCATCCACTTCTCTGGGCACAGACTAGGTCAGCACCCAGACAAAACCCCTCCCTGCCAGCTGGGAAGAAGGGCTGTGAGGGGATAGAGGAGAGGCAGCCACAGTGTCTGCCACAATGCGATTTCAGAAATATTATTTTCAACCCAACTACCCACAGTGCTGATATTTTTGTCTCTTTTCAGCATATGTATCACATCATCATGTGAGATAGCATTTACCCATGATTTACCCATCATGCTGACCCATGATACACATGATGTGCCATGTAGCATACATAAGCCATATTTTTGAACTTTCAAAAAGATGCCAAATTGGTTAGATATTTTTGAGAAGCTTGGACACTGCATTTTTAAAGGTGTTCAACTCAACAAATGTGTGAGTACCTACTATGTGGGAGACACTGTGCTAAGCTTTGAAAAGTGAATCCAAGTCAACTCGTGGAATCCTGGTTTCTTTAAACCTCCGTTAGAACAGTATCGGAATCACAGGAGATTAATTGGTTCAATGTTGGCAATAGTAATTATATCTTATGCTCATGACTGAACTGGTTTATGTAGTGACTTTAAACCTCTGTCTTTATAGATCTTCAATCTGGGTTACATTTAGCATAGATTTAGATTTTCTTTTTATTCCTTTGTCAAATTAACTCCATGTTGTAATCTGCTGGATTGTAACGTAAAATCACAGGATCTTTTTTTTTTGAAGTGAATGTTATACTTAGCATAAAGCCTTTATAATTTAGCATTATGGAACATAGGAAGCCAACTAATTTAATCCACAAGGTAATTTATTGAGTTCCTGTTATTTATAAATTATGAATATAATTTATCCAGCCATTTTTCAGAATTTTGAAGATCATCTGTTTTTTTCCTTCCTTTTTTGTACTGTTTAGATATATTTAACAATTAAAGAAGGAATAATAGCTAATGTTTGTACTGCATTGCATGAGAAAGTGCTTTACAAGTGGTACACTTATCCCTGTTAGAACTTTCCCGGGAAAGTCATCTTTGTTTTATAGATAGATATATCAAGGGGCCCAGCAGCTTTCCCAGGCTCCAGACCAGTCCAGCTGCCCACTGGTTCTCTCCACCTGCATTCCCTTCAGGTGCACCTGGATCTCACCACCATCCCATTCCGCAGTCGGATGTTCCTCATCTCCTTGAACAGGGCCACCGGACCCCCTTGCCAACTAGTCACCCAGATATCGTTCATGACCCAGCACCAGTCAATCACCAGGACCTGCCTTCTACCTTATAACTGTCCCTGAATCACGCACATGGCCCCATCCCTCCACCACCACTGCAGTTCAGGCCTCCATCATCACTCCCTTAGAGAACTGGCATGGCCTCTGTCTTCCCATCCACGGGCCTCCTAAGATGTAGACCAGAGCTGCTTGCTTGAGGGGCTTCCCTTTTGCCCACAGGATAGACAAAACCCTTGGGGTGACCCTCCTCTCCTCCCAGCCTCATCGCCAGCAGGACCCCCCCTTCCTCTCCCCACCCAGCCCTGCTTACCCTCCCCCTGGGCTGGGAGCCCCCTTGCCACTGAAGCTTTTCTGCTGCTCCTGTGTGGAGAGACCAACCCTCTGCCCTGCAGCCAGGACATCCAAAATGAATTTTTCCCTGTGGAGGTGCTACATTTTTGCTGATTCCTCTGTACCCCCAAATCTCCTTGGAGACTTAGACTGCATTTATTTCAGGTCAGGGAAGTAAGTCTGAAAGTGTGAAAGCAAAAAAGGAATGTTTCCCTTTTGAATCATAAGGTTGATGAAATATTGGCTTTTTCCTTCAAAATGAGAATTTATAACTATTCCCATTTCACCAATGAATATACTTGAGTTTTAATATTGAAGCATTTAGGCTTTGAGAAGCATCCTGTTGGGATACTGAAACATAATTGGGGCATTTCCATCAACTCTGTACACATTGGTTATTAACACGTCAAATTCTGGATTCCTGTTGTTTGCTAAGTATGTGTGTGAAAAGCATATATTTTTGTGACTGGATTTTGAATGTGTTCAGGGATTTCTTTATTCTTTGTTGAAAAAAAAAAACTCATGCATACTGATCCTTCCCAAGAAATGAAGACAGTGGCAGTTTGTTCAGTGATTGATAGAGCCTTTTCTGAGACCTGTGCGGGTCTGGCTTTCTTTGTATTTTCACAGGCAGAGCATCTGCCCTTGATAGGCGTCCAAAGCCTTGACTTAGTGATTCCAAAAGATCTTCCTCTGAAATCTTTTCCATGTCTTCAATACAATTCCATTTGATTCCAGGGCTCCTGTATCAGGAATACCGAGATAAATCTACTCTCCAAGAAATTGAAACCAGGAGGCAACAGGATGCAGAAATCCAAGGCAATGCTGATGGGTCCCCGGCCAGTGAAGAGACCCCGGAAGAGGATGAAGAGGAGGAGGAGGAGGAGGAGGAGGAGCCTGCAAGCCCACCGGAGAGGAAGGCTGTGCCCCAGATATGCCTGCTCAGTAACCCGCACTCGAGATTTAACCTCTGGCAGGATCTCCCGGAGATTCGGAGCAGCGGGGTGCTGGACATCCTCCAGCCGGAGGAGATCAGGCTGCAGGAGGTAATGGGCTGCCCTAGGGTGGGAGCTTCCAATCAGAACGTACAGGTGTTTTAACCAACGTGGGTGAGCCTTCTTCTGCCGGGTGAGACTCCCTGGCTGGTTCACCAGAGGAATTACTTGCAGAGTACATCCATCCAGAACATGCAGGAAAATTCACATTATTTCACAGGCAACAAAAAGTACCCAGTGACCTTCTAGGATAGCTCAACCCCAGTACTGAGTGTTCTCCACATTGCTGTTTCGTCAGATAGTAAGATTGCGTTCTCTAAACCTTTAGTTGTTGTTGTGGGGGCATTTCCGTGTAAGCCTGAACGCTGATGCAGTAGGTGATGCTGAACTCACTGTGACAGTGAACTAACTAGTCATCTGTGCTTTACTTTTCACACACAGTCTTATCCCACATCTTCCTTTTGCAGTCGCTTGAAGCTTGGGTGGGGCTCTGAAAGAAAGCCCTCGGTCCCCTCCTGAAACGGTGTGGGAATCTGGGACTTGTGTCTCTCCCACTTCATCCGATGGTCCAGGCAGACTGCCCATCAGTTAGGCTGAGGCAAGATCACGGAGTCACCTAATAGTTTGCTGCTAGCGAGGAGAAATAAAACATGAACAGTAATAGAAAGGAGTAGCTAAGAAGTCTAGCTAAGTGTTCATTGTAGTTGAACCAAGATTGTTTGGGTAGAGAGGGGAAATCTGTGGTACAGAGAGACAAGTTGGTCAATAGCAAGGGGAGAGATTGCGGACAAGAAATGGTGACCCTGCAGGTGTGTGTCATCGTGAAAGTTAAAAGGTGGATGCAGAGGGAAAAAGTGAAGAGATTTTTTTTTTAACTTGTTCGGTCCAATTCCATCCTCTCACGCTCCCTCTCACCCTCAACCCCCACTCCCCTCCGCTCACATGTTCCTTCAAGCCATGCTTGAACTTGTTCCTAGTTGCAGTCCTGACTCCAGATGTTCTGTCCTTCTTTAACTCCTGGTTCTCCTGCGCGAGATTCTATAGAAAGGCGAAACTGCAGATTGTGTGCACAGGTGATGACCAAGACTGAGACTAGTTCCCGACGAGGGTTATCTGACGCTGACTCGTACAATACCTTTGCTCTTCTAGAAGGCTTGATAGCACTCGACTTTTGAAGGGCCACCGAGGTTCACTGTGCCCGCCCCGCAGACTCAGGAGGGATGGGTTTAACCTCTGACATCACGTGTGACTTGCAAGCGGTGATTTGTAAAGGATGCCACAGTTTTTTTATGAAACTTCTGATGTCAGTAGTGTCTCGTCATCCTGATGAGGCTTATCCCAGCTTCTCACAAAGATACTGGTGAGGGAATGTAAAGAACCACGCACCCCACCAGAAGTGAAGATGCATGGTCGGGGGGATCTCCAAGAGGCAGGTGGAACTGGACTGAGGAATGCCACTGAAAGCAACCATGTGGAAGTTGCTGGAAGCCACAGAGAAATCCCCCCACAGGTGGCTGTCCACCAGCCACTGACAGAACCATCATCCCTAACTTTTGGGGTTTTTTTTTTTATCATCCCTAAATTTTTTCCTTCCAGTTTTATTAAGATATAACTGACACACAACACCGTATAAGTTTCAGGTGTACAGCATAATGATTTGACTTCCATGCTTCATGAAATGATGACCACAAGAAGTTTAGTGAACATCCATCATCTTGTATAGATACAACATTAAAGAAATGGAGAATTCTTTTTTTCCTTATGATGAGAACTCAGGATTTACTGTCTTCCATATGTAACGTATATATACCAGCAATCTTAATTATATTTATCATGTTGTACATTACATCTTATAACTGGAAGTTTGTACCTTTTAACTGCCTTCATTTAATTCCCCCTCCCCATCCCCCTTCCCCACCCCACTGCACCCCGCAGTCTGATCTCCTCTTCTGAGTTTGCTTTTCGTTTTTTTTTTTTGGCGGTACGCGGGCCTCTCACTGCTGTGGCCTCTCCCGTTGCGGAGCACAGGCTCCGGACGTGCAGGCTCAGCGGCCATGGCTCATGGGCCCAGCCGCTCCGCAGCATGTGGGATCTTCCCGGACCGGGGCACGAACCCGTGTCCCCTGCATCGGCAGGTGGACTCTCAACCACTGCGCCACCAGGGAAGACCTCTCTGCCCATTTTTTAATCGAGTTCGTTTTTTTGATATTGACTTGTATGAGTTCTTTGTATATTTTAGATATTAACCCCTTACCAGATATATCATTTGCACATATCTTCTCCCTTTTGGTAGGTGGCCTTTTCGTGTTATTGATAGTTTCCTTCTTTGTGCAAAAGCTTTTTAGTTTGATATGGTCCCATTTGTTTACTTTTGCTTTTGTTTCCCTTGCACTATCCCTAACTTTGACTTTCATATAAAAGGGATTATACAATGCTATTTCGCATTTGGCTTTTTTCACACAATATTACCACCATGGGGCCTTTTTATAGTCCTCAAAATAAGGAAAAGTGTCTAGTTTCTGGAGGAATACTTGTTTATTTTTTTACCTTGATAATTAGAGAAATATATTCAAAATAACTTGGAAAGCTTAGCGATAAGCCCCAGTAGAATCTAAAACATGGTATAAACCTTCTCCAACAGCAAGCCAAAAGCAGAGAAAGCAGGGATCTTGTAATAAAAGGAAAGCAAACAGTAAAAAAGCACAAAAAACAAATAGCATAAAATAAGGTGGCTGGGACTTCCGTGGTGGTCCAGTGGCTAAGACTCCAAGCTCTCAATGCCGGGGGCCCAGGTTTGATCCCTGGTCAGGGAACTAGATCCCAAATGCCACAACCAAGAGCTGGTGCAGCCAAATAAATAAATTAAATAAATAAGTAAATAAATATTAAAAATAAAATAAGGTGGCAGAGTTCATAGCGGATGTATCTGTTATAACCACAAATGTAAATTGCTTAAATCCTCCATTGAAAAGCAGAAATTATCCAACTGATTAGAAAACTAAACCCACGATATTATCATACAGATTACAATTCAGGGCAAGAAAAGTTACCAAAGGGAACAATGAATCATTTCGTACTGTTAAAGTTTATCACTTTATTTTTTAAAGTTTTAAAATTAAATAAGCTACTCATTAATACATTTTCATTATTTTAAAAAATGCAAACAACGCACACGTTTGCAGGCCTTTTCTTGGCGTCTGGGTTCTCACTGGAGGACCAGCTGTGTTCACTTTCTCTCTCCTGGTAAATTATAGTCATAAAGACCGTTGTGATTTTGGATTTTAGACACTTGTGAAGACTCTTAAGTGCAAAATCCTTGTAGATCTTTATGATGTTTTCCCCCATATTTTACACTTGTTTATTCAAGAGCAGTTTGATTTTGCTTTTGGTTTTTAGCAACTTGCCTTTAACTGACCTCTTAGAGCTTTCAGCTTACTTTTCATAAAAACAACTCTCTTTGCACTGAAAATTCTTTAGTTTTTATCAAGTAAGGATGTAGTTGCAGAGCAAGTACGACTGGCTCGCGTAAGTTTAAGGACAAACACGGGGCTCACCGGTGGGGAGAGAAGTGTGCAGGTGGCGGGCAGCCTGTGCCCGGCTCTCAGCAGGTCTTTGCAGGGCTTTGCAGGGAAGCAGTGCACGTGACCCCGGGCACATGGGTCATGTGGAGCTGGGTTAGGAGAGCTTCTGTGTGCCTTCATCTTCACGCCCGTGGGAGACCACAGCCGTAGGATAGATGCCTGGAAGTGAAATTGTCGGTGAAAAGTGAAGTGTGTTTTCAATGGTGGTGGATACCACCAAATCGCCATTCAAAAAGGCAGTTCAAATTTCACACTACGGCAGTGCGAGAGAGGCCATTTTCACACACCCTCCTAACCCCGTTAGCAAACTTCTTGATTTTTGCTCTAATCTGTTGGATGAAAAATCATATCTTGTTTTAACCTGCCTGTCCTTGATGACATAAACTGAGCATCTTTTCTTATGCTTATTGGCTGTTTCCATTTCTTTTTCTATGAATTGCCTGTTTTTATCCTTTGCCCATTTTTCTATGGGGTTATTTATGTTTGTCTTTTTGATTGATAGCATCTTTTTACATATTACGGATATGATTTGTTTATATGTTTCAAATGTTTTCTCCCACAGTAAAAACATAGGGAGGTGATGTAGCACAGAATTTATGCACACAGGCACAGGAGCCCAACTCCCTGTGTTTGAATCCCAGTTCTGCTACTCCTTAGCTGAGTGACTTTGGGCAAGTCACTTGACTTCTCTGTGCCTCTGCTTTCTTATCTGTAAAACTGAGCTCATACACAGGGTTGTGAAGATCAAATGAGTTAGTACAGATAAAGTGCTGGCAACAGGCTGACATTCTTCAACAAAAAGTTGTATCTTTTTCCACTTAAAAATCTTTTCTCATTTTTATAGAAAATCTGTCAGTCTTTTTACTTATTTAAACCTGATCTTCTGGATGTTGTGTTGTATGATTAGGAAGGCCATTCCCAAAGTGTAAAGGTGCACTTTACAATGAAAAGATTACTATGATAAAGTATCTTGAAATGGAAGCCAAACAGAGCAGCGTCTGTCAGAGACGTGAGCAGAAGCTGTGGTACATGCTGTACTGTTTCTGTCGGAGTGGGACATAACAGGGATATAAGGAATCTGAAAAAAATGATGAGGTTGACTTAACAATATTTTCACTAATATTTGTACTCTCTAAAGCTGCACTGCCCACTTTGGTAGCCCCCTGCCACATGTGGCTCTTGAGCACTTGACACATGGCTAGTCCTAATTGAGGTGTACTGTGTGTGTAAAATACACACCAAATTTTGCAGATTTAGTACAAGGAAAAAGAAAGTAAACTATCTTATTAATAATTTTTGTATTACATGTTGACATAATATTCTGGATATATTGGATTAAATAAGATATATTAAAATTTCCCCATTTCTTTTTACCTTTCTTTAATGTGGTTACTAGAAAATTTAAAACTGTATATGAGACTTACATTATATTTCTGTTGGACAGCACTGCTCTAAAGAGAGGCAATATTTTATTTCCCAGTGTCCACAGATACCACCAAAAAGCAGCCATATATTAAGCCATAAGAAAAAGCTCAGGGCTTCCCTGGTGGCGCAGTGGTTGAGAGTCCGCCTGCCGATGCAGGGGACACGGGTTTGTGCCCCGGTCCGGGAAGATCCCACATGCCGCGGAGCCACTGGGCCCGTGAGCCATGGCCGCTGAGCCTGCGCGTCCGGAGCCTGTGCTCCGCAACGGGAGAGGCCACAACAGTGAGAGGCCCGCGTACTGAAAAAAAAAAAGAAAAAGCTCAGTGAGTATTTATTAAAATTGTATAGGCCATAATCTCTCACTACAGTGCACTGAAACAAGAAAATAAATTTAAACAATGTAAAAACCTCAAATCAGAAATGTTTAAAATGTTCCTAACTTTTGAGATAGGGAAATAAATTTTATAATTACAGATTATTTCAAAGATAATGCAGAGGGTACTACATTTAAAAATATATGGGGCTTCCCTGGTGGCGCAGTGGTTGAGAATCCGCCTGCCGATGCAGGGGACACGGGTTCGTGCCCCGGTCCGGGAAGATCCCACATGCCGTGGAGCGGCTGGGCCCGTGAGCCATGGCCGCTGAACCTGCGCATCCGGAGCCTGTGCTCCGCAATGGGAGAGGCCACAACACTGAGAGGCCCGCGTACCGCAAAAAAAAAAAAAAAAAAAAAAAAAAAAAAAATATATATATATATATATATATATGGAATGCTGCCAAAGCTGCATTTGGATAAAAAATTCACAACCTAACATGCTTTAATTATTAAATAAGGAATAAATGGAAGTTAAATGAACTAAGATGACAGCTTGAGACATTAGGAGGAAAACACACACAGACACACTCCTAAGGAAAGCAGGCAGGGTCGAGATCTGAAAGATACCATGTAAAAGTCTTGGTGAGATGAGTAATTTTCTACGAAAATATAAGCTACAAAAATTGACTCAAAAATAAAAAGTAAAATAACCACCAAAATATACCAGTAACTTAAAAAATCTACAAAAGAGATGTTGCACCCAGATGACCGAATTGTCTGAAATGGTCAAAGCACAGAAGAGTCCTGTGTTGCTTAGAATAGCCTAGAACACTGCTGTCCAGCAGAACTTTCTGTCATGTTGGAAATATTCTATATCTGCATCTTCAATAGTCAGTAGCCACATGTGGCTACTGAGCATTTGAAATGCGGCCAGTGCAACTGAGGGACTAAATGTTTAATTCTACTTAAACTAAAATTAAGCCACGCATTGCCAGCATATTGGTCAGTGCAGTTCTAGAGCAGGGATCATCAAACTTAAAGGGCTACTTTGTAAATATTTCAGGCTTTGTAGGCCATACAGCCTCCTTCACAACCACTCAGCTCTCCATTGTAATGTCATAGCAGCAAATAGACAATGTGTAAAGGAATGGACATGACTGAGTTCCAGTACAACTTTATATCGTTACAGGTGGCCAGCCCTGACCCCTGGTCTAAGGATAGAAAGGAGGGAAACACAAATTATTTGACGGTAATATAATATTAGTAACTAACTCTGATCATTAGAGCACATATACATTAAAAACAAAATCCACAGTTGTAGATAATAACTTCAACACTCCTCTCAGTAATTAGTAGAAGTAGGAGACAAAGTCAGTAAGGATCTAAGAAGAGTTGAGTGCCATCAACCAACTGGAACTAATTAACATGTATAAAGTACTCCACTCAACAATAGCAGAATACACTTTTTTTTTTTTTTTGCAGTACGCGGGCCTCTCACTGTTGTGGCCTCTCCCGTTGCGGAGCACAGGCTCCGGACGCGCAGTCTTTGCGGCCATGGCTCACGGGCCCAGCTGCTCCACGGCATGTGGGATCTTCCCAGACCGGGGCACAAACCCGTGTCCCCTGCATCGGCAGGCGAACTCTCAACCACTGTGCCACCTAGCCCAGAATACACATTTTTTTCAAGGACACAGGAACATTCACCAAGATAGACCACACTTTAACAAATTAAAAGAATTTAAATCATACAAAGTATGACCTGACCATAATAGAATTAAACTAGAAATCAAGGACATAAAGATAACAGGAAAACCTCCAAGCACTTGGAAATCGAGCAGCACATTTCTGTGGAATCCCTGAGCCAAAGAGAAAGTCTCCAGGGAAGTTAGAAATAAACTGCCCCTCTTCATGGATGATATGACTGTGCACATAGACAATCTCAAGGAATCTACAAAAATTCTTAGAACTAACAATAATAATAATAATAATAATACACACTGGCTAAAAATAACTTAAAGTACAATACCAAGTGCTGGTGTGGATGTGGAGTAACTGGAACTCTCATACATTGCTGGTGGGATTACAAAATGATACAGCTGCTCTGGAGAACTGTTGGCAGTTTCTTATAAAGTGAAACATACGCTTACCTGCAGCCCAGCAATCCCAGCTCTGGGTACTTACCTAGAGCAGTGTCTCCACAGCACCACTGTTGACATTTGGGCTGGATCATCCTTTGTTGGGGGATGCTCTCCTGTGCATTATAGCTTTAGCAGCATCCTTGGCCTCTGCTACCAGATGCCTGTAGCACCCCTACTCCCAGTTGTGACAACCAAAAATGTCTCTAGACCTAGCTGAATATCACCCAGGTAGCAAAAATAGTTCGTGGTTGAGAACCACTGCCCCAAGGAAACAAACACCTATGTTCCCACAGAAGCCTGTACCTGAATGTTTATAGTAGGTCTATTCATAATTGCCCCAAACTGGTAACAACCCAAATGTCCTTTAACAGATAGATAGATAAACAAACTCTGGAACATTTGTACAATGGCACACTACTCAGTAAGAAAAAGAAATGAACTACTGATACACACAACTCAGATGAATCTCAGAGGCATTTTGCTGAGTGAAAGAGGTCAGGAAGTTTACACAGTACGTGATTCCATTTATATGACATTCTGAACAGGACAAAGCTATAGGGACAGAGAACAGATCACTGGTTGCCAGGGGTGAGGAGGAGGGGTAGGCTGTGACTGGAGTGGGAAAGCACAAGGGGTGTTTTGGAGTGATGGAACTGTTTTGTGTCTTGGTTATAGTGCTGGTCGCAAGAATCTGTACATGGGTCAAAATTCATAGAACTGTACGGCCCCCAAGAGTCAATTTTACTGTACGTTCATTTAAAAACTAAAGCATTGTGAGAAGAGTTAGATGTCTTCATTTTGTTAAGTACTCTCCTGGCCTCTCCCCCAAAATAAAACATAGATCTGTTTCACTCTGAATTAAGGCAAAAATTTACATAAAACATAAGTAAATCAAATCTGGAGATACACTAAAAGAATAACATTGAGCACAGAAATTACTGCAAAGATGGTATAATGTTTGAAACCAAAATTGATCATATTAATAGGCCAGAGGAGAAAAATACCCTGATCTTCAAAAGGGGAGTAGAACGTCAATTTCTAAACAAAACTCAGAAGGATACTTTCTGAAATTTACAAAGAGTATCTCAGATCTATAACCAGCATCCTACTTAATAAGGAATCTTTGGTGACAATAAAGGTGAGAGGACAATGCTTGGTAACTGCGGTTGCTCTGGAAGCTGTGGCCAGGGCAAAACAATGAGGAAAGGAACAAGAGACAAACCCATAAAGAAGGAAGGTCAAAACCACCCTTATCTGCCAGTGACGGCTGCCTACTTAAAAATCCCGAGGGAGTAAAAAATACTGGATCTCTTGGGCTTCCCTGGTGGCGCAGTGGTTGAGAGTCTGCCTGCCGAGGCAGGGGACACGGGTTCCTGCCCCGGTCCGGGAAGATCCCACATGCCGCGGAGCAGCTGGGCCCGTGAGCCATGGCCGCTGAGCCTGCGCGTCCGGAGCCTGTGCTCCGCAACGGGAGAGGCCACAACAGGGAGAGGCCTGCGTACCGCAAAAAAAAAAAAAAAAAAAAAAATACTGGATTGCATAAGGCAGAGCAGGGAGGTGGTGGATTATAAAATAAACCTGCAAAAATTAGTTGTTTTTGTTTACATCAGCAAAACTCAGGTGTCCATCAGTTAGAAAGCTCTGTGGATAAGAAAAAGATAAGCACCCTAAAGAAAAATGGGCAAAACAATTCTTGTAGAAAAAGTGGCTGGTGATTAAATGAAAAAAGGAAAAAAATCAAACTCACTGGTAATGAAAGAGGTACAAATTAAAGCAACATTGAGGCACCGGCATTTCAAAATGGCAGAGACTTTTAAATACAAATATATTTAAAACCTAGCGTTGGGGGGATTTTTAAATGCCTTCTCTCGAACACAGCTGATGGAAGGAGTACAGCAATGCTTGTATTAACCCCCTTACAAGAATATGTTTATTTACCAACTAGTGTTTCTGTTTCTAGAAATTTATCTTGAAAAATAATCAGAAGTGTACACAAATACTTATTAGGCTGTCCATTCAAGCAAAAATTAGGGGAAGAATGGAGGAAGAACCCTAAATGCCCCATGATAGGGAATTATTTATTTAGCGAGACAGTGTACAACTGTACAAAGGCACAAACATTAAAAAGCATGTTTTCAAAGAATGAAATGAAATGTTTTTCATTTCAAAAAATGAAAGAATAACATATTGTTTTTAAAATGCAGGATAGAACGTCACATGTATAGAAGAGTGGGCATAGAAACTAAAGAAATTTAATAAATTATATTTTTGTCATTTCCAGTGGATGAGATCAAGATATTTAAGTAAGTTAGGATGACCTGAGAATAACCGTGGTCACGTGCAGTAGTGAACAGCACAGGGCACACGGGCTTCAATGCATCTCTCTCTGAGTCTTTATAGACTTTTCATATTTATTTTAAAGAGCTTAATGTGAGTTTCTGTTTTCTATTTTGTTAATATCTGGCAATGAACACAACACTGAGAACTTAAGACTTTATGTTCCAAATCAGTGACTTCTGCATCAGATCATCTTTTCATTTATCAGAGCAAGTCGGGCAACTTGTACTGGCAGCTCAATCTGTTGTTGAAACACCTCTTCCTTTAGCTACAAAAGCAGCAGGTCCCAATGAACTACTGTTCACACAAGGAAAAGACCCCCAAATGATGGCCTTTTGGTGGGCCTGAGTCTTAATCAGTCACTGAAGAATCAGGATTTAAGAATAAAATTGTATGTTTTCCGCCTCCTTTTTAAAGTAAAAATTAGGCAGCTGAAATTGGAAAGCGTTGTCTTAGATGTAGTGTAGGATTTTCTTGGTTTACTTTTTGTTTTTAACTTATTCTGAAGCGCTTGGTTCCTACCCTCCTATTTGGAATGGTTTCTCAATTACTGTTTCAGAACACAATGGTTTGAGAAAATAAGTAGACAGATATTCAAATTACAAAGTTAGGAAGGGGGCAGCTGGGGAAGGGTCGGGCGTTCAAATGGGGGAGGTGGGGACAGTCACTGCGACAAACCGACAAACCATCAGGCAGCGCTTGACTCTCGCCACAGCTGACACCGTGAGAAACAAAGGGGAAGCTGGAGGTGCTGCCCCAGCACCGTCCCTGGAGCAGTTGCTCCTGCTGCTGGCCTGGGTGGCGCCCCCAGATCAGATAAAGACGGACTTCACATGGTCCCTGATCTTGGGGGGCTGGCTGTGCACAGCTCGAAAAATGATCCGGGAATGATATTTTGAGCATCTCCATGGAAACAGGGCTACATGTACACTCCTTGGGGCAGTCCACCCAGGCTGGCACTTGTGGTGGCACCGCCCCTACGTGCCCGAACTAGACTTCCAGCCTCGTCCCCCTGGGAACGAGGAGGGAGTGACTTCCCAGGGAGCTAGCAAGTTTGGATATAACTCACAGTCTGAGTGTGCTCAGCCTCTGAAATCAGAATTGTATTTTTGTTGTTTTTCAACTTGTTTTCACAACTTGGAACTGAAATATACTTACATTTTTTTTCCAAAAGAAAACAGTCCATTTTAGAAGGAAATTACTTACAGTTTTTAACATGATATACTTCTATCAGAAAATTGAATCGTGATTATTTTATTTACCAACCTTCATTGAATCATATATTTGTCTCTGTAGGATAAACCCTAACAATTCAGCAAATTAATCCCAAATTCAGAGGGGACAGGGATCTTTGCCCCATGCTTTAAGGTGGACAGGAGCCATCACCCAAAATATCAGATAGCTCCTCTTCTATTTGATTTAGAAAGCAAGCAGCTATACCTACTTTAGCAAAGTGACAATGTTACCATTTATCTTTTTTTTTTTTTTTTTTTGCGGTACGCGGGCCTCTCACTGTTGTGGCCTCTCCCGTTGCAGAGCACAGGCTCCAGACGCGCAGGCTCAGCGGCCATGGCTCACGGGCCCAGCCGCTCCGTGGCATGTGGGATCTTCCCGGACCGGGGCACGAACCCGTGTCCCCTGCATTGGCAGGCGGACTCTCAACCACTGTGCCACCAGGGAAGCCCCCATTTATCATTTTTAAAGTAAATAAATAATTTATGCACCTGATATAAAGTTGAAACAGAGCAAACAGAATTACAGCGAAAATAGTTTCCCCCGCCAACCCCTGGCCCTCAGGGCCAGTGTGTGCGTGCTTGTGCATGCGTGTTTGTGTGTGTTACACAAATGGTAAACTCTATGTACACTGCTGTGTGCCTTGCTTTTTTGTTTTACTTAGCAAAATGTTTTGACAGTATTTCCAGATAAGCCCAGAGTTCCCCATTCTTGTTTTTCTTTTCTTTTCTTACTTTTTTTTTCTAGCTTTATGGACCTCCATTGTTTATGATGTTCCATAATTTATTTAACCAGTCCCCTGTTGATGAACTTCAACTAGAAATGTTATGTATCAAGGATGTTCATTGCAGCATTATTTATAGTAATAAAAGACAGGTCTGTACAATGGAATACTATGGGAATTGCTAAGTGGAACTGTTGGGTTAAAGATTACATACTTTTTAAATTTTAAGAAGATATTGCCAAGTTGTCTTCACACTTCAGCTGTATGAGAGGGTGCTGGTTTCCTATCACCAGTGTGGTACAGCATCCAACGAGTTTATCTTGACCAGTGTGCAAGATCATAAATGATACTGTGTTGTGGTTTTACTTTGCATTTCTCTTGTTGTGAATGAGGCTGGCCATCTTTACAGGCATGTGTCTTTTAAATATTATGTCTACTTTAGTGTGTACTTTTTTGTAAGTTATCTTATTAACCAGGTCATCTTGAGAAAACGTAACAATTGGCTTGTGATGTGTGTGAGCTTGCCAAGGCTTGGGTTTGGGCAGCTGGTGGTGTGGAGGCACATTGGGCCCCCCAGGGCCTGCATGCCAACTCACATTTAATGTGTGATCCCTAGTTCCACAGCAACCCCGGGACTAGTTGAGATCACCCTGGGTGACGCTGAGGCCCCATGGCCCCCGTGGAGGCCCCTGGTCTTGGCATTCCTTGCATTTCCCGCACTGACTAGAGACCATGCTGCAGCAGAGCCTAGGCTCTGGAATCTGACTCCATCCTAATTATTTGAGGATGAGAGAGAGGCTCTAGGGACTGCTTCTTAACTAAAAGCCTTTTCGGAGTCACTTCTGTCCACTCTAATGCCTCTGGGGTATGAATTACTCTTCTAGCCGCAGACGTGAGGAAAACTTTGTGCGTGGGCAGTAGGATCATGTGGGAAGAAAGGTCTGGCAGGGCAAGGATGCAAATCCACCCAGGGTGGCCGCTGCTGGCAACAGAAGGGCTCAAGGCCCAAAGCAGAGAGTAGGCACAGCCTCTGACGGAGGACACCGCTCCCCGGCTCCAGCTGACACCCCCAGAGGAGAGGGGAGGCAGCTCACCTGAGTGGCTGGGGCAGCCTCAGGCGGTTTGTCTTTGGGGCCTGTGGTCTGCACAGGGGCTGAGCATCTTGAGCACAGGGCTCAGCCTACAGCCAACCAAAGTGGTCATAGCTCCCACCAGCACAAGGGCACAGAGCCTGGACTGTGACGTCCCATGGCCTCTAAGGCAGCCTGAGCCCGAGGAGGGACCCCCTCCCCACAAACCCCTTGGCATTCTGGCCCAGCTTTCTGTCCATCTCCTCCCACCCTCCAGGTACTAACAGCAAAGTCCGGCATCGGGCAGGTGCCCTAACGCTTAGCACTCAAGGTGATAAGTGCAAAAGAAAGGTACCCGGGGAGGCTTTGGGGCTGGGGGCCCCCAGCCCTGGCACCAGGGATCTTCAGACTCTGACATGCCTCAGAACCACCTGGGGATCTTGTTAAAGGACAGGTTATGCAGGGGGCTGGGGAGGTTCCTGGGAATCTGCATTTTCACAAACACCTGTGGTCGCAGGACCAGGCTGAGAAATGCTGGGGTTTTTTTTTTCCTTTTTGCCTGGCTAAATTTTATTGGCTCTTTGACTCTGACAGCCCCTTTCGGAGCCTTCTCTGGCTGCCTGCCTGCCTGCCTCCGCATCTCCCCCTGCCATGGCAAAGTCCCCCCCACTCCACTGTGAGCATCACTGCAGAGCTGTCATTGGCTGTGCCCAAGCCGCCTCCTCCCTGGTGTGTCTGTGTCCTTCTGTGTCCCCAGCATCAAGCCGAGCCACTACCTGGAGGTGGCTCTGGGCACGTGTCTGTGGCATGAGTGAGGTGGGGAGGGCAGGACAGCATCACGGACCCCAGCACCCCGGCAGCTGTGGTCTCCTGAGCCGGCGACCTCCCAGGGGCAGGGATCAGCTCTTGGTCATCTCGGGAATCCCCAGTGCCCTCAGCCCCCAGCCCCCAGCTCTTGGGAGGTGCTCAGTAAACATTTGGAGTTTCCTGGGTGCTGCACCCAGGCCAGGCCTTTCAGGAAGCCACCTGGTAAAGGAGATGGGACACCGGACATTCAGGCCAGCAGGAGCCAGGGAAGGAGGACGAACGACGGGCACAGCTAACAGTGTCCTTGTAAAGACACACAGACGGCCCCGAGGGGGACAGGCCTGGGAGCCGAGCCTTTGGGTGGAAGCTGTGAGTCGTGGGCACGACTCACCCACCTGTACGACCCATTGACCCGACGCCAGGCCTGGTTCGCATTTGAGCACTGGGTTAGAGGTTTTCTCTTAACGAACTTATGATCAAGCACCTACTTGAAAGCACCATGTAAAGCTAAAAAGATGATTAAGAACCTGGAAAGAACCTAGGGTGGGAAGGAAGTGACTTCTGCATAAATAACAGCAGACCGAGACCGACCTGCAAGGAGAGGGGCTGCCAGCCTGGCGCCACTGCAGGCCTGCAGGCTCACGGGAAAGCCCGGGCATTTCTGTGGAAGGGCGTCTCTAGCAGGGCGGTCAAGACACAGAGCCCTAAGGTCAAAAGGATGGGGTGTGAGCCTTGGTTTTGCCACTCACTGGCTGTGTGGCCTCGGCACTCTCATCTGCACAGTGGGGATGGTTGGGTGACCTCCAGGATTGCGGTGAGGACGGAGGGAGGTGACACGTTGGAAGTACTCAGCATTACACCAGGCACGGGTTAGGAGTTGGACAAATGGCAGCTGTTACTATTATTTGCCTGCTGGTGCCATTTTTCTGATAACCCTGCCTAGACAAGGTGGAGAGAACAAGGACGTTTATAGCCACTGTTTACCAATGAAGTGTCACACCCATCAGTGTGTCTCAGACAGGAAGGTACTGACTAAGAGAGAAATGTAGCCAAGAGTTTCCTCGATTTGGAGAGAAAGTGATGCCCAAACTGGCAAAAGGGCATCGGGGAGTGCTCAGCAGATCTTGCAAAACAGCCTTTTCCTCCCCAGTGTGATTTTTTTGGAAGCAGTACATGCCGTTTTACAGAATATTGATGAACAGTCATCATTCTGGTCTGAACCTCCCCAGTGACCTGGGAGCCTACTGCAGAGAATGTCTCCTTTCTCTGGACTCTGGTCCCAGGCCTCGTTTACAGCAGTTTGGAATAATGTCTAACGTTGCCTTGTTCCTTGAGGGATGTGTGTCCTGTGTCAGGAGGGGCTCCCTGCCCTCACCCTCCAGTCCATGATCTGGGCTGCCATAACAGAATACCTCAGACTGGGTGGCTAACCCACAGACATTTATTCTCATAGTTCTGGGGGCTGGAAGTCCAAGATCAGCGTGCTGGCAGGGTTGGTTTCTGGTGAGGCCTCCCTCCTTGGTTTTCAGGTGGCCACCTCCTCACTGTGTCCTCACATGGTGTATGTGCATCCCTTACACAGAGGTGTGAGGTGTCTGTCCCTCTTCTTGTAAGTTCACCAGTCATATTGCATTAGGGGCCCACCCTTCTGAGCGCATTAACTGTAATTACCTCTTCAAAGGCCCCATCTCCAAATGCAGTCACATTGGGGGTTAGGACTTCAACATATGAATTTTGGGGGACACAATTCAGTCCATAACAGGTGGGAAAATGCAGGCTACCTGAGAAGGTCCTTTCTGTACATCTGCTCAGACAAGAGCTTAGTCCCGGCCACTGCAGACAGTCTGTCCTGGAAGGAACCTGGGATGCAGGAAGAGGTGAAGGTGCCTCCTGGGACCCTTAGGGGTAGGGGGATGCTTTTGCTTCCTGGCTCTGCCAATGACACACCAGACAGCAACAGTAGTGAAGGGAGGTGGTGGGTATAGTGTCTGTCCTCAGTCAGCCCGCTTTTGTCTCTGACCCCTGGTGACTCAGGCCACACAACAGCATCATAGTAAAGGTTATGGCATCAAAGACCGCTGTGAAGCATTGACACCAAGGCCAGGAAGCCGAAACCAATCCAAATCGGGATAGAATGACCACACACGGGGTCCACAGAGAATCTGAATTGTAAGGTGGAGACGGTGCAGGTAAAGAACAAGGCAAAGGACTGCTCAGCCTTGAGCTTCGCTGATGCTGTAAGAAGGAAGGACCCATACCAATGGGGACATCAGGGTGGAGTGTGGAGGCCGATGATGTGAGCTGCCTGCCCGGACCATGAGGACCCGCGTCGGAAAATGAGATACCACAGGCTGAGCTGTCTTAGATCACGGGAAACTGTGGGTCAGTAAACTGAGTTCTTAACGGACAGTGCTCTTTGTGTGTTAGGGGCTGTTTTTTCACTATCTTTGATCAGAAGCAGACTTTTCTTGGTGTCCTGGCTTCCTCTTTCATCCCCTTGCTGATGGGTCAGGGGTCTCCTCTGTTTCTTCAAATGCACTGCTTGACTAGGGTGATCCAGGTGGGCCTGACCCAGGGCCACTCCCGTCCCAAGGCTGCGTGAGGGCCCTGAACCCAAACAGCACCGAGGCCTGGGCTGCGTCGGGAGAGGGGTCCTGGTTCTGTGCATCTATGGGGCATCTTCTGTTCCGTGGGGTGCGGGGCTGGCCTGGGGTCTGCAGGCTCGGAAGTTTCTGGACTCCCCCAGGGAAGGGGAGATGCTCACTGACCAAAGCTGGACCCTCTCAGCTCAGGAGACTGTGGCGATGGTCTCAGCTGGAACTCCGGTGATTTCTCT
Organism: Hyperoodon ampullatus; assembly: GCF_949752795.1. Classification (NCBI taxonomy): domain Eukaryota; kingdom Metazoa; phylum Chordata; class Mammalia; order Artiodactyla; family Ziphiidae; genus Hyperoodon; species Hyperoodon ampullatus. Next base: position 7,490,146 of record NC_136921.1, read on the forward strand.
GATACGTTGTTTCCTTTTTTTGGAGAAAACTCTAAGTTTACTGAGAAAAATATAATCCAGTTCTTCCCAAGCCTGTGGGGAGACAGGCATGGCTTCTCATCCACAGGCCGGCGGGGGAAGCGGCAAGAGGAAGCGGCGAGCACACGTGCGGAGCCCAGGAGCATCGAGCGGCCCCGGGACTCCGGAACGCAAGGCTGTGTGGTGCTGGTCCACACGGCGGCCAGCAGGGTGGACTTAAGACTCTACACAGAAGCCTGCTCTGTCCCCACGTGACCCCTCTAGTGGCCTGGCCTCCAGGCCCCTCCCCCAGCTCCCTCTCCACCACCCGTCTCCCACCTCCACCTGGTGTCCACACCCCTGCTCTGAACGGGTCATACTTTGGCACTCAGACCCAGTGTCACCTCCTGGTACAGGCCCTCCTTGACCCCTCTGGCTGGAGCTCCATCCGTGAAGCACTTGAGGCCCTGTGAAGACGACACACAGATGTCGGATGGATTTCGACCCCAGACATCTGTCTGCCAGGTGCTTTGAGATGGGCCGGCTGCAGCTGGGCCTTTCCTCTGGGGACTGTGGTCCTCATTCTGCACACGTGGAAACTGAGGCTTAGTGGGACGAGGTGACTCTCCGGCTAACTCCAAGGCCGAAACCGTGACAACCCTGCTCCTCGGCGGCCTGTGGCGGACACCAGGCCCAGCACAGCCCTCACTGGCTGCAGAACCGCCTGGACTGGGCCCCTCGAAGAAAGGTCCAGAGCTGACCGGCTCTTACCCTTGGCAAAGGACCCAGGAGGGAGCTGGGCTTAGTAGCAGCGGGGTTGGAAAAAACCCAGGAAGCATAACATGACTGTTGGCGGATACCAAGCGGAATAATCCAGCACTAAGCACCGATGGGAGACCAAGCTGTGATTCGGAAAATTCGGGTCCGTCTAACCGAGCTCCCGAGGATAACGGTCCTGTGTGAGCCCTGCAACCCGGCGGTGGGCAACGCGGGGCCTTAGCCAGCCGGGCCGCAGAGCAGTGGCTGCTTTCACCAAGGAGGGATTCTCTGCAGTAAGTAACACACACACACACACACACACACACACACACACACACTGACATATACGCAGTCACACACACAGCCACACGCGTATATACACACTCTCATTGCTCACACACGCCTCTGCCCGTCTGCTTGTAGCATCCCTCACACCCAACGGGATGCATTTTACTCCTGTCTGCTCTGCCTTCACTGCCCTGGGATGGAAGCAGGGAGTTTGCTGTGTTCACGGAGGAGGAGTGCCGGGTGCCTGGACCAGTGCTCGTCGGCGTTTGCGGACGAATGAATGAACGAATGAGTGGATGGGTGAGCAGGGCCTGGGTCCCTGTCGGCTCCACATGCCATGCAAAGGCTTGAATGACTGAGAGTGAAAATAACATTGATGAGGAAAAGACGACCATATTGATGTGGCAAATAGTTCGACATATAAAGACAAACACCCTGGAAAACAAAAATCCACGGATGACTAGTCGCCTATAAATGGAGAAAGGGGGTGAGTTTGTGGTGAATGGGCACAGCCGGGATCAAGGAGCAGTGATTCAGGCCCAACGCCCGCTGCGTGTCAGCGGCTGAGAGGCCCACCTGCCACTGCCCGGCGGCCCCCGACCCTTCGTCCTCCCGGGGACCAGGATGGTGATGCTCTCAGGGGTCTGGGCACCTTTCCCACGTGTGATCCCACAGCTGTGCCTCACAGGCGTTGCTCAGGGAGACGTTTATCTGCGGGGCTGCATCCTGGGCACGGTGGTGTTTTCCCCTCTTGGTATCTGCAACACTCATCTGTCTCAGTTTGGGGTGTTTTGTTTTATTTCTTTTAGTTATATTTGCTTAGAACTTGCAAGCTGTAATGGCCTGACATTTTCTTAAAAAACGTAAATCTAGCAGCAGGAAAGTGATTTTTGTTTTCAACATCTGTAACAGAGATGCTTCCAGGAACTTCCTGCCCAGCGCGGTCTCAGCCTTGCCAGGCAGGGCTTGGCTGGACGTTGGCGGAACAGAGGGCGGGGCCTTCCGTGCGGAGGCCTCAGCTCTGCCGTGAGTGAGGCCGGCGGGATGTGCTTTGTGTGGTTTCGTATCTTTAAGCAGACCGAGCATCTGTGACTTGGGGACAGTTACAGAGAGGCCGCCAGCCCGTTTCAGTGCCTCCTCTCACTGTGTTGAGTGAGGCACAGACCCTAGGGGACCGGTGGGCTCTCCTCTGATGGCGGCCCACGGTCTGTCATTTGTGGGCCACCCTGGGGTGAGCTCTGTATGAACTTCCTCAGTGGTGCTGGGCAGTTTTATGCTGTTAAGCATCCCCAGCTTACAAATATGTCGCTTATTTTAAAGTGCTTTGCCAGGTTGGCTGTTTGCCGGAGCTTTGCAGGGAAGCAGCAGAACGGCTGCCCAGCAGGCCAGGCCACCTGCAGACACCATTGAATCCCAGCTCTGCCTGCGTCTAAGTCACAGGGGTGGGTACTGGTGGGCCGAGCCCAGAACTTGGAAAAACCTTGGGTTGCATCTTCCACACCCTCCAGCAGTAACTTTGGGGCATTACTTAACCTCTGCATCTGTTTCCTTTTAGTGAAATGTGAGCTTCTGTGTGTCCTTCCTGGGGGACCAGTGAGGATGGAACGGGAAAGCGCCTTGTGTGTTTGGAACACGTGCTGGTCCTCCCTCCCCCTTCCCTTCCCTGTCTCCCTTCCTTCGACCATCCTTCCTAGCCCCGGGAGCACTAGCTTTCGTGGCCAGAGCCTTGAGCCCTGCCTGGGTCAGGGTTCTGGCCAGTGGGAGGATGGAGGACCCCAAAGGGAGTGAGATGTGGGGTGGTCGGGACACTGGGAAGGGACCAGGGCCCCCTACACTCATCGCTGTCCCATCTCCCAGCCCTGCTCTGTCTGTCTGTGTTTGTTTCCTGGGCCTGCAGTAAGAAATGACCACAAACTGGGTGGTAATTTACTCTCCCCCAGTTGTAGAGGCCAGAAGCCTGAAATCAGCGTGTTGGCAGTTCTGCCTCTTTCCGCTTCTGGGGGCTCCTGTTCCTTGGCTTGAAGCAGCATCACTCCAGTCTCTTCCTGTGTCCTCACATGGCCTTCTTCCCTGTGTGTCTGCCAGATCTCCCTCTGCATCTCTCCTGCAAGGACACCTGTCGTTGGATTTAGACCCTCAATCCAGGATGGTCTCCTCACCTTGACATCCTTCACTTACATCCGCAAAGACCCTTTTGCCAAATAGGTTCACATTCACAGGTGCTGGAGCTTAGCATGTGGACGCAGCTTTGGGTGGGTGCACAGTTCATCCCACTACACTGTCCCTTTTGGGCAGCCACCGTGGGCCCAGACCTGAACCCACCCTAACTGAGGAACAGCAGAGAGAGATGGGGGAGAGGAAGGTGAGGGTGGTCTCAGGAAGGGTCATGGGTTTGCTTGAGAGCGAGGAAGGAGGGTGAACCAGCAACTACTGCCCTCGCTTCACAGATGACACGTGAGGGAGCAGAGGTCCGGTTAGTTTGCTGTTTCATAGACTCAATAATCAGGTGATAAGCATGATAGAGAATGAAGGCACCTCCAAAAAGCTTATCAGATTATAGATTTCTTTCTCTGTCTTCTTTCTGTCTTTTTCAAAATGAAAATTGCTTTATCGATTACATTATAAAATAAGACCATGGGGCTTCCCTGGTGGCGCAGTGGTTGGGAGTCTGCCTGCCGATGCAGGGGACCCGGGTTCGTGCCCCAGTCCGGGAAGATCCCACATGCCGCGGAGCGGCTGGGCCCGTGAGCCATGGCCGCTGAGCCAGCGCGTCCGGAGCCTGTGCTCCGCAACGGGAGAGGCCACAGCAGTGAGAGGCCCGCGTACCGCAAAAAAAACAAAAAAATAAGACCACGAAAGAAACAATATATGTTCATTCTTCAATTTTTAGACAATTGAAAGGGTAAAAAGAAAAGAGTAAAAGTCACCCCCAAACTCCACCCCCTACTGACACCTGTGGTTGACATTATGGCCTGTTTCCTTCCAGACATTTTTCTGGGCATGTAGAAGTGGGGTCCTTCTACTGCTGACTCTCTCACCCATTCCGCACCAGGAAACAGTCCTGAGTCACCCTTAGCAGCTTTCAGGAGCCCAGCAGATGGCTGGCCCCTCGTGTTTGACCTTGTTCCGTACTCAGACACGAGGCTATCTCCGGCTTCACTATTGTGAGCGGGGCAAGCGGTCTTGGCCGCGGATGGCAGCGCCCTTGCCAACGCAGACCCCGACAGCAGTCTTCTTTCACTTTTAAAACCTTTGCTTCTGGGGGCTTCCCTGGCGGTCCAGTGGTTAGGACTCAGCGCTTTCACTGCAGGGGGCACAGGTTTGATTCCCGGCTGGGGAACTGAGCTCCCGCAAGCCGTGCATGGCGGCCAAAAAACTAAACTAAAATAAAACCTTTGCATCTGTCTGAGAGCGGGGGGAGACGAGTCCTGGGTGCTGACCGCTGGCCCTCCTCACGTCCCAGGCCATGTTCGAGCTGGTGACGTCCGAGGCCTCCTACTACAAAAGCCTGAACCTGCTGGTGTCCCACTTCATGGAGAACGAGCGCCTGAAGAAGATCCTGCACCCGTCCGAGGCGCACATCCTCTTCTCCAACGTGCTGGACGTCATGGCCGTCAGCGAGCGGTGAGCCTCCGCCCCGGCCCTCGTGGGGCCCCTTCCTATCCCTCCTACTCGCCTGGGGCACGTCCGGGGCTGGTGGCACTGCCTGTTACTCTGGCTTCTCTGCTTTTGTATGTTTGAGATTTTCTGTAATAAGATATAACTAAGTACATAGATCCAAAGATCTCCCAGCAGCGAGGCCCGTTGCGTCCCCCTGGACAGGACGGCTGCCTGCAGGTGCTCCGTGTGTCTCCCACAGTCAGGCACATCAGTGGTGGGTGTCACAACCTGGTTCGGGGGTGTCCCTGTGGGCTTCTCTTTATCCTGACCTCACAAGGCCCTGGCTTGGTGCATGCGGGGCCGAGACCCTCTGAGGGCCAACGCGGAGCGCGGTCCTGGATTTACACTTTCTCTTCTCCGGTTACGTGGTGTTTGCGAGAGTGCATGGAGGTGGCGGTTGGGACCATACTTCTTTTGCCTAATGAAGGATGGGATGAGCTTAAGTGGAGGAGGAATAGACATCTATTGACTGATTATTGCAAAGAAGAAATGAACTCCAGTCATTCCGTTAGGATAAAAGATCCATTTACCCTTTTCACTGTAGCCTGGGGAGGTTTGCAGCTAAAAGTGCAGAACTCAGCTTTTATGAGCTGGTCCGTCCCCGCCTGTTCAGATGTGAAATAGCACGCGGGCAGCAGCAAACCCACACCCGTGTGTGGCTCTCCATGGACCCTCCTGAGTCGGTCCCGCTCCACACGGACACCCCACCTTTCCATTTGCAGCCCCCCGATCCTCGTGGCAGCCCCCCACCCGGTAGGCTCAGGAAGGCGAGAGCTGACTGAGACCAGAGCAGCCTCGGAGACCCCTCGGTCTCTGCCGCTCACCCCCACTGGGGGAAGGGTGTCTATTTATTTTTGTATTTATTTATATTTTATTATGGAAAATCCCAAACATGCAGAAGTAGAGACACCAGTGTCACGAGGCCACGCTTCAGCATCTAGGTTCCGCCACGGGATCATTCTGAAGCAGATCCCCATCGTCATCTCACTTCAACTGTAAATGCATCAGTATGGATGTAAAAGATGAGGTCTCTCCCTTTTAAAAATGCTCCTGATGTCACTAGCCACCTAAAAAACTGAACAAGTAATTCCGTGATGTGACGGAATGTGCCCCCCTCGCTGGGACCTCCTCCTGTCGTGTCGGTTGGTTTGGTGGAGACGTGTCCCGAGTCTCCGCAGCCAGCCACCCCTAACCCAGCCGCTGCCTGCTGCAGCTTTCTCTTGGAGCTGGAGCGCAGGATGGAGGAGAACATTGTCATCTCAGACGTGTGCGACATTGTGTACCTCTACGCCGCCGACCACTTCTCCGTCTACATCACCTACGTCAGCAACCAGACCTACCAGGAGAGGACCTACAAGCAGCTGCTGTGAGTATGGCTGGGCGTCGGGGCCATCATGGAGGCATGGCCCCGGCGGCCCCCTCCTCTTGTGCTGACACTGAACTGTGGTCCCTGGGTCTCTGCTTTCCCAGGACAGCATCCAACTCCGGCACGTTCTGGGGCTTTCGGTGTCACTAGGGAAATGTTGACCCTGGGACAGTCAGCCATGGCGCCCACTGGACCTGTGTCCAGATGGCCGTGCAGAGCTCTGTGAGGTTTAGAAAAGGGAGCTTGAGGCCAAGAGGATAACTCGAGGCCCAAGACAGCAGGAAAGTGGTTTGAACTAGAGACAAGGCAAGGGTTGCGGGGAGGGAGTCTTTTTGGTGGTTCTCCAGCAAAGCGCTTGAATTTACTAATCTGCCCATTTTGTAAACTTCCTTGGGGTTTCCGTTGATGAGAGAGTTTTTTAATTAACTTCCCTCTTTTGAATTCTTCACATGTCTGTACCACGTTTCAACCACAGTTTAACCAGTGATATGTTCTTAGCACACTCATGGGCACCAAAGGGCTCTCCGAGTAGTGACCTCTGGACGTTATGCTTCGTTGGGTCTTTCCATCAAGCCGTGTAGTTCACTGGGGATGTTTTAAAGTTTGAGTCTTCAGGGGTTTGGGTGTTTTACATTTGGGGCTTGAAACTGGGACTTGAGGGAATCGGGATGCCAGTTTTGAGGACGAACATTGAAAAGACAATCACACAGGAGAATAGGATTCTAGATGTTGCAGTGCCCAGGGGTCCACTGGTGTGGCCCGTGAGAGCAGACTCTCTGGGCCTGAGTGCCACTTCCCTAATGATGGGCAGTCCAGGGCCCGCGTCTGATCTCCAGCAGTGGTTCCCACTGCCCAGCCCGTCTGCAGACGAGACATCCCCACCTGGCAGGAGTAACACAGGTTCTCCCTGCAGCCGTCTCCAGCCTGCTGCCTGCTCCTGTCATTACGTGGGTTTACCTTGCCACCGTTTCCTGCTGGGTAAATCATCGAATTCTGCGTCTGATTCATAGTCTTGGCCATGCAAGGAATTCTTGCCCTCCCACACGCAGCATATTTTGCTAAGTCTTCTTGGGCCTGGCGTGTGAAGTCACTATTGTTATTTGACTTGTACATGAACAGTTTATTTTCCATTAAAAAAAAAGAGAGAAGAGAAGAAATCGACGCGTTTTCTGCGCTTGTGAGCTGTCTGGTTCTTAGGGAGCTGAGGACGGGGAGGAACCCCCTCCGATTTGCGCCTCCCATGAGCCAGAGACCTACTCTCTTGTCTGTGTCCCCAGCCAGGAGAAGGCAGCCTTTCGGGAGCTGATCGCGCAGCTGGAGCTGGACCCCAAGTGCAGGGGGCTGCCCCTCTCCTCCTTCCTCATCCTGCCTTTCCAGAGGATCACACGCCTCAAGCTGTTGGTCCAGGTACCAGCCTCTCGCCCCTGACACACGCTTCTCCTGCTGCAGGCTGTTTCCTTTGGTCATTCCAGGCTGGCTTTCTATTTCCAGAAGTCCATTTGTTCCACAAATCCTAATTAAGCTCCTACTGTGTGCCAAGCAGCGGGGGCCTCAGCCCCTGCTTCCACAGAGCCACACTCTGGGGGAGGGTGGGGAGAGAGAGACACACACACACACACACAACCAGGAAGTGGTCATGGCTGAGGACGGTGAAACAGAGTGACATGATGGTGGTGACTGCCTGCCCACTGCCAGTCGGGGGATCAGGAAAGACTCGGCTGGGTGACATTTAAGCTAAGACTTGGCTGACAGGGAGGAGCCATTCATCTGACAGGGAGCTGCTTATGCAAAGGCACTGGGGCAGCAAGGTTCACAGACGGGGCGGCCAGCGGTGAGCTGGGGGAACATGATGGGAATGGGTGTGCAGATGTGGGCAGAGGCTGATCAGGGGCCTAAGGAGCCAGGTAAACATTGGGTTCTATCCTCAATGTGATGGGGAGTCATTGCATCTAGTTGACGCTGGTAAGAGCTCAGAGCAGCTGCCGTGTGGAGGGTGTCGGACAGGAGGGCCAGAGTGGAAATGGGAGAAGGGGTTAAGGAGAAATTCAAGAAAGAAAGGTGGGTTCATGAAGGCTGGGGTGGGAGATCCTGGAGGGAAATCAGTGAACTGAGCTGTGCACTTGCTACTGTGAAGAGAAAGGGAAGGAGACTCTTCGGTTTGAGCGGCTCAGGTGATGGTGCTGTTTCCCGAGATGAGGAAGGTGGGGTTCAGTGTTGGACCAGCTGAGCTTGGGAGGACTTTGAGCCGTTGCATATCCAAGTTTAAAGTCAAAGGGAGAAGTCAGGGTGCGAGCCCTCGGCATCAAAGTGGCATTTAATAGGACAGACCACCAAGGATGGAGAGAAAGGGGTCCCAAGACCCAGCCTTGGGACATCGTGCCCGAGAAGGAACGCAGCGAGGGAAGAGGCAGGCCAAGAGAGCTGGAGTCAGGGGAGCCTGTAGAGGGTGAGATTTCCCGAAAGGGCGTCTGCAAGAGTCAGGCTCCAAGCAAGACAGGGTGGAGAGCCCTTGTGCCTGCCACATGCTGGTGGGTAGAGGGAGCCCCCGGGCCACCAGGCAGATGAAGTGGGTGGTGTGGATCCTGCTGTGGCTCAGAAAGGAATGGGCTGAGACGCTGACCTGTGACCCACAGTTAGGGGAGGTCAGAGGTCAAACAGGCGGGAGGCCAAAGGCCATGGGCAGCTAGTTCCACAGGAGAAGGGCAGTGTCGGAAAGGAGAGGTCGGAGGCTGGGAGGAAGGGGCTCTCGGAGCCCAAGGACCAAAGAAACCTGAGTCCAAAGAAGCCCAGACAGGGGGCAGTGCGGGGAGGTGCGTGGCACGGTGGAGGACAGCTGGGACCAGCCCATGTCATAGGACGCTGCGACTGAAGGAGTTGCATGTGAATTGTTTAAACTTGGAAACAATGAAACAGAAGACAGTAACATTTCCTAATTATGCAGAGAAAAAAATTTATAGGAAAAGAGTATATAGTGATATATTAAAAATCTTAACTTCTGGATGATAAAACCCAACAAAACTAAGATCAAGACCTATCTTAATGTTGTCACGAGGAGAACGGTGGCATGGGGTGGGGGGTGCAAGCAGGGGGACTGAGGTTCAGAGGCAGCGTGTCCGAGGGGTGAATGTGGGCGGGGTGCTCCAGGTAGACCCGCCAGTTACCGCAGGAGGTAGGGAGGGGCCCACCAGAGAGGAGACCAGCGTGGAGGGCTTGTGCACCAGGCTGAAGAAGCCACACCATCCTCTGCCTGAGGCCAGGAGCAGGACCTGGTCAGATAGGGTTTTATCCCAAGAGAAAAGGTGGAGCCTGAGCCATCCTGTTCGCTGAGAGATGGATTTGGGAGTCGGGGGATGGTTACAGGCAGGGTTGGTGACCCCATGTTGGCGGGGGGGAGGGTAAGGAGGCATCGGAGCTGACTGCGTGTGTCTGGCTTGGCTGGCAGGCAGAGGCCGGGCAGGGGACCGCACAGGGGAGGCTGGGGGCCTGCAGCTGAGGGACATCCAGAGGCGGGAGGGATCTGGGTCTGGTCTGGAGCTCAGGAGAGAGTGGAAAGGATGCCCAGCATCCTGGTGTCTGGCTGGCAGCAGGTGGCTGGGGACGTTTGTGCCACCACATGGGGCAGCTGGGGGGAGGTGAGCTGTGCTCAGACGCACCCAAACCTCTTCACGGAATGAGAGCAGATCAGAAATATGGGCACGGGAGAACTGTGAGGCAGAAACCAATGCAAACGTTGTAATTTACAGGCGAAACTCAAGAAAACCCAACCACTGGAAAATAGACATTTTTATCAATAAGACCAGAGTTAACGAAGCCTCGGGGTCGTTGCTTCTTGGCTTCAAATGGCAGTCCCACTGATGCTGCTGCAGACATTGAGCTCCCCTCGGGGACAGCCAGCCCCGAGCGACCCTTCCCTCCCTGTCGGGCCACGCCCTCCCCCTTCCCCAGCACACTTGGTTGCCCCCTTTGCTTCGGTCTTCGCTGTAAGGAGACTGGGGCTCGGGTTTGGCCCTCGTAGTTAGTCCTCGTGCAGACCTTGACTTGTGGTTACCGTCTTAGAGCCGAGCAAGGCTTGTGCGCGATGCTCGGCCCTCGGCTGGTGGAAGGTTCCCCCGCCCTCAGTCCGTAACCGGTGGGGCTCTTTGCTCTGGGATGTTGCAGCAACACAAGGCTGTTTGGACCAGTGCGGCAGGGAGGCTGCCACTGCCAAAGGGGGCGGAGAGGGGAGGAATGGCTGTACGTGACGAAACTAAATGCAGACTTTGTCTGTGCTCAGAACATCCTGAAGAGGGTGGAAGAGAGATCTGAGCGGGAAGGCACTGCCTTGGGGGCCCACAAGGAACTGGAGCTGGTGAGTTGTGCTTCCTCTTTCCACATTTCCCCATCAGCTGTCTTCCTCCTCTAGACCCGCCTTCCTGTCCTGCCCCCTCCTGTGCCGGTGCGTCTCTGGAAGATGCAAATTCATTTTAATAGTTAGCAATCCAGAGAAGTCACTGGGTCCAAAAAAATAAGTTGGGTGGGCTTCCTCCTCACCCCAGGCTGCTGACGTGCGGGGTGGACCAGGCCGGCCGGGCGCTCTTGACCTGCAGACATGTTCATGGACCCTCCCGCCAACCCTGCTCTGTGGCCACCCACAGGCCCAGGCACTCCCCTCAGCAGCCCTCGGAGGCCCCACGCTTGTCCTTACCTGTTTCCAGTGTCAAAAACCACGGCTCTGGGCTTTCCTGGTGGCACAGTGGTTGAGAGTCCGCCTGCTGATGCAGGGGACGTGGGTTCGTGCCCCGGTCCGGGAAGATCCCACACGCCGTGGAGCGGCTGGGCCCGTGAGCCATGGCCGCTGAGCCTGCACGTCCAGAGGCTGTGCTCCGCAACGGGAGAGGCCACAACAGTGAGAGGCCCGCGTACTGCAGAAAAAAGAAAAAAAAGGGCCATGGCTCTTGCCTCCCTTGCCGCGCTCTGAGGCCGGCTCTGGCTCTTCTTGGGCCCTGATGCAGCTCTGCCCTGTGCGCCTCTCCGACCCCCCGATCCCGCTTCTCCCGGCCCTCGAGCTGCACCTCTCCTATCCCTGCGAGAGGACTCCCCGGCCCTGCCAAGCCTGGGCTCTTCCTGCCCAGGAGTGGAGAAAGCATCTCCACTCCCGAGGATCCTCCTGGAAGCTGCCGGCAGAGCAGGGGCTGTGCGGGAGGGGTCAGTGAATGTGTCTGTTCCCACATGTTTGCCTTAAAGCAGCGCTGTCTCGTGTGTTTGGCTCCAGTGTGTCCGCTGGAGCTGCGAGCCCACTCCTGGCAGCCGTGCAGGGGCCACTCTGTCGTGCTGGTGACCCTGAAACAGACGAGAGCCTGGTGTTGGGAAGTCCTTTCCACTTAGTGTACCAGTGGCGGCAGCTTAGTAAAAGGACTAGCCCAGTGGGCGTCAGGTGGTAGTTCTAAGCCACGTGGAGCCACATGGAGCCATGAGGACTTTGTCGCTTAATACAGTCTTTTCCCCCCAGGGGCCTCTCCTCGCATCCCTCAGTCAGGCCAGTTGGCCTCCAAAATCCTCCTGGCAATTACACCCTTTGGATACTGGGAAAAACAGCACTCCCCTCCCAGCCTAGCTGGGGAAAGCCAGGCTGCATCTCTCGGGACCCTCTGCCCACCCCTGGAACGCACACACCTGATCAGGTGGGAGCTTCATCCTGGCCCCCACTGGGCAGCCGGCCACACTGGGCCCCAAGGGGTCTTGGGGCACCGGCACGTGTTTTCTGTTTTCAAGTTCTTTTCTGCTTTCATCTCCTTTTCATTTCCCAGGTATACACTTGCTTCTCATTATTTACCTTTTTTAAATAAAGGTGGGTTTTTTCCCTTAATTTATAAAAATGATGCTGAGGGGCTTCCCTGGTGGCGCAGTGGTTGAGAGTCCGCCTGCCGATGCAGGGGACACGGGTTCGTGCCCCGGTCCGGGAAGATCCCACGTGCCGCGGAGCGGCTGGGCCCGTGAGCCATGGCCGCTGAGCCTGCGCGTCCGGAGCCTGTGCTCCACAACGGGAGAGGCCACAGCGGTGAGAGGCCCACGTACCGCAAAAAAAAAAAAAAAAAAAAAAAAAAAAAATGATGCTGAATAGAAACAAGTCCACAAACTGTTCATAAGCAAAAAAAGAGAGTAAAGGTCAGCAGTTCTCCCACGCCCCACTGCCAGCATGGCTGGTGCCTGCCCTTCCAGACCCCTCTCCAAACAGACGCCTGCACACACAACTCTATTCTTTGCAGATGGGCTTGCGCTTTATGAGCTGGCTTTTCCCTCCATTTTAGTGCATGTAAAGTTATTGCACTTCTTCATGATTTCAGAGTACAGGGTTATGTGGATTTATGAGTGTTAATCAACCCCTGTTGATGGACATTTAGGTTGAGGACAGTTTTTCTTGCTCTGAACGCCACTGCAGGAGACATCCTAGTAGGCACGTCTTTGGGCTCGTTCCTAAATGCTGTGTGCCTGCTGGGTGCCGGGCCCTGTTCTAGATCCTGTGCAGATATCACCTCTCGGATTGAGTCCCCAGAAGTCCCAGAAAATGTGGTTTCATTCGGCCCCTTGGTACCTGGCTTGCCTCCCAGGAAGGTGGGGGTACTCTGTGCTTTCCCCACAGTGTGTGACGGATCCTGATCCCCAGACCTTGGGCATTTCCAGTCTGACAGATGAGAAAGGACGTCTTCTGGTCGAAATTTGCTCTCTTAGGTGACATGAGGGGTCGGCATCGACGTATGTGTTCTCTGGAGTTCACGTCCCAGCAAAGACAAGGCGCTGATTTTCTACACTGGAACTGAGACCCAGTTGAGACTGACCAGCTGTGGCCTGAGTGGGCCGAAGGAAGTGGTCAGAGACAGCTGGCTGTGGGTGGCCTGATGTGTCCTCCTTCTCATCCCAGGTGGTAAAAGCATGCAACGAGGGCGTCAGGAAAATGAGCCGCACGGAGCAAATGATCAGCATTCAGAAGAAGATGGAGTTTAAGATCAAGGTGAGCCCATGCCCAGCCATGTGTCCCCGCCGCAGCCCGGCTGTCCTGGAGCATTGGGCACTGGCCGGGCTCGCTGAATGGCTGCCCTTGGGTCTCAGCACAGCATCACCTCCACGGAGACCTTCCCTGACCCCTTAGCTGAAGGCCCCACCTGCCCCCAGTCACCGGGCCGTCACATTGGCCTAGACCAGGGGTCCCCAACCCCCGGGCCGCGGACTGGTAACGGTCTGCAGTCTGTTAGGAACCGGGCCGCACAGCAGGAGGTGAGCTGTGGGTGAGCGAGCGAAGCTTCATCAGTATTTACAGCCACTCCCCATGGCCCCCCATGGCTCCCCATCGCCCCCCATCGCCCCCCATCGCTCCCCATCGCTCCCCATCGCCCCCCATCGCCCCCCATCGCCCCCCATCGCCCCCCATCGCCCCCCATCGCCCCCCATCGCCCCCCATCGCCCCCATCGCTCCCCATCGCCCCCCATCGCCCCCCATCGCTCCCCATCGCCCCCCATCGCCCCCCATGGCCCCCCATCGCCCCCCATGGGCCCCCATCGCCCCCCATGGCCCCCCATCGCCCCCCATGGCTCCCCATCGCTCCCCATCTCCCCCCATGGCTCCCCATCTCCCCCCATGGCTCCCCATCTCCCCCCATGGCTCCCCATCGCTCCCCATCGCCCCCCATCGCCCCCCATCGCTCCCCATCGCCCCCCATCGCCCCCCATCGCCCCCCATCGCCCCCCATGGCCCCCCATCGCTCCCCATCGCTCCCCATCGCCCCCCATCGCCCCCCATCTCCCCCCATCGCCCCCCATCGCTCCCCATCGCTCCCCATCGCCCCCCATGGGCCCCCATCGCCCCCCATGGCCCCCCATCGCCCCCCATGGCTCCCCATCGCTCCCCATCTCCCCCCATGGCTCCCCATCTCCCCCCATGGCTCCCCATCTCCCCCCATGGCTCCCCATCGCTCCCCATCGCCCCCCATCGCCCCCCATCGCCCCCCATCGCCCCCCATCGCTCCCCATCTCCCCCCATGGCCCCCCATCGCCCCCCATCGCCCCCCATCGCCCCCCATCGCTCCCCATCGCCCCCCATCGCCCCCCATCGCCCCCCATCGCCCCCCATCGCCCCCCATCTCCCCCCATCGCTCCCCATCGCTCCCCATCGCCCCCCATCGCTCCCCATCGCTCCCCATCTCCCCCCATGGCCCCCCATGGCCCCCCATCTCCCCCATCGCCCCCCATCTCCCCCATCGCCCCCCATCTCCCCCCATGGCTCCGCATCGCCCCCCATCTCCCCCCATGGCTCCCCATCGCCCCCCATCGCCCCCCATCGCCCCCCATCGCCCCCCATGGCTCCGCATCGCCCCCCATCTCCCCCCATGGCTCCCCATCGCCCCCCATCGCCCCCATCGCCCCCCATCGCCCCCCATGGCTCCGCATCGCCCCCCATCTCCCCCCATGGCTCCGCATCGCCCCCCATCACCCCCATCGCTCGCACTACCGCCTGAACCACCCCCCCGCCCCCCACCCCCGTCTGTAGAAAAGTTGTCTTCCACAAAACCAGCCCCTGGTGCCAAAACGGTTGGGAACCGCTGGCCTAGACTGTCTCCTGCAGGGAGTCGGGAGCCGCCTGCTCTCACTTACTGGCTGTGTGACCCTGTACAGTCAGCTCACATGAACAATGTGACATGGACTGCTCCAGGGATTCTTAAATGTGGGCGATTTGAAAATCTGACGGAAGTTACTGACCTTTTCCCCAACTCTGTGTAAAGCTGCAGGCATTAGTGACCCTAAGGGCCCTGAGGGCTTGGGTTTCTGGGGTTTGGGGCACATGAGCGCACGGTACCTGCCGAGGGTCCCTGAGGTCATGCTAGGTTTGGGAGCTGAGCCCCAGCTGAGGACGCAGACCTCCGGGCCCCCCACGTAGTTCCACCTGCAGGCCGCGTGCTGGGTGCTGGGTGCTGGGTGCCTGCCCCGGAGCCACAGTGTGGAGACCTGCCGGCCCAGTGCCCTCGCCCTGTGGGACCCAGTTCTCCCCTCTCTCCTGTGAACTTGGCCTCTCCTCTGATCCTGCATCACACAGTAGTAGGAGGATGACAACACACACACACACAGAGGCACCCACGTGGACACACTCACACGTGAGTACAGACACGTACAGGACACGTGGACACACTTAGACGTGAGCACACATACGTAAAAGCACACGTAGATACATAGACAACAGACACACACCTGCCCACTCAGGCGCAGTGCGCATGCGCACACACTCACCCTTCCCGTGTTTGCCCAGCACCCGTCCGTCCCTCCCACCAGCGCCACGCGCGTCCCGGGCCCAGTGCGGGCCTCACACACCATTACTCGCGGTCGTCACTCCAGTCAGAGCGCGAGGGGAGCCTGGGCGGGGGGCGCGGAGGGGCACAGCCGTTCTGACGCCGTCCCCCCCACGCAGTCGGTGCCCATCATCTCCCACTCCCGCTGGCTGCTAAAGCAGGGCGAGCTGCAGCAGATGTCAGGCCCCAAGACATCGCGGACCCTGCGGACCAAGAAACTCTTCCGGGAAATTTACCTCTTCCTCTTTAACGACCTGCTGGTGATCTGCCGGCAGATTCCGGGGTGAGCGGCAGGCAGGAGGGATGGGGGGTCACTGCGGCCTGGGGGCGGCGGACACGGTGCTGGGATGGTGCCAGGCCCTGGATCCGCTTTGAAGGCCTGCTCCGTTCTGGTCCAGCCTTGGGCCTTCGGGCAGGTGTATTTCAACGCCCTGAGCTTCCGTTTCCCCTCCGTCTAGCGGGGGCTGTACCCCTAAGGACGTGGAGAGTCCAACTCAGCGCCTGACGCCTGGGGCGGGCTCGACAGAGCGGCCCCTGCCGTGTCATGGGTGCTGACCCCTCGTCCGCCGTCCACACTGAGCAGGGCGGGGGCTGGGAGTGAGGGGGACAGGCGGTCAGGTGGGGGCTTCCAGAAGGAGGTGAGGAGTGTCAGCAGTGCGGCCGGCCCCGCTGGCCAGCGTAGAGCATATCCTGGAAATCCGAGCCGCCGCCTCCTCGGGACTGACATGCCTCTGCTGCCACCCTCGGTCCCCAGAGACAAGTACCAGGTGTTTGACTCGGCCCCGCGGGGCCTGCTGCGAGTGGAGGAGCTGGAGGACCAGGGCCAGACACTGGCCAACGTCTTCATCCTGCGGCTGCTCGAGAATGCAGACGACCGGGAGGCCACCTACATGCTGAAGGCGTCCTCTCAGTGAGTGCCCAGTGCCGCTGTCGCCTGCCCGGGTGGTGCGAGGCTCCAGGCTCAGCACACCGCCCGCCCTGTTCCTGTCCTTCCTCCCCCAAGGCCCTGCCGGGAGGGTTTCTGTGCAGTGTTAGCGTCAGGGTGCGGGGCGAGCACGTTGCTGGCTCTGTATGTGTGTGTGTGTGTGTGTGTGTGTGTTCGTGTTCCCTTGGACGTCAGACTCTGGGCGGGCGCCTCTGTTCTGATGAGTTGTTGTAGAGCCCTTGGGCCCGACCAACCAGTGAACCACTGTCGCTGTGTGGCCTCAGGCCCACCTGCACCTCTGAGCTGCCCGGCCAGCCGCCCTGCAGCCCCTGTGCGGTGCCCAGCACCCCCCAGCCCAGAACTCACAGGTGTCACCCTGCACATTGCGGTCCAGTTCTGACTGCCTGGGGCAGGGATGGCGTCAGCCTCTCCCAATTCCACGGGCCATGGCTCAGGGCAGCTGGCAGCTGAGGGCGCGCCTCTGGGTTAACTTTGGGGTATCGTGGGCTCACCCTCACCCACTGACTTTAAAGATGTACCAGGGAGGTTCTATAGCACTCCGCCCCCGTCCCGCCGCTGGATTCCCGGCCCCGTCCACGCTGTCCTGCCGCGGCCCTGTGCCAGGCCTGGGACCCAGTGGCCAGCTTGCTGGATGCCTGGCGCAGCGGTTCCCCTCACGTGGGGTCCGTTGCTCTGCGGTTGGGGCATTTGTCCTCTTCCCTGTCCCAGGAGCGAGATGAAGCGTTGGATGACCTCGCTGGCCCCCAACCGAAGAACCAAGTTTGTTTCCTTCACATCCCGGCTGCTGGGTAGGTGGCCCACTGGGGAGGGGCACCCGCCGGGTGGAGCAAGGGAGGGTCCAGGGAGCCTCGTGGCGGCCCTGCCTGTCACAGCTGCGTCAGCCTCGGGGGCCTCTGCACTCCGCCTGAAGGGCCTGCGGGGCCGCTGGGAAGACTGCTTCGCCTGCCCGGAGGTCCCTAGCACCCCAGTGCAAGCTTAGTACCCCATGGAGGACACGGGTGTGCCTGAGCTTTGCAAACGTTTTGATGGTTAATGAAGAAATAAAAGCCACTGGGTCATAAGTGACAGAGACCACAAGGAAACCAAGAGGAATTCGGGCCCAGAAGGCAAACGCCAGCGTTCTCTGGGGTGGCCAGTTGTCTGGAAACCTTACAAAATATAAAAAGGTGAAGGTCCAGCTACCTGATAGAGACGCTGCCATCCTGACCGAGCTCAGCGAGTCCTGACTGTCCCCAAACTGCCCCCAGGGCCCAGCCCAGGACCAAGCAGCTCCTTTTGAAGTGTCAATAAGAGCCCCTCAGGCCTGTTCATCCCTGTATCCACGTACTTTTTGTTCAGAACTCCTGGCGCTTTAACGGCCTTTTCTTCGGAGCCACACACCCCTCCCTCCAACGAGCCCTCTTTCAGTTGCTGCGGGAGTTTGCGTTGTCTCTTGGACAGGCCGCGTGCCCCTGCTAACTGCTGAGGCAGAAGTGGGGGGCCAGGTTTTGCCCGTGCAGGGACCAGGGCGGGTGCCGTGGTGATGAGGACAGGCCGACCCCTTCTCTCCTCCCTTCAGACTGCCCCCAGGTCCAGTGTGTGCACCCGTACGTGGCCCAGCAGCCGGACGAGCTGACGCTGGATCTGGCCGACATCCTGAACATCCTGGACAAGACAGAGGATGGTGAGGCCCCGGGGCTGGGTGCCTCTCCCACTCGCGGCTCCCTGCCCCACCCCCCTCCTGGGGCTCTGCCCCAGCCTGAGGGATGCAGTGGAGAAGCAGACAGAAGAGCCGGCTGAGAGGCGGGCAGAGCCCAGGGCCGAGGTGCCTCTCTGCTCCCGTAGACCGCTTTGCCCCTCGTGGCTTCCACTGGCCTTTCCTCAGCATAGAGCAGGCATCTCTCCCACTGCCTCCGCTCTCCTTCCCCGGAGCTGTGAGGTCCACCTTCCCCCACTTAGCATGAGGCCCAGCCGAGCACCTGGCTCCATGTCCCCTTCCCCTCATCCAGCCCTGGCATCAGCCCCCATCACGGTGGGAGGGATGATGGCCAGGAGCACCCTGACCCTGACCCCGTATTTGCAACAAGCTTCCAGATGAGCCTGTGGCCACCAGGCTTGTAGCCCCATGTGGGCCAGAGAGCCACCCGCCGGGACTCACGCCCACTCCTGCTGTCGGCATCAGTGCCAGAGGTTCACTCCCCTCCCCTGAAAGATTGATCCCTTATTTCTACATGAGTTGTTCCTAATCTAAATCCCCAAAAGTGCAGAAAGCATCTCCCTCCAACCCCAGTTCCTCCTCTTTTTCAAGACCCTGGCTGGAAAGTCTCAGGCTGGTGACCTCCAGAGAAGGCCATTTCCACCCTTCCCAAATCCTAGGGGCTCACCCAGCATTGGGAGAACAGTGGTTCCTGCCCTCCCCCTCCCCCCGCAAAATAGAAACAGCCTGACACCCCTCCCACGTGGCCTGCAGAAGGCACGCCCTTGGCTCTCAGGCCCCAGGTCTTAGCCCTGCCCCAGGACCTGCCAGCAGGACCTGCAGTTCGGGCCCCAGGCCCCCAGCATAGACACTGTGATACGGGGGTGGGGGGTAGAGAGCTAGGGCACTCGGCCAGTTCGTGACAGCCACCCTCGGCTGACCACCCAGCTCCCAGGAGGCTGAGGCTCAGGGAGGGGCTGCCCAACCAGAGGGTGACAGTAGCATTCAAAGCCAGGGAACCACGCGGTCAGCTACCACCCCACCAGCCCCTTGATGCCTCGTGCTTTTGGGGGTGGCCCCTGGGGTCTCCTGGCCTCACGTGGGGCAGCCTAGGATGGTTGAGAGCTTGGGGAGGAGTTCCAAAGTCAATACCTCCGGGACACGCAGCGGTTCTGCACCCACCCTGTGCACACACCGCGCTCCCCGGGAGGGCAGCATGCGCCCAGCTCATGGGGGATAAACAAGGTCTGGGCATTTCCAGCAATGCGTCTGAGGGCAGGGGACCTCTGGAAAGGCCAGCTGGACCCCTGCGTCTCCCTTTCCTCTGCTCCCCACACAGGCCAGGGCGAGGCCCAGCCTGCGCCACTTGGAGAGCTTCTGACCCTCCCCTTCCCCTCCCTACGCAGGGTGGATCTTTGGCGAGCGTCTGCATGACCAGGAGAGAGGCTGGTTCCCCAGCAACATGACTGAGGAGATCTTGAATCCGAAGATCCGGTCCCAGAACCTCAAGGAGTGTTTCCGTGTCCACAAGATGGATGACCCTCAGCGCAGCCAGAATAAGGACCGCAGGAAGCTGGGCAGCCGAAATCGGCAGTGACCCCTGGCCCCCGGCCTGGCCGAGGGATGTGGGTGGGCGGGAGCAGGGCGTGGCGGGCAGCCCCCAGCGGACAGCGGAGGGGCTCAGCGGGAAGGCCGGACGCCGCCGCAGGCAGCAGGGTGTGACCTGGGGTGCCTTGGCAGGAGTCGCCTCCACCCCTCACCCCTGCTACGTGGTTAGTGCTCATGTGTCTTGGCCCCTCGCTCAAGAACTGCAGAAAAGGTGCCCACGTCTCTCCTCTGCTGCATTTGTAAATGAAAACGTGTATTTTAAACAGTGTTACACCACCTCTTCTTGTCTCTTGGGGGAGCAGACAGAGGACGGGCATGCTCCAGGGCCCTTCTCAGGCACTGAGAGGCCCCAGACCCAGGGTGTCCCTGGCCAAGGGCAGGTGCAAAGGTGATGATGTCATGACCCCTGCACGTGTCCTCTCCCCTGGAAGCTGTTAGAATCGGCCAGGTGCACAGATGGACCACCCTTGCCTGATGAGCTTGACGAGCGTCCTTTGGTCTCCGACTCAAAGGACTGAGAGACCAACCGCCTCTGTCCACCCCTGCCCCAAGCCTCCGCCAGTCTCTGGCTGCACGGCCAGGCCTGCCTCACGGCCACCAGAGCTTGGCTGAGGGCCCACGCCACCTTTGGCTCCCTGATGGGCTGGATGTAACTCATATCTTCTGGCCCCTTCCGGAGCCCAGGTGTTATAAAGAAATGACTTGGTCACTGCATCCTGTATGGGTTATGGTTCCGAGAAAAGCAAATATCATTTCTGGCTGCATTAAAAGAAGCATCATATATAAAATAAAAGAGACGAAGGTCTACTTTTTATTACCCTTGTGCGCACAAGAATGACGTGTTTCGGTCTGGCAGGGAGAGAAGAGCCCCCTTCAAGCCCAATGGAGGAGGTGTGTCCCAGGGAAAGGGCTAAGGAGGCTTCCCGTGGAGGAAGAAGCAGCCGGGGTTGGGGCCTCAGGACGGGAGTGGATTTGGACCTCCACTTGTGGAGGGGCTCCAGAAACCGAATAAGCTGTTTGCGGCAGTGGGGGACACCCTTCTGCAGGTTGAGAAGGCAGGTTTGAACACTGTGGGACAGAGGTGTCAGTGGGTGGTGGTCCCAGAAGGGATCTGACCACCAGGTTTGGGACTGCGGCTTCCCACCTGGCCAGTCACTGGCCTGGGACACTTCTTCCCACCTCCAGAGTCGGCAGCCAGTTACCGGAGGCTGCAGCTGGCCCTCGGAGCCACCTGACATCTGGCTCTGTCCTGGAATGTGGAGGGCCTTGAATCCCACCCCGCCCAGCCCTGCCTGCCTGTGGCCATGCCCTTTCTGCCAGGACACACTTAGATTAGGAGCCCAGGATTTAGATCAAGTGGGACGTTGCAGCATCTTCCCACAGGCCACAGCACGGCCCTTGGCGTTCTTGAGACCTCAGACCCTTTGAGAACTGGATGAATCCCTAGAAGATGCATACATATGCAACATGCTGGTCCAACTGGAGAGGGACCCGCCCTGGCCCCAGTGAGGGGCTGATGCTCTTGGGGTCTCCTTGCTGCAACCCCAGGGGGAGTACCTGCACCTGAGTTTCCCAGGAGTGAGGGGATGGGGAGAGGGACCATTTCGGAGTCCCATACTGCTCTTGGCGGGGTGGGGCTGGGGAGGGGAGTCGTTGGTCCTGGCCCTTATCTCGCTTTTCTTTTTGGAGCTAGGGAGCAGCATACTGACTTGGGTCACCTGCTCTAAGGAGGGCTTCGGCTACTGCAGGTTATGTGTAATAATGTAAACAGTTTCATGAAAACCAGTCAGTTTTGTAACAGTCTTTTATAAGCAAAAACCTAAGCCATGATGTGTTTTGGGGAGTGTGAGTGGGTACCACGTGTGGCCATCTGGCGTATCCAGGAGGAGAAAACCGGTCTTAGCCAGAACAGGTGGTCAGGAGCTCAGAGAAACCAAGGAGGCCAAAACAGTTGCTAGAGACAATGGTGAAAAAAAAAAGAGGAACAGCTCACTCCACCAGCACTCACTCAAAAGGATCCTCTTGTGGCCCAGGTGTTAAACCATCACTGGGGTTTGCAGACAGTGCCCCCTCTAGGCCTTAGGGTGCTCACTCCAAGGGCCCTTGGAGGATGGGGACAGGATGCACTTCTGGCTTCTTTCCTGCTGCACCCAGAGCAGGTAAGCCACTATTTTAAATCCCTCTCTCTAAATTATAAAAGTGAGGCTTCCTGGGAAGTATGGAAAACAGAGGGCATGACCAAGGACCCAGTGCCAGGGCCAAGCTGGGGCGTGGCACGGCTGGGTGGTTCCTCATCCCTCATTCAGCTGCCATAATTTCAGGGTTGAAGTGAAAAGAGATGAGCTTGAAAAGCCTTTTTGTTTTCTTTCTCTAAACAAACAGCCGTCCTGCATGGGGTTGCCCACTCTGCCAGAGGCTCAGCAAAGCCCCCTGCACAAGCTTACCCACGCCAGGGGAGGGAGGCGGTCTGGGGCTGTGGGTTGGGGGCCAGGACAGGGGCCCGCACCCGGGCTTCACCCCCCTGCTCATTCGCTCCTTGGTCTCCCCGGGGAAGAGGGGCCCCCAGGGGTCCTGAGGGTGCAGGTCTGGGGCTCAGAGCCCGCAAATAGCGCGCTGGCTGCCAGAGTCAGAAGACGCCCCCCATCCTCAAAGTCACTGGCCTCTGGTTGGGGAGCCGGGACAGCCGAAGGTCCCGCGGACCCCACCATCACCCAGCGAGGTGCAGAAAGCAGGGCGGCGGGCCCGGGGCAGGCCGCTGCCTCTCCTGCCCTCGGGGCCTCACGCCGGTCCGCGCTCGCAGCGCTCCAGAGCCGGAGCTGGGCAGGCCCCGGGCAGTTTGCGGGACGAGCAGGGGAGTGCGGCACAGGGACTCCGCGCTCCCAAGGCCTCGCCGAGAACTCTGCCCAGAGCGCTCCACAAGCCCCGCTCTCGCACACCGGCGACCTCCGGCGCACGCGCATCGCGCACGCACCCGCGCTCCTGCGGGGCCCCGGCGCACGTGCGCGCTGTCGCGCGCCTCAAGCCCGGAGCGCGTGCACGTCGCCCGCCCCCCAACCCCACCCCGCTCGCCCACACACTCATTCGCGGACACATGGAGACACGGGGGCGCGCACCGGGGGTGCCGCCGAGTCGCGCCACGGCCAGGACGCGGCCCCTTTATTCGCTTCAGGAGGCGGAAAACTTTCTCAGCGCGACGACGACGAGCGCCAGCACCACGCAGGTGGCCAGCAGGGCGGCGATGACGATGGCTGCGATGGCGCCGGGCCCCAGCGAGCCTGCGGAGGACGGAGGGCCGCGTCAGCCCCGAGGTCCGCCCCCCCCCCCTTCCTCCCGGCCCCCGCGCCCCAGCCCGTACCGCCGCCCTGGTCCAGACGCTCCCGCGCGGTGCTGTCCTCGGGGCTCGGCGCTGCGGTGGTCGCGGGCGGGCCGCTGACAGCCGGCTCCCGGGCGGGGCTGGTGCTCTCCACGGGGCCTTCTCCCGACGGCAGCTCGGCGGGCTCGTTCCACAGGGTGGGCACGGGCTCCTGCGGGCCCTCGGCTGCAAAGCCAAGGACAGGTGTGGGGGCCCGGGCGGCAGGGCCGACGGGGACGTCGCCCCCGCCGTTGACCGACTGGGAAGGGGCGCTGAGTGCGGGGCTCTGGGGCACAGCGCGGTGCTTGCCGCTTCGCAGGTGAGGCGACGGAGGCCGAGTGGCCCACGTGTGGCCCCAGAGCCCCCGCTGGGTTCTGGTCGCCCCTGCCATGAGAGGACAGGTTGATGGGGGAGGAGGGCACTGAGGGACCAACAGGCCCACTCGGGAGGAAGCTGGAAGAACTTCGGGCTGGCAGCGCGCTTCAGGGCAGGGGGGCCGGGGGAGGCAGGGCACTTGGACCCCCAGCAGAGCCTGGGGGCCCCCCCATCTGAACTGCTGGGCTCTGTAGGTCCTGGGGAAGTGACACTTGTAAAGGGTCCTCTCCCCGCACCCGCACAGGGCAGACCCAGGGCAGCCTTCACCTTGGAGAAGGCGCCGGGAGGGTGAGGCAGTGCCCTCTCCAGGAACCAGGGTTCCTGCCCAGCCGGTGAGGGCCCACTGCTGCAGGAGGTGGAGAGGAGAGGCCCGCCCCACACCCCAGGGGCAGCCGGCCCTGCTGCTTCTCAGCCCTAACCTGGGCAGAGTGGAGCAGCCCCCAGGGCCTGGGGTCTAGCGCCTGCACATGCCTCCACACGCCCCCCGAGTGTCTGAGGCTTAAAGCGCAGGGGCCTCTCTAGCCTAAGGAACTGTGATGCCGGACTTCCCTGGTGGCGCAGTGGTTGAGAGTCCGCCTGCCGATGCAGGGGACACGGGTTCGTGCCCCGGTCCGGGAAGATCCCACATGCCGCGGAGCGGCTGGGCCCGTGAGCCATGGCCGCTGAGCCTGCGTGTCCGGAGCCTGTGCTCCGCAACGGGAGAGGATACAACAGTGAGAGGCCCGCGTACCGCAAAAAAAAAAAAGAAAGAAAGAAACTGTGATGCCAGCACGTTGCTGCCTCCAGACAGAACAAGGCCAGAGGGGTGGGCAGGGGTGTCTGTGGCCAGTGTAAGGAAAGCCCCAGGAAAGGGCAAGCCCTCAGCCCCGCACTGGCTGGGGCTCCGTCAGCACATCAGTCTCCGGGCAGCGTTTTCTGCAGGAGCCTTTCTCTGCTCATGGGTTGGGGGTTAGCAGGATTTAGGGTACCCAGGGGCCCCAGAGAATGAGAGGGACAGGCTGAGAGGCCTGCATGGTAACTCCAGGCAGCCCACACCATCTTTGCTCCCCCGTCAAGGATCCTAGCCTGAGGAGCCTCGCAGCAACACCCCAGCCCTGAGCGATCTCTGTTGTGATCCAGGCATGCTAGAATGGGCTTACTGGGCATCACAGCACACCGTCTCATTGATACCAGCTGCTCTATGGTCTTCCAAGAAGACCAAGACTCAGGTTAAGCTGAGGTGGGCGCTGCGCTGGCAGTTAGGTGCTGCTGGGGATTGAAGCCCCTGAAGAGGTTGTGCTTCCCGAGAAACTTCCTGGGAAGTTGTGGTTCCGTCAATACAACCCTGGCCAGCCCACCTGCGGTCCCTGGGGCACATTTCACACTTAGGGGCTCCACCCCTGAGAGCTCCCCCAGGGCACAGACAAGCCAGACCCACACCCTGCTTCCAGGCTCACCAGCTCCTGGAGAGGGGGGGTGCTCTGGGAAGACACAAAGGTACTTCCAGGGTTCTTCTGCCAACTGTCCACCTGAGGCAGATCATGAGTAAACAGCCAAACCCAAATTCCAGGGCAGTCTTAAAATAACTAGGCTTTCAAAAACGTTAAGGTCATGAGAGACAAAGAAAAGGTGAGGAATTGTTCCAGGTTGGGGACTAAAGAGCTGTGACAACACAACGCACCGTGCGTCCCTGGATGGAACATTATGGAGTCCACTGGTGAACTATGAATAAGGCTGTAGTTTAGGTGATAGTACTGCGTCAGTTTTCACTTCCTGATTTGGATAACTGCTTATGTAAGAGAATGTCCTTGTCCTTAGGAAGTATTTAGGGACAAAGTGGCATGATGTCTGCAACTTAACTGTCAAATGGTTCAGCAATCAGATAGGTAAGTGAGTAAATAGAGACAGGGAGACGGTGAGAAGAGCAAATATGGCAAGATGTTGGCGGTGGGTGAATCCAAGTGAAGAGCCTACTGGAGTTCACTGGATTATTCTTGTAACTTTTCTGTATACTTCAGATCGTTTCATGACAAAATTTTACAAGGTCCCCAGCTACCAGGCCCCGCCCCTGGTGCCTCTCCCAGGCCTCAGCTGGATCAGTTCCGAGGCTCAGCTTGCAGGCAGGGACCGCTGTCATATTCCCAGGGCTTGGCCGGGCCTGTGCCCCTTTTCAGAAACACCCCTGGCAAGGAGGCGTCTCAGGGGCGGAAGGCCCCTGCACCCACTGTGTGGAAGCCTCCCTCTCCCAGGGCCCAGGCTGAAGCAGTGCTGGTGTGTGGGGGCTACCCTGGTCCACCACCAACTTCAAAGACTTCCCTGTGAGGAAGGGGAAAGTGACTCTGTCAGGCCTCCCTTGTCGCTGCCTGGGAGGGCTGGGGTCTGCAGCCTGCAGCTGCCATGGAAGGCTCCAGGCCCTAGGCATGCCTGCCTCAGGCTCTCCGGGGCTGAGCAGAAAAAAGGCCTGGGTCTACCCACTGCTTGGCAGGCCCTGAGGTCTAGGGCTCACAGACTGCCTGTCTCCCAGATAAATGAACAAACCACTGGTCCCCACTTGCACACCACACGCCCAAGACAGAGTGGCAGCCAGGCACCTCCCTGTCCTACCACCACCAGCCAAAGCTCACCTCCAACTGCCAGGTCTCTGGCCAGAGAGGCCACCACAGGGCTACTGGGTATCAGGGCCAGCCAACCTGGTGGCATCCAAGGAGTCAGCCCCAAGCTCTGGAAGAGGACTGACAGGCTCCACACCCCCTGGAGGGCAGGGGCTCACTCCCAGGAACTAGTGGTCACCCTCTGCCCTTTGCCAGAGCCTGGGAGCCATCTCTGGGGGAGAAGTGCCCTCTGAGCAGGGTACTTGGAGACCCACCCAGACCTTCTCCCTGTCTGCCCCCCAGTGACCCAGCCTCACTCTGTTCCTCCCCACAGAAGCCTGGACCCTCCCTGCCAGATACACCAGCCCAGGCCCCCTCATCCCTGCTGTGCGCACCCCCTCCCGCCCCTTCAAGACTCAGCCGGTCTCTGAAGCCTGAGGGGCTGAATCCATTGACTTCCAAATCGGGAGGGCTGGGTCCAAATCCCGGCTCCATCACAGCCTCACCCTGGGACCACCGCGGACTGACTTCGCCACCTGCCTTCACTTCCTGACCTGTGGAATGGGGGTTGGACTGTGCCTCTCACATCCCTCACAAGGTGGTGACTGTGCTGTCAAGGCTATTGTCAGCTGCTGCCTCTGCCCTAGGGCCTTTCTGGCCTGGGCACCATGGCCCTCGCCACCCTGCGGGCTTTGCGCCTGCTGTAGCCGAGACCATCACCAGGAGACCCCCAGACACCGATCCGGGCTTCAAGGACTCATCTGCACCCAAGCAGCCAGGGCCCAGGGGCCAGCCAGCTCCCTGCCAGCCTAGGTGGGTGCCCCAGCGGCACACATGGGCCAGAACCGCAGCCTGCGCTCAGTCACCAGCCCTCCGGCAAAGGAGGCGCAGCTGCCGAGGAGGGCCAGGCGTTTTCTCGTCCTCATCTACGTGCCTCCGTGTTCTCTCAATTTGCTGTAGTCAGAGGGGGAAGCAAATCTATCCCCCACATCTATCCTTCTGGGGAGCCATGAACAGAAGCCGTTGTCAGGGAGCTTCCCCATGGCAGGCCCCATCTGGAGGGGGAAAGATGGGGGAAAGAAATGCCAGGCAGAGGGACTGGTATGAGGGCCGGCGTGGAAGGCGAGCGGAGATGTCACGTGAGGACGGAGAAGGGGGAGGACAAGGACCGGGGTGAGCAGCGATCCGCGACTCCGCGCGCTGACTGAGAAGACCAGGAGAAGTGGGGGCCGCGTGACCCTGCCGCAGGCCTGGGCACCACGGGCTCTCCTCCAGCCCCACCGCCTGTCAGTAAATAAGCTTGTTTAACGCTCAGTCTGACCACTGGGCCCCGAGGCCAGGCGCCCGAGCTCACAGACGGCCTTTGTGCGGCCATGAAGGGCCTTTTCATCCCTGCCCTGGCCTCCCGCCCGCTCAGCCTGGCCTGCTCCCCCCACCTCGGTAGCTGTGGCCACGGGCGACCCGCAGGGAGGGCAGCAGGCCGCCCCCTCCCCGCCTGCCTGCTCAGGACCCCAGCCCAGGGAGCAGCGGGCCAGGGGCCTGTGGGGCCGGCTGCACACCTGCTCTGAGCCTCCAGCCGGGGGTGGGGCGGCCAGGAGCCTCCCGAACCCCCTTCCTCCCGGAGTGGCAGGGCGAACCACAGCCAGCCGGAACCCCAAAGACTCCGGGGTGGGGCTGGCCTGCCTGCCCTTGGTGGGACACAAGGAGGGGGCTCGGGAGGTGAGGCCAGGTGAGGTCCCGCTGCCGCTAGACACGAGGCTGTCCCCAGGCATTCCTGCGGCGGCAGACACAGCCCACCCACCCAGGCTGTGTGTGCACAGTCTGATCCAGCGCTTCTGGCTGACAGCCTGGCTGGGAGGGCTGGCTGCATGGGGACCAAGAAACTGGACAGAAGCTGCCCACACGGCCCCAGACCCCAGGCAGACGGACGCCAGCACCTTCACCTCCACCCGCTTTGACCAGCAGGCCGGAGAAGCTTTTCACTGGGGTGGGTGGGGTATAAGGGAGCCACGGGAGACGCCACCCCGCTTTAGATCACTTCCCCAATTCCCTGGGCACCACACCAGCCCCCTGGCTTGCCCAGCTGGCCCCTCTCCCACCAAGAGGGAGGCTGGGCGCTTTCCTAGCCACGTGAGGAGGTGCTTCGGCCTGAGACTACCCTGCACCCAGCAGAGCGGCTGGGGATGTTTTCCTCCTAACTTGCGCTGAGCGCTACCAACTGCCTGGCCTGTCCTGAAAGCTCACGTGTGTGAACTTGGCAGACCTACAGTCTCCTGCGAGAGACGCAGAGGCGCTCTGATTACCGCCTGGTACAGCAGAGGAGAGGCACAGAGAGGCTGAGAAACAGCGAGGAGGACAGGGCCGGAAACGAAGCCAGCCCGCAAGCTTCTTCCTAGGGCGTCTAGAGGGAGGCCGGCAGGCCCACAGGCTCCTCGCCACCCCACCCCGTTTCCTCCCGTGTTCGTGCCTGAGTGTGTGACCGTAAGGGTCCCCCCAGGCCTCGCATCCCCCAGCAGTTCTCCCAGCACCACGTCCACACAGCCCCCCTCAGATCCACAGACACTCCCCCGAAACCCATGCCGTGGAGGGTCTCCAGGGGCCCCCCACCCGCACATTTCTCCAGCCCCAGGACTGCCCTCAGGAGCCCCGAAACACCTCCCTTTGGCCCACCTCACGGCCATCAGGGATGGCTTTCTTCCAGGAGAAAGACCACCCATGACCTGTCTGTGCCTTCTCTTGCTCAGGCTTTGAAGCCCCACAGCTGTGCCCAGGACGGGGGCTCAGGTCCCAGGAGCCTGCCAACACAAGCCTGGTGGGACCCTTCTCACCAGACCCCAGACCCAGCCATTTTCAGCCTCAGTGCAGCACCTCAGTCCAGCATCCTCATGGTTTTACAGAGGGGTCTCTGGCCCTGTGCTCCCTCTGGAATTTTTCCCAAGATGGAAACAGCACCTGGGTCTTCACTCTCAAAGGACATTTCAGAAAACCAGCAGAGAAGGGCTTGCGGGGCTTGACAAATAAATGGTAGGGCTCTGTGGTCTTACATCTAGGGGCCTGGGGCCTCTGCCCCTCAGCTGCTTGCCCGGTGCCCCCTCCTGACTCACAGATCCGAAGGCCTTCAGATATTAGGGCGCTGGAGTAATCCCCATGTCCCCTAGGCAGCTAATGTCCCTGCTCCCCAAGTCACCCTCCTACTTCAGAGGTCACCGTCTCTATGACTAACGATTCCCTGAGGCCTCTGACGCAGCTGCTGCCAGCCTGTCTTGGGGGAGCCCTTCACAGAATCACCCCAAACTGCCACCCCATCTCCTGTGAATGGCCTTGCCGGTGGGCATTAGAGATTCTGGCCTAAGGTACTTCTTAGCTTTGGGAGGCTGGTGGTAGCAGAGCCCAGGGAGCACCCTTACCTGTGAGCACCGCAGGGGCCAGGACCCCGGACAGGAGCAGCAGCGCCATGCGCAGGGCCAGACCGAATGCCATCCTGGCCCGTGAGTGAGCGCGGCCGGCGAGCGGGATGCACGGGGGACGGAGGACTGAGCTGGTTAACTTCAGGGCAGAGGGAAAGAGGCATCAAAGGGCTGGGAAAGGTTTCATCAATGCAAACTCTGTCCTCCTGGGACACCGTGCCCGCCCCCCACACATGAAAACACACACACACACACACACACACACAGCAGAGCTTACAGAACTGACTGCTTTCCTGAACTCTGGAGCAGCCCCACCCTCAGAGAGGGAAAGAGGAAATTGCTCTCTTTCCCGCTCTCCTTCTCTCTCTCTCTCTCACACACACACACACACCTGGGCCACTGAAAGTGAGAGAATCTCAACCTCCATGTGCAAGACTCACCCAGGGAGCTTGACAAATGCAGATGATGGCCCTGGCACTCTGTTTCAGTGGGTCATGGATGGGCCCAGGAATCTGCATTTTAGTGTGCAAGGCCCAGGCTTGGGAGACTCCAACCCTAGGCTGGCAGCACTGATGAGGGCCAGGTTCTGCTCACGTTTGGGCTCTCGATGCCAGGCGGGGAGTGGGCACACAACAGCCCTCGTTAAAGCAGCACTTTTTTTTTTTTTTTTTTTTTTTTTTTGCGGTACGCGGGCCTCTCACTGTTGTGGCCTCTCCCGTTGCGGAGCACAGGCTCCGGACGCGTAGGCTCAGCGGCCATGGCTCACGGGCCCAGCCGCTCCGCGGCATGTGGGATCCTCCCGGACTGGGGCACGAACCCGTGTCCCTTGTATCGGCAGGCGGAGTCCCAACTACTGTGCTACCAGGGAAGCCCTAAAACAGCACTTTTAAAGCAGTTTCCATCCAAACCTTCTGGCAGCTCTAGTCTCTCCAGAAAAACTCACGTCATAAAACGCCCTGGGTTCCTTCTTGCTCTCTCTTCTCCTAGGTACCTGGGACTTGAAATACCACCTGTGTGTTCATGACACACATTTCCAACCCAGTTCTGGCCCAGAACTTCAGCCCGTCACCCACTGCCTCCCGGACAGCCCCACGGGTACCTAATGAGCATCTCCAGCTTAACGTGTCCAGAACAAACCTTGACTGCACTGCCTCTCCAGCCCTGCACAGTCCCCCACCTTGCAGATGTCGTAGCCACATAATTAAAGTTCATCAGAGATCTCTCTCTTTCCCTTGTCTAAGCTCTCAGAAAGTACACCCCCCTACTTCAAACCCTTCATGGTTTCCCACTGCTCTTAGAATAAAAAGCCAAACGAAGGACTCGCCTTGGCCCTGCGCACTATGTTCAGTCTGCTGGCCTTGACGAGGTTCCTCCAATCCACCAAACTTAATCCTGCCTCAGGGCCTTTTCACTCGCTGTCCCCTCTCCCAGAAAGCAGTCTCTCAGCTCATTACATGGCTACCTCCTAATCACCATTCAGGTCTCAGCTCTGATCATTCAGTCCCCCATCCACCCATCACATGGCTTTAACTTTCTTCTTAGCATTTATATTTGTATGAAACTCTCATTTCCTTTTTTTTTTTTTTTTTTGGTTAATTTTTTGAGGGATGACCTATATATTGTGAAGTACACAAATCTTATGTCTACAGCTTGATGAACTTTCATACATTTGTAAACACCACCCAAATCAATGTAGAACATTTCCAGCAGGATTCTCCCTGCCCCTCCCTAGTCAGTACCCCCAAGGTGCCAGTCTGTCTTCTATCACCATAGATTAGCTTCCTCTACTCTTGAACTTCAAATAAACTGAATCCTATGACATGAACTCTTGTGTCTGGCTTCTTCTGCTCAACTTCTGTGAGATTCATCCACATTGTTGCACGTGGCAGTGGCTCATTCTTTTTTATTGCTGAACGGTATTCAATTGTATGACTATGCCACAATTTATCCATTCTTTTATCCATTTTATCTATTTATTTATGTCAATTTGGGTTATTTCCAAGTCTGAACTTTTATGAATATAGCTCCTGTGGGTATTCTTGTACCTGCCTTTGGTGAACATATACACTAAGTTCTCTTGGTTATATATCTAAAGATAGGATTGCTAGGTCAGAGTACAGTGTTTAGATTCTGTAGATGCTGACGAGCAGCTTTCCAAAGTGTTTGTTCTCATTTATACTCATCAGCAGTATGAGAGTTCCTGTTGCTCCACATCCTCACCAATACCTGGCATTGCCAGTCTTTTTTATTTCTAGCCGTTCTGATAGGTATGTAGTGGTGTCTCATCGTGGTTGTACTGCCATGACTAATAAAGTTGAACACCTTTTCATATTTATTGACCACAGGAATAGCCTCCTGTGTGAAGTGTCTGCTCAGTTTTG
The DNA here is from genome assembly GCF_949752795.1 of Hyperoodon ampullatus. Lineage (NCBI taxonomy): Eukaryota > Metazoa > Chordata > Mammalia > Artiodactyla > Ziphiidae > Hyperoodon > Hyperoodon ampullatus. The sequence continues at coordinate 7,521,844 of NC_136921.1, forward strand.
TTTTTTGTTTTTTTTTTGCTGATATATTAGGGTGGTCTATCACGTTGAATTTATTTTTAGGATTTTTTCGGTGTGTGTACCCAGATAAAAATTCTTCGTCAGATATATGATATGGTGCCTTTAAATGAAGTGTCCATTGGTTGTCTGTCTCTACTCTGTGATTAAGTCCCAGACAGGTGGGGCTGTGTTTAGTTCATCAATGTATTTCTAGAACCTAGCACATGATAGGAACTTAATACTGGAATTCAATCAGTTGGGATTTCTGGGGTAGAATTAACATCGAGTATCTTCTCACTTGTTCACTCTTTTGTTGGTGCTGCTCGTTTGCTCTGTCTCCCGTCCTCACCTTTCTGTGCCCTCAGTGTAACGTAGAGTCAGACTCCCAGATCACACTCCTGAGACATTCTTGCCGGCTGACTCCCTGTTGGCATCTGCCGTGGAGGCACTGGGGGGAGATGAAGGCGGGAGAGAAGTGTCTCTTTCCGATTCAGATTCCTGACAATGTCTCTGGCAGCAGCAGCAGCACTGGCCACACCAACTTCAATAACGAATAAGTGTGGCTTGCAAAATTACAGTCAAACTGAATTCACAGCTGTGTCAATTCTTTCAGGTGACATTTGCGGCACTGAATGGGAAGGAGTGAGACCTTGAGATCTGGAATGGGGGTATTTGGGCAGACTCAAACAAATCTGAGAGTCTTCCACTCACAAATCCTCAGGGCTCCCTTGCAGAAGCAGCAGGCTCCTTAGAGAAATGGCTAATTCCAAATCTGGAAAAGTAAAAGTAAATGATGTGCCTAGAATATCTCATGCCAAATTAAGAAAGTGCTCAAAGGATGATAGGGATATGGCAAAAGGACACAAATGTCAACTTGGAGGGGCTCCAAATGGACAAGTTGTGCACAACAGTATCCGATTATAACCTACAGTGTGTGCATGCATGCATGCATGCGTGTGTGTGTAAAGCTCTTCCTTATAGAATGCTGACTAATAAATTACAGGAAAGCTTGACAACCACGAATTGTTCAAGCAAGAATCATCAATGACTGCTAAAACTAGTGGATAAAAGTTTGATGAGAGCTGGATATTTACATAGTCTCAAAGTATCTCCCATAAAGAGAAAAATCATTACAGTGGAAAAACCTGGCAGATACTGTCTTTAAGTAATTAAAGTTAACATCACCAGTAATGGTTCAAACTGACATCATGTACCTCCTGATATGACACATCAAGGACATAACATCACTTCTGTAGTATTCCTGCCCAATTGCATAATCTCAATTAAATCATGAGAAAAATACCAGACAAATGCAAACTGAGTGCATTCTACAAAATAATTGTCCTTTAAAAATCTCAACGTATGAAAGATAGAGGAACTGTTCCAGATTAGGGAAGACTCAAGAAACATGACATCCAAATACAAAAAGCAATCATGATGGCATTCTGTACCTTTTTGTTTTTCCTTATAAAAGACATTAGTGGAACAGTTGGTGAAATACGAATGAAGCCTCGATATTAATAGCATCATATACTTTATTTCCTAATTTTAATAAGTGTACTGTGGTTATATAAATGTCCTTTTCTCAAGGAAACACGCCCTGAAATGTTTAGGGGTAAGGGACATAATGTCTGCAATTTGCTTTCAAGTGATTCATAAGAAATAGTTACTGAGAGTCATTATTGTGAGTGTAGTTATTGAGGAAAAAAATAATAAAGCAGGTGTGGTAAAATGTTAGCAATTGGAGAATCTGGATGAAAGATATGTGGGAGTTTTTTCTACTGTTCTTGCAAGTTTTAAGTCTGAAATTATTCAAAAAATTTAAAATGCCCCTTCTCCCCAAAAAGAATCACTATATTTCAGTGACTAATGAAATAATAGACCTAGGCAATGATCATCAATGAATGTTAAAACTGCTACATGAAAGATCAACAGAACTTTTATAATGGATGAATCAGCCTGATAGCAACAGGACTGATGAATTGTGACATAGTGAAAATGGGACAACCAGACAATGCTGCCTGTGATGCAACAGGACGTACAGCAAGTAAGTATTCTTGGAGGGGGAGGGGAGAATCTGAATCCAATAAAGTTTCTAGACCTGACTACTCATTCACAGATGTGGGGGAGAGTAACAAATTGACACTATAAGGACGCTCCTTGCTGAGTCCACATTATGGGATGTTCTGCGGGTAAATGATCTTGTTTTTTCAATTTTTTTTTTTTTTTTAGGGGAAACTGGTTAGACTAAAAGAGACTTAAACAGAGCAACCAAATGCGATCCGTGAACCTCATTTTGATTCTGATTCAAACTTTTGTAAAAGGACATTTTTAAGATAATCTGAAAAAATCATACAGACTGGGTTTAGATACTAAGAAATTATTAATATTCTTAATGTGGTATTGGCATGTACTTTTTTTTAAAGGTATCTTTGTCTGTTACCATGCACATTAAAACATTTACGAGTGACTCAATGATATCTAGGATTTGTTTTAAAATATTCTAAGGGAAAAAAGGTGAGATTAAAAAAACAAAATTGGGCTTCCCTGGTGGCGCAGTGGTTGAGAGTCCGCCTGCTAATGCAGGGGACACGGGTTCGTGCCCTGGTCCGGGAAGATCCCACATGCCGCGGAGCGGCTGGGCCCGTGAGCCATGGCCGCTGAGCCTGCGCGTCCAGAGCCTGTGCTCCGCAACGGGAGAGGCCCCAACAGTGAGAGGCCTGCGTACCACACACACACACAAAATTGGTAAAACGGTAGGAGTTTGTTACATTAGCTGCTGTGACTGAAAGTTGTGTCCTCCAAGATTTTTATGTTGGAAGCCCTAGTCCCAATGGGATGGTATTCAGAGGTGGAGCCTTGGGAGGTCATGAGGGTGGGGTCCTCGTAATGGGATAAAAAGACGATTTTTAAGAGATAAAAAGATGGGATAGAAAGAGAAAGACCTGAGATCTCCTTCTCTGCCATGTGAGGACATAACAAGATGGCGGCCATGTGCAAACCAGATGACTCTCACCAGACACTTGATCTGTCAGCACCTAGATGGTGGGACTTCCCAGCCCAGACTAAAGACACTAGTCTACTTCAATGTATGCTTAAGTTTTTTCAATTAAAAAGAAAAAAAACTGAACTCAGGCAAAAGCTAATTAAAGATGAAAGCTGCAGTAACCTCAGCACTGTTAGGGACTCAAACCCCTTGGGAATGAAAGTTTAAGTCAGCCACCAGCTCAGGGGCTGGTGGAAGGCAAAAAGAACATGAAATGGGAAGTAAATAAGGAAGTTGTACAAATATCACCCACAGCCTCATGACAAGGAACAGAAACAAAAACTGATGTATATTTTATTCCTTGCTGTATATATACATATATACATATACACCAATTTTTCATATATATCTGTGTGTGTATATATATATATGTAAAATAAAATTTAGTCGTTAAGATAATAATTATCCAGGTGAGACTGTGAATTTAAGAGATATTAGTATCACCTAGAAAAGGATATGATGACTGACCATTAGATAAGGTATTAGTGATTTCCCTAGTTACTAATCCTTCAGTAATCTTACCCTCCTACTCTTCCAACGCCAATTCTTTTTTCTCCCCTGCCCTCCACCCGCATTTCTTTTGACTGAATATTTAAGACGGTTTCTGATTCATGATGGGACCCTGACCTGCTTAGGGCTTAACTTGACGTTATCAAAAGAAGTCAGAAAATCCAAGTCAGTGACTTGTTCCCTTAATTGAGGCTCACCATGCTTACATTTTGACCTACGTCTGCTTTAGTAAAACCAAAATGGGTATGTGTCAAAGACTCACACTAAAACACAAGTGCTAAATCTGCAAACACCAAGTGTCAGCGATACGCTGCAAAGATGTACAGATGCACACACAGATCACACTTGCACATATGCACTCAGGAGGTGAGAGCTGAAGGAAACCTCACAGATCAGCTAGGCCAGTAGTTCCCCACTCAAGCTGTCCATTTAGGGTCACTTAGGGCACCTAAAAAATAATTTCCAGTGCTGGGCCCCACCCTAAATAAGAAACCATGGGACATGGGGCTCAGGGACTGATTTTTGTTTCAAGTTCATCATTTGATCTGGGCCAACCCCCTCATCTGACAGGCAAGGAAACTGAGACCCAGAGACAGGACAGGAAGGACAGGTTAATAACGAAGCTGGTACTAATATCCAGTCTCCTGGAACCCACGCCACATTACCTCCCTGAGGGGTACTTCTTTACACTGATTTTCAGATGTCTAAGAGGGAGGCTGCCCATTTTTAATATGTTCCATTGCACCTACACATGAGCCCACAAACTACCTTCTCCCTTGCAAAATGGCCTACAAATATTTATCAAGCATTTATGTGCTGGGCATTGTACTATGCAATTACATTTTAAGTTACTGATCACAGCTACCTCACAGTTCCCATTTCACAGATGGGGAAACAAATACTTGCCTAAAGGAGATAGCAGGATCAACTTTCAAATCTGACAGCTTGACTCCAGTGCCCCCATCCACAAAACCACTCATAGGTTCATGCCACAGGGTACCTTTAAAAACACACACACACACACACCCCAAAAACCTAGATTCTGTATAGAATTGGGGGTTGCTAGACACAGCAAGTTTGAGCCCTTGGAAATCACTCGTTTCCCAGCTCTGCACAAGAATGGAACAGAGCCTGTGCCAAGCCCCCTCGTCAGGGTAACCACTAGGATTCCTTTCCCATGATGGATGTGCACAAACTCAACCATCCCAAACTCTTCCAACTTCAAAGCAGGCTGAAGAGAATGACAGCGGTAGAGGCCGCTAACTGCCAATGTTAACATCCATTCCCTGTGTTTCTTAGAAACAGAATCCCAATGGTATTTGGGGTGGCAAACCACTCAACTAAACCCCCCAAATTTCCAGCTTTTTTTTTTTTTTTTTTTTTTTTTTTTTGTGGTACGCGGGCCTCTCACTGTTGTGGCCTCTCCCGCTGCGGAGCACAGGCTCCGGACACGCAGGCTCAGCGGCCATGGCTCACAGGCCCAGCCGCTCCGCGGCATGTGGGATCTTCCCAGACCGGGGCATGAACCCGCGTCCCCTGCATCGGCAGGCGGACTCTCAACCACTGCACCACCAGGGAAGCCCTCCAGACTTTCTTGAACTAACTATAGTTACGTATCCACATTCCAGTTGAAAAGACTTAAGATGTTTGGTAGAGCTCCCAAAAGAGCTCCTCAAGGAAGGCTGACTAACAGGGAGGTGTGCTCCCTGAGCCTCACCCCAGTCCTTCGTCCTGCCTGGAATATAGGCACGATGGTTGGTGCTCTAGCAGTCACCTTGGACCATGAGTGACCTTGAGAATGGAAGCCACAACCAGGAGGGTAAAACAGAAAGAACCTGGGTCCCTTAGCCACACCAGCCTTGGCCTGATGACCTCCAGATTTCACTTGAGAAATAAACTATCTTGTTTAAGTCACTGTTACTTTGTATCTTACTATATGCAGCCAAACCTAACAATGACCCACTGACCTTCAGGACTACTTCTCATGCTAAAGGAGGCATTCAAGGGAGAAAACTGGCTACCAAGGGAAAATAATCCCCCACTCCTAGATTTGGGGGGACAAGTAAACAATCTTTAAGAAATGATGTCTCTGCTTAAGACCAGCTGGACTGAACTGAGTGTTGAAGCTATGGTGAGTTCCATCCCCATGATGTCATCACTGCCAGCAACGAAAGGGGAGGCAACTGCAGCTTTTAGGCTGCAGGGCAGTTGCTGCAATTAGGGAAGAGCCCAGTTCTCCTCACTTGCTTCCCAACATCTATGTGCTGTTTCTCCCATACATTGAACCACAGCAGTGTTTGTTACTTTAGCTGCAAAACATTCCCACTGACGAATCCCTGGAGGGAAACTCTTCTCTCAGAGGCCCCAGGTGCCCTGTCCAGAACCAACACTACCAAAAGCTATGCAGGTCCATCATACTCAGGGCATCTGACAATGTCTGTAAAATGATCACACATCTGGCTGCCTCAAGGTTCCCAGGCTCTCCACGGTCCCAGCAAGCACTGCTGCTTCATCAGGAATTGCCTGTGCTCACAGCCATCCTCTAGAGCTGGGCTTTTTACTTTTTGTTCCCAAATAACCTATTAACTATGAGGCCAACTTCCATTTGGAATGTGCTCTCAGCTGCACCTTACTCTACTTAGAACGTGCATGCCTGTTGCTCTTTTAATGAAGCTCTGCTTCGCACACTGGAAGCACAGGAGAGAACTAGGTTCATTTCACATCAGAATCATACACAGACTTTTTCATTAATAATGTGGAGAGGACATTTTGTTTAAAATAAACTTCAATTTCTTCACCTGATCAATTTAAAATAAGGTGTAGAAAATGGCACACACTCTATTTATGCGTGTATATATTTGTATATATGTATTATTTAAAATAAAGCCTGAAGTACCATTACCCTGAAATTAAAAAGAAAATAATCCCTCAATTTAGAGTCAACGAAGAATTGAAGTTCCTTGATGTATATGCATAAACTAATTTTATGCAGCTATTTCCCCAAAACAGCAACAACAGTACCTCTCATCCCACATGCTCTTCTATAAAGTGACCACTCATTCCATCAAGGGAGATGTTGGAGGTGACCATGTTCCCCAACCCCCTGAATCTGAAATAGCTTGTGACTACTTTCACAAAGTGTCACAGGAGTGACACTATGTGACTCCTGAGTCCAGGTCAGAAGAGGTGATGCAGCCTCTGCCTGGTTCTCTGGGGGAAGCCAACTGCCAAATAAGAAGTCCAACTACCCTGAAGCTGCCATGATGGAAAGGGCACACGTAGTTCCTCCAGCCACCAACCCAGCTGAGTTCCCCGGCAATAGTCAGCATCAACTGCCATTCACACGAGTGAGCCATTGTGCCAACCAACCTATCAAACCTTCCTAAGATCGCAGCCCCAGCTGACCTCTGACCATAACCAGAGGAGACACCATGGAAGAGCTGCCCAGCTGAGCCCTCCCCGCAGAGTCCTGACTCACAAAATTACCAATAAAATGCAAGGGTTGCTGTAAGCCAGTTTGCGGGTAATTTGTTATGTAGCAACAGTAACCAGAACACCAACTACCTCGGGCAAAGTATCCATAATCAAACTACCTTGTCTGGGTATGTTTTTTAAATCTCTGACTTAAAACAACTGGAAGCAAACAGTGTACAAAACAAATACTTTAAAACTCAGGAAGAGTTTAGATAATCTGCAAGTAAGTTCACAGAAAGAGATACGAACGTGTTTGCTGAAAGTGAAAGAGTGAGCAAATGAGAATGTGAAAATTGGTAGAATTGAGACAGAAACAAACATTCTTAGGAAAGAGTGGTTTCTTTCCACCATGTGGGAAATTCCTCAGGTAGAAGCAATGCTCCTCATTAAGCAAATGGAATGTTCCATGACTAAAACGACGCTGCTCCCTGAAATATGCCTACCCCTCCCCCAAATGTTTGTGTTTTATTTTTAAATTTCCCCTGAACAAGCATACAATAGAATCTAGCTTGGAAGGTGTGGGCAGGCTCTGGAGGGGTGGGCACCTTCAGGGGTGTGTGTCTGTGTTGTGAGGACAGGAGACGATCTGCAGGTCAGCAGAAAGGGGCAAAGGAGCAAAGACATTTAATCAACTTACCCACGTTTACCTTGACCTCTACATTCTCAAATACAGAACCAGTCAGCATTGCATAGCCTGCCAGAGAAAGCCACAGCTGCGTCCATGTCTTGGGTGCTCATGTGTCTGGGGCTTTTCCATGGTGCCAAGAAGATGGTTTGGTGGAAAACTCAGCCTCGACAAGGGTGAGTACAAGAAGTGTACTCAGATAGAATACCACCAGGTTTTATTTAAGTTCCTTTTTATTTTCCTCCACACTGGCAAAAGTTCCGAGGGAGCTTAAAGTTTTGTAAACATTTTAACTATCCCTCTTCCCCACCCCCCACTTTTGAATTTACAAAGCAAAGGAGAGCAGGAGCCCCAATTTTTAATGGTTCCCCATCTCCTCATGCTATTTGATCCAAAAACTATGTACAAGTCTGTAGCAGTCTCTGTATAGTTACTGTACATGTTTAAGAGGGAGGGAGGCAAAAAGGGACAGGGAGAATGGTGATCCAAAAGAATAAAATCAGAAACCCAAATATAATCATCCAAAACCAAACTGCTCTCAGAGCAACTCCAGCCTTCTTCGGGCAATGATGACAGAAAGAAAAGGCGCTCTACCAGGAGCCACCCGAACCACAGCACTTCTTGCACAGGGACGGACGGTCCAAAGGCTCCAGACCAAAGTGTGATTGGCAATTCCAGGTGATGTTCTGTGGGGGGTTGGCAGAGGCAGGAAGAGTATTGTTTATAAATAGGGCTTGAATACATTTATATCTGAAGTGAAGGGGTATTACGAGGCCACAACCAGAAGCCAGAACCAGGCTTCTCTCTCCTGTTCTCTCCCATCCCCTCCATCCCACTGCAATCTCCTGTATAGTGGTTTCCATGGATGAAGGTCTTAAAGATGGTCAGGTTTTGTATGTTCTTTTTTCAGAAAAGGCAAGCAACTTGCCATTCCAGAATCTTTAAACAAAACCTTTCGGGGCCACAGCAAGACACACACGCAATGCTCTGAGGAACCAGATGAAATTCCGGGCTTTTATCAGAAGCAGAAGTTTATCCCTATCCAAAATGAAATTACACAAATTCATACATATGGTAAAGATCCTAACTGCCTCTTAAACGAGACAAATTTTCAGCAGAAAGGCCCAAAACAAACTGGTCCTAGTCCTCTGAAGTAAAAATATTTATGGGAAAAAATCCGTTTTTGTAAGAAAGAAAAATTAAAAATAAGTCCCTCTCCCAGGCCACAGGGCTTCCTTTGTCCAATCAGGTTGGAGTATGCCAGGGGAGAAGTCAGCTTGCTTGGAAGTCACTATCTAATGAAGAAAAAACAAGAATCCTTTCTCTGAAAGGATGCTCAGAAAGAAGAGGCGAGGGGTGTGCAACATCAAACCAATCAATCTAAACTCCATCCCACTCAGGGCCTCTTTGATGCAATCCCAGAGTTAGCAGTGACAACGCAACCTTCAGACTGCAAGAGCTCTCACTGTCTCTGTCGGACACTCAAATCACAGTCCATGGGCGTTTTTGTTGCTGGCCAATGTCTGTTACCATTAACTCTCTTCATGATTGCACCAGTCAGACCCCATGCCCGTTTTTTTTGGGGGGGGGAGGGGAGAAGGAGAAGAAAAACAAAATAGAAGGAAAAAAGTGACAAGACAAAGTAAATTGCTATTGGCAGATCCCAACACACTTTCTGGGAGACAGTAGGTGAAATCACGGCACAGTAAACACGTCTGCCCAAAATCAGCCTTGTTGGGGAGTAATCCCAACTGCCACCCCCAAGACACAGGGTCTGGTCCACTTATCTACAGTCTGAGATGCTCACCAACAAAAATGGTTTAAAGAATCTTGGACACAAAGGGCTGGAAGAAAAAGCCTGAGATGATCGGTTCTGTGATTTGTTGCAGTGATAAAGAGTATATGGTGAGTAAGTGTCGTGTCCAAAGGTGCAGAATCCATGGTCAGCAGAGAAAAGAGGGAAGGCCAGTCCGCTCTGGCAGGTGCTCAGTAGTCATCCAAAGTCTCGATTTCACCCATATTGAGTCGCTCCGATGAAGCATTGACTGAAAACCCTGCAGGGAAAAATTGGCAACGAGTGACTGACCACACCCAGACAACCATGTGGCTCAAATGCTAGGCAGGCAGCTGGAATTTTAGTCTCCTGTTTTTGAGCACACAAATAGGGATACTAAAAGGAGGGAGAAGAAAGGATAAAAGTCAGTGTAATGGCTTTTTTGCCTTTCCAATTAGACATTCTATTTTTATATGCTTTATCTTAAGGTTCTGATATAATTTAATTAGGGAGGAAACACACACACACACATATAAACCCAGCACCACTGCTTTAAAAAAAAATTGCAAACCACTGCCTTAGAGAGTCCTGAGTAGAGCCTGGGTTGTAAGTGTGTTTTAAGGCCAGGCTGGCTAGGGGGGAAAGTTCATTCAGAAGGTGTACCTTAAAAGAATGGGGCAGGGGGAGGACAGGAATAACACACTAAGTAAGTACTTTGTAACCACTCGAACAAATGATTGTGAAATGTGAGTGGGAATAACACTACTGGGTTGGCCAAAATTTTCGTTCGGGTTTTTCCATAAGATGTTATAGAAAAACCCAAATGAACTTTTTGGCCAACCCAATACTTCAGCCCCATTTGCTATCAGGAATACTCTGGGTCCGAAACTTTGTCAAAGTTCTGGTCCAGAGATTTTGCTTTCAGTGGTAGGAGGCTCCAGGGAAGACCCCACTACAAGATCCTTAGAGCCCTCAGATGTTCTTCCTATCACAGAGAAGACAGCATAAAAATATTAAAGTACTTTATTCGACTCAATCTACTCTAAGTAGACTAACAAAGGCAAGGATTTCATTTAGCAATATTAATTGACTGAAATGCAATCTGGTTTAGAAAAAGCAGTACTAGCACAGCCACTGAAGGCAACAAGCAGCACTTACAAACACTACTGAGGTTTGAAAACCTAATGCCATCAGCCACGTGTAATTTTTCAATGAACTCCATGATCAGAGATTGATAAAAAGTACTATTAACAGGGCCTCTTTGGAATGAGTGATTCTCAAAAAGCTTTCAGTTCATCCACCCTAAATGAAATCCCAAACTGTTTCAGCTGCTATTTGAATATCAAGAAGTAAACAGGTGATGCTCTCCAGTCTAAAGGCAGTTCTGTTAATATTGAGTTTTCTGCCCCCTCCTGTTTGTTCTTTAATGTTCAAGTTTTCAAATACACATTTTAAATGTACCAATAATAAACAAAAAAAGTCTTACATAATAAAAATAGCTTAATTACATTACATTCTTGATTTCAAAATATCATGATTTGAAAAAATAAACACGCCTATTTATTAACCAAGGAAGCTGTGGTACAAGCTGCTTACAAGGCCTCCTACTGGGAGAGGCTAGGATTCCAAATCCCAACCTGAGTTCTACCCCTCAACTGTGTTCCCATAACCTGCAAGATTTTTTTCCCTTGAAAATAATGAAAGGCTTAGTGTTCATATTTGAAAATAACAGTTAATTAGGTAAGTATAAAAACCTAAAGACCAAACAGTTTATGAAATGAACTATTACTCTGTTCCGAAGCAGGTTTTTCTTTGACTTCACGTATATCTCAAGAACAAATGAAATGTGATAAAAACAATGAGCTACATGAAATAAAAGTGGGAATGTAACAAAAACACAAACTAAAACAATTTTAGTCATACAAAGACAGGAGGGAAAAGAAGCCTGGGGCCAAAAAAAAGTTAAGTATTCGGTGCTATAATATGACGATTACCGGGCTGGGCTTTTAGCAGACATGGTCTCATTTACCTGTCAAAAAAAACAGTAAGGAGGGCACGTCTCCTCCCCACTTGACAGAAGGGGGAGCTCTGGGATATAATGAGACCCCATGCAATACAAATGAGGATGTAAGCCCACTATGCCCAGCTCTTAAGACTATATTAGGTTCAGAACAACAGACTCCCACTCACATAATTTCTTTAAGGTTTGGGAGACCGTTTATATAAGGAAAGTATGACTGGTGAAAAAATGGTAATGTGTGTGTGTGTATTTCTCACATCCAAGTACAGGATGTTGGCTCACAATGGCACTTGGTAGCTCTAAAAACTAGAGGAAAACACAAGAGTACAATGGAGGACATGATCATTAAAATGAAGCTGGGATCTCTCTGAGGTTTGTTTTAGAAGCAAAATTCTCTTTTGATCAACGACCACTTTCTCAATGGATACTTCAGGGTCAAATTTGAACCTGTTTTCCCATTATGTGCATGGGGAACTTGTGACTGATGGATATTTGTTAATTTTTCTTAATCTATAAGTCAATAAGGCATAGATCAATTAAAAACAATAATAAATGGATATGAGTAGGTAAGAGGCAGAAATTATCAGAGGAATTTCCAGAGGAAAGTTTAGTTGAGCAGAAATTCTCACTAAATGGTCCAAGCAAGAGCCCACCCAAGTGAGCTTCTTCAGTATTTTGTTGAACAGTTTTACTTCCCTTATATTTAATTTTTTTTCTTCCCTTTCAAGATATATATTCCTTAAAACTCTATTCCTAGAATGACCTATGTCTCATTCCCTTGAAGGGGGATTTTAAGTCCCTTCCTTTCTTAGGTCTATAATAGGAGATGGGGTCAGATCAGATATTTCATCCAAATACCTTTACCTCATTTTCAGAGGAACCTTTTCCCTGAGAACCTTCCCCCCACCTCACCCCGGCCAAGTACCACAGCTAAATAGCGGGGGATTCTTAGCTAGAACTCACAACCAGAACTGAAGGAACACTCTTAAATCTACATTCACTTATCTCTGTCAAAACTGGATAAAATTTTGGACTGTTCCATCCATCCTTAACATAAACTTCCAAGACATGCAGAAGAAAACAAAATTTCACCAGATCTCTAGGTTTCCAAAGCCAGCTTGCAGAGCATCGGTTCCAGAGGGCAATCCTCAAAGCTGGGTTTCTGCTACTGTTTGATTTCTCCAGCGCAGGAAACCTCTGAAGTATGGATCCTACCAAGGGCAGGGCAATCTACCTCTTGCTGTGCTATCAGCTCTTTCATCTCCGTATCACGCCTCCTAGTCACTTCACACTCCATCTACCCAACACTCAAATACTGCATCATTCCCCTGTAAGCCTGCTCCACTTTCCAGGGCTCATCATTTTAGCAAAAGAGCAACTCTTTTCATCCGGCTGCCCAAACCTTTCCATTCTCCTTGTCCATCCCCTAAATTTCTAAAATCCATCTAACTCCTCTCCATCTCCACTGCCAAAACCCTATTCCAGGCCACCAGTATCTTTCATCTGGTCTATACTGCAGCCTCCTAACTAGTCTGCCTGACTTCCCAATCTGCCACCTTTGCCAATATAACCATTCTATTCCAGACAACAGTTTTATAATAGCCTATTCTACATTCATAAATAGAGAATAATATTAATTTCATCATTGCCTGTGAGGTTGTTAGGCCAATTTAAGAAACACAGGTGGCCCATCAGCTTTGCCTATGCTGTTTATTATTCCAGAAACACCATTCCCTATTCTTCCTGTCTTTCAAAGCCCCAATTCAGGTGTCACCTTTTCCCCAAGGCTGGCTGCCCTGGTATGAAGACACTGGTCCTCAATGTTAGATAAGAGTAGCCATGGGTAACACAGAAGAGTGAAAACAGGCCTGCTCTGAAACCCCAGCTGCACTGCTAAATGCTGTGTGACTCTGGGAAATGTCTTAAATCCTCTGGGCCTTGGTTTACTCATTGTTTTAAAGCTGGAACATTGCCTCATAATGCAGGATAATTATGAGAATTGTATTATACATACAGTGAATGTCAACAAATACTGGTTCTTTTCTGTGAACATCTGATTGGATTTATGGTCTGCTTCCACACAAATCAGCATTTTAAATTTTAAACAACTTTTTCTGTTGTCCATGAGTATTATTTTCCAACTAAATTCAAAGTTTTTTTAAAAGAAATTCATATTAGATATGAAAAAAGACTTTAAAACTGAAGGCACCACACAATGTATTACTTTTCTTACTCCCTATGGCACATGAGGCATAGCTCCTGCACTGAGATGCCCAGTAAATACTGACTACTAATTTTGAACTGGTCAAAAACATTTATTTTTTATAAGAAGTATTTCCCTTCATGAAAAACATTCCACCATGGAACTCACATATAATCTCCCCCCAACACCCAGCTAAGACATTAGGCCTGTGCTCACCTAATAAACTTGGATCTGCTCGGACCATCTTCTGCTTTTTCTTCTTCTTGCCACTTTGTACAGCTTCAAAATTGGACTGTTGGTTGTTGCTTTGATTGGTCTGAAATACTGAATGGAGTGCACTGTGGTTCATCCCCCACACAGAGTCCTATAAAACGAGATAGCACAACTGAGGTTACATGGTGGATACAGGCTTGGCCCACCCTAAGGAAATGGTTGATCTGGGTCTCACCTTACCAAGGATGAGTTTAAAAACAGAAAGCCTACCATGGATTCTGGTAATAACGAAACTAAGAACAGTCCACTGAGCCACGCTTTCCCTTCATTTAGATTCAGACATCCCACTTGAGCTCTGTCTCCACAAGGCCCATCCTGGTAACTCCAGGTGTCCACACTGCTGTGACAGCACAGCTGTCAAAACCTCTCCAGACATACATGGACTCTGTATCATCCACTAGGAATTGGCTCTTTGGCAATCCACACCTCTCACCTACTCAAAGTGGAAGGTTCCTTTGTTCCCCGGGGCCCATCAACAATGTGTGAAATGTCTGGCAGATTATAGTATTGTCAGTACTGGGTACCAGTGGATCCTGAGCAGCAGAGAGCTAACAGTTGTAAGTTTTAACTATTTAAAACCAAATTTATGGTCTATGACAAGCTGGAATTTGCAATTTGGCAGAGGCACTTATATAAACCAAGAACAATGGGGCTGATATGCCTAACAGAGAATGAATGGCTATATCTGCTAATTGGGAAATTCACAAAGGTCTCTGGACACTGAATTTGAAAATATCAAGTCCACCATGTTTTAAAAGGTTCCAGTCATGTGATGTACAAAATTGGGAACATTGTTCTAATTTTCATTTCTCTGGCTGCTCAACATTTCAAGACATTAACACTCACAAGGGCACTGCACTCACTCTGCTGCCTCATACCTGCTGCTGCTGCGGTGGCTGTTGCTGTTGAGGCTGCCGCTGGCTGGCTTTCTGTTTGGCGCGGCGCTCGAGGAACTGCTTGGCAAACTCCTTGGCCTCAGAGGTATCTCCTAAATAGGCCCTAATGTAATCATGGACCTCATAAGGAGATTCTACTTCTTTCAGGAAAGAAACAAATGTGGGAACTGTAATATGAGAGGGAACAAGACATAAAGAGTAACAATGAAATATCACACAGAAGAGATCAGTTTCAGTTTTTAATATATTTTAACACCTAATACAGACATTAATGATGGAAACTTGAAAGGCATGCAGCTATTATGTTAAATATTCTTCAGTCTCCTCTAGAGTAGTAGTGGGGGGGACCCACTATCACTGCAATGCCCCAAATCATCTGAAATAGCACAGAGACAAAGATACCATGCATGTTTCGTTTCACTAAACGTTATTTTGGTAGAAACGAAAAGTCACGTTGATCGAAACAACTGTTTGCCTAAGGCTAAAGTCATCTGGGGATTCATTTCTTTTTTCCTTAAATTCAATCAGTATTTATTAAGTGTGATAATGTGGGCCGGCACCACAACAGATACAGAAGATATAGGCATAGCCTCCTTTCCCTTCACTGAGATATATTCTAAGTTTACAAGAAAAACGGAACATGAAGCAGTGAGGTGCAGGAGAAAAGCACAAGTATCAGAGTTAGACAGACATGGGTTTAAAACCTGATTCTGAAATTTGCTGACTGTGTGACCTTGATGAGTTACTTAACCATTCTGAGCCTCCGTTTCCTAATTTATAAAATGGGGATAACATCACCTACATTGTAAACGTATATCATAAAATTACTGCAAAAATTAGATACCTAAGATAACACATGTTAACCCCTAGAAAGTGCCTAGTACATGGTAGGTGCTTAATGGATGGTAGCCATTGCTATTTTTCACTACTGTTTTCTCTGGCTCGAGCCGACCATTAGCTATTGTTACAATGCTACAAAGGAACCCTTCAATTCCTTTACTGCTCTGTTTTTAAAAGATTCTTCGTTTTAGAAAAGACATCAGAGGTGGACTAGTTCAACAAAGCCCAAGAGTTATGGGAATCCCTTCCACACCAAGCTGGAGGGTAAGGGAAAGACTCACTTCCATCCAAGGCTGATAATTCTCTTTGTGAACAACTAACAATTAGCAAGTTTTTCTTCAAATTGAGCTGAAATCTTTTCACTTGCGTACATTATGGGTCTTAGCTTTATCCTACACAAAATAAGTCTACTTGCTCTGTCACATGATTCCCATCCCTGCCCCCAAAGGCAGGAAGGGAAAAACCTCACATCACCTCAGCCTTCTCTTGCCCAGGCTGACCTCTGTCCCCACTATAACAGTTACTCTCCTCTGTCCATCTGGCAATGCCCCCCATGAAATGAGCAGTATGGAACTATGACCTCTTCCGCCCTGTACATCATAAGACAGCCTAAGATAGCACCTACTTTAGCACCTACTTTTTGGTAACCACTGATAACCTATTTCAGCATAGTATTATTAAAGAGTCAAGTTCCTATGGTAGGTGCAGGACTTGACCTCCATCAGATTTCACCTCCTGAGTGTTGGCTCATCATCATTCCAATTTTCTAACTCTTTGTGGGTCCTGCTCTGCCATTCCACATGCTGGGTTTCCCTCCCCAATTCTTACCATCCAAGTTATTTGCCGTATTAAGGGCATGAAGCATCTGTTCACACCACTGGGTAAATCCATCTTGGGCTTTATTTACTCCCTGAAAGAGCTTCAGCAATTTTTCTTCTTCTTCTACTTTCTTATTCTGCCGGTTAGACACACCTACAGATTTACTAAAGCAAAACAATAGGGCGATATTATATTCCCAGAAACTGTTACTATATGATTATACTCTAACACCATAAATAGATAATGTCTTGGCAACACTGGATGGCTGTCCAGCAATCCAATTCTTGGTTCCAAAAATGAAAACAAACAAACAACGACAACAAACCCGAAACAAAAACACTGACATACTGGGGGTGGGTGGGAGGGGGGGGTTATTCAATACCCCCTTAAAATCTAGCCTCAGTGAATACATTCTAGTTTGTGAATACAGGGCTTCTTTTCAGAGAAATTATTAAATGCTCCCCTATGTGTCCTTCAGGAAGACTTTAAATTTTGCTAAGCCTCAGTTTCCTCATCTGTAAAATGGTACTAATACTTCTTTGGGTTATCAAAAGGAATAAAGATACTATATGCAAAGGCCTAGAGCATAGTGCCTGGCAAAAATGCTCAATAAACTGACATTTAGTGTCCTATGCATAACACATTAAGCCCTCAATCAAGAAGATATATTCTGACAACACTACCATTTATTAAGTAGTTACTATGTGCCAGGCACTTTACTAACTACTTCACATGTATTCATTTAACCTTTAGAACCGCACCCATGAAGTTATTATCTTCATTTTACAGATGAGGGAACTGAGGCTCAAAGAGGTTCCCTCTTGCCCAAGGTCACACAGCTAATAAGTGGTAGTGCTGGGATTTGAGTTGATGTGTTTAACATTAAAACCCATGTTCGTTCAAAAAACCTGTATACTGAGGAAAGAAAGATGAATGTAAAATGTAACTAATTTATCATAAAAATAAAATGGTTTTAGTGTTTATAATACTCATAGTATAAGTAACTTAAAAATATAAGTTTAGAGAAAAATGCTAAAATCTAGAGAATACCTTGGTGAAATATTCCACAGCAATAACAAAAATATTAAGTGGTTACCATGTGACAGGCAATGGACTAAGTGTCCAGCAACCAAAGGAGCTCCTAGTAATAATATAGATGTGTTTCCACAGGGAAGAAAAGCAATCATCAAACTATGACCTCACGTGTTAGGATATAGGTGAAAATAAGTAAAAACTAAATAACTACCTTTCTCTGGCCACCCCATATCCTACTCCTCACACGCCGCATCCCCCAACCCACCAAAGGGCATAGGTTAATCATTCTGAGCCCTACCTGAGACTGGCGTTGTTTTTATTTTTGTTTGTTGAATTCCTGGGTCCCACCTCTTTCACTGCATCATCCCAGAATCCCATGTTGGAGTTTTTAGTGTCAGCATTACTCCAGATACTACTGACTAGGTCAGATGCCCACTGGTTAGGGGGACCAGCATTTATAGAGCCCCAAACAGAATTCCCAAGGCTGGTGTGCAGGTTGGAATGCTGTTAAAGAAAAGGAGACAAATAATTACAGTTAACAATATTAAAAAGATAAAAAGGGAGTCCACAAAAGCTAGGAAAGATAACTTAACTTATAACACCAGTCCATACACTGACTGCTTAGGAAAATGAACCCACCGGATTATTCCGGGCTCTGCTGGGTTGCTGGTGCTGCTGCTGCTGCTGCTGCTTCTGCATTTGCCTGGCTTCTTCCTGTTGTATCTCCAGAAGGGACTTTGCAGTACCTGCGGGTTTGCTGACATTCCCCCACCCTGAGAGTTTCTGCTGTTGCTGCTGTTGCTGCTGCTGGAGAGCTTTCATCAATTCCCTCTGCTGGCGCCTCTGCTGCAGGCACAGAAACAGAAGGCACCTCAGGATTCCGTTGTTTAAAAAAAATAGTTAGAAATGTCCAGTATACTAAATGGAATGTAAATACGTAGCAGCTATATAAAATTAAACACCATGACAGAGTTAACTCCTCTACTGCAAATAAAGATGTAAACTGCCAGAAGTACTAACAGGAGAATAAAAAGAAATTAAGAATTACTTCTTAAAATTAAGTAGGGCTTTTGGTTAAGCATAAAAGCAAAATGTATGTTGACTTCCAAAGCCCTACCAACATGACAGAAAAAAAATTTTTTCTAAAGCATAAACCTTAAGGACAAGAAGAATAAAATAGACTTTAAAAGCTGGAAAGCAGGCAGATAAAGGCAGCCAATATAAAAGACCGAGTAAGTTGAAACCTAAGTAAAGGAAGCTCAGAAACAGGCCAATTCACAGAGAAAGCTCAGGAATTAGAGGTAGGGGTATCTCACATAGAAGAAGACAGGCTGAAGGTCTGTAATAAAGCAGCACGGAGACCCTGACTACCTCCCCAACCCAAAGCAGTTAACAGCTATCCCTCTCTCCCCAGAAGAAAATTAAAACTTTCCTTTTTAAAGAGGCTGAACCAGGGCTTCCCTGGTGGCGCAGTGGTTGAAGGTCTGCCTGCCAATGCAGGGGACACGGGTTCGAGCCCTGGTCTGGGAAGATCCCACATGCCGCAGAGCAGCTGGCCCCGTGAGCCACAATTACTGAGCCTGCGCGTCTGGAGCCTGTGCTCCGCAACAAGAGAGGATTCGATAGTGAGAGGCCCGCGCACCGCGATGAGGAGTGGCCCCCACTTGCCGCAACTAGAGAGAGCCCTCGCGCAGAAATGAAGACCCAACGCAGCCATAAATAAATAAATAAAATTTTTTAATAAATAAAGAGGCTGAACCAGATTAGCAGATTAGTCTATAGGAAAGCTGACCCAGGACAAGAGAATACACCTGCAGATACCAACAGATGGTGGGACTCCAACAGAACAGACCATTACAGCAAAGCCCAGCAAGGTGCTGTATATACCAGAACCTCCAAACAGCTTTTCTGTGCCTTATGCCTAAATATGAACGAATAGCTCAGGATCAACAAACACTTGACAGAGCTTCTAAGATGAAAGCCAAAGACCAAATCAAACAAACAAAATTCTGTGGAAACAGAAACAAGACAAGGGAAAATAGGAGCTAGCTTTTTAAAATGCTATCAGTAAGTAATATTTTTAGAGGTAAGATAGTGCAGTCAGTAAAACAAGAGTAAGAGGCTATAAAAAGAAACACTCAGAGGAACAACATACGGACTCAGAACTTCAAAATAAGAGAACATGCATTAGAAGTTCAATAGAAGGACTGAAAGATAGGACTGAAGAAATACCCCATCAGAAAAGATAAGAGACGGAAAGCGGGAGAGAAAATATGAGAAAACCACAATCAGTCCAGGAGGGCAACATGCAGATGCCAAAAATTCGAGAAAAACAGAGCACCGGTACAGCAAGCCAAGCACGTTCAGATCTGAACAGGTTACAGGGTCCTGGAAAGGACACCTCCAGGGAAAGAAGGAAACAGAATTGTCATAGGTTTTCCCTATGTGAGAAATACCTACGGAGTGGCATTTTATACCTTTGGAAGAGTGTAGGAAGACTTAAGAGTTCAAAGAAAATTCATCCAATAAAAACACAAGGCAATTATTAACTTCTAACAGACAAAAATATGAGTAAGAAAAGACCTGTGATTTCAACTCTGAGGACCACTATTATTATTTTTAAGCAGAGACCAAAATTATTGGGACAATTTCTAGCCTCGAAGGGGGAAGATATACTCTGCTCTGCATTCAACTGTTAACCTTTTAGAAAAGAGAGATGATTTCAGAGAAAGTTCAGTCTATTTTTTTTTTCTTAAGAGCGTGGGAAATAAGGTAATTTTTAAGGTGAAGCAACATTTTAACCTACTGGATGACGTCATGCACACTACATGGTAAACGTGCACAGACAACTCCCGTGGTCTTCAGTGAACCACACCACCCAGACCAGAATGACAGCTTGCGTTCGCCAACAACTTGACTGCCCTGCCTCCAATTATATCCACATAAATCACCTTCTTCAAGACTCTGCTACCTCATACCACCTTTTCAGAGAGGCCTTCCCAGATAGCACTACCTAAAACTAGACAATCACTACCACCACCAATACTATCCCCAACTCCCAACCCTCTCTCTATTCCCCTCCTCACTTTATTGTTCTTTCTGACACATATTGCCTTCTAGAACTCTATGTTTTACTTAATTTTTATTGTTCATATCCCCTCAACTAAAGGTAAGCTTTATGAAGGCAGAAAATTTTGTCTGTTGTAGACTCAACTATATCCCCAGACTAAAACTGTAACTGAGGAGCAACTATGTGATGGACAGATGGATGGATGGGTGGGTGAATATGGCACCTAATGGCACGCTGAGCCAAACCATTTTACTTACTTTCTCTTTTCTGTCAAGAACTGTGTTCTGCTGCCCCCTCCCTAACACCTTTCTCTCTTTTGTATCCTTCCTATCCTAATGAGGAACTATAGGATATAGACTTATAGGCAGAGAGGCGTTATTTGTGTCATATCTTAAGTTTTTCTAGGTTAGTCAGAAAACCCAATACCCTTTAGGGAAAAAAGTATTCTGCATTCTAAGCATCAAATTTACAAAAGGATATCTGCACAAAACTCACCCCCAATTTTGAAACACCCAAGTAACTTTTATTTACGAGCTATTCTCTCAAGAGCTATGGTTAAAATGTTTAGGGTAACTGAACATTTATGTACCCAATCTTAATGTTATTCCTATGAGAGCCTCCTTCATACTTGCTAGAGATCATATTACAGGATAAAGAGTTGAATAACAAATATCCAATTCAGACACACAGCAGCTCTGACAATAATAGTTATCTTTAGTAGCCACGCATCCATGATGCACACTAGCTATTCTGAAACACTGATTGTCCAGATCACTGTTACTTTTAAAATTTACCTCCTCTCGAAGTTGCCGTTCTCGTTCCTCTTCTAGTTTTTGGATTTCAGCCAATGATAGCGTTGCCTGGGACTGACATGCTGTCGTACTGGACTGCTGGCCCCATGTTGAAGAAGAGGGAAGCTAACAAAAAAGGAAGGCAAACGAGTTCATAAGGAAACATGGACAGGAAACAAAGGGGCAATAATGCATTAGGTACAGCCAGAACATTCATGTTTCTTTCAACTCCATTTATAACACTCAATTCAAATTTCCTTCTTCAATCCTTTTACGGACTACTCTCCCAGTCAGTCTGCTTCTTTTATGTAATTTTTTTGTCACAAGATTTAAAACAACTTAAGTACATCAATACACTTTTATTTGATCTACCATTAGGAAACTGCAAATTTGTTACACCTGGCATTGACATATACAGCAATATACAACCATAAAGAGAAAGAAGTAAACAAAAGAATCACTAAGTTTTTAATCCAAGGAGGTAATAAAGGACAAGATATGCTACTTTCCAATGAAGGTAGCAAGGGCAAGATTTCTGAAGGGAGAGCTGAGGAAAGATGCCAGGCACAGTTTTCTATCAGTCTTTCATGAAAGGGAGTTAACCAGGCTGTGCCTTCTAGTAGTGAGCACTAAGCTGGTTTTAATCAATAATTCTATTTTTCCTATGCCTTAAAATTATCAACTAAAATAAAGTGTAAATATATGAGTCCTGAATACTTTAGCGTTCTCAAAAGCTTGATTATTTCTAGGGGAATCCCTTGGTCTTTCTGGGCCAGAAGAAAGATACACTCTAATTTTGAGACATCTTATGGCTCTTAAAAGCAAACAAAAACCAAATATAACCAGACTTAAAATATGTTTAATAAAAACAATACATGAGCATGGATGGATCAAAACAAACAAAATGCCAAACAGTCCCAAAAAAGAGTGGCTCTTCAGTAGAAATCTCTAAAACTGGAACTGATGGGATAAGAGTAAAAACAGTTTAAACTGTCACTGATGTTACCAGACAGCTCTCCAATGAGCACCCTCAACACTACCGAACATAATAGATCCTTTAACATTTTGTGCCCAATGATGGGTAGTAGCGGCATTTCTCTCAAAATGCACCTGTGCTAGGGTAGGAGAGGGGTACAGGAGGCAGCTAAGAGAGAAAGATGGGGGACTAAGTAGGCAAAGTCGAGCACAAATGAACTCTTTTTCTCCACAGGAAATGACATGTTTTGGAACGTACTATCAAGATCAAACCTGGCAGCAGATCTCAAACCTGGCAGCATCACCTGGAGGACCCGTAAAAATGTAGATGCCCCGGCCCCACACTCAAGGAATCAGAAGACCCAAAGGTAAAGCCAACTAATTCACATATTTTTGTAATTCTGATGCAGTCAGAACCAGCAACCACTGATGCTGTCGAAAATCTCAGTGGCTGCATCACCCTGCCGTACCCAGAAACCAATCGCCAGTCCTCTTCAGCAGAAACTCAGCCAGCATCAAGAACAGATTCACTGCCTCCTGAAATGGCCTATTCCTCTTTCAAGAACCTCTGAAATCCTCCTATATTTTGTGCCAAAGTATACTTCACTGTACTTTTTGCTCATGATTCATGAGTTTGCTCTCTGGAGTAATGCAGAACAAATCCAAGTTTTTTCACATGACACACAAACGTCTGCAGATAGCTATCAATTCCCCTTAAGTCTTACTTGTACATAAGAAATAATACTCCATCACTCCATCAACATTGCCTCAGGGCATTTTCCAGTTCAACCAACATCCTGTACTGCCCACTCAGAGAACTGAAGTTTGTCAATCACGCTTTTCAGAACAACTCTTTCCCAAGTCAGAAGCAAACAGTTGGGAATTTGGTACATTTTCTGCCCCCTGAATGTCTAATTATACTTTGCTTATTTAAAAAACCTTACTTTTTTTTTCCTGCCCTGACACTGCTACCTTACTTTTTCAACACTATCTTTGATAACATTTTTTAAAGAAAATCTGCTAAAGCTCAGTAAGAACAGAGAGTCTGTGGTACTAGCACCATGACCCACTCTCTCCCAACTCCTAGCTCAGCCAGACAGAAACACTACTTCAGATGAAGGCAGCGAAGAACACAGGCCTCCCTCTCCCCCCATTAGCTGACAGTCAGTGGGCTGGCTTCCCGGAAAGAGCACAATATCAGCAATTCTCATCCTGGCTCCAGCTACCTGTTGCAAAGGCTAAGTTACGGAGAAATACAGCTGAGAGGTGGGGTGGCTCCCTTCTTATGCCTAGCCCCGACTTCTGGGATGGAAACTACACAGTGCTTACAGAGACTACTAGGGCCCCGACTGCCACTTTGAAAGGCAGAGGTTCCCCGCCACCAGGAGAGGCAAGCCAAGAAGACCTAAGGCTACTGCCCCTCCCCCAAGGGCTCAATTCATAAAGCAGGCGCCATTGTTCCCAGCTCCAGAGCTGTGACTCTGGGACTTCTGTCTTGAAGCAGAGGTGGGAGGAACAGATTGGAATAGAGAGAGCTGCAGACCTCTTCCCAAAGGAACTGACTTCATTTGCAACAGTGTGTGGAGAGTGAGGAGTTCAAGCCTAAGGGCACTTTCAAAAACAGTGGGTGTTGCAGTGAAAGGCAAGGGGTTAACTGGTAGATTCACTGGAGATACAGGCTAAACTGTACTCTGCTTCTTTGTCTCAGAGAACCAAGCTAGAAGTCTGCCTAGGGTCAGAACAAATCTCAGATATAAACCTCAGGAAGCACCTCTTCAAAAGAGCCTGAGTTTGATTGGATCAGGCTTTTGGAACATTTTATGCCCGAGGGTTCTTCTGAGAATAGAGTAATCCAGTTAGCAACTAGTGGAGTTTAACAGCTAAATGTGGAACAAGCCAGTCAAAGAGAGCCCAGCCCAAACCACTGTCAGCCCAGAGTGACTGTGAGCATACCCAATGCTGCATCCCCAGAGAAGCTGCAGCAGAGGCTTCACACTATTGGGGAGAGGCGGGGAAGTTCACTAAATTAATCTAGCTAGCCACAAAACAAATAATAGTAAGGAGTGGGGGCAGAGGGAGGACCAGAACCCAGAATTGCTACAATGCATTAGCAAAAAAGTCTAGTTTCCAACAAAAAATTATGAGACATGTAAAAAAATTATGAGAAAGTATATCTATATACCAGGAAAAAAGCTGGCAATAGAAACTGCCTGTCATAGTGAGTGATCAGATGTCAGATTAAACAAAGACATCAAAGTCTTAAAAATATGTTCAGAGAAGGAAACCATGATTAAAGTAGTAAAAGTAGACATGTTAACAATGTCACATCAAATAAACAATATCAATAAAGATACAGAGATTATTTTTTAAATAATCTATGAGATTAGAAATGAATTACAGGGAAAAAAACATAAAAAACACAAACACAGAGAGGCTAAACAATACGTTACTAAATAACCAAGAGATCACTGAGGAAATCAAAAAATACCTAGAGACAAATTACAACAAAAACACGATGATCCAAAACCTATGGGATGCAGCAAAAGCAGTTCTAAGAGGGAAGTTTATAGCTATACAAGCCTACATCAAGAAACAAGAAAAATCTCAAATAAACAATCTAACCTTACACCTAAAGGAACTAGAGAAAGAAGAGCAAACAAACCCCAAAGTTAGCAGAAGGAAAGAAATCATAAATATCAGAGCAGAAATAAATGAAATAGAAACAAAGAAAACAATAGCAAAGATCAATAAAACTAAAAGCTGGTTCTTTTGAGAAGATAAACAAAATTGATAAACCATTAGCCAAACTCATCAAGAAAAAGAGGGAGAGGACTCAAATCAATAAAATTAGAAATGAAAAAGGAGAAGTTACAACAGAAACACAGAAATACAAAAGCATCCTAAGAGACTACTACAAGCAACTCTATGCCAATAAAATGGGCAACCTGGAAGAAATGGACAAATTCTTAGAAAGGTATAACCTTCCTAGACTGAACCAGGAAGAAATAGAAAATATGAACAGACCAATCACAAGTAAGGAAACTGAAACTCTGATTAAAAACCTTCCAACAGGGCTTCCCTGGTGGCTCAGTGGTTAAGAATCAGCCTGCTAATGCAGAGGACACGGGTTCGAGCCCTGGTCCGGGAAGATCCCACATGCCACGGAGCAACTAAGCCTGTGCGCCACAACTACTGAGCCTGCGCTCTAGAGCCTGCGCGACACAACTACTGAGCCCACGTGCCACAACTACTGAAGCACCCACGCCTAAAGCCCGTGCTTCACAACAAGAGAAGCCACTGCAATGAGAAGCCCGCGCACTGCAACAAAGAGTAGCCCCTGCTCACCACAACTAGAGAAAGCCTGGGTGCAGCAACGAAGACCCAACATAGCCAAAAATAAATAAATAAAAATAAATTTATTAAAAAAAAAATCTTCCAACAAACAAAAGTCCAGGACCAGATGAGTTCACAGGTGAATTCTATCAAACATTTAGAGAAGAGCTAACACCCATCCTTCTCAAACTCTTCCAAAAAATTGCAGAGGAAGGAACACTCCCAAACTCATTCTATGAGGCCACCCCGATACCAAAACCAGACAAAGATACTACAAAAAAAGAAAATTACAGACCAATATCACTCATGAATATAGATGCAAAAATGCTCAACAAAATACTAGCAAACAGAATCCAACAACACATTAAAAGGATCATACACCATGATCAAGTGGGATTTATCCCAGGGATGCAAGGAGTCTTCAATATATGCAAATCAATCAATGTGATACACCATATTAACAAACTGAAGAATAAAAACCATATGATCATCTCAATAGATGCAGAAAAAGCTTTTGACAAAATTCAACACCCACTTATGATAAAAACTCTCCAGAAAGTGGGCATAGAGGGAACCTACCTCAACATAATAAAGGCCATATACAACAAACCCACAGCAAGCATCATTCTCAACGGTGAAAAACTGAAAGCATTTCCTCTAAGATCAGGAACAAGACAAGGATGTCTACTCCCACCACTATTATTCAACATAGTTTTGGAAGTCCTAGCCACAGCAATCAGAGAAGAAAAAGAAATAAAAGGAATCCAAATCAGAAAAGAAGAAGTAAAGCTGTCACTGTTTGCAGATGACATGATGCTATACATAGAGAATCCTAAAGATGCTACCAGAAAACTGCTAGAGCTAATCAATGAATTTGGTAGACTAGCAGGATACAAAATTAATGCACAGAAATCTCTTGCATTCCTATATACTAATGATGAAAAATCTGAAAGAGAAATTAAGGAAACACTCCCATTTACCACTGCAACAAAAAGAATAAAATACCCAGGAATAAACCTACCTAGGGAGACAAAAGACCTGTATGCAGAAAACTATAAGACACTGACGAAAGAAATTAAAGATGACACGAACAGATGGAGAGACACACCATGTTCTTGGATTGGAAGAATCAATATTGTGAAAATGACTATACTACCCAAAGCAATCTACAGATTCAGTGCAATCCCTATCAAATTACCAATGGCATTTTTTACAGAACTAGAACAAAAAAATCTTAAAATTTGTATGGAGACACAGAAGACCCCAAATAGCCTTGAGGGAAAAAAACAGAGCTGGAGGAATCAGACTCCCTGACTTCAGACTATACTACAAAGCTACAGTAATCAAGACAATATGGTACTGGCACAAAAACAGAAATACAGATCAATGGAACAGGATAGAAAGACCAGAGATAAACCCACACACCTGTGGTCAACTAACCTATGACAAAGGAAGCAAGGATATACAATGGAGAAAAGACAGTCTCTTCAATAAGTGGTGCTGGTAAAACTGGATAGCTACATGTAAAAGAATGAAATTAGAACACTCCCTAACACCATACACAAAAATAAACTCAAAATGGATTAGAGACCTAAATGTAAGACAGGACAGTATAAAACTCTTAGAGGAAAACATAGGAGGAACACTCTTTGACATAAATCACAGCAAGATCTTTTTTGATCCACCTCCGAGAATAATGGAAATAAAAACAAAAATAAACAAATGGGACCTAATGAAACTTCAAAGCTTTTGCAAAGCAAAGGAAACTACAAACAAGACGAAAAGACAACCCTCAGAATGGGAGAAAATATTTGCAAACGAATCAACCGACAAAGGATTAATCTCCAAAATATATAAACAGCTCATGCAGCTCAATATGAAAAAAACAAACAGCCCAATCCAAAAATGGGCAGAAGACCTAAATAGACATTTCTCCAAAGAAGACATACAGATGGCCAAGAAGCACATGAAAAGCTGCTCAACATCACTAATTATTAGAGAAATGCAAATCAAAACTACAATGAGGTATCACATCACACCAGTTAGAATGCACATCATCAGAAAATCTACAAACAACAAATGCTGGAGAGGGTGTGGAGAAAAGGGAACCCTCTTGCACTGTTGGTGGGAATGTAAATTGATACAGCCACTATGGAGGACAGTATGGAGGTTCCTTAAAAAACTAAAAATAGAACTACCATATGACCCAGCAATCCCACTACTGGGCATATACCCTGAGAAAACCATAATTCAAAAACACACGTGCACCCCAATGTTCACTGCAGCACTATTTACAATAGCCAGGTCACGGAAGCAACCTAAATGCCCATCAACAGACAAATGGATAAAGAAGATGGGGTACATATATACAATGGAATATTACTCAGCCATAAAAAGGAACGATACTGGGTCACTTGTAGAGACGTGGATGAATCTAGAGACTGTCATACAGAGTGAAGTAAGTCAGAAAGAGAAAAACAGATATCGTATATTAACACATATATGTGGAACCTAGAAAGATGGTACAGATGAACCGGTTTGCAGGGTTGAAATTGAGACACAGATGTAGAGAACAAACATATGGACACCAAGGGGGGAAAGCAGCGGGAGGGTGGGGTGGTGGTGTGATGAATCGGGAGATTGGGATTGACATATATACACTAATATGTATAAAATGGATAACTAATAAGAACCTGCTGTATAAAAAAATAAATAAAATAAAATTCAAAATAAAAAACAAAAGAGAAGCAAAAGGAAATTCTGGAGTTCAAAAATGTAATAACTGAAATGAAAAATCACTGCAGGAGCTCAAAAGTATATCTGAACTGGCAAAAGAATTTAGTGAACTTGAAGAGAGAGCAACAGAGATTATGCAATCCAAAGAAGAGAGAAAAAAAGAATAAAGAAAAATGGAGAGCCTTAGAGAAATGTGAGATACCACTGAGTGCACCAACATGTGCATAACACAAGTATCAGAAGAAGAGGAAAGAGGAGCAGAAAAATTGTGACCTAAATCTCAAATTTATAGAAAAAACACTAATCTACATATCCAAGAAGCTGAACAAACTCCAAATACGATAAACCCAAAGAGATCCACAAACAGACATTATCACGGTAAAAATGCTGAAAGCCAAAAACAAGGAGAAAATCTTGAAAGCAGCAATAAGGAGGAAAAACAAATTATCACTCACTAGGGAATCCCCATAAAATAAACATCTGACTTCTCATCAGAAACAACGAAGGCCAGAAGGCAGTGGGATAAGATATTCAAAGTCTTCAACAGAACAAAAACTGTCAACCAAGAATTCTATATTCAGTAAAGCTACTTTTCAAAAATGAAGGCGAAATAAAGACATTCCCAGATAAAAGTAGAAAATGTGTGGCCAGCAGACTCACCTTACAAGAAATACTAAAGGAAGTTCTTCAGGCTAAAAGCAAGTGACCCTAGAAAATAGTCTGAATCCGCATGAGAAAGTGAAGAGCACCAATAAAATTAATTATGTAATTATAAAAAACTGTAACACATGTATATTTCTTCCTCTTTTAACTGATTTTAAAAGCAACTGTATAAAACAATGTATATATATTGTTGGACCTATAACATACAAAAATCTAATATGTCAAAAATGGCACAAAGGAGTTAAGTGAAAACAAAGCTGTATTAAGCGAATGACTCCATATGGTAACTTGAATCCACAGGTACAAATTAAGAGAAGCAGAAATGATAAATAAGGTTATATAACAAAAGCTATACGTACATACTTGCTCTCCTTCTCTCAGCGTCTTTAAAAGACAATATAATATAAAGAAATAAATATAACATTTTATCGTTGCATTTGTAACATTTACAAGACGTGATACAACAAAAATACCACAAAAAAGGAGAAAAAAGGAACAGAGCTTTAAGAGAGTAGCATATCTGTGTCAAACTGGAATTAAGTTAGAGTAAACCTGAAGTTGATTCTGGTAAGTTAAGATGTGTATGGTAAGCCCTAGATCAACCACTGAGAAAATAACACACAAAAAATATAGTGATGAAAATCATTAAGGATATTAAAATGCTATATTAGGAAATAATTTATTTAACACAAAAAGAAGCAGTAAAAGAAGAACAGAGAAACAGAAAGGATGTAAAAAACAGAAAGTAAAATGGCAGATATAAATCCAACTATATCAATAATATCATTAAATATGAATAGGCTAAAGAATCCAATAAAAAGGCAGAGATTATCAGACTGGATAAGAAAATAAGATTGAACTATACTGTCTATAAGAGATGTAATTTATATTCAAAGGTATAAACAGATCAAAAAGTAAAAGAATAAACAAAGATTTATCAGGCAAACAGCAACCACAAGAGAGCTGGAATCACTACACCATTATCAGACAAAACATACTTTAAAACAAAAAAAAAATGTTAATAGAGATAAAGAGGAACATTTTATGATAATAAAAGGGTCAATCCAGCAGGAACATATATAACAATTATAAACATATATGCACCTAACAAGAGAGCACCAAAATACATGAAGCAAGAAATGGCAGAAATAGAAGGAGATATACAATTCAACAGTAATACTTCGAGACTTCAATACTCCACGTTCAGTAAGAGGCAAAACAACTACAAGATCAATGAGGAACTAGAAGACTTGAACAACACTATAAACTGACTAGACCTAGTAAACATCTATTGAACACTCCACTCAACAAGAGTAGACTATACGTTCTTCTCAAGTGAACATGGAACATTCTTCAGGATAGACCTAAAGAAGGTAAAACTTTATGCCAGAAATAAAACTTTATTCTAAGACATAAAACTAAACTTCAATAATTCATTTAAAAGAATAGAAATAATACAAAGTATGTTCTCTGATCACGACGGAACAAAATTAGAAATGAGTAAGAAATAAATTTTGGAAACTCTCAAATAAGTGAAACTAAAACACTCCTAAATAACCAATGGATCAAAGAAGAAATCAAAACTTATGGGTAGCAGCTAAAGCAATTTATAACTGCAAATGCCTAATTGAGATACTAGAGAAAAAGAGCAAACTAAGCTTACAGCAAGCAGAAGGCAAGAAATAATAAAGATGAAAGAAGAAATGAACTAAATAAGCGAAAAATAGAGAAAAATCAATGAAATCAAAAACCAGTTCTCTAAAAATATCAACAAAACCGACTTAACCTGACTGTCCATGAGGAAAAAAACCCAAAAGACTCAAATTACTACAATCAGAAATAAAAGAAGCACATCACTACTGATCTTACAGGAACAAAAAGAAACAGGAATACTATGAACAAGTGCTTGCCAATCAATTAGATAACCTAGATGAAAAAGACAGATTTCTATAAAGATATAAACTAACCAAAACTAACTCAAGAAGAAACAGATGATCCAAACAGACCTATTAGAAGTAAAGACATGGAATTAGTAATCAAAAAACTACCCACAAATAAAAGCCCAAGCACAAATGGTTTCATCACCACTGAACTCTACCAAACATTTAAAGAAGAATTAATACAAATTCTTCACAAACTCTTCCAAAAAATTGGAGGGAACATTTCCTGACTCATTCTTCAAGGCCAGCATTACCCTGACACCAAAACCAAAGAAATCACAGGGGAAAACAAACACACACTACAGACAAATACCTCTTATGAACATGGACATAAAAATCCTCACTTCCTTTAGCCTAATGAAGGGCATCTACAACATTAAATTTAATGGTGAGAGACTGGATGTTTTCCCCCACATCAACCCAAGATCAGAAATAAGACAAGAACATTCACACTTGCCATTTCTATTAAACACTGTATTGGGGTTCTAGCCAGGGCAATTAGGCAAGAAAAAGAAATAAAAGACTGGGGGGAAAAGTAGTAAAACTACCTCTATTTGCAGATAACATGATCTTGTGCACAGAAAATCCTAATGAATCCACTAAGACACTATTAATTAACCAGTCCAGCAAGATTGCAGAATACAAGCTCAATATACAAAAATCAACTGTACATCTATACACTTGCAAAGAACAATCTGAAAACGAAATTTTGAAAATTCCATTTACAACAGCATCACAAAGACAAAATACTTACGAATAAATTTAACAAAAGAAGTACAAAAGTTATACTCTAAAAACTACAAAACACTGAAAAGAAATTCAAGAAGATCTAAATAAATATAAAAACATCCCATGTTTATGGATTAGAAGCCTTAATATTGTTAAGATGTCAAAACTCCCCAAACTGATCTACAGAGTTAATGCAATCCCTATCAGAATCCCAGTTGGCTTCTTTGTGAAAACTGACAAACTCATTCTAAAATTCATATGGAATTGAAATACAGGAGCCAAAACAATATGGAAAAAAAAGAACAAATTTGGAGAACTCACACTTTCTGATTTCAAACTTAACTACAAAGCAATAGTAATGTCAAAACAGTGTTTTACTAGCATAGCGATCATACAGATCACCTGACTAGAATTCAGAGTGCAGAAATGAACCCACATGTCTAATTTTTAAGACGAACACCACAGCCATTCAGTGGACAAAGAACAGTTTTTTCAACAAATGGTGCTAGGACAACCAGATAAATCACATGCAAAAGAATGAAGTCAAACCCTTACCTCACATAATTTACAAAAATTAACTCAAAATGGATCAAAGAGTTAAAACTACAAAGTCTTAGAAGAAAAGATGGGATTCTGTAAAACTTTATGACCTCAGATTTAGCAATTCTTAGATATGACAACAAAAGCACAAGCAACAACAACAAAAATAGATAATT
Organism: Hyperoodon ampullatus; assembly: GCF_949752795.1. Lineage (NCBI taxonomy): Eukaryota > Metazoa > Chordata > Mammalia > Artiodactyla > Ziphiidae > Hyperoodon > Hyperoodon ampullatus. Next base: position 7,554,309 of record NC_136921.1, read on the forward strand.
TGGACTTCATCAATATTTTAAACTTTTGTGCATCAAAGGACACTATCAAGGAGGTAAAAAAAACAAATAACAGAAAATATTTTTAAATCATTTGATATGGAACTTAAATATTGAACATATAAAGAACCCTTAAAAAACTCAGTAATAGGGCTTCCCTGGTGGCGCAGTGGTTGAGAGTCCGCCTGCCGATGCAAGGGACACAGGTTCGTGCCCCGGTCTGGGAAGATCCCACATGCCGCGGAGCGGCTAGGCCCGTGAGCCATGGCCGTTGAGCCTGCGCGTCCAGAGGCTGTGCTCCGCAACGGGAGAGGCCACAACAGTGAGAGGCCCGCGTACCGCAAAAAAAACAAAAAACAAAAAACAAAAACACCTCAGTAATAAAAAGACAACACAGTTTAAAAATAGGCAAAGGAGGGCTTCCCTGGTGGCACAATGGATAAGAATCCGCCTGCCAATGCAGGGGACAAGGGTTCAAGCCCTGGTCCGGGAAGTTCCCACATGCCGCGGAGCAACTAAGCCCGTGCGCCGCAACTACTGAGCCTGCGCTCTAGAGCCTGCGAGCCACAACTATGGAAGCCCACATGCCTAGAGCCCGTGCTCCTCAACAAGAGAAGCCAACGCAATGAGAAGCCCACGCACTGCAATGAAGAGTAGCCCCCGCTCGCCGCAACTAGAGAAAGCACACACCCAGCAAGGAAGACCCAACGCAGCCAAAAGTAAATAAATAAATAAATTTTAAAAAATAGGCAAAGGATTTAAATAGACATTTCTTCAAAGAAGATATACAAATGGTCGATAAATACATAAAAAGATGCTCAACATCACAAGTCGCCAGGGAAATGCAAACCAAAATCACAAAGTTATCACTTCACACCTACTAGGATGGCTATAATCAAAAAGTCAGATAATATGGGTCGATGAGGATGTGGAGAAACTTGAACCCTCATACACTAAACGTAAAATGGTGCAGCCACTTTGGAAAACAGTCTGGCAGTTCCTCAAACCATTAAACACACTGTTATTATATGACCCAGGAATTACACTTCTAAATATATATGTGTGCGTGTGTGTGTGTATCCACATAAAACTTGTGCATGAATATTTAAGGCAGCAGTAGTCATAAAAGCCAAAAGGTAGAAACAGCTCAAATGTCCATCAACTGATGAATGAATACACAGAATCTGGCATATCCACATAATGGAATATTATTCAGTTAAAAAAAAGGGAGAAAAGTATTGATATATGTTACAAGTGAACCTTAAAACATTATGCTAAATGAAAGAAGCCAGTCACAAAAGGCCACATATTATATGATTCCACTGATCTGAAATGTCTAGAAACAGGCAAGACAGAATAAAGACAGAAAGTAGATTAGGGGTTACTTAGCCCTAAGTTAGGGAAAAATAGGGGCTGGGGTGTGACAGTTAGAGGGTTTGGGGGGTGGTAATGAAAATGTTCTAAAATCTATTGTGTTGATGGTTACACCACTGAACTGTGTACTTTAACTGATTGAATTGCATGGTATGTGAATTATATCTAAATAAAGCCGTCTTAAAAAGCTTTTTTCTCACGAGAGCCTTCAGCAATTCCTCATAACCATCTCAAGCTCTTTATCTTCAATCAGAATGCTTATCCATAATGTAGCTCTACAGTCTTCATGGGAGGATAGGAGGGCAAAACCAGACACACAAAAGACACAGAAAAGTTAGGGATCTGGAAGTTACCCCTGCCTTTGTCTTCTCTCTCACCTCCATATTCTTATCAGTCACCACATCCTGTGATGTAGGGCCTCTTAAGAAAGTCTTTTGACAGCCTTTTCGAGGCCCTGGAGCCATAGACACATGGGTTCTAATATAGGGCTGTGCTATCAACTCTCAGTTGGACCCAAGGCAAGCGACTTGGTTTCTTAACATTTCTCCTCTTTGGTAAAACACAGGTATTAATACCTAAGCATTATAGGGGTGGTTGTGAAAAAAAAATGGAAAACTGTCAGTACGTGCCTGACACAAAGTAAGCACTCAGTTATTAGCAGCTTCTCCAACTCCTCCTTTCCAATTTTGCCACCACTAGGCTTAGATCAAACTTTTCTATTCCTTGCCTAGACAACTCCATCACCCCCTCTCAACTGGTCTACTGACCTCCCGTTTTGTTCAAGTCCATCTCCTATTTAGCTCTCAAAGTGACTTATTCCCTCCTGTAGATCTAGCAGTGTTATTTCCAAGCTGAAAATTCTTTTTACCACTCTAGGTCCTAACTTCTTAATAGAGTATATACAGCCCATGGTGATATGAACCCTGCCCACACTTATCTCATACCTCACTCTGCAGCAACTTCACTCTGCTCTCACAAACACCCTCTAATCCCCAAACTGACTTTTTTTTTCTTTAAATTTAATTTTTCCCTCCCTTAATGACTCAGTTTAGAAGCTATCTTCTTTCAGGAAGCCTTCCCTAACTTCTCAGGTGGACAGTGGTTCTCACATATTAGTGAGCATCGGAATCCCTGGAGGGCTTATTCAAACAAGATTGCTGGGTCCCATTCCTAAGAGGTTCTGATTCAGTAGGTCTGGGGTAGGGCCCAAGAAGGCGCATTCCTAACGAATTCCCAGGTGATCATGCCCTGAGAATTACTGCTTCATGCCCCCTCTCTCACTACACCCACCCCCCTGTATTCTAATTTTCTGTTTATGTCTTTATCCCATGAGCTCCCTGAAGACAGGGGACACTAAGCCTTATGGCTAGCCATACGCCCCATGAGAAGTTATGCAGACTCTGCCATAAATCTGCTCCTCCCTCTCCAATTACTCAGAGTTCATCAACAGTCCCTCTACTTTCCCAGTCACTGGAGGCTTTTACCATCTAAGAGCCATTCCGACTCCTGCCCCTGTCCCTCAGATCCAGAGAACCACTAAGTCTCGCTGATGCTATTAGGCCAGTTCTCATCCTCTGGCCCTACTCATTCTTACCACCACCATCACACTCTCTTTACTGGTCTCCCAGTCTCACTTTCTACTTATTTGAAATAATGCTTTGAATCCTCCTAAAACAACACTTTGCACACATCACCTCAATCCAACTTTCAATAAACCCCCACAGTCAGCTATGTTTCAAGCCCTGTACGATGGTTCCTATTTACACATCCGAATATTTATGTTCCCTGCCCTCATAAGTCTATGAGCTCTCTGAGGACAGTTGCCTTGCCTCATTTATCTTTGTCTTAGCAGTGCTGAAATGATACAGAGTAGGCCCTCCAACGTTTAAATTTATGAACCATACAGACTTACTTGGTTTTGCCTGCATCATTGCTCCTGTCCTACCCTCTTGTATTTGTTCTTCCCTTGTTTAAATGCCTAACACAAAGTACAATGCATCGTACTGTTTCCTTGATCAAAAAACGAAGGTAGCAATATTTAACATAAAAAATGTACACTGTTTCACTGCTACTGCACTGCCAGCATCTACTTAACTAAAAAAAAAAAAAAAAAAAAAAAAAAACGCTAACCAGTAGCTCCTACGGATGGTCTGGTCTGGTCTAGTTGGTGTCTAGGCTTTACCTTCATCTGCGCCAGCTGTTGCTGCTGCTGTTGCTGCTGCAACCTCCGGAGAGCCTCTTGCTGCTGCTGCCTCTGGCGCATTAACTCCTTCTGCCGCTGGAGCTCCAGCTCTTTCCTCTTCCGTTCCTCCTCCTCGTGCCGGAGTCTGGCTGCCTCCTCTTCCATTCGCAGCCGGTTCTCCTCTAATCGACGCTGGGCTTCTTCTTCTTCCCGGGCCCATTTCGCAGCCTCCTCTTCCTTCCCAGAAGGAAAAGTAAATGACAATAAAATTTAACTGTGTTTAAAAAGAAAATCTGAATCACTTTTCAAGGCTTCAGTCAGAGGCATGCTTACAGGATAATTATCATGTTTAATTTATTTGCTAATTTCTACATAAAAGGAATGTCACTTTGAACATCTGTTTAAGTATTGATCTCTTAGAGATCACCACAAACTGCAGGCAAGTCTCTTGGAAACTGTTCCAACATTGAGGCAGGGATAGCTTTTCAGGGTGCTGAGTGCAAAGAGCTGTCAGGACCTGCAAGAATACAGATTACCAGGAAAGCCTCAGCCAGTTCTGGACCCAAAGCAACTTCACAAAACCACTTAATTCCATCCCAGGTTCTCACCCGTTATGGCTCACAGACCCCTTGGAAGGTCTCTCCTTGACCCACCTTCTACCCCTCTACTACTTTCTGCAGTACCTTGGCTCATTTTCCTTCTGCTTCCCTCCCTCAAAACCATTCCATGTGCCCCATGGAATTTTCTTGGCCTTCCTCCATGCAGTCTGATTACTGCACCTGCATGCTCTAGAGCTCAGCGGTCCCCAACCTTTTTGGCACCAGGGACCATTTTCGTGGAAGATAATTTTTCCAAGAACTGGGGGTGGGGGTGAGGTGGCTTAGGGATGATTCAAGCTCATTACATTTATTGTGCACTTTATTTCTGTTATTATTATATCCACTCCACCTCAGATCATCAGGCATTAGATCCCGGGGGTTGGGGACCCCTGCCTAGCTTATCCAGACAGCACATTCCCCTCCATTCTCCAGAACTCAGGGCAGACACCAGCCACTCTACGAGTCCGTCCCTAGCCTTCAGGAGGTAGACTTCCCCTCTGCCTTTTGATTATGCCCAACTATACCTTGTCCTCGTCTCTCTGTTTGCTCTTAGCCCATCTGTGGCAGCAACTGTTACTACCTATCCAGCAAAAATTCCTTTCGGGTTGCTTCTTTGCAGACAGAACCTCCTGTCACATCAGAGGTTTAAAATGCCAGATTTTGCTTTTTAAGCTTCCAGTGTAAATAGGGACAGCCATGTGATCTGATTTAGGCCAAAGGGATGCTTCCAGAAAAGATATTCTTCCCAGACAAAAGGAAAGAAGCATGAGAGAAGGGCCACTCCCTTTCTGGGTACAGGGTATGGTATGATATCCAAAACTCCTAACCATGAGGCAGAAAATGTGAACTCCAAAGTCAATACAGGGCTTCCCTGGTGGCGCAGTGGTTGAGAGTCCGCCTGCCGATGCAGGGGACACGGGTTCGTGCCCCGGTCCGGGAAGATCCCACATGCCGCGAAGCGGCTGGGCCCGTGAGCCATGGCCGCTGAGCCTGCGCGTCCGGAGCCTGTGCTCCGCAACGGGAGAGGCCACAAGAGTGAGAGGCCCGCGTACCGCAAAAAAAAAAAAAAAAAAAAAAAAAAAAGTCAATACACCAGGATTTCCCTGGTGGTCCAGTGGTTAAGAATCTGCCTTCCAATGCAGGGGATGCGGTTTTGATCCCTGGTCGGGGACCTAACATCCCACGTGCCACCGGCAACTAAGCCTGTGAGCTGCAACTACTGAGCCCACGCACCACAACTAGAGAGAAGCCCGCGTGCTGGAACAAAGAGCCCGCGCACTGCAATGAAGATCCCACATGCCACAACTAAGACCCAATGCAGCCAAGAAAAAAAAAAAGGTCAACATACCAAGAAATGGTAGAGCAGAGTGTGCACCATGAGGTGGAAAAGTCAACACACCAGGGGATGACAGAGGAGAAGCATGCAAAGGACCTGGATCCTTAATGATATCACTGAGTCACTGAAATTCATGTTTAACTGCCTTATTTCCAAAGAACACCTTGACATGTGAGGCAATAACGTTATCTAATGTTTAAGCCATTTTTAGGTGAATATTTTGATTTTTCAGCTGAAAGCATCCAAAATGTGGCATTTATCTTTTGTAAAATCATCACCTACATAGTCTGTGAGCTTCTTGAGTACAGAAACAATTTCTTAAAAAGTTTTGGACTCTACCAGCAAACAATCATAACAACTGGCATATGGTATATTAACAAAATCTATTAACTGTTAAATGAATAAACCAAAGAATCTAAGCTGGAAGTTATCTATCTACCTCCAAAGAATTTAGATTTCTCAAAGAGTTTCAATCAAGAACTTAAGCAAAAGCAGGTCATCTCCAGCTTCGTGTCAATCCAACCAACAAGCAAAAACCTACATCCCTAAGTGTGCACTGCTATACATGGTGACTTCCTTCCAAAGAGTACAGTAAGGGGGAAAAAGAGTAACTTTACAGTGGAGACACCTGACAAGCACTACTGCAGCCAGGTGATCAATGTCAACATCAGTAACCATAAATCATGTTGGTAATATGTACCCTTGGTATGTGATGAAAATGGTACTTAACTTCTGTGATCTTCTTCTGAAACACCCATAACTCCAGTCTGATTATGAGAAAAACTTCAAACAAACTCCGATAGAGGGTTACCCTACAATACACTGACCAGTATTCCTTAAAGCTGCCAAAGTCATCAAAAACAAGGGAAGTCTGAGAAACTGTCACAGCCAAGAACAAGCTAAGGAGACATGACAACTAAATGCAATATTCTAGATAAGATCCTGGAACAGAAAAGGGACACTGGGGGAAAGCTGAAGAAATGTTAATAAACTATGGTCTTTAGTTAATAATAATACATCAGTATTGATTTATTAATGTGTCAATATTGGTTTATCATAACAAATGTACCATACTAATGTAAAATAATAATAGGGGAAACTGCACTATCATCCCAATTTTTCTGAAAATCTCCAACTGTTCTAAAAAGAAAATCTACTAATAAAAAAAATCTACCTCTGTTCTTAAACATTAAAATGAAATGCTTTAGGGGTTCTGGCTGCCTGTAACAGCAGAATGGCATGGTTACAGTAGAGTCAGATAATGGTCATCGCTGCCATCAACTTATGGATATACTAAGCAGCAAGGAACTGTGCACTCTAAAAGTGTGAACCGGGGAGTACCCTAAGGCAAAAAGTTGTCAACCTCCAGATCTCATGTTTGGTTTTTTAAGAGCAGGCCTTCTTCAATTTTTCTCTGGTGCCCTCGTTTTTTGTTTGTTTTGATTCCTTGACATTTCGTTCAGCTTTTATAATTACATGTGGGATGCTTATCACAAAAGTAATAAGAGTCAGTCGGATCTCTTTGGGTAATTTGCAGCAACCTGAAAAAGTTTTAGATAGGCTCTCCTAATATCCTAATACTTTCTTAATCACTAATTCCTAGTTTCAAAGAAGCAATGAGAAGAGCAAACCATCTGATCACCTGCTTGCGTAACAATTCTTCCTGCTTCCGCCTTTCTTCCTCTTCTCTTCTCCTTTCCTCCAGTCTTCTAAGAGCTTCTTCTTGCTGCTGTCTTTCTTCCTCTTCTCGTTGTCGCCGTAATGCAATTTCCTGCTCCCTCTGGCGTCGCAGAGCCTCCTCCTAAATTAAAAAAAAAAAAGTGTGTGTGTGTGTGTGCACACATACGTGCACCTCAATTAATATATTACATCATAATTTGGAAAGAAATAGGCTATGTGCTGCTAAGATCCTGTTAACAGTATATATAAAAAGTATCTAACCAGGATCTAGGGCAAAAAGTATATATGTGAGCTGGGGAGTAGGTATATTAAGAGTTAAAATAATTTGTATTTAAAATATTAATAGTTAAATAGCACTACGTGCAAAGTCCATCCTGGTTTCTACATCAGCTACATCATTTCCTGATTAACACTAAAAAGGACGCAGGCTTTGGTTTCTCTGTTGCTACCATGAGTCCCTATTTTTTTAATCAAATGAGAACCTAAGGCATAGAGAAGTCAAACCAACACAGCCACCAAAAATGCCTGGTGAGGTAGAGAAGTTTTCCAGTCAAAAGTATTGAATAAAGCCATGTGTCTCAGAACATGTTCCCAGAACTAAAGTCCCACGGATATTAAATATACAGAAAAGGGTCCCACTGTCAAAATAACTTAGGAAGAAATAATGAGCAACACAGAATTAAACAGATTTCTTTACTGCAATACTTCTTAAAGCCTTTACATTGCTAATGTAGAGTGTGACTCTAATACTAGTAGGTCTAATCTAATCTCAGCATGGACATGGATGCCTTTTTTCAGAGTTCTTCTTAGGGCAAAAAAAAGAAGGAAATGTGAAGCAAAGGTTAGACACTGGGGCTGTTACAGAGTGGATTCTTTCAAATGGAATCTTTAAAACTCCCAGTAGAAAAATGGTCCAAGCACATAATAGAGAATTCCCAAAAAAGAAATACGAGTGGCCACAAAACATGAAAAACATTCAGTGTCACTGGTTATAAATACTTCAGGACTTAATTACTTCTGAAATCTAACTGGTTTATAAAACCCCAAGAAACAGGTAAAAGCAACCAATTCAATGAGCTACTAGGACTGAAGAATACCCCTCCAGTGGGTGTTGGTGGATAACAGACATTTTTCCTCAAGGGCAGTGAGTCTCCTAAAATTCTAATCCCAATCCTGCTAACTCCGATGCCTCAGGGAAGCCTTCTCCGGGAGAACTATGACCTGTGAAACACGGGAGTGAGCAAGATATCCCGCAGGTCCTCCTTCAGTGCTAATCGTACGCGCAGAGTTCTCAGACATACCTGTTTCCTTCGGGCAAGCTCTTCTTCCTCTCGCCTCTTCCTTTCTTCCTCCTGCTGTCTCCGAAGAATTTCCTCCTGTTGTCTCCGGAGCTCTTCTTGCCTCTTTCGATCCTCCTCTTCCCGTTTTGCCCTCATTTCTGCCTCTCTCCTCTCCTGCTCCAGCTGTGGTTACACAAGGGTGCTCTTAGACACGTGAGGCCAAGCACAGGAACACTCCAACATCACTGACCAGTACTGTTAGGAGCTGGTCAGTGCAGACGCTGGAAGGTGGAGACACTACCATTCACTCAGTTACGTGTAGTTCAAGTGGCTGATGAAAGCAGCTCTGTGAGAGCTCTAAGCTCTGCTATGTCACAGTAAGCAGAAAGTTGTATGCTCTTCTAAGCTGGATGCACTCACCCCTACTTCTACCTGTCTCTTCACTCCATACTACTACTGCACACCTCCTGTATGTGGGAGAGTGGCCTGTGTTGAGAGTAAGGTCAGAATTCTCTTGGGATGGCATTTCTTTGTTCATCCCTACAAAGGATTTTCTGATTGAAGATCTAACAATGTGTCTAACAAGGTTTCAACCGCAATGTTGTTGAAAAATTACAGAAATTCTTTGAAGTCTGAAGACCAACCACTTAACAAACTCTATCGTGTATAATTCCCAAATACCAGTCAAATCCAGCCCCTAATCTCCAGTCCTATTGCCACACATATAATTCAGGCCTTTACTTTCTCATCCACATTCCTAACAGTCTCTTACCTGGTTTCCCAGCATCCTATTTTGCCCAGAGTCCCCAGTTCAACATCGAACCGCCACCAAAAAAATCACTCCCAGGCTTACATTTAATACCATCCTTCACCTTGACAATAAATCCTAAGTCTTTAACGTGACACGGGTAAGGATCCTCCCGATTGGCCTGCCTCATCTTCTTTAATCTCTCTCATCATTTATTCCTCAGACACACCAGCTCTAGACTGGACCAAATTATTTAACTGTTTCCTGTGCCAGGATGTTCTCATACACTTCTAGCCTTTACAGGTCTTGTTTCCTCCAACTGCAGTTTAATTTTCACCTCCTTCTACTCTGTCAACCCAAAACCCTTCAACTGAGCTAAATCCTACTACCCTTCAAGTGAAATCAGCTCAGGTATTACCATCCATCCGAAGTGTCACCCAATTCCTGATCCCCACCTCTCCTGCTAGGTAGCTGGCCCATGTGCTTCCTTGTGTTACTTGCCTGTGTCATCATCTTCCCAATGCCCCCAACACACACACACACACACACACACACAGAATGCACACTTTCATCATCTATGTGTTCCCAGCACAAGGCACTATGGAACAAGAACAAACTCAAGAATTGTTTGAATTATGGTCTGTCACTCATATGGAGACAGATCCTGACTCTGAACTCATATTTCATATTCTGGGCACTCTAAGGATACTGTCACTACCTCGGGATAAGAATGCACTAAACATAAAATAGGAACAAGATTCTCTCGGAGGCATGAGAACCCAGAAATCATTTCAGTAACACTAGGTGTTCACAGACAACCTCTTCTGACAAGTACTAAAACCAAAATTCAAGATTCCTAGCTCCTCCAGAAGATGTGAATAGAACACAGAATGTAACATTCATGTTGAGCTTCTCAGCTGCATGTCTTAGGCACTAGGAGGCATAAACACCACTGTAAAGACTCAACGTGGGAACTCGAGCCTCAGACCAAGGGTCTTATAATAAGCTATGTGGTGGATATTTTCTTATGATCTTACAAGCATTTATACCATGAATAACGTAACATACCACCATGGTCATTAATGTGTCGACAAACCAATTTTAATTGATTTAATTTAAACTTGTTACTTTAAATTGTTGTGAGGTCTTTTTGGGGAGAAGGCGGCACAATAATGACAGAGTATGAATGTGCTTAAACCAGCTACGTAGCCGTGAACTAAAAGGAAACATGTATAAGTAGCTAGAGAAATAGAGACATCAATAAACAAACGTCTATGACCTGCAGTTGGAAAGCATGCACTGCTATGGAAGAATGAGTTTCAGACCTTTGCAGCTTTGGCCTTCTCCATCTGCTGAAGCTGTTCAAGGGCAGGTCCTGGAGTTGTGGTGTCAAGGGGAAGATCCCATACACTACCACCTTCCCAAACTATAAGACATGAGGGGAAAAAAGTGAGGCACATCAGAGCTTACATACATGGCTAAATATCCAGAAGCATAATGAAAAAAGCTGTTTCCCTGTCCCTGAATGAGCTCCATCACCTATATCTGTTCTGCTTCTAAGTAGACTGAACTACCAGTGGGCTCTAGTTTATATCTATACCCTTCAACACATCTAGAAGAAAGTACCAGGCGTTTATTGGGAACTAATTTCATCCTCAAAAAAACCCATATCTGTTCATATCCCCATTTTTACAGATGAACAAGCTAATAAGGGTCAGAGGTAGTTTTGTAACATTCCCAAGGACACATGGCAAGCACATGGCCATGCCAGGATTGAAATCCCAGTGTATACAAATCCCAAAGCCAATGGTATTTCCAGTAGCCACGCAACTTCTTACTGCATACGAAGTGGAGAGCGGGGTTAAGAGAGGTATGGCTGTAGAACTAGAGAGAACTCAGTGGTTGCACAATATTGTGAATGTATTAAATGCCACTAAATTGTTCATCTTAAAATGGTTAATTTTATGTTACGTGAATTGCATTTCAATGAGAGAGGGAGAGAGAGAGAAAGAAGTACAGCTGGAGCTGGGAGTACTCTGGAAAGGCTAGGCAGGTCTCACAAATGACACTGGGTCCTGCTGACCTGAAAGGCAGCACAGGGTCTGATATCAAAGTAAATGAACAGATAAAGGCTTCTGAGCCTGTTTTCCTATTGCCTGTAAGGTTTGCTGACACCACTTTTCAGCATTCTCTATTTCCTACATTCCTATTATAGTCTATTTATGGGCTATAAATTATTGTCTGCATAAAACCAATGGACTGTTTGTAAAGGACCTTAATTGCATCATACCTGAAGAGAGAAAATATTTAATAAGGTATTTATAGTTTTTTAAAAAGTGAAGACTATTTTAACATCCTAACAACTATAAATGACTCCCAAGAAAAAATAAGGTACATACAGCATGGGAAGTTGAGTTGATAAGACATTAATAATCAGTCCTTCTCCTGCCATAATCCCCAGGGTCAATGTTAGCAAGAGAACTATGACATGAATGGCTCAAAGGCTCAAAGAAAACTCCATCAGTGCCCATGGTCCTTACCTCTTGTAAGGACTATCCATGGTTCAAACTACCCACACCTCTGCATGGATCAGACCTTAACAAACAGAAGCGTTGCACCAATATCAAAATGTTTAAAAAATCCCAGCCCTAAATTTTCCAATTTGATGCAAAAAGATGAGTGAATGAGGTAAGGGTAACCTTTTCTGTTCCCAAAATTTCTGGGTACCTGCAGTATTAAACTACTCATCAACCCTCGACTCAAAAGAATAGATCATCATTACTTATGTTTTTAACTTATGCTTTTTCTCACTCTGGTGAAGAGAATAAAAACAATTCAAAAGACTTTTCTACAGTGATTAGAACAACATAAAAAAAGAGAGGCTGACTCAAGTTCAAGAAATCTATCTACTAAGTAATTTCTAGCAACTCCTTAACAGCTGTTTTCAATAGCTGGGGTCTATTTAAAACAAAACAAAACAAAACAAAAAACTCACTTTATATTAATATCCAATACAAAACATGTCAAAAAACTGATATATTTTAAAAAAAACTGAAGTTATACGAGTCTAAATCCTTGGAGCTATACTAAAGGCCAATCTAAGGTTTTACCTGTAGGCTGTGAGGCTGTTGGCTGGAGTTCCCAGATAGAACCAGTATCTGGCACTGACACAGACCTAGTTACTGAGGGAATGACGTTCTGATCAGATATTCTGCAAAAGGGAAATTAGAAAATTAACTTGTTCTTGTCATCCACGAAAATAAAGAGATATTTCCAGATTATTTGTAGGTTTCTGAGGTTATCTGGCCAGAAAACTTCATTGTTTTAACTGAAACATAACACTACCAAAACATTTAGGAAAGGAAAAAGGATAGAGACAAGGTAATCACACTTCTGGACCCTCGAGCTATTAGCAAATTTTGATTTCCAAACAATGGATATGCCTACTGTCTTTAAAAAATCCAGAATATCTCAATAAGAGTCACAGAGGCAGCATGTTATCATGAAAAAACTCACAGACTTTACGTCAAAAGGTCTGCCTTTTAATTCTGTCTCTGAAGTGTTCTGTGTATTATGTCAACCAAGTCCTTTAGCCACTCTGAGTCCTAGTTTGCCCATCTTTAAAATGGAGACCTGAACATCTAACCTGCCTACCTGCAGAATGGGTTATGGCTCAAAAGAGAAATATAAAAGGTTCTGGTTAAACTGGACAGTAAAGTTTTTAACAGCAGTGACTGACACCTCTGCAGGAGGCGTGCAGGAGACCTACCACCTTGCCCATCTCCTTGTAGGAGACACAACACATACTACCCTGAATGTTACCTTGAAACAGCAGGAGTTTAAGACTTTTAGCATAATTTCCTTTTCCTTAGACCTACCTTAATGGCTTTTGGGTCTGGAAAATTATAACCCTGTGTGGCACTGTTAATATCTTTCTTGAGACATCACAGGTAAAAATGAGATTAAACTTCTCGACTACATTTTTTTGTTGTTGCTGATTCCATGAGCCTACACTGCTTTTCAAGCGTTCTTAGTATTCTTTGGTTATTAATTATTCAAAATTTATCCTCTGAGTAAAAAGACCAAATAAATGCTTTACTTAATTATTATTTTTTTAAAAAACTATATTGTTTTTACACACAACACACAAAAAATTTCCTTTCCTCTCTTTCTTTAAAACATACACACACAATGTGACACATCATGGAAACGACCACCAACCTCATCTTCAGTGCCTGGAACTGTTGGAGAAGAAGTGCCAACTGTTGCTGCTGCTGGGAAGACAGTGCTGCTTTCTGCTGTTGAGCCAGAACTTGTGCATATTGTTGTCTTCAAAAAGTAAAATACAGTATAACCTGTCTATCCACATTTAGTTCACTTTACTGAGACATTAAAAGACAAAGTTCAGGCCCCCCCAACAAAAAACACCATTAGAAATAACTATCAAATATATTTTTACAATTCTTCATAATAGTCACACAAACAGTTCTGTACTTTATTCTAGAAAAAACTGAACTAATAGATGGCATGCCTCTGAGTGAAAAGAGAACAGAAAAAAAAATAATAATAATGAAATGCCCCAAACTGGAAAGTTCCCTTAAGATGATAGTAACCTTTTATCAGGAAACAAGTGAGAAATAAAACAGATTCAAATGAACAGCTATTTCCACATGAAGAACTCTTTGCAAAAATAAAATCACTTGTATAAAAATCCTCAAATTTATAGGTTTCAGCTTGGAAAATTTTAGGTAAGATTTTTTTTCACTAGATCAGAGGTGGACAATTTTTTTTCTGTAAAGAGCCAGACAGTAAATATTTTGGGCTTTGCAGGACATTCACAACTACTCAATTCTGCCTCTGTAGTGCAAAAGTGGCCATAGATAATACACAAACAAATGGGTATGACTCTGTTCCAATAAAACTCTGCTTATGAAAACAGGTAGCCAGCCAGTTTGTCAACCTCTGCACCGGATGATAGCAAATCTTACTTCATCTATGAAAGGGGCCCCCAACCTAAGTGACCACCATCATTCCACACCACTACTAATAGTATCAACTTTTACTTCTTTCCTGCCCCCTCATCTGTTTTTTTCTCTGCAGCATTCAAAGTTGAGCCATTTAGAAGACACTTAGTTCTTAAAATGTTTGTTGATTCTTGCTTTAGGAGCTAAAGATCTTGCAAAATTATAGTTATGTGTCATCTTCTACAAACTTCTGGTATTTAAGAAACAAGGTAAGACCAAACTTAGAATGTATAGTGGTAACATGCCACTAGCTGGATTTGATGACTGAAGTATCTTATTTAGTTTTCTGCTGTAAACGGTGAAATGTGGGAGCAGATTATATCTAAAGGCCCTTTTGGTGCTGCAGTGCACCCAACCGCATTACTGCTCTTACTGTATTAAGAACTGCTGATACTGGAGGTGCTGCATCTGGTATAAGGCTGTGAGTTCCTGCTGCCTGGTCAGTCGTTCCTGGTCCAACTCTCCCTGGGAGTAAAGGGGTGAAGGAAAGAAATACCACTGAATAAACTGAAAGAGGCCAAAAAGCAATTTAGTACTTATATCTGAAAGGAAAATGAATCCTAGACCTTCACATCCCGTCCCACCTTTACATCCCAAACCCAAAACACCTATTAAAAAAAAATCAGGGCTTCCCTGGTGGCGCAGTGGTTGAGAATCTGCCTGCCAATGCAGGGGATGCGGGTTCGAGCCCTGGTCTGGGAGGATCCCACATGCCGCAGAGCAACTGGGCCTGTGTGCCACAACTGCTGAGCCTGAGCTCTAGAGCCTGCGAGACACAACTACTGAGCCCACGTGCCACAACTGCTGAAGCCCGCGCACCTGGAGCCCGTGCTCCGCATCAAGAGGGGCTGCCGCAGTGAGAGGCCTGCACACCACAACGGAGAGTGGCCCCCGCTCGCCGCAACTGGAGAGGGCCCGCACGCAGCAACGGGGACCCAGCTCAGCCATAAATAAATAAATAAATAAATAAATAAATTTATTAGAAAAAAAAAATCAGGCATCTTTAGAAACTAGTGCCATCTAGTGGAAGAAGGTGGTGTCAGCATTATAAGAGATTCCCTAAGGTGAGAAATGTTCCTTATTTAGCTGCTGTTCTCCCCTCCTGCCCTTGAAGCTGAATGTTGTACTGTACTCCAGAGTTATTACTGTAACTAAAAAAATGTATAATTCTCCCAATCTTAAAAGTGATTTATAAATTTGGAGATTATGGAGAAATTAGAGATGTAGGACAAAACAGAAAGGAGTAAAATTAAATCTTATGGTAGGATTTTATAATGACACATAACAATTACAGGGAGGTAGTGTATAAGTATGTCCCCTTAAAGGGGATGAGAAATGTAAAATTAAATGGAATACAAAAGAGCTTTGAAAACTGTTTAACTCTCTATCCAAAAATTAGGTGTTTCTATTGCTATTAATACACCATGAGTTTAAAAATAAGCTGTAGTTGGGACTCTCCTGGTGGTCCAGTGGTAAAGAATCTGCCTTCCAATGCAGGGGATGTAGGTTCGATCCCTGGTCAGGGAAGATCCCACATGCCGCGGAGCAACTAAGCCCGCACGCCACAACTACTGAGCTCACGTGTCTCAACGAGAGAGCCCGCGTTCCGCAAACT